>NC_082722.1:72722655-74143686 GCF_030144855.1 Hypanus sabinus | reverse complement strand
AGGCAGCGTCTATAGGGAGAAGCGCTGTTGACATTTCGGGCCGAGACTATTACAGCTCAGGGAGGTTGCGGAGTTCAGAGTTCCGTTCCGATGCTGTTCTATAAGAAGCCTGTATGTCATGCCCATGGAATGCATGGGTTTGTTCATGGATGCTCTGGTTTCCTCTCACAATCAGATACTTATGTACGTTTGTATTTATTTATTAAGATACGGTATGGAATAGGCCCTTCCGTCCACGCCACTCAGCAACCCCTGATTTAAACCTAGCGTAATTATGGCCTTATAAGGCATTGGTCAGACCACACCTGGAGTATTGTGAGCAGTTTTGGGTCCCTTACCTAAGAAAAGGTGTCCTGGCATTGGTGAGAGTCCAGAGGAGGTTCACAAGATTAATTCTGGGAATGAAAGTGTTAACAGATGTGTTCAAGTTCAAGTTTATTGTCATTTAACTGTATAAATATCCAACAAAACAAAACAATATTTCTCTAGACCAAGGTGCACCTCTAATACATATATCACACACAGCACATAAAACAAGATATAACTACAAGTAAGTTAATAAAATTAAATTCAAAATGCATGTAAAGAGCACAGAATAGCTAAACAGTAAACACTACAATAAACAATAAACAGCTCCCTGTCCTGGTGACAAGACCTTGATGGTGGGAGGGTATTCATTGGACTCACAGCCTGAGGGAAGAAGCCGTTATCCATCTGGTAATCCTAGTCTTGATGCTCCTGTATCTCCTTACTGATGGTAGTGGGTCAAAAATATTGTGGGATGGATGATTAGGATCCTCAGCAATGCTTTAGGCTCACGAGGAGTGTTTGATGTCTCTGGGCCTGTATTTACTGGAGTTTAGAAGAATGAGGGGGGAATCTCATTGAAACCTATTGATAGGCCTAAATAGAGTCTATGTGGAGAGGTTGGTTCTTATAGTAGAAGAGTCTTGGACCAGAGGACGATCCTTTTAATAGAGGGAGTTCCCTTTAGAACTGAGGTGAGGAGGAATTTCTTTAGCCAGATGGTGGTGAATCTGTGGAATTCATTGCCTGAGATGGCTGTGGATGCAATGTCATTGGATGTATTTAAAGCGGAGGTTAACAGGTTCTTGATTAGTCAAAGGCTATGGGTAAAAGGCAGGAGAATGTGGTTGAGAGGGAAAATAAATCAGCCATGATGGAATGGTGGAGCAGACTCGATGGGCAGAATGGCCCAATTCTGTTCCTATGTCTTATGGTAGTAAGCTTTGTCTGTAAATTTCCTAAAGCCATCCACTTGGCAGGAACGTTACTTAACGTGAAACACCTCAGCAACATGAAATAAAACCAAACATCGATGAGAACACTCAACGAATTAGAGGGTCTTGGCCCAAAACATTGACTGTATTCTTTTCCATAGATGCTGCCTAGTCTTCTTCCAGCATTATGGGTGTGTTGTGATGGATTAGGAATAATTAAGCAGAAAACAAAAACATAGTGTTTTTAGATTGTCTGTCTAATGGATTGAACAGCACAGGAGACAACTGATGCTGTAATCTGGAGCAGCAAACAATCTGTCCGAGGACCTCGGCAGGCTGAGCAGCATGTGTGGGGGAAAGGAATCATGAATATTTCAGATGAAAAGCCTCTGTCAGGATTAGAGCTTTCATTTGGAAAGCAGGATTTGAATGTGTATCCTCACCTCAAGAAGTCCCGGCCACACCATAATGTTAAGGACTTCTTCCATCAACTCTGCCTCTGTGTCCATTCCTCTGCCAAGGAGACCTCACCCCCTTCCTCTGATGACTGATCTCTAATGCTCCTCTTCCTCTATGTTCCCCCGTTTGGGTCGTTTACATTCTCTTGACCTTTTCACGTCCATTAGCCACCAATCCCTGATGTAGTGTTTTGATTCTCCCCACCGTCAGTATTATCTTCAGGACGTGGTGCTTTATAAGAATAACATTCGTCGTCAACAATCCCCACTATGTAGGCCATGCCATCTTCTTGAAGCTATCATTACACAGGAGGTAGAGAAGCCTGAAATCTCACACCACCAGCTTCAAAGAACAGTTTCAACCATTGAATTCCTGAACCAGCCTGCACAATCTCACTACTCCGTGCAGCAACACTATGACTAACTTGCATTATAATGGAGATTTTTTTGCTTTTCAAGTCAAGTCAAGTTAAGCCACTTTTATTGTCATTTCGACCATAACTGTTGGTACAGTACATAGTAAAAATTAGACAACATTTTTCAGGACCATGGTGTTACATGACACATTACAAAAACTAGACTGAACTATGTAAAAAACAACACAGAGAGAAAAAAAAACAACACACAACAACTACACTAGACGACAGACCTACCCAGGACTGCATAAAATGCACAAAAGAGTGCAGGCATTATAATTAATATTAAACAGGACAATAGGGCAAGGTGTCAGTCCAGGTTCTGGGTGTTGAGGATTCTGATAGCTTGGGGGCAGAAACTGTTACATAGTCTGGTCGTGAGAGCCCGAATGCTTCAGTGCCTTTTCCCAGATGGCAGGAGAGAGAAGAGATTGTATGAGGGGTGCATGGGGTCCTTCATAATGCTGTTTGCTTTGCGGATGCAGCGTGTAGTGAAAATGTCCGTGATAGCGGGAAGAGAGACCCCGATGATCTTCTCAGCTGACCTCACTATCCGCTGCAGGGTCTTGCGATCTGAGATGGTGCAATTTCCGAACCAGGCAGTGATGCAGCTGCTCAGGATGCTCTCAATACAACCCCTGTAGAATGTGATGAGGTTGGGAGGTGGGAGATGGACTTTCCTCAGCCTTCACAGAAAGTAGAGATGCTGCTGGGCTTTCTTTGTTATGGAGCTGGTGTTGAGGGACCAGGTGAGATTCTCCGCCAGGTGAACACCAAGAAATTTGGTGCTCTTTACGGTCTCTACCGAGGAGCCATTGATGTTCAGCGGGGAGTGGTCGCTCCGTGCCCTCCTGAAGTCAACAACCATCTCTTTTGTTTTGTTCACATTCAGAGACAGGTTGTTGGCTCTGCACCAGTCCGTTAGCCACTGCACTTCCTCTCTGTAAGCTGACTCATCGTTCTTGCTGATGAGACCCACCACGGTCGTGTCATCGGCGAACTTGATGATCTGGTTCGAGCTGTGTTTTGCAGCACAGTCGTGGGTCAGCAGAGTGAACAGTAGTGGACTGAGCACACAGACCTGGGGGGCCCCCGTGCTCAGTTGATGGTGTTGGAGATGCTGCTCCCGATCTGGACTGACTGCGGTCTCCCAGTCAGGAAGTCCAGGATCCAGACTTAATCTAATTGTTCTAATTTATTCTAATTGTGTTCTTTCTTGTAAAATTTTATCTACTTTACAGTTGTCTTCTGAATATTGTGTATCTGATGCTCTGGACTGATATTCTACAACTCATAGTCTCACTATTATTTGTTTATTTTTACATATCTATCTATTTGTTTGTTTATTATTTATTTATTATTTGCATTATTTGTCAGTCTTTGTGTGTATTGCATTTTTGTACTACTGTGAGTGTCTGCAAGAAAATGAATCTCATGGTGATATATACACACTTTGATAATAAATTTACTTTGAACTTTGAATTTGAACCTGCACTGCTGCTGCTAGTAGGCTTTTCAACTATGCACACTTGTTCTTGTGCAGACGACAACGAACTTGATTTTGAATTTGACTGAAAACGTTAACAATTCCTTTCCCTTGCCACAAACGCTGCTTATTGCTCCAGCGAATTTCTTGTGAGTGAATCTGAAACACTAGTGATTTTTACTTCTGTGTAGATGCTGCCTGACATACAGACTGTTTCTAGGATTGTCAACTGTTATCGAAGCTAGATAAATGCAAGAGGGTCTTCAAGTGATGAACAGTACCAAGCCATTTCACGCAAAAGCTAATCACTCAAAATTTAGACTGTAAAATATTGGAGCAGGATTAGCCATTCAGCCCTTTGAGTCGATGCCATCATTCAAACAAGGCTGTTTTTTTTCTCTCTCAGCTCCATTCTCTCACCTTCTCCTCATACCCAAAAACTTCATATTCATGAAGAAACTATCAGTCTCTACCTCAGATATACTGAGTGACTTGGCCTCCACAGCCCCCTGTAGCAACAAATTCAATAGATTCATCACCATCTGGCTGAAGAAGTTTCTTCTCATCTTCATTTTAAAGTTACATTCTTCTTTTCTGAGTCTGTGCCCTCAGATACTAATGGACATATAGTACCATCTCTGTATCCACTCCTTTCAGTATCCAATACATTTCAATGAGATTCCCCCCACCACCATTCTTCTAAACTCATTAGATCCCATAAAGAAATTAACAGGAGAAATTTAAATCAGAGAGAAATGTGGAGGTGAAAACATTCAGGGAGGGAATTCCAGAGTCTAGATGTTAGTAGCTAAAGGTACAGCCAACAACTGCAAAGAAATTTAAATCAGCTGTGTGCAGGAGGCTGGAAGTGAATGAGTGAGTTCGGGCCGAGGCTTGACTTCAAGATTAGAGCAAGGTGATGCCTTGTAAAGCTGAGGAAACAAGGTGATAAATTTAAACTTAAGACCTTGTCAGACAGGAAACCGAGACGAGTCAGTGAGCACAGTTGGTGAAGGTACCAGGTGCAAGACAGGGCAGCAGGTTTAGTGGTGCAGTCTCTCGTATGAAGACAGAGTCAAAGCTACAGTTCCCAAGGGCTGATTTGCATTGTGGCTACTGGTCTGAGACCAGTAATTGCAGTTCAAGGTGCAGCCACAGGGAATTCTATTTACATTGCTCAACTCCTGCCTGCTGAGAGATTTAACTGTCCTGATTATCCAAGTGCTCTGTAAAGGTCTGGGTCAAACATGAGTGGAACTCACCCATTACTGCTCTGGGAATGCAGAGGAGAGAAAGGCTCTTTTCAAAGCATTTATATTAATATTAGCAGTATTTACAATGCTCTACCATGGTCAGAAGATACAGAAGCCCAACATTACCAAGTTCAAGAACAGCTACTCGCCCTCCATCATTCAGTTCTTGATCCAACTAGAAAATCCCTAATCACTACAGAATCAGAACCAAGTTTAGCATCACTGGTATATGTAATGATATTTTTTGTTTTAAAAAAAAACTATGGATTAGGTATATATTGTGAAATATATTGTTTCACAGTAGCAGTGTATTGCAATACATTAAAACTATAAATTACAATAAGACACATATATTGTGAAATACACTGTTTTGCAGCAGCAGTACATTGCAATACATTAAAGGTTATAAATTACAATGAAAACCTGTATTGATAATAACTTAAATAAGCAATGCAAAAGAGAACTAAAAATAAAGAAAAAAAAGTGAGCTAGTGTGCATGGATTCATTGTCCATTCAAACATCTGATGGCAGTGGGGAAAAAGCTGTTCCTAAGATGTTGAGTATGAGTCTTCAGATTCGTGAACCTCCTCCTTAATGGCAGTGATGAGAAGAGGGCATGTCCTGGGTGATGAGGGTCCTTAATGATGGATATCCCCTTTTGAAAATGTTCTCGAAGCTCCACAGGCCAGCAGCCATTATGGCTCAGTTTAGGAATGCTACAAGCACTTTGACTACTTTGCATGACAGTGGGCTTTGTGTTTTAGATCTTATTGTGTTCTTTCCTGTATAATATTCTATGATGTATGTTTTGCTTGTGAATGCTGCTTATCTGATGCTCAGTGCCTGCGATGCTGCTTCCAGTAAGTTTTTCATTGCACCTGTGCAGATAAGTAAAGATGACAGTAAACACTGACATTGAATTTGATCTTTGGTGTGGATCAAATCAACCTACAAACTCACTTTGGAAGAGCTACATAGCTCATGTTCTCTGTATTATTTATTTATTTGTATTATTTGCATGATTTGTCTTCTTATGTACATTAGTTGTTTGTCAGTATTTATTGAGGTGTAGTTTTTCATAAATTCTGTTGTACAATACAATTGTAGAATACAATTCTATTTACTTTATTTTTTTTGTCTTTCCTGTAAATATTTGCAAGAAAATGATTCTAAAGGTAGTGTAAAGGTAGTATTGTTTTGTTCTTCTGAAGTACATCACCCTTACTGGGGCATAGGCTGCCAATTTCAGCTCATCAGAGACCACTGTCCAGGGCAGGTAAGAGGTTGATTGACCCTGTGGTGTCCACCTTTACCCCACTACTTCATATGTAAGATCATTCATCTCCCAGGGATGAAGTATTTGGCACTTCTGTTGGCATCTCTTAAGCTCTGGGATTATAGAGTAGCTAGTCCCATTCCCAACTCTCCTTCTTTCACAGATCTGCTTGGGACCATCCATGACATATATAAGATACTTCGATAATAAATTCAACTTTGTACCTTGAGCTTGAACAAATGCCCAATGTATCTTTTGCCTCCACCTGACAAATATGAGTAATACTTCAAACATAACTAACAATCTGCTGGAGGAACTCAATGGGTGGAACTACATCTGTGGGGTAAGAGGATTTGCTGACGTTTTAGGTTTTGATGCAAGGTTTCGACCTGAAATGATGACTTTCCCCTTCCACAGATGCTGCTTGACCTGCTGAGTTTCTCCAGCAAGATTTGTTGCTCCGGATTCTGGCCTCTGAAGACTCTTGTATCTCAATAATATTTCAAATTTAAATCCCGAATCTTCGGCTCTTTACTCAGGCTGACACACCTGTGTAGAACCTTTGAATTTGATAGACTTGACAGAGGTGTCCAAGATGATAAGAGGCATTGATTGAGTGGATAAATGGAGACTTCTTCCTAAGGTGAAATGGCTAATACAAGAGGGCACAATTATAAGGTGAATGGATGAAGGTAAGGTCTCTACACAGAGAGTGGTGAGTGCTAGGGGTCTGTTCTAGAGGGAGATAACAGGGGCATTTAAGGAACTCTTAGATAGGCACATAGATGATAGGAATTAGAGGGCTACACAGGAGGAAACAGATTGATTAAGAGGTTAAGAAGTCAGCACAACATTGTGGGCAAAGGATTTGTACTGTCCTTAAATATTCTATGTTCAATGTGCAACACTTGGAGTTGCAATATACCTACTTAAACTGGAGGTAAAGTTATGGTATACTCTCTCAGATTGGTGTAAAATAATTTATTGTACTCCTTTCTAGAGAGTAGGAGAGTTTTCCTTTGTGTTCTGGCCAATATGTATTGCTCACACAATATTACTAAAATAGATTACCTGCTTATAATCACATTACTGTGCTGTGCACAGATTATCTGCCCAATTTTAAACATTAAATTATTAAATACATTTTGCTGGCTGTGAACCATTTTGAATGTGCTGATGATGTGAACGTAAGGAATAGGAATACGAGTCATCCTTCAGCCTCTCAGTCCTGCCCCCTTCATTCTGTGTGTGGGGATGGGGGGGAGGAATGTTCCAGGTTCCAGGCTCCAGGAAGCAGTGACAGTTCTTTTCCTCAATGTGCTGAGTCTCCACTGGCAGAGGATTTTACTTCTATAACAAAACCTCCTCTGAAATGTCAGTGGCTGAGCGGAAACCTGATAGAAGTGTATAAAGTTATGAGAGGGCTGGAGCAGTGGTAGGGTCAGATGCGTAAGTGACTTTTAAGTGAAGGTGAGGGAAAGGGAAGGATATGAACGTCGCGTAGGTGGAAGGGATTAGTTTAGTTGGCCATTTGACTCCTAATTTAACTGGTTCAGTACAGCATTATGGGACAAAAGGCCAGTCCCTGTGTTCTGTGTTCTAGGTTCTATAAATAGAATAGTCAGCCAGACTCTTTATCCCAAGGTCAATATGTCTACTTCTAGAGGACATGAATTTAAGGTGAGGGTTGAAATGACTGAAGATGTTTGGGGTGAGTTTTCTACACAGAGAGTGCTGGGTGCCTGGAAAAGCTGTTTGGTGTGATGGTGTGAGCAGATTTGACAGTAGCATTTAAGATATGAATATTCATGAAGTAGAGGGATACAGATCAAGTACAGACAGAAGAGATTTAGTTTAATTCCACATCATGGTCAGCATAGACATTGGGGTCTGTTCTTCTGCTGTATATTTCTAAGTTCTATGTTCTATGATCTGCAACACCAAGCAGCAAATTAATGCTCCACCCCCGTATCCCTTGACTCCTTTAATATCACTTTTGAATGTCTGAGCATCTACTGCGCTCCAGGCTGGAGAACACCAAAGGTTTACCACTCCCTGAGAGTTTCATTTTCCCCATTTCAGTCTTACACCAGTCCAGGCAACATCTTCATCAGGACTGCAAAGGAAGAAGAAGGAATTCAGATTGAGAAGGTGGGGGAGGAGAAAGAGTACAAGCTGGCAGCTGATGGGTAAAGCCAGTTTACTAACATTGTTCCTATCTAACTGAATGCTTGCACAGATTCAAGGGACTGAATGGCCTGCCTCTGTTTCTTATTTCCTTTTGTCCTACGTAATAACAACAGCCATTTCCTACAATCTGTTTGAAATGCCCGGGCTGACCAGGGGTATGATGGCATCGCATGTGATTATGTCTATGCAGGGAGAAGGAAATTTTTTTTTTAAAAATGTTACTGAGATTGGCGGGAAAAAAATTGAATTGACAAAGGAAGCAAAATTAAAAATTAAATAGCGTGAACAAAGGATTATAAAACTGCTGATTGTGCCAAAGTATCATTTGCAAATTCCTCTTTTTATAGAGCAAGGGCTGCAGAGGAGCTGGAAGTGAGAGAGAGCGTCTGTAAGGGGCGCCCTTGGATCATGTTTCTGCGATTGCAGCTTATTACTGCACACAAGATGACTATTGCACTGAACGACTGAACATAGTAATTTTCATTTTAAAAGGGACAGTGTGAGGGTGGAGAGAACGAGCGGAGGTAACTGACACAGATTTTAGTCTTGGTCCCAGATGGTGCAGTATTTTCTGGGATCGTGAATCTCACTGACAGCCTCAGGGGAACAGTCAGAATCGAATCACGTTTATTATCACTGACTTAAGTGAGTTGACATTTGTTGTTTTGTGCCAGCAATGCACAAAAATTACTAGCAGTAATTTTAGTACATAAAATTACTAGCAGTTACTAAAATAAATAAATAATGAGAAACAAAGAATAACAACATAATGTTAAAGGGTTCATCCACCATTCATAAACCTGCTGGCAAAGGGGTAAAAGCTGTTTCTAAATCACTTGAGTGTGGGTCTTCAAGCTCCTGTACCTCCTCCCTGGTGATAGTACCGAGAAGAGGGCATGTCCCGGGTGGTGAACGTCCTTAGTGATGGATGCTGCTTTCTTGAGGCATCCATCACTAATGACCCTCACCATCACGAAGACATCCTCAATGGTGGGGAGGGTTATGACCCCGGCGGAACTGGCTGAGCCTGCAACTCTCTGCAGCCTCTTGCGATCCCGTGCATTGGAGGCTCCATATGGAGCTGTGATGAATACTCGGTCGGACTAAGTGGCATAGAAAAATCTTCTTATTTTTTGAAAATTTGACATGAAGATCTCTTCAGTTGTTGCTTACCTTTCACAATTCCATGTGTCTCTAAAAGGCAGGTTCATACAGGATTTTCCACTTCTGTTTAATCTCACAGGTGTTAGTAATGCTCACCTTCTGCGTTTGTTGTATAATTGTAAGGAACCTGGCAGGATTCTTCAACTTCATTGCAATTTGCTCACACTCACCTTGGTGTCTGAAGTCCTGATGTACTCCCTCACAGATGCTGTACTGTGTACTTTCATCACTTTCTGTTGGTCCTAGATTGGTGCCTGGCTCCCGCTGACCCTCAGGGAGCAGGGAAGATCTGAGCTTGTTATTTGATTACAAACAAATTTGGAATGAGGTTGATATATTAGATGCAAAATAAATACAGTACTCAGAAAATATCGAAGTACATTTAATATCAGAGTATGTATTCAGTATACAATCTGAAATTTGTCCTCTTCACAGATATCCATGAAACAAAGAAACCCCACAGAATGAGAGAAACATTGAAGCCTCCGCAAAGCACTTCCTTCTCTTTATACAAGCAGCAACAAAGATCATTGATCCGACCCCCTCGTGTGAGCAGAAGCACAACCGCCCCCCCCCCCCCACTCCGCAACACTGCAAGCAACAGCAGAAGGACCAAAGTGATCACCACACTACAGTTCCAGCAAGGGAGAGAGAGGTCGCTCTACAACGAGAGCAGAGACCAACAACTTGCTGTTCCGATGCTATAATCTTCAGTGTCGCTTCTCAAGCTGACTCCAACCCCATCTTGAAAACTAAAAGTCCCTTTCTCTCCATTGTAACATAGAGGGGGGGGGGATCACTCAAGTTCAGGGACCCATACATTTGTAAATGCAATGAATTACAGCAGCATTGGAATGTGTTCATACAGAAGCATTCACGTGCACATGCAAACAGAATACATATGCTCAACAGGCACTCATACGACTTCAGGATTGAAGGATGTCCATTTAGAACTGAGGTGTGGAGAAATTACTCTAGTCGGAGAGTGATAAATCTGTGGAATTTGTTGCCAAGTGTGCCTGTGGAGGGCAAGTCATTGGGTGAATTTAAAGCAGAAATAGATAGGTTCTTGATTTAGCTAGGGCATCAAAGGGTATGGGGAGAAGGCAGGGGAGTGTGGATGACTGGATGAATTGGATCAGCCCTCGAATGAATGGCGGAGCAGACTCAATGGACCAAATGGCCTACTTCTGCTTCTGTATCTTATGGTCTGTATGTACCCTCAAACAAATAAACTGTGCATTCATGGATAAATGCTCAAGCCACTCAAACACAGAATCAAAATCAGAATCAGGTTATATCACTGGCATGTGTTGAAAAATTGTGATTTTGTGGCAGCAGTACATTGCAATACGTAACCAAAGAAAATATAATAAATTACTATAAGAAATATATATATACTGTATATAGAATTATGTTAAATAAGTAGTGCTAAAAAGAGCAAAATAAGAAAAAGAAAATAATGAGGTAGTATACATGGGTTGATTGTCCATTCAGAAGGACTCGTGGATATCCCTACAGAAGTATAAAGGCACTCAAACACTGTGTGGAAGTTCCCTTCCAGAATCAAACTACTGACAGATCCAAATGTACACACACACACACATTCACAACATAAAAATAACAGGATCATAGCACACTTGGTCTGCACCTGTACGCAGGCAAACTCACAGGTGGATAAATGCAAAGATACATACGGTAGACATTATCAGATAAAAAGAACTACATCTACATTATGAACAACAAACGTGCACAAATGCTCGTGCGCACACACACACACACACACACACACACACACATTATTCTATCAGTCTTGTGATTTTAAACTCATTCGCAAATTCACACAAGTAATCTGCTCGCCCTGCCGCATCCAGACATAGACACAGTGCGGTGTACACAATGGTTGCTAGTCTCTACGCCTGAACAATGTAATGAACAGTACAGTTTTACTGCTCAGCACTGTGGCTAACACTCACAGTTCTGGTACAGAGGCTTTCACTGAACATAGAACAGTACAGCACAGTGCAGATCCCTCAGGCCATGATTTTGTGCGGACCTTTTAACCTACTCTAAGATCATGCAACCCTTCCCTCCCATATAGCCCTCCATGTTTCTTTCATCTGTGTGCCTATCTAAGAGTTTCTCAAATGGCCCTAATATACTATATCTGTCTCTACCACCATCCTCGGCTGTGCATTGACACCCTGTGATATCGCTCCCCACCCACATTTTTCTCCAGTCACCTTAAAATGGATGGAGATGTCATGCTCTGTATATTGAATGCATTATTTTGTGACTGTAAGAGTGTGTAACCAGCAACTATCATAATTACCAGTAGGATTTGTATTTATAAAGTGATAAGTAATCCTAACAAATATTCAGAATCAGAGACAGATTCACATTTACTATCACTGACATATGCCATGTGATATATTTCGTGGGAGCAGTACAGTGCAAGACATAGACATCACTATAAGTTACAAAACAAAATAAATGATGCAAAAATGTTTAGACATACCGAAATGTTAGTGGTGCTCTTGGCCTCAACTCTCTAGGGAATGAAATTCTTCACTCTGCTGTCACTTTTCTGTCAACAATCACCCTACTTCGAAAATCTGTTACTAGACTAGACCATGTAAAGGATGTTTTAGAAATTTAGCCACTGCATTGCATGGAGTTTATGTTCATGAGAATCTTTCATAAGCCAAATTCTCTGCAAAGTCAGAAATATCAGTTTTCTGTAGTTGTTCAGATATTGTCACTCTATATATTCTTTCTTTAATTACTTAACTTCATAGAATATTCTACCTAACACTATGCATAATTAAACTTAAAGGAATATATACTGCATCCAATCATTAATGAATTATTTTATTATTATTATTATCATTATTATTATTACAGTTGATACAGGAAATGGGATATATTTTGTCCTAATTAAGCGGCTTCCCCAGTTAGCCGGTTTCATGAAAATAGTTGAAAGTTATAAAGAATAACAAACTAACTTTTAAGTGAATAACAATTTATGTATTTAAATCAAATACAGAACAAATTAGAACACGACCAATACAACTACAGTACTATAAAGCTATGTATTTGTTCCTAATAGTTATTGATGGAGGTATTCATCTGCCATTTTCTTTTGATAGACTGTAAATGAACAAAATCAGTGCAGATAATGCACAGCCCTCATACAATGCTTCGGACGATTGCATTCTCCGAATCTTCATTTTCATTGTAACATTCCGACACCTTCGTAATTGCTAACTTGTTGAAGTAGTGAAACCATTCCACTTCCACTCCCAGTCATTCCTGGTATCTCCAAACCTGTGACCGCAATGAGCAAAACAGTTCCAGCTTGTCTTACTGTCTATATTTTATCTTTTACTTGACTATATCGCAGCACTCAAAACAATCATCCCCTCAAAACTAATCAATAAACTTTAAAACCTTGGCCTCAATGCCTTCTGTGCAATTGGCATTAACATCTCCTCCACAATCTTCATCAGCACAGGTGCACCACAAGGCTGTGTGCTTAGTCCCTCGCTCGACCCACTTTACACTTATGACTGTGAGGCTGAGTACAGCTCCAATGCTATATTTAAGTTTGCTGATGACACCACTGTCACAGGCCAAATCAAAGGTGGTAATGAATCAGCATATAGGAGGAAGATTGAAAATCTGGCCAAGTGATGCCACAACAACAACCTCTTACTCAATGTCAGTAAGACCAAGGAGCTGATTATTGACTTCAAGCGTAGGAAAGCGGAGATCTTTGAGACAGTCCTCATCGGGGAATCAGAGTTGGGGACGGTCAGCAAATTTAAACTCCTCGGTGTTCAGTTCAAAGAACCTGTTCTGGGCCCAGTATAGAATTGCAATTATTACAAAGAAAGCTCAGCAGCACCTCTATTTCCTTAGGATTCCTTACAGAGATTCTGCATGACATCTAAAACTTTGACGGACCTCTATAGATGTGTGGTGAAGAGTAATTTGACAGCCTGGTATGGAAACACCAATTACCTTGAATAGAAAATTCTACAATAAATAGTGGGTATGGTCCAGTCCATCTCAAGTAAAGCCCTCCGTACCATTGAGAACATCTACATGGAACATTGTCACAGTAAAACAGCATCCTCCCCACACAGGTCATGCTGTCTTCTCGTAGCTGCCATCAGAAAGGTGGAATGAGAGTCTCAGGATTCACAACACCATGTTCAGGAACAGTTATTACACCTCAACCATCAGGTTCATGGACCAATGAGGATTACTTCACTCAACTTTACTGGCCCCATCACTGAACTGTCCCTGTAACCTATGGACTCACTTTCGAGGATTCTTCTTCTCATTTTCTTGATATTTATTGTTTACTTCTTTATTATTATTATTATTATCTTTATTATTTTCCTTTTGCATTTGCATAGTTTGATTTCTTTTGCACACTGATTGTCCACTTCATTGGTGTGGTCTTTCATTGATCGCACTATGGTTATTGGATTTATTGAGTATATTCACAAGAAAATGTACCTCAGGATTGTGTATGGTGATATATATATATATATATATATACACTCTGATAATAAATTTACTTTGAACTTTATTTCTCAGCAGCCATCAGTGACAAAAAAATCACTGGTTTTTGAACACAAGCACATGCAACTGATCATTCTAAGCACGGTGTGGTGTCTAGTGGTCACGCAAGTGCTCGCAACAGACACCATTTAGAAACTTCATGGCAAAATTACCTGTCCCATTTAAGTGGCATATTCTTCTGAATAAACAAAGGTATTCCTGGCTATTTCCTCAATTTACTTTTCATTCAGAAGTTCTCCCAAATAAACAGCTGTCCCAATTAACCGATGGCTCAATTAATTGTAATAATATTGCTATTATTATAACTATTATTATTACTGTTTTGAGATAATGTTTTAAAAATATATGGAAAATTTTACATAGCTTTAGATTCCTGGTCATCTGCAACCTGAAACACCAATATTTGTAATCAATATTGATCAAAACAAAAGCAGCTAAAAAGCTGGCACCCTTCATCAATCTAGATCAGGGGTTTCCAACCTGGGGACTGTGGGTCACTTGGGTAATGATAAGGTTCCATGGCATGAAAAGAGTGGTAACCCTTGGTCTAGATGAAGGATTTCAGTCTGAAACATCATTTGCTTCCATAGATGCTGCCTGACGGGCAGAGTTCCTCCAGTATTCTGTGTGTGTTGCTCCAAGTTTCTGGCATCTGCTGTGTCTCTGTAAAGGGAGCTATTAGCATGTTTATATTGCAGTTTTCTTCTTGATTCAATGATCATTTTAGTGACAGAGTGGGTAAGGGGTTAATGAGGAGACAGGCTCCCATAATCTCAGACACCAATCTCTCAGGTAGTTGAGCTAAATATCAGGTCTCTCGATGCTCTTCTGTAGGTTTAAATGAATCTGAAAACTGAGAGCTTGTATTGATAGAATACATCTTTCTTACAGAATCACAGGCTATAGAGAAGAGATGAAAAAGACAGATGTGGAGACCTAAGAGTCGGTAACTGCTAAGAGAATTTGTAAATTCATAGAGCTATAGAGCAAGAAGCAGACTTTTCGGCCCAAGTCATCCATGCCAGCCCAAGTTCTATCTATACTGGTGTCCACTCATTTATCAGTGCACTGCCCTCTCCTATTAGATTCCAACTTCAGCCCTTTAATCATTCACCAATCACCTTCCAGCTTCTCATGTCATTCCTTCTTCCCCAACTACCTACCTTCTTACTCTCTCACCTACACTCAGCTATCACCCATCAGCTCCTGCTCCTCACCTTCTCTCTACCCTTTTCTTTTGTTTTCTGTCTTTTTTTCCTTCAGGTCCTAATGAAGGGATATGCACCAAAACACCAACTGTTCATTTCCCTGTGTAGATAACTGCCTGACCCACAAAGTTCCTCTGGTGTTTTGTGAGTGTGTGGATGCACATTTCCAGCAACTGCTGTCCTTCTGGTGTCTGTGCTAATCCCATTTGCCTGCATTTGGCCCAAATGCATGTTTGTGCCCTTTAAAACATTGCAGTTACACCTGGCTCTGCTATGTAACAGCCATTACAAAGCAGGGATGATATGCCTTTACTTAAAAGTTTATGCAGATTCAGCATGTCATCTGAAACTTTGACTAACTTCTACAGGTGCATGATAAGGAGAATACAGTTGCATCATGGCCTGGCATGGGACACCAATGCCCTTGAATGAAAAAAAAGAACTACAAAAAGTATTGGATATGGCCCGGTGCATCACGGATAAAGCCCTCCCCACCATTGAGCACATCTACACGGAGCGCTGTCACAGGAAATCAACCTCAAAGACCCACGCCACTCAGGCCATGTTCACTTCTCACTACTGCTATTAAGAGGATGAGGCAGAAGGCTTAGGTCTCACACCACCAGGTTCAGAAACAGTCATTACCCTTCAAACATCAGGATTTTGAACCAGAGGAGATACCTTCACTCACCCTAAATGTTCCCACAAGCTATGAACTCATTTTCAAGGATTCTTCATCTCATATTTTCAATATTTATTGCGTATTTATTAACCATTGTTTTTCTTTCTGTTTGTATTTGCACATTTGTTGTGTTTTGCACACTGGTTATTTGTCCATCTCTCTCGTGTGTGCTTCTTCATTGATTCTTTTGTGTTTCTTTTTATTTACTGTGGATGCCCACAAGAAAATGAATCTCATGGTAGTTAGTATATGACATATATGAACTTTGATAATAAATTTGAACTTTGACCTTTGAACATTCCCTGGTAACACATTCCATCTATCATCCATGGTCTGTCCAAACGGTAGAATTTCATGAAGGCTTTTGGGAACAGGAAGTGTCAGGGGAGTACTGGATTGTCACAGAGCAGCAGGGGAATAAAGAGACTGCACAAGGAACTGCAAAAGGAGGGTTTGAGATGTGACTAGTACAACATGAGAGCAAGACTTTGGCCCACATTGTTTGCATTGAGCGTGAAGGTTATTCACTGTAGGTACAAAGCCGTGTCGGGATTCACTTTCTTCCACTGCTGGAGGCACTCCAGCAGAAATAACAAGCAATCATTTCACTGCCAGAGTTTTGGTAGGAAGATGTAAGTAGTGAGGGTAACATCACTGCAGATACAAATGTCAGTGTAGAGTGATATACCACGACAAGTTCCCCTGAGCTCCCACACATTGCTTTTCAGTTTTCAAAATCACAAGTAGGGAATGATATTATACATCTTACTCTGACTTGGTCATGATTGCACCCAGTGCTTGGTAATGGCTGCTCTTGTCACATGTCTTAAGTCAAAACAGTGAATACCATTCAGAAGTATTTCACTTGAAGGGCTTTGAATCATCCTAAAGTTCTGAAGGACTCAATAAGAACCTTTCCTTTAACTTCTTGGCTCTATATCTAAGGAAGGATATGCAGGCATTGGAGAGGGTCCAAAGGAGATTTACAAGAATGATCCTGGGAATGGGAGGGTTAACATATGTGGAGCAGTTACTGGTTCTGGACCTGTACATGTTGGAATTTGGAACCTCATTGAAACCTATCAGATGTTGAAAGGTCTGGATAGAATGGACATAGGGAGGGTGCTTTCAATAAAGGGGGAGTATAGGAGTAGTGGGAACAGCTCCTGTTCTAGAGGAGGAATGTGTTTATCCAGAGGGTGGTGAACCTGTGGAATTCATCACCACATTTGGCTGTGGAGGTCAAGTTACTAGGTATATTTAAAGCAGAGGTGAGTCGGTTCTTGATTAGTAAGGGAGTAAAAGGTTACGGGGAGAAGGTAGAAGAATGGAGTTAAGAAGGATAATAAATCAGCCATGATAGAATGGGAGAACAGAGTCAATGGGCCAAATGGCTTAACTCTGCTCCATTGTCATATTATCTTAGCGATCAACATCATAAGCTCACTAAGTATTGTTTGTCTTTGATCAAATCTGAAATAGTTAAATAAGGGAAAAATCATTAGAAAGTGGCAGGTATTTATTTATTTGTTTGTTTACTTATTTATTTATTGAGCTATAGCACAGAATAGGTCCTTCCGGCCCTTCGAGCCATGCTGCCCAGCAACCCAACAAGTGAACCCTAGCCTGACCACAGGACAATTTATAGTGATCAATTAACTTACCAACTGATACACCTTTAGAATATGGGAGGAAACAAGTCACTGGTACTGTAAAACATTGTGCTAACCACTACAAAACTGTGCGTGGAACTCATTGTCTGAAAGTCTGAGAGTGGCCCAGAGACAGAAGGTCATTACCAGTGTGGAGTCCATGGACCGGGGGTTCAAGTTCTAAGCTGGCCCAAGCACATCCTTTGGTTGTGTTAGTTGTTAACACAAACAAAGCATTTCACTGTATGTTTTAATGTACATGTAATCACTAATTGATTATTAAATGAATCTGAATCTTGATGGCATAGAATTTTCAAGGTCCTATGATTCTATTAAACTCAACACAAGTGCTCTCATTTCTGCGATATATGAAACAAACAGAAGCAGGTGTAAGCAGCACAATCCCTCAAGACAGCTCTGCTCTTCGACAAGGTTGTAGCTGACACTCTTCACTGAATATCTGTTGATTCCCTTTTCTCTCTTATGTATTCATCTACTTTGCTTTTGAAATATTCCAGGTTACCTGTTTTGGTCACTGACTGTGGTTGTGAGTTGCAGCCGATACATCGCAGTCCTGTTGAAGGGTCTGAGGTCGAAACGTTCCAGTCCTGATGAAGAGTCTCGGGTTGAAACATCGCAGTCCTGATAAAGGGTCTCGGGTCGAAACGTTCCAGTCCTGATGAAGGGTCGCGGGTCGAAACGTTCCAGTCCTGATGAAGAGTCTCGGGTTGAAACATCGCAGTCCTGATGAAGGGTCTGGAACTGCAATGTTCCAGTCCTGATGAAGGGTCTGGAACTGGAACGTTCCAGTCCTGATGAAGAGTCTCCGGTTGAAACATCGCAGTCCTGATGAAGGGTCTGGAACTGGAACGTTCCAGTCCTGATGAAGGGTCGGGAACTGGAACATTCCAGTCCTGATGAAGAGTCTCCGGTTGAAACATCGCAGTCCTGATGAAGGGTCTGGAACTGGAACGTTCCAGTCCTGATGAAGGATCTGGAACTGGAATGTTCCAGTCCTGATGAAGGGTCTCGGGTCGAAACGTTCCAGTCCTGATGAAGGGTCGCGGGTCGAAATGTTCCAGTCCTGATGAAGAGTCTCGGGTTGAAACGTTCCAGTCCTGATGAAGGGTCTCGGGTCGAAACGTTCCAGTCCTGATGAAGGGTCGCGGGTCGAAACGTTCCAGTCCTGATGAAGAGTCTCGGGTTGAAACATCGCAGTCCTGATGAAGGGTCTCGGGTCGAAACGTTCCAGTCCTGATGAAGGGTCGCGGGTCGAAACGTTCCAGTCCTGATGAAGAGTCTCGGGTTGAAACATCGCAGTCCTGATGAAGGGTCTGGAACTGCAATGTTCCAGTCCTGATGAAGGGTCGGGAACTGGAACGTTCCAGTCCTGATGAAGAGTCTCCGGTTGAAACATCGCAGTCCTGATGAAGGGTCTGGAACTGGAACGTTCCAGTCCTGATGAAGGGTCGGGAACTGGAACGTTCCAGTCCTGATGAAGAGTCTGGAACTGGAACGTTCCAGTCCTGATGAAGAGTCTCCGGTTGAAACATCGCAGTCCTGATGAAGGGTCTGGAACTGGAACGTTCCAGTCCTGATGAAGGGTCGGGAACTGGAACGTTCCAGTCCTGATGAAGGGTCGGGAACTGGAACGTTCCAGTCCTGATGAAGAGTCTCGGGTTGAAACATCGCAGTCCTGATGAAGGGTCTGGAACTGGAACGTTCCAGTCCTGATGAAGGGTCTGGAACTGGAATGTTCCAGTCCTGATGAAGGGTCTCGGGTCGAAACGTTCCAGTCCTGATGAAGGGTCGCGGGTCGAAATGTTCCAGTCCTGATGAAGAGTCTCGGGTTGAAACGTTCCAGTCCTGATGAAGGGTCTCGGGTCGAAACGTTCCAGTCCTGATGAAGGGTCGCGGGTCGAAACGTTCCAGTCCTGATGAAGAGTCTCGGGTTGAAACATCGCAGTCCTGATGAAGGGTCTGGAACTGCAATGTTCCAGTCCTGATGAAGGGTCGGGAACTGGAACGTTCCAGTCCTGATGAAGAGTCTCCGGTTGAAACATCGCAGTCCTGATGAAGGGTCTGGAACTGGAACGTTCCAGTCCTGATGAAGAGTCTGGAACTGGAACGTTCCAGTCCTGATGAAGAGTCTCCGGTTGAAACATCGCAGTCCTGATGAAGGGTCTGGAACTGGAACGTTCCAGTCCTGATGAAGGGTCTGGAACTGGAATGTTCCAGTCCTGATGAAGAGTCTCGGGTTGAAACATCGCAGTCCTGATGAAGGGTCTGGAACTGGAATGTTCCAGTCCTGATGAAGAGTCTGGAACTGGAATGTTCCAGTCCTGATGAAGAGTCTGGAACTGGAATGTTCCAGTCTTGATGAAGGGTCTGGAACTGGAATGTTCCAGTCCTGATGAAGAGTCTGGAACTGGAACGTTCCAGTCCTGATGAAGAGTCTCGGGTTGAAACATCGCAATCCTTATGAAGGGACTGAGGTCGAAACGTTCCAGTCCTGATGAAGAGTCTCGGGTCGGAACGTTCCAGTCCTGATGAAAGCTCTTGGGTTGAAATATCGCAGTCCTGAGGAAGGGTCTGGAACTGGAATGTTCCAGTCCTGATGAAGGGTCTCGGGTCGAAACGTTCCAGTCCTGATGAAGGGTCGCGGGTCGAAACGTTCCAGTCCTGATGAAGAGTCTCGGGTTGAAACGTTCCAGTCCTGATGAAGGGTCTCGGGTCGAAACGTTCCAGTCCTGATGAAGGGTCGCGGGTCGAAACGTTCCAGTCCTGATGAAGAGTCTCGGGTTGAAACATCGCAGTCCTGATGAAGGGTCTGGAACTGCAATGTTCCAGTCCTGATGAAGGGTCGGGAACTGGAACGTTCCAGTCCTGATGAAGGGTCTGGAACTGGAACGTTCCAGTCCTGATGAAGGGTCGGGAACTGGAACGTTCCAGTCCTGATGAAGAGTCTGGAACTGGAACGTTCCAGTCCTGATGAAGAGTCTCGGGTTGAAACATCGCAGTCCTGATGAAGGGTCTGGAACTGGAATGTTCCAGTCCTGATGAAAAGTCTCGGGTTGAAACATCGCAGTCCTGACAAAGGGTCTCGGGTCGAAACGTTCCAGTCCTGATGAAGGGTCTCGGGTCGAAACGTTCCAGTCCTGATGAAGGGTCGCAGGTCGAAACGTTCCAGTCCTGATGAAGAGTCTCGGGTTGAAACATCGCAGTCCTGATGAAGGGTCTGGAAATGGAATGTTCCAGTCCTGATGAAGAGTCTGGAACTGGAATGTTCCAGTCTTGATGAAGAGTCTCCGGTTGAAACATCGCAGTCCTGATGAAGGGTCTGGAAATGGAATGTTCCAGTCCTGATGAAGAGTCTGGAACTGGAATGTTCCAGTCTTGATGAAGGATCTGGAACTGGAATGTTCCAGTCCTGATGAAGAGTCTCGGGTTGAAACATCGCAGTCCTTATGAAGGGTCTGAGGTCGAAACGTTCCAGTCCTGATGAAGAGTCTCGGGTCGGAACGTTCCAGTCCTGATGAAAGCTCTTGGGTTGAAATATCGCAGTCCTGAGGAAGGGTCTGGAACTGGAACGTTCCAGTCCTGATGAAGAGTCTCGGGTCGGAACGTTCCAGTCCTGATGAAAGGACTCGGGTTGAAACATTGCAGTCCTGAGGAACGGTCTGGACCTGGAACGTTCCAGTCCTGATGAAGGGTCTCGGGTCGAAACGTTGCAGTCCTGATTCCAGCAAGGACTGCCAGTAAATCTGGGATTACTGCATATCCAGGCACAAGTGTCTCAACTGCACTTTGTTCTCTTCATCAGTATTTCCCTGACTGCACTCCAACACTGCATTAGAGTCCAGCAGAGTTTGTAGCAGTCCTCTAGCATTTAGAGTGGGGAGCTGTCTGCAGGATCTGGGACAGACTACAGATGCACAGGAGTAGCAAATCCCTTCATCAGAATGTAGAGAAACAGCTGCAAGGCAAGATTAAATAGATTAGAGGAATTAGCTTTATTTTAACATCAAGACATGAGTCATTTGCGTCAATAGCCTACACAATTTGAGTATGCACTGGGGGCAACCCACAAGTGTTGCTGTGATTTCAGTGCCAACATAGCATGCCTTCAACTTACTAACCCTAACCGTATATCTTTGGAATTTGGGAGGTAACTGGAGCACTAGGAGAAAACCCATGCAGTCATGGGGAAAACATACAAACTCTTTATAAGGAGGAACTAAACCTCTATTGTTCAGTCACTGGTGCTGTAAAGTGTTACACTGTTATGTTACCATGACATCATCACCATTATGTGCCATGTTGTATGACATGGGCAGTCAAGGTCTTTGACCATAACTGTTCTTGGCAAAATTTTCTACAGAAGGTGTATGCCATTGCCTTCTTCTGGGCAGTGTGTTTATAAGACGGGTGACCCCAGCCATTACTAATACTCTTCAGCCATAGTCTGCTTGTCATCAGTGGTTGCATAACCAGGACTTGTGATCTGCACCAGCTGCTCATACGACCATCCACCACCTGCCCCCATGTCTTCACATGAGTCTGATCGGAAAGCTATGTAGGTGCTACATCTTGACTAAGGGTGACCTGCAGGCCAGCGGAGGGAAGGAGAGCCTTACACCTCCTTTGGTTGAGACACATCTCCACCCTGCCACTCAACCATGGTATATAGAATTGGAACTGATATATTATTGTCACATATCTTGTATGCTGTTCATACAGATCAATTTATTGCACAGTGCATAGAAGTAGAACAAAGTAAAACAGTAATAATGCAGAGTAAAGCACAACAGCTACAGAGAAAGTGCAGTGCAAGTAAATAGTAAGATGCAAGATCATAATGAAGTGGATTGTGAGATCAAGAGTCCATTTTATTGAACAAGGGAAACATTTAACTGAAATCATGCAGTCTCATTGCAAGTTTTTAAAATTGTTTTAAATTTTTCAAGTTCAAAATTCAAAGTAAATTTATTATCACAGTACGTATATCACAATATACAACCCTGATATTTATTTTATTGGGGGCGTGCTCAATAAATTCATAGAATGATAAGCATAACAGAATCAATGAAAGACCGCACTAACTTGGGCATTCAACCAATGTGCAAAAGACAACAACTGTGCAATAAAGGAGAAAAACTATAACAATAATGAATAAATAAGCAATAAATATCAAGAACCATGAGATGAAGAGTTCTTGAAAGTGAGCCCATTGTTTGAAGGAACAGTTCATTGATGGAGTAAGTGAAGTTGAGTGAAGTTATCCCCTTTGGTTCAAGAGTGAGATGGTTGAAGGGTAGTGACTGAAGGCTAATAATGTCAAATGATTTTAATAAGTATTTTCATTTTAGTTTTAGATTGTTTTCTCATTTAAATGTTTTAGTGTGGGATGTTAATTTTTTTTTAATATTGAAAACAATCAGTGACATTCAAATTAAGATAATTTTGACAGCTGGTGAAGCTTTGGATATGACTGTTACTTTTCTGAGCTTTTTTGATGATGGGACTTGTTCAGCCCCTCTGTAGCATAATGCAAAAATATTTCTGTGTGTAAGGCCTTGTTACCATAGAGGACATGTTATTGAAGATGACATTATGAAATGTGTAATAGGCAAGTTTGGATTTGTAGCTTTGATCACTGTTGAGAGAAATTCACTGGTGTAAAATTTAGCTATTTTTTTCAATCTTCGTGAAAGTGTCTTGCTTCATTATGGTAAAGGTAACTGGGTGTCACTGAATGTGCAGTCGCATCACATTGGTTTAAAGAATGATTCTTTCCTAATCTCGATCTATGGGAGCCGGTCATATTATGAATATATCTCAATAGCTGTACTCTTCATTTTAAAACAAATGTTTATAATGAAAAATGTTGCTAATAAAACAAAGCATGCCTTTCAGTGTTCTATACGGCAATATAGCTGACATATAGGAAGATTTAAAATAGCTTTACAGAGCCCAACATTGCTTCTCAAAGCAACTAGGTCTGGACAATGACCATCAGTCTCAGTAGCAATGGACACATGCTCAGAATGTGCGGGCAGAGCAGACAGTGTTTGGGGTGTAGACATACATAGTTAAAAGGGGATCCACGATTGTATAGCAGTAAGATCAATGCTATTCAGCTCAGGGTGTAAATGTTCAGAGTATAATTCCAGCAACCTCTGGCAAGAAAGTTTATATATCCCTCCCATGAAAGCATGGATTTCCTCCAAATGCTCCAGCTTTGTCCCATAGTTCAAAGACATGCCAGAGAGCAAGTTAATTGATCATTGTAAATTGTCCTATAATTAAGCTAGGGTTGAATTGGTGGGCTGCTAGACAACACTGCATAGTGGACCAGAAGGGCCTGTTCTGCACAGTATATGTAAAGAAATACATTTGTTTCATCATCACCACAGATGACACACTGATAACAAATCTGCTGCTTAAACCAACCATAATAATAATTTTTATTAATGACTTTATAGAAGGCTGTGTATTCAAACAAGAGAAAGAGCAGTTTCAAATATAGCCACATTTAGGTTCTGGGCTCATGAATTTTGAAGCTTAAAGGGCTACAAGACCACATCCAAGTACTATTAAGTTGTGTTAACAATTACTGCGAACCATTTTGCACAACACTTTTACGCCTCCACTACCCTTCAATGATGAAGGAAAATTAAGCAACCTACCTATCGATTGACAGAAAATCACACCTCTTAGTTTCTCATCCATGTTCTGCAGAAGAAAATAAATCTTTCCTTTATACACTCAATGGCCAATTTATTAGGTACCCCTATACACGATTGTACTCGTGTTCTAAACCTTGGCCAATTAAGGCAATATTCCATATGCCTCCTTAATCACATTTTTTGACTGTTCTGCTGTCATTAAAGATATATGATCACGTTTCATGATCACACAATTTTTCTACACCATCCAGTCTCCTGCCATTTCTTTCTTGAACGATCCCCAATTTGCTTGCTCCCTCAGATATATTTTGAAGGACCTGTCCAGAGCCTGGCATACAAGTCCAATTGTGAAGTAAGAACAGCAGTGGTTCTACTTCTTTAGGAGTATGTGTAGATTCAGCATGACATCTAAAACATTGACAAACTTCTATAGATGTGTCCTGGAGAGTGTATTGCATCACAGCCTGATATGGAAATACCAAAGCCCTTGAATGGAAAGTCATACTAAAAGTAATGGATACAGCCTTGTACATCATGGGTAAAGCCCTCAACACCATCGAGCACATCCATATAAAGTGTTTTCACAGTAAAGCAGCTTCCAGCTTCAGGGTCTCCCACCACCCAGGACATGCTCTCTTCTTACTGCTACTAATGGAAAGAAGGTCCAGAAGCCTCAGGAGGACTCACACCACCAGGTTTGATTGACAGTTATTACCCCTCAAACATCAGGCTCTAGCACCAAAGGGGATAACCACTCAAATTCTCTCACCCCTTCATTGGCATGTTCCCATGACCTATGAACTCTCTTTCAGTGACTATTCATCTCATGTCATTGATATTTATTGCTTATTTATTTTTATTATTATTTCTTTCTTTTTATATTTGCACACTCGAGTTGAACACTCAAGTTGGAGCAGTTTTTCATTGATTCTATTATGGTTATTACTCACTAATATATTTATTGAAGTTGCCTGCAAGAAAATGAATCCCTGGGCTGTACACAGTGACATCTATGTACTCTGATAATAAATTAAATCTAACTTTTAACATAAATTCCTTTTTCAATGTTTGAAAATATCTAACAATCTCACTGACTTAGGCTAAAACTTTTAACCAATGGTCCACACTACTAGTTTTGGTATCATTTGCAACTTTTTTAATCATTCCCCTTATACCTGTCCAAATTGTTGTTATATTCCAGGGAAGGCAATGCACCTGCACAATCAAACCTTCTGTTAAATATTACCTTTATGTTCTGGCATTAAGGTAGGTATGAACTTATCCTGGTATTTTATCTCAGTAAAGTAGCCAGCATGGTAAAAGACCCCACCCACCCAGACATTCTCTCTTCTCCTCTCTTCCATCAGGCAGAAGCTACCAAAGCCTAAAAGCACATATCACCAAGTTCAAGGATAATTTCTATCCCACTGTCATAAGACTATTGAATGGTCCCTTAGTATAATAAGATGGACACTTGACTGCACAATCTACTTCAACGTAATCTTGCATCTTATTGTCTTCCTTCACTGAATTTTCTCTGTAATTGTAACACTTCATTCTATATTCTATTGATTTACCTTGTTCTACTTCAGTGCAATATGTAATGATTTGATCTGTTTGAACAGTACGCAAGACAAAAGTTTCATTGTACTCTGGTATATGAGGGAATAATATATCTTTCCAATTTCATTTCTTGTTCCAATCCTTCTGAATAGACTGTCATGTGGAACTTTATCAGGGACCTTGCTGAAGTACACAAAGAAATACAAGGAGAATGAGAAGTAGTGGTAAGTAGGAGACACCCTCGCAAACAAACAAATAAACTGTCCTGCACTGACATAAATATTGTATACATTCACAATCACATCCTCTCAAAATGATGCACCATTAATATGGGTGAGACTGATCTGATCTTACACACAGCTTCACTTTCCTGCTTGATCCTGCTCACGTTTCTGTTTGAGCCTAATGTAGTTCCATGGGCTATTGTATTCATTGTATTTTGTATTTATTCAAGATGTTCAAAATCAGGAAAGATATTTGACTGTAAATGATAACTGACAGAAGGCTTGATAATCTGCTAGCACAATTTTATGGAGATTGGAAAAAGAACCAGCAGCACATTGAATTTGTTTAGACTATAAGTTGTGCCTGGTGTGTGATTCCGAGAAGAACAATGGAATCATCAAGAGTCATAAAGTCATAGATATATTCAAGATTCAAGATTGTTTAATGGCATTTCTAGTACACAGGTGTAAAGGTGAATGAAATAATTGTTACTCTGGGTCCAATGCAGCACAAAAAAAATCACAATAAGATAAGAACACAATAATAAAGATAACACAATAAATATATAAAAAAACATTAAGATAGGCTATATACCAGACACAATACTTCACAGTGTGTGAACCAGTATTTCATATACATTCGGCATGACCTCCTTGCATTCATACACTGCTTCTCCATAAATAAAAAAAAAAACAATGTCTTTACCGCAACACATTTCTCACTGTTAACTTTGTGGGCCACTTGTCTGCCCATTCCTCTAGCTTATCTATATCCCTCCTGAGGACTGCTGGAGTCCTCTGTAGCGTTTGCTGCATCAACAGGTTTTGTGTTATCTATAAATCTGAAAATGGTGCTTTGTCCAAATTAAGAAAAGCAGTTATCTTTTTGACGATTCCTGGAATAAAATAAGTTTAAGTTCAAGTTTAATTGTCATTCAACCGTAGACAAAAGAAATTGCCTTCCTCTTGGGCTAAATTGTAACAGCTTTTACACACAGCAGAAGGCACAGGTAGCACATATAATTATAATAGCAGCAAAACATACAGTCACAAAAATAATAAGAATATAGCCTAAGTCTTTGAGTGTCATGGCATATAGGTTGATGGTGGCTAGGATGACTGCCTTGGAGCCACATTCCTGCAAGAGCAAGCATACAGCAGTTTCTCATCACTCACCAGTGCAGCTGCAGATGAATGCTATCCAACCGAGCGAACACTGGAGAGCAGCACTGATGGGAAGGGCCAACCCCTAACCCAGCCTGGCTTCTCCTGCCCTGGATGGCTCCATCAGATGACCACGCAGCATGGGGGCCTGGTCCGCATAACAACTAAGGCCACACTTGCTAATTTACTGCACTCTTACCTCATTTGAAAAACAATGTGATTTCCTGTTACCCATTTCTTTGGCAATTTGTTATTCATGCTCTGTGTTGCCAATGTACATATAATACATTTATTCTATTAAATTCATTCTGGTCAAGTCTTCCATTTGCCATTTTAGAAGCTCATACATATCACAGGAACTGGCTTGTGCAGTTGCTGGGTTTATTTCAGTATCATTTTGAACAAGAGTTAGATGTGTAAGTTGCCAATATCCATGCACTATCCCTGATTGGGTGGATTTAATTTGAACTCTCAATAATAAACAAGATGAATACTTGAAGAAAGATAGTTTATTGGAATGTGATAGAAGATCTAGGAATGGGATTGAATGGCAGTAAAACCAAAGTGATTGTTCATGTTCTGCCTTGACAATTCTAACTTCATCATTGGTGGGGAGTTAGGTCATGGATCCATTCCTTCAGTTTAAGCTTTTTAAATATCACTTATATCCCAATTTGAGTGCATTTGGTGTACAAGTATTGGGGTAGTGTAAATGAAAATCCAATATTTAATCACATTTGGAGAGCTGATTGTAGATAAAATTGTCTGAGCCAGCTTGTCTCTAAACTATTGCTCACCTTGGTCTTCATTCTTTCTTCAAGAGAGAGAATTTTTTTTTTCCTGTCTTACGTTGTAACTGGGTGGCAGGGTGGAAATATGTCTCTACTAAAGGAAGTGTAAGACACTTCTTCCCTGTACTAGCCTGTAGCTCACCCTTGGGCAAGGTATAGCACTGATTAGAGTCATGTGAAGCTATGGGAGCAGGTGCTGGATGAGCATCTGGTGCAGATCACAAGTCCTGGTTATGCGACCACTGGCACCAGGAAGATTATTCATAATGGCTGATGTCATCCTTCCTGTGAAGACTCTGCCCAGAAGATGGGCAAAGACAAACCACTTCTGTAGAAGATTTTGCTGAAAACAATCATAGTCATGGAGACCATGATCGCCCAGGTCATACGACACGGTATATGATGATAATGACATTCTAACCTTCCTTGGAGAATTATGCATGTTTGCTCAAGTATTTAGGTATATACCTGTGACTGTGTCAGTAGACTGTTTTTTCTGTCTATGCTTGTACCTCTCTGTGTAAGAAGGTGCAACTATCATAGGTATGTGACCATATGTAGATTTCAGTGTGTATTTGTTACTGGGTATGGCAATCCTTGGAATCCTCCACCTCAGAAAATTGTCGACGATGTCATTAAGCATGCCCAAGGCTAATAAATTTGTGGGACTACAGGG
Source organism: Hypanus sabinus (assembly GCF_030144855.1). Taxonomy (NCBI): domain Eukaryota; kingdom Metazoa; phylum Chordata; class Chondrichthyes; order Myliobatiformes; family Dasyatidae; genus Hypanus; species Hypanus sabinus. The sequence goes on along the minus strand of NC_082722.1, from coordinate 74,114,959 downwards.
TTTATGCTCATGGATTGGAAAATGTGGTGGCCTCATGACTTATTCGTCCTTCTTATTTGCCCCACTGTTTTGGTGAGCAAGAGTCTATGTTGTAGTTTTGTGTGTGTTTGCACGTGAAGTAGGCATTATCAGTGTTTGTGCATATTTTTCTCTGTGTGTGCTACAGAGTCATTATGCATCTTTATATGTTGGCGATAGACTCATATGTGCATTTGTGCATGAGGCATTGTGTGTGTCATTGTGTGTGCGTGTGTGTGGTTGTATGTGTTGCAGATTCGTGTTTCTCTGTGTGTGATAAACCCACTGTGTATATTCTTGTGTGTATATGTATGTGACTGACATATATATGTGTGTGCACAGGCTTATGTCTGTGTAATAATATGCATGTACTGCACGTGAGATAGATACATTGCATGTGAGACAAATTTATTATGTATGTGTGAGACTGTGTATGAGAGGATTCGTTATGGTTATTGTGCGTGCTTGTGAGTGTGAGAAAGAGAGAGAGTGTGAAAGAGAAAGCGAGAGAGAGAGAGAGAGAGAGAGAGAGAGAGAGAGAGCGAGAGAGAGAGAGAGAGAGACGCAGATAGTGCTTTCTGTTCCTGTTTTCTGTTTGTGAGTGGGTGCCCGTACACCTGTGGGAGTGGATCTTCAGAGGCATGTGTTTATAAGTCTGAGCTTTTCGTGGCAAAGCTGTGACAGTGATGTGTAGCAGATCCACCGCCGTTGTTCACTCACTCTTTATGTATGATGCATATTAATGATGACTTACTGCAATGAAGATTATATCCCGATCAACTCCACGCCAGCGTTTACAGCTGCAAAGGAAATTCTCTCAATGTTAATAAAGATTCGATGTGATTTTGAACCCCGAGCAAATACTGTATTGCTACCAAGACAGTCCCGCACTTAAGTTGATATGGAATCACTGTTGACAGCTGCGGTGCCTCGGCAGTGAGTGGCGAGGCGGGAATACCTGTTTCGGAAGCGTTCAATTTCATTGACAATCACATCGAATCGTCTATTAACAGCAAACTCCGTTCGGCGTTAACTTTAACTACACTTCGGAATAGCGACGCTACTAGAAAAAAATCAGACCGAACGCTCCAAAATAAAAATCCAGCAAAACAAACGTGACCATGTACCAAAACCTGTTTGCTTTTCGCTGTGTTAAACTGAGCTCCCGACAGCGGGCTATCGTAGAGGGTTGCACACGAAGGGTCATTACCCTTGGCGACATCCCGCCTGCAGGGTAAAGTTGTCTGTAGTGAGTGTGTGTGTGTGTGTGTGTGTGCGCCTGTGTGTGTGTTTGTCTCACTCCTCGCTCCTCTCTTTGCATCTGCCTCTCTCTCTCTCTCTCTCTCTCTCTCTCTCTCTCTCTCTCTCTCTCTCTCTCTCTCTCTCTCTCTCTCTGCATCCTCTGTCTCTTTCCCTCTCTGCATCTGCCTTTCTCTCTCTCTCTCTCTCTCTCTCTCTCACACACACACACAGACACACACACACACACACACACACACACACACACACACACACACACACACACACACACACACACACACACACACAGAGACGCACTTTATGAAAGAGCTCGCATTAATTACAGAGCGTCGGACCTTCCTCCTCGACAGTCCAATGACAGCAGTTAGGGGAGGCTCCAAACCATGGAGCCAGTACCAGCGTTTCTAGAGAATCAGCAAGGCATACTGTACAGCTCATGCATTTTTACAACGGGGGTTATTTCGAGGATTGTTTCTTTTTGTCTCCCGAGCAGGCAATGAAGAAAAAAAGCGCCGTGCAGTTTAAAAAAAGGGGGAGGGATTGGAGAGAGAAAGTGAGGGGGTGAGATTGCTCGCTCTTCTGTCTCACCTACCCCGGGAAGGCAAGAGCTTGGTGGAAGAGAGATGGTTGCGTTCTGTCTGATTCACAGACAGCAACGACACATTGTACCCTTGTATTGTATTGGAGAAATCACGGGATACTCTGGCTGGTCATTGACGAGGAGGTGAACGGATCACCGGATTGCAAATCTCCATTCTTTCCGTTAGCACTTGTTACAATGGTGAAACCGGATCGTTTATAAACAGGCAATCTGGCGGATCCACCGTCCTGTAGTATAAGGTAAAGTCTTGTGCGTGTTTCTGTGCGTGTGTGTATGTGTATGTGTGTGTGCGTGTGTTTTCTGAAGATGTGTAGTTTGCGTGTTGAGAATATGAATCCTGGTCTTCGCTCCCGTTCTAAACGGAATGAAGGAACGAGGGAGCATAAACCGCAGAGTGAATTGGCAGTATTAAGCGTTCTCCTGTGGGTGACGGTCAAAGTTAAAGTCACCAGGAGGAACAAATATAAAATTTTCCCCAATCGTAATGAAGCAACAAATTCCATCAATATGTCAATATGTGACAAACCTCCTGGCCCGCGTTTCAGATGATAGGATATACCAAGGTTATAACTGAAATCATCCTTTACCCCCCCCCCCATTCCAATTCACCTGTTGTAAATAGCATTAGATTTTCTCTGGCAGAATAAATCATGAAGGGGAGCTACATTCGGTCGCCGTCTCTTCGACGCGGAAGGACAAGGAAATTCTCCAACTTTGAAGTCGAATTTCACTCTTATCGCGATCGTTTTAGCCTGCCGCTACGTTCGAGGCAGACGTTATCTCTCCGACCTTTTCCCTCATCATCTACCTCACTAGTACCACTGCCTCTCGAGTTCCTTGCATATGACATTGGGGCAGGTCGAAAGGAGAGGGATGGAGTTAGTTAACTTTCTTGCCATCCGGTTTCACGCGCTGGTCTCTCGTTTCTCGGCCCCCTGATAGACTAACCCTGGGCTCAAACATCAAAAGCGCGCCGTTGCTTTGGGCGCCCTATCAACAAATTTAAGGTTGCTCAGTCAAATGGCGCCATTATGGCAAAAAAAAAATCTAATTATATATAACCTGATGATATCAACTAAGAGGTCTTAAGGCAATAGTTTGGGTTTATTTAATGTGAATACATGGTTCCTAAGACATAATTTGGAATTAGAGTTCAGAACAGCCCACTCGGTTATTGAAGGACAATTCTTAATGGTTTGGAACAACCACAAATATCAGTGGTGAGTATAATGTCTCGGCGTCAAGCTGAAGACTTTTTATCAGAGAAACTCAGATTACATTTATTTTCCTAAGAGTTTCTACTGTTCTCTTCTCGCCAGTTAACAACAGGCAATAGTCACTATAACCTTTGATAAGTAAACGCGAAAACAGTAGTTTGGGCGTTTTAATTTTAATCAGTTCACAGAGTTCTCGAGGTACGGGATAGCTTGGAGGGAATAATTTTGAGAAGGCGGCTCAGGTAATTTGCAATGAAATATCTCGTACTTATTCTTTGAACTGACCAAAATATTATTGGGTTCAGTGAGAATCTAGATACGTGGGGTCGTAAGTCGAGGACTGATTCCTCAAGTGGGTTGAAAGTTGTGCCGTTTCCCCAATGTGGACGATCCAAAAGTTTCCCAATTCCCTCTGAAACTGGCGTAGCTAACTCTCGCTCCAATCCCGCCGCGGATAGTCGATGTAGGAGCTCTTTGGACCCCTCCCGTGCAACATTCTCTCACTCCCCTAGCTCTCTCCCCCTCTCACCTTCACCCCCAGTAGTCCTTAGTTCAGCTGAATGGTGCCGGCAGCCCGAAGCCCGTAGACTTCACTGGCTTGTCCTCTTGAACAGAAGAGGTAACTTGGCATCTAAATCGTCCAAGGAGATGAAATCTTCCACAGGTCGTTTAACTTAATGAAAAATGGTTGGAAATCAGTCTCCCGCCCGAAACAAAGACTGTAATTAACTATCCAAAAATAAATGCAAATAGTAATTATTTTCGTATCTGCCTTTAAAAAAGTCAGATAAGAGCGCCGCAGCTGAAACATCTTTATCATTTCTTTAACCAATACATCTTCCCAGTGCCGCGATGATAAGGAAAACCGCACAACTGATGTTCTGTATTTTCCCTTTCCTCGAACATTCAGTACGAATAAAAATCTAGCTTTGGTTATAAAAGTTCATTTCAGGCAAATCTTGTGTTTAAAAGAAAACGGCCCCGCGTTGCTATTTCGTAGGAGAAAATGCCGCCCAGGGATATAAGAGGAATTATCTAAAATTTCAACAGGACGCAAAGATGTTGGAAATTCCGCGGCGGCGCTTAGTTTTACTCACATCCCTAGTTCTCCGGTGAGGCGATTAGATTTTCGTTTGCTTTAGTGGGTGAGAAACGCAACATAGAGGAACGGGAGTAAATGAGAAATAGGCTGTAGAGATGAACAAGCGATAGCCCTTGAAAATTGCTGCAGACCAGATTAATATCGCAAATTCCTTTCAGTTCACAAATGAATGGAATATGTATACTTGCTTCATTACGCTCCGTTCTGATACCGTGGCGGCCGCTGACACTAACACAAGGTCGCATATACTTCAGGAAACAATTCCATTCCAATAGAATCACAATGTGATCTGAGCAGATTTTTCCCCTGTCTAAAAAGGCAGCCTTCAAAAAATCATAAAGTGTGCTAAAGCCCATTTAGCAGTGAATGCATTTGAATCTATTAAACCCCACTTTAATTAAATATGTAAGAGTTAGCGCTGCACACTGTATAGCTGTCACGAATGAAAGGTTTCTGAATCCGACAATCAGCTCTGCCATTGAAAATTTAAATATTAGAACTGAACGGTGGGCAAATATAATAGAGCAGAGAATATGGAGTTTTAATCCTTTTTTTTCCAATTATGCTATTATTCTATGGTAAGTATTACAGTGAAAACACTGCCAGTAAATAATGCCTTCTTTTTAACCCTGCCCGTGCTAAGGATAATGTAAATCAGCAGACCAGAGGATAGAATTAGGGAGAGTACAGACAGGAGAAACAACAAGGTGCACTTTATTGGGTGTTCATTGTCTTTGCAAAGCTGCTTCAGGTCTGCTTTGTTCCACTGGTGGTGAGACACAGCATGGTCTGTTTGAATTCTTGTTCTGAAGGCATCTTGGTTTGCCAGAATTGGCCAACCCAAAGGTTTGTCTGCATGGGCCAAATGTTGGCAGCTTGTCTTGAACCAAGCAGCAGGAAATGGGGACATTTGTAGCGGGGACCTGGTCCCATCCTCATTTGCTGCTCTCGTTGCCCTATTCCCCAGGGCAAGTTTCAGAGCTGCAACGGACCAAGGAATCCTGGAGCTCTTTGTTCAGGTTGGGCTCAGCCCTTGACAGAATGTGTAATACGGGTCTACGTAGAAAGTTGCGGAGAGAATGTAATGTGGGAGAGGGTACTTAGGGCAAACATGAGAAGTGGCTACAATAGTTGCCACTTTTGTGATCTCTGAGGATAATTATGCCCTTGAAAATTGGGACAGTATGCCGCTCTGTCCTAGTTTTCTCAGAAATAGTTTGTCTGTAGTCTTTCATTGATTCTGTTGTATTTCTTTGTTCTACTGTGACTGCCTGCAAGAAACCGAAACTCAAGGTAGTATATGGTGAAATATATATACTTTGATATTAAATTTACTTTGAACTTTCAATCAGCCACCAACATTTTAAAGCTTGTAGTTTTCTTCTATTTAATTTTTCTGGGTTAGCTGGAGATGCATTGGTTTATGGATCAGTCTTTATAATTTCTATATAATGGAAACTAGTGGTGACAGTCATTATGATAAGTACAATGTCCATTGACCATGTGACTGATGGAAGGGTACAGTGATGAGGAGTCTGTGAAAGCTTGAGAGTGGTGGCTGATGGTGGGGTCATGGCTCCTGACCAGAAGATGCATCAAGCCAAAGTCCTGACAGAATACCCTGATGAATGAGGCAGAACTAGTACAGTCCAGGCAGTTCTGAATGATATTCCCTCATAAGCCCTCCAAAAAAAAATCTAATTCCTTGTCTTTTGAGAAAGTCTGTCTCATTGTATTCATTCTTCAGTGTAATTTAGGGAATAGCATAGAACCATGAAATAGGGCAAAGGAATAGCTCATCTACCACTAGTAAATGGCACTTTGTACAGAAAAGCACAATGGCTCACTCAGTTATATGTAATATCATGATCTGGCATTCTGCTGGATATTGAAATATTCTATGATTTACATAAAGACAGTAATCCTGCAGGAGTTATTCACTGCAGATATTGTGTGATATAATTGTAAAAAAATGCACTGTTTGAAATTTGCATCATTATGCATTTTATATTGCAATATGAGTTAAAGTACTTTAATCGCTGTACGCTGCTTTATGTCTTACTAGGGTTTAATATATTTTGCAATTACGGTGTGTATTATTTACTGGATTATACCAGTCCCATATGAATAATATGGAGAATTATAGCTGGTATTGATTATGTTGATCTAATTGAGGAATCTAATCGCACAAACAAAGTTCAAGCAGTTTACAAGTGTTGTCTAAACCCCAGGGTGAATTTGCTACCTTGAAATTGTTTCTGAGTGTCCACTATTTGTTACAGCCCCTACTGTGAAGTCAGAGGCATGTTCTCTGTCCATTTATATTTGGTAGTCAGCATCGAAATCCTCAACAGTTATTATGTAGTTTTGTTATCAGTGTGAGATTATTAATTGCAATACAAACTCCACTTCTAATAGTTAAATAAATAAACCTGTCGGTATATATCAAGCCATCCTACTAATCTTACATCAGCAGTCAAAATTCATTTTCAGACAGATTACAAGTATCTATTTGGATTTGTTAAAATGCAGTTAAAAGATAAATAAGAGACCCAGTTCAAAATGAAAAGATTTATATGAAGTAACTCTTGTAATATCAGCTGAGAATGTCATAAAGCACATTACACGAACAGCAAAGAGATGAATGATCATTTAATCTCTTTTAGTGAGCACGATGATTAGGACATCACAAAGATTTTCCAGTATTTGTTTGACTAGTGGCTTACTTCATATCCTCTGAAATCCCGATGCTGGACCTTGATTTTTGCATGTTAAGCAAAGGACAGTAACCTTTATTAATGTTGCTCCCAATGCCTTATTGGATTGTTAGCTTAGGCTGCATTCTTTCTGGCACTGGATTTGAATCCACAGCTTTCTAACCCGGGGCAGAAGTGATATCAGCTGTGCCAAGTTAACTCAGGGGATGTTGATTGGAACCCTGGTTAAGCTGAATAGCCCCATCACCTCCTCAGGATTGTCCTTGACAGGGTACAAAGAGAAGCAAGATACCTGACTAAGAGCTTATGAACAGAAGTAACAAACAAAGATTAAAATAAATTGGAGAACCTTTTATTTAAAGATTGGGAATTTTCACACTTCCAAATTAAAATTTACAATTGAAAAAAATATATATATTGGGGAAAACAGAATGAGGATAAGGGGGATATTTTTCCCTTCTTGCACTGTGAGTGTCTCTGATGTAATGCACGGTGCCTGCAAGAATGGTGCAAGGCGAGTCAGTTGCAACCTTCAAAAGAGAATTGTGCATACAATCAAAAGAAGAAAGAAATGCAAGGTTATAGGGGAGAGCAGGGGATCGGGACTAATTGGGTGGCCCTTTCAAAGTGCTGAATATGATATGGAGGCTGAACGGCCTTCTTCCTCGCAGAAGCCTTTCATTACAGTCAAACAAAAATGCCAAAATTGATGGAGGAGAATTCTTTAACATGGCAAAGATACAAATACAAGAAGACACATTTTTTTTTAAAAAATAGAATGTTGCTGATGAAAACAATGTGAGAAGGAAATAACAAGGAGAGGCTATGGAAACAAACAGATTAAATATGTTAGTGACAACTACACAGTGGTAATTTGACAACATTGATCAGAGAACTTCATTTAACAAGATGACAGTTTAATAAGATCACTCTTCTCAGATGTACATTTCTGGGTAAATAAGGGCAACATATACTAAACAGACAAGCCATTCAGCCTGACTAGCCTGTGATGTTTAAAGGCCACAAATGAGGCCATTTTATTAAGTACACCTGTATACCTGCTTGTTAATGCAGATATCTAATCAGACAATCATGTGGCAGCAGCTCAATGTATAAAAACATGCAGACATGGTCATGAGGTTCAGTTAGTCATAAACATGAGAAAGTCTGCAGGAGCTGGAAATCCAAAGCAACACACACAAAATGATGGAGGAACTCACCAGGTCAGACAGCATCAATGGAAATGAACTAACAGTCAATGTATCAGGCTGAGTCCCTTCTTCAGGACTGAAAAGGAAGGGGGAAGGCACCAGTATAAAAAGCTGGGGAAAGGGGAAGAAGGCTAGCTGGAAGGTGATAGATAAAGTCTGGCAGGTGGAAAAGAAAAGGGCTAGAAAAGAAGGAATCTGATCAGAGAGGAGAGTGGACCACTGGAGAAAGACGTTCAGTTGTTGTTCAGACCGAACATCACAATGGTGAAGAAATGTAATCTAAGTGACTTTGACTGTGGAATGATTGTTGGTGCCAGGCAGGGTGGCGTGAGTATCTCAGAATCTGCTGATCTCCTGGGATTTTCACACACAAGAGTCTCTAGAGTTTACAGAGAATAGTACAAAAGAAACAAAAATAAATCCAGTGAGTAGCAGTTCTGTGGGTAAAAATGCTTTGTTATTGAGAGAGGTCGGAGGAGAATGGCCGGACTAATTTAAGCCGATGGGAAGGTGACTGTAACACAAATAACCATTCATCCATTCATTACACCAATGGTGTGCTGAAGAGCATCTCTGAATGCACAACATGTTGAACCTTGAAGAGGATGGGCTACAGCAGCAGAACGTACAGAAAGTACAGGAAGTAGCTGGTAATGTAGCCACTGAGAGTATGTTAAGGTATTGTCAGATAGTGGAAACAAAACCAGTCAAGGAACGGTCAGATCAAATCAACTCTTTCAGTTACTTGGATAAGATAAAGCTGGTTTTCCGCATTCACGCATTCTCCATTTCTGATTGGTTGTCCATCAAATCCAATGATAACAGATATGTGCCGTTCGTCTGTTGTGCAACTGCATCAAGGAAAACTGTGCAGGAGAGTTTTTAAAGTGAAAAAGCTGTTACACAGGGGCATCCCCATGCTCTCATCCTCGGAAGTCCGGGCCCAGTGCTATGAGTTGTCGTCACGACTGGGTTTTTCCTTGTCGTGCCCTTCAGTCTCCATGAAGTCTTGCAGAACCGCCTTCCCGGGTCTCATTAGACTCATTCCTGGTCTAATTCTCCAATTAGACTCTTGTTAACACAACAGTTTCTGGATTAGATAGAAACATGCCTAGAAGAAGTAATAATTGCTCCAACCTCTGTGTTACAGCCATTCTCTGCTCCAGCTGTTGCACTGACTTGACAATTTAATTCACAACCAAATCCTAGACCTGGATAAACCAGGTTGTGAGTTAATTTTCACAACTCTGCATTACAAGACCAATGTAATATTTACGCTGCAATTGGGAAGGAGAACTTTAATGGGAACTCTGTAAAGCTAAAGTCAAGTTTATTGTTATATGCACAAGGACACATTAGCACAGGGACATGTATGCACAGATTCAATAATAACAGGTACATCTCAGGCTCGTAAACAGCATTCATAAGAAAAATATATATGAACTATAAATTGTACACAGCTTTTCTAAGTGAGAATACATTTTAAAAATGTAATGCTATAGTGTCAAAATAGTCATAGTGTTACCATACTGAGGTAGTGATTCTAGTTCTGTGGGTACTTCAGGCATCTAATGGTTGAAGTGAAATAGCTGCTCTTGAACCTGGTGGGGTGGAACTTCAGACTTTTGTACTTTCTGACCAGCAGCAGCTATGAGAAGATGGCATGGCCCAGATAACCGGGATCTTTGATGATAGTTGTCACCGCAGTTAGCATGATGCCATTGCAGCTCAAGGGTATCAGAGTCTGTAATCTAATTCAGAAATTCTCAGTACGTTTGATTCCATGAGTGAGTGTGTTTCAAGTCAAATCAAGTTTATTGTCATTTAACTATATACATGTATATAACACATATAAACATATATAGAAATAAGACAATGTTTCTCCGAACGAGGGTGTAAACCACAGTAGTACACAAACCACATGTAACACACAATAACTTATGAATGCAAGGATAAAATCTACGGATGACTCACAAATAAGTAACAAATATAAGTGCATTAATATTAAATATTGCAAGATATGGAACAGTGAACCAGTGACACTTCGAATATGGTGCGGCAGGGAGCTCAGAAACCTAACGGACTGGGGCAACAAACTGTTTCCCATCCGGACCATTCTCTTTTATGCATCGGAGTCTCCTGTCTGATGGTAGAGAGCCAAAGAGGATGCTGGATGGATAGGTGCGATCCTTGACAATGCTAAAGGCCCTGTGTATGCAACTTTGTTTATACAGTTCTCTGACGGATGGTAAGGAGACCCTTATGATCCTCTAGCTGTTTTCACGGTCCTTCGTAGGGACCTCTGGTCTGACGCCCAGCTGCTCCCACCCCTGATGGAGATGCATCTTGTGGGATGCTCTCAATGGTGCTCCTGAAAAACACAGTTAAGATTGGTTTGGGAGGGTATGGAGACTTGCTTGCCTCATGGGAAATGGAGACGCAGCTGTGCCATTTTGTTCAGGGAGGTGAGGTCATCTGTGATGTGAATTGCCAGGAACTTGGTGCATTTACTCTCTTTGAGGAGGAGCCCTGCAGATGCAGAAGGAGGTGGTTGTCTGCACCTTCCTGACATTCTTCTAGGTTTCCTCCCACAGTTCACACAAATACTGGGTTAGTAGGTTGATTAGCCATTGTAAATTGCCCTGTGATTAGTCTAAGGACAAATTGGTGCATTGCTGGATGGTGCAGCTTGAAGTGCCTTTCCAATAATGTATCCTGAAATAAAAAAGAAAACTCCTTGTTGAGGGATGTGCCAGTGAAGCAGACACAATTTGAGATGAATCAAATGGGACTCACTCAGTTAGGCAACTCGGTGAACATGGACAAATTGGGTGGAAGGACCTGTTTTCTGCTCTGCTTCGCTCTGAGACTCTGTTCTGTTAAACCTATACTCCAGTGAGAAGCTGTCAACACTGGCATCAATGTCCTTTTGTAAAGTACTCGGGATATAGTCATGCCATCACAAATGCGTCACTCTGGCCGCATTAACGTATGTTAACGTATGAGGAAGTTTCTGAAAGCAAGTTTCAGGAAGTTTCTGAAAGCAAGTTTCAGGAAGTTTCTTAAAGCAAGATGGAGAAGATAGATTGGGGCTCTGCTGCAGTGTAGCAAATAGTGTGTCACTATTACAGCTCAGTGCATTGATTCTATCATTCTATGGGGCTTCTTTGTTTCATGGATGTCTGTGAAAAAGATAAGTTTCAAGTTGTATCCTGTATACATACTCTGATATTAAATGTACTTTGAAACTTGAATTTGTTTGTACGTCCTTCCTATGAGTGCGTGGGTTTCCTTCGAGTGCTCTGGTTTCCTTCCACAGTGCAAAGACATACCGGTTAGTACGTTAACTGGTCATTGTAAATTGTCCTGTAATTAGGCTAAAGTTACATAGGTTGGTTACTGGACTGTGCAACTTGTTGGGCCAGAATGGCCTGTTCTGTGCTGTATCTCTAAAGCTAAAAAATACAGAGTAATTAATAGAAAGGGTTGCAGAGATTGCATGACATATGCAAAGTTAAAATCAGACTTAGGCCATAACATCTTAATACATAGGAGCAGAACAAGGCCATTCAGCCCTTTGAGTCTGCTCCTCAATTTCATCATGTCTGATTTTTTTCCTTCTCAATCTCATTCTCCTCCCTGTAGCCTTTAACCCTAACTACTCAAGAACCTATCAACTTCCACTTTAAATATACCCAAATGACTTGGCCTCCACAGCTGTCTATAGCAATGAATTCCATAGATTCACCGCTCTCTGGCTAGCTTGAATTACTAAGGCATCAAAAGCTGCTGGAAATTATAATTCTCAGTTCCTGATGAAGCGTCTCGGCTCAAAACATCAACTGTTTATTAATTTCCATGCATGCTGCTGAGTTGCTCCAGCGTGTTGGGTGTGTTGCTTTGGATTTCCAGCATCTGCAGATATCCTTGTGTTTGGGAAAATAGAACTAGTGTTCAGTGGCGAGAATGGCATGACGTGCTGAAGAACCGGTATGATTCTGTAAAATCCGTGACACACAATGCCAGGACTGGAGAGCAGGGACTGTGGTTTTCAGAAATGTGAAAAAAAGATGGTTGTGTCTGTAAGGAATTCAGAAATGAGAGTTTGAAATTGAAACACTGCTGAGCTAGGAGCCACTGTAGTTGAGTGAACATAGGGCAGTGGATGAAAGGATCTTTAAGTGAACTAGAATGATGGGAAAAATGTACACAGAACAGCTTGAGCCATGCCAACCCGTTTAATGTGCCAGATGTCTGAATCCAGTGATGTGTATCAGACTGGCTCATCACTAATTGGTTAATTAAAGTCCTCTTTTAAACAACTTGGACAAGTTCTTTACCCACTGTCAGCAAAAATCCCTCTCAGTGGACTGATATTTCACCACCAGTCCTACCCCCAACCCCCACCCCACATTTCGGTCAAAACCACTTCCCCTGCTCTATCATCAGGAGAGGTTCTCATTTGAGATGGTACAGTTGCATGATGGGAAAGACATGCAGATTGATGCTATTAAATTTTTTTGGCACAGACTAGATGGGCCAAAGGGCCCGCTTCTGTCCCATACTTCTCTATAACTCTATGAAAGAAGGACTTCAACATCGAGATGTTCCTAAAGTTACCCACACTGAATTCTGTCAAGGAAAAGCTATGAGGTGGGCTCAAGCATGGAGTTTTTTTATAACAAATTAATTGTGCCTTCTACTTTTGGGAAATGGACATGGTAGCAGAGCAGTTAGCACAGTCAGTACATAGGGATAGCATTCAGCAACTGGAGTTCAATTCCTGCTGCTATGTGTATGTTTTCCTCACGCACGGGGTCTCCTCTGGGCGCTCCTGTTTCCTTCTACATTCCAAAGATGTATGGTTTCTGTTTTAGTGAAATGTGGACGTACGATGTTGGTGCTGAGGTGTAACTTGTCCTCAGCACAATCCTTGCAATGTGTTGGTTGTTGACAAAAAAAATGACACACTTCACACTATGCTTCAATGCTTTAATGTACATATGACAATTAAAGTTAATCTTTAATCTTATCTTAAGGTTCGATTAGGCTACCACACTTCGTGGCTTGATGAATTACTTTAGGGAAAAGATGTGCTTCTGTGACTGAGGTTTGGGGCAGGTGGTTTGGATGTTGGATAGAACAATATACACAGCATCTAGCTATGCTGTTTTTCGTCCTGTTGGCACAGCTGTGGGAATTGGCAGGATAATCCTGAAGCACTACCACCATAAATAGGTAGGTAGAACTCGCCGTCATGTCTGCCCAGATTTATCAATAACCACTTTGCCTTTGGCACAGTACCAACCAGATCTTTGCTGGTTTTAAACTGAGAGGTAGAACGCAGTCCAAAGCGTGACAAAAGCCATTCTTTCTTCTGAGACATAGACAGATACTAATTAGAATGAAAGAGGATTATGATAAAATTGAGGTTTAAAAAAATTAAAATCTAAATTTGCAACAATTAAAATGAATTACTCTAAGTGATAAACTGCCAAGATTATGTTTTTCATAATTTGGTTTGAATGTGAATACTGTTAGTTTCTGCTTTTATTTAAATACATGAAAGATTATTTCTACAGAGGGATAATTCACAAGTCACTGAAAAACATTCCTGAATATTTGTGATGATTTAAACATTTTGTACTGCCTGTATCTCTAGGTAAATAGATTATTGTTGGATTGCTATCTTCATTACAGTTCCATGGGCTGTTTGGTGACAGGAACAGTAATTTTCATTCAGATTCAACAACAGAAGAAATCTGGTTTATTGTGTATAAAACTGCCTTTCTCCTCCTTTGAAAAACCCTGAACAATATTGCAGTACATTTTGCCAGCAATCCAGAACTTCTTTGCAAAATGTTGTTTCACTTCCCCAGGCAACTTTCAATATCCTTCTCAACATGGAGCTCACAGAGGTCCGTACTTCTTGATCAGGGCAACACAGTGGGGATCTTTGGCACAGGAAGCAGCCTCTTTTTTCAGTTTTTCTCATTGTGCAAGTATTCTAGTTTTTCCTTCTTGTAGTCAGTGCCACAGTCTTTGATTAAAAGAATTCAGGAGCGAAAAAGAAAAGGAAGCACGCTTGACTAAATCTGATGGGTAGATTAGCATGGGAGAAAGAAGTCCTAGAATTGCAACTGAGGAAGCCATGTTCTAGGTAATTGGGAATTAATTCACAAAATTGCCATCATGCTAAAAGGATGTCATAGACGTAAAGACCATGGAAGCAAACCCCTCGACCCCACTTGTCCATGTCGACCTAGATGTGACTTTCAAGCTAGTCCTGTACAGTAATGTCAGGGGTGAACACATACGTTATTTACAAACACCAACATTGAGTTGGGGATCTCTTTAAGAGGTTGGTCTGAGATGATGATGTAATGTCATTAACTTTTTTTTAACTCCTTTTTTTGTTCTGTGTTTGGTCGACAGGAAAGAGTTGTTACGGTTTCTCCTGAACCTAAAACGCCTCGGCCATTTTATTTACAAAACCCTACAGTCCCATTTTGTCTGCATTTGGCCCATGTCACTCTAAATACTTCCCATTCATATAGTGGTGCAACTGATATCATTGCCTCTATCTTAACCACCTTACCATCCACGATATGTCCCCTACTCATGACTGCCATCAGGGAGAAGATATGGGAGCCTGAAGATACACACTCAGAATTTTAGGAACAGCTTCTTTTCCTCCACCATTAGTTTTCTGAATGTTTTATAGGCCCATGAATATGACCTCACTGTTCCTCTTTTGCACTAATTATTTATTAATTTTTATTGTAACTTGGACTGATTTGTTGTATCTGCATTACATTGCTGCTCAAAAGCAACAGATTTCCGGATAATAATAACCAGATTCTGATTCTGATTGCCTGTAAGCTCACTCCTGATCCATGTTGCCTCCAGGACCTTTAGAAATTAAAGGACCTGCATTGAATTACGGGCAGAAAGTAACATCAGACAGTTTAGTGTTACATATCAGCTACCCCAGGTAAGCATGGCAGTTTTATTACTGAAAGCAGCATCTCATGTAGGCACAGCAGTGAAGAAGGCATTTAAAGCTCTGGCATCATGCGGCACTAATATAAGACATTGGTGAGGCCGCACCTGTGTAATGTTTTTGGCTGCTGTATGAAAGGGAACATATCGCTGAGTCATAGAAAAGTACAGCATTAAAAGTTGACCTTTGGTTCCAATTAAATCTTTTCCTTCTCATCTGAAAACTATATGCACTAGTGTTTGTTTTTTTTTCTTTGTGAAGAAGATTGGGCACATTCACCCTATCCATGCCCCAATGATTATGGGGGTAGATTTTATATACTTTCATAACATCACCCATCTGTCTCCTGTGCCCCAAGGAATAAAGCCCCGGCCTGCCTCATCCCTCCCCATAACTCAGGCCTTCAAGGTTTCTTGTAAGTCTTTATTGCATTGTTTCCGGCTTAGTGACTGGAGGACATAAGTTATAAGGAAAGTTTGAAGAAGTTAAGACTTTTTCCCTCGAAACATAGAAGGTTGAGGGAAGATTTGATGAAGGCATACAAAATTATAAGGGGCATAGGTAAGGTGAATGAAATCCACTGCTTCTGGGTATACAACCAGAGGTCATGGTTTAAGGGTGAAAGGTGAGAATTTTAAGTGGAACATGAGGAGAATTTTCTTCACTTATCGAGGATCATGAGAGTGTGGAATGAGCTTCCAGTACAAGTGGTGCATGTGAGCCTGGCTTCAATGTTTAAAATAGGTTTGGGTAGGGTACACGAATGGTAGGGGTATTGAAGGCTATGGTCCCAGTGCAGGTCAAAGGGAGTAGGGAATTTAAGTGATTTAGCACAGACTAGGTGGGCCAAAGGGTCTGTTTTAATGCTGTACTTTTCTATGACTCAGCGATATGTTCCCTTTCATACAGCAGCCAAAAACATACACAGGTGCGGCCTCACCAATGTCTTATATTAGTGCCGCATGATGCCAGAGCTCTAAATGCCTTCTTCACTGCTGTGCCTACATGAGATGCTGCTTTCAGTAATAAAACTGCCATGCTTACCTGGGGTAGCTGATATGTAACACTAAACTGTCTGATGTTACTTTCCGCCCGTAATTCAATGCAGGTCCTTTAATTTCTAAAGCAAGCACCTGTTCGGCACAGCATTGTGGGCCAAAGGGCCTGTATTGTGCTGTAGGTTTTCTATGTTGCTATGTGTTTTCTATGTTTCTTCCATCTCTGTCTGTCTAGAATGATTCCTCATTGATCTTTCCATAACAATTTTTTTTTTGACCAGTCAGGGTTGTTAGCCCTGAGCTGAACCCTTAAACCTGGAGGACTGGTGGACCACTCTTAGCCTAGTCCTTACCCTTCGTCCTGTTTGCCGTGGGTGGCCCTACCAAGAGCCAAAACAAGGTCCTGACTCCAGCCAACATAGCTCTCCAGGTCATTGAGGCACACAAGCCTCCAAACCCTACGACAAGGTGTGGTCCTCTTGGAGGTCTCTGATGTCACTTGCTCCCAAATGTTTTAACAATTTATTCCTTTCAATAACAATTCGGGATAGAGAATTGGAATTGGTTTATTATTGTCTCATGTACCGAGATATGTTGAAAGACATGCTGTTCATACAGATCATATGCAAATTCAATGAACGCTGGTCTTGCCAGTGGTACCGAAATCTTTAAAATAAAAGAGAAACAAACTGTGAAGTTCTGTGCCTGTGGTACATAGATTGAAGCCTTTTGTGAGGGCATTTTGAGACCGTCCATTGGTCAGAGTCCGCCATGGATTTTGCTTTCTAGCGGTCTATGTTTGATACGCAAGCCAGGGCAGTATGATATGGAGAACAAGCTGTAGCCCACATAGAAGGCTCCATCACACAGCTGACGAATCCAAAGGAGTGGCAGAGACCGATACAGTTTGGCACCAGCAGTGTTGCAGGAGTTGCCAGTCAGCCTTGAACTCAAAGTAGGTCTTAGGGTCTCCAGCTCCTGGGTTTTTCTCAAAGTTTACTCCCAATGTCTTCTCTGTGAGTGGATAAAGCCAGAAGGCAGCAGAGGTTTGAAAACAAAGCTTTCCTTCTCCTAGATGAGCTCCCAGCCACAGCTGTTGAGCCCCGTCTGCCCAAAGCAACTATTTTTAAGGCACCACTAATCCGCCTTTGCTTCTTCTCCTGTCAATAGAAATAGTTCTGCCAAACTTATTGTTATTCCACATGTGAAGGACAGGAGCTGGACTTTGTTTTCAGAGGTTATATGAGAAACACACCATTGGGATCATTTAATAGTAGTGGGAGCTTATCCCCACTACACCTCCTCCCCATCAACCCCCACCCCAACTATGACAACCTTAAGGAATCATGGCAGCAGGCATAGTTAACTTTATCAGTCTTTCAAAATATTGTGCGGACATAGCAATGCCACCCTTACTCATACTAGGGTGGAGACATTTTGCCTCTTGACTCTCATGACCTCCAGCTCACATTCAGCTATATTTCCCACGATCCAATAAAAATACACACATTATGCTAGGGTGACAAAGTTTCTGGTTTGGCCTGCTGAGCAGCCCAATGGCCTTGAGATACGAATCATATGCAGCTTAGAGACTACTTCGAGAAAAAAAAATAGCGTCATAGAGTCGTAGAGAATAAAAACAATCCTTTTTTAACCTTCTGCATCTATACTCAACATCATAGCTGTCCGTACCAATCCGACCTTGGAGAAATATTGCCTCACATTTAACAAGATTTAACAAGGAGATTTAACAAGATTTTGCCTGGATTATGGAGCATGTCTTATGAGGACAGGTTGACTAAAATCTTTGGAACAGAGGATGAGAGGTAACTGAATAGAGGTGTCTAAGATATTAAGGGTTCTAGATAGAGTGGATTGTCAGTACCTTTCTTTTATCATGGTGGCAATAATTACATCCCAGAGACCATTCTTTTAAAATGAGTGGAGCAAAGTTCAAGGGAGATGTCAGAGGTAACTCCTTGACAAGGAGAGTAAAAGTGCATGGAATGCACTACCAAGGGCGGTGGCAAAAGCAGATACAATCTAACCCTTCCATTGTACTTCAGCCTCCATTTTTCTTTCATCCAAGTGCATATCTAAAAGTTTCTTAAATGTCCCTAATGTGTCTGTGTCTGGCACCACCACTGACATTGCATTCCACACATCCACCCCCTCTGTGAAAAGTATCTCTGACATTCCCCCACCCCATACTTTCTTCCAGTCATCTTAACATTATGCCCTCTGATATTAACCACTTCCTCCCTGAGAAAAAAATTAACTCTTCCCTTGCCTACACGGTGGAGCAATTTACAAAAGCTGATTAATCTCCCATTTATTAGGGATGTGGAAGGAGCCCAAACATCCAAGGGAAGCCCAGGGAGAAGACGCAGGTTCCACGTGCAGGCAGCATCAAAGGTCAGAACTGATAAACACAAGAGATTCTGCAGAAGGTAGAAATCCAGAGTAACACACACACAAAATTCTGGAGGAACTCAGCATGATAGCTAGTATCTATGGAAAGGAATAAACCATATTTCAGGCTGAGACCCTTCATGAAGTCCCGATGAAGGGTCTCGGCCTGAAACATTGACTGTTTTCTCCTTTCCATGCATTCTGCTTGATATACTGAGTTCTTCCAGAATTTTGTAAGGTCAACACTGAACCTGTCTCACTGGAACTATAAGACAGCAGCTCCAGTAGCTCTGCCACCGTGGATACACAGAGAGCTGCTGGTTTGACTATGAAAAGTGGCCGAAATCATAGAGAGAATGATGCAGAGCCACTTGTAGTATTTTTATGTATTGTACCATACTGCTGCCGCAAAAAAAAAAAGAATTTCATGATATATGTGAGTGATGATAAATCTGATTCTGAAATGAATCTCTGTTGTGGACTGAGAGGAGGAAGGGAACAGGGAGAGGGGAATCATGATTAGGAAAAGGGGAGGGAAGAGAGGAGAGAGCAGGAAGCACCAGTGAGGCATTCTGTAATGATCAATAAACCAATTGTTCAGAAGCAAATGATCTTGCCTGGTGTCTCAGGGCTGGGTGTGTCTGCTCCCGGTACTGGTGCTCCTTCTCTACCATCTGTCCCACACCCCTCCCTTAGTATTCCACCCTCACTAATCCCAACATTCTTTGCTCCTGCCAGAATTACAAATCCACTCTCTGCTCCATGTTGACAAATACAGTACTGTGAAAGTGTCTTAGGCACCCTAGCTATATATAAATTATGTGTCTAAGACTTTTGCATAGTATTGCTTGCCTTCATTTTTGACCACTCTACTGAGGAAAGAAGATGCTTTCAATCTATTCTGTCTCAGCCCCTTTTAATCTCATACACATTACTTAACCCTCTCCTTACCAATAAAAAAAAGATCGTTCTTCAAAGCCATAATTTTCCAGTCCATACTTGTAAATCTACTTTACACCTTCAGCAGTGCAATCACATCTTCTGTGGAATGTGATAATCAGAAATGTACACTCTATTCAATCTGTGATTAAAATGTTGCAAAGATTTCTATCATAATCTCCCTGCTCTTATATTTTATCCTTTTGCTAATAAAGTGAAGCATCCTATATGCCTTTTTGATCACCTTACTGATATATTCAGCTACATTTAAAGATCTGTGGATACATACTCCAAGGTGCTTCTGTTCTTTTACGTCTCAGCATCTTCCTCAGGGGCAACTGCTCTTCCCAAGACTGCAAGCAAGTGTGGAGATGCAGCTCAGTCGATCACAAAAACTGACCTTCTCTCCATTGACTCCATCTACACTTCCTGCTGCCTCAGGAAAGCAGCCAACTTATTACATACCACCCCACCCATTCCATTCTCCCACCCCTTTCCTTCACGCTTCTCTACCCTTCCATCAAGCAGTGTAACGAGCTCTTCAGGCCTGTATAGGGCACTGAAGAGTATTGGGCTCCAGGGTTTTAAAGAGCACCTGAGTTGGTTAATTGTTGTTTGATGACATTCTTTAATCGTTTAGCGTTCCTTGTGTCTTTGTCGAGTACCTTGAGCTTTCTAATGAGGTCTCCTGGTACCTTCTGCTTAAGTTTGTTAAGTTTATTTTGATAAGCTCAGGGATTCTGTGTTACTTGTACTATTTAAGCAGATACCTATTTAGCATTAATCACTGGGTCTAGTTTTGATAATGTTACTCCTCACGGTGTCACATAGCTGAATCACCGATGCTCTTTTGGAATTATTATGAATAAACTCTCATCACCATTTCTACATCAAGCGTATGCCTTTCCTCTGCACTTGGGTTCCGATATTGCCAGCACACATCGTGACAGGAAAAAGACACAAAAGCTTGAAAAAGCGCATATCCAGCTTGAGGAGAGCTTCTGTCTAATTCCTTCAGGACCCTTGAATGGACCTCTCATACAATAAATCTGAAGTCAATCTCTCAATTTATCATGGGCCTGCACCTTACTGTCTGCCTGCACTGCAGTTTCTCTGTAACTGTAACACTTTATTCTGCATTCTGTTTTTGTTTTTCCTTTGTACTACCTTGATGTACTGCTGTTTTGAAATGATACATATGGATTAAAGATAAAAACAAGTAAGCTTTATTTGTCATATGTACAGGGAAAGGAGTTATTTGTGTCACCACAATCAGAATATGTGCTGTACCAGCCCATTAGTGCTGCCATGCTCCCAATGTAAATGTAGAATGTCCATAATTTACTAACCCTAATCCACAGATTTTTGAAATATGGGGCAAAACTGGAACAACCAGAGGAAACCCATGTAGCCACAGGGTAAATGTACAAATTCCTTCCAGAGAATGACAGGAATTGAATTCCAATCACTGTCTGCTGGCCATGTAATGGAATTCTGCTGACTGCTCCACTATCACGTGTGTGTGTGTGCGCAGTATAGGGAAGAACAACATTTTTCACTGTGTCTTGGTACATGTGACAATAATAAGTCAATCTCCAATTACAAATGACCAATTTCTTGATTATTCCCTTCCTGATAAAATCTCCTTCCACGCTTCTTCTTGAGACAGGCTCTCGGGACTTTTTACAGCTTCCTGTTTACCATCACATGCATTTTCAAAGTACATTTTATCTTTAATTAAGCGTCTGTCACTCTATACTACCTTGTGATTCATGTTATTGCAGGTATTCACAGTATATACAATGAAAAGCTCACACAAACCAAGACAGGTAAACAACTAAAGTGTAAAAGAAGATAAACTGTGCAAATCCAAAAAGCAACACACATTAATAATAATGATAATTAATAATACTTATAAAATTATAATTATAATGTTAAAATAATAATAATTTACATCATTCTGATTACTTACACGGGGAAAAATCAAGTGGCAAACATCATTCACCAAGATCTTGCTTTAAAATACAAACTCATAAAAGAAACCATACCTTACTATAAATACAAGCCTGATCCAATTTTAGTGTCAGAGTCCAACAAACTATGTTATGACTATCCATAATACCTGTCCAGAAATAATAATATAGGATAAACAAACAAGAACAACTTATTTAATAGATTTAGCCATTTCAAACACACAACAACAGAAATCTATAAATGAAAAACACCAGAAATATGTTGCACTAATAAAAAGGAAATTGAAAGACTATGGAACATGAACATTTTATATACATTTTCCCTATAGTAATATCCACAAATGGTATCATCCCGGAATTAGTACACAATAGTATTAAACAACTAGGACTACACTGCAATACCTATGTAAATTTTCAGAAGGAAACACGGCTAGAATAGTCCGAAAGTTCCTAGCAGCTGAGAAATGAATGCACTTGGCTATACCCGTACTTTAGCTTTCACCATCTTGGGCTGAGAAAAAAAATAATAATAATACTAATAATAATATTGGGAACATGAGTTGTAAAGTACTTGAAAGTGAGTCCTTAGGTTGTGCAATCAGTTCATATTGAGGTGAGTGAAATTATCCACTCTGGTTCAAGAGTCTAATGGTTGAAGGGTATTAACTATTCCTGAACCTGGTGGTGTGGGACCAAAGGCTCCTGTACCTTATTCGTAATGGCAGCAATGAGAAGGGTTCGTCTGACAGTGTGGCACCGCCCTCAGTGTTCCTCTGGAATTTAAGCCTAGATTATTTTGCTGAAGTCCCTGGAAGAGATTTTAAATCTACAGCCAATCATAGATTCATGGAACACAGGAAAAATCTATTTCACTCACTATGCCTGTGCTGTCTCTTTTGAAAGAATCATTCAATTATTTTGTTCATTCCCCACAGACCAGAGAGTGTTTCCTTTCCGAACGTGTTTCATGCTGGGAACTTGACGATAAATCATTTCATCATTCACTGTGTTTAACATATTAATATACGACCCTTCTTTCCATGCCAAGTTTACATTAATATCATAATTAAGGCTTGAGTGTTTCAATTTTTATATTTATTTTGGTCTTGCCTGCTTGCCTGTTCCTGCCAGTTTTTTGACAAAGTTAAATATGGTATGTAATTAAATCACTTTGTTAAAGGATCACATTAACTTTTGTCCTCTATACAGCATGAATACATAGAAATTACCAACAATAAGATCATGTAGAAATTCACAGTTATAGTTATGGTTTAGAGTCTGCTGTTTACCTGGCCACCTCACCACCACAGATAAAAGCTCACCTCAATGGATGTCGGTGAGTTGTCCATTGGCGTTGGGAATGCAAAATTAGTGAGAACCTAAATATAGAGTTCATTGCAAAATCTTAGGTACATATATACTGTATAGCTAAGACTTTCGCACAGTACTATAGTAATTTTATGTATTGCACTGTACTTCTGCCACAAAAAAACAAATTTCATGACATATGTGAGTGATGATAAACCTGATCCTTTTATGGGTCTCTTTTCTAGACTGACAGTGGGATGGGGGCAGGGAGAGGGGTTGGAGTGGATCACCAAAGGGACAATTTGTAATGATCAATAAACCAATTATTTGAATCAAATAATCTTGCCTGGTGTCTCAGGGCGAGGTGTAACTGAATCCACACCACCCCCACACCTGGCACTCCTTCTGTGCTACCTGTTCCACCCCTCCCATGACACTTCACCCTCACCATTCCCAACATGTTTTGCTCCCATCAGATTTACAAACTTGCTGTCCACTCTGTGTTGACAAATAGAATACTGTGCAAAAGTCTTAGGCACCCTAACTATATACATTATATACATAGGCCCATCTGGGATAGGCCGTTTGGCTCACGATGTCTGTGTTGACTGTGATACTAATTTATTCCATCTGCCTGCACATTGTCTATGTCCCTTCACCCTCTTCTTGTCAGGTACCTCAGAAATGTCATTGACAGAAGTGCTTTCATCACCTCTGCTGGCAGTGTGTTCTAGGCACCTACCACCATAGAGTCATTCTAGTCATTGAACACTACAGCTGAGAAACAGGCCCTTTGACCCATCTAATCCCTGCCAAACTGTTTTTCTGTCTAACAGTCTATCCATCAACCTGGACCTGGCTGATATCCCCCACCCCCATATGACTCCCATCCATGTACTTATCTTCCCTCCCACTTCAATCCGTACTTAATATTTGACATGTCACCCTGGCAAAAAGACTCTGAATGTCTACCATATTGATGCCTTTTCTAATTTTATAAACTTCTATCAGGTTTGCACCCTCATCCCTACCAACTGCTGACACTTCCAAGAAAATAATCTAAGTATCTCCTGATAGCCAATGCCCTCTAGGCCAGAATTCATTCCGGTGCACCTCCTTTGCACCATCTCTCTATAACATTCCTGTTACCTGTAAAGGATGAATACACTCAGTCCTTTTCAGAATCCGAATCAGGTTTAATATCACTGGAATATGTCATGAAATTTGTTGTCTTTGAGGCAGCAGTACAAATCAATTCATAATAATAGTAAAAATATGCAAATTACAGTTAAGTATATAAATATAATAGTTACAGTAAATAGGTAGTGTAAAAATAAAAATAATAAAGTAGTGAGGTAGTGTTTATGGGTTCAATGTCCATTCAGAAAATGGATGGCAGAGAGGAAGAAGCTGTTCCTGAATCGTTCAGTGTGTGCCTTCCGGCTCCTGTACCTCCTCCTTCATGATAGCAATGAGAAGAGGGCATGTCCTGTATGATTCTTTCATGATGGATGCCACCTTTTTGTGGCATTGCTCCTTGAAGATGTCCTGAATACAATGGAGACTCGTGCCCATGATGGAGCTGACTGAATTCACAACTTTTTAAAGTGTTTTTCAATTCTGGATAATCAATAACAGGGAGGAGTGGTGTCATAGGTTACAGGTGATATAGGAGATACTTAATAGGGAATTGAGGGGCAAATTTTCCATACAACAGGTGGTATCCATGTAGAATGTTTCCTCTTGACTTTGCAAA
Source organism: Hypanus sabinus (assembly GCF_030144855.1). Lineage (NCBI taxonomy): Eukaryota > Metazoa > Chordata > Chondrichthyes > Myliobatiformes > Dasyatidae > Hypanus > Hypanus sabinus. The sequence continues at coordinate 74,090,444 of NC_082722.1, read as the reverse complement.
TCACATCATAGTCCATCTGCCATTGCTGAAAGTGCAAGATTCTGCAGATGCTGGCAATTCAGAGCAATACACTCACAAAAGTGCTGGAGAATGCTGGAGCGTCTCAGCAGGTTAAGCAGTCTCTCTGGAGAGGAATGAACAGTTGACTTTTCAGGCTGAGGTCTTTGATTTGGTTCTGATGAAGGACCTCAGCCCAAAACATCAACAGTTCATTCATTTCTATAGATGATACCTAACCCATTGAGTTCTTCCAGCATTTGCATTTTGTCTGTTTTTCTGCTCATATTTCCAACTGTTCAGTATTTTACATTATCCTTTGACAAACTTCATAACTGTCTGCAACTCCCCCAATTCCTGTGTCATCTACAATTTTACTCATCGTAAACAGCAGAAATCTGATGTTAATAGAGCGCTAATCCTTAAGGAACACGACTGACCACAAACCTCAAGTCCAAATAATACGTCGCCACTACATTTTGCCTTTCCAAGCCAAGCCAATTTTGAATCCAATCCACCAAGTTTCTGTGGCTCCATTGTGCCTGAATTTTGTGGCAAGGGACTTTATTGATGCTTTACTAAGGTTATCTTTGTACAGAAACTGCACTGCAGCAGACTGGAAGGCTCTACTAAAGGCTGGCAAAACTGCCCAATACATCACTGGCACCATCCTACCCACTATCAGAGACATATATACAGAAAGATGCCGGAAAAGGTTATTAACATCATGAAAGATCACATCTACTTTGCTCATCACCTGTTTTTCCAACACCCATCAGGGAGGAAGCCTCGTAGCATGCACATCAGGACCGTCACACTCATAAACACTCCTCGAACTGTAAGGCTAATCAACCCCTCCACCCACTAACCCCCACTTAACACCCCCATCCACCACTACTTTATCATTTCCTGTCAGAGGTGCAGTGTATGCAGACACTCCTGAGCTTGGCATCACTTCTAGTGTATGTATAGAAGATTTTTATGTATTTATATTTATTGTGTTTTATTATTATTGTTGTGTTCTTTATCTTTTGCAGTTTTATTTTGTGCTGCATCAGATTCCGAGTAACAATTATTCTCCTTTTGTGTACTGAAATTGACATTAAACAATCTTGAATCCTGAATGTATGTTAAGTCCACTGCCCTTTGTCATAACCTTTCCCACATGAAGTCATGCTGACTGTCCCTAATAAGCCCTCCTTTTCCAACTGTGCGTAAATGCTATCCCTCAGAATCCTCTCCAATAGCTTGCCTACCACTAATATAAGGCACACTGGCCTATAATTTGCTGGTTTCTTTATATTGCCCTTTTTAATTATAGGACCAGCATTTGCTCTTCTCCATTCCTCTGGGACCTTGCTTGTTTGATTGGCAGTTACTGTAGGCATGAAGTTCTATGGGTGAAAGCATGAGGTTTCTAAGTATGATTTGGGGATTTACTTTTGGTTCCCAGTGGTTAAAATTTTGACAAGCCAACATCTCTGTCAGTTCAAGCCTCCCATTTTGCTTTTGCTCACAGCTTTCGCAGCAGCAGATATGTAATTAGATGTTCAGTGATGGTCATTAAATCATGCATGTGTTCCTTGCAGTTCTCCTTCCGCACTATGCTAGTCTATTTATTGGATAAGTTTGAAGTTGATGTTCAAGGGTTTTAAATAGATTCCATTTATTTAGGCAATGTATGTGTGGAAATCCAAGAACACTCTATACTTCTGGAAGTAGTGGGATAAATAGTCTCCATCTGTGATGATACCACAAAGGCCTTTGAAAAGATTTGCTGAAAAAAAATCACATTTTCAATTGCCAATTATCTGCATAATTTCAGCTGATGTACTGAGCAAATCCAGCCTTCACAGAACTATTTATGATGCTGCTGTATATTAAAAAGGAATTCAGATTTCTCATTAGGGGCTTTAGATAAGGTATCCAATTACTTTATTGTACAACTACCATTGCCATTTGCACCTTTACCTGTGAAATTTCCTTTCACTCCCCAACCTTTGTGGTTTAGTGAACATTGCTCAGATATGCTGTCCAACACATAGCTCACCGTCAAATAAAATGTCACATTGGTGAAGGGCAACACACAAAATGCTGGAGGTACTCAGCAAGTCAGATGGTGTCTACTGAGGGCAATAATCTATGGAGGAGACGAAGAAACTCGGCCCAAAATATTGACTGTTTATTCCCCTCCATAGTTATAGATATTCCTATATTGGTTAAGCATTGGTGGGGGGGGGGGTGTGGTCTACTGCACAGGATTGAAGTATGCTGCAGGGAGTTGTATATTTAGCCATCTTCATCATGGGTATTAGCCTTTGTAGTATCCAGAATACCTTAAAAAGGCAGCATCTATCACTGACTTCCATCACCAAGGACAAGCCGTCTTTTCATTGCTACCATCAGGGACGAGATACAGAAGCCTGAAAATACACACTCAACAATTCAGGAACAGCTTCAGGAATTCAGGAATAGTTAAAATTATTGAAAAAGTGCAGTGGAGATACATGGTGAAGTGCAAGATCATAATGAGGTAGATTGAGAAGCCAAGAATCCACATTCTTGTACAAGGGGTCCATTCAAGACTCTAATCACAGTGGTATAGAAGCTGGCCTTGAACCTGGTGGCGTTGATCTAATTTGGAAATATGTTACTAAATTGGAAAGAGTGCAGAGAAAATTTATAGGGATATTTCCAGGAATTAAGGACATGAGTTTTAGGGAGAAGCTTGACAGGTTAGGATTTTATTCCTTACAGTGTAGGAGATTGAGGGGTGATCTTATAGAAGTATAAAATCATGATGGGTATACATAGGGTGAACATACTCAGTCATTTTCCCAGGGTTGGGGAATGAAGAATTAGAAGGATAGATTTAAGGTGAAAGGGAAATGATTTTACACAAACTTGAGGGGCAGCATTTTTTTCTCAAAGGTGGTATGAACGTGGAAAGAGATGCAGAAGAAAGTGGTTGAAGCAGGTACAACAATGACATTTAAATACAGTTGGACAGGTACACAGGTTGGAAAGGTTTAGAAGGTTACTGGTAAAACATTGGATTGTGGTCAGCGTGAACCAGCTGAGCTGAGAGGCCTGTTTCCAGTCTGTATGACTCTAATATTCCAGTGACATGATTTAGATCACAGCCTCCTGTGATGTCTCTTCAGAGTTCACATATTTTTGGAGTGACCACTTCGGGTGCTGAGGTGTCCATTCATATCCCAAAAATGCATGCATTGGTGTTAAATGACGAATTAAAAAAAATGTTCTAAGTGTGTTGGTGACTGATAGAATCTGGGATTTCATGGGAAAAGGGCAAGAATAAAATTGGATTAGTAGTGGGATTAATGCAAGTGGATGTTGATGACCTACAGTATCAGCGGGTTGAAGGGTCTGGTCCAGTGTTGTATGGCTTTGGTAGTGCTCAAGTCTCACCTTCTAAGAATTCTAATTGGCTACTGCAATGAAACCAATTAGCATCATTGGAATCAACCCTAGCACAGAGTCATTGTTTGAATGCCTATTATGAATTAGGAGAGAGGAGGATGAGATTCATGGAGTTGATGTGCAGAATGTCCTTCTTTTGGTTCATAATGACCTTCAAGAATCTTAAGCTTTATGGATAGTTTTGGCATTTCTCTGAGGATCATCACTGTGTCATTGTGAGTTCCTGAGATCCTGAGAGTGATGCTGTCTGGAGCTGAGATCCTGGTAGGGTCACCCATGGTGGTAAGGTCTAGGGGGAAGGCTTCAGTCAAAGAGCAGTCCAACCAAGACCTCAATGTTGGAGCTGATGGAAGATGATACCGCATTACTATGGCAGTGAAGGTGGAAGGAATCTGAAACAATGAAGCATCCCCGGTTATCTTGCATTCCATGTCACTGAACCCTGACCCCATTCTGGCAAGGACTGTGCAGTGGCTGTCAATGCATCAGCCTCCCCATGTTCAACAAAGTCATGCATAGCCATTCTCCATTAGAGGAATCCACCATATTATCCCAGGTTAAGTCACCCACTAATAGACAACCCTTTATGAGGACATCTTAGTCGACTCGAGTGATCACACTACTGCTAGTTTTGGCAGATTATTAGTCAGGAAGTATTTTAATAATGTCACAAAATACAGCTTGTGCCTCAGCCATGGTATCATGTCTGATATGCCTTGTGTGGGCAGCAAAGTTGCATAACGGTTACCACAATCATTTCCTGCCACTATGCATACGGAGTTTCCGCGTTCTCCAGTGATTGTGCGTTCCTTCGGGTGCTCCATTTCTGTCACACATTCCATAAGATGTAAAAGTTTGAGTTAGTAGATTGTGGGCAAGCTATGTTGGCACTGGAAACATGTTGGCTGCACCCAGCACATTCTTGGACTGTGTTAGTCATTGACACAAATGGTGCATTACACTGCATGATGTACGTGTGAAAATAAAGCAAATCTAATCATAAAAAAAATTAAGAGCTGCTGTCATTGAGTCACCGTGTCGTAGAGTAAAGCAAAATGGAAACAGGCCTTCATCCAAATCCTCCATAATGGTCTTAGGGATCATTCAGACTGCACATGGAGTATTGCGAACAGTTTCGGGCTCCTTATCTAAGAAAGGATGTGCAGGCATTGGAGAGGGGCTAGGGCAGGTTTATGAGAATGATCCCAGGAAATGAAAAGGTTAACATATGATAAGCATTTGATGGCTCTGGGCCTGTACACACTGAAGTTTAGAAGAATGCAGGGGGAGAGGAACTCATTGAAACCTATTGAATATTGAAAGGCCCAGAGAGAGTGGACTTGGAGAACATGTTGAGAGCACAGACTCAGAATACAAGGACCTCCTTTGGAAAAGAAATTAGGATGAATTTTTTCAGCCAGAGAGTAGTGAACCTGTGCAAGTCATTGCCATATATGGCTGTGGGGACTAAGCCATTCTATATATTTATAGTGGAGGTTGATGGGTTCCTGATTGGTGATAGTGTAAAGTGTTGCCTGGAGAAGGCAGGAGAGTGGGGTTAAGGGGGATAATAAATCAGCCATGATGGAATGGCGGAGCAGACTTGATGAGCTGTATGGCCTATTTCTGTCCCTATATCTTATGGTCTTACCTTTTTTATGGACAGAGTAGGTTGAACGACTTGTTTTAGTGTTCCATGAATCTGTGACTGTGCACCTCTGTATTCAGAGAGCAAGCGGTTAACTGGCACACAGGATGTTCAATATCTCATTCAAGGTTTTATTTATTGCATTGAGTACAAAATCATGAGTTTTTCATTTGAAAATTATGTGTACAGATTTTCAGTTTATTCAGCAGATTGAAGCTTAATGAAACCCTCTTGTGTTTCCTATATTAGTCCACAGAAGCATATAGATGCATAATAACAAGTCAACTTTCCCTCAAATCAAGAGTTACAAGGAATGCTTTACGGCCTCACTCAATTCTCCTTAACCTTCACCAGCAGATATCAAAACTGGAATAAAAATACAATGAAACCTACTGACTGCCTCAGTGACTTTCACAGTTGGCTAGTCTTCTGTGAAGTTTTTAAAATGCAGAATAAATAATGCATTTTTTTCTCTGGGTAACATTAGGTGACAAGAGGTCACTATTGTTAGTTATTTTTACTCTAGTATCTCCAAAGATGGCTAATCAAATTGTTATCACTTATTTAGCTCTCCTTGACAAGGATTACTTTGCACTCTGTGAGCTTTAACTTGACTGAAGTCCGCCGGTTTAAATTAAGGACATGAGAAGTCGATGCAGATGTTAGAACCTGCTTCACCCTTTAAGACCATGCCTGGTCTTCTACCTCAGCTCCATTTTCCAGCACTGTTCCTATATCCCAAATCTATGTGCAGCATTCTAACTGGCTGCATCACCATCTGGTATGATTGGGGGACATTGCACAGAAGTGAATGAAACTGTAGAAAGTTGTGAATCCAGGCAGCTACATCATGGGCACTAGCCTCCCCAGCATCCAGGAATTCATTAAGAAGCATCAAAAAAGCAGCATCCATTATTAAAGATCTCCAACATCCAGGACATGCCCTCTTCTCATTTCTACCATCAGTGTGGAAGTACAGGATTCTCAAGTTATACACTCAGTGATTCAGAAATAGTTTCTTCCCCTTTGCCATCAGATTTCTGAACTGATATTGAACCCATGAACACACCTCACTGCACTGCTTCTTTTTTTTTGCACTACTTAGTTAATTTAACTTTTTAAGTGTATAGCAATGTGCAGCTGCTGCATAAGAAAAAATGTCATGACATATTGTGATGATAAACTTGATTATGATCCTTTAATGCCAAGAGATCAATCAATCCCTGATGGAAACAACAGTGTCTCCATAAACCATTGGAGAAATGAAATCCAAAGATTTAGTTAGAGATACAGCACAGTAATAGGCACTTCTGGCTCAATGAGCCCAGCTGCCCAGTTACACCCATGTGACTGATTAACCTGTACTCCTTTGGAATTATGCAGGAAACCCACCCAGTCACAGGGGGAATGTACAAACTCCTCACAGACAGCAGCAGGAATTGAACATTGATCTCTGTTTTCACTAACTGCTGTGTTACCATGCCACCCCCATGGTATCACTTCTTTTGAAGAAATGGAAGAAAATTTGTTGTACTGCCATGCAATATTTAAAGAAAAGAGAATTACAAGTCCTGGTCATAAAAAAGAGATCCTACAGGTGCTAGAAATCCAGAGCTACATAAAAAAACTGGTGGTAGAATTCAGAAGATCAGACTCCATTACTGGAAATGAATAAGCAGTCAATGTTTCAGGCAAGGAAAGATTGGAAAGAAAGAAATAAGTTACCAGAATAAGAAGGTGGGGAGGGGAAGGAGTAAAAGTTAGATGGTGATAGGTGAGAATGGGATAGTGAAGTAAGAAGCTGGGAGTTATAAGTGGAAAAGGTAAAGTATGGAGAAGAAGGAATCTGATAGAAGAGGAGATTGGACCATAGGAGAAAGAAAAGATGGAGGGGCATCAGGGATAGGTGATAGGCAGATAAGGAGAAGCAAGAGTGGGGAATAGAAGAAGAGGAAAGGGGAGGGTGAAAAAAATTACCAGAATGAGAAATCAATGTTCATGCCATCAGATTGAATGCTATCTAGATGGAATATGAAGTGTTATTCCTCCAACCTGAGAGTGACCTCATCATGGCAGAAGTGGAGGCCATGGACTGACATGTCAGAATGAGAATGGGGATTGGAATTAAAATAATTGGTCATCAGCAAATCCAGTTTTTTGTGAATAGAGTGCAGGTGCATAACAAAGCAGACCCCCCAATCTACATCAGGTTTCACCAGTGTAGGGGAGGCTTCATCAGAGCACTGGATACAATAGGCGACTCTAATGGGTAAAGTGTTGCTTCTCCTGGAAGGATGCTTAGTGCCCCGAATGGAAGTGAGGAAGGAGGTGAATGGGCACTTTTTCCGCTTGCAGGGTTAAGTGCCAGGAGTGAGATTAGTAGGAAAGGACAAATGGACAAGGCAATCAAGAAGGGAGAAATCTCTGTGGAAAGTGGAGATGAGGGAGGGGAAGTAAAGATGCATTCAATGTAAGGTCCCCTTGAAGACTGTGGAAGTTAAAAAAAGTCCTGGTTAAAAGGCAATTCATTTCCTCCCACAGATGCTGCTCGAATGGCTGAGTTCCTCCTGCAGCTTGTTTGAGTACCCAGTAGTCAGTCAGCATCTCTAGGGGGAGAAGCACACAGTTGAAATCTTAACAAAGTTTTCTGTTTCCGCTAGATGAGATATGGTTCAAAGGAAAATGGACTATGTAGGAGGGAAGCTATAGATTGATTTTGGAGTATGTTAAAGGGTTAGTACAATATTGTGACTGATGAGCTGTACTCTGTTATACTGTTCTATGTTCTATGTTTTATATTTAATGAAAATCAAAACTGAGTTTACCTCTGTGGCTACTTCATTAGGTACACCTGTACACCTGCTTGATAATGCAAATAACTAATCAGTTAATCATGTGGCAGCAACTTAATGCATAAAAGCATGCCAAATTAGTGAAGAGATGCAGTTAGTGTTCAGACCAAACATCAGAATGATGAGGAAATATGATTTAAGTGACTTTGATTGTGGAGTGATTGTTGGTGCCCGACAGGATGATCTGAGATTTTCATGCACAATAGTCTCTAGAGTTTACTGAGAATGGTGTAAGAAAAACATCCAGGGACTGGCATTTCCATGGCTGTAAATGATTTATTAACGAGAGAGGTCAGAGGAAAATGGGCAGACTGGATCAAGCCGGCAGGAAAGCGCCAATAACTCAAATAACCATGCATTCTACTGTTGTGTGCAGAAGAGCATCTCTGAATATGTAACCTGAGTGTCCAGTCTTAAAAGTGGATGGGCTACGGCAATAGAAGTCCACAAGCATACTTTCAGTGGCCACTTTCTTAGATACTTACTGTACCCAATAAAGTGGCCATTGAGTGCATTGTTACCAACAAATGTATACACAGGTGCAATAAGAAACTTACTTGCAGCAATATCACAGGCACAGAGATAATCTCCTATTGCACTCGGTGTTACATTTATTAATGCTCTGTGAAAAACTTGGGGATATTTTGTAAGCTTTAAAGTTTTACATAAATGAGTACCATTCTATTTCAGCAGATAGTTTGTTGCACCAGGTTACAGCCTCTGTAGTGTTTTGTGTATCCTTTGAATTCAAAATGTTTTGGAATAATAATTAGAGAGAAATACTTAAGTAAAACATATCATAAAAGTCTTACCTGCGCTTGCCCCTTTAATTGGCATTAGCAATCCATTTCTTGATCTTCTCCAGCCACTCAGGTCCACTAGGGATAAATTTAACAGCAGACTGAGGGTCTCAGATATGCAAACCTCGGGTCTCCAGCTTGACTCCGTCTTCTGAGTTTCAATGCTTAGTTGTGGAAGCTGAAAAACAGCATCCTGCAAATCTATGAGCTAATGAAATTGTAATCTGGTCTATTGTCTTGGTGTGTATATATATATATATATATATATATATATATATATATATAACATCTTCAGTGATTTTAAGACATTTACAAGAAATAGTTATTTCTCATGTTTAACCTATTTTCAACATGCACTAAATTTATCACTCTTTGATGCATCAAGGTATACTCTTATATGGAAAGAAATCCTCAATATTCCTTTGCCTATACCAGGGGTCAGCAACCTTTACCACTGAAAGAGCCACTTGGACCCGTTTCCCACAGAAAAGAAAACACTGGGAGCCGCAAAACCCGTTTGACATTTAAAATGAAATAACACTGCATACAACATTTTGTTTTGCCTTTATGCTATGTATAAACAAACTATAATGTTTTGCATTTATGAAATTGATGAACTCCTGCAGAGAAAACGAAATTACATTTCTGCATGCAACAAAAACATTTTGAACTCCGAAAAAAAAGACGTTGGGTTGAAGGTTACTTTTAAGTAAAATACTTAACGTCTATTTGAGTCCTTCTTGTATTTATGAAAAACGCCAAACTTAAATTTGCTGCGAGCAGCAAACCAAAAATAACGTCAGCCAGCTGTCAACCTGAAAAATAAAAGGACTATTTCACTGAACAATGAAAACATATGAATATACGTAAAGTAATAGGCAATTAAAATATTTATCATACTTGTTCAGGTTGACTCACACCTGACAATGCAGTCGTATTCAGTAGGGATGGATTGATGCTTAGGGGAGTGACCGGGAAGGATAATGTGTTTTTTTCCTCTCTGAACTCACAGAAGCTTTTCCCAAACGATGTTTGCATTGCGATGATTGCAGAATGTAAATACTCCGAATTTATCATGTCGTGACCTTGTTTGAACTCTCTCAAATTGGGGAAGTGAGACAATGTGCCTTTCTGTAAATCTCTGGCAAGCAACGTCAACTTGCACTCGAATGCCAAAACATCCTCCAACATGTGCAGGGCTGTACGTCCTTACCCCATTGAAGAGCTGTGTTCAGCGTGTTCAGGTGCGCTGTCATGTCTACCATGAAGTGTAGCTTTTCCAGCCACTCTGGCTGTTCCAGCTTAGGAAAGTTGAGCCCTTTGCTGCCCAGGAAAGTTTTCACTTCTTCCAGACACGCGACAAAGCGTTTCAGCACCTCCCCTCTGGACAGCCAGCGATAAAAACACGTTGTAGCGGTGTGCTACACGCAGTCAGTAAACTGCAGTCAAAGATAGCTTTATTCGAACTAAACAACCTTGCTTTTAAGCCTCCCTCAACCCGCCCCCCATCGGCGCGGATGCTGCAAAAGACACGTACTCACAAACCCCCGTAGGCTATCTCCCTTAGCCTGAACGCTGGCTAATTGTGAGCCAGTTCGGATGTGTCAGGAAATGGGTCGCCACAACGTCTTATTTAGATTGTACAAGATCACCATAATCTTCAAATTTAGATTTACATTTCAAAAACAAACTAACATAAAATACATTTTAATTAAATACTGACCATGTAGCGGTGTGCTACACGCAGCGCTAAAATTACGACACGGAGTCGGTAACTGCAGTCGAAGGAAAAAACTTTATTCGAAATCTTCAGCCTCACTTTTAAGCCTCCCTCAACCTGCCCCCCATGGCGCAGAGGCTCCAAAGCTCTGTGCTCGCAAACCCCCGTAGGCTATCTAATTGTGAGCCGGTTTGGATGTGCCAGGAAAAGGGTCGCCACAACCAATTATTTCCCAAAGCAACAGGGAGCCGCAGCACAGACGTAAAAGAGCCACATGTGGCTCCGGAGCCGCGGGTTGCCGACCCCCGGCCTATACTATTCTGTCATGTTATATGATCTATAGGGAATGTTTAGATTGAGCTTAGAATAGGTTGAGAGAGTGGTATGCCATTGTTCTCGCATGAAGACAATGTCTTATTCAATTTACTACCTCATTCTGAATGGCAAGTGATTGAACTTTGGGGTAGCATGATAGTGCAGTACGTTTTTCCTGTGGCTGCATGGGTTTCCTCCCACAGTCATTGTAAATTGTCCCATGATTAGGCCAGGATTTAATCAGGAGATTGCTGCATGGTGTACATCGAAGAATCAGAAGGGCCAATTCCACACTCTATCTCATTAAATAAGTACATACAATGTCAAGGCCTGACTAAAGTCCATGTGGAGTACATCCACTGCCTTGCCTTCATCAGCTTTCCTAGTAACTTCCTCAAAAAACTAAAATTTGTTAGATGTAACCTACAATGCACAAAGCTAATCAGTCACTCTCTAGATAATATTAATTATATAATACTAATTATATATTCAGTCCATTAAAATACCTTCCAATAATTTACCACAACTGACATCAAGTACAAGCAGAACTGATAATATTTTTGAGGCATTTAGTCGACAGGGCATTGAATGATACAGACAATTTGCATACAGATGGGATTAGTTCAATTTGGCCATCATGGTTAATATAGACCGAATGGGCCTAAGATTTTGTTCTGTTTCTGTACTGAACTGTTCTATGATTCTATGTTGCTGAAGGTGGTATAAGCTTGGAATATACTTAAAGCTCTGAATAATGGAATCTGTGATATTTTAAGGAAATATTTCTGATCCTATACTTGTTCTGCATATATTTTTTCAATCAATTGTTGACCTTACAGTTTTAGACAAAATTTTGAAGTCAAAGCAAATGTGATGTACTATAAGACCAAAAGACATAGGAGCAGAATTAGGCCAATTGGCCCATCAAGCCTGATCTGCTATTCCATCATGGCAGATTTTTATCCCTCTCAACCCCCATTCTCCTGTACAGTGCATGTCGAGGCATAAAACACTCAAACTGAAATGCAGATGGTCTGGTGAGAATGCATATTTAAGAGTATTGCTTTTCTCTTTGAGTAAAAGAGGATTTCTCTATAAATTTAACAAGCCAATTCATTTAACACTTGATATGCTTGATTGTTCCTAGGGATTTCACTTTACAGGGAGGTTACCGCAGATGATTATTGAACTTAGAGGGAGCTAAAAGTTGACAGTCAACTCTAGCCTTGATTTAAAATTCTTATGGTTAGAATATAGAAGGCAGGACAGGAACAGGTCCTTAGCCACGTGGAGTCTATGCCAAACATGATGCTGAATTAAGTTAAATATCTTCTAAATGTTTATGATCTAAATCCCCCTAATTCCTTGGATCTATTTAACAGCCTTTTAAACACCTCTGTTGTAACTTTTTTCCAGCACTACCACCAAGAAAGCTGTTGTCAGAACAGTTTTGTTGCAGGATTATGACCCGAAAGATCAGCTTTTCCTTCACCCCACAGAAATTGCTATGCCTGCTGAGTTCATCCAACAGATTGTTTGGACTACCGCATGCATTTCTGATTGCCAAACAATGGGAAGGATGCTGTTATGCTAGAAAGGGTTCAGAAAAGATTCACGAGGACATTAGCAAGATTGGAAAAATTGGAGAAGTTAAAATGAAAGGGATCACACACACTCACATGATTTTGGAGGAACTCAGCAGGTCAAGCAGGATTTATGGAAATGAGAAAATGTCTATGTTTTGGGCCGAGACACTTCCATGCTGTAAAACTCTATGTCACTTCGTAGCTGAACCTTACTCAAAGTTCAAAGTAAATTTATTCTGAAAATACATATACGTCATCATATAAAACCCCAAGATTTGTATTCTTGCAGGCATATTCAGTAAATTCAAGAAACATAAAAGAATCCTAATAGACTCAATTTCTTGATTTACATTCTCTCACTTAAGCTTGAAAGCATGTACAATCAAGCTCAAGCACATCTTCTAGCCCACTGTTATAACAGCTCTTTAGTACAATAAATGGACTTCTGACCTCACAATCTACCTCATTATGATCTTAAACCTTATTATTTATCTACACTGCACTTTCTCTGTTGCTCTAACACTTTATTCTGTATTCTGTTATTATTTCATGTTGTCCTACCTCAATGCACTATTCAATGGTCTGACTCATATGAACAGTATGTAAGACAAGCTCTTCACTCTATCTGGGTAATAATGAACCAGTTCTAATTGCAATTCAATGTTCTCTCTAATTTACAATGACCAGTGTGCGCAAAAATCTTGAGCTATGTAATTTTTTGCCCAGTGACAATAACTTGCGTGCATTGGATTTTATATATAGAGGCTACCATTTTAACAGCTAGCAAAACACTGTCAATAAAAACTTTGATCTCCTCTGGGTTTGATTGTTTGAGTTTTTGCATCATGACAATACACAGAGGTAACACCAGTTCTGTATTGTACATAAATATTTCACGTCGCTGCACATTCCTGACCCCATGAGTTTTTGGTATAGGAGTTTCAAATGTTTCTTTAAGCCATCCCACTTTAAATGATTTAGCGGTTCTTTTGCGCTTCACGCCCTTTGCTTCTTTAAAATTCAACATAGTGAATCAATAAGTTCTTTAATAAAACAGGATAAATAAACCAGTTCTAAAACCTGCAGGCAAATCATTGCAAACTCAACACCCGTAGTAGAAATTGGAAAAGGAAATGTGTGTATGATCGTGAAATATACTTAATATGCCAACAAGTCAAAGGATAACAACCTTTTGTGTGCAGTTTAAATTCTTTTCTCTGCTCGTAGCAAAAGATGCACACCTTAGAGGGAGCATTGCTCCCAATTCCAATTCCCAAACTGGAACTACCATGAATGCAAGAATGATTTGTTTTGACTTATTATTAATGCCACACTTTTTGAGATGCAGTGAAAGACTTTTGTTTCAACACTGCCAATGCTGATCATGACACACAGAAGTTCATCAAAGAAATGCAAACAAAACCAGAATGCAGAATAGAGTGAAGCAGCTACAGAGAAGGTGCAGTGCAGGCAAACAAAGTACGGCATGATAGCGTAATGGTTAGCACAACATTTGGTAGTACCAATGTCCTGGGTCCAATTCCCATAATATTCCGTAAGAAGTTTGTACATTCTCCCCATGACCGAATGGGTTTCCTCCAGGTGCTCTGGTTTCCTCCCACATTCCAAAGACATGCTCGTTAGTCAGTTAATTGGTCATTGTAAATTGTCCCATGTTTAGGCTTGGGTTAAATTTGAAGTTGCTTGGTAGCACCACTCAAAGGGTTGGAAGGTCCTATTTCATGCTGTACCTCAATAAATAAATAGTGCAAGGACTACAGAGAGGTAGCTTGGAAATTCGAGTTTATCTTTAACATATAACAGGTCCCTTCAAAGTTCAAAGTAACTTTATTATCAAAGTACAAAGACATCACCATATGCAAGCCCAAAACTATTTTTTTTTATGGGCATACTCAATAAATCCAATAACCATAACAGAATCAATGACAGACCACAGCAACAGGGCAGACACCCAATGTGCAAAAGACAACAAACTGTGAAAGTATAAAAAGAAAAAAAAATAATGATGGTAATGATAGATAAACAGGCAATGAATGGGAAGTACATGCGATGAAGAGTCTTCAAAAGTGCGTCCATGGGAATATCGCAGTGATGAAGCAAATGAAGTTGAGTGAAGTTACCCCTCTTTGGTTAAAGTGTCTGACGGTTGAGGGGTAATAACTGTTCCTGAACCTGGTGGTATAGCAGTGAGATAGAAGCTGTCCTTTGGTCTGGTCATACGTGCTTTCAAGCTTTTATATCTTCTGTCCATCAGGAGAGGAGAGGAGAGAGAATCACTGGAGTAGGCGGAGTCCTTGAATCTGCTGGCTGCTTTACTGAGGCAGCAGGAAGTGTAGACGGTGTCATTGGAAAGGAACCTGATGTACTCTGTTCACAGCTCGATAATTTCCTGTGATCTTGTTCAGACCAATTGCCATTCCAACCTGTGAGCCATCTGGATAAAATACATTCGTACACTAAAGGCATGTTGAATAATGATGGCAATATTATATTTCCCATGCTAAATGAATATTTCTCTCTTCTTTTTCCAGACCATGTTTATGCACCAATATATCAAGGAATTTCTCTGACAGATCATCTGCGAATTAACTATAGACACCGTGAAAGAATTGAACTGTCACCCAGATATAGCACATGACAGCATTGTTGGCCTTCAGTTATTGAGGACCTTTGTAATTAGGAACATTTCTCAAAACGTGCTTTTCATGTCCAACTCCTCTGCCCAGTGCCCCTCTCCACTGCCAGAAACACCATCCTTCACACCCATCTGCCCTACTCCCCAAACCTACTGAGAGGTCCATCAAATCATGCCAGAGAGGCTGAGAAAAATGATGATGGATATGCAGGCACGCTTGGTGCTGGTGTGGATTAGTGTGCTTCCGCTGGTGCAGCCCATCCCGATGGATGCTCCGCAGAACCTACAAGACAGGGATGTGTTAACACTCGATGGGTTGAACGTTGATGCAGCTGCCCTCAGCCGTGCTAAGAGAGGCTGGGTCTGGAATCAAATGTTTGTGCTGGAAGAATTTTCTGGGCCCGAACCTATTCTTGTTGGACGGGTATGTATTTGATTTAAATATTACTTGATCATAATCTCCACATGAGAAATTGTAAGGCAACAAAGTGTTCATGCATCTTGCAAGAGAATGGCATATACTTTGACATTATTCCTCATCCTCAGCTGTATCTTACTCTTTATTGTGATGTGCACAAGTACATGTATGAATATGTATATACAATAACACATGTATGTATGTAGAGTAATCTGTAGTACATTTAATAAAAAGTTACTTGCAGCAGCATCACATGTATGTTGCATTACAGAAGCAACCTTCTCAGGTAAAACATAAATTAAACATAAATTATACACATTTTTTTACAAGAACACAATCCTGCCACTGTCTTTAAGGAGTTTGTGCTTTCTCCCCATGATCGCGTAGGTTTGTTCTGGGTGCTCGAGCTACCTACCTCTGTCCAAAGACGTACCAGTTGGTAGGTTAATTGGCCATTGTAAATTGGCCCATGATTAGGCTGATAAAATGTGCGGACTGCTGGGTGGCACAACTTGAAGGACTGGAGGGGCCTATCGGTGCTGTATCTCAACAAATAAATGATTTTTTAAAACATCAGAACTTAAGCATTGTCCATTATGGTGTAGAGTGATCCAAATGGTCATGTTGTTGGTATACAGAGACAACCATTAGGGTTTTGCCAGTTGGTTCAAAAACTGAATGGTTGAAGGGAAGTAGCAGTTCCTGAACCCAGTGGTGTCAGACTTTTGGCTTCTGCACCTTCTGCTTAATGGTAGCTGAGAGAAGATAGCAAGGCCAGATGGAGGGGATCTTTGATGTTAGATGTTGCCTTCTTGAGGCAGCACCTCCTATAGTAACTACCGATGGTAGGCAGCAATGTGCCTGCGATGTTTTGGGACGGGTCCACTTCCCCAGGCTGAAGAGACTGTACTATGCTGTAATGTTCTATGTTCAGCAAAGAGATATTCCTAAAGTCTCCCTTCTTAATCAGTTTGGTGAGAGACAAGAAGAGAAAAACCAGCAAGAACTACAATGAATTACATTCAAATCAGGTACAGAAAGAGAAACAATGAGAGGGGAAGACTGATTATATTGAAAACAAGAGCAAAAGGAGACCAAATGAAAAGGGAATGAGGCAACTGTTTAAAATTATTTCCTTTTTTGGCCCAGAAAATGTGAATTGATAATGTGTTAATGATTTCTGAAATGATGCTTAGTGCCAGGTCTAACTTTGCAAGGTGACTTTAGTCCAAGTTTAATGTTTTAAGCCTGCAGGTTTGTAGTACTTTTGGGGCAGTTGAGAGTAAAATGCTGCTCCTATAAGTGAAAGAAAGTAGACAGAGAAATCAGCATTGGACAGGAGTACTATATAAAAAATGTTAAACAAACTTAGCAGGTCAGACAGCAGCTATAAATAGGAATAAAGTTTCGATATTTCGGACTGAGAGCCTTAATCAGGACTGGTCTTCATCGACTGTTTATTCCTCTCCATAGACGCTGCCTGACCTGCTGATTTCCTCCAGTGTTTAGTATGTGTTACTCTGGATTTCCAGCATCTGCAGAATCTCTTGTGGTTTAGGATGGACCAAGAGGTCATTACAATTCACATCTTGCAATGTAGCTCTTATATGACCTGTAATGAGTGGCAAACCTTTATTGTAAACTTGTCTTTATTTCACCAGAGATAACTGGGTCTTGTAATCTTGTAAATAGTTGTTTTGCTTGTGTATTCATTGATGTTGACTGGAATTATTCTTGTTTCAAAGTAACTACATTATTAAGAGAGTTATTAATAAATAACTAAATATTTATAGTGAGCCACTGGGCTTTAAAAGAATGAAAGCAAGCTTCAAATGCATTCATTTCGATTGAAGCAGAGAAAATATTGACAGAGATTGAGATGTTCACTATTTTCTGTGTGATGAAGTTCCCACGCACCTCAGTTTAAATGACCTCCCCCTAATCTTTACCTATTTTCCCTTGTTCGGGCTTCTCTCACTTGTGGTGAGCTAGTTCCAATACAAATTATTCCCATACACGTTCTGCCGTGTGATGTCAGATAGATAGTACAAGGTGATGTTTGCAAGCATGTGCAATGGTGGAGATTCTATCCAGGGAAAATGAGAAAAATGATGCAAAACACTGTCAATATTCAAGTTCAAATATCATTCAACCAAGCATTCAACACACATGGATGCAGCCAAATTAAACAGTATTCCTCCAGGGCCAAGGTGCTAAACACAGTACCAACAGTCATTCACAGCACAAAGCACGCAAGGCACATATAAGATTGCAGTAAACATACAATACACAGAAATAAAGTAACAACATATCCCAGATCCCTGAGTGTCATGTCCTGTAGATTGTTGGTGCATAAGAACAAGCCCGCAACATTCTGATGATCATGCTCTTAAAAAAGTGCAGTTACAGGCAAATGCAATCCAGCTCATCTTCCACAGAGCCAACACTGGAGGGCAGCACCAACCCAGCGAGGGTGTTGCATCGCACCATCTCCAGCATCTCTCCCCCCACCAGGTGGCCGTGATTGACGACCCCGAAGAATGAAGCTCAGACCTTGTTGCAACCGAGGCAATGCAGCTGACCACCACTGGTCTCACCCAGGAACCAGTGAAATGAACTTGCAGTATTCCACGTTACCAACATCCAACGGGGTCTTGCAGTTCCAAGAAAGACAGTCACTTGCACCATTTGTTTGATAGCGCACCACCTCCTCATGTCACCTCTGATGTCTTCTTCCCCGGATGGCTGAAGCAGGATGTCGCATGGTAGGCAGCAAGTCCAGTTCTACCACTGTCCAGCAGCTCAGCGATGGGGTAGACCTACAGTAAATGATGTTCTTGATAACCGGTGTCTTATGATTATAAAAAAGACATATAAGACAAACAATTCCACCTTCGGCTGGACCCTGAGAAGCCACTGCATTTGAATGTACTACTATCATACTAGGAAGTAAGTCTTTGCCTTCTGAAACAGGGTTGAGTTAACTAGGGCTTTTATCTTTGGAGAGAAAGAGGATGAGAAGTGACTTGATAGAGGTGTATAAGATTCAGGATTCTTTTATTATCAAAGTATGTACAGATTGTACAACCTTGAGATTCACTTGCTCACAGGTAGCCACAAAGTGAGAAATCCGAAAGAACCCAGTAAAAGAAAGTAAAGAATATGTGAAAAAAGACCAACACTCAATGTACAATCGAGAAAAATACAAGTCATGCAAACAATTGAAGCAAACAACAGCAATCCGGAACAAAATTGAGTCCTCATGTCTGAACTCTGGAGCAGCACGGTGTAGGTCCAAAGCCTTGCTTACCAGCTTATCACATTAGTGGTCATGGAGCACAGCAGCCTGGGTAGCCTTCATAACCTCAGGGCCATGGACAAGACCGGCATGGAGAATGAGTGAAATTGGCTCTTGTCCTGGCTGACACCCTGTCTTTTCAGTCTATCTGGGCCAGCATTTAAATTGACTCCAAAAGTTCACATGAGGCATAGACAGATTGGATGGCCACGATCGATAGTGTGTGTGCTTGTATGATCAGCATTGGGTGACTTTAACACACAAAAAAAAACTTGATAGTATAACTAAACACAAGAAATTCTGCAGATGCAGGAAATCCAAAGCAACACACAAATACTGGAGGAAACTCAATAGGTTAGGCAGCATCTGTTAGTCTCGAGAGACCATGGAATTATGCCTTGCAAAGTTTCCAGGGCACAGGCCTGGGCAAGTTTGTATGGGAGACCGGCAGTTGCCCATGCTGCACGTCTCTGCTCTCCACACCACCGATGTTGTCCAAGAGAAGGGCAAGGGTCGATACAGCTTGGCACTGGTGTTGTCGCAGAGCAATGTGTGGTTAAGTGCCTTGCTCAAGGACACAACACGATGCCTCAGCTGAGGCTCGAACAGCTGAGATCACTAGACCACCACCTTAACCACTTGTCCATGCACCAACACTTAGGCAGCATCTATGGAAATAAATAAACAGTGGACGTTTCGGGCTGAGACCCTTCATCAGCACCGATGAAGGATAGGATAAATATTAACAGTGGTGAGCAGCTTTGAATCCAGATGTAAAAGTCATTGGCCTATAGTTACATTTTTTATAGCCAAAAAATGATGCATTTGGCAACTGTTTTGGTAAACTTGTGAATTGGTTAATTATTATCACATATACAAAGGAACTGTGAAAAACTTGTCTTGCACGCTGTCCTTACAGAGCAGTTCATTACAGCTGTGCTCATTTTCTGAGGCAAGGAGACATGTAGAATCCACGGAGTGGATGATGCTTCTAATGATGGACTGAGCTATGTCCACAAATCTCTGCAATTAGGGGTCTGAATATTTGATCATTTAATGAGCTTCCACAGATCTAGGTGGTGGAAATTTTAAAGGCTGTCTGCTGCTCAAGAAACAGACAGCCTTGAGTCTTTTATGCCCCATAGCAATTCACATCCACTGAAATACTTCCTGAAGTGTTGGAAGCACGGTAGCCATTATGTGATCAATCGACTTCAACATAAATAGCAAGGTGATAAATTTGTCATCATCTCAATTCCAAAGGGTCAACTAGTCATCCAAGACTGTGGTAACTAGATAGAAACTCTCCAGCCACAAGAAGCAGCTGGCTTCAAAGTCTCAGATGGTTCATGCTTGGATTTGTCTCACAGACTTTAGATTTTTATTAAGGTCAGGGGAATGTTCACCCAACAGCAGGATTATGTGATGATTGCAGTTTGCTGACACCTCAATGGACCTTGAGCTTGTTTGCAGTAATCTTTGCCAGAATCTTGTCTGTTTGGAAAATTGTGTGTCCATAAATGAAGCAAGTGCGATGGTGTTGCAGAAGAAATGACCAAACTATGGCTCATCTGTCAGTCTACATTGCAGATGTACAGATGAGAGCAGGAATAGGCCACTCAGTTACTTAACCCTGCTCTGCCATTTAACAAGATCCTGGTTGTTCTGATTGTAATGTCAAAATCCTATAAACCTGCAGCAATCTTTCACTTCCTTGCTCATCAAGAACCTGTCTTTGGAGTCACAAGGGACTGCAGAAGCTGGAATATGGAGCAATGCACAAAAAGCTGGAAGAATCCAACGGGTCAGGCAGAATCGATGAAGGAAAATGGACAGATGGCTTTTCAAGTCAAGACCTTTCATCTGTCTATCTAGGCCTGCCATAAAAAACATTCAAAGATTCTGCCTCCAATATACTTTAAAGGAACATCTTTCAAAGTCTCATGAACCCCTAAGGGAACTAATGTCATCTCAGCTCCATCTTAAATGGGCAACTTCTTTTTTCTTTAAAGTGACAACAAAATACCTGATAGTCCCATAAGGAAACATCCTCTCTACATCCATCAGGATAAGACTTCTCAGGATTCTACACTCAGTGGATGCTTTATTAGACACACCTGTACATCTGCTTGTTAATGCAAATATCTAATCAGTTAATCATGTGGCAGTAACTCAATGCATAAAAGCAAGCAGACACAGTTGAGGTTCATTTGTTTTTCAGACCAAACATCAGAATGATGAAGAAATGTGGTCTTAGTGACTTTGACTGTGGAATGATTGTTGGTGCCAGACAGGGAGGTTTGAATATCTCAGAAACTGCTGATCTCCTGGAATTTTCATGCATAGCAGTCTCTAGAGTTTACAGGAAATTGTATGAAAAACATTCAGTGAGTGGCAGTTCTGTGGGTGAAAATGAACTATAATGAGAGAAGTTAGAGGAGAATAGACAGACTGGTTCAAGGTGACGGGAAGTCGATAGGCACTCACATAACCATGTGTTACAACAGTGGCGTGCAGAAGTGCATCTTTGAATGCACAATCTTGAAGTGGATGGGCTGCAGCAGAAGAAGACCATGAACATCATTCAGTGGCCACGCTGCTAGGTGCAGGAGGTAAAGTAGTCACTGTGTGTATATTTTTCAGTCTTGTGGACACTTCCCTTGCTTTTTCCCTAACTCCTGTTTCTGTGGTTGCAAATCCAGCCTGTGCCACCTTTGCTCAGAGGACAAACTGCCTACTCTGGATACCAGTCTAGTAAAGCTCTGAATTACTTCTAACATTTGACATGGTGCCTTAAAAAGAAGTCTACTGCTCAGTGCATGTATTACATGCAGGCAATGTTAGCACTGGAATGGAGGTGACACTTACAGGCTGCCCCCAACACGTCCTTGGTTGTTAACAAACACCACATTTCTCTGTTTAATGTCACTCGATCAGTCTTCTCTCCAAGTCACTATATCACCTTCTACACCTCAGCTTTTATATTTAAAAAAAAAAGAGAACTTTCTGAAAAATTGTAAGTACGGTACATTCACAATACATATTATTTCTTCAAAAAATGCCAATAAATTTGTTAAATGTGACATCCCTTTCACCTGATTACCTATAATGTCTTTAATGATAGCTTTGAACAGTTTTGCTATGACAGATGGAAATCTAACTAGCCTGTGATTTTCTGCTTTCCATTTTCCAAGAATTACTTTTACTTATTCCTTTCCTATGAACTAGGAGTTAAATAAGGTCAGTTCAGTAGGGAATTGTGATTTAACTATATTGTGGTGTGTTGGACTTAGGTTCTGATCAGTCAGGGCAAATCTAGGAGACTTCTTATCCAGGGAAAAGGGCACCAAATAACTAAAAGATCTTATATAAGACCTAGCAATGCAATTAAGCCATTTGGCCCATTGAGTCTGCTCTGACATTCCATTATGTCTGATTTACTTTCTCTCTCAAAACCATTCTCCTGCCTTCTTCTCGTAATCTTTGATTCCCTGACTAATCAAGAACCTATCAAACTCCACTTTCAATATACCCAATAAGCTGATCTCCATAGCCGTCTGAGGCAATTAATTCCACAGATTCACCAGCCTTTGTTTAAAGAAATTTCTCTTCATCTCTGTTCTAAATGGACTTCCCTCTATTCTAAGACTGTGCCCTCTGGTCTTGCACTGTCCCACTATAGGAAACCGCCTATATAATTTCCACAACGACTTTGTCTAGGCTGTTCAATATTTGATAGGTTTCAATAAGATCCAACCCCCTCCCCATTCTTCTAAACTCTAGCGAGTACAAGCCCAGATCCATCAAATATTCCTCATATGTTAATCCTTTCATCCCTGGGATAATTTTTGTGAACTTCCTCAAGACCCTCTCAATGCCATCTCATCTTAGATAAGGAGACTAAAACTGCTCATAATACTCTGAGTGGTCTGACAAATGCCTTATAAAGGCTCAGCATAACATCCTTGCTTTTATATTTTAGTCCTCTCAAAATGAATGCTAACGTTGCATGCGACCACCTTACCACTGACTCAACCAACAAGTTAATCTTCAGGGAAACCTGCACAAAGATTCCCAAGTTCCTTGGCACCTCTGATTTTTAAATTTTCTCCCTGTTTAGAAAATAGTATCTGCCTTTATTCCTTTTCTACCAAAGTGCATTACCATGCACTTCCCTACACTATATTCCATCTGCCTCAGCCTTTTCCCTTCTCCAGTATGACTAAGTCCTCATCACTCCTACCCCTCCACCTATCTTCCTAGCATCCACAAACCTGGTCACAAAACTAAGAATTTCTTCATCCAAATCATTGATGTATAATGTGAAAAGAAGTGATTCAAACACCAACCCCTGTGGACCAATCGTATGTGACAATGCACCAATACATATTTACACTAGTATTAATTTCTAGATTTGGGTAAATGACTGTATTCATATTTATGCATGGGTGATTATAAATGTGATAAACTTTAAAATACATCTTGATCATCATGGACACTTAGGCTGAAGGGCCTTTTTCCATGGTGTATGACTCTACGACTCCATAATATATGACAATAAAGAACCAATTTATATTTATATTAGGGCTATTTATAAATATAACTTGGACCATAAGCCATAGGAACAGAACTAGGCCATTTAACACATCAAACTCCACCATTTAAATATGGCTGATTCATTTTCTCTCTCAAATGCATTCTGCTGAATTCCCCCCATCACCTTTGTTGCCCTGACTAACCTATCAACATCCACTTCAAATATGCCTGATAATTTGGCTCCACGACTATCTGTGGCAATGAATTCCTGAGATTTACCATCCACTGGCTGAAAAAAAAATCATCTTCATCTCTATTCTAAAGGAAAATTGTTCTATTCGGAGTTGCAGCTTCTGGTCCTAGACTCTTTTCCTACTGGAAACTTGAAAAATAATAGTTATGTTAGGGTTATTATAGAGTTATTTTACAATTTATGTCAGCGACATGGATGAAAAATATATACACTGTATATATGAGAGGAATATATATATAGCCAATACAAGGGGACATAAATTTAAGGTGACACACCCAAAATGTTGTAGGAACTCGGCAGGTCAGGTAACATCCATGGAAATATTGACTACTTATTCATTCCCGTAGATGCCTGACCTGCTGAGTTCCTCCAGTACTGTGTGTGTGTTCCTTTTGATTTACAGAATCTGCAGATTTTCTCATCTTGACCTCCAAGGTGATTGAAGGAAAAAAAGAAAGGGGATGTCAGAGATTGAATTTATCATGGAAAGTGGTAAATTTATGGAACATGTTACTGGGGGTGGTGGCAGATGCAGGTACATTAGGAACATTTAAGGACCTTTTAGATAGGCGCATGAACGACTGAAAAATGGAAGGCTGTGGAGGAGGGAAGGGTTAGATTGATCTTGCAGTAAGTTTAAAGGTCGGCACAACATCATGGGCTGAAGGGGCCTGGATTGTGCCGTACCATCCGATCTTTTCATTTTCTATGTTTGATTTTGGACTCTAATCAATGTACAAAAGAAGACAAACTGTGCAAATAAAGAAGTAAGTAAGTAAATAACCAGTACTGAGAACATGATTTTAGAGTCCTTGAAAGTGAGTCTGTCGGTTGTGGAATTAGCTCAGTGTTGAGCTGAGTGAAGTTATCCACACTGTTTCAGGAGCCCGATGGTTGGTGGTTAATAACTGTTCCTGAACCCAGAGGTGTAGGATTATGCTCAATGAGAGGATCTTGTTTCACAGGTCTGTGTGAGATGAGAAAGTTCACACTTCGGTGTTTATCCCCACACTTGTGATACTAATGACGCCTTTCACAGGTTTCCCAGAAGTGCTGGTTTAGTATATTGTCGTTAATAACTTTCTTCTCAGTGGCTACTACACCACAAAGCTCAATGTTGAAAGATATGTTCAAGTCTTTCATATAGCTGTACACTGCCAAAAGAAAGAAAAAACCTGCTTTAGACCAAGGTGCAAAACTCACTACATATAACAAACACACACAACACATAAAGTACTGTTAACACAAGCAAGTTAGTAAATAATAAGATTCATTTGTGACCCAAGTTAAAAAGGAAGCAGTATTAATAAATAAATAGATGGACAAATAAACGAACAAACAAACAAATACATAGATAAATAAATAAAATCATTCTCATCAACCGCCCCAGGTTCTATAGCACACCTACATGCCAGAGGGACAATTTACAGAGGCCAATTAAACAACCAATCCATCCACTTTGGAATGTGGGAGGAAACTGGATTGCCCTGAGGAAAGAGAACGTGGAAATCTACAGCACATTACAGGCCATTTGGCCCACAATGTTGTGCCGACCATGTAACCTACTCTAGAAACTGCCTAGAATTTCCCTACTGCACAGACCTCTATTTTTCTAAGCTCCACGTACCTATCTCAGATTCTCTTGAAAGATCCAATTGTATCTGGCTCCACCACTGTCACTGGCAGTGCAATCCACATACCCAACATTCTCTGTGTGAAAAAAATACCCCAGACTTCCCCCTTGTATTTACTTCCAAGCACCAAAACACTATGTCCCCTCATGTTAGCCACATCAGCCCTGGGAAAAAGCCTCAGTTATCCACACAATCAATGCTTCTCACATCCTATACACCTCTATCAGGCTACCTCTCATCCTCTGTCGCTTCAAGGAGAAAAGGCCGAGTTTACTCAACCTATTCTCATAAAGCATGCTCTCCAATCCAAGCAACGTCCTTGTAAATGTCTTCTGTACCCTTTCTATAATTTCCACATCCTTCCTGGAGTGAGGTGACCAGAACTGAACACAATTCTCTACAAGGGGTCTGACCAAGGATTTATATAGCTGTAATCTTACCTCACAGCTCTTGAAAGCCACATAGTTGCAGGGAGGATGTGCAAACTCCACGCAGACAGGGCCAGAGGTCAGGACTGATCCTGGGACATTGAAGCTGCGAGGCAGTAATTCTGCCAGTTACACCACTGAAGGCTGTTATGTCAATGGTAAACAGGAATGCAGATGAGAAAGATCCTAATCACTAGGCAAGTAGGCTTAAAGGGCCGAGCAGCCTACTCCTTGCACTTGGTGCTTTGTTCAACCACAACTAGTCAGGGCTGAAGTGTTATGCTTCAATCGGGTCTTGTACCTCATGGTAGTATAGTGATTAGCGCAACGCTTTACTGCATCAGCAATTACCAGTAAGGGTTCAATTCCTGCACTGTCTACAGGGAGTTTGTAAGTTCTCCTCGTGACCACAAGCTTTCCATTGAGTATTCAGGATTTCTCCCATATTCCAAAGATATCTGGGTTAGGATTAGAAATTTGAGCACATGCAATGTTGGCATCGGAAAAATGCTGACACTTTTGTGCTGCTCGCACAACCTTTGCTGATTTGATTTGAAGAGTTTCAGGTTGTGTATTGTATAAATTCTCTGATATTTAATGGAGCTATCGAACTATTGAAGCAATACCTTCTTTCTATGTTTCAATGTATGTGTGACAAGAAAAGCTAATCTTTTTGTTTGAATCTCATTGGAACCATGTATGTCTGAGGCACTGAACAAAAGATTTGGATGGGAATGTGAGAAAGATTCAGGGCGACAGCCATTGGTATTAGAATTGGTTTAGTACTGTCACACGTACCAAAATACAGTGAAAAGCTTGCCTTGCATATTAAGGCCGTAAGACATCAGAGCATAATTAGGCCATTTGGCCCATTGACTCTGCCATGTTGAGGACCATGGCTGGTCCTTTTTTTTCTCCTCCTCAACCCCATTTCCCGTCCTCCTCCCCGTAACCTTTGATGCCATGTCCAATCAAGAATCTATCAATCTGTGCCTTAAATACACCCAACAACCTGGCCTCCACAGCTGTATGTGGCAACAAATTCAACAAATTGACCACCCTTTGGCTAAAGAATTTCTCTGCATCTCTGTTTTGAAAGGGCACTCCTCTATCCTAAGGCTGTGCCCTCTTGTCTGGACTCTCCCACCATGGGAAACATCCTTTACACATCTACTCTGTCTAGGCCTTTCAACATTCAAAAGGTTTCAATGAGATCCCCCCTCATTCTTCTGAATTCCAGTGAGTACAGTCCCAGAGCCATCAAACGTTCCTCATATGATAGCCCTTTCCTTCCTGGAATCATCCTTGTGAACCTCTTCTGGACCCTCTCCAATGCTGGCGCACCTTTTCTAAGATGAGGGGCTCAAAACTGTTCACATTACTCAAGGTGAGGCCTCACCAGTGCCTTATAAAGCCTCAGCATCACATCCTTGCTCTTGTATTCTTGTATTCTAGACCTCTTGAAATGAATGCTAACCTGGTATTTGCCTTCTTCATCACCAATTCAACCTGTAATTTAACCTTCAGGGTCTTCTGCACAAGGACTCCCAAGTCCCTCTGCATCTCAGATTCCTAGATTTTCTCCCCGTTTAGAAAATAGTCTACACCTTTATTTCTACTACCAAAGTGCATAAGTATGCATTTTCCAACATTGTATTTCATTCGCCACTTTCTTGCCCATTCTCCTATCTGTCTAAGTCCTTCTGCATTCTATCTGTTTCTTCAACACTACCTGCCCCTCCACTAAATCTTTGTATCATCTGGAAACTTGGCAACAAAGCCAACCATTCCATCATCTAAATCATTTATCTACAGCATAAAAAGAAGTGGTCCCAACACCGACTCCTGCGGAATACCACTGGAACACCGAAAAAGGATCCTTTTATTCCCATTCGCTGCCCCCTATCAATCAGCTAATGCTCTAACAGTTGGTCATACAGATGAAATCATTGAACGTGCACTGATCTAGAATGAGGTAAAACAATAACAATGCAGAACAAAGTGTAAAAACAGTTGAAAAAGTGCAGTGCAGGTGAATGATAAAGTGCACAATCATAATGAGTTAGATTGTAAGGCCAAGATTCCAGCTTGTCATACACCATATCCATTGAAGAGTCTGATAACAGTGGGATAGAAGCTGCCATTGAGAGTGGTGGTATTTGTTTTATGACTCTTGTATCTGTTTGATAGGAATGGTCTGTGTAGGGTCGAGAAGAGAATGTCTGGGGTAGGTGCAGTCATTGATTAAGCTTGCTGTTCTACTGAGGCCTCTACAAGATAGTCATCACGTTTATTGGCATTTAACTATGTAAATTTATATAACATATATAACCATATAATGTATATAGAAACAAGATAACGTTTGTCTATATCATGTGGCACAGCACAGTAGTACACATAACACACAATAAATTATGAAGGAAAGGATAAAATCTATAGATGAATCACACATAAATAACAAACTAAGTGCATTAATATTAAATATTGTAAGGTACGGAACAGATTAATCAATGACACTTTGAATGAGATGCAGCCAGTTCAGAATCCTAATGGCCTGGGGTAAGAAACTGTTTCACATCCAGACTACTCTTGTTTTTATGTATCAGAGTCTCCTGCCTGATGGTCGAAAGTCAAGGAGGATGCTGGATGAATGGGAGGGATCCTTGATAATACTTAGGGTCCGGTATATCTAGCACTCCTGATAAAATTCTCTGATGGATGGTAAGGAGACCCCTGTGATCCTCTCGGCTGTTTTTCACAGTCCTTTGTAGGGACCTGGTCCGATGCTCAACTGCTCCTAACACCAGATGGAAATACAGCTTCTCAGGACACTCACAATGGTGCTTTTGTAAAATGCAGTTAAGATGGGGTGGTGGCAACCCTCGCTTGTCTCGATCTTCTCAGGAAGTGGAGATGCTATTGTGCTGCACTGTTCTGCCTATAGAGCCTCTCTTCTATAACGGTGTCTATGCAGGGGAGGCTGGATCCTGTAATGTGATGTAATGTCCACAGCTCTCTGCCGCTTCTTGTGTTCAGTACAGACAGACAGAATGCTTTTTGTGATGCATCAATAAAAGGAAGCTCGGGGCTAGTCTTTTGGAACTCAGCAACAGCGTTTCACAAAGTGCATTCCCCAACTGCGCTTTTGACCTCCCAATGTGGAGGAGCCTGCATTATCTGTGAATAAGTGTTCTTAATGTGTAACCACTCAGGCATTGGATCATAAATAACAATGGAATGCGTTCCAGGTAACGTGAAGTGTAAACTAATATCTGACTTGGCAGGGTTATTTTACCTGCAATGACAAAAGGTATCAAAGCAAAGAGGAAACAGAAATTATTTCATTTTGTAGCATATTTGTCAAAGTATACATCCATAACTCACCATCCAATTACAATGCATTGAGATAGACATCTCTTAAGCCCATAAGACATAGAAACAAAACTAGACTATTCGGTCCATTTTTTGGAACTGTTTCTTCCCCACTGCCATCAGATTTCTGAACAATTTATGAATCTATAAGTACTACATTATTTTGCTCTCTCTTAGCACCGTTTTTTTATACTGCATATTTCCTATTGCAACTTATAGTAATTCTTTATGCATTGCTCTGTCATGCTGCTGCAAATTTCACAACATAAATCAGTGATAATAAACCTGATTCAGTTTCTTGTTCTGACTGTCTTTTAACAGTTGTATGTACCTGTCTCAGCCACTTTCTCTGGCAGCTCATTGCAAAAAGTCACAAGACGATAAAACATAGGAGCAGAATTAGGCCATTTGGCCCATCGAGTCTGCTCCAAAATATCACGGCTGATTTATTATCCCTCTCAACTCCATTTTCCTGCCTTCTCTCTATAACCTTTGACTAATCAAGAATCTATTAATCTCCACTTTAAATGTACTCAATAACATGGCCTTTCACAGTCATCAGTGGCAATGAATTCCAGAGATTCCCCACCCTCTGCTCAAAGAAATTACTTCTCATCTCTGTTCTGCACAGACTTCCTTCTATTGTAAGTTACAATGTCATGTTCTAAGTTATGGTGTTACACAACCAAAGTGATTTCTATCCACTATAATCATAGGAATTAAAATATTAAAAGGCACATGGCAATTATTTATAACTGGATTATTGAAGTAATGAATCCAAAGATACCTTGCAGTGGAGACAAGGAGAATGAATAGGAAGATTCTCCTGTAATATGTTTGCCAGCAGACTTGTCTGATGGAAGTGTCTTCTTCTGCTAAGGCTCACCATTCCTGCTGGGGCATAGGCCACCAACAGCCACTCTCCACAGTCCTCTCTGTTGGACTAAAGGTTGATCGGCCCTTTGGCTTCCCCTTTCACCAAACAGATTCATACACCTTCTAGGCAAAGATTCTTCCTCACCCGGGGAGGAGGTACTTGGAGTTTCTGTAGCACTACATTTTTACGGAATGGTGCTTCTACCCCCGTGCCCAATCCTTCTCCTTTCACAGATATAGGCTTGGCTTTAGGAGCCTTGGTTGGTCACCAAACACTCTTGCAAATTTCTACAGCTTTATCATGGAGATTATGGTTGCATGGCTGTCCGGCATGGAGGGGCCACGGTACAGGATTAGAAAAAACTGCAGAAAGTTGTCAGCCAGCTCCATCATGGGTACTAGCCTCCCCAGCATCAAGGAACCCTCCAAAAGGCAATGTCTCAAAAGGTGGCATTAATCATTAAGGACCCTTATTACCCAGGACATACCCTCTTCTCATTGCTACCATCAGGGAGGAGGTACAGGAGCCTAAAAACACACACTTAATGTTTTAGGAACGGCTTCTATATCTCTCTGCCATCAGATCTCTGAATGGACAATGAACTCACGTACACTGTCTCACTCTAATTTTTTGCTCTCTTATTGCACTACTTATTAAATTTAAATTTTAATATATACTTTTATCATAATTTATAGGGTTTTTTAATACTACCTATTGCAATGCACCAATGCTGCAAAGTTAACAAATTTCACGGCGTACATCAATGATATTAAACATGATTCTGAAAGTAAAGTTCGGAGAGTGACTCTCTATGTGAAAGCAAGCACAGCTTCTACCTCTGCGAGGGACACTCTGACTTGAATGTCTCTTGAGAAAGGAGTGGACTGTGCTGATAGAGCTCACACTTAAAGGAAAGTTGGTATTTCTAGGTTAGTAATACCTCTATGAGTTTATTGGTTTGAAACCCTTGCTCCATGGTTTTAATCTCATAAGTCTGACTATTGTTTTCGCACTATTTAAGTGACACCGCTGGCCGGCGTTAACTGTTGTATTCTACGCCTGACTGAGGGTCTCAGTGCAACTTTCAGGTCAGCCTAGGTTTTATTTCGCCAGAGGTGCTGCTATCTGTCAGAGGGCAGGCAGAGACGGCGATGAGCAGAACTGGAGAAGAAAAGGTACACTTTTCATTGATTGACGACTCCTTCAAGTGTGAGTGCTGTGATATTTTCTGTGACACAATTAGGTCTCCAAGGAAGAGATTAGTCAGATAGATTTGTTGAATTTTATGATACAGTATAGCCTGATCTTCCTTAAATGCGAACAGAATTCAGGAATGCTAAGGACCTCTGTACTTTTCCAAATGTCACCGCAGAGAGGTATTCAGTAAAGCACGACGAAAATGTAGCTTTCACAGACTCTAAGTTTGAACTTATTATTTTTTAACATGAGTGCATAGAATAGCAGGCTCAGATATTTCTTATTTCTCTTCTCTGTCAGTGTGTCCTTTGATAAGTCACTCAGTGTCAATGATTTACACATAATCTATTTTATTCTTTCTTTTGAATTTGATGAATTGCTTACAGTAAGATTGAAACACTCCTCCATCCTTTCCCTCTGATTAATTTCTGGAGTGAATTCTACACGCTGCTTGCACTGTCTGCAAGCGATGGTTTTATTATTTATAAAGCCACAATTTAAAATTTATCATTAGTGATTTATAATCACCATGCTTCTTTTTCCTGAGGACTTGCACTGTCTAGAGAGTTCATCCTCTTTTGCAGTCTGAATTGTGTCTTTCTCTCTGTCCAAAACAGCTCTTGAACCTCTGCGTCAGAAGGTCTTGTGTTGTAAACATACTGTAAAGTGATTCATAGGGTATTATAGAATTATACAGCACAGAAACAGACCTTCAGTCCAACTCATCCATGGTCATCAAATGCCTATTGAAGCCAATTTCTTGCATTTGTCCCATAACATAGCTCTGTAATCTTTCCTATCAGAATCAGGATCAGGTTTAATACCATCTTATTGAGATACTGCTTTTGAAGGTGTCCTTGATGTTGGGGAAGGATAATGCCCATGATGGAACTGTATGAGTTTGTAACCCTCTGAAGCTGTTTCCAATCCCATGCAGGGGCTTCTCCATACCAGACAGTGATGTAAGCAGTTACAATGGTCTCCAATATATATCTGTAGAAATTTAATAGAGTCTTTGGTGACATACGAAGTCTCTTCAAACTCCAATGTGGTCAGTTATGTTCCTTCTTCGTAGTTACAACAGTATGTTTGGCACAGGATAGATCTTCAGAGATGTCAGCATCCACAAACTTGAAACTTTTCCACTTCTGGCCCCTTCCCCATTCCTGTCTAAATATTTTTTATATGCATTGTAATTGTACCTGCCTTGTTTGCATCCTCTGGCAGCTGTTCTATTTACCCTTCACCCACTGTGTGGGGAAAATACTTGCTCTTCAGATCCCCGCTCTGCTTAAACTTCATCTTCAATAGGCAATGTCTTAAGAAGGTAACATCCATCACAAAGGCTCCTCACCAACTGGTACATACCCTCTTCTCATTACTATCAGTAGGGAACTGTTACAGGAGCCTGAAGTCCAGCTTCTTCTCCTCTGCCATCAGATTTCTGAATTTTATATATATTTATTTGCTTACTTGGGTATTCAACATGGTACAGGCCTTTCAGACACAACAGGCTGCGCCACACAACAACCCACTCACCTATTGAACCCTAGCCAAATCTCAGTGCAACCTCAATGATCAATTAACCTACTAACTGATATGTCTTTGGACAGTGTCAGAAAACCAGAGCACCCAGATGAAACTCATGGGAAGGGGTACCAATTCATACAGAGGGCACAGATTCATACAGAACATAAAGGAATTTAATTCTGAACACTGATGCCCAAAGCTGTAATAGCATCATGCTAACTGTAAGGTTCCATGATTGAATGGTCCACGGACCCATGGAACACAACCTTGTTAATCTTTATTTTTGCATTTTTTATTTATTCTTGTAGCTTATGGAATTTCACGTCTTTGGCAGTACTACTGTTGCAAAACAGCAAATTTCACGCCATATTGTGATTCTGACTATGTGCGTCATAGTATCATAGCAGTTAGTGTGACGCTATTACAGTTTGGGGCAATCTGGGTTTCAGAGTTCACTTCCGGGATCCTCTGAAAGGAATTTTTCGATGTCTTCCTCGTGGAATGCATGGGTCTTCCCCAGGTTTATTCCCACAGTCCAAAGGTGTACTGGGTAGGCTAATTGGTTATTGGAAGTTGTCTTGTGATTAAGTTTGGGTAAAATTGGGGTTGTCAGGAATTGCTGGGGAGTGTGGTGCAATTGGCTGGATGAGCTTACTCCAAGCTGTATTGATAAATAAACAAACAAACAAATGGATAAATATGAAACTCATTTCCACCACTTCCTCTGGCAGCTTGATAAGTTCACGGCCTAAGATAGAAGGAGATGAGTTATACAGCTCTCGTTACACGTACGTGCAGTTCAACTCTTATCAATCACCCCTGCTGTGGACTTTCTGGAGGTCCAAGATCCGTACACTCCACGACCGCTGGACTAAGTGTGTAAATGTAGGAGGGGACTATGTTGAAAAATAAATGTGCTAGGATTTCTAAAATTGACTCCTTCTACCTTAGGCCACAAACTTGTCAATTGCCCCTCATAAGTGGAAAAAGTCTGGCTATATTTCCAATGGGTATCCAAAAATCAAATCTACTGTTCTCTGCAGGAATTGTAATTCATTGCAGAGCGTCCAGAGGAGCTTCATGACAATGAATTAGAGTCAGGTTTAATATCACCGGCATATGCCATGAAATTTGTTGCTTTGCAGCAGCAGTACATTGCAATATATAATAATAAAAGCTATAAATTATAATAAAAATGTATAAAAATAAATTAAGTACTGTAGTGCAAAAAGAGAGGAAAAAATATTGAGGAAGTGTTCATGAGTTCATTGTCCAGTTAGAGATCTGATGGCAGAGAGATCTAGAAGCTGCTCCAGAAACACTGAATATGTGTTTTCAGGCTGTGATACCGCATCCTTGTTGAGAGCAATGAGAGGAAGGCATGTCTTGGGTGATGAGGATCCTTAATAATGGACACTGCATATTTGAGGCATCACCTTTTGAAAGTGTCCTTGATGCTGGGGTGGCTGGTGCCCATGATGGAGGTGGCTGAGCTTACAACTTTCTGCAGCTTCTTCTGATCTTGTGTAGTAGTCCCTCCATACCAGATGGTGGTGCAACCAGTTAGACTGCTCTCTATGGTGCATCTCTAGAAATTTGTGAGTGTCCTTGGTGACATGCCAATTCTCTTCAAAATCCTATTGAAATATAGTTACTGTCCTTCCTTCTTTGTGATTGCATCAATGTGATGGGCCCAGAGATATTGACAATGAGGTATTTGAAGCTGCTCACCATTTTCACTTCTGATCTCTTGATGAGGACTGGTGTGTGTTCACTCGACTTACCCATCCAGAAGTCCACAATTAATTCCTTTGGCTTACTGATGTTGAGTGTAAGGTTGTTGCTGTGACACGACTCAACCAGCTGAGATATCTTTCTCCTGTACACCTCCTCATCGCTATTTGAAATTCTGCCAACAATAGTTGTGTCATTGGCAAATTTGCAGATGGTGTTTGAGCTGTGCCTAGCCACACAGTCGTGGGTGTCGAGAGTAGAGCAGTGGGCTAAGCACGCATCCACGAAGAGTGCCTGTGTTAATTGTCAGTGAGGAGGAGATACTATTTCCAATCCCCAGTCTATGGGGTCTTTCAATGAGGAAATCAGGGATCCGGTTACAGAGGGAAATACAGACCCAGGTATTAAAGCTTTTTGATTAGGACTGAGGAAATGATACTGAGAGTGAGAAGGTTAACTTTGCTGATCCAGTTACAGAATAATTGCAGTGGTTGGACTTTATTCTTCACTGGCACATTTATATGTCCATGTTACAAAAGCATTATTTGTCCAAAAAGCATCAAAACCGTGGTCCTGCTCATCAATGCAGTACCAGATGGTACCATAGCACGGTGGTTACTGCAACGCTTTTCAACGGCAGTGATTATTAATCCAGGTTCTATCCTACATCTGTCCATAAGGAGTTTGTATATATTTTCCCCGTGACCATGTGGGTTTTCTCTGGGTGCTCCAGTCTCCATCCACATTCCAAAAGAAATGTGGATTAGGGTTAGTAAGTACGAGCATGCTATATTGGTTCTGCAAGCATAGCAATACTTAAAGGCTGTCCCTACCACCTGTTTGGACCAGGTTAGTCATTAACACAAGCTATGCATTTCTGTGTACCTTTTGAAATAAGTGTGGCATACAAAGCTAATTAATTATGAAGCAAATCTCTTCACTGGACACTGCCCAGAAGAAGGCAATGGCAAACCAATTATTTCAAATAATTTGCCAAGAACAATTATGGTCATGGAAAGTCCCCAGTCACCCACGTCATACAAAACAGCACTTAAAAACAACTATTTCTTCACTGCTACCTTCAAATTGTAAAAGCACCATGTTCACCAAACATTACAACCAGCGTAATGTAAGTACAATTCCTTTCACTTATTCTTTTCTAAAAACCCATGACAACTTAAATTCCACAATTTCCTTCCAATTCTTCTCTTGTTCTGTCCTCCCAAGTCCCACACCGACCATTGTTATTTCACTTCTTCATCCACAGGAATCTATTTAATCAAGTCAACCATCTCCCCTGAGCAGTTTTTTTAAATGTTAATCTAGTGAGTAGGTCTCTGAGGACCTAACTCCTGGACCCAACAAATTGATGCAGCTATAAAGAAGGTAAGACAATGGCTATCTTTCATTAGGGGTTTGAGGAGATTAAGTATGTCACCAAAAACACTCTCAATTTTCTATAGATGTACCATGGAGAGTATTCTAACTCATTGCATCAACACATAGTAAGGGAGGAGAAGAAGGCTACTGTACAGGATTGAACTAAGCTGCAGAGAGTTGTAAAATTAGACAGCTCCATCATGGGCACTAGCCTCTGCAGTATCCAGAACATCTTCAAGGAGCAGTTCTTTAGAAAGGTAGCATATATCATTAAGGATCTCCACCACCCAGGACATGCACTCTTCTCATTATTACCATAAGGAAGAGGAACAGAAGCCTGAGGACATACAATTAACCATTCAGAAGCAGCTTCTTCCCCTCTGTGATCCATTTTCTGAATGGACATTGAACCATGAACACTACCTCATTTATTTTACTTCCTATTTTTGCATGATCTTCTTAATTTAATTACTTAAACTTACTGTAATTCTGTTTTCTTTTTTTCTTGCTATTATTACGTATTACATTGTACTGCTGCCACGAAGTTAACAAATTTCTGGGCATATGCCAGTGATATTAATCCTGATTCTGTTTTTAAGCTCAGCAATTCTAGTCCTACAATTTCAATTCCAAATATATTTGATAGGCTGAATCAAGGTTCTCTTGCTGTTATGGTGGATTTTGAACTATATCAACACATTAATAACTCAGGCTTCCAAATATCAATATCACAAGAGATTTTGCAGTTGCTGGAAATCTAGAGCAACACACACAAAATGCTGGAGGAACTCAGCAGGTGAAGATCGATTTCTCCAACTGCTAGTAATTTTTCATTCCTCCACTTTCTTTCCTTTTCCATTCCTTATTCGGACTCCACTCTGTCCCTTCTCTACTCTTCACCTGTCCATCACCTCCCTCTGGTTCCTCTACTCTTTCTTTCTACCTTGGTCCGCTGTCCTCTTCTATCAAAATCTATTATCTTCAGACCTTTACTTTTTCCACCAGACCTTTACTTCTTCCACATATATACCTCCCAGATTCTTACTTCATCCTTCATTTGTCCTCCACCCACCCTCCCACCCCCTCCGCTGAATTCACCTATCACCTGTCAGCTTGTACCCCTTCACCTCCCTCCACCTTCTTATTCTGGCTTCTTCTCCTTCCATTCCAGTCCCGATAAAGGGCATTGCCCTGAAGCATCGACAGTTTAATCCTCTTCATAAATGCTGCCTGACCTACTGAGTTCCTCCAGCATTTTGCATGTATTGTTCTGGATACCAGTCAATCACTTAACCATACCACTACTCTACTCAACTTTACAGGGCCATTGTTGGTCTCAACCAGTCTTCATTTGCTCCAGGTTTACTTATGACGTTATCTCCAAGTCTTTGAAGCTCAAGGCTTCTTTTACTCTCCATCAAACCGTACAACTTTCAAAGACCGAGTGTATAGGTGATACACAAGATGTTGGAGGAACTAATAGATCAGGCTGGAGGGATTTTGGGTTGAGGTCTTTGCCAATCTTGATGAAACATTGGCTGTCCATTTCCCTCCATAGAAGCTGCCTTGCCTGCTGAGTTCCTTCAGCATTTTGTGCGCATTACCCCAGAATTCGAACATCTGCAGAATCTCTTGAGGCAGCGGGAATTAATCTGATGTATCAGTAAATTGATTTATTTTTGCCATTACATTCAGAGGCCAGTTTATTATGTAGCTTTTGTGACTGGTGACATATGAGTTTCCTCTGGATGCTCCAGTTTGCTCCCACATTCTAAGGATGTCACAGGCTAGGATCAGTACATTCTGAGCATTGTACAATGCTGCGCGAAAGTCTTAGGCCCAAGACTTTTACACAGTACTGTAGGAATTTGATGTATTGCACTGTACTGCTGCCAGAAACTAAAATCATGACATATGTGAGTGATGATAAACTGACTGAGAGTTGAAAGGGGGCAGGGGGAGGAGAATCATGGTTGGGAAAAGGGAAAGGGAGAGGGGAGGGAGTGGGAAGCATCGGAGAGACATTCTGTAATGATCAGTTGTATGGAATCAAATGACCTTGCCTGGTGTCTGAGCACTATGTGTGTCTGCACCGTGTCGCCCATTGCCCCAGCACTCCTCCTCTGCCATGTGCTCATACCCCTTGTCATTCCCGACATCCTTTGATATCGCAAACTCACATCCTGGCTCTCTGTTCCACATTGACAAGTACAGTTACTGTGCAAAAGTTTGAGACACTAAAATACAGCCTGGGCGCCTAAGGCTTTTGCACAGTACTTTTTACCTCACCGTATACAACCCTGAGATTCATTTCCTTGCAGTCAGTAACAGTAACTACAGAAAAATACAATTGAATGGATGAAAGACTGTACCCAACAGGGTGTACAAACAATGAATGTGGGAAAAGAAAACAAAAAAAAGTGTGCAAATATAAATAGAAAGAGAATAAATAGATAAATAAATATTGAGAACTTGAGATGAAGAGTCCTTGAAAGTGAGTTTGGAGGTTCTAGGAACAGTTCAGTGATAGGTAATGGGACTGGTTCCTCCTCATTCTTTAGGAGGACTGCTCCTGGTGCTAATTGCCTAAGAACTGGAGGGAAGGGGAGATCCAATTTTGAGGCAAAGATGTGACCCTAAAACTTGGAGCAAATTAGGGCCAGGAACAAATTCTACTGACTGAGTTGACCAGTGGGGAGAGTTAACCTCCTCGAGCTCCTTTGGTAGTCCACCATTTTTTCTCATTCTTTGACAGACTGCTGGCTGCCAGCCTGTCAGTTCCCTTCTGTTGCATCTTCTTCCCCACTGTCCCTCTGTAAATGTCTCTGCCCTGCTCACTTAGAGTGTGCGTACAGTATGTGAGTGACCGAGGCCAGAATATTGCAATGAACGTCTGATACTAAACCTGAAACTGTGGAATCTGTGCATTCAGAGCAATTGCCATATAAGGAGGACCATGGGTTAAGCAGAGATTGTGAATGCGGTTTCCTGGAAATGAAGTGATCCCTTTTGGGAAGTTAAACCAGGAGAGCGCATGCTTAGATAGTGGGAGGACCCTGCGGAGTATTGGAAAACAGACAGACCGGGAGACCCGAGTACATAGCTTATTTAAAACATCAACACAGATCAACAGGATGGTGAAGAAGGTCTTTCCTCATTAGTCACATGATTGAGTACATGTGATGAAAGACTGTGATAGCTGTACAGGTTGGTAGTGAGATGACACTTGGAGTATTATGTGCAATCCTGATTGTCTACCTATAGGAAGGATGTGATTAAATAGGAGAGAGTGCAGAAATGATTCATGAGGGTGTAATCGGGACTGGAGGGCTTAAGTTGCAGGGAGAGGCTAGATAATCTCTTTTTTTTACAGCAGAACAGGCAATCCTAATGAAAGGTCTCGGCCAGAAATGTCAATTGTTTATTCCTCTCCATCGATGTTACCTGACATGCTGAGTTCCTCCAGTATTTGTGTGCATTATTCTATTTCAAGCATCTGCTGAATCTCTTGTGCTTATGCTGTTTCATTTCCTGGGGGCATATGAGGCTGAGGGGTGATCTTATGGAGGTTTATAAAATAGAGAAAGGGTGTAAATAAGGTGATAGATTAGTCTTTACTTACACAGGGTTGGGGAGCCAGAAAGCGTAGCTTCAAGGTGAGAAGGGGAAGATTTACAAGGAGCCTGAGAGGCCCGTTTTTCACACAGGCTTGTGGGTACCCTATATGGTGCAGACCGTCAGAGGAAGTGGTAGAAGTGGGAATAATTACAATGCTGAAAATACATTTGGACAGGTACGTGGATAGAAAAGATCTTGACTAAACAGAGGCAAGTGAAATTAGCTCAGGTCAGTGTAAGCAAGTTGGGCAAAAGAGCCTACTTCAGCACTGTATAACTCTGACTTTATGAAATGGCGGTAACTCACTAAAGGGTAAAGAAGGGGTTAATGTTTTGGGGCAAGGCCTATTCACTAGAATTCATTCTGAGAACTATTCAACTCCACATATCACTACTGCTCTATCAGTCAGAAGACAAGAACACACAACTTTAGAAATACCAGAGGAGTATTTGAACAATGAGGCCATGCATTGAATCTTTCCCAAAGGAAGAGACCAAATGGCTGTTGACTAGCCTGCTGTGTGTTTCTGATATTTATTATGGCATTTTTTCAGAAACTGCTTTATTCATTCCAATCATTTTGACGAATTAAGACAAACTCCTGGTTCTTCCGTTATTACAGCTTAGTTAGACATCAGACTCTTTGCAATTACCACTTCCTACAACATGCACCTGGAGACTACTTCTCAACGTTGTTTAGAAAATGAAACAGGAAAACATTTCCTTCCTGTGTGCATTATCTCTATTCCCCGTTTAATATGTTCCTGCTCTAGAGATTTGAAATAGAGTTAGAGTATTACCTACACATAATCAAATCTGAGGCACCTGCTAATTTTCTCTTGGTCACAGCTGTAACCCAACCTTCTGTAACGTTACAGGGAACACAATGGTGATGAGTGGGTGGGAAACGGGTTGTAAGAGTGATGTAAGCAGCTATCTTCAAGCGGAGTAGACTATGGCTGTAGCCGTGAAATTGGTCTTGTTTATGTGATCCAGGAACTTAATAAGCTCCAGCAACTTCTTCAGTAGCCCATTACATTTCAAAGACCTTACATCATGTTGACTCCCATCTCTAACTCACCCTGCACTTCCCACATTCTCTCCTGCCTTCTCAGTTTCTATAATTCACTGCCTTTTTATACCAGTTAGAAATCTGGTGGACTCTTCATCATCCAGTTTGATCATTCTTGATGGCTAGTAAAGCAGCTCTTTTTTCCAACATCCACATGGAATATGTTAGCAGAATGGGTAATCATCTGTAGAAATTGTTTTTTTTTGTAGATGTGTGTTCAAATTTTTAAAAATAGAGTAGTACATAAATACCATAATAATTTTCAGAGTACAATATCCACTCCAATCGTCCACTCTCCTCTCTTATCAGATTTCCTCTGCTCCAGCCCTTTACCTTTTCCACCTATCACCTTCCAACTCACTTCATCTCCCTCCCCCACCCACTTGGCTTTACCTATCACCTACTAGCTTGTTTTACTTGCCCTCCAAAATCAAAAAGATCAAAGATCAAAGTAATTTTTTTTATCAAAGTACATATATGTTACCATATACAACCTTGAGATTCATTTTCCTGCAGACATAGTCAGTATATCTATAGAATATAACAGAATCAATAAAAGATGAACCAGAGTACAGAAGTCAACAAACTGTGCAAATATAAAGATCAATAAATAGCAGTAAATAATGAGAACATGAAATAACAAGATAAAGAGTCCTTAAAGTGAGATCATTGGTTGTGGGAACATCTCTTTGGTTCAATAGCCTGATGGTTGAGGGGTAATAACTGTTCTTGAACCTGGTAGTGCGAATCCTGAGGCTCTTCTACCTTCTACTTGAGGGCAGCAGTGACAAAGGAACATGGCCTGTGTGGGGAGGATTTCTAATGATGGATAACGCTTTCCTATGACAGCGTTTCATGTAGGTGTGCTCATTGTTTGGGAGGCCTTTACCCATGATGTACTGGGCCGAATCCATTACCCTTTGTAGGAGTTTCCATTCAAAGGCATTGGTGTTTCCATACCAGGCTGTGATGCAGCCAGTCAATATACTCTCCACGACATATCTATAGAAGTTTGTCAAAGGATTAGATGTCATGCTGAACCTCCCCTCCACCTCACTTCCCCCTTCCTTTCCAGTCCTGAAGAAGGGTCTCAGCCTGAAACATTGACTGTTTATTCTTTCCATTGATGCTTTCCAATCTGCTGAGTGCCTCCAGCAATTTTTGTGTGTTGTCAAAGGACAAGGTGCTCATATAAGGAGACCTTCAAAGGTCTCAGTGACCCACTTTCCCCTTTGATGCCTTGCCGTGAGAGCCGCACATGACAACAGGATCAGGAGTACATCACTCAGTTCTGTCCCATCATTCAATTTGATCATGGCTGATCTGTGCTTGCCTTAACTCCTCGTCTGCGCCAGTTCCCCACCACCCTCGATCCCTCAACCTTGCAAGTATTTATCAAAACAATAACCATGACGTCACTGGATTGTTGTAAAAGCCCATCTCATTCACTATTTTCCTTCAGGGAAGGAATTCTGCAATCCTTCCAGGGTATGTGAATCAAGACCTACCAAAGTAAGGATTCTTTATTGTCCCTGTGATGATCCAATAAGCTATTTGTTTAGAAGCAATAATGTTCTCATTTTGAGAATTGTCAAGTCATGGCAATGCCCCAAAAAACCCCTGAGATATAAGGAACGACTGAATAAGTTAGAACTTTATTCCCTGGAGTGCAGGAGAAAGAGGAGAGATCTTACAGAGGTATAAAAATCATGATAGGTATAGATAAGGTGAATGCATGCAGGCTTTTTCTCCTCAGGTGGGGTGAGAATAGAAGTAGAGGCCGCAGCTCTAGAGTGAAAGGGGAAATAATTTAGGGGAATCTGAAGGGAAAAGTGGGTGGAAAAGAGAGTGGAAAATTAAGATAAAACCACTTTCTAAGGATGTAATGCTCTGTAATGTGGGCATCATCTGTACATTCTACATGAAGTAGATGTTACTGGGCACATGCCAATGGAAAAATACACTGGTTGGTTAAGAATTGACCCAGGATACCATCAATAGCGCCCCTGACTCATTCTGATAGCTTCATTGAAGCAGTCCCTACAATGGCCAGATTGTCCTCACCACCCAGTCCCTCCATTGGCGCAGATGTTCCCCCTACCCTCTCCTTCCATTGGCTGAGATAGTTACAAAATATCTTGTTTTAACAGTTGAGGCAATGCAAAACTATACTTAAGAGACTTTCATTGGTTCATGGATGGGAAAGGTTTAGAGCAAGGGGCTCTCAACCTGGGTCCATTGAACACTTGCATAATGGTATTGATCCATAGCATAAAAAAGGGCGGAAACCTCTGGTTTAGAGGGATATCAGTCAAACACAGGCAAATGTGACATGTTTGAATAAGCATCTTGGTAAACATGGGCCAGTTGGGCCAAAGTACCAGTTTCTATGCTGTATTTCTCTAAGACTCTCTAACTGTGACATGCTACACCTACAATACAATATAATGCTTAGTCTTTTCATGTATTTCTGAGAAGAAGACTTTCTGTGGAATATACACTTCATCTCTGTTGGGACTCATCCTACTTGTGTTAGCTGTGACTCATTTATGGGAGTCTCAAAGTACTGTGGTTCCACTTGTCTATCTAAGCAACTAATCTCGACTGAAGCTCACAACACAGTTCGACAGCCACTGTGCAGTCTTGTTTTGTATAGGTCCCTTAGGGATGAGATGTTTAATAGGGACTATATTTGCCCCCTCGTACTGACACACACAGCCCTGTGCTACTATTCGTGGAGCACCAGGAGAGGTGTCCTGTTGACCTGACCATTATTCATGTCTGTTCTTTTGGCAGGTTTGGTGGATCTTGCTATGCATATATTGTTATTCCTCTTCATGGTAACTATGCCAACAAAAAAAAAAAGAAAAATGCCCTCATGTGCTGTTCCGAGAAGCTTTTCTTACAAATGTGAAAAAAAACACCATATAATTGCAGATTTTTATGCTTTATTAATTGGGGACAGATGTGCTTTTCTTTCAGCTTATTTCTCCACATTACTGCCATAAATGTACTTCAAGAATACCTCACTGGCTGTTAAACAGTTTGTGATGTTCTAATAGG
The DNA here is from genome assembly GCF_030144855.1 of Hypanus sabinus. Taxonomy (NCBI): domain Eukaryota; kingdom Metazoa; phylum Chordata; class Chondrichthyes; order Myliobatiformes; family Dasyatidae; genus Hypanus; species Hypanus sabinus. The sequence goes on along the minus strand of NC_082722.1, from coordinate 74,047,017 downwards.
AACTTAGAAGGTGATTGCAAAACATAGCTCATTATTTCTTTCTCTTCTTTATGTGTCCTAATGTGGAAAAACTCTAATTTTGAATTGGTAAGCAATGGTTGATTTTTCCCACAGGGTAGCTCAACTTCCTGATAAGGAATGTAAAGTCATTTATTCTCAAGTCAAGTTTATTGTCACATGCAGAAGTAGGGGAAGGTCCAGGTACAATGATAAACTTGCTTGTAGAAGCATCAGGTATGTAGGTTTTATTTTATGTATTTATTTAGAAATATGGAACAGTATTTATTTAGTTTTACTTTTTCTGTTTAGAGATTCAAAGATTCAAAGTAAATTGATTACCAAAGTATTTATGCAGCATACAACCCTAAAATTCTTCCTCCCCACAGTCACGAAACAAAGAACCATGGAGCCAAACCATTCAAAGGAAAACATCAAATACCTCCCATCACGCACGAAAAAAATCACACAAACAGCAATAAAAGAGAGCAAAAAAACAATATCAAGAGGTGTATTTCAGTTCAGGTCAGTGTTCATATCTGCTGCCCCCCCCCCATTCAAAAATTGGCTAAAAGTTGCAACAAAAAACAAAGGAGCCACTGGAACTAGAACAGAACATAAACCTGAATTAGAGTCGAAATCTACAAACTGTGGCAATTATACCTTGTTTCGGCACTGTCCTCCTACAGCTTTGAGGGAGAAAGAGATCACTTGAATGCAAGGGCCTTTTCTCAAGAGTGGTGAGCGAGGAGGGGAATGTCTGTCACATGCAGACACACTCCTCCAGAAGCAGTGAGCAGTATTATATATAAGTTGTACAGAACCTGGTACTTAGCCTCCAATGCACAGGAATGCCAGAGGTTGAAGAGGGTTGTGGTTTCCGCCAATTCCATCATATACACAACCCTTCCTGCCATCAAGGGCGTCTTCAAGAGGCATCGCCTCAAGAAGGCAGCATTAACCACCAAGTTCCCTCACGATTCAGGTCATGCTTTACCTTGTTGCTACTATCAGGGAAGAGGTACAGGAGGCTGGTTTTGCACCCCCAATTAGACTTGAAACTTTGACATCACTCAGCAGAGCTTTTTCTGTCCTGAAGGTAGTGGGGCTCTTCGTATACTGTCTGCCTGGCATAAGTGGTCACATATCCAGGACCTGTGATATGCACCATCCATTCCCACGACCATCCACCATCTGCTCCCATGGCTTCACGTGACTCTGATCCGGAGAGGTGATGTGCAGGCTAGCAGAGGGAAGGTGTGCTTTATACCTCCTTTGGTAGAGACATATCTCCACCTGCTACCTAACCTATACAGCAAATTACCGAAAATCCACTAAATATTTACAGACAAACTGGTGATTGTCCAAGCATAAAGAAAGTGAAAATAAAATGAAAATAACAATGTTAATATTAATTTAGAGACAAGAGTTTAGAAGAATGTGAGTACAAAAGTTACGTATATTGAAGCGTAATATTCCCCTGGCTAGGACGTCGAGAACCAGGGACAAGGTCCCAAATTAGGGGTTTCACAATATAGGTGGGAAGAGCCTAGGTCTCTTACAGTTTGTTGCTGATCTCCTGGCTCAGAAGCAGAATGACGCTTTTACAAGAGGCAGGATTAGAGTCAGAGCCTGACAAAATGATTTACCACCCATTAACTCCTATCATTCGCTGACAAAATGGACTTAACATATTCCTATTCTGATTGCACTGACCCAAACTATTGATGATATTCCTGGCCTAAGCCTATCCCTGACCCACAGCAGTCTGATACTGATGCTGTTAAAGCTGGAAAGGTATTTTTTAACAGTTTTTAAATGTCCCTGATATAGCGAGATATTTAAAACCCATTAAGATTGTTGTAAATAATTAAAAGAAAAGATTAAAATACATGAACGCATTAAGGCAGTGCAGTGGATCAGCTCGAAGAGCTGCTGCCTCACAGATCAGTGATCCGGTTGCGACTTGACCTCTGCTCCGTTCTGTGAGCTATTTTCCTGCTCTCCCTGTCACTGTGTGGGCTTCTTCCTCCTGCTGCTGCTCCCACATCCTGAAGGTGGATGGGTTGGTGGGTTGATTGGACCTTGTAAACTGCCCCTAGTGTGTATGCGAGTGACGGTATCTTGAGAGTTGTTAGGGGAGTGTGTGGGGAGAACACAGTGTTAGTGTAGGCTTGATGGAAGTACATACTTGAGAACTGGAGAGGACATGCTGAAGATCCTGTCTAGATGCTGCATACCTCTGGCTCTATGACTCAAAAACGCAAAAAAATTGCTCTGTGATTCTCTGACTTTGATCATACTTTAGCTCTGCTTGGAATGCATGCGCGGGGAATGAACTAATGTTTGGCCACTTCTGGAGTGGACTCAGAGATGGCTTGAAACAGCAGAACCGAGGTGCTTGAGCCTGGGCCCGACAGCAAGGAACAAGCTGATGTTTGACCGATTTAAGCTCCAGGCTTGATTGAAAAGGTCAGGGTGTCGGGGCGGGAGGCAAGGGACAGGTTGGTGTTCAGCTCACTGTTTGCAAGGTGTACTTGTCTCTGGTGACTCTGAGCTGAATTGGGGCTGTGGCCTGCGACTAACAAGCTCCTAGATCATCCATGACTGTCTTTGTGGCTGTGAAATCAGTTTTTGGGAACTGTAGTGCTGAACCTCAATCTTTTGATTGCTGACACTGTAAAGCAATACACTACCCTATCATTACTGGCCAGTGATGGATCACTATTGCCCCAAGTAATGAAAGGCCATCCACTGTTTTCCCAAAAGGAGGCAAAGCCCCATAAACCTTCACCTTTGAGGGCCAAAGACCATAGTTTTAACATTTCATTCAAATCAATGATACCTATGACAATATAGCAGTCTTTTGAAATGAAAGATCACTTTTAAAATTGTGAATCACTCTAAAATTTGTAATAACATCTCTGGAAAGAGACATCCACTCATAACCTTACATCCCAATTTGCCAAGTTTCCATTTAAGGTGCATGGACAGGCCATTTTTCATTGGAGTGTAGTAAATTGAGTGGTGATCTTACATGGAATATAGAACATAGAACAGTGCAGCACAGCATGGGCGCTTCTTTCCTATAAAGCACATAACCCTCCATTTTTTCTTTATCTATGTGCTGATCTAAGAGTCACTTAAATAGCCCAAGTGTATTAGCCTCCACTCCCAGCATTTACCACTCTCTGTGTTATAGATATGTGTAGAATTGGGAAAGACGCACTGTAGATAGGGGTAATGCACACAGTCTTTTTTTCTCATGGTTGGGGAATCAAGAACTAGAGTGCATGGTTTAAGTGGTGAATGAGAAAGGATTTAATGAGAAGTTGAAGAGCAACTTCCCTTTACAGAGGGTTGTACATATACAGAATGATCTGTGATGAGGCAACATGAGTAATAACGTTTAAAATGTACTTGGGCAGATACATGGATAGGAAACAGTGAGAAAGTTATGCCCCAAATTGGGCTTTTGTGCCTGGGCACTTGGCTCAGCATGGATCAGTTGGGCCAAAGGGCCTGTTTCAGCGCTGTACAACACTATAACTCTAAAATGCTGGTAACACTCAACAGGTCAGACAGCAACTGTGGACAAAGAAACTGAGTCAATGTTGCAGGTCCAACACCTTTTTCTTGATGCCTGTAAAGAGACTTGGACTTCAGAATCAGGTTTAATATCTCCGGCATATGATGTGAAATTTGTTGTTTTAGTAACAGCAGTACAATACAATACATAATAAGAGAAAAAATGTCAATTACAGTAAGTATATATTTGTATATTAAATAGTTAAATTAAGTAAGTAGTGCAAAAATAGAAATAAAATAAAGTAATGAGGTGGTGAACATAGGTTCAATGTCCACTCAGAAATTGGATGGCAGAGGAGAAGAAGCTGTTCCTGAATCTTTGAGTGTGTGCCTTTAGGCTCCTGTACCTCTTTCATGATGCTAGCAATGACAATAAGGCATAATCAGGATGATATGGCTCCTTTGTGATGGACGCCACCTTTATGAGGCATCGCTCCTTAAAAATTACCTGGATACTCTGGAGCTGACTAAGCTTACAGCTCTGAAACTCATTTCAACCCTGTTCCCTTTAAACAATGACCCTGCTTCTCTTTCCACAGATGCTACTTGTTCTGCTGAGGGTTTTCAACATTTAGGGCATATAGATTTGTTAGTTAAAACCTAGAATTATTGGAGCAATTTTAGGTTTGAACTAATAAATCTATGCCCCCTAATTATTGTCCTCAGACAAAGGTCAGTTGATAATTCTTATTCATCCTGACTTGGACCCCTAGAATTTCAAATGCTAAGAAGAATAATCAAATCTTGTTAAGTAATTGGAATTTTCCACAAGTTTCAGATTGTTTCACAAAGTTGTTGATTTCATTGTTACACCAATTAGTAACTGACAGTCTCCTAGTATGATAAAATGTGAGTGTTGACCTACAATCTACCTCATGATGGCCTTACACCTTATTGTTTGTATGTGCCACGCTTTCTCTGTAACTGTAACATTTTATTCTGCATTCTGTTATCAATTACAACCTCACTGTATGGATATGATAGAGCTAAGGAAAAGTATTGCACAGAAACATGCAGGCCCCTCAGCCCATCTAGTCTGTGCCAAACCATTTAAACTGCCTACTCCCATTGACCTGCACCTGGATCATAGCCCTCCAGACCCCTACCATCCATACACCTATCCAAACTTCTCTTAAAAGTTGAAATCAAGCTCACATGCTCCACTTGCACTGGCGGTTTATTCCACACTCTTACGATCCTCTGAGTGAAGAAGTTCTCCCTCATATTTCTCTTAATCTTCTTACCTTTCACTTTTAACCCATGAACTCTGGTTGTGGTCCCACACAACCTCAGTGGAAAAAAACTTGCTTATGTTTACCCTGTTGCCACCTTACGATGAAATGGTTGATATGGATGGCATGCAAAACTGTGGCAAACAAATTTGCCAATTTGCTAGTTTACTGATAAGGCACTAGAGGTTATTGAGGGACAGTGATGGATGCTTAAAATGCACTGCCTGGTTTTATGGTAGAGGCAAATACATTAGAGGCTTTTAAGAGACATTTGGATAGGTAGATGAATGTGAAGAAAATGGAGGGATATGGGCATTGTGTAGGTAAGAGGGATTATTATTTAGGTTTTTATGATTTGCTTTCAGCTGTTCTGGCACAAAATTGTGGGCTGAAGGGCCTTTTCCTGTTCTACATTCTATATCCACGAATCCTTGTGGCTCACTGTGAAGGTAGGTAAGGTAGTGAAGAGGGCATGGGAGCCACAGAATGTGAGGCAATATGGCTCCGTGCAGGTTGCAGTGAGACACTGATCGTTAAGTGAATATGTGAAACATTGGCAAATGGAGTGTGATATGGGAAAATGGGACGCAAATCATTTTGGAATGAAATGTGATAAAGCTGATAATTACTTAAGAAGTGTAAGAATGCAGAAGATTGTCGTGAAAAGCCATTTAAGGATTTCGAAAGCTGAGTTGCTGGAGGAACTGAGTGGGTCAGGCAGCAATTGTGACTTAGAGCATGAGACATTGAACAGTACAGTACAGGAACAGGCCCTTTCACCCATGATGTGTGTACTGACCAACACACTCAATTACACTAATGTCATTTACCTGTCCAGACTTTTTAAATGTTACCATTATATCTGCTTCCAACACATCCCCTGGCTGTGAAATCCAGGCACAAATCACTCTCTATGTAAAGATATACTTTCTTCACAGATCTCCTTTAAACTTTATCCCTCTCATATTAAACCTATAATCTCTGGTATTTGACATTTCCACCCTAGGAAAAAGACTCTGACTGTTGAATGATGTCGTCCATAATTTTATAAACTTCTCTCAAGTCTCCCCTCTCAAGAGAAAACAAATCAGATTTGTCCAACCTCTCCTGATAACTAGTATTCCCTAATCCAGGCAACATCTGGTGAACATCTGCACTCTATCCAAAGGCTCCACATCCTTCTTGTAAAACTATAACTAGATCTGCATGCAGTAGTCCAAGTGTACACTACCCAAAGTTTTAGAACATCATTACTACCATTGGGAAGGATGCACAGGATCCCAAAGACTGACATTTAGTGGTTCGGGAAAAGCTTCTTCTCCTCCACCATCAGATTTCTGAATGGCCCGTGATCTCATGGACACTACTTCATTAATTTTCTTCTGCACTAGCAATTTATTTTTCTACTGGTGACGGCGTAGGGGTGCGTCTCTGTCGAAGGAGGTGTAAGTCTCCACTCCCCTCCATTATCCTACAGCTCACCCTTGGGTAAGATGCATCACCCGCTTAGCCCCCCACCCCCACCCCCCCAATCAGGGTCATGTGAAGCCATGGGAGCAGATGGTGGATGGTTGTATGAGCAGCTGGTGCACATCACAAGTCCTGGTTATGATCCCAGAAGAAGGCACTGGCAAACCATTCTGTAAAAAAAATTGCCAAAAACAATCATAGTTAAAAGATCATGATCACCCACATCATACGACATGGCACATAATGATGATAATGAACTATTTTTCTGATCTATAGTAATATTTATATCCTGCACTGTACTACTTGCACCAAAACAACACATTTCATAAAATGTTTCAGTGATCATAAGCTTGAGTCTGAATCTTATTCTGTTCTTTTAAGCTTTTCTGTGAGGGTGGATGTTGGGGAGTTGATGTTGTTGTTGCCGCTTTTTATTTGTGAGGGAAGGTTTGGGTGTTTGGGGTTTCTGATGTTCCTGCTTCTGTTTTCCATGTGAGTGATCTGTTAGATTTTTGTGCAAGGGAGTGGTGGGGGGGTTTGGGAGAGGTTTGCAAGATTTGTTTTTCTCCTTTTTTGTGTGTGTGGGGGGGGTGGTGTTGATGTCTTTTCTTACACCAACTCTCACGGTTTTTCTGTATTTCTTGGCTCTCTGGAGAAGAGGACTATCGGAGTTATATTCTACATGCACACTTTGACAATAAAATGAATCGTTTAAAACCTCTGACCTTTTATTCTGATTTCCATTTCTAAGTAAAAAGTAATTTTCACAAAAGAACAAAACACAAGATACTGAAGAAACTCCAGCAGTTCAAGCGCTACCTATAGAGGGAAATGCATAATTGAAAGCCGTCATCTGGACTGATAATAGTTGATGCCTCAATTATCCACTGACAGATGTCAGTGATAATAAACCTGAGTCTGATTCTGATTCTCTAATATGATTTCCCATCTTTAAATTCACTGCTTTTAAACTACCTGATGAATGTATGCATTCCATATACCTCCTTTATTCTTATTTATGCACTTTCATGACCTGGGTAGTATGGACAAAACCAACGCATAGTGACCATCTTTAGTTACCCTGGAACAGATGATGATAAGATATCTTCTTCAGTTCGCTACAGTACTAATGAACATCTTCCCACAGAACTACTGGGTCAAAAATTTGAAATTTTAGACTCAGCAATAACTTTCCAACATAAAATAGAGAGCAATCTTGCAGGGAACCTGAAGATCATAAAAAAGAAATCTAGAGCAACCCACAAAATGTTGGAGGATCTCTGCTGGTCAAGAAACATCCACTGGGGGAAAGAACAGTTGGCATTTCGAGCTGATGGAGAGTTTTGGCTTAAAATGTTGACTGTTTATTCCTCTCCATGTATGCTGCCTGACCAGTTGAGTTCTTACTATTTTTTGGGAACCACATATTTTATGGCTTCATCCCTCCACCTTTCCAGGGCTGATGCAGGGTCTCAGCCCAAAATGTCAACTGTTTATTCCTTTCCATAGATTATGTCTGACCTGCTGAGTTCCTCCAGCATTTTGTATGTGCTTCTCTAGATGTCCAGAACCTGCAGTATCTCTTGCTTTTATGATTTTGTGGGAATCTGAAGGTGGTGCAGTTCCGATATACCTGTTGTCCTTCTTGGCAATAGAGATCAAAGGTTTTGGAGGTATGGTAGAAGTTGCTGAGAACTGCAGAATATTTTACAGATGACACACAATGGTGGTGGCAGAGGTATTGGATATATAGACAGATGGATGGCAAGCTGATCAAACAACTCATTTATCTGGATAGCCCTGGCTTTTTAAACTTGCATTCATCCAGGCGAAAGGAGGAATTCTATCACACTCCTGTTTTTTTGCTTTTAGATGGCAGAAAAGGCTTGGGCTGTCAAGAGGAGGGTTACTAAACCACAGGAAACCCCTTCTTTGGCATGTTATTGGTGCCATTGTATTCCAGTTGCATAATGTAATGTAAAAGAGGCCAGAATGCCAAGGTCAAAGTTCTAAGTAAATTTGTCATCGATGTATACATTGCCATATTAATTTTCTTCCAGGCATTCACAGTAGAGCAAAGAAGTACAGTAGAATCAATGAAAAAGTACACACAAAGAACAAACAAACAACCAATGTGCAAAAGAAGATTATCTATGCAAATAGAAACAGACAAACAAATATATAAATAGATAAGCACATTAATAAATGTTTACATAAATAAGTATGTAAATAACACTGTGAACATGAGTTGTAGAGTCCTTGAAATTTAATCCATAAATAGTGGAATCCGTTCAGCATTGACGTGAGTGTAGTTATCCACATTGGTTCAGGAGCCTACGAGGGGTGATTGATAAGTTTGTGGCCGAAGGAGATGATTTATACAGCTCTTGTTACATGCACATGCAGTTCAACTCTTTGAGTGATTATGCAGAAAGTTTGATGTTAATAACTCATCTCCTTCCACCTTAGGCCACAAACTTATCAATCACCCCTCATAATAGTTGAACTGCAATGCGGGACCTCAGACTCCTGAACCTCCTGCCTGATGATAGTGGTGAGAAGAGAGCATGGTTTAGATGGTGAGAGTTCTCCTTGATGAGGGATGTGTGTCTCTTGTGGCAGGGCTCCTTGTAGATGTGCTCAGTGTTGGGGAGGGTTTTGTTCTGTGATGGACTGTGCTGTTTCCACCACTTTCTGTAAGCTTTTCCATTCCTGGGCATTGGTGTTTCCACACCAGGCCATGATCCAATTGAGTATCTGTGTAATCCATAGAAAATGTTGCAGGATGTCACAAGAGAAACTGCTGAATTTTTAATAGTCCTCCAACAGCTCTTCTTTTTAACCTTTCATTACCAATGATGAGCCAGAAAACTGGGCAAGATGGGAGCTGGATGCCCAGCCTTAACACATGCAACACACGCACAAGCTACTTGGCCTCTCTAACCTAGGTAGAAAGATCAATTCTGACACTAACTGTTCTCTGTAAAGAACAGCTGGAAAATGTACAGTAGCTTTAAGGATCACTTAGTAGTATCTTCTTGTTGCTTTCCATCAAAACGCCTTCATTGACAGGTACAGTGTGCAGCCTGTGCGAGACAGGACAAGGGTCTCAAATATGGCTGAGCAAGTCAAAGGCTGTTAGATCTCTCACCATTGTCAAGGTCAATAAGTATTAACTACACTGGGCTGCATGGTAGTACTTCAGCACTGTGCTGAGATATTGATCCAGATTTTTGTGTTCAAAGCACAAGGAGCAGGATTTAACCTTGATTTTCTCCTTTGGCTGCGAGATCAGAGGAATGCTACTTCTGTGTTAATAAAACACAAACGTCTCAGTTTGCAATAAGGCAGTGCTATAAGGAACAACAGGGAATAATTCAGTCACCAGAGTTGAATATATGGTGAACTTTAGCCACCAGTTATATTCAGCTCCATATTCTGAAAATCTATTGGATGGAGATTATGTTACTAAGTGATCTGGAGACATGAGTTAACTCCCACAAAAGAAACTGTAAGACCATAAGCCTTAGGAGCAGAATTAAGCCATTCAGCCCACTGAGTCTGCACCACTATTCAATCATGGAAGATTTAATATCCCCTCTCAATTCACTCTCCTTCTTCCTCCTCATGACCTTTGATGCCCCGACTAATCAAGAACCTATAAATATACACTTTAAATATACACAATGACTTAGCCTCCACAGCCATTTGTGACAAGGATTTCCACAAATTCACCGACCTCTAGCTTCGTAAGGCTGTTGTAGCCAGGAGGGCTGAGGTACCGGTGCCTCGAAGCCAGTAACTTCAGACAGATGGGGCTCATCAGCCATGGTTGGGAGCTCATACAGAAGAAGAAATATATATCCACTTAAGGGAAGGCTTCAGAAGTAGACCTTGAAGAAAAATCCAGAATTGGAGACCTAGACAGTCCTACATTGAGTACAATGTGATGCCACGGGTGCCAACTTGTTTTGGTCTCTGCTGTTCCTCTGGATTCATCAGCTGCTTGGGCAAAAGCTTCCTCTCCATATTGCACTGTCCTGGCTTGTGTATCACATAGACAGCTATGACAATATCCATGGTTGACACCGACCACCAGAAGGGCTAAATAAATTCCTCCTCATCTCCATTCTAAATGGATGTCACTCTATTCTGAGCCAGTGCCCTGTGGTCCTAGATTTCCCCACTAGAGGAAACATCCTCTCCATGTCCACTCTTTCTAGGCTTTTCAATATTCAATAGGTTTCAATAAGGTCCTTCCTAATTATTCTAAATTGCAGCAAGTGCAGATCCAATGCCATACATTCCTCATACACTAACCCTTTAATTCCTGGAGTCCTTCTCGTGAACCACCTCTGGATCCTATCCCATGCCAGTGCATCTTTTCTTAGATAAGGGGCCCAAAGCTGTGCATAATACTCCAAGTACAGTCTGATCATTGCCTTACATGGTAGTGTAGTGATTAACTTAACACCTTACAGTGCCAGAAATCAGTGATCAGGTTTCAATTCCCATTGCTGTCTGTGAGGAGTTTGTATGTTCTTGCAGTGACCACATGGGTTTCCTCTGGGTGCTCCGGTTTCCTCCCACAGTCCAAAGACATATGGGTTAGTATTGATAAGTTATGACATGCTGTGTTGATGTTAGAACCATGGTGACAGTTATGTCCTGTTCCCAGCACATTCTCAGACTGTGTTGGTCATTAATACATCAGGCTGGAGGTACAGAAGCCTGAAGTCTCAGTCCATCAGGTTCAAAACCATCTACTTCCCTTTAACCATCTCACTGTCTCACAATGGACACGTGCCAAATAAAGCTAATCTTTTAAATATCTTTTGTAAAACCTCATTCATATCATCTAGGAAAAAGGAGAAACTCTCCTGACACAAGGAATTATGTGACAATATATTTACATCCACAAACACAGTTTGAGGGACATTAAACTTTGCCTATGCCAGCATGAATCACCTCCTAGGAATTGGGAGCTAATGGAATCAAGGATATAAAAACTTGAGGATAATATATCATAGTGGTTGTTGTCCATCATGTCCAACAATGACAGGAAATCTGTGTGGGAGAAGTTAGTGAAGTGGTCAAGCCAGTACACTGAGGCACTTCCACTCTCTCAACCTCAAAAGTCCAGATCCAGTGGCACAAACAAGCATCACAAACTGGAGCCTTCCTTGGTTGCAGTGGATGACCATGGCATTTTCTATGACTTGTCACGCCTTTCGTTCTCCACAGAGCATTGCAGCATTCCATCAGCTACCCTCACCAGGTAATCCTGCCTGTTGAAGTGGTTTACCGGGGTGTGGCCCCTGTCACATGCAGATAGCTACTTGGAGCCACAGGTAAGTGTCCAGTAGGGGCCAAAGATGATTGAGCAGTCCCAGAATGGACACAAGCTCTACCCTCACCAGAGATGTTACCCTTCCTGGACACCCCATAAACCCCACAGCATATAAGACCAAAAGATCATAAGAGCAGAATTAGGACATTTGGCTCATCGAATCTGCTGCATCATTTCATCATGGCTGATCCATTTTCCATCTAATCCCACTCTCCTGGCTTTTCCCCATAACCTTTGATGTCATGACTAATCAAGAGTATGTCATCCACTGCCTAAAACATATACAATGACTTGACCTTTGCTGCTCCCTGTGGCAACAATACCATATGAAAAGTGGACTATTCCCAGCACCTCATTGGTAGTTAACACTTAGCATGTGGTATAGAAGCCTGAAGTCTCACCCACCAGGTTCAAGAACAGCTTCTTTCCTTCAACGAGAGTCCAGCAAGCATTGGCTATTTTCTGTGAAGATCTGAGCTGTGTCCTCAACTCTCAGCAGTTTCTTATGGTCACGTGCAGAGCAGTTACTGTACCAAGCTGTTATACATCTTGGTATGTCTAAGGTCATGGGTTAAGGGTGAAAGGTAAAATGTTTAAGGGGAACATGAGGGAAAAAATCTTCACTCAGAGGGTCATGAGAGTATGGAATGAGCTGCCAGCTCAAGTGGTGCATGCAAGCTCGGTTTCAAAGTTTAAGAGAAGTTTGGATAGGTGCATGGATAGTTAGAGTATAGAGGACTATGGTCCAGGTGAAGAGCAATGGGAGTAGGCAATTTAAATGGTTTGACATGAACTAGATGGGCCAAAGGGCTTGTTTCTGTGCTCTACTTCTCTATGACTATGACTAATTGGATAGAATGCTTTCTATGGTGCATCAATAAAAGTTAGTGACAAAAGGGCCATACTAAATTTATTTAGCTTCCTGAAGAAGTAGAGGTGCTGTTAAGATCTCTCTTTTTTTTTGTACAATTGCTAAAGATTTTTCATTGCTGTTATTGTTCAGCAATCCATCCCAATCTTCAGACAACCCAACTTTAAAGCAAATGGATGGGGTTGTATCAATTTCACAGTGCTCCTTACTTAACATTAATGACTCATCTCAATCTCATGCCAAAAGGACTTGACTGTGACATTTCTATCCTCCAGTTACTCTGTCTTCTGTTTCGAGAAGATTGCTGATGGATTAGTGTGGCTTTCATCAATCTTGAGAGCATACTTATCATATGCCTCTGTAGGAATGTACTCGGGTACTTGAAAAACTGTTTAATACCTAACCAATATGGGAGAGAAATGGATAGTTTTCAACTGATTTCTTGCCTGAAGTAGCTTTTAATGGCCCTGGGCTTTTACTCATTAGAGTTTAGAAGAATGAGAAGGGATCTCATTGAAACCCATTGATCATTGGAAATCCTCAATAGAATGGATGTTCTGGGGGAGTCTAAGACCAGCAGGCACAGCCTCAGAATAGAAGAATGTCCGTTTAGAATGGAGAGGAGAAGGAATTTCTTTAGCCAGAGGATGGTGAATCTGTGGAATCAATGCTACAGGCAGCTATGGAAGCCATGTCATTGGGTATATTTAAAGTGGAGCTTGATAGGTTCTTGGTTATTCAGGATGTCAAAGGTTGTGGGGAGAAGGCAAGAGAATGTGATTGAGAGAAATAATAAATCAGCTGTGATGGAATGATGGAGCAGACTTGATGGGCTGATTGGCCTGATTCTGCTCCTATGTCTTATGGTCTAATAATTTGGGGCAGTTCAGTAGCATGGTGGTTAGTGTAATAATGACCTGGGTTCAAACTTCCATTGTCTTTTAGGAGTTTGTACTTTCTCCCTGTGACAATGTGGGTTTCCTCTGGGTGCTCCGGTTTGTAAAGATGTTTGCGTTAGTAGATCAATTGGTCACATAGTTGTAAATGGGCAACACGGCCTCAACGGGTATCTCTAAATAAAATAAATTAAAAACTAAAAAGCTGAGGTAAACATTTATCTAGTGAGCAGACACAGAAGTAACAGGAGACCTTTATCCATTTCATCCCAAAAGCTGAAATAAGTGCCACAGCCAATATCGATATAAATCTGAAGGTTTTAATTAACTTGTCAGATATGCTTGATACAGCTGTAGGACCATCAGAATTAGGATCAAGATTAAGTTGTTCAGCCATCCAATGATAAAATGATTCATCCAAATCGCCTCGGCATATGACAGAAGGATATAGGATGTTGACCTTTATGAGGCAAGGCATAGAATCCAAAACAGATTTTGTTAAACTTTGGTTGGACTACAACTGGAACATCATGAGAAGTCTTGACAATCACACTATAAGAAAGAGATGATAATGCTAGACGGTGGACGATCAACATCTTATATTCTGTCTGAATAGCCTCCAAGCTAATGGCATGAATATCAATTTCTCCTTTTTGTAAAAAAGCAATTCCCTCACCTGTCCCTTCTATTCCCCACTCTTACCTCTTCTCACCTGTTTATTTTCTTCTCCTGAGTCCCCTCCTCCTTTCCTTTCTCCTATGGTCCATTGTCCTCTCCCATGAGAATCCTACCTCCCTATATCTTTCCTACCCACTGCCTTTACCCATCACCTTCTAGTGGGTCCCCCTTCCCCTCCCTCCCTCACCTTATTCTGATGTCTTCCCCATTCCTGTCCAGTCCTGAAGAAAGGTCTTAGTCCGAAATATTGAAATCCTCCTGCATTTTATGTGTGATGCTTTGGATTTCCAGAATCTGCAGACTTTCTTGTGTTTATGATGATACTACAGAGGGTGCAAAAGTATTTCACCAAGATGTTACCTGAGGTGACACTGGATCAGTTATGGTAACACATGAAGGAACTGGAAGGTGAGTCAGTTAGCATCTATGGAAGAAAATGGACAGTCATTCCTTTTGATTAAAGCTCTTCAGTTCAACTCAGGACTTCATCAGTATAGAACAGGCGTTCCCAGCCTAGGTCCATGACCCTATGCTTAACGGTATTGAAACCCCTGTCCCAGAATTAGATCAATAAATGTTCCTGTAGGAAGTTGATATTTCAAAAAGATTTCTTCACACTCTTCTGAAATCTGGGGAAACCAAGCTCATTAAGAGACACGGCCCTCAACACAAGAATCAATATGACAAATACCTCTTCTGTCCTCTCTATGTTTGCAAAAAAACTAAGACTGTACAGGTATAGCTTTCTGCAGTTGTACCAAGATGCCCTCATCAAATTTACTTCCAGCATAAATAGTCAGTGTGCCATTTATTTTGCAAGCTGCTTGCAATATTTGCAGTCTAACTTAGAGTAATTGTATGAGTTAACTCAGTTCCGTTTGGATACCAATACACTGAGTAATAGAAGTGAGCAAAGACAGGAGATACGCGTTCAATAGTAGGACCCTCAGGTGTGTTGATGAACAAAGGCTCTGTGAAAGTGAGAGCAAAAGAGGAGATGGTAGCGAGAAGGCATGTAGGATTTCTGGCAACTTCCCCCTTCCATTTCAGTCCTGAAAATGGATTTCAGCCTAAAATGTCGGCTGGTTATTCATTTCCATAGATGCTGCCTGACTTGCTGAGTTCCTCCAATATTTTGTGTGCGTTGATACAGAAGATTTGCCTTCATTGATTGTGGCATACAATTTAGGAACTGTGACATCATGTTACAGCATTATAAGACCTTGGCTACACCGTATTTGAAACACTGAGTGCAGTTTTATCTCCACATGATTGGATGAATGTGACTATGCCGAAGTGGCTCACCAGGATGTTGCCTAGGTTGAATCAGAATTAGAATCATTATCATTGTCATATTTGACAAGAGATTTGTTATCTTACAGCAACGTTACAGTGTAAAGACATTAAGTTACTATAAATTTTAAAAATAAGGTGTGCAGTAGATAACTAGTATTCATTGTTTCACGGACCATCTGGTGGCAGAGGGGAAGAAGCTGTTCCTAAATCATTGAGTTTATGTCTTCAGGCTTTTGTACCTCCTCCCTGTAGGATAGTAACAAGAAAAAGGCATGTTCCAGATTGTGAGTGCTTTCCTGATGGTTGCCACCTTCTTGTGGCCTCTTGAAGATGTCTTCAATGGGAGGAGGATTGTGACCGTAAGGGAGACAACCGAGTTTACGAATGGCTGGGTTTGATTTACATGGAGTGGAGTTGGTCAAAGGGTGAAAAAAATCAGGAAGATAGAGAAACTAGTAAGAATCTTTTCTGAGATAGGAATATCTAAGAAAAGAGGACACATGTTCAAGTTAATAAGTAGATTGCTTAGAGGGGCTTGGAATAGGTTCCTTTTCACATAGACAGTGACTTCTATCTGGAATGTGCTGCCTAGAGGATGGCGGTTGATATTCCACAGCATTTAATATGCATCTACACCAACACTTGAATCACAAAGGCATAGAATGCTATGGACCTATTGCACAGGTACTGAATTGGTATAGATTGCTACAGAGGTTGGCATGGGAAGGGTGGGCCGAAGAGCCTACTTCTGTGCTGTACAATTCAATGACTCTTTAATTCACTGAGTCCACAATTTACCAATGTTCCTTTCACCGTAACCAAGACAGAACTTCAGTTGCCATTGGATGCACAGAGGAAATTTAGGGTCTGAGTCCATAGCTCTGTCAAAGTGACTGCACAAGCTGAGAGGGTGAAAAATAGTTCAAATCAAATAGTTTAATATCAGACAACAACACACACCAAATGCTGGTGGAACACAGCAGGCCAGGCAGCATCTGTAGGGAGAAGCACTGTCAACATTTCGGGCCGAGACCCTTCATCAGGACTAACCGAAAGGAAAGATAGTAAGACATTTGAAAGTAGTGGGTGGGTGGAAGGGGAAATGCAAAATGATAGGAGAAGACCGGAGGGGGTGGGATGAAGCTAAGAGCTGGAAAAGTGATTAGCGAAAGTGATACAGAGCTGAAGGGAAAGGATCATGGGACGGGAGGCCTCAGGAGAAAGAAAAGGGGGGAGCACCAGAGGGAGATGGAGAACAGGCAAGCAACTAAATATGTCAGGGATGGTGTAAGAAGGGGAGGAGGGACATTAATGGAAGTTAGAGAAGTCAATGTGCATGCTGTTTAATATCAGAGAATGTATACAGTATGCAACCCAAAATTCTTACTCTTCACAAGCATCCACAAAACAAGAAACCCTAAAGAAGAAATAACAGAAGCATCAGAAACCTGAAAGCCCCCCACCCCACTGCCCTCCTATCACACAAGTGGGCATTAAACACATTTGCCTTTATTAGTTGAAGAACTGAGGTTAAGAGTTGGAAAGTTAAAACTCTGTGTAGCATCTGTGCCCCCAGTTTACCCCCATTTGCCTAGGGTGAACCGCCATCACACTGCCAATAGTGCAATACTTTGGTGTAAATATGGTGTAATGCACCCCCCAGTACACACTCGCAACACAAATATCAGACAATACACTAAAGACGAGTAAATAATTACAACTTTATAGTTTTTTTCTTAGTGATGGATTAGTAGAAACAGATAACCTAAAGGCATCAAATCAGTAATTTATCAGTCTGTGCACATAATATTTTAATACGTTGGAGCTCACGCCTCCGCTTCCATCCACAACGACCTTCCGAATATTCGGCCACTGTCTGAACTGCCAACTTCCAGTATCCGCCACCCTGGAACCTCTGTCCACTCCTCACACATATGTCCTCCTCGCTCGCCTCCCGAAAAAGACCATGAACTGCCGCTCAGCTCACACATACAAGATAGCATAACAATTCTCCTTTGTTTGTTCCTCCCTTATCTGCAGTTATAACCCAAACATTCCAGCTACAGAAACCCATTACAGCATTAAGTAACATTACAGAGAAGCCATTTTGTAGGCCTCAACAGTTAACACCACGGTTCATGGTGCTGTGAGCCTTACATCTAGTTAGGCTACATCTGGAGTATTGTATACAAGTTTGATTCACCCCATTACAGGAAGGACGTTAAGGCTCTGGAGAGGGTGCAGAAGAGCTTTACCTGGATGCTGCCTGGATTAGAGGGTGTGTGCTGTAAGGAGAGGTTGGACAAACTTGGGCTGTTTTCTCTGTAGTGGCAGAGGCTGAGAGGGGGCTTGATAGAAGTTTCTAATATCATGACAGACATAGATAGAGTGAACAACCGGTGTCTTTTTCCTAGGGCCAAAATGTCTAATAATAAAGGGAATGCATTTAAAGCAAGAATAGGAAAGAGGAGAAGAGGTGCAAGTCAAGTTTATTACTCAGGGAATGTTGGGTGCCCGGAATGCTGATGATGGAAACATATATGTTAAAAGTGTTTAAGAAGTTTTTATTTAAACACATGGATATGCACAGACTCGAGTGATATGGAGCATGTACAGGAAAAGGGAGTAATGTAATTAGTTGTCATTAGTTTAATACAAATGATCCATGTCATTGTATATTTTGATGTATACTTAGTGATCATATTATAAGAACCTCCTGTACTAGTAAAATGGCCACTGAGTGTAAATTTGTGATCTTCTGCTGTTGTAGCCCATCCACTTCAAAGTTCAACATGCTCTTCTGCACAACACGGTTGTTACAGTTGTCATCTAAAATAATCTGGCTAGTTGCCTCTTTCCTCTCATTAACAAGGTGTTTTTGCCCAGAGAATTGCCGCCCATTGGATGTTTTTTGTTTTTTTGCACTATTCTCTCTGAGCTCCAGAGACTATTGTGCGGGAAAATCCCAGGAGCTCAGCAGTGTCTGAGATATTCAAACCACCCCAATCATTCCACAGTGAAAGTCACTTAGATCACATTTCTTCCCCATTCTGATATTTGGTCTGAACAACAACTGAACTTCTTTGTCATGTCTGCATGCTTTTGTGCATTGAGTCGCTACCATGCATTTGATTGATTAGATATTGCCATTAGCAAGCAGGTTTTGCACTTGTTGTTCCTTTTAGAGGCTTGCAATTTCCTTAGTGTTTGCCTGTTTCCTATGATGCTGAGTTGCTAGCTTGACGCTCAACCCAGCACTGGTGGAAAGTGGGCAAGGAGCCAGCTGGATTTGAACACAGGACCATTCGCCTCGAAGTCTGGTGCTGATGCCACTACATCACCAGTTGACAGGTTTTATAGATATACGTAATAAAATGGCCATAAGACAAGTCAATATGAATCTGAAATGTGAGTTTGAACATTGTGGAATGAAGATCTTGTTCCTATGCTGAACTGTTCTATGTTCTATATTTACTGTAGGTTATCTTTCTGATGGCAAACATTTTATTCTATTGGAGCCTTCAATAAAAGGAAGGAAGTAATAACAAATATTGAGATAATACTTACCTTGTTCCGCATTTCCCTTCCCAGTTACACACGGATCTTGACCCAGCGAACCGGAATATCAAATACATCCTGTCAGGAGAGGGAGCAGGGACAATCTTCATGATCAATGACATGACAGGGGACATCCATGCCATGAAGAGGCTTGACCGCGAGGAGAAGGCCGAGTACACTCTCACCGCGCAGGCCATCGATCGAGAGACCAACGACCCACTGGAGCCCCCATCAGAATTCATCATCAAGGTTCAGGATATTAACGATAACGCGCCAGAGTTCCCGGATGAGCCTTACCATGCATCTGTGCCAGAGATGTCTCCCGTGGGTAAGTACGCACTCCCTTTGTGCTCGCAGAGACAGTGACTTCAGTTGAATCCGAACAGCTAATGCTCTCTTTGTGGAGTTTCCGCCTTCTTCTTGTGATGGTGTGGGTTCATACTGGGTGCTCAGGTATCCTCACACATCCCAAAAGCATGCAGTCCAGATGAAGCTACTGTACAGTGAATGTAAGCAATAAAATCTCTGAAGTGGGGAGGGGACAAGGAAGTTGATGAGAGAAGTGGACAAGTGCTTAATAAAAGGAATGAATTTTGGTGAGTGCTGCTACAAAGAGAGGTAGAGAGCACAGGAAGAATGGATAATAGGCATTAGGTGCAGGAGTAAGCCATTTGGCCCATCAAGCCAGCACCGCCATTCACTGTGATCATGGCTGATCATCCACAATCAGTACCCCGTTCCTGCCTTCTCCCCATATCCTTTGACTCTGCTATCTTTAAGAGCTCTATCTATCTCTTTCTTCAAAGCATCCAGAGAAGTGGCCACTGCCTTCTGAGGCAGAGCATTTCACAGATTCACAACTCTATGGGTGAAAAAGTTTTTCCTCAACTCTATTCTAAGTGGCCTACCTTTTATTCTTAAACCGTGGCCTTTGGTTCTGGACTCTCCCAACATTGAGAACATGTTTCCTGCCGCTAGCATGTCCAATCCCTTAATAATCTTACTTTTCAATCAGATCTCCTCTCATCCTTCTAGCTTCCAGTGTATACAAGCCCAGTCGCTCCAATCTTTCAACACATGACAGTCCCGCCATCTCAGGAATTAACTTCATGAACCTACGTTAAACTCCCTCAATAGCAAGAATGTCTTTCCTCAAATTTAGATAACAAAACTGCACACAATATTCCAGGTGTGGTCTCACACTGTACAACTGCAGAAGGACCTCTTTGCTCCTATACTCAACTGCCCTTGTTATGAAGGCCAACATGCCATTAGCTTTCTTCACTGACTGTTGTACCTGCATGCTTACTTTCAGTGACTGATGAACAAGGATACCTAGATCTCATTGTACTTCCCATTTTCCTAAAGAAGTTTTTTTTTAACCCAGAGAATAGTGAGTGCATAGAGCATGGTGATGGAGACGGATACGTTAGGGGATTTAAGAGACTCTTAGATAGGCCCATGGATGATAGAAAAATGAAAGATCATGTCGAAGGAAGGGTAAGATTGATCTTAGAGTAGGTTAAAATGTCAGCACAACATTTATGTTCTATATTCTAAGAAATTCTGAGTTCAGATTTCAGCATGTGAAGGCATGGACACCAAGAAAGGAGTGATTAATGGTGGACTTAAAACCAGAGTTTCTCATCTTTGAGAGTTATAGGATGGTGGAAGTTTCTGAAGAAAATTTAATATATGGATCCTTATTCATTACTCATTGCTCAAAGCAAGAACCTGTCCTTTAACAGCAATATCAATCCATTGGCTCACAGAAGTAGTGAGTTCCCTTTGCCAATCTCCATCCTGTAGCCCTCAGTTTTCGGTTTGTTATTTCATTATGATCTTCAGGGAGCCCCACCACCCAGTTCATGCTCTCTTCTGGCTGCTGCCATAAGGAAGAAGGTGTAAGAGTCTCAGGACTCACACCACCAGGTTCAGGAGCAGATATTTCCTGTCAATTACCAGACTCTTGAACTGGAGGGGATAACTTCCCTCAACTTCACTCATCTCATCACTGAACTGTTCCCACCATCTATAGACTCACTGTCAAGGACTCTTCACTTCATGTTCTTGCTATTTATTGTTATTTATTTGTTATTGTTGTTTCTTATTTTTGTATTTGTGTTTTTTTATCTTCTGCACTTTGGTTGGACACCCTAGTTGGTGGTATTTCATTGATTCTGTTATGGTATTATTCTGTACAGTTTTTGAGTATGTCCACAAGAAAATGAAGAAAATTAATCTCAGGGTTGTATATGGTGAATGTCAGGGTTGTATATGTTAATAAATTTACTTTGAACTTTGAATTATTTCTGGGATCTTGTTCTGTACAGTTTAAGTATTCGAAGCTTTAGATTGGCTCTAGGGGAAATTTACCAGGAAGCTACCCGGATGATTTTTTGGAACAGGGAGGACAATTATGGATCAGTTTAGGGATTAGGGACAAGGATATGGGGAGTCAGAAGACAGGCCAGAGTCTAAGCCATGAATGTGGTCGAACTGATGTGTCAGTTGCTAATGCAAATAATTCATTTCACTGTAAGTTTTGATGTGTACGTGGTAAATAAATATGAATCAGAATGGATACAATTCTGCTGCAGAATTTTGCATGAGTTCCTTTACCTGCCTACTTAGTTACATTATGAGTAATAGGGAAAGGTTGAACAGGTCTGGACTTCATTTCTGGATACGGAGAGGTTGTCATATAGAGGAGTATCATATTACGAGGAGTAAAGATAGGATGAATGTACACAGTTATTCTCCCTGCATTAGAGGGCATCATTGTGAGGTGAGATGCGAAGGATTTGATAGGAACTTGAGGGGTAGCTTTTTTTATACAGGGAGTGGAATTGCATGTGGAATTTCATTGTAACCTACTGAATATTAAATGGCCTAGATAAAATGGGATGTGGAAAAGATGCTCCTATAGCGGGAGTCTAGGATCAGAAAGCATAATCTTAGAATAGAGAGTGATCCATTTAGATTAGCGATAAGGAGAAATTTCATCAGCCAGAAGGAGATGTATCTGTGGAATTCATTGCCACAGGCAGCTGACGAGGCCAAGTTAATGGATATATTTAAAGCGGAGGTTGTGAGGAAAAGGCAGGAGAATGGGATTGCGAGGGATAATAAATCAGCCATGATAGAATGGCAGAGATGTGATGGGTCAAATGGCCTGATTCTACTCCTGTCTCTTATGCTCTGATGGTTCTGTGGAATGTGCTGCCGGAGAAGGTGGTTGAGGCAGGTACATACAACTGTTAAAAGACAGTCAAAATCAGAATCAGGTTCATTATCACTGATATATGTCGTGAAATTTGTGGCAGCAGTACAGTGATATACATAAAAAATTACCATAAATTACAATGAGAAATATACAGTGTAAACAAGTAAATAAATAGTGCAGAAAGAGAACAAAATAATAAGGTAGTACTTATGGATTCATGAATTGTTCAGAAATATGATGGCAGTGGGGAAGAATTAGAATTAGAATTTTTTATTTCTTACATCCATCTCACACTTAAGAGAGTAAAAATCTTTATGTTGCATCTCTGTCGCAACATACAAGCAATAAGGAAGGGGAATGTGGGAGGATATTGCCTAAACACTAAGATTGTGTAGTCCTGTGATTGAGGGTAGTACAGTTCCCACACCAGGCAGTAACACAGCAGTCAGGATACTCTTGATGGTGCCCCTGTAGAAAGTTCTAAGGACTTGGGGACTCATGTCAAACTTCTTCACTCGTCTGAAGTGAAAGAGGCACTGCTGGGCATTTTTCACAACACAGCCAGTATGTACAGTCCAGATGAGAGCCTCAGTAATGTGTATACTAAGGAACTTGAAACTACTGATCCTCTCAACTACAGTCCCATTGATGTCAATAGGAGCTAGCTGTCCACTTTCCTCCTGTAATTCACCATTAACTCTTCATTTTTTCAGCATTGAGGGACAGGTTGTTTTGGTGGCACCACTGTGTCAGGGCATTGACTTCTGCTCTGTAGGCTGTCTCATCACTATTGGAATCAGGGCCTATCACTGTTGTGTCATCTGCACATTTGATCAGCAGATCAGAGCAGTGCGTGGCAATACAGTCATGAGTGTGTAGGGAACAGAGAAGAAGACTCAGGACATAGCTGTGGGAGGGCTCCTATGTTGAGGATCAGAGGGCAGAGGTGAGGGTTCCCATCCTTATCACCTGCTGGCAATATGACAGGAAGTCCAGGATCCAGCTGCACGAGTTGGGGTGCAGGCCGAGTTCTCTGAGCTTGTTCCAAAAATATTGAGTGAGCATCCTCAGGTTCCCGTCCCTCCTTTCTGATGGTAGTAATCTGAATAGGGCATGTCCAAGACAGTGAGGGTCCTTAATGATGGGTGCTACCATCATAAGACTCTCACTTTTAAAGATGTTCCCAATAGTGGAAGGTTTAGTACCTATAATGAAGCTGGATGTGTCTACAACCCTCAGGGCCCACACCACCAGGTTCAGAATTACTATTCCTCAACAATTAGGCTCTTGAACAGAGGGGCTAATTCACTCAATTTCACTCCTTCCAACATTAAACTGTTCCCGCAATCTATGGACTAGCTTTCAATGACACTTATTACGTTCTCAATATTTATTGCTTTTTTTTGTTTCTTTGCATTTTCTGTGGATGTCCACAGGAAAATAAATCTCAGAGTTGTACGTATACGGCACAATATCTGTACTTTGATATTAAATGTTCTTTGAACTTTGGTCAGTAACTGAGAGGGAAAGTGGACTTGTTCTTGGAGCTGGGCTACAGAGAGTTAAGGAGCATCTGCACAAGATAGCATTTTGTCCTGTTATCCCTGTGTCCCTCATTAGTTTTTGTTCTGTCACAACACACATCCATTGTTAGATCCAAGGGGATCACAAGAAAGGTGGCCATGCCAGACATTCCTGGTCATCCCTGTAAGGAAAATGGAGTATTAGTTCTAGACGTACTGCACAATATGTTTTCTCTAGGTATTGATGAAGCCTTGACAAAGTGATTAGTATCAGAGATTCATTTCAGAGCTCATTGGTAATGAATATCCCTTAAAAATGGTAAGTAGCTGTTTGGGAACTGCTTTAAACCTACATTAATTCCACTCCTAATTAGAGGTTCAGAATGTTGAAGAAACCATTAAAATCCTGTGCAGCCATGTTAACGGAGAGCAGTAAGGACAATCACAACTCCTTCTCGCTCCTCTGTCGTGATAATGTCTTGCCCATTGCGATACAGAACTGTAGCTCTGCTCACCTTCGGCATCCCAGAGCAGCTTTCGTCGATGAACACTTCGACAAAAGTTGTTGATGCCCTTGTCTCAGTGATATCTGGAAAGAGTTGGGAGGACTTCTACACCTTAGAGGCTGTAGGAAAGAGAAGCCTACAGAGAAGTCATCACCCTGACACAGTGGTGTCAAGAAACCAACCTCTCCCCCAAAACAAAGGAGCTGGTTGTGGACTACAGGAGGAATGGAGACAGGCTCACCCCTATTGACGTTAATGGATCTGGGGTTGAGAGGCTGAACAGCTTTAAGTTCCTCGGTATACACATCACCAAGGACCTCACCTGGTCTTTACATACCGGCTGTGTGGTGAAAAAAGCACAAAAGCACCTGTTTCACCTCAGACGGTTGAAGAAGTTTGGCATGAGTCCCCAAATCCAAAGAATTTTCTATAGGGGCACAATTGAGAGCATCCTGACTGGCTGTATCGCTGCCTGGTATGGGAACTGTACTTCCCTCAATCGCAGGACTCTGCAGAAAGTGGTTCAGACAGCCTAGTGCTTCTGTAGATGTGAACTTCCGACTGTTCAGGGCATTTACAGTGACAAGTGTGTAAAAAGGGCCCAAAGGATCATTGGGGACCTAAGTCACTCCAACCACAAACTGTTCCAGCTGCTACCATCGGGGAAACGGTACCACAACATTAAAACCAGGACCACTGGCTCCGGGACAGCTTCTTCCACCAGACCATCAGACTGAGTAATTCACACTACACAATTGTCTTTCTAAGCTATATTGACTGTGCCGTTGAATATCTTACTGTACATGCTATTTATTACAAATTACTATAATTTGCACATTGCTCATTCAGACAGGGAGGTAACACAAAGATTTTTATTCCTCATGTATGCGAGGGATGTAAGAAATAAAGTCAATTCAATTCAAAAGAGAGTTAAAGGAGGATGGAGAAGAGGAGCAGAGAGGGGATTGATTAGTTAGCTGATTAATTGATCAGTTTTGAGTGCCATGCTGAAGTCAATAAAGAACATCCTGATGTATGCATCTTTGCTGTCAAGATGTTCCAGGGTTGAGTGAAGAGTCAATGAAATGGCATCTGCTGTGGACCTGTTGTGCCGGTTTGCAAATTGGAGTGGATCCAAGTTGCTTGTCAGGCAGGAGCTAATATGTTTCATCTCCAGCCTCTTGAAACACTTCATCACTGTGGATGTAAGTGCTACCGGATGAGATTCATTGAGGGAGGCCACCATCTTCTTCTTAGGCACTGAAGCTTGCTTGAAGCAGGTGGGGTATCTCAAACTGCCAAAGCCAGAAGTGAAAGATGTCAGTCAACACTCCAGGCACAGGTACCCCATCTGGGATGGTTGTTTTCAGTGAGTTCACCCTCTTGAAGTATGCTCTCACGTTAACTGATATCACAGGGTCATCAGAGGGAGGCTGTGGGTGTTCGTGAAGGTTCCACCTTGTTTTGGCGGTCAAAGTGATCATAGAAAGCATTGAGCCCATCTGGAAGTGAAGCCCTATCATCACCTATGTTTCTTGATTTCACTTTGTAAGAGATGACAGTATTCAAGCCCTGCCACAGCTGCTGAGCATCCTTCATTGATTCACGTTTAGCCTGGAATTGTCACTTCACCTGTGAAATGGCTTTGGGACCTCTGATGCCGCAGATTATATGCTGATGATAACTGGGCAGAGACTTCTTCAAAGAAGCTTGATGAAATTCCCCAACTATGATTTGAAATGCAGTGGGATGAACTGTTCCTTGTTGGGTGACGGCATTATGCCATATCTCCAGCGCTTGATTAGTCGGCCGCTGGTGATATGTAAACTGCAGTCAGGATCATGGGGGAGAACTGTCTTGGTAAGTAGAATGGTCAGCATTTGAATGTTAGGTGTTCAAATTTGGGGTAACACGAATGTGACAAAACTACCATCTTGGAGTATCACAGAGAGTTTATCATGAAACACACCTCACTGTCCCAACCTTTGCCTTTTCTGAATCAGCAGTTCAGTCATACAACCCAGCTATGTACTGTATATAAAGAATCTTATGTATTTATATTTATTGTATTTCTTAAATTATTATTCTGTTCTTTATCTTTTATGCTCTTTTGTGCTGCAGTGGATCCTGAGAAACAATTATTTCGTTCTCCTTTACACTTGTGGACTGGCAGTAATATTAAACAGTCTCAATCTTGAATTTTGAATCAGAACCAGCAGCTGTGGTGTCTCTTGTCCTCATTTTACCCAAGTTCCTGACAACAAAAGTGTTGTCACGCTGAGATGAATTTAACACTTGATTCTAGTTGGCCGCTGGTGGTACAGTCAGGATCATGGGGGAGAACTCTCTTGGTTGGCATTTTACCATCAGGTGTTCAAAGCCAGGGGAACATGAGTAAGACAAAACTGCTACATTGGAGTATCACAGAGAGTTTGTCACGAAACACATATTCCCAGCTTTTGCCTTTTTCAAATCAGCAGTTTAGTCATACAATCCATTTATGTATATAACCTGTATTATGTATTTTTTTCTCTGAGACAGAAGTAGCTCTGGTTTCAAATGCACAGATTTCTTAACCAATCTGAAAGAAAGAAAACATCCTGAAGCATATTTTTTCACAGCCACTTCCATGCAGAAACTGGTGAGATCCAAATGAATTTTGATCTGAAGCATCATCCTGGTTTAATCTGCTATATGGCTCCTTTAAGGATGAACAACCTAGAATTACAAAATCACGCTGTTTGATTTGGATCCGACTGGGTAAAAACTTGCAAGTACTTTCCTGTTTTAATTATCTGACAGGGCTACCCTGGACAGAAAGTTATCCTCTGGCTGTAAATATTGACTGTAATTTTACTACCCATCTACAAATCACTCGGATAATGCTTTTTAATCATTTCTAATCTTCTACTGAAATGATTGCAGACAGATGCTCCAGCCTGTGGATTTCTTTCTTTAAATATTTACTGAAATTGCAACCCACAGCTCCTTAGCAAAGACTTCCTGCAGAGCAGGGAGAAACTATCACAAACACATATAAACATACAAGCTGCAGTGAAGATTAACTTGGAATATTTTTACTAAATTCTTTATTTCCCTTTCCCACTCCTTTGTTTCTGTCTCTCGCTTTATATTTTGGGCCCAACATATAACAGAGAAGGCATGTCAGCAGCTATATTTCATTAGGAGTTTGAGGAGATTCCGTAGGTCACCAAATTTCCTGCAAATTTCTACAGTTGTGCCGTGGAAAGCATTTTAGCAGGTTGCATCACCGTCTGGTGTGGAAGGGCCACTGCACAAGATCAGAAACAAGCTACCAGAAGTTACAAGTTCAGCCAGTTCTATCATAGACAAGACAATGTCACAAAAGGCAGCATCCATCATTAAGTACACCCATTACCCAGGACATGCCCTCTTCTCATTGCTACCATCAGGGAGGAGGTACAGGTGCCTGAAAACGCACTATACATTTTAGGAAAAGCTTGTTCCTCTCTGCCATCAGATTTATAAATGGACAATGAAACCATCATTACTTACTTGCTGTCCATTACACCGCTGGTATTTTGAGCTGCAGTGAAGGTCCTCCTTCTCAGGTGGTGTACGAGGATTCCTTCATCACGTCAGTCACTTCCTCTTGGTTTTCACTACTGTCCCAGGTGGAACTCATGAATGGCACACGGGTATAGAATGATACTTCATTGCTGTTTCCATTGCACTTTGACCAGTCAGGGTTGTTAGCTGAACCCTGAACCAGGAGGACCACGCAGCACTCTTAGTCTCGCATCTACTCTTTGACCTGTTTGGCATGGGTGACCCTACCAAGAGCCAAAGCATAAAGCCCTGACTCCAGCCAACATAGCTTTCTGGGTCATTGAGGCACCTAGGCCTTCAAGCCCTATGACAAGGTTGTGGTCCACTTGGAGACCATGAATACTACCTCACAGTTTTTGCTCTCTTTCTGCAGTAATTATACATACATATATATGTATACAAATATACATATGTATGCATTTATTGTAGTAATTTATAGTGTTATATGTATTGCAATGTACTGCTGCTGCAAAACAACAAATTTGATAAAGTATGTCAGTGCTATTGAACCTGATTCTTATTCTGATTTTTGTTTTGCATTCTCTGCCACTTTCATCTGCTGTACCTTTCCCACTCTCTTTCATATTTTCTTCATTTCTCTTTCATTCTTTCCCCTCTCCTTTTTTATCCTTCACCACTCACTCGTGACTGTGCCTGCAGCTACCTAGATCCTAACGCCTACAATTTCCTTTCTAATCCTCTCTGCTTCTCACTCCTCCGTTACACAAACCTTTCGCACCTTTTTTTTCCCTTGGCAAAGTTTTGTATCCTGCACTGACACAGCATCATTTGTTTGTGCCTGTGTGTGCTCCCATAAGCTCTGAGACATCTTGCTACATTAAAAGCTCTGAATAATGCAAAATGTTTCCTTTCCTATTCACTCCCTCAATTATTGCATTCTCAGCCATTCCTTACCTTTCCTTTTCACTCATCTCTCATTTTTCATCTTCCCTCATCTCTCCATCGCACTGGTTCTCCGTCCACCTTTCTCACTCTTTTCTTCTGTTTGTCTCTCTATCTCTGTCACCACCTCCCTCTTTCTGCCTGTCTCACTCCAGGCAGTACGGTCGCGTAGCAGGTAGCACAACGCTATTGCAGCGCCAGCAATCAGCTGTCAGGGTTCAATTTCCACTGTTGTATGTAAGGAGTTTGTACATTCTCTCCATGACAGTGTGGGTTTGCTCACGGCGCTCTGCTTTCCTCCCGAATTCCAAAGGTGTATGGGTTAGCAACGTTGAGAGCAAGCTAAGTTGGCAACAGGAGCACAGCAACACTTGCAGGCTGCCCCAACACATATTGCATTGTGTTGGTCATTGACACGTGACTCATTTTACTGTATGTTTTGATGTACATGTGACAAATAAAGCTAATCTCTTCAATCTTAATTTCTGTCTCTTTCTTACTCTGGTTCTCTGGGCCTCTTCCTCTTTTTCGCCCTGCTGCTCTCTTTTCTTTCAGTCTTGCTCTCCCTATTGTCTGAAACTCTCTCTCTGTTTCTGTGCGACCCTTTTCAACCCAAGGCTGTTGTGCTGAATGTCATGCCAATTAAAGTGTCCCAGGGCTTTTTGCTGCTGCTTCACTGCTTGAGAACTATTATGCATTTAATTCATGATGTGTGCCACCCAGAATCAGAGAGTTCAACAACAGTGGCACAACAACGAGGGTGATTAGGACATAGGTTAGCCTCCAACAACACGGACTCGGTGACTTTTATGTCAGTGGTGGATTTGAACAAATTAAAATCATTAAATGGTCAATATTTAATTAAATTTCTAACCTTCCATAGGATGCACTGTATGCTGTGAGACATTGAAGCTTCCCAAGAGTTTAACACACAAAACGCAGAAATGTGTTTATGCTGATAGGATGGCTCTACATCAGATAGTCAATACTGCCCAATGCATCATTGGCACTAATCAAGGACATGTATACAGAAAGGTGCTGGAAAAAGGCCATTAACTTCATGAAGGATCCCGCTGACCCTGCTCATGGACTGTTAGTCCAACTCCCTTCAGGGAGGATCCATATCAGGATCACCAGTCTCAAAAACAGTTACCTTCCCCAAGCAGTAAGGCTGATCAAAACCTCCACCCACTGACACGCCCCCCCACACACCCAATCACCACTTTATCATTTCCTGTCAGTCACCTCAGGTACAGACACTCCTGTGCCCTGTGATCATTTTATGGTCAGACAATCAATGTAAATAAGGTATATTTTGCATTTATATTTATTGTGCTTTTATTATTACTGAGTGCTGCATCAGATTCATAGTAACAATTATTTCATGTTCCTTTACGCTTGTGTACAGGAAATAACATTAAACAATCTTGTATCTTGAATATTGAATGGTGATGAAGAAAAGGCCAAGCTTCATTGAAAAGCATTTTGCTATTATTTTTTACATGGCAGAAGCTATTAGTTCCAAGGAGACTCTCAATAAGTTGTGGTTTTTCAGCTGAGGCTATAGTAACTATGGTCCATCTGATTGGTAGCTACATTGATCCTTGCTGACAACAAGATATGGGGAGCTTTAGGGGATAATCCAGCCTGTTTCGGAGCATATTGCTCTCCTCTGCATCAGTTACTCCAGGATTGTTAAATGATTTAGTTTATTGCTGATGTCTGGCTTTCTCCATGTTCCCCACCATCACATTTCCAGCAATCTTTCTCTTCTTCAACTCAGAGGATCAGGGCTATGTGTATGAAACTGCACAAACTTAAGTCACATTTCTGTGCTGCTCTGGATTGTTTAGCTCGACCTCTGACTTCATTACCACATCAGTTAATCTTCTGCTAAAACCCTTATGAATACATATGTGGCTGAGGGCTGCCTCCAATGAATCAAATCATTTTGCTATACTTAAAGCACAGCTTGACAAGTTCTTGATTAGGCAGGAAGTCAAAGGTTACAGGAAAAAGGCAGGAGAATAGGGTTGACAGCGATAATAAGTCAGCCATGATGGAATACAGAGCAGACTTGATGGGCTGAATGGCCTGATTCTGCTCTTGTGTTTTATGATCTTCTGGTCTTATCTCTAGGTTCAAAGTACGTTCATTATCAAAGAATGATGAATTATACCACCTTGAGAGTCATCTGCTTAAAGCAGCCACTAAGCAAGAAACAAGAAAGAATCCAATTAATAAAAGAAAATCCAACACCCAATGGGCAGAGAAATGGAAAATAAACACAAATCACACAAACAATAAAAGCAAGCAACAGCATTCCAAACCATACTGAGTCCATAGACCAAAATCTCAGAGCAGCCAAAGTTATTGACACGGCTGTTAACACAAAAGATGTTTTTTATTATGTGTTTCATAGAGTCATAGAAAAGTACAACACAGAAATAGTCCTATCTGACCATCTAGTCTGTGCCCAATGAGTTAAGCTGCCCACTTCTGTCGACCTACACACAGACCATAGCCCTCCATAGCCCAACCATCCATGTACCTATCTAAACTTCTCTTACACGTTGAAATCGAGCTTGCATGCACCACTTGTGCTGGCAGCTCATTCCAAATTCTCAAAATTTTCAGAGTGAAGAAGTTTCCCCTCTTGCTCGATGTGCAAATGGTAAATATATCTTAATCTGATTTTTGTTCCCTCTAGCCTTAATCACTCTGATGGACTGTTTGAAGTCTTAAACACAGTTCTGTAGTACTCTAATTCTCGTCACCTACCAGCACTGCTCACTGACCTATTTTGTTCTCTTGGGTAATCAATGGTTCCATTTTAAAATTCTCATTCCCCTGTTCCGATCTTTCCATTGTGGAACACTGGTGTAGCACCAATCTTATTGTGTGTGACCAGTTGTCACACTCTTTGAGAAAATAAAATTACACTAGGTGCAAATAGGCCATCATAAGGTTCTATGTATTGGAAGGAGACAGTGACGAGAAACCACACACTTTTGAAAATAAGTTTTTGTTTACAAGAAAAATACAATTTGTACAAAATACTTACCTGTGCAAAAACAATTCAAACTTCCAACATTCTGTTTAGGTACCAAATCTTAGATATCATACCACAACAAAATCCTTTTTAATTAGAATCAGTGAGATTCTTTTATTACCCTAATCTCTCTAACTAATTAGATCTAGCGTGATTCCCTATTTAAAAGTTTACAGACTAAACTTTCCTATTTACTTATCTCTAGTTAATTAGAAAACCAAATATAATTCCTATTCTCATATATTATAGTTAATTTCAGTTTCAGTTCCAGGCAGTATACTTGCAAGTTTAAATTCAAATTCAAAAATTATGTATTCACAGTTTAACTCCTTCCATGACAATTCTCCAACATCACAACTCTTAAACAAAATAAATCTCATTCAGTAACTTATCAAAGTCTTTGCAAAAATAATCAGTTCTTGTAGAAAATCAAATTCAGATTCTTTGAATGCAAATAAACATACATCAAAATGTATTAGATCCTCTGCATCATTACACATTTCATTCCTGTGCTGGTTCTTCATCTTGGGTGACTCACTATCTTGTTTCTTAGCTCATTAGATGAAATAAATTTATCATCAACAGAAAGTCAATTGACAAACTTGTACAAAAACTTGACCAAGTCCCTTGATATGATTTTGCAGAACTAATTCCCGACTAAATGGTCGGGATATTGGATACTGGTCTCTGCTGATAATGTCTCGTTATAGCTGCTGTGTGTTATAGCTGTAGCTTCAATAAATCTTTTATCACTGTTGTCTTTCCTCCAGGGCTTTTCACCCGGAGGTTTTCAAATAAGTAGGGTAATGATATCCACTATTAATTCCACTCTTAATAGTTGTCATCTCAGTTTCTAATCATTGCTTTGTTTCTTTCCTTATCCGTCCTGCATCCAGCCCGCTCTGCCCTCACATAGCATTTTTTCGAATTCTTTTTTTTAATCAGTAAACCACAATCCCTCCACAGGTAGAACTTTCTAACATCTCATTGTTGGGTTTAATTAACTTGAGTTACAATTGTATTTACCTTGTTACCTTTTCAATCAGCTTCTGCTCCATAACCTTCCAATCCCTCTGCACTCCTCTCACTCAGGCTTCTAGCTCAATTCCAAAACTGAATGCTTCTACCATAGCTGAATATGCTTCGGTTGCCAAATAACCAAATCCTGGAAGTCCTCCCAAAGTCTCTCCACCTTCCTGATTTTCCCTCTTGCTTTAAGACACAACATTGTATCTGTCATAGGGTTGTGAAAAGAGCTACTGGCAGATTGGCCTTCATAAATCAAGTTTTGAGTACAGTAGCAAACACGAGGAAACCTGCAGATGCTGGAAATTCAAACAACAACACACACAAAATGCTGGTGGAACACAGTAGGCCAGGCAGTATCTATAGGAAGAAGCGCTGTCAATGTTTCGGGCCGAGACGCTTCGTCAGGACTAACCAAAAGGAAAGATAGTAAGAGATTTGAAAGTAGTGGAGCGAGGGGAAAATGCGAAATGATAGGAGAAGACCGGAGGGGGTGGGATGAAGCTAAGAGCTGGAAAGGTGATTGGCGAAAGTGATACAGAGCTGGAGAAGGGAAGGATCATGGGACGGGAGGCCTCAGGAGAAAGAAAGTGTGGGGGGGGGGGAGAAGCACCAGAGGGAGATGGAGGACAGGCAAACAAATAAATATGTCAGGGATGGGTTAAGAATGGGAGGAGGGGCATTAATGGAAGTTAATGTTCATGCCATCAGGTTGGAGGCTACATAGCCGGTATATAAGGTGTTGTTCCACCAACCTGAGTTTGGATTCATTTTGACAATAGAGGAGGCCATGGATAGACATATCAGACTGGGAATGGGACATGGAATTAAAATGTGTGGCCACTGGGAGATCCTGCTTTCTCTGGCGGACTGAGTGTAGGTGTTCAGCGAAATGGTCTCCCAGTCTGCATTGGGTCTCGCCAATATATAAAAGGCCACACCGGGACCCGACGCAGACTGAGAGACCGTTTCGCTGAACACCTACGCTCAGTCCGCCAGAGAAAGCAGGATCTCCCAGTGGCCACACATTTTAATTCCATGTCCCATTCCCAGTCTGATATGTCTATCCATGGCCTCCTCTATTGTCAAAATGAATCCAAACTCAGGTTGGTGGAACAACACCTTATATACCGGCTATGTAGCCTCCAACCTGATGGCATGAACATTAACTTCCATTAATGCCCCTCCTCCCATTCTTAACCCATCCCTGACATATTTATTTGTTTGCCTGTCCTCCATCTCCCTCTGGTGCTTCTCCCCCCCCCCCCACACTTTCTTTCTCCTGAGGCCTCCCGTCCCATGATCCTTCCCTTCTCCAGCTCTGTATCACTTTCGCCAATCACCTTTCCAGCTCTTAGCTTCATCCCACTCCCTCCGGTCTTCTCCTATCATTTCACATTTCCCCTTCCCCCCACTACTTTCAAATCTCTTGCTATCTTTCCTTTCGATTAGTCCTGACGAAGGGTCTCGGCCCGAAACGTCGACAGCGCTTCTCCCTATAGATGCTGCCTGGCCTGCTGTGTTCCACCAGCATTGAGTACAATAATTGGGATGTTATGTTGAAGTCGTATAAGACTTTGGTGAGGCCTAAATTGGAGTAATGTGTGCAGTTCTGGTCACCTACTGACAGGAAAGATCTCAATAAGGTTGAAAGAGTGCAGAAAAAATTTACAAAGATGTTGCCAGCCTTCGAGGATCTGAGTTACAGGGAATAATTAAATAGATTAGGATATTATTCCCTGGAGTATAGGAGAATGAGAGGACATTTGATAGGGGTATACAAAATTATGAGTGGTATAGATAAGGTAAATGCAAGCAGGTCTTCTCCACTGAGGTGTGCAAGACTAAAGCTAGAAGTCATGGGTTAAAAGTGAAAGGTAAAATGTTTAAAGGGAACACGAAGGGGAACTTCTTCACTCAGAGGTTGGTGATAGTGTGGGAGGAGCTGCCAATGGAAGTTATAGATGCAAGTTCAGTTTCAGCACTTAAGAAAAGTTTGGGTCAGTACATGGATGGGAGGGGATGGAGTGCTAAGGTCTAGTTGCAGATTGGTGGGACTACACAGAATGATAGTTTGACAGGGACTAGTTGGGCTGAAGGCCTGCTTCTGTCTACAATGCCCTATGACTATGACTAGCCACTTGATCATTCATCCTGATGTCACTTTATAGCAGTAAACTTCAGTATTTTTTTGGAAATTACGTGTAAACATTTGTGAAAAGTGCACTAAAAATTGAAGTAGTTTTTGAATGGGCCTGTGACTGAAAGTAGTTTGGATTCAATTGTTTAGAAGCAATTCATAAAATTAAGCAATTGCAATTGATTAACAAAAATAATAAATTTGTTTTGAAAATATACTGATGTATGTTAATTAAAATTATTGGTACTAATTAGATTAAAAAATTAGTGAAAGTTCAGATGGATAGGGCCACTATAAATGTGACATCAAAAGCTGTCATAAAGCTAAGAGGGGGCTAGCATAATATGTATTTAGTGAGGGGTGATATTACAGAAGTGTATAAAATTATGAGGGGCATAGATAGGGTGAATGTACCTAGTCTTTTTCGCAGAGTTCGGGTATCCAGAACTAGAGGACATAGGTATGAGTTAAGGGGGAAAGATTTAAAAGGCACCTCAGGGACAAATTCTACAAACAGATGGTGTTGCATCCATGGAATAAGCTGCAAAAGGAAGTGGCTGAGCCAAGTACAATAAGAACTTCAAAAAGACAACACATGTAACATGCTCGAGTAACTCAATAGGTCAGGTGGCATCTGTGGAGGAAAATAGACTGTTGACGTTCTGGGTCATGACCCTTCATGTCATGATGTGCTCTGGCAAAATCAGAGCCCACATTTGGAGAAAAGATAGACTCCAATGTCGAGATGGTGACCAGAATTTCTTCAGAATAATTCCAGAAGAAAATCAGAGGCTCTGTTGAGCAACACAGTGAGAAGTAACATGCTCAAAACTAGGACCACACAATTAGCGTTAATCGGGCATCCATTAAATACCACTAAGTCCCCGAGCCTATCAAAATAAACTTGACAAATTTAAACAGAAAGCACCGGGAGATCACATTGCAAAGAATGAATTGCTTGAGAGAAACACAAGGAACTTAAAACAATTAAACAACAATTAACCAATTCAGGAGCTCTATAAACGTTGGAGCCCAACACTTTCTTTGGGTGCCCCATGCAGGCACGAAGAGATTACTACACTTTATCAGGATTTCCAGCATCTGTAGAATCTCTTATGTGTTCAACATTTGGATGAATGCATGGATAGGATAGGTTCAGAGGAATACGAGCAATATGCAGGCAAATGGGAGCAGCTTGGCGGACACCATATTCGCCGAGATGAGTTAGTCCAAGAGGACGTTTCCATGCTCTATTACTCTATACCTCAATGAAGTATTGATCCTGTGGATAGTCAGAGGCTTTTTCCCAGGGCTGAAATGGTTGCCACAAGAGGACACAGGTTTAGGGTGCTGAGGGGTATGTACAGAGGAGATGTCAGGGGTAAGTATTTTACTCAGAGAGTGGTGAGTGCATGGAATGGGCTGCTGGCAACAGTGGTGGAGGTGGATATGTTAGAGTCTTTTAAGAGACTTTTAGATAGGTACATGGAGCTTAGTAAAATAGAGGGCTATAAGTGAGCCTAGTGATTTCTAAGGTAATGACACATTCGGCACAACTTTGTGGGCTGAAGGGCCTGTATTGTGCTGTAGGTTTTCCATGTTTCTATGACTCCAGTCTCCCACCCCAGTGTATTAGGGACCTCCTGTGAACTCATTCAACATGGATGTAAACTCCATCACATTCCATACTTCCTTGTTACAGTGGGCTAGAAAGCTCTCACAATACACGGCAGCTAGCTAACAATGCTCTGTAATGCTGCTAGATAATCTTTAATAGTACCTAAGTCAAGTGATTTGCTTTAAGAATAGGAATATCACTTTGTTAATTACTCCTCATTGCCAATAGGTAACCACTTTTGATCACTAATTAGGGAAGCAAGGCTAAATTAAGACTGGGACGCAGGCCAGCACTCAAGAAGCAGTGCAATATGGACAGCAAGCTGTTGCCCACGCAGCAGTCTCGCCCTCTCCACCCAGCTGATGAATCCAAAGGAATGGCAGAGACCAATATAGTTTGGCACTAGCTGTGTTACAGGGTTTGCCAGTCAGCATTGAACTCAACATAGGACTGCCTTAGGGAGTCCAGCTCCTGAACTTTTCTGGGTGTTCACTCCTGAAGCCTTCCTCGTGAGTGGGGTTAGCCACAAAGCAGCGGAGGTTTGAGATCAGAGTTTTCCAAACACAACTATCATAACTGCTTCTACCGTTTCCCCTGCAGCCTGTTCCTGCCAACTACTCTCCGTGTAAAAATAAGCTTGCCCTATACATCTCCTTTAAACATTCCCCCCCCCCTCACTTTCCAAACAGTAAAGCTTTTCCTCCAGTTTTCCAAGGTCTCCACCTCCTTCTCATAATGCGGTGGCCAGAACTGCCCCCAATTACACAAAGATCTCACTTGACAGGCCGCTGATTTTCAGGCATTCTGCTAAATCACTTTGCATCTGCTCTTCCAAGTTCAATGCATTAATAAAATCCTATGCCATCACAATGTTGATTGAGAGAAGGGCAATCGTCCCCCATGGCCTGTTCAATATTGATCCCTCAGTCAACATTGCATATTTTGGTTATCAGTAAGATTGCTATTCATGAAAGACTTCTCAGCAAATTGGCTGCTGTTCCTACAACAATTGATAGGATTCAGAAATTACTTAGCTGACTATAAAGTGCTTTGGGCCATTCTGTTTTTGTTTTTACTTTCCAATTCATTTTCTTCTCAGGATCTGGGCCTGACTAGCAAGGCCTGCATTTATTGCCTGTCTCTAATTGCCATTCAATTAACTGCTTTGCAAATAATTTCATATAATTTCATTACACCAAAAAAAAAGTGTTTCGTGTTCTTCAGTTCCAAGATAAGTTTAAAAAAAAATACAGCAAAGATTTTTTTCCCCCAGAGTAGCACTGGCTAATATGAGAGAGCATCTTTTTATTTCTAGTTTATTTTTTTTATTGAAGTTCATCAAGCAAACATTTCCATAAGATGTATTTCAGACATCATGCATATATATCATATAATCATATATATCACAAAATCTCCACAAAGTATTTATCTGAGATATACATTTATAGAAAAGAGTGAAAAGAAAAAACGAGCAAAAGGAAAGAACTATGTACAAGTAGGGAGTGATCTTTTTTTTCCAACAGATTCATTGATTTGTGAGAATAAAATCAGGCCTATGAGGTATTGTGTAGTTAAACCATTTTTCCCAGTATGAATCCAATTGTTCCAGCTTATGATTAACAGATGGTGTTATCTTCTCCATTTTGTAAATGTCCATTGTAATTTCCATCCATGTATTTAAAGTTGGGCTCTCCTGTGATAACCATTTCCTAGTAAGTGTCTTTTTACCAGCCACTAACAGTATATTCATTAAATATTTATCTCTTTTCACCCATTCTTGAGGTATATATCCAAAATATATGGTCTTAATCTCCAAGGGTATTTCACATTTAAAGATGTCTTGTAGGGCATTGTGTATCCCCCTCCAATGGTTTTTGGTAACAGGGCAGTCCTAAAATATATGATAATGATTTGCATTTTGATTTCCACAATTTCTCCAGCAAACAGGGAGGTTACCATCATAATGGGATTTCTGAGAGGGTGTAATAAAATATCTTATCAAGTTTTTCCATCCAAACTCCCTCCATTTCTGTGAATTGGTACACTTCCATTGATATCTCCATATTGCTGTCCATTATTCCTCAGATATAATTATCCCTCCTTCCTTCTCCCATTTTGTTTTAATGTATGAAGTCGAATGTGTTTTAAGATTTGACGACTCCTTATACATGCTTGAAATGATTCTACTACCATTATCTGAATTATATGCTTTTCTAAAGAGCTCTATCAAGCATGTATTTGCCTTGGTTACATTTTTAAGCATCTTATTAACATATTGTTGCATCTGTAAATACCGATAAAAATCTTGTTTTTCTAATAAGTGTTTCAATGTGATTGCTGGAAAGAGTGAGGGAGGGGGATGGTTAATGTAGTTTTTTTACACAGAGGGTGATGAGTACATGGAACACACTGTCAGGAGTGGTGAGGGAGGGATTAGAGACATTAGGGACATTTACAAAACTCTTAATGTTGGATGGAAAAGATGGAGGGCAATATGTGAGGGAAATGTTAGATTGATCTTCAAAATTTAACATTCAAAGTACATTTATTATCAAGGTATGTACAGTACGCTGTGAAGTAAAGATGGCTGCCTCCTATAGCTAATAAAGTGGTCATTGAGCGTATGTTCATGGGCTTCTGCTGCTATAGCCCATCCACGTCAAGATTCAATGTGTTGAACATTCAGAGATGCTTCTCTGCACACCATTCTTTTAACTATTGCAACACATGGCTATTTGAGTTATTATCACCTTCCTGTCAGCTTGAACCTGTCTGACCCTCTGATCTCTCTCATTAACAAGGTGTTTTTTGTTCCCCCATGGAGCTGTTATACTAGATATTTTTTAATGTTTTTGCACCATTCTCTGTAAACTCTAGAGACTTCTGTGTGAAAATCTCAGGTTTGAGTAACTCAGCAGTTTCTGAGATACTCAAACTACCCCATCTGCCACCAACAATTATTTCATGATGAAAGTCACTTAGATCACATTTCTTCCCCATTCTAATGTTTGGTTTGAACAACAACTGAACCTCTTGACCATGTCTGCATGCTTTTATGCATTGTCTTGTTGACACACGATAGGCTGATTAGATAATTGCATTAAAAAGGCCATAAGATCAGAAGATATAGGAGCAAAATTAGGCCATTTGGCCCATTGAGTCTGCTCCACTGTTCAATCATGGCTGATCCTTTTTCCCTTACTCAACCTCACTCTCTGGCCTTCTCTGCTTAACCTTTGATGCCATGTCAAGCTCCTTCTTAAATACACAAATGACCTGGCCTCCTCAGCTGCTTGTGGCAATAAATAATTCAACATCCTCTGGCTAAAGAAATTTTTCTACATCTCTGTCTTAAAAGGATGCCCCTCTATCCTGAGGCTTTTCCCTCTTGTCCTAGACCCCCTCACCATGGGAGACACCCTTTCCAATTCTAATCTATCTAGGTCTTCCAACATTCAAAAGGTTTCAATGAGATCCCCCCTCAATCTTTTAAAAGTCCAGTGAATACAGACCCAGAGCTATCAAACATACCTTGTATGATAACCCTTTCATTCCTGGAATCATCCTTGTGAACCTACTCTGAACCCTCTCCAATGCCAGGACATCTTTTCTTCGATGAGGAGCCCAGAAAAGTTCACAATACTCAAGTTAAGGCCTCACCAGTGCCTTATAAAACCACAGCATCACATCCCTGCTCTTGCATTCTAGACCTCTTGAAATGAATGCTAACATTGCATTTGCCTTCCTCACCCCGACTCTACCTGCAAGTTAACCTTTAGGGTGTTCTGCACAAAGACTCCCAGGCCCCTTTGTACCACAGGTATATGGATTTTCTCCCTGTTTAGAAAATAGTCCGCACATTTATTTCTACTATCAAAGTGCATGACCATGCATTTTCAAATGGAATATTTCATTTGCCACTTGCTTGCCCATTCTCCTAATCTAAGTCCTTCTGCATCCTACCTGTTTCCTCAACACTACCAGCCCCTCCAACAATCTTTGTATCATCAATAAACTTGGCAACAAAGCCATCTATTCCACCATTAAAAGCATTTATATACAGCATAGAAAGAAGTGGTCCCAACACCGACCCCTACGGAGCACCACTAGTCACTGGCAGCCAACCAGAAAAGGATCCTTTTATTCCCACTCGCTGCCTCCTGCCAATCAGCCAATGCTCTAACCATGTTAGTAGCTTTCCTGTAATACCATGTGCTCTTAACTTGGTAAGCAGCCTCATGTTCAAAGGTTCAAAGATCCAACTTAATGTGAGAGAAATGTATGCAATATACATTCTGAAATGCTTTTACTTCGCAAACATCCACAAAAACAGAGAAGTGCCCCAAAGAATGAACAACAGTTAAACGTAAGAACCCCAAAGTCTGCCCTTGCTCCCCTCCCTCCCGCGTGTAA
The DNA here is from genome assembly GCF_030144855.1 of Hypanus sabinus. Lineage (NCBI taxonomy): Eukaryota > Metazoa > Chordata > Chondrichthyes > Myliobatiformes > Dasyatidae > Hypanus > Hypanus sabinus. Next base: position 74,006,083 of record NC_082722.1, on the reverse strand, counting down.
GCGGCAGCAAGCAACAATCCCCTTCCCCCCCACCTGCAAATAAAAACGCATTGGCATCCACCACTCAGCACTCAAGCATGAGCAACACAACAGCAAAGACACAGTCTTTCAGTTACCCCAAAGCCTTTGCATTTCACCCAGCTTTCAACATACCACAGGTTCTCTCTCTCCCCTAATAAGGGAGAAGGAGGTGTCACGGTTTTTCCCAGCAAACTGGGAGACAAAACAAACAACTCTGGTTTACAATGTTAAAAGTCCATTATGTCGCTTTTTCCAAGCTCTGTTCCCAAAGATCTCAAAGCTCCCGGGTCTTTGAGCACAAAGCAGTAGATTTTCTGACATCCCTGATGCCACACAGGTCACCAGAATCTGGTCCGGGTGACTTATGTAACTTTAGGTCTTTCAGCTTTTTGAGCACCTTCTTCCTTGTAATAATAACTGCACCCACTTCTCTTCCTTCACACACTACAACATCAGGTATACTGCTAATGTCTTCCTCAGTGAAGACTGATGCAAAATATTCACTTAGTTCATCAGCTGTCTCTTTGTCCTTGATCATTATTTCTCCTGCCTCATTTTCTAGCGGTCCTTTATCCACTCTCATTTCTCTTTTATTCTTAACATACTTGAAAAAACTTTTACTTTCCACTTTGATATTATTTGCTAGCTTGCTTTCATATTTCATCTTTTCCCTTCTAATGGTTTTTTAAAAGTTGTTCTCTGTAGGTTTTTAATACCTTCCCAATCCTCTATCTTCCCTCTAATTTTTGCTGTGTTGTATGCCCTTTCTTTTGCTTTTACAATGGCTTTGACTTCCCTTGTCAGCCATTGTTATACTATTTTACCATTTGAGTATTTCTTCATTTTTGGAATACATATGTTCTGCACCTTCCTCATTCTTCCCAGAGATGTATGGTGTTGCTGCTCTGCTGACATCCATGCAGCAGCTCCATACAATTTACTTTGGCCAACTCCTCTCTCATACCATTGTAATTTCCCTTACCCCACTGAAATACTGCTACATCATACTTTACTTTCTCCCTATCAAATTTCAAGTTGAACTCAATCATATTGTGATCACTGGTTCCTAAGGGTTCTTTTACCTTAAGCTCCCTAATCACCTCCAGTTCATTACATAATATCCAATCCAGTATAGCTGATTCCCTAGTAGGCTCAATGACAAACTGCACTAAAAAGCCATCTCTTAGGCATTCACAAACTCACTCTCTTGAGATCCATTACCAATCTGATTTTCCCAATCGACCTGTATGTTAAAATCTCCTATGACGACCATAACATTGCGCTTTTGGTGCACCTTTTTCTATTCCCTGTTGTAATCTGTGATCCACCTCCCAGCCACTGTTGGAAGGTCTGTATATAACTGCCATCGTCTTTTTACCCTTGCATTTTCTTAACATAACCCACAAGGATTCAGCATCTTCTGATCCTATGTCATATCTTTCTACTGATTGGATGCCATTCTTTACCAGTAGAGCCACACCACTCCCTCTGCCTACCTTCCTATCCCTCCGATATAACGTGTAATCTTGGACATTCAGCTCCCAACTACAACCATCCTTCAGCTACGATTCAGTGATGGCTACAACATCATACCTGGCAATCTGTAAAAATATTTATTACAATGAAATTTGATAATACAAATAAAAATCACTTTAAAATATTTTTTATCTGTAGATTCTGTTTATTGACAACGCTATTGTAATTATAGCACCAGACTAGATTTACAGAGTGTTAGAATTTTCCTACATTGTTGGCCTGTTGAAGAAATTAAATGTCAAGGTACACTCTGTTAATGAATGCTCCGTGGAAATTGGGATGTGAACAGATAGGCGCAGTTGTCTCCCCTTGGTCATCTTCAAACTAATCAAAGGTAGTGAAACAAATCACTGGATGTGGAATATTCTGATTCTGGCCCATTGAAACTACATAGGGGATGACAATAAATCAGAGGTTCCTAATCTGGAGGCCTGAGGGGCCTGTGGATAAATTCGAGTGGTCCATGAACTTGGATGGGAAAAAATTACATCTTTATTTTCACAGATTTCTAATTTAAATTTAGCACTTCCTTAAATTATGAATGTAGGCAACCAATGACAGTAGTACCTGTGACTCTGTCACCAATAGAAATCACAAATATTTGCAGATCACATTATGATTGTTACAAATATCTCAAAATATCATTGACTTTACTCATCACTACTTCAAAATTATAGTTGTTACTGGACACGTGATCGGAGTCTGCCTGCCTGCAGACTAATGTGTGATTGTAGCTGGACGACTATCAGTCAGCCCTGCAATTGGATATCCAACATGACGTCCATGCTGCTTTGTCAAAGACCACCCCACAGTTTAATGTTCTGATTCAGGCTGAGCAACAATCGTCTTCACACTGATTTGTCTTTAAAAATTAAAATTTAACTTGCCTATATTTTAAATATATAGTTATTTAATTTATTAATAAAGAAGCACATTTATATTCAATATACACATTCAGTAATTGATTGGTTTATTTATTTATTAGTATTTTTTTCTTCTATATTATGTATTGCATTGAATTGCTGCTGCTAAGTTAACAAGTTTCATGACACATGCCAGTGATAGTAAACCTGTTTCTGATTCTAAAGAGCAAGCACGAGGAAATCTGCAGATGCTGGAAATTCAAACAACAACACACACAAAATACTGGTGGAACACAGCAGGCCAGGCAGCATCTATAGGGAGAAGCGCTGTCGACGTTTTGGGCCGAGACCCTTTGTCAGGACTAATGAAGCCCGAAAAGTCGACAGTGCTTCTCCTTATAGATGCTGCCTGGCCTGCTGTGTTCCACCAGCATTTTGTGTGTGTATTCTGATTCTGATTACTATATCATAAATTTGTTTCTTTTTAATCTTTTGATAACTGTATTTCAGTATAATTTACAGCAGGCTAGACAGCTTCTATAGGCCGAGACCCTTCATCAGAACTAACCAAAAGGAAAGATAGTAAGAGATTTGAAAGTAGTGGGGGGAGGGGGAAATGCGAAATGATAGGACAAGACCGGAGGGGGTGGGATGAAGCTAAGAGCTGGAAAGGTGATTGGCAAAAGTGATACAGAGATGGAGAAGGGAAAGGATCATGGGACGGGAGGCCTCAGGAGAAAGAAAGGAGGAGGGGAGAGCACCAGAGGGAGATGGAGAACAGGCAAACAACTAAATATGTCAGGGATGGGGTAAGAAGGGAAGGAGGGGCATTAACAGAAGTTAGAGAAGTCAGTGTTCATGCCATCAGATTGGAGGCTACCCAGCCGGTATATAAGGTGGTGTTCCTCCAATCTGAGTTTGGATTCATTTTGACAATAGAGGCGGCCATGGATATAGACATATCAGAATGGGAATGGGACATGGAATTAAAATGTGTGGCCACTGGGAGATCCTGCTTTTTCTGGCAGATTGAGCATAGGTGTTACATGAAATGGTCTACCAGTCTGCGTCAGGTCTCAGTAATATATAAAAGGCCACACCGGGAGCACTGGACGCAGTATACCTCACTAGCCGACTCACAGATGAACCTAGCCTACTGTGTTCTACCAGCATTTTGTGTGTGTTGTTGTTTGAATTTCCGGCATCTGCAGATTCCCTCATGTTTGTTTAAGATAATTTGTTTATTTTGTAATCCTGTGTGTTTTATTTCGTATATCTAAATTAATTATTCTGAGAAGGGATCCATAGGCTTCATCAGATTGCCAAAGGAGTTCACGGCATATAAAAGGCTAAGAGCCCCAGGAACAGATGAATGTTCCTGCTGTTATGTGCTGCTATAGTAAATACATGATTCTGAAAATTTATTTGACCATATTCAAAAAGTTAAAGTTAAGTATATCCCCTCAAGAGGACTGAATTCTAATGGTGGATGTTGTAAATGACTAAAACTGTGCAAGACAGAAGCTGTAATTGCAAAACATGAAAGCATTTATTCACATAGCAAACCTCCAAGTGAGAGAGCGAGTCCAGGAGATTGCAAGAGCATCTCATTCTCCCCACATAATGTTTTATACTTCTTCAACACAAAGATAACAATAAACAATTAACAACAAACAATAAACAGATGCTGCCTGGCCTGCTGCATTCCACCAGCATTTTGTGTGTGATGGTTGAATAAACAATTAAATACAGCTTCAGTTGCTATAATCACTTACTTAACTATAACGTTTTGCGTATAGTCAGGTAAATTTACAGAGTTACATTATTTACATGATCCCTCATCGTTGGTTGAGGGTTTGTTGCAGTGGATTGAGGAAAGAGGTTGAACTCCCGGTGCAGGATCAGGATCAGCCTGTGTCGCTCACCTACATTTCAGTTCCAGTGATCTTCCTCTCCTAATCAGAATCAGGTTTAATATCAATGGCATATGTCACAAAACCTGTTGTTTTTCAGCAGGAGTACACTTCAAATACGATAATAAAAACTGTAAATTACAGTACGAAGTATATCTACAGTACCATGCAAAGGACTTAGGCATGTGAGCATAACTCGGGTGTGTACGACTTTTGCACATTACAGAACTTGTCAATGTGGAGGGGAGAGTTAGTTCGTAAATTTGGCAGGAACAAAGGATGCTGAGGACAGTGAGGTTGCAGCACTGTGGGAATGGTGTGGGGTAGGTGGCAGGAAAGGTATACCAGGGGCAATAGGTGGTGTGGTGCAGACACACCTGGCCCTGAGACACCAAGAAAGGTCATTTGATTCCAAACAATCAATTTATTGATCATTACAAAATGTCCCTCTGGTGCTTCCCACTCCCTCCCCCCCCTTCTCCTTTTTGCAATCATCATCTCCTTCTCCCTGCTCCCTTCCCACTCTCAGTCCACAATAGATTCCCATACCAGGATCATCACCTTTCCTATGTCATGATATTTGTTTTTTTGCTGCAGCAGCAGTACAGCGCAAAACATAAAATTACTGCAGTTTTGTGCAAGAGTCTTAGGCAGTCCAGCTATAAGCAGTGTATGTGCTAGAACTTTTGGCATGTATAAAATTAAATTAAATACATAATGGAAAAAGAGAGGAAAAATATTGCGGTGATGCTCACAGGTTCGTTGTCCATTCAGACGAAGGGGAAGGAACCGTTCCTGAAGTATTGCGCATGTGTCTTCAGGCTCCTGTCACCCTCCCCCCACCTTGTTGGTAGCAATGAGAGAGGGCATGTCCTAGGTGAAAGGGGTCCATAATGATGGATACCACCCTTCTGAGGCATTGCCTTTTGAAGGTGTCCCAACACTGGGGAGGCTAGTGCCCTTGATGGAGCTAGCAGGTGTTTCCATCCGGTCCGGTGGCCCCTCCATACCATGTGGAGATGCAAAGAGTTAGTCCATGGTCCCTTTGCTTGGGGGGAAGGTCACTGGAGCCAGACATCGATACGTTTCCTCACTCACTCAGTCACTTCACCAGCTTCTCCTTGAACACATTGTCAGAGGAGCAGTATTGATCCTGGCAACGTTTCTTCTGGATTTGTGGAGCACTGAGAGGTGTTTGGTTCTCTAATGCAACAATGCTGCGCACCCTGCTATTTATTTTGCTGCTGCGGTCACAGTGGCTGCAGGATTCTGTTGCACCAGAAGATTTTCTTAAGCACTGAGACATCTGAAACATGCAAGAAAACAATCTGCATGATGTCTTATCAGAGCCAAGTGTTGTTCTGGTGAAACAGGACACAAGTTTCAGGTTCACTGCCTTTAACACCTTGTAAATATAGAACATAGAACAGTACAGCCCAGTACAGCCCACAATGTGTTGCTAAACTTTAAACATACTCGAAAATCAAACTAACCCTCTGCTCACAGATAGCCCTTTATTTTTCTATCATCCATGTACCTATTAAATAGTCTCTTAAATGCACCAATGTATCTGCCTCCTTCCCCAGAATTAAACTAGATTAGATTAGCATTATTTGTCACATGCACGTCAAAATATCAAAACAGTGAAATGCATCATTTGCATCAATGAACAACACTGTCCAAAGATGTGCTGAGGGCTGCTCACAAGTGATAGCATGCTTCCAGCTTCAATTTAGCTTACTACCTGACATCTTTGGAAAATGGGGGGAAACTGGAGCACCCGGAGAAGCCCCACGCTGTCATCGGGGTGGTTGGGGGGTGTAACATACAAACTCCCTAATGACAGCAATGGGAAATTGAACCCCGACTGTTCCCATTATAAAGCGTTATGATACTGCGTCACCCCCAATGCTACAATGATGCCCCTCAACCGTGCTACCACTATTGATCTAGCTCAAGGACCTGATGGCAGTGGGGAAGAAACTATTTTTAAAACGTGATGTGTAAGTCTTCAGGATTCTATACCTCCAGCCTAAGGCTACGAAGAGAAGAAGCCAAGGTCCATTTCATAGAGGGTCCTTAATGATCGATGTTACCTTACTGGTTCATTGCCTTTTGTAGATACACATCCAAGTTCCAAGTTCTAAGTAAATTTATTATCCAAGTACATATTGTATATGTCACCATATGCAACCCCGAGATTAATTTCCTTGTTGGCATACTCAATAAATCCAATAACTATAATAGAGTCAATGGAAGACTTCACCAACTGGGTATTCAACCAGTGTGCAAAAGACAAACCATGCAAATACAAAAAAGAAAGAAAAGTAAAGAAATAATAATAATAATAATAACAACAACAACAACAACAACAACAACAACAACAACAATAATAAATAAATAAATAAACAATAAATATTGACAACATGAGAAGAAAAGCCTTTTAAAATGAATCAATGGATTGTGGAACAGTTCAGTGAAGGGGTAGGTGAAGTTGACTGAAGTTATCCTGTCTGGTTCAGGAGTCTGATGGTTGAGGTGCAATAACAGCTGAGGTGCAATAACAACTGAAAATAGTTGTGTGAATCCGGAGGCTCCTGTATTTTCTTCCTGATGGCAGCACAGCAGCAAGAAGAGAGCTTGTCTTTTGTGGTAAGGGTCCCTGATGATTGATGCTGCTTTCCCATGACGCTGCTCAGTGCTCAATAGATGTGCTCAATGGGGGGGGGGGGGGGGAAGGGAGCTTTACCTGTTATGATCTGGGCTCTATCCATTGCTTCTTGTGGGATCTTCTATTCAAGGGCATTGGTGTTTCCATACCAGGCTGTTATGCAGCCAGTCAATATACTCTCCACTACACACCTTTAGAAGTTAGTCAAAGTTATAGAGGTCAGGCTGAATCTTCACCAACTCCTGCAGAATAGGAGGTGCTGCCGTGCTTGGTTTGTAGTTACACTTACGTAGTGGGCCCAGAGAAGGTCCTCTGAAATAATAACCCCAAGGAATTTAAGGTTGCTGACTGTCTCCACCTCTGATCCCCTGATGAGGATTGGCTCATGGACCTCCGGTTTCTTCCTCCCAAAGTCAATAATCAGCTCCTTGGTATTGCCGACGTTGAGGAAAAGGTTGTTGTGGCATCACTCAGACAGATTTTCAATCTCCCTCCTGTATGCTGATTCATCATATATGGTGACATATATGTACTTTGATAAATTTACCTTGAACTTTGAACTTTAAAACAAAACTGATCGCAATACTCCAAGTGCTGTCTGATCAATGCCTTATAAATCTTCAACTGCACAGGAGAGCACTTACCATAGAGGGAGTGTACTGAGGATTTTAAGCCAAGGAAGATTGAAACATTGAGGCAAGTGTAGAGGAGAGCAAATGGTTCTCAGAGAGGCTTCTGGTTCATGTTGTGCCCTCAGAGGGGCTGCTGGTTCAAGTTGTTTCTCTTGGAGAAGTTTCTGGCTCCCAATGTTCTCAGAGGGGCCTCTGGGTCCCGATGCTCTCGGAGATGTTATGAAATTCTGAGATTTATGGATTATACTGCAGCAAATGATGCATTTCCCTGTATGCTTCATTGTACACATGATTAATAGAGCTAATCTTTAAATATATCTAAACATGTAATGAAATGCAGAGAAAAAAAAACTTCCATTTGCTTGCCACACAGGGAGATCATTCCGTTCATAAGCACTACAAAATAGTACAAAGCAAAACACAGAACACAAGTTCCACTGAAAGTGCAGTGCAGGGCACAAGTAAAATGCAAGGGCCGTGATTAGGTAGACTGGGTGATGAAAACGTCATCTTGATTGTACAAGAGGTCCACTTAAGAGTTTGATACAATCTGTCCTTGAGCCTGTGTGAACATATTCTTGAGCTCCTGCCTAATGGGAGCTGAGAGAAGAAGGTCCCAGGTGAATGGATTATACTCGAGGCCGCGGGAAGTGTAGACAGAGTCAATCGGGAGAATCCAGGTTTTCTTGATTGGACATGTTATTGACTAGTTTCACTGGTGATCCTTCTCTTCTTGTGTTTTGTCATTGTATATTCTGTCCAGTGAAACAGACAACATTCCAGTTTCTACACCAATAGCAACATGTTACACAGATAACTGAAATTAACTGACCCCAAATGGCCTCGTTGTTTCTCTTCTTTCTTTTATCTCTTATGTTTTCTCTCTTTTTCTCTCTCTGCAATCTTATTCCACCCATAACCTTCCAACTTCTCTGATCTCCTCCAACTTAGGCCTCTTGCTCATTCCCAAACTAAACACCTCTACCATAGCTGGATATGCTTTGGATACCAAATTCCCAAATTCTGGAAGTTCTTTCAAAATCTCTCCATCTCTCTTCCTTTCCCTCTACCTTAAGACACACCACTATGGTTGCCACAAGCAGGTAGGATAGTAAAGAGAGCTTTGAGTGCATCGGCCTTCATGAATTGAGTACAGGAATTGGGATATCATGTTGAAGTTGTATAAGACATTGATGAGGCCTAATTTGGAGTATTGTGTGCAGTTCTGGTCAACTACCTACAGGAAAGCTGTCTATAAGATTGAAAGATTTACAAGGATGCTGCTGAGATGTGAGGACCTGAGTTATTGGGAGAAGTTGAATAGGTCAGGACTTTATTCTATGCAGCATAAGAGAATGGGGAAAGATTTAATGAGGTATACAAAATTATGAAGGGGATAGATAGGGTAAATCAAGTAGACTTTTACCACTGAGATTGGCAGAGACCAGAATTAGACACCATAAGTTTAAAGTGAAAGGTGAAATATTTAAAGAGAGTGTGAGAGGAAGCTTCTTCACTTAGAGGGTAGTGAGAGTGTGAAATAAGCTGCTAGCAGGAGTGGTGGATGTGGGTGTGATTTCAACATTTAAGTGAAATTTGGATAGGTACATGGATGGGAGGGGTATTGAGGGTTATGGCCTATGTGTAGGATGCTGAAACTAGGTAGAGTAATAGTTTGGTACAGACCAGACGGGCTGAAGAATGCTTTTCTATGCTGTGGTGCTGCATGACTCTGTGACAGGTGTCTAATGAAACTGAAATATAAACTGTTAATTTTTCCGCAGTTGCTGAGTTTTTGCAGCCTTTTCTATTTTATATGACAGGAATAATGATGAAACATTTTGATTAGATGTCTCTAGCACAAATCCTATCATGGCAACTTGGAAATTTAAATTAAATTAATAATATTGCGAAGAATTATATTGGATTATCTTTTTCATCACATTATCATCAAACGTCAAAACATACAGTGACTCTTCACCTCATGTTTTCAATATTTATTGCTTATTTATTAATGAGTATTAATTCTTCATTAATTCTTTTTTGTCTTTTATATTTGCAAAGTTTGTTGTCTTTTACACATTAGTTGTTTGGCCATCCTTTTGGGTGCGGTCTTTCACCAATTCTATTGTGTTTCTTGGATTTACTGATCATTTCCGCAAGAAAAGAAACCTCAGGCTTCCATATGGTGACATATACATGCTTTGAATATAAATTTACTTTAAATTTTGAACTTTTATATACAACAGTGAGATTTATTTTATAAATAATAAATAATATTTTATAATAATAATAATAAATAAGTAATGCACATCGAGAATATGAGTCCTTAAAAGTGAGTCTATAGGTTGTGGAATAGTTCAGTGATGGGACAAGGGAAATTGAGTGAAGTTACCGCCTCTGGTTCAGGAGCCTTATAGGAGAAGCTGATTGTGTGAGACCTGAGGCTCCTGTACCTTCTTCCTGAGGGCAGCAATGGGAAGAGACCATGACATGGCTGATGAGGGTCCCTGATGATGGATGCTGCTTTCCTGTGACAATGCTCCGTGTCGATGTGCTCAATGGTGGGGAGGGCTTTACTCGTAATGGACTGGGCTACAATTCTCGGGTTTTGTAGGATTTTCCATTCAAGGGCAATGGAGCTTCCAGATCAGGCCATAATGCAACCAGTCAATATATTCACCACCACGCATTTATAGAAGCTTGTCAATGGTTTAGATGTCATGCTGAATCTTCACAAACCTCTAATGAAGCAGAGGCACTGCCATGCCATCTTCGTATTTGTACTTATGTGCTGGGCCCGGGTTAGATCCTTTGAAATAATAACACTGAGGAATTTAAATTTGCTGACCCTCTCCATCTCTGATCCCCTGAGCAGGACTGGCCTACAGACCTCCAGTTTCCGACACAGTTCTTCCAACACAGGGTTAAATGAGACACTGCCACACAATAGCAAAGAAGAACTGAGGTAAATCAAGAATTAATAACTGCATGAAGCCACAGAGTTAGATTTTAAAAAGCTGCAGATGTCTGCTGACACTAATGGTTTAGCAAGTTAATCAAGTCAGGAGGTAAGCCATAAAGAAAAGAAGGTCAGAGGTTCAATCCTCTGTTTGTGCTGAGTTAACTGATCGTAGGCAGGTCAGCATGAGCAAACTGGACACCGTTTCTGTTCCTGATTACTAATCTGCACATCTCACTGGAATTGTGTGTGTACAGATGGCAAGGTTTCAGCATTAATAATCCGTCGACCTATTCAGGCTCCAAGTTCCCTAACGTTACCAGTTTAAAAGGGGGCTTTGTTTTAATTCATGCACGGCATGTGGGCTTTGCTGCCAAGGTCCTTCTCGAACAGCTCCCAGTCTTTGATTAGTGGTCAGTCAGGAAAATTCAAGATGGGATAGGGGCCAACATCACTGCCGAGAATCCACATTCTCATATCCTTTGGATTTCCTCCCCAAAGCTTTTTGAAATGATACTGAATTTTCATGGTTATTGTTACTGATTCTAACTGCTTAATTCCATGCTATATTGTTAATTAAATTTAAATTTCCTAGCTGCTGTGGTGGGATTTGTGCTCCAGATACTTAGTCAAAACCCTAGATCGTTAGGTGCAGCATGGCAGAGGGATGGCATCATAGAATAGTGCCTAGCATAATGTTTTGCAGTGCTAGTGGTCAGTGGTTCAATTCCTGAGGTGGTCTTTACTGAGTTTGTACATTCTCCGCATTATCCCATGAATTCTCTCTGGGTGCTCAGGTTTTCTCCAACATTTCAAAGACATATGGTTCAGGGTTAGTCAGCTGTGAGCACACTACATTGGCGGCAGAAGCATGGTGACATTTATAGGCTGCCCCCAGCACATCCTTGGACTGGTCATTGACAGAGTGGGTACACTGGCCCTATGGTGAGTGCAACCCTGTCATTGAGGACAGGATGCGGACACTTTATAAGGCATTGATCAGACCACTTTTAGAGTATTGTGAGCAGCTTTGGGGCCCTTATCTAAGAAAAGACATGCTGGCATTGGTACAGATGATTCTGGGAATGAAAGGGTTAAGTTATGAGTCGCACTCTCAGCTGAGGACACAGATAGAGTGAATGCACACAGTCTTCTTCCCAGGGAAAGGGAACTGAAGACTTGAGGGCAGAGTTTCAAGGTCAGAGGGGAAAGATTTGGATGCTTTCTGAGGGGCAACCTATTCATGCAAAGGCTAGTGAGTACACAGAATGTGCTGCTACATTTATTCAAGAACAACTTTTATATAAGTACAAGGATTGGAAGGATATGAGTTAAATTCAAGCAAATGGGATGAGCTTGCTGAGCACCATGATTGGAAGGGTTGAGTTGGACCAAAAGGTCTGATAGCGCAGCAATATGCATGACTCTATTACATTTTGGGGCATCGTAGTTTGGTGTTCAATTCCGACGCTATCTGTAAGGAATTTGTGTGTTCTCCCCATGACCCTGTGGGTTTCCTCCCACTTTCCAGAGATGTACTGGTTAGCGGGTTAATTGGTCAAGGTAAGCTGTCCTGTGGTTAAGCTAGCGTTAAATAGGTGGGTTGCTGAGAGTGTGGCTTGCCGGGCTGGAAGAACCTGTTCCACACTGTATCTCTAAATTTAAAAAAAATAAATACTCAGGGAAGAAGAGAGTAAATTTGCTGATCAAAAGCTCTCTCTGTCAAGCTTCTCAGATGTGTGGTTACAAACACAATATGAGCCAGCACTGCCAACATTACAGTGGTGAATGCGTCTAAAAATTACTGGTGTTCAAGCACTTCGCACAGTGAAAGGATCTGAAGGTGCAGTAGAAATGAAAGTCTTTCTTTCTCACCATATATCTCTTCTTTGTATTTGCTTGGAGCCTTCTGCCTTTGAGTAAGAGAAAGAAAACACTCTAAGTCCCCCATTGAAGTGAAGGAAGTACACAACATTAAATATTTTTCATTTCTCCCTTTTGATAGAGAAAGAGAAAACTCACTTCCAAATGGAGAATATTCTGGATGGCATGGTTGCTAGTGGTTTGATTGATGATTGATTGACTCAATTCCAATGCTGTTTGTGAGGAGTTTGCGTGTTTTTCCTGTGGCTGTGTGGATTTCCTCCAGGTGCTCTGTTTCCTCTTACATTCAAAACGCATACTTGTTCGTGGATTTATAGATCACATGGGTGGAAATGGGTCACGTGAGCTCATAGGGCCAGAATGGCCTGTTACCAAGCTGTATCTCTAAATAATTTGAAAAAATAATAACTTGCTTTTATAGATTTGCTGGCCACTCCTCTACGAAGACAGGTTCTGCTCCCGTGTGCTGTTTGTAACCTAGATGGTATGTAAGTCAGAAATCTGGCAGCAAGCTGATTTCCCACCCAGCAGAAGATCCCTGCAATGCTGTAGTAATGGCAAATCCATCCTGTCAGTTTCCACATAGCTGTTTGTGCTTATGGGCTGCACTTTATAATGTGGGGAGTCCCTATACCATAAATCCTTTGGCACTCCTCTTTTTGGTCTGCCATTGTTAGTCAATGGGGTGTGGTGGAGAGCCAATTTTGTACATGAATGTGTTTTCTGAAACCTCTCCAGGAGACAGCATGGTAGAATATTAGTACAGCACAGGAATAGACCCTTCAGCTCTCAGTTCCTGTGCTAAATTAAACTATTAACGTTCATGCGTCAATCTACCAGCTTCTATTGTATCTGCGTAAAATACCACCACTGAGAACTTATTCCAGAGCCCTACCACTCTCAGTGTAGAATGTTTGTAACTCTTTTAAACTTTCCCTCTCTCACATTAAAGTTAGATTCCCTAGTACTTGATATTACTACCCTGGGTAAAATACTCTTACGCTCTTCCCTATTTATGCTTCTCAAAATGCTTTAACCTTCTGGCAGGTCTCCCCTCAGATCCAGAGAAAACAATTCATCTTGTTCATCCTCTCCTTGTAGCTAATATTCTCTAATCCAGACTGCTCACTTTGAACCTCTTCTGCACCCTCTCCAAAGGTTCCACTTTCTTCCTGCGATGGGATGACCAGAACTCCAGAGAATACTTGGACTGTGGAAATCTTCCACCAGTCAACCCCACCGCACCCTGTCTCACCACTTTCCTCTTCTCTTTATCTTTGCCATCGTGCCTCCTCACTCTCAGCTCTGACGGAGAGTCTCGATCTGAAACATTGACAATTCCTTTCCTCCCATTGATGCTGTTCGATCTATTATTAAGTTCCTCCAGCAGATTTACTTATTTAATTTTATTTATAGATACCATGCAGAACAGGCTCTTTGGTCCAATGGACTGCACCACCCAGCAAATGACTGATTTAATTCTAGAATAATCTCAGGACAATTTACAATGACCAAAAGATCTATTAGCTGGTATGTCTTTGAACTCTCAGAGGAAACCAGACCACCAGGAGGAAACACACTTGATTTGCAGGGAGCATGTACAAGCTGCTTACAAATGGCACCAGAATTGTACTCTGAACTCCAATACCCAGAGCTGTAATAGCATTGCACTAACCTCTATGCTACCATTCCAAAGTGTTTGTTGTTGGAAATAGGGGTCTTACAGACTTTGGAAGATGGGATTTCACATTCCTTATTGAGTTATTCATCTATATTCCAAGACAAGGCTCTAACTAGGTGAGGTCATGTTCAAATTGAATTAATTTAACATTAGCCATGCAGAGGTAATGATTGACTTGAGATTTTTATTGCTTTCAGTACAAGAATCATTTTGACCATTCCTGCTGCAACTGAATTTATACAGTAAGTCAGAATGTCCCTATTAAGCTAAACTTATGGCACTGAGATTTAATTAGCACCTGAGGAAAGTTTTTTCCAAATGAAGGGATGTCCCCTTGCACCTTACACTCATTAAGAGGCATCTGCTGCATTAAGGTCATTAGACACCAGAGCACACGGTTATTTTACCCTTTCATACTTGTGGTATCATGCTCCGAAGTGCAGTGTTAAACGCAGGTACATTGACTAATTTCAATCTCCCTTCCTTGCCTGTACTTCTGATTACTGAGGGCCTGTGAACTGGATTTAATTAGAAATCAAGGTGTAAAGGTCAGTGCATGGGAATGGAGGTCATGAATGTTGAAGGCGATATGTTTTTTTTGGTCAGATTATGAGAATACCAGATCTCAATTGTCCTCATTCTTGTCCATCTTGTTTCATGCAAGTGGCCAAAGGAACTTATCTCCCAAAAGTTATAAGTAATAATGAAACCAGTGGAGAGCTGATGATGGTCACAACTTAGTTTCAACAGCTACACGATTGCATCAGATTTCAATAATATTGGGGTCTGTGAGTGCGACCCAGTCCTCACCTCCACTGGCTCTGTCTACACTTCTATCTACCTCAGGAAAGCAACCAACATAACCAAGGACACCTCCCACCACAGTCATTTTTTTAAACCGCAACCCATTTCCACGGGGCAGAAAACATAAACACTCAAGGACAGATTCTATCCCTGCTGTTATCAGACTCTTGAAGAGACCTCTTAAATGCATTCTTGATCTCTCAATTTACCATAAAGATTATTAGTTTTACTTATCACATGTACAGTGCCTATAAAAAGTATTCACCCACCCCCTTCCCCTTGGAAGTTTTCATGTTTTATTGTTTTACAACATTGTATCACAGTGGATTTAATTTGGCTTTTTTAATACTGATCAACAGAAAAGGACTCTTTCATGAACAAGTGCAAACAGATCTCTTCAAAGTGATCTAAATTATTCACAAATATAAAGCACAAAATAATTGATTGCTTAAGTATTCACCCCCTTCTAGTCAGTATTTAATAGATACACCTTTGGCAGCAATTACTGCCTTGAGTCTGTGTAGGTACATCTCTATCAGCTTTTCACATCTGGACACTACAGTTTTTCCCCATTCTTCTTTACAAAACTGCTCAAGCTCTGTCAGATTGCATGGGGATCATGAGTAAACAGCCCTTTTCCAGTCCAGCCACAAATTTTCAATTGGATTGTGGTATGAACTCTGACTTGCTCACTCCAGGATGTTAACTTTATTGTTTTTAAGCCATTTCCGTGTAGCTTTAACTTTATGCTGTGATCATTATCTTGCTGGAGAACAAATCTTCTCCCAAATTGCAGTTCTCTTGCCGAGTGCATCAGATTTTGTTCCAGGATGTCCCTGTATTCTGCTGAATTAATTTTACCCTCTACATTGACATGCCTACCAGAGCCTGTTGCAGTGAAGCAAGCCCAAAGCATGATACAATCTCCACCATGCTTCACAGTACTGATGGTGTGTTTTTGATAATGTGCAGTGTTTGGCTTACACCAAACATAGCACTTAGGCTGTTGGCTAAAAAGCTCAGTTTTGGTTTCATCAGACCATAGAACTTTCTTCCAGCAGACTTCAGAGTCTCTCACATGCTTTCTGGCAAACTAACTGAGATTTCATGTGAGTTTTCTCAACACTGATTTTCTCTTTGCCACTCTCACATAAAGCTGCAACTGGTGAAGCATCCGGGCAACAGTTGTTGTGTGTGCATTCTCTCCCATCTCAGCCACTTAAGCTTGTAACTCCACCAGAGATGTCATAGGTCTCCTGGTGGTCTTCCTCACTAGTCCGTATCTTGTATGGTCACTCAATTTTTAAGGATGGCCTACTCTAGGCAGATTTACAGATGTGCCATATTCTTTCTATTTCTTGATGATTGACTTAACTGTACTCCAAGGGATATTGTGACTTGGAAATTTCCTTGTATCCATCTCCTGATTTGTGCTTTTCAATAACCTTTTCATGGAGTTGCTTGAAGTATTCTTGTCTTCAAGGCATAGTTGTTGCCAGGATACTGACTCAGCAGCAGTTGGACCTTCCAGATACAGGTGTATTTTGAATACAGTCAATTGAAACACCTAGGCTGTACACAGGTCTCAAAAAACAGATCTACATTTAACCAATTATGTGATTTTTAAAACCAATGGGCTGCATTAGTAATGATTTGATGTGTCATATTAAAGTTGGGGTGAATACTTATGCAATCAATTATTTAGTGTTTTATATTTGTAATTAATTTAGATTACTTTGTAGAGAACTGTTTTCATGACAAGAGTCTATTTTTTTGTTGATCAGTGTCAAAAATGACAAATTAATTCCATTAAATCCACTGTAGTTCAATGCTGTAAAACAATAAAACATGAAAACTTCCAAGAGGGGGTGAATGCTTTTTATAAGCACTGTACATTAATATATTGAAATGTACAGTGAAACATGTCATTGTGTTATTTTCCAATGGCTCCACATCTTAATTTTCTGCCTGTGCTGAACTTTTTCTGTAACTGTGGCCTCATATACTCTATTCTGTTTTTGTTTACCATTCGTACTATCTGGATGTACTTATGTTTGGCACAGTCTATTCAGATGTGATACAAACCAAAGCATTTCACCACATCTTGGTACACTTAACAAAGCTAAACCAACTAATAATTACCAATTTTGGAAACCTGTCAAAGCTACGCAATTACAAATGTTTTACTAAACCAAATATACCAAACTTTATTTGATCGTAGGAGCCAGTGTTGAAGTATTGAGCATATTTATAGAATACACTGTGCCTAAGTCTTAAGCACATATGTATGGCTAGGGTGCCGAAGAATTTTGCATAGTACTGTAATTGTCAATGTGGAGCGGAGGTGGGTTTTTAAATCTGATAGGGGCCAAGAATGTTGGGAATGGCAAGGCTGGAGTGTTGCAAGAGGGGTGTGAGATAGGTGGTAGAGTAGTGCCAGTGGAGGGGGGATGGTATGGGTGCAAATACACCCAGCCCTGATAGACCACGCAAGGTTACTTGATTCCAAACAATTACGTTATTGATCATTACGCAATGTCTCTCAGGTGCTTTCCACTACCTCTCATCTCCCTTCCCCTTTTCCCAGCCATCATTCCTTCTTTCCCGTCCCCTTCCCACTCTCAGTTCAAAAAAAACATATCAGAATCAGGTGTATCATCACTCACATACATCATGAAAGTGTTGGCGCGTGGCCAAGTGGCTAAGGCGTTGGTCTAGTGATCTGAAGGTTGCTAGTTCGAGTCTTGGCTGAGGCCATGTGTGTTCCCTTGAGCAAGGCACTTAACACATTACTCTGCAAGGACATCGGTGCTAAGCTGTCCTAATGCCCTTCCCTTGGACAATATTGGTGGCTTGGAGAGGGAAGACTTGCAGCTTGAGCAACTGCAAGGTTTTTTTTCCATAAAAAAACCTTGCTCAGGTTTGCATCCTGTAAACTTTTCAAGGCGCAAATCCATGGTCTATTGACCCTAACTGAGGTCTACGTACATACATCATGAAAGTAGATTTTTTTAGTAGCAGCAGTTTAGTGCAATACATAAAATTGCCATGGTACTGTGCAAAAGTCTGAAGAACACTAGCTATATATAGGACTAAAACTTCTGCATGGTACTAAAATATATATAGTCCTACCTGTCTGCATGATGTCAGCTGATGAACCCAAAGGAACGGCTGAGGCTGATGCAGTTTGGCACCAGCAGCATCACAGGAGTTGCCAGCATAGTTAAGTCCAATGTAGAACTGCCTTAGGGACATCAGTTCTGGATTTTTTCCCCTGGGGTTTACACCCGAAGCCTTCCCTGGAGTAATATAGCTGCAAGGCAGTGGACTCTTGAGGTCAGAGATTTCCTTCTCCTGCATGAGGTCCAACCATGACTGACGAGGACCATCTATTCAACGCAACTGGTTTTAAGGTGCCAGAAACCCGTCTTTGCCCCTTCTCCTGTCGGTAGAAACGGTTCCGCTGGGCTTAGTAGCTAAGCCGCTCATGGAGGCCAGGAGCTGGATTTGCTTGTCGGAGGCATTTGCACCGCACTGTAGTAATTTTATGTATCCATCTCTACTGCTGCCACAAAACAATTTTTACAACATGGGTGAGTGAAGCTAAACCTGATTCTGATAAAGGTCTTATTGTGAACCCCCCCCCCCCCACACACCCCCTATGGTGCTCTGCACACTCCAATCTCAGCATCCTTTGCTCCTGCCAGGTTTACAAACTCTCTCCCTGCTCCACATTGACGAAAAGAGTACTGTGTAAAAGTCTTAGACACCATCGCTAGATGTATGTGCCTAAGACTTTTGCACATTACAATACACACATACATATATACTTGTACATATATATGTGTGTGTGTGTGTGTGTGTGTGCATTTATATAAGTAGTATATAGTAAATATAGAAGAAGAGATTCACTTGTAGAATCCTACAAATAATACACAGATATGGCATCAAAATGTCTGACACTAGAGATCATGCATTTAGGATGAGAGGGGGAAAGTTCAGAGGAGATATATGTTGCAATATAGAGTGATAGGTGCCTGAAGTACAGAGCCAGTGGGAGTGGTGAAGCAGATTTGATAGAGGTGCTTAAAGGGTTCTGAGAGAATCATGAATCCACAGAGGATGGAATAATATTGACCATGTATAGGAAGAAGTGATTAGGGTCATTAGGCATTATTTTGTTTACTAGGTTGGTAGAACACTGTGGGCTGAAGGGCCTGTTCTTGTACTGTACTGTTCTATGTATTGTAGAACAGTGCACCTGCCAGGGAATGGTATGGGGTTATTTGAAAATATCAGAGCAGGACCAGTGTAGAAGGAATGCGAATGTCTATTCTCACCAATCACAATTAACTGTAGTTCATTCATGTCTATGTCACCTTACACATCCTGTCTACCTTGTATAACCTGACCTATATTTGGCGTCTATTAGGACAACACATTAACCGTAGAATTTAGTTATCTTGTATTCTTATCTCTTCATATGTCCTGCCACAGAATAGGGTACATAACTTGCATCTTTCCATAATAATTTTGAACCAGAATCTTCTCTGACCCTTTTAGATGGGATAAAAGCATCTCTTATGGCAATTTTATTGATTTTATTTGCTGATGTTCTGAGTCCCAGACCTTATTAAATATCAATAACTCAAACTTATGGTCAATTTTGCTTTGCTCTTCACGTGGGTTTGTGGAGCATAGACTGTCTGCCCTGTTTCACACATTGTAATAATGGTTAAATTTCAAAAGGTAGAATGTAAAACATAGAAATCTCCAGCATATTACAGGCCCTTCGGCCCACAATGTTGTGCTGACCATGTAACATAATCTAGAAACTGCCTAAAGTTATCCTACCACATAGCCCTGTATTTTTCTAAGCTCCATGTACCAATCTAAGAGTCTCTTAAAAGACCCTATTGTTTCCGCCTCTACCACCATCGCTGGCAGTGCATTCCATACACTCACCACTTGCTGTGTAAAAAACTTACCTCTTACATCCCCCCAATACCTACTTCCAAGCACCTTAAAACTGTGCCCCCTCATGTTAGCCATTTCAGCCGTGGGAAAAAGACTCTGGCTATCCACACAATCAATGCTTTCATCAACTTATACATTGCTATCAGGTCACCTCTCATCCTCCGTTATTCCAAGGAGAAAAGTTCAAGTTCACTCACCCAATTTTTATAAGGCAGGCTCTCCAATCCTTGTAAATCTCCTCTGCATTCTCTCCATTGTATCCACTTCTACTATCAACCAGAGTAGGTGATGCACAGTGAGTGGAAGGTCACTAAGGATGGAATGTGTAAGAGCAGGGGATCTGGGAATACAGATCCAAAATTCCGAGACAGTGGTGTCTCTGATAGTCAGGGTCATAAAGAAAGTTTTTGGCACACTGGCCTACATAAATCAATGTATTGAGTATAGGAGTTGAGAGGTTATGTTGAAATTGTGTAAGATGTTGGTGGGGCCTGATTTGGAGTATTATGTGCCGTTTTGGTCACCTACCTACAGGAAAGATGCAAATAAGATTATGCAAAAAAATTTACAGGAATGTTGCTGGAATTTGAGGACCTGGGTTATAGAGGATGGTTGAATAGGTTAGGACTTTATTCCCTAGAACATAAACAATCGAAGGGAGATTTGATAATGGGATACAAAAAATTATGAGGGGTATAGATAGGGTAAATGTAAGCAGGCTTTTTCCACTAAAGTTGGGTGAGACCACAATTAGAGATTGTAAGGCTGAAAGACTACATGTTTAAGGGGGACATGCAGGAAAACTTCTTCACACAGAGGGTGTTAAGATTGTGGAATAAACTGCTAGCGCAAGTGGTGGATGCAGGTTCAATTCAACGTTTAAGAAAAGTTTAAATAGATACTGGATGTGAGGAATATGGATAGTGATAGTTCAAGTGTTAGTTGATGAGATTAGACAGATTAATGGTTTGACACAAACTAGAAGGGCCAAAGGGCCTGTTTCAGTTCTGTAGAGTTGACTCTATGACTCTAAAAAATTGATAATGTAACCGGGTGTGAAGCGTTGTGTAGTTTCCTAAAGTCATGGAATATAATTCTGAGATGCAAATCCTCCTTCAGTATTCTACTGAGTCATGCAACATGAAAACAGGCCATTCGCCCCACAGTGTACTGCTGATTATCATGTAGCTTCCTATCTTAATCCCAAATTACCCATTACTTTGTTTGTAATCTTCTGTAGTTTAACTACTCCAGTTCTCAGATAAAAATGTTGTTGGAATACCTGCTTCCTCCACACCTTCAAAAGTGTATTCCCAATTCCAATAACCTCTGTGGAAAGAAAATTCTTCCTTGGATTCACTCGAGATTAGAATCAGAATCAGATTTATTATCACTCTTCTTGTAAGACCTGAAATGTGTTCTTTTGCAGCAGTGATACAGCGCAACAATCTAAAATTACTCTGAATTACAAAATAAATAAGGGTAAAAAGAAGTTGTGAGGTAGGGTTCATGGGTTCAATGTCCATTCAGAAATCTGCCCTAGGGGAAGAAGTTGCTCCTGAATTTTTGAGTGTACTTTCAGGCTCCTGTACCTCCTCCTCAAAGATAGCATCAAGAAAGGATATGTCCTGGATGGTTAGTGTCCCTAATGTTGAATACCACATCCTTGAGGAACCACATCTTCAAGATGTCCTTAATAGTGGGGAGGATCATGCCATGATGGAGCTGGCTGAGTCTACAAATCTATGTGGTCTCTTTTGATCCTGTGCATTGGAGCTTTCATATGAGACTCTGATACAACCAGTTAGAATGCTATCCACAGTACATCTGTAGAAATTTGCAAGAGTCTTCGGTGACACACCAAATCTCCTCAAAATCCTAAGAAAATAAAGCCACTGACATGCCTTTTTAATGATTGCATCAATGTGTTGTGACCACGACTTATGATTAAAGATGTTGATAGCCTGGAACAGAAGGCCCTCAGTGAAGTCTGATGCATAATTTGACTTCTTCTTTCCACAATCAATTCCTGGTTGCTAAGTTGCCAGGTTGTTGTTGTGACACCACTAAACCTGCTGATCTATCTCAGTCCTGTATGCTTCCTTGTCACCATATGAGATTCTGCCAACAAAAGCAGTGTCATCTTTGAATTACAAATTGCATTTGAAATGTGCTCAGCAATATCGTCATGGGTGTAGGGAGAGTATAGCAGCGGGCTAAGCATGCAAACTTGAGGTGTGCTGGTGTTGATTGTCAGTGAGGAGGAGTGGTTATTACCAATCTGTACTGACTGTGGTCTCCCGGTGAGGAAGTCAAGGATCTAGTTGCTGAGGGACGTGCAGGGGCTCATGTTTAGAAACTTGTAGATTAGTACTGAGGATTTGATGCTATTAAATACCGAGTTATAATTGATGAAGTTTCTGCATGAGAGGGATGGGCCTGAAATGACTTTATCTGTTTATTCTCTCCATAGATGATGTCTGACTTGCTGAGTTCCTCCAGCATTTTGTGTTTGTGTTACTCATGATCTCAAACATCTCCAGCACCTCTTGTGTCTTTGATAAACAACAGCCTGACGTATGTTTTGCTGTTGCCTAGGAGCTGTAATGGAGAACCAGTGAGATTGCATCTGCTTTAGACCTGTTGTAGTAGTAGGCAAAACCCTTAACCTAAGGCATTATCCTCCAAGAAGACAACAAACTCGTCTTAAGGTTTGGAGGCTTGTGTGCCTCAATGACCTGGAGAGCTATGTTGCCTGGACTCAGGGCCTTGTACTTTGGCTCTTGACAGGGTCACCCATGCCCAACAGGTCAAAGGTTAGAGGCCAGACTAAGAGTTTTCCACTGGTCCTCCAGGTTTGGGGATTCAGCTCAGGGCTAACAACCCTAACTGGTAAAAAAAAGTGTTGCGAAAATAGCAATGAGGATTGCGTCTATATCTGTGTGTGACTGTATGGGCAGACAGAGATGGAAGACCTTCATTGCTGCCCTAAACACCAGCAGCGTAATGCGAAGATTGCTAAAGCATTACCTTCTGGTTTTAGCACTGATGAGGGTCCAAAGCAGGCTTACAAGAATGATGAGCGTTAGAGTCTGCAGAGATTCAGCATTACATCAAAAACTTTGACAGACTTCTATAGTGTGTAGTGGAGACTGTACTGACTGGCTGCATCACAGTCAGGTATGGGACCGCCAATGTCTTTGAATGAAAAATGCTACAGAATGTACTGCATTTGGCCCAGTACATCACAGGTAAAGCCATCGCAACCACTGAGCACATCTACATAAAATGCATCCATCATCAAAGATTCTCAGCACTCAGACCATGATCTTTTCTCGCTGCTGCCAACAGGTACAAGGTATGAGAGCCTTAAAACTTGCACCATCAGGTTCAAGCACAGTTACTACCCTCAACCATCAACATTTTCTCTTCAACAAAAGAGAATAACTGCACTCATATATTGAGATATTCCCACAACCAATGATCTCACTTTAAGTACTATTTATCTTGTTATTTCATGCTCTCGTTATTTATTGCTATTTATTTATATTTGCATTTGCCCTGTCTTTTATGTTCTTTCATTCCGTTATTGTTACTATTCTACAGATTTACTGAGTATGCAGACAAAAGAATCTTCCAGTTGTATGTGCTGACATATATGTACTCTGATAATAAAATTTACTTTCAACTTTTTGAACTTTGAATTTTGAGCATTTGATGACTCTGGGACTGTCTCGCTGGAGTTTAGAAGAATGAGGGGGGATCTCAATGAAACCTACTGGATATTGAAAGGACTAGATAGAGTGGATGTGGAGGTAACGTTTTCTATGGAAAGAGATTCTCGTATGAAAGGGAGCAGCCTCAGAATACAAGGACGTCCCTTTTGAAGAGACATGAAGAGAAATTTCATTCACCAGAGGGTGGTGAATCTGTGGATTTTATTGTCTCAGATTGCCATGGAGGTCAAGTCATTTGGAATATTTAAAATAGAGTTTGATAGGTTCTTGACTTATAAGGGCATCAAATGTTAGGAAAGAAGGCAGGAGAATGGAGTTCAGAGGGAAATAAAATGGAATGTCGGAGAAGATTCAATAGTCCGAATGTTCCAATTCTGCTCGTATGTCCTATGGTCTTATGAGTGAAGTTTCCAGCAATCTACCCTGTTATGTTGGTCTTTATTTCAGTAACTGGATCTGAACTAGGAGCAGGGATCATAGAGGTTCTATTAGTGCATTGGTGTTCAAACGTGATTTTTCTTATTCCAGCCATGGTCCATGTACAGGTCAATGGGATGAGGCATTTTAAATAGATTGGCATGGACTAGATGGGCCGATGAGCCTATTTCTGAGTGTATTTTTCTATGACTCTATGACACCAATGCACTTACACAAGGACAGCTATTATCTGAAAGGATATGAACCCTTTCACTGGCTGACTTAGAGCTTTTTTCTGATGTCAGGTCATGCACTGACGAGTAGCTGTGCCTTTTCATAACAGAAATGAAATTCCAGAGAGCTGTTAGACAAGTACCAGCTGGAGTTTTAAATCTCAGTGATACATCGAGGCAGGAACAATGAGATGAATTATTACAAAGGACATGCAGACAATGCAACAAAAATCTTCGAGTCGACCCAGTGTAAAAGCATTGGGTATGTGTTATGGCAACTTTCAAATTCCTTGAAGCACTTTGCTACCTATGGCGTGCTTTTGAAATGATGCAACCATTATGGTTATATCTCATGTACAGCTTCTTTGTACACAGTGATGCTCCCACAAAGTGTGATCTAAAGCTAGCAGTGTGATGTTGTCTGGTGAAGGAACATTGACCAGAGAAATGAGGATCATTCCAAAGCTCTCTTTCAAACTAACCCTTAGGATCTTCAGAATCCACCTGGGAGACCAGAAGGAGCTGCTTCTTAAAATGCTTTCACCATTGTATATCAGGAACAGAATCAGAATTATTATCACTGACCTGTACAGGATCCAAAAGGGTGTACAGGAATTTTGCAATCTGAATCAACATCAGCATCGGGTTTAACGTTACTGACTTAGATAATGTGAAAAATAATTGCTTTGCAACAACAGGCAGTTCAAAAACATAAAATGATCATAATTCTTCTCTGAGGGTCATCACCTTGTCGCAGTGGAGAGGCTTGTATGTTCTGGAGATCCCAAGAGCGATACTGCTTGGAGCATAGATCCTGGTAGCATCACCAGTGGCAGGAAGGTCTGGACAAAGTGTGATCCAACCAAGACTACAACAGTGGAGCTGGCAAAAGATGGTGGCACTACACATTAGCAGTGACAGCGGAGGAAATTTGTGGCATTGGAAGGTCTCCAGTCTTCTTGCATTCTATGCCACTGGACACTGAACACGATCTGTCAAGGCCTCTGTGGTGGCTGCCTATTCATCAGCCTCCCAAAATTAAACAAAGGCTAGCACAGGCATTCTCCAGTAAGGGAATTACGCCTTAGGAGAACAACATACTCAACTTGAGTGATCAGACTAGTACTATTACTGCTACTATAAATTGCAAAGATAAGTAACTAGTGCTAAATTTACAGGAGCATCACTGAGAGTGTCATGACCAGCTGCAACATCCTCTGGTATGGAAATTCAAAGATATCTGACCACAGGTCCCTACGAAGTATTGTGAGGAATGCTGAGAAGATCAGCAAGATCTCTCTTCCACCCATTACAGACATTTTATCATGAGTGCTGCATACACAGGGCTTTGAGCATTGTTGATGTTCCATCCCATCCCTCAAACAATCTCTTCGACCTCCCCCCCCCCAATCATCCGGTAGGAGGTACCATAACATAAGACCATAAGATATAGGAGCAGAAGTAGGCTATTTGGCCCATTGAGTCTGTTCCACCATTCATTCATGGGCTGATCCAATTCTTCCAATCATCCCCACTGCCGTGCCTTCTCTCTGTACCTTTTGATGTCCTGGCTAATCAAGTACATATCTACCTTGGCCTTAAATACACTCAATGACTTGGCCTCCACAGCTGCTTGTGGCAACAAATTCCACAGATTTACCTTCCTCTGACTAAAGTAATTTCTCTGAATCTCTGTTCTAAATGAATATACTTTAATCCTGAATTTGTGCCCTCTTGACCTAGACTCCCCTACCATAGGAAATAATTTTGCCATATCTAACTGGTTCAGGCCTTTTGACATTGAAAATATTTCTATGAGATTCCCCCCCCCCCCCCCCCACAATTCTCCTAAACTCCAATACAGCCCAAGAGCTGCCAGATGTTCCTCATAAGGTAACCCTTTCATTCCTGGAATAATTCTCGTGAATCTTCTCTAAACTCTTTCCAATGTCATATATCCTATCTAAAATAAGGAGGCTAAAACTACACACAATACTCCAATTGTGGTCTCATGGGTGCCTTATAGAGCCTCAACATCACATCCCTGCTCTTATATTCTATACCTTTAGAAATAAATGCTAACATTGCATTCGCCTTCTGCACCATCGACTCAACCTGGAGGTTAACCTTTAGGGTATCCTGCACAAGGACTCCCAAGTCCCTTCATATCTTTCCATTTTGAATTCTATATAATCTAAATAATAATCTGCCTGGTTATTTCTTCCACCAAAGTGCATGATCATACACCTCCCAAAATTCTATTTCATTTGCTACTTCTTTGCCCATTCCCCCAAACTAACTAAGTCTCTTTGCAGGCTCTTTGCAGCATTAGGACAAGGGTTGATAGGATGGGAAACAGCTTCTTCCTCCAGGCCGTGAGATTACTGAACTCCCTGCCACCGTCCAGGTCTCATCATGTATGAATTGCCAGTAGCATTATTCTGTTACTTTGTAACTTATACGTACCATATTATCTCATAATTTATTTGTGGTAATTTTATTTTATGAGTTATGTGTTTGAGTTTATATGTACTATGTTGAGCACCTTGGTTCAGAGGAATAGTTTATTTTCGTATTATACATGTGTATGGTTGAATGATAATTAACTCAACTTGACCTGGAACTTGAAAAAAAGAATAACAATGTTCATGGGTTCACGGTTCATTTGGAAATGTGATGGTGGAGGAGAAGAAGCTGTCCCTGAATCGTTGAATTTGGATTTTCAGGCTTCTGTACCTCCTGCCCAATGGCAGTGACAAGAAGAGGGCATGGTGAGGATTTCTTGATGGATGCTGCTTTCTTGAACCGCTGTCTCTTGAAGAAATTCTCAATGGTGGAAGAGATGTGCTCATGATCGAGTTGGCTGAGCCTACAATCATCTACAGCCTCTTGTGATCCTTTGCATTAGATCCTCCATACCAGGTTCAGATACAACCAGCCAGAGTGCCCTCCACCTGCATCTATGGAAATTTGTATGAGTCTTTATTGATGTACCAAATCTCCTTAAACTTCAAATCAAGTAGGACCACCAGTGTGCCTTCTTCATGGTAGCATCAAGGAGGTGGGCTCAGGATAGCTTCTCTCAGGAACTTGAACTTGAAGCTGTTCAAACTTTCCGTCACTGACCCCCCAGTGAGGACTGGAGTGTGTTCTTCTGATGTCCCCTGCCTGAAATCCACAATCAATTCTTTGGTCTTCCTGAAAATATCCTCTAAAGGATTAAAGAAATAATAGCTGGTAGCACAAAAGAGAGAGAAAAAAAGAAAATGATATAGAATCCGCAGTATAGTTTTCACAGCTTGAGATACTAAAAATGAAGAACTAATATTTATTTAGCAAATTTTAATGACTTCGGGGTGTTTCAATGCACTTCACAACAATTATTTACTTCTGAGTGCAGTCACAGTTGCAATTTACAAACCGCAGTATTCAATTTCTGCACAGCAAGGTCCCACAATGGGCAATTTGCTGTTGACCTGTAATGAACAGGCAGTGCAGACTAAAGGGTGTAAATTCTAAAACATGCACACAAAATAAAGGGCCTGTCAATATACAAACTCAAATCTTTCAAAGCAGCAGGAAATACTGAGAGAGAGAGATTACAAAAGCCTATGCATTCCAAGGATTCGCAAAAAGGGACATGGAATAAAAATACAGCTTGCGTTGTGGTCTTACTGCACAATGTTTTATATATGTGTCAGATAATGCTACATCATAGTCACAGAGTTATGCAGCAGGGAGAAAGGTCATTTGGCCCAACTTGTCCCTGCTGACCAAGATATCCCATCTAAATTGTCCCATTTGCTGCCCTTTGTATAAATAAAATTGATCCTCATGTTCCTCTTAAACCTTCTCCCCCTCTCCATTGTGCCCTAAACAAAATCATCTAGCTTAGACAATCAAGTAACTGATACAGAAAATCATTACATCACCATTAAGGAGGTACAGGAGCTTCAGGTCCCCCAACACCAGATTCAAGGAAAGTAAATTCAGTCAACTCTATCATAGACCAGGACCAGGACCCAACGCCCAGGACCTCTTCAAGGAGTGATGCCTCAAAAACAACCCCCACCACTTAGGAGATGCTCTCTTCTCATTGTTACCATCAGAGAGGGGGTACTGAACCCTGAGGACACACACTCAATATTCAAAAATAGCTTCTTCCCCTCTGCTATCCAATTTCTGAATGGACATTAAGCCCATGAACATAGCCTTAGCACTTTTTTTCTCTTTATGCACTACTTATTTAACTTGATTATAGACAGTGCCTATAAAAAGAATTCACCTCCTCTCCTTGGTAATTCTACTGTTTTACAGCATTGAATCACATTGGATCTAATTTGGATTTTTTGACACTGATCAACAGAAAAGACTCTTTTGTGTCAAAGTAAAAACAGATTTCTACAAATTGGTATAAATTTAATACAATTATTGAATACAAACTAATTGATTGCATAATTACTCATACCTCTTCAAGTCAGTATTTGGTAGATGCACCTTTAGCATCAATTACAACCTTGAGTCCACGTGGATGGGTCTCTATCAGCTTTGCACATCTGGACAGTGCAGTTTTTCCCCATTCTTCTTTACAAAACTGCTCAAGCTCTGTCAGATTGCATGGGGATCGTGAGTGAACAGCTCTTTTCAAGTCCAGTAACAAATTCTTAATTTGATTGAGGTCTGGACCCTGACTTGGCCACTCCAGCATATTAACTTTGTTGTTTTTAAAACATTCCTGTGCAGCTTTGGCTTTATACTCGGGGTCATTGTCTTGCTGGAAAACCAATCTTCTCCCAAGTTGCAGTTCACTTGTCGACTGCATCAGGTTTTGCTGGAGAATTTCCATATATTTTGCTGCATTTATTTTACCCTTTATCTTCAGAAGCCTTCCATGGCCTGCTGCTGTGAAGCATCGCCACAGTATGATGCTTCACAGTAGGAATTGTATGTTTTCGATGATGTGTGGTGTCAAACATAGTGTTTAATCTGAGGGCCAAAAAGCTCAATTTTGGTTTCATCAGACCATAGAACTTTCTTCCAGCTGACTTCAAAGTCTCCCACATGCCTTCTGACAAAATCTAATGAGACTTAATGTGAGTTTTTCTCAACAGTGGCTTTCTCATCATGTTCTACTATAAAGCTGCGACTGGTGAAGCACCTGGGCAACAGTTGTTGTATGCACAGTCTCTCCCATCTCAGCCACTGAAGCTTGTAACTCCTTCACAGTTGTTATAGGACTGTTGGTGGTCTCCTTCACTAGCCACCTTCTTGTACGGTCACTCAGTTTTTGAGGATGGTCTGCTCTAGGCAGATTTACAGCTGTGCCATATTCTTTCCATTTCTTGCTGATTGACTTAACTGTACTCCAAGGGACATTCAGTCACTTGGAAGTTTTCTTGTATCCATCTCCTGACTTGTGCTTTTCAATGTGGATAACTTCACTCATCTCAACACTGATTCCACAACCTACAGATACACTTTCAAGAACTCTACAACTGATGTCTCAATATTCATTGCTATTTAATGTATTATTATTACTTCTTTTTCTCTTTTAATATCTGAATAGTTTGTTGTCCTTTGCACATTAATTCTATATGTTATTTGTACTTACTGTGAATGCCCACAAGATAAATAATCTCAGGGTTTCTATATGGTGACATATATGTTCTTTGTTAGTAAATTTACTTTGAACTTTGAATTTTGAAGATTTCCATGAATATTCCTGTTTTGTTGGATTCTAGTTACGAGATTAGACAAGAGAAGCTATGTTGGAGCAAAAAAGAGGAAATATAATGGAAATGTTCAAATCATGAAAGTTAGAGAACAGAGAAAAGGGTGTGGCGGTTCCCATTGGCAGCAAATTTAAAACCCAACGTATATAGTTTGTGTGTAATGTCACGGGGAAAACAAAATGACTTTGCTATCATACACATAAAGGCAGCATCAATGGAGATGAATAAACTGTTGACTTTTCAAGCTGAGACCATTCATCAGGACAGGAGCTGTAATGATGGGTCCTTCATTGGCCCTGATGATATCTCTCAGCCATAGATGCTGCCTGACTTGCTGAGTTCCTCCTGCATTTTGTGTACATTACTCTGGACTTCCAGCATCTGCAGAATCATTTGTGCTACAACTTTGCTATCATAATCAGGAGCACACTGACCGTAGACTTTGTAAACACACAGTCAACCAATGATTTCAAGAAGGAATTAGATAGGAAGGTGCAAATTTTTTCACTTGATGATGAAGAAAGATCAGAGGTTTGGGATTGGTGGGACTACATAAATTGTTAGCTGAGATGGAATGGGCCAAGTAGCCTCATTTTTGGCCATGATGTGGCTAGGCTTCTGAACCTGTTCTTCATTTCACTGATGTTGATTGTTAAGCAGGACTTCAGGGGAATCTCTACCTTTAACAACAGTGTGTCTTAAGATTTTCTTCTTGGTGAAACAAAGGAAGACTTCAAAGTGCAGTGGAGTAGAGATTTGAGGCTTTGACTCAAGAGATTCTGGCAGTTTTGGCAGTTGGACCGTGCAATCAAGTCAATCAAGATTTGAATAGCTCAGCAGAAAGCTGTTGATTAGACAATCAAGATTTAAATAGCTCAGATTCCGGAGAAAGCAGCTGATTGGGCAATTGAGGTCAGGTGACCAAGCAGTTTGGAAAAGCTCAAACAAATAAATGGAGGGTTACCTCAAGCGGAGCGGCCTGTGGAAAGTGGCCAGTGAGTGAGTGGGCCAGTGAAGGAGTCGAGATTTGAGGCTTTGACTTGAGAGGCTTGGACGAGAAGAGGCGGAGGACGGGCTTGTTCCCAGTTAGTCTTTACAATGCCTCCTGAGACGGTGATGTGCCTCTCCTGTGAGATGTGGCAGTCTTGGGGGAGCTCCCCTCTCCTGCAGAGTCACACCTGCCAGAAGTGCTTGCGGCTGGGCGATCTGGAAGACCATGTGAGGAATCTGGAGCAGCAACTGGATGACCTTCGACTCATAAGGGAGAATGAGGCAGTCATAGATGAGAGCTACAGGGAGGTAGTCACACCTAGGCTGCTGGAAGCAGGTTGTTGGGTGACAATCTGAGGGGGGAAAGCGAAGGAGAGTAGACAGGTAGTGCAGAGCACCCCTGTAGCCATTCCCCTGAATAATGTCTACCATCCTGGATGCTGTTGGCGAGGATGACTGACCAGGTGTGAGGCATGGTTGCAGGGCCTCTGGCATTGAGTCTGATCCTGTGGTGCAGAAGGATGGGACGGAGAAGAGGAGAGCTGTCGTCATTGGAGACTTTATTGAGGGTTGGCACAACATTGTGGGCCAAGGGCCTGTAATGTGCTTTATTATTCTATGTTCTATGTTCAAAGTTCAAAGAAAATATTATTATCAAAGCACATATATGTCACGATATACAGCCCCAAGATTCACTTTCTTGTGGGAATACTCTGCAAATCTATAGAATAGCATCTATAACAGGATCAATGAAAATCAACTAGAGTGCAGAAGACAACAAACTGTGCAAATACAAATGTAAATAATTAGATTAGTTAGATTAGATTCAACTTTATTGTCATTGTGCCGAGTACAGATACAAAGCCAATGAAATGCAGTTAGCATCTAACCAGAAATGCAAAAAATAGTATATAATAATTAGCAATAAATAACAAGACTATGAAATAATGAGACAAAGAGTCCTTAAAAGTGAAATCATTGTGGGAACATTTTGATGATAGGGCAATAAGGTGTAGTAATCCCCTTTTTGTTTGAGGATGTAACGATCTACAGACGAGTAGTCCTAAGTTTGGAGTAAACTCAAGAGTCGATAGTAAAAATTAACAATGAAAGTTTATTTGGAGATTGATACATGTAATAGAACATAGAATAGTACAGCACATTACAGGCCCTTTGGCCCACAATGTTGTGCCAACCCTCAAACCCTGCCTCCCATATAACCCCCCACCTTAAATTCCTCCATATACCTGTCTAGTAGTCACTTAAGCTTCACTAGTGTATCTGCTTCCACCACCGACACAGGCAGTGCATTCCACGCACCAACCACTCTCTGAGTGAAAAACCTTCCTCTAATATCCCCTTTGAACTTCCCTCCCCTCACCTTAAAGCCATGTCCTTTTGTACTGAGCAGTGGTGCCCTGGGGAAGAGGCGCTGGCTGTCCACTCTGTCTATTCCTCTGAATATCTTGTACACCTCTATCATATCTCCTCTCATCCTCCTCCTCTCCAAAGAGTAAAGCCCTAGCTCCCTTAATCTCTGATCATAATCCATACTCTCTAAACCAGGCAGCATCCTGGTAAATTTCCTCTGTACCCTTTCCAAGGCTTCCAGATCCTTCCTATACTGAGGTGACCAGAACTGGACACAGTAATAATCAAACTAAGAGCTGAGAACACGTAATGGTAGCTCACACAGAACTCAAATCCAGGACTCAGCTCAAATCCAATGAGCAATGGTCCAGAATAACCTTAAAAAGAACATAAGCCACAGGAAACCAGTGTGGGCCGAAACCACTTAGGAATGCGAAGTAGAAGGAAACCGTATTCACACAATAGGTTTCTCAAAGAACAGCTTAATGACAAAAGCAGTCATTAAACAACTCTACTAAATTGAAAGCAATTATGTTTAGGTGTGTCGAGTCCTGCCGCTACCCAGCGCCCCTCACTGGTCTGAAGCGCTCATGACAGTGGGGACCATCTCAGGATGCACCTTTATTCAGTAAGGCAGGAATATCCTGCCTTTCATGAAGCTTCTAATTCAGTAACAGTATAATTAATTACTCAGTATGCTGGAACCTAAATGTACTGCTACCATGGCAAGCAGCCCAGTATCTGAGCACAGAGCTTAAACACACTACTGGGTTTGGATTTGTTGAGTAGCTTTGCCCTTGGTTTGTCCGCCACTCATCCTTGCCTGTCTGATTTGGGTGACTTCTGCCAAATTCACAGCTGGTCCCATTGGACCGAGTGCCTTTCATGCAAGTGTTGGCACCATACCATATACCCTAACTTCCTGAAGACTAGCTATGCAAATTATTCCAGCAGTGTGCAATTAGACCACAGACAGAGCAGGCTGCACCTATCGGTATCCTCATTTACGGATGGCTTTTACTCCATTAGAAGCAGTTCAGAGAAGGTTAACTGGATTAATACTTGTAATGCTTAGGGTAAGTCATGTCAGAATAGATATATTCTTTACAAAAAGAGGCAGGTGCATGGAATTCCTTGCTAGAAGTGGTGATAGAGTCAGGTACATTAGCAACATTTAAGAAACTCTCAGATGGACACATGGATGATAGAAAAAATGAGGGTTCTGTAGGAGAAAAAGTTAGAATGATCACAGAATTGGTTAGAAGATCTGTGTAACATTGTGGCCTGAGGTGCCTATACTGTGTTGTAGGTTCTATGTTCTCATCATCGTTATGTGCCATGTTGTATGATGTGGTTGATCATGGTCTGCGAGACCATGACTATTCCTGGCAATTTTTTTTACAGAAGTGGTTTGCCATTGTCTTCTGGGCAGTGTCTTTACAAGACTGGTGACCCCAGCCATTACCAATACTCTTCAGAGATTGTCTGCCTGGCATCAGGGGTCACATGAACAGGTCTTGTGATATGCACCAGCTGCTGATACAACCATCCACCACCCACTCCCATGATTTCACATGATCCTGATTGGGGGACCAATCAGGTGCTACACCTTACCCAAGGGTGTCCTGCAGGCTAGTGGAGGGAAAAAGTGTCTTATACCTCCTTTGGCAGAGATGAATCTCCACCTCACAACCTAATTCTGTGTTCGATGTTGGGCAGTTTACCCGGGCAGGAGCTTTGAAGAGTGAAGCAGATCTTGACTGAAAGATAAAAGATCCTTACAGAACTATAAAAGGTGGACATGAAGAGTGGCATGTCTGCGAGCCTGAGAATCTGGGGTCAAGGACTGGAGGCCTGGAGGTGTTTGAAGGGTGGATGGGTAGGTAGAAGAGATGAAAAACGGGCTTGTTTTGCTTTTGTCTTAATATAGAAGCATAGAAAATAGGTGCAGGAGTAGGCCATTCGGCCCTTTGAGCCTGCACCGCCATTCAGTATGATCATGGCTGATCATCCAACTCAGAAACCTGTACCTGCTTTCTCTCCATACCCCCTGATCCCTTTAGCCACAAGGGCCATATTGTTTTCTATTGTTGTCAGTGTTAATATTGCTGTTGCTGCTTGTGCTGGTGCCGGAATGTATGGCTGTTCCTAAAACAAACGATGATACATTTCACTGTATGTTTCTATTTACATATAATAAATAAATGAAGTTGAATCCAGAGTTTCATTCACTAGCTCAGCCAAGCTTTACAGAGTCAGGGAAAAGATCCTTTCACAGTAATATCCCAGAGAGTTACAAATCGTGGTGAGGATCCTGGGCCTGAAGCCTCAATTGGCCTAAAATCATGCCAAACACTTCCAGCCCTTAGCAACACACACAGAATGCTGAAGGGACTCAGCCAGTCAGATGGCAGCTATGAAGGGAATTAAACAGTTGATGTTTCAGGCCAAGACCCTTCTTTGGGTCTGCTTGACCTGCTGAGTTCCTCCTAGGTTTCTTCTTGTGTTTGTTGCTCAGGAGCTCCAGCAGCTGCACAATCTCTTGTGACTGCCGACCCTTGCCCTAGCTGTTTTCGAAGGTCATGTACATACGACGTGGAGGGTCTCCTCAACCTCAATCCCACTCCCTCCCACACTGATGGGTCTCAACAGATACGAGTAACACATTCAATAAATCCTCAGGAAACTGAGATGCAAAGTTTCTGCAAGGAATGGAAAATATTGGGCTTCAAATAATGCTAGGAAGAGCTGCTGAGTAGGTGTGAGGGATTAACATTCAATAAAAGATTTGAAAGCTATTATTTAACTGTCTAATATTTTAACAGTTTACCAAACATTCTTTTATGTTGGTTTGATTTCCATAAAATCCCTACTGCAGTAATATGTTCATTAACTACTCAATCTGTAGTTGGACGTGTGCATTGTGACAAAGGCAATCAGCCCAGTACCTGAATAATTGACATAATTCCCAGTGTTGCATGTGAATGGTTCTTTGTCTTCTGTTTTATTTAAACATGTATGCCTCATGCTGCAGGACCATTCTGAACTCCAGCTGGTCACATTGGACAGAGTACACTTCATGGAAGTGCAATTACTTCATTTGTAGTGCAATTGCATTGTTTTCCACTTGCACCAACTCTGGGGGTGGAATGTCTACACTGTAACGATGAGATATCTTTAGAATTCATTGCCACAGACAGTTGTGGATGCCAAGTCATTGAGTATATTAGAGTGAAGACTGATAGATTCTTGATTGGTCAGGGTGTCAAAGGTTATGGGAAGAAGGCAGGAGAATGGGGTTGAAGAGATGCAAAATCAGCCATGTTTACTGGTGAAGTAGACTCTATGGGCTGAGTGGCCTAATTCTGCATCTGCTCTACCAGCTCTGCCATAGTGCTGTCCAATTTGATATTGGTATTGGTTTATCATTGTCACACGTACCAAGATGCAGTGAAAAGATTGTCCTGCATACTGTTCATACAGTTCAATTCATTATATTATGCATTGAGCTAGAGTAAGATAAATAATACCAATGCAGAATAAACTGTGAAATTTAATGAAAAAAAATGAAGAGCAGTAAACAATAAAGTGCAAAACAACACCTGCAGAACTCTGGAGGAACTCAGCAGGTCAGGCAGCATCTATGGAAAAGACTAAATAGTCTTGACGTTTCGGCCTGAGACACTTCTTCAGGACTGAGAAGGAAGAGGGACGATGTCAGAATAAAACAGGTGGTAATAGAGGAAAGAGGCTAGCTGGAAGGTGATAGGTGAAACCAAGTGAAGGATCAAGGGATGGAGAAGAAGGAATGTGATTGGAGAGGACAGTGAACAATAGGTGAAAGGGAAGGAGGAGAGGACCCAGGGGATATTAATAGGCAGGTGGGAAGAACTGAAAGTTCAAACTGGGGAATAAAGGGGTGTTGAAATTTGTTCACTGGAAGCAGAGATTGATATTCATACTGTCTTGTTGGAGTTTACCTAGATGAAATACAAGATGTTGCTCCTCCATCCTGAGGGTGGCTTCATCTTGGCACAAGAGGAGGCCTTGGATTAACATGTTGAAATGGGGATCGGAATTAAAAAGTTTTGCCACTGGGAAGTCCTGCTTGTGGCCGACAGAGTGGAGGTGCTTGACGAAGCAGCCGTCCTATTTAGAGGAAGCAGCATTGGGAGCACCGGCCATAATAGACAACCCCAGTAGATTCAAAGGTGAAGTGTGCCTCACCTGGAAGAAATGTTTGAGGCGGTGAGTGGAGGTTAGGGTGGAGGTGTAAGGGCAGGAGTAGAACTTAGGTTACTTGCAGGAATAAGTGTTTGGTGGGAAGTTAGTGGGGAGGGACAAATGGACAGGAGAATCATGGAGGGAGCAATCCCTACAGAAAATGGAGGTGGGGGAGGTAAAGATATGTCTAGAGGTAGAAACTTAAGTGAAAGTGTAAGGTCATCTTATCATACAATAGGTCTACTCAAAAGAGTCTGATAACAGTGAGATGGAAGGTGTCCTTGAGTCTGCTAGGTATGTGCTTTCAGGCTTTTGTAACTTCTGCCCAAAGGGAGAGGGAGGAGAGAGAATATCTGGGCTGTGGGGTGGGGAGAGGTGGTGTTTAATAGTGTTGGCTGATTTACTGAGGCAGTGAGAAGTATAAATGGAATCCACAGAGGGGATGGTGTGATGTGATGAGCTGTGTCCATAACTCTGTAGTTTCTTGAAATCGCATGCAAAATAGTGGCCATACCAAGCTATCGTGCATCCAGACAGAATGTTTTCTGTGGTATATTGATCAAAATTGGTGCATTAGTAAAAATTGTAACAATCTGACTGATAGACTAAAATGACAATTCCCCCATTGTATTAGATGGGTGTGCTAAAGATTATTTTAGTGAAGGAAGATCTGGGAGCGACTTGTGCTTGCTTCCTTCCATTACCACTATCAAAACTATGATTGGTACAGATTGGACAGACAGTAGGAAACTTCTCCCCATTTCAGAGGCAGAAGCAACTTAGGACATACACCTTCTTCACCCAGAGTGTCTGGCATGCACTACCTGACAGAGTTTCTGAAGTTGGGTAACTGACAGCACTTAAGAAGTGTCTAGATGAATTACCCAAGCATAGCGGGCTACAGACCAAGTGCTGGTAATGGTGTGAATACATAGCAGTGCCCTTTGATCAGTGTGAGGCTTCATAAGTCATTGGTTAGCAGTTTTGGACCCCATATCTAAGAGAGTATGTGCTGCCATCAGAGAGGGTCCAGAGAGGTTCACAGGAACGATTCCAAGAATAAAAGGGTTAAAGTATGAGGAGCATTTGATTGCTTCATGCCTGTACTCACTGGAGTTTAGAACGTAAGAGGATTTAATTGAAACCTGTCAAATATTGAAATGCCTAGATAGAATGGATGAGAAGAGGATGTTTGCAATAGTAAGGGAGTTTAGGACCATAGGACGCAGCCTCAGAATTGAATGATGTCCCTTTAAAACAGGCATGAGGATTTTATTTAATTAGAGCTGTGGTGAATCTGTGGAATTCATTGCCACAGACAGCTATGGAGGTCAAGTCATTGGGTGTATTTAAAGCAGACATTGACAGACAAAAGTTATAGGGAGAAAGCATGAGATAATATTGAGAGGGAAAATAAATCTGCCCTGAACAAATGGTGGAGCAGATCTGCTGGGCTGAGTGATCTAGTTCTGTTCCTGTGTCTTATAGTCTAATGGGTGAGTTGGGCCAAATGGCCTTTTCTGTGAAATCTGATTCCATGATTTAATGATGCCAAGATTCCATTGAAATGGGTTGTTAGTTCATTATCATATTGTTGTATTAAACTGTTACATATTTATCAACCTGAGTTATGTATTCTCCAACAACAGAATCCATTCTCTCCAGAGTATAACTCTGCAATTTATTTATAATTTTAAAGGCTTCCATCATATCTTTCTTTTCAAGAATAAAGGTTAGCTGGTTCAATCTTTCCTGAGGGAATCTGTGTACTTATATCACTTTTCTGTTTCTTATCCTTTCCATTGTATAGAATCCAGAACTGTGTCCTCCACTCTGCGTGCAGCCTGCCCAGAGTCCAATAGAAGTATCCTGACTACTTTTGAATTCCATAGGCTTGTAAATAAATCTTAGAGTAGCTTTTAATTGCTTTGCTGACAGGTTTTAAAAATTAGCAAAACAGGAATAAGAAGTGAAATCAAGCAAAACTTTATATTCCAACAGAATAAATTCCCCAGAGGCTCATTACTCTGGACAAATGGAGATAATTATAAAATCAAAATGCTGCAAATGCTGGTAATTTGGGAAAGAGATGATGTAGTAAGCATTCAACAGGTCAGATGTTTTAGTAAAAGATGTTTCTCTTCTCACATTCAGACAATTCCTAACACTGACAACCTTTACAGAGCAAGGGCTCTCTTGACCTCTTTCCCTTTCACTGTCCTCCACTATCCAGTTCTTTCTTGTACTGGCCTCCCTTTGTATTTGCTCTGATGTAGGGAGAATTGCTTGTGATCTGCTGAATATTTCCAGCATTTCCACTCTTCAGTATCTCAATGAGAATTAGGTTCATTACCGCTGACATATGACATGAAACTTGCTGTTTTGCAGCAGCAGTACAGTGAAAAGACATAAAATTACTATAAATTACAGGCATAAATAAATAAATAGTGCAAAAAAAAGGAATAACGAAGTAGCATTCATGGACTGTTCAGAAATCAGATGGTGGCGGTGAAGAAGCTGTTTATAAATCAAGCTTCTGTACCTCCTCCCTAATGGTAGAAATGAAAAGAGGGCAAGTTCCGGATGGTGAGGGCCCTTGGTGAAGGATGTTGACTTCTTGAGATATTGGGTCTTGAAAATGACTTGATTGGTGGGGTGAGCTGTGTTGTCACTTTCAAGGGACTACTGTATGTATCTGCACCTTTAGGTCTCTCTGTTCTACACTTCACAGGGCCTTACAGTACTCTTTCCATAAGCTCACACTCAGTATCAGTAAAATCAAATAGTTGATTGTGGACTTTTTGAAGAAGAAGTTGGGTGAACACAAACCAGTCTTCATCGAGGGGGTCAGCAATAGAAAGGATGAGCAGCTTCAAGTTCCTGGGCATCAACATCTCAGAGTATCTATCCTGGGCCCACCATATCGATGCAAGCATGAGGAAGGCCCAACAACAGCTATACTTCATTCGGATTTAGAGGATTTTTGGAATATCACCGAAGACTCTAGTAAATTTATGCAGGTGTACATGAAGAGCATTAAGACTGATATGGAGACTCCCATGCACAGGATCAGAAAAAAAACTGCAGAGGGTTGTAAACTCAGCGAGCTCCATCATACACCGGCATTCCCTCCATCAAGGGCATCTTCTAAAGGTGGTGGCTCAAGAAGGTACTACCTTCTAATAAGGAACCTCATCGACTGGGACATGCCTTCTAATACGAACACTATAGCTCAGCATTTAACACCATCATTTCTGTAGTCCTGATCAACAAATTACAGAAGCTGGGCCTCTTCTGTAACCCTCTGCAACTGTATTCTTGACTTCCTAATTGGAAGACCACAGTCTGTGTGGATTGGTAATAATGTCTCCTCTTCACTGATACTGGCACACCTCAGAGATGTGTGTTTAGCCCACTCTCTCAATACCCATGACCATGTGGCTAGGTATAGCTTAAAGGCTACCTATAAATTTGCTAAAATTGGCAGAATCTCAGATAGAGACGAGTGGGTGTACAGGAACCAGATATACCAGCTATTTGACTGTTATCACTGCAACAACATTGTACTCAACATCATTAAGACCAAAGAGCTCTTTGTGGACTTCAGAAAGTTAGGACAGGAGAACATGAACTAATCCTAATAGAGGGATCAGTACTGGACAGAGTGAGCAATTTCAAGTTCCTGGGTGTCAAGATCTCTGAGGATCTAACTTTGTCCGAACATATAAAGAAAGCTAGACAGCAGCTATTTTTCATTAGGAATTTTGAGGAGATTTGGTTTGTCACCTAAAACACTCAAAAACTTCTACAGATGTACCATGGGAAGCATTATGACAGGTTGCATCATTGTCTGATATGGGGGTGGGGGGTTGGTGGGACTATTGCACAGGATCAAAAGAAGTTATAAAATTAATAAGCTCCGTCATGGGTCCTAGCCTCCATTGTATCCAGGACATCTTCAAGGAGTGGTGTCTGAGAAAGGGGAAATCCATTATTAAGGGAGGAGGTATAGAAGCCTGAAAGCACACACTCAGTAATTCAGGAACAGCTTATTCCCTTCTGCCATAGATTCCTAAATAGACAATGAATCCTTGAACTACCTCCAATGAATTGATGGAATGAAATAATGCGTTGAAAAATGGCAGATGGAATTTAATATAAACAAGTGCAAATTGTTGGTAGAACAAAGGGATCTGGGAATACAGGTCCATATTTGGTTGAAAGTGGAGTCACAGGTAGATAGGGTTACAAAGAAGGCTTTTGCTACATTGGCCTTCATAAATCAAAGTATTGAGTACAGGAGATGGGATGCTATACTCAAGTTGTATAAGATGTTGGTGAAGTCTAACTTTGAGTACTGTGTGCAGTTTTGGTCACCTACATATAGGAGAGACGTATATAAAGTTGAAAGGGTACAAAGAAAATTTACAAGGATGTTGAAGGATCTGATTTATAAGGAAAGATGAAAAGGTTAAGACTTTATTCCTTGGAATGTAGAAGATTGAGGGGTGATTTCATAAAGGTATATAAAATTATGAGGGGTATAGAGAGGGTAAATGGAAGCAGGCTTTTTCTGCTGAGATTGGGTGTGTCTCCACTATAAGACCATCAGATACTGGAGCAGAATTAGGCCAAAAAGGGTGAAAGGTGAAAAGTTTCAGATGAACGTGAAGGGGAACTTCTTTACTCAGAAGGTCATAAGACTGTGGAAAGTGTTGCCAGTGAAAGAGGTGTATGCAAGCTCTATTTCAACTTTTAAGAGAAGTTTGTAAAGGTACATAGATGTGGGGGATATTGGGGCTTAAGTCCGGGGGCTGGACACTTTAAATGATTCAGTGTGGACTAGATGAGCCAAAGGACCTGGTTCTGTGCTGTACTCTTCTATAACTCTAAGACTCTGATGTGAAGAGAGCATGCTACATTTATTTTTTTTAATCTTCAGGTAAGAAACAGTAACAGGTTCTTCCACCCCAATGAGCCCACACCAGTAAATTACGCCCATATGACAAATTAATGTACAACCCACATATATTTGGTATGTAGAAGGAACCCAAAACAACTGGAGGGAACCCATGTGTTTACAGAAAGAAAAGTACTAACTCCTTATAGGCTGTTAAGGGAATTGAACCTGGGTTGCTAGGCGCTGTAATAGCATTATACTGTTATGCTCCCGTGCCTCTCCTTGAGGCATCATCTTTGGAAGATGCCCCAGATGCTTCTCCTTTCAGCATCTGCAATCTGTTTCCTGGCACTGAGGTTGGCTCCCAAATGGTTTAACAAGCTATTCAGTTCAAGGGGGATTCTGAATGGACAATAAATGCTGGCATGGCATTTGTATGCAATAACATATAAATAATGAATCAACTGCTAATTGCAATGATTTCTGATACTTTGCTGATTTTAAGCATTGTTGTGTTCTTGCATTCTAATAGGCACTTCTGTCATGGGGATAACAGCCACAGATGCCGATGACCCTGTCTATGGGAACAGTGCTAAACTGGTCTACAGCATCCTGGAAGGGCAGCCATATTTTTCTATTGAGCCGCACACTGGTGAGTGACTGTTACGAGACCTCTGTTTCAGCCTGTCCATGTTTCTCACTCAGCTGTGTAACTTATGTTGAAATAGATGTCTCCATTGTTGGATGGTCTGCCTTACTTCCGAAGTGTTGTATGGACTTAGCCTCAACAGATAAGGAACTTGCAGTTTTTACTTTCACCACATGTGCAAGGTTGAGAGGCAGGACTAACCGTGTACTGAGTGTTGAAAATAAAACTTATAATTAATTTGCTTTTTGTATCTTAATGACCAGTTTTGTTTTACTAGCTATAATAACTTTGAATAGTTTTTCATGGTTTCTTTTTGACCATACTGGTCAAAATAGTAAAGGATGAAAGTTTCATTTAAGTAGTCCATTGCATAGAGATCCCGATGAAACAATGTCTCCCCCATTACATCCGTGCTCCCCATTTCCTTGAACTTACCTTGGTTGGATTTGGCTGTCCTATTTTGCTGGCCTTATATTGGATTATTTTTCCTGGAGCTAAGTTTTGAAGTCCAAAGGTACATTAGGGTCTCACACAGGATGTTAAAGAGTGGTAAGTGGCACAGTGCAAGCCCTGCCTACAGACCCTAAATGCAAAATCTTAAGGTAATGGGATATTCTGTACAACATAGAACAGTACAGGCCCTTTGGCCACAATGTTGTGCTGTCCTCTCAACCTGCTCTGAGATCAATCTAACCTTCCCTCTTATATAACCCTCCATTTTTCTTTCATCATGTTCCTATTAACGGATCTCTTAAAAGTCCCAAAATACCTGCCTCTACCATTAACCCTGGTAACATGTTCCACACTCCATGTAATAAACATACCTCTGACATCCCCCTTTCTTCTAAATACTTTAAAATTATGCCCCCTTGTTTTAGCCATTTCCACCCTGGGAAAAACGTTTTTGGCTCTCCACACAGCCTACAGTTCTTAACACCTTGTACATCTCTATAAAGTCACCACTCATCCTCCTTCACTACAAAAACAAACCCTAGCTTTCTCCATCTATCTACATAAGGTTTTAGCTCATTCGTTTTGTGCCACGTCTTATGACATGAGTGATCATGGTCTTTCCATGATCATGATTGTCCTTGGCAAATTTTTCTACACAACTGGTTTGCATTACCTTCTTCTGGGCAGTGTCTTTACGAAACAGATGAACCCAGCCATTATTAATATTCTTCAGAGATTGTCTGCCTTGTATCAGTGGTCGTATATCCAGGACTTGTGCTATGCACCAGCTACTCATACGACTATTCACCACTTGCTCCCATGGTTTCAAGTGACCCTGATCGAAGAGGCTAAGCAGGTATTACACCTTGCCCAAAGGTGACCTACAGGCTAGTGCAGAGAAGGAGTGACATACACCTCCTTTGGTAGAGATGTATCTTTACC
The DNA here is from genome assembly GCF_030144855.1 of Hypanus sabinus. Classification (NCBI taxonomy): domain Eukaryota; kingdom Metazoa; phylum Chordata; class Chondrichthyes; order Myliobatiformes; family Dasyatidae; genus Hypanus; species Hypanus sabinus. The sequence goes on along the minus strand of NC_082722.1, from coordinate 73,962,491 downwards.
TCCACACCTACATATGGCATGAGGATTCTTATTGGGACTACTTAGTACAACTGGTAGGAATTACAAACTTGGCCAGTGTGAATAAAGCTCCACATCCACTTTGCTGATTCTCAAAGTTGAGAGGGTTTCATAATATTTTTCAATGTCTCTGGCCTCTGGGGTCTCTGGCGTATTCTCCACATCCAGTTAAATTGAAGGACTATGTTATTGGGCTTTATTTCCTGCCTGTCCTTTATTTATTTATCATTGCTGTTGAAATTGGTAAGGCAAGATTTTCCTATGATTATCTTTTATTCTTGGAATATATAGAATGCTGGAAGTAATTGATCATCCTTAACTTGTCAAGGAATGGAATTACAGAGGCATGCAACCATGGAACAGGCCCTTCAGTCTAACTTATACATGGTAACCAAGTGACCCATATGAACTATTTCCAAATGCCTTTGCTTACCTATATCCCTCTAAACCAGGGGTTTCCAACCTTTATTATGCCATGGACCAATACCATTAACTGAGGGATCCATGGATCTCAAGTTCAAAGCCTCTGCTCTGACCTAACCTATGTATATACCTGCCCTTATGTCTATTAAATATTGTCTCTGCCAAAACTGTAACCTCTGACAACTCATTGCATATTTGCACTACCCCCTTTGTGAAAATATTGCTCCTCTGGTTCCTATTAAACCTCTGTCCTTATATGCATGTTTTCTAGTTCCCAAAGATTCAAGATTTAAGTTTATATGTCATGTATACAGTACATTGTAACATACAGCATAACATGTTGTTTGCATTAACAACCAGCACACGACGGTGTGATCAGAATAGCTCACATGTGTTACCACACACACTCTGGCATCAGCATAGCATGCCCACATTTCTCAGCTGAACATTAGTTTAATCCACTTTGGGGGAAAACAAAATTGTTCATTCACTCTACCTATGCATCCTCCTTCAGTTTATATGGTTATGACTAGATGGTTTAATTTTGTGAGATACAGTACTGTGCAAAAGTCTCAGGCACATACATATATAGCTAGGGTGCCTAAGACTTTTGAACAGTACTGTAGTAATTTTATGTATTACACTGTACTGCTGCCACAAAAAAAAGAAAAGAAATTTCATGATGTTATGTGAGTAATGATAAACCTGATTCTGATGTGAGTCTCTATTGTGGACTGAGAGTGGGAAGAGGGCAGGGAGAGGGGAATCATGGTTGGGAAAAGGGGAAGGGAGAGGGAAGGGGGTGAGAAGCACCAAAGAGATATTCTGTAACGATCAATAAGCCAATTGTTTGGAAGCAGCCTGGCATCTCTGGGCTGGGTGTGTCAGGACACTAGACCAGGGACCCAATCTCAGACCAAGTACTGTGATATTTATTGAGTAACAAATCCAGAGGGGCAACAAAGTTGGCGTCATAGTTCAGGCAGAGATCAAAACATGTAGAGAAATCCAAAAATAAGAATCGGAAACAGGCAGAGTCAAAAACTAGAACAATGAAGATAAACAAACAAAATTTGGCTCAGCAAACGGGCAGGGTTGATACTCAGAAGAAATATGTTCCAGATGCTGGGAGAGTCCAGTACCAGAGGGCATGGTTTGCAAATAAGGGGTAGGTGTTTTAGGACAGAGTTAAGGAAAAACTTCTTCTCCCAGAGAGTTGTGGGGGTCTGGAATGCACTGCTTCGGAAGGTAGTGGAGGCCAATTCTCTGGAAGCTTTCAAGAAGGAGCTAGATAGGTATCTTATGGATAGAGGAATCAAGGGATATGGGGACAAGGCAGGAACCAGGTATTGATAGTAGTTTATCAGCCATGATCTCAAAATGGCAGTGCAGGCTCAAAGGGCCGAATGGTCTACTTCTGCACCTATTGTCTATTGAAAGAGTTAATATATGAATGCTGCAAAGGCTCAGGAAAACTCACTGGCACAATCTGACAAAACACAGGTGGTAAAACAAGACTGAAATAGACTGAGCAATAAAAAGAGAGGCAGATGATAGGTGGAGCACAATGAGACAGAAGTGGCAGCAAAACAGGTAATATTGAGAAACAGGTGAGAGGCAGATTACTCATTAATACAGGGTCCGGAGTAGAGCAGGGGCGGGGACAGGAGCACATGGGGCATGAAAACAAATAAGAGAATGTGGCAATACAAAACCACAGACTGACAGCCAGGAGGAAAACACACAAGAAGACTGAGTTCAACTGGAGGTACCGACAGGGTGCTCCATCTTGCCCCTCGACCAAGCACTCCTTCTCTGCCACCTGTCCCGCACCCCTCCCGCAGTGCTCCAGCCTCACCAGTCCCAATATCCTTTGCTCCAGCTGATTTACAAAACCCTTTGCCGCTCCATGTTGACAAATGCCGTCCTGTGCAAAAGTCTCAGGCACCCTAGCTATACGAATGTGCAGTACAGTAAATGAGGACTAGAAGATCATGGAGATCTAGGAAATGCTTCTTCAGTCAAACAACATTACGAAACGTAGAGTAATGTTTAAGCCAAACCACCTGAGAATGGTATAGATTTCCTTCCTGAAGGACAGTAGTGTGTTTTTAGAATAATGTGATAGCTTCATGATGACCACTATTGAATACAACTTCTAATTTTATCTATTAAATTGTTGAATTTATATTCCCCAGCTGTCATGGTGGAATGCAAATGTATACCTTTTTATCAATAGCTCCAATTGCCAGCTGCTAGTGAAGCAAAGTAACGACTGAATAACCCAAATGCCCAGTGTCAGTGCCAGAGATTCATCACATTCAAAGACTCATACACCACCCAAACGTATCATACTGACCAAGCTGTCTTGAACCAAGATGGCACTGGTGCATTCACCAATCTGCTTCCCAGTACTTTACTTCAACCCTCTCTCCTGGTTTCACCTATCACCTGCCACCTTTCACTTCTTCTTCCCTCTGTCCCCCCACCCCACCCTCTTATTCTGGCCTCTTCTCTTCCTTTCCAGTCTTGATGAACGGCGTTGGCCCGAAACGTTGACTCTTTACTGATTTTCATAGATGCTGTCTGGCCTGCTGATTTTCTCCAGCATTTTGTGTGTGTTGCCGTTGCATGGCAACTCATTGCAGGCTGCTCCCTGCAGATTCACTCGTTTCTTCTATTTTAATTGTTTTCTTTTAAATCTAAGTACTCGGTCTCCACGCTTCAGAATCAGAATCAGGTTTAATATTGCTGGCATCTGTCATGAAATTTGTTGATATGCAGCAGTGGTACATTGCAATGCATAATAATAATTTAAAATGTGAGATACAGTGTCAACACAATCCGAGTTAATCCCATTTGCTAATGTTTGGCTTATAACATTTCAAATCTTTCCTATCCATGTAACTGTCCATCTGTCTTTTGAAAGTTGTTCCTGGCCCTACCTTAAGCATTAGCTCTGGCAGGTTATTCCCAACATCAAGCACCTTCTGTGTGAGAAAAAAATGCCCCTCAGATTCCTAGTAAGTCTCTATCTTCTCACTTTTAACATAAGCCTTCTAATTCTTTATTTCCCCAAACCTGGGAAAAAAAAAAGTCTGAGAGCATTCACTCTGTCTATGCGCCTTATGATTTTATACACAAATGTTTATAAACTGTTATAAAATTTTCAAAACAAACGCTTCCTTGAAATTATGTGGGTGGCATGGTAGCATAGCGGTTGGTGTAACACTTCTAACAATTTTAAAGTTCAAAGTAAATTTATTATTAAAGTACGTTTATGTCACCATATGCAGCCCTGAGATTCATTTACCTCTACACATACTCAGCAAATCTATAGCATAATAACTATAACAGGATCAGTGAAAGATCAGCCAGAATGCAGAAGCCAACAAACGGTGCAAATGCAGATATAAATAAATAGCAATAAATAATGAGAAAATGAAATAAGATAGAGTCCTTAAACTGAGATAATTGGTTGGAGGAACATTTCAATGGATAGGCAAGTGACGGTAGTTATCCCCTTTTGTTCAAGAGCCAGATGGCTACATGGTAGTAACAGTTCTTAAACCAAATTGTGCAAGTCTTGAGGCTCTTGTATCTTCTACTCGATGGTAGTAGTGAGAAGTATGGCCTGGGTGGTGGGGATCTCAGATGATGGATGTTGCTTTCTCACGACAGTGTTTCATGTAGATGTGCCCAGTGGTTGGGAAGGCTTTACCTGTGATGTACTGGGCTTTAAACTGGGATCAATTACCAATGACAGTCTGTAAGGACATTGCAACTATGTGGGTTGCCTCTGGATGCTCAAATTTCCTCCCACATTCCAAAGACAGACACGTTCAGGCAATGTCATGTTGACACTGGAGCATGGTGGGACATACAAGCTGACCACAGCATGTTCTCACACAACATTACTCACTGTTGTAAGCAATGTGATCCACTGTACAGTCCTGACGAAGGGTCTTGGTCCAAAACGTCGACAGCGCTTCTCCCTATCGATGCTGCCTGGCCTGCTGTGTTCCACCAGCATTTTGTGTGTGTTGTTGTTTGAATTTCCAGCATCTGCAGATTTCCTCGTGTTTGCACTGTATGTTTTGATGTTGTTGTGAGATCTGAAAAATAAAGTTAATTTTTAATCTTTAATATTGAGTGATGGTAGGGATCGGATCACAAATTCCCAGATCCGCTCTGTGAGCTAAAATGCAATTATCTACCCTCCAAGCAAACCTATGAACCGAGTCACCATATATGCATGCATCCTTAAGATGTTGCTGTGGCAGATCACTCCCTAGTTTTGAAAAAAAATCCAGGTTCCCTTGGAGCAATGCACACTGGCGGCTAAGGCAACTCAGCAAGTCAGGCAGCATCTTTGGAGGATAATAAACAATCGATGTTTTGGGCCAAGACCCTTCATTGAGGCCCATGGAGTTAGTATTAACATTCAAAGTTCCAAGTGAAGTTATTATTAAATTCCATATATGTCACCATATGCAACCTTATGATTTATTTTCTTGCAGGCATACTCAATAAATCCAATAGCCATAGTAGAATCAATGAAAGACTGCACCAACTGGGCATACAAACAGTGTGAAAAAGACAACAAATTATGCAAATACAAAAAGAAAGAAGCAATAATAATAATGTGTCTACTTCTAAATACCATGTCATGTGTGTCTTTCTTCTCTTAACTGCTTGAGCGATCTCATTTGTAAGTACCTAGAGAAACACCTGCAGTAATCACAATCCGTTGTGTTGGTGGGCTGCTTTGAATGCCTGCTGTAGCTTTTTTGGGTTTTCCTGCTGCCTGCCTGCCTATTCAGTAGTGTACCTCTGGTGGTTTGCATAGCCAGTGCTAGCTCCAGGCATGCTCTGATGATCCCCAGGCAGTGACCGTATTACTGTGTTCCACAGACAACTCTCAATTTCTAACGTGAAAGGGTATTGCTTTTTATACCTACTGCAGCTAGGATTTGGCTTCAATTGGCCCTAACATGGAGAACAGATACTGACCTGACCAGTGCACCACCCAATCTGGGTACAGATGTTTCTGAATTTGTTTCTGTTTAGGTCCACGGGTGCTATTTTATTTCCCACTTTCCCGGCATATCTGCCAAGAATTCTCCAACCTGCCACCTGGGAACACACCCAGTGAGGGACAGATAACCCCTCAAAGGCTCATAATAAATATATATTTAAATAACTTTTACCATTTGACACAGTAAAACATCTGCAGACTCTTCTAATGTGTGTTTGTAATGCAAAGCCATAAAAAGGAGAATGAGAAAAGGTGATAAAAAGATAGATTAGTGAAGTTTGTTTGAAGGACTTTCTTAAGAGAAGGCAAAAGAGAGAAATGGAAGCAACACACACAAAATGCTGGAGGAGTTCAGCAGGCCAGGCAGCATCTATGAAAAAGTGTAAAGAGTCCATGTTTTGGGCTGAGACCCTTCATCAGAAGTGGAGAAAAAAGAAGCGAAGTCACAGTAAGAAGGTGCAGAAGTAGTAGATGACAGGTAAAACGGGGGGTGGGGGGGAGAGGTGAAGCAAAGAGCTGAGAAGTTGATTGGTGAAAGAGATAAAGGCTGAAGAAGGGGGAATCTGAGAGGAGAGGACAGAAGGCCATGGCAGAAAGGGAAGAGGGTGGAGCACCTGAGGAAGGTGATGGACAGGTAAGTAGATAAGGAGAGAGAGGGAAATGGGAATGGGGAACGATGGGGGAGGCAGGACCATTAACCACCAACAAGCACATCTTGCCCTCTTCCCTACTTTCTGCTTTCTGCAGGGATCGCTCCCTATGTGACTCACTTGTCCATTCATCCCTTCCCACTGATCTCCCTCCTGGCACTTGTCCTTGGAACAAGTGTTGCACCTGCCCCTGCATCTCCTTTCGCACTATCATTCAGGACTGCAAATATTTCTTCCAGCTGAGGCAACACTTCATCTGTGAGTCTGTTGGGGTCATTTACTGTAACCAGTACTCCCGGTGTGGCCCCCTGTATATCGGTGAGACCCGACATAGATTGGGAGACCGCTTCAGTGAACACCTATGCTCTGTCTGCTGGACAAAGTGGGATCTCCCAGTGGCAGCCCATTTTAATTCCACTTCCCATTCCCATTCCGATACGTCAGTCCATGACCTCCTCTAATGCCACAATGAGGCCACACTCAGGTTGGAAGAGCAACATCTTGTATTCCATTTGGGTAGACTTCAACCTGATGGCACAGACTTCACTTTCTTGAACTTCTGGTAATGATCCCCCCCCCCCTTCATCATTCCGCATTCCTATTTCTCTCTCTCACCTTATCTCCTTACCTGCTCAATACCCCGTTGCCTGTATTTTATCCTGCCCTCCCCCCCTTCTTACTCTGACTTCCCATCTTTTTTTCTCCAGTCTGATGAAGGGTCTCAGTCCAAGATGTCGACTCTTTACTCTTTTCCACAGGTGCTGCCTGGCCTGCTGAGTTTCTCACGCATTTTGTGCGTGTTGCTTAGATTCCCAGCATCTGTAGTTTTTCCTCTTGTTTAAGAGAGAAATGGGAAAAATACAAGATTAGGGATAAGAACGTTAGATCCCAGCTGGTGGAGATGTGGCAAAGATCGGTGTGACAATTAATAACTCAAGAGATTCTGCAGCTATTGGAAACCCAGTGAAGTGCACACAAGTTGCTGTGAGGACTCAGCAGGTCAAGGCAGCATCTGTGGAGAGGAATAAATAGTCTCACCCTGAAATATCAACTGTTTATTTCTCTCCATAGATGCTTGCTGACCTGCTGAGTCACTCCAGTATTTTCTGTTTGAACAATTAAGATGCCTTATGATCTTGTTCATGATGTTCACAGTGATTTAAATTGACTGTCCACAATAGGGGATCTTACTATTACAGGAGGGATGGGTTAGATTGATCCTAGAGTATGTTATAAGCACAGTGTAACATTGTGGGCTGAACTTTTCTACGTTCTCAATCCAGCGGCTTCATCATTAGGTACACCTGTTCATCTGTTTGTTAATACAAATATCCAATCTGCTAATCACGCGGCAGCAACTCAGTGTATAAAAGCATGCAGACGTAGTAAAGAAGATTCCATTGTTGTTCAGACCAAGCATCAGAATGGGGGATGAAATGTAATCTATGTGACTTTGACTGTAGAATGATTGTTAGTATCAGATGGAGTGGTTTGTGTATCTCAGAAACTACTGATCTCCTGAGATTTTCACACATAAGTGTTTAGGTAGAATGGTGCAAAAAAATAAATACATAAATATATATATATATAATTCCAGTGAGTGGACCTTATGTGGGTGAAAACACCCTGTTATTGAGAGAGGTCGGAGGAGGATGGCCGGATAGTTCAAACTGATAGGAAGGTGACAGTAACTCAAGCAATTACACGTTACAACAGTGGTGTGCCTAAGACCATCTCTGAATGCACAACAGGTTGAACCTTGAAGTAGTATGAGACCATGAACATGCACACAGTAGCCATTTCATTAGGTACAGGAGGTGCCTAATAGAGTGGCCACTGAGTCTACTATATGTTCTGTAATATTCATTGATATATATTATATAATATATATTCATAATATTCATTGGTACATGGAGCTTAGAAACATAAAGGGCTATTGGTAACTCTAGGTAATTTCTAAAGTACGTACATGTTCGGCACAGTATTGTGGGCCAAAGGGCCTGTATTGTGCTGTAGGTTTTCTATGTTTCTAAGGCCTGCAACTGCGATATGCCTTCCTAGTGTGGGATTATAAAGAATGCTGTGCTAATCCAAATTATCATCAGCACCTGCAAAATTTATTCTGTGGAAGGTACTTCTTTGAAACTTCCAATATTTGTGAAATAAGCTGAAACACCATGAATTATTCAAGCATTTGACACTCAGAGCTTGCACTTGGCTGTGTGTTTATATGTTATGGGACCACAATTAAACCATCATACTGGTATTATGAGTAAACTGCTAGTTCAAACAGTTTATAAAGGAATCTGTCTATTGCATGATAGAGTAGGTTGCTGGCAGAATACAGAGATGATATTCAGAGGGTCAAAGATCAAGTCCGTCGTCTTTATTGTATGCTTCCTGGACCCATAATAAAAGGAATAATAGATATGTGTGATATTTTCTGTTTGAAGGTTGGCAAGGTTACAGGATATCGGCAGGAAAAATAGATGAAGAGTTTTAACAAGGAAGAATAAAAAGAGCTGAAAAGGTTGTCTTGTTATACTTTGATTGTAATGTATTAGTAATCATTGCCAATGTTTAGTGTGATAAAAGCATCAGAAATACAAGTATTTTGTTGTAGTACATCATAATACAATTTCAAAGTGTTGAAACCAAGATGGAAAGGTTATATTTGGACTTCTGTAGCCAAGATTTGTCATGTGGAATTACCTTTACAGAGGTAAAAAATGAATCTGTCTTCATCTTTGAGCATTGCAAGGCAGAAACCCAATCGTTTCAATCACACACAACAGAAAATGTTGGAAACACTCAGCAGACTTGGAGTCCTGCAGAGAGAGAGAAACCGCTAACAGCTTAAATCTGAAAGCTTTCCTTAGACAGTTGCTGGTTCTCTTTCCACAGGGGCTGACTGACCTGCTGGGTGTTTCCAATGGTTCCTGTTTTTATTTTTGATTTCCAGCGTCTGCATTTGTTTTTATTTCTAATAGGTTTATGCTGCATAGTGGATAGCAGGTACAGCAAGAGAACAGAGCTTGTTGAGAAGAGTTTGATGGTTCTGAACCTGTATTTGCTGGATTGTAGAAGAATGAGGATCTTATTGAAGCATATCGAATTTTGAAAGGCCTAGGCAGAACAAATGTGAAGAAGATCTTCCTGTTGTGGGTGAGTCCAGGACCAGAGGACTGGTTTATCCCTCAGAATAGAGGGATGCCCATTTAGAACAGAAGTGAGGAGAAATTTCTTTAGCCAGAAAGCAGTGAATCATTGCAACAGACATTTGTGGAGACCAAATCACTGTGTATTTAAAGTGGAGGTTGATAGGTTCTGGATTAGTAAGACCTTCAAAGGTTGCGAGGAGAAGGCTGAAGACTGGGGTTGAAAGGGTTGATAAGTCAGCAATGATGTAATGCAGAGCAATTATAGTCATAGAGTCACAGAAAAATACAGCATGGAACCAGACTGTCTAGTCCATACCAAACCGTTTACATTGCCTTCTGCCATCGACCTGTACTGAGAGCATAACTCTCCACACTCCTAATGTCCATGTACCTATTGGAACTTCACTTAAATATTTAAATCTTGTGCTGACAGGTCATTCCACAGTCTCATGACCCATTCAGTGATGAAGATCCCCTCATGTTCCCCTCAAACTTTTCACCCTTAACAAACCCAACCTCAGTGGGAAAAGCTTGTTTGTGTTTACCCTATCTATACTCCTGATAATTTTATATACCTCTATCAAATCTCCTCTCAATCTTTTGCATTTCAAGAAATTAAGTACTAACGTATTTAATCTTTCCTTATAGCTCAAGTTCTCCAGAGCCAGCAACACCCTTATAAATTTTCTCTGTACACTTTCAACCTTGTTTACATCTTTCCTGTAGGTAGGTGAGCAAAACTGTAAACAATACTCCAAATTAGGCCTCACAAATCTCTTATACAACTTCAACATAACTTTATATCTCATATACTCAGAACTTTGATTTATAAGGGCCAATGAGCCAAAGTCTTTTTTACGACCCTATAAAACCTGTCATGCCACTTTCAAGGAATTATGGAGCTGTATTCCCAGATCCCTTTATGTACCACACTCCTCAGTGCCCAGCTGCTCACTGTGTAAGACCTAATCTGGTTGGTCACACGAAAGGGCAACATCTCACACTTGCCTGCATTAAGTTCCATCTGCCATCTTTACGCCCATTTTCCCAGATGGCCCAGATCCTGCTGCAAGTCATTTTCCACTGTACCCTCCATTCAATAAGCAGAATGGCTGAATTCTACTCCTATGTCTTATGGTCTTATGAATGCAGGTCTGATCAGAGTTCTCCAAGAGGACGGTGATTGCACAAGGAAATTTTACAAGGATTTTGGTAAAGGTAAAGAATTTCTGAGAAGAGGGAAACTGTCCAGAGTGTGATTGGATTTTATTGAGCAAAGGAAAGTGAGGGGAGGTGTGTATATAGTTCAGATTAAAGATGAAATTTATTTGTCATCAAAACATACACTGAAATTCATTGTTTGCGTCAATGACCAGTGCAGTCTAAGGATGTGCTGGGGTAACCCACAAGTATTGCTATGCTTCTGGCACCAGCTCAGTATGCCCATAACTTACTAACTCTGACCCATACATTTTTTGAATGTGGGAGGGAATCGGAGAATCCAGCCACAAGGAGAATGACAGACTCTTTACAGACAGCAGCAGGAATTGAACCCAGATTCAAGATTGTTTAAAGCCATTTCCAGAATACATGTGTAAAGGAGAACAAAGCAATTGCTCAATAGCGTGAAATGTTTACACTAACTGCTACACTACTGTGTTGTCCTATGTTATATTTTGTGAGTCCTAGAAAGAGTGGACATGAAGAATCTAAAGTGTAAAGAGGAAACAGTTGAGACCGGTTCATTGGCTATATCTAAGAGGAAGTTAGATATGGCCCTTGTGGCTAAAGGGTTCAGGGAGTATGGAGAGAAAGCAGGTACAGGGTTCTGAGTTGGATGATCAGCCATGACTGAGTGAGTGATCATTTTCGGTTCCATAAACTTCTGCCATTCTTGATTCAACTAACACAATCAGTATATCCTTCTATTCTCTGCTCCCTCCCCTGTCTTTCTAACTGCTCCTTAAATATAGCTAACCCCCTAAAAATCATTTGATTCACCCTGTGCTAGTTTATTAATGAACAATTAATGATTTAATAGGCTTCAGTGAATGAGGAATGCTGGAGACGCGTGTTATGAGTTGCAGTAATGCTGGGAAAAGATTGCAATGTTCAATCAGCTTATATAAAAAAGAACTAATTTCCCTTTGAAACTCAGTTACATTGCCTAGTGAATCACTTTGAAAATGCCCCCTAAAGTGTTTGAACAGAAATTTGGAACATCGTGTCTGCAGGAACCATTAAGGCATTTAGGGAAGATTCAATTTTCTTGGAAAGAATGAAGGCTTTTGAAGAGATTTAGCTAAAAGTTTATGTGCCAGTGACAGAAAAGGAAGGAACCAAAATATTTATTCTCTCTTGGGGTAGTGTTGCAGCCATTATTGAAGAAGATTTCTTAGCAATGTGAAGGAACAGAGCAATCTTGGGGTCCAAAACAATTGGTTAACCATATAACAATTACAGCACGGAAACAGGCCATCTTGGCCCTTCTAGTCCATGCCGAATGCTTACTCTCACCTAGTCCCACTGGCCCACACTCAGCTCATAACCCTCCATTCCTTTCCTGTCCGTATACCTATCCAATTTTACTTTAAATGACAATACCGAACCTGCCTCTACCACTTCTACTGGAAGCTCATTCCACACAGCTACAACTCTGTGAGTAAGAAATTCCCCCTTGTGTTACCCTTAAACTTTTGCCCCCTAACTTCTTTAAAGTTGCTATGCAAGTTGATAGGGTTGCAAAGAATGCATATAGTGTGTGGGCCTTCATTAGCTGGGCAACTTAATTCAAGAGACATGAGGTAATGTTGCAGCTCTATAAAAACCTGTTCGGAATACACTTAGAATATAGGCTGTTTCATTATGGGAAGAACATGGAAGCTCTAGACAGGGTGCCAAGGAAATATACAGGAGCATATCGTACGGGGATAGGTTGAGTGATATAGGGCTTTTCTCTTTGGAGTGAAGGAGGATGAGAGGTCACTTGATAGAGGTGTGCAAAATGATAAGAAGCATAGACTAAGTGAATAGTCAGAGATTATTTTCCAAGGATGGAAATGGCTAATATAAGGGAGCATAATTTTAAGGTGATCGCAGGAAATTTTTGGCCTGATGTCAGAAATAAGTTTTTTTTTAATACAGGGAGTGACGAGTGCATGGAATACCCTGTCAGGAATGGCAGTTACATTAAGGACTTACCAGCATTTCATCACCATATAAGGAGACGTCATCTGTGTGCTGTTGATTGTGACATGTCCTCCATATGCTTGGCCTTTATATACAGTCCCTTTAAAAAATATTCACCCCTCATGGAAGTGTTAACGCTTTATTGTTTTACAACATTGAATCACAGTGGATTTAATCTGGCTTTTTTGACACTGATCAACAGAAAAAGACTCTTTCATGTTAAAGAGAAAACAGATCTCCACAAAGTGATCAAAATTAATCAGAAATATACATCGCAAAATAATTGATTGCTTAAGTATTCACTTGTTCATCCCCTATAACATGACCCACCAAATCATCACTGGTTTTAGAAGTCATATAATTAGTTAAATGGAGATCTGTTTTTAGAGACCTGTGTGCAGTCAAGGTGTTTCAATTGATTGTAGTAAAAATACATCTGTATCTGGAATATCCAACAGCTGGTAAGTTAAAAACTACATCATGAAGAAAAATCAACACTCCAAGCAACTCCATGAAAAGGTGATTGACAAGCACAAGTCAGCAGATGGATAACCCTGAATGTTCCTTCAAATACAGTTAAATCAAGAATAAGGAAAGAATATGACACTGCTGTAAATCTGTCTAAAGAAGGCCGCCCTCAAAAAGCAAGTGACTGTGCAAGAAGGGGGCTAGTGAGGGAGGCCATCAAGAGATTAATGACAACTCTGGAGGAATTACAAGCTTCAATAGCTGAGATGGGAGAGATTGTATATACCACAATTGTTGCCCGGATGCTTCACTTTATGGGAGAGTGGTAAAGAGAAAGCCACTGTTGAAAAAAAAACACATGAAATCTCAGCTAGAGTTTGCCAGAAGGCATGCAGCAGACTGTGAAGTCAGCTAGAAGAGGGTTCTATGGTCTGATGAAACCAAAATTGAGCTTTTTGACCATCAGTCTAAATGCTATGGCATTAGCCAAGCAACGCACATCATCAAAAAGCCACCATCCCTGCCATGAAGCGTGGTGGTGGCTGCATCATGCTGTGGGGATGCTTCACTGCAGCAGGCCCTGGAAGGCTTGTGAGGGTAGAGGGTAAAATGAATGCAGCAAAATACAGGGAAATCCTGAAGGAAAACCTGATGCAGTCTGCAAAGGAACTGCAACTTGGAAAAAGATCTGTTTTCCAGCAAGACAATGACCCCAAGCATAAGTCAAAGCTACACAGGAATAGCTAAAAAGGTAACAAATTTAATGTGCTGGAGTGGCCAAGTCAGAGTCCAGACCTCAATCCAATTGAGAATTTGTAGCTGGACTTGAAAAGGGCTGTTCACTTACAAACACCATGCAATCTGACATTATGTTGAGCATTTTTGTAATATCGGCTTGAAGGGGATGAATGCTTAGGCAACTAATTATTTTGTGTTTTAAATTTGTAATTCATTTAGATCACTTTGCAGAGATCTGTTTTCACTTTGACATGAAAAAATCTTTTTCTGTTGATTAGAGTAAAAAAAAATGCCAGATTAAATCCACTCTGATTCAATGTTCCAAACCAATAAAACATAAAAGCTTTCAAGGGGTTGGTCCCTTTTTATAGACACTGTACTTATCAACCAGCTGATTGATCAACATTTCGGAAACTCAATTGTGATGTGGGAAGGAAATCTCGTTACTGATTGGTAGTGTGGCAAAGTTTGTGTGTTGTGATCTGGAACTTCACACTCATTATCTCATAAATAGGATTGAAGATTATTTATGGTAAAGACACTGCCTCGAAGAAGGCAATGGCAAACCAGTTCTGTGGGAAAAAATCGCCAAGAGCAATCATGATCAGGTATAGAAAAAAAGAACAATAACGTGAAGGGGATCTTCTCCGCAGGCAATGATCAGATTCAAGACAGATGGAAGACCATGATCACCCATATCATACAACATGGGACATAATAATGGTGGGGACTCAAGCTTGGTAACAACTCTGGATTTGCAAATGATGGCCCTCCTGAACCATTAATCAAAATAAAGATTGATTAATAAGTGAATTATCCAATCATCTTTCTTGACAATACCTATGTCACTAAATGCATAATTAGACAGTTCCTTATTTAGGTTCCCTGCCTGCCAACTAGCCAATTATTGCGTCAAACAGAAATTTAGAAATAAATCTATAAAGAGCTTCTAATCCAAATGCCACTGTGTGGCATACAAGCTAAGTTAATACAAACTTCCCTTGTGCTGTAACCCCTTATCCTAGAGGGATTATTATGACAAATGTTTGGACCATGGTATAAAAAACTGTTTCGGAATTTCTATTGTCAAGATGAATTCATATGACCCAAAATCTTTCACAGCAGCTTTGTAAATGCAGGTAAGCCATTGCTCAGGGAACTCACTGGTATAGATCACTGTCTTTTTGCCTTGGATTTGGGTGCACTTGGCTTCTCTGGAGGTCGAAGAAGAATTTTACTTGGTTTATTTTTGTGTGTTACAAAAGGACCCTGCATTAATGAAACAAGTGGATTTGAATAAGGAGCACAGTATGTCTCTGGAACACTTTCAATTGGTTGAATAGATACAAATACAGTGTGTAATTATATCAGATACTTAGACCACAATATGAGAAACTGTGTTTCAGAATTTCCATTGTCGAAGTGAATTCACATAGACTCATAGACTCATACAGAACCACAGCACAGAATCGGGATCTTCGGCTCTTCAAGTCAATGCTGAACGATTATTTTGCCTAGCCCCATTGACCTGCAGCTGGACCATAGCATTCTGTACCCTTTTCCTCCATGTGCTTACCCAAAGTTCTCTTATATGTTGAAATCGAACCTGTATCCATCACTTCTGCTGGTAGCTCGATGCATAATCTCGTCACCCTCTGTTATTCCCCATAACCCATGACATTTAGTTCTAGTTTCACCCAACCTCAGTGATAAAAGCCTGATTGCAGTTACCTGATCTGTACACCTCATAATTTTGAATACTTCTATCAAATCTCCCCTCATTTTCATTCTGACCTGAGAATAAAGTCCTAACCTATTTAACCTTTCCCTTTAACTTGGATCCTCGGAAATACCAGCAACATCCTTGTAAGTTTTCTCTGTACTCTTTCCTGTATGTAGCTGACCAGAACTGCAAAATACTCCAAATTTGGCTTCACCAACATCTTTAACTAACTTAAACATAACATCCCAACTTTGTATGAAATACTTTGGTTTATGAAGGCTCATGTGCCAAAAGCTTGCCTTACAATCCTATCTACCAGTGATGCCACTTCCAAGAAATTATTGCTCTGCATTCTGACATCCCAACTCTGTACTTTGATTCATGATCCAAGATCATGTGGAGCTCAGTGGCATGTATCAGTCTTGAATAGAACAAGATTAGAGAGAGGTAGGTAACACAAGCAAAATGCTGGCAAAGCTCAGCAGGTCAGGCAGCATCTATGGAAATGAATAAACAATCAAAATTTGGAGACGACTGAAAAGGAAGGGTAAGACGCCAGAATGAAAAAAAGTGGGGGTAGGGGAAGTACGATAGCTAGAAGATGGTAGGTGAAACCAGGTGGGTTGGAAAGACATAGGGCTGGAAGGGAAGTGATCTGATAGGAGAGGTGAGAAAGGGTAAGAGGCTAGAGTGGGGAATAGAAGAGGGGAGGGAGAGGGGAACTTCTTTTTATCAGAATGATATTCATGCCATCAGGGTGGAGGCTACTCATTCAGATGTTAAAGAGGTGCTTGAGGAAGCTGTCCCCAATTTATGACCAGCCTCACCAATGTAGAGGAGGTAGTCCCATGAGTACAGGACCCAATAGATTCACAGGTGAAGTGTTGCTTCATCTGGAAGGACAGTTTGGAGTCCTGAATAGAGATGAGGGAGGTTGAGAATGGGCTGCTTGCAAGGACAAGCGCCATGAGGGAGATTAGTAGTAGAAGTATGGAGACCCACAAGACTACACATGCTGGAATCTCGAACAACAAGCAATCTGCTGGAGGAAATCAGGGGAAAACCAAATGTCAGTATTGGAGTTAAAATGTCTGTAATTCCTTTCAACCCATGGATACAGCTTGGCCTATTGTGTTCCCCCAGCAGATAGTCTGTAGGTGAAACATGGAACATACATGGAACTAGTGAGAATAATCTGTTATAACAAAACCTTTTAATTCCCTGGCCTTACATTCAGTAACTTACTGGAACACCAGTGGTCTAATTGCCTTCCAGAGCTGTTTTTAATGCATCTGCACAAATCTTGCACTGTGCTTATTCATTGCAATGATTACTCAGTTAATATTAAAGATACATTTCAAATGGAATAATGTCAAAAAACAACCAGGCGGGGATAATGTAGAACTCGAGGACATCTGACACTGGAACAGAAGAACATTAGCAACAGAAACAGGAATAGTTCATTCACCTTTCTGAGCATTCTACTGTTCAATGATGTCAAAGATGACTTCATTCACCTTGGCAGTGCCCACTTTCCTCAATTTCTTTATTGTTCTATTATTGAAAGTTATACAGTGGAGTGGAGATATGTCTCTACCAAAGGAGGTGGAAGGTGATCCTTCCCTCCACTTGCCTACAGGTCACCCTTGGGCAAGGTGTAGCACAGACTTAGCCCCAATCTGTAACAAGGGGGTGTTGGGAGCAGACCCAAATGCAAGGCACAGACACTAAAGTAGTATGAACAGGACTATGTTTATTAAGAATACTAGGGAAGCCAAGGAGCGAGGACAAAATATCAATCTGTTCGTGAATGTAGAATAACGAACTGGAAAACCTGGACTAGGACTTGGGACTTGGACTTGACTGAAAACTCAGTCGTAGCAGGGATTAGGTACCTGGGTCTTGACTTGGCTCTTGACTTTGAACTTGGACTTGGCTTGACTTGACTTGGAACTCGGGTTCAAGCTCACATTCAGACGTGACTAGACTTGGAATCTTCTTGGACACAGTGCCAGGACCCTTCTTGGACACGGGTTATATGAGAACATAAGAACATAAAAATTAGGAGCAGCAGTAGGCCATCTGGCCCATTGAGCCTGTTCCGTCATTCAATAAGATCATAGCTGATCTGGCCATGGGCTCATCTCTACCGACCTGACTATTCCCCATAATCCTTAATTCTGTTACTATAAAATAATCTATCCAACTTTGTCTTAAATATATTTACTGAGATAGCCTCCATTGGGCAGAGAATTCCACAGATTTACCACTTTCTGGGAAAAGCAGTTCCTCTTCATCTCTGTCCTAAATCTACTCCCCTGAATCTTAAGGCTGTGTCCCCTATTTCTTGTCTCATCTACGAGTTGAACCAACGTTCCTGCCTCTATCTTATCTAACTCTTTCATAATTTTATGTTTCTATCAGTGAGCACTGATGCCAGACAGACAATCTATGAAGAATATTGATAATGGCTGGAGTCACCTGTCTTGTCAGGATAATGCCCAGAAGACAATTGCAAATCACTTCTGCAGAATTTGCCAAGAACAATCATGGCCATGGATCATGATCACCCACATCACACGTCACTGCACATAATGATGATGAAGATGTTGCTATAAGTTATGGGGAATGGTTGAATAGATTAGGACTGCATTTCATGGAGGTGTGATTTGATAGAGGAAGATGAAATTACAAGGGGTATAGATAAGGTTTTTCCACTGAGGTTGGATGAGGCTGGAACTAGAGATTGAAGGATGAAGGGTGAACATGAGGGGAAACTTCTTCACTCAGAGGGTGGTGAGAGTGCGGAATGAGCTGCAAGTAGAAATGGTGGATGAAGGTTTGTTTTCAACATTTAACATTTAACATTCAACATTACTCTCTGGAATTTAGAAGACTGAGGGGAGATCTTATTGTAACGTATAAAATTCTGAAGGGATTGGACAGGCTAGATGCAGGAAGATTGTTTCTGATGTTGGGGAAGTCCAGAATGAGGGGTCGCAGTTTAAGGATAAAGGGGAAGCCTTTTAGGACCGAGATGAGGAAAAACTTGTTCACACAGAGAGTGGTGAATCTGTGGAATTCTCTGCCACAGGAAACAGTTGAGGCCAGTTCATTGGCTATATTTAAGAGGAAGTTAGATATGGCCCTTGTATCTAAAGGGATCAGGGGGTATGGAGAGAAAGCAGGTACAGGGTGCTGAGTTGGATGATCAGCCATGATCATACTGAATGGCAGTGCAGGCTTGAAGGGCCAAATGGCCTACTCCTGCACCTATTTTCTATGTTTCTATGTAAGAGAAATCTAAGAGAACTGTTCAGATGGGGGAGGTGAATAAGTTTTCCTGAAATGTTGAATGTGGGTCTTCAGGCTCCTGTACCTCCACTCTAATGCTAGTAATAAGAAGAGGGCATATCTTGGATGGTGGGGGTCCCTAATAATGCATTCCTACCCCTTGAGGCAAAGCCATTTAAAGATGCCTTCAATGGTGGTGAGACAAGTGCCCATGTCAGAGCTGGCTGAGTTTAAATCTAGGGGATGGCGTAGAATGTAAGAGCTGGGATGTCATGTTATAACATTATATAATATTGGTGTAGACCCATTTGTACTATTGTTCAGAGAATCTGGTCACCCTGGAGGAAGAATGTGATTGTATTGGGGAGGATGCAGAGGAGGTTCACCAAGATGTTGCCTACATTGGAGCATTCAATTGTATGAAGAGACTGTATAGACTCGGTTTGCTTTCTGTGGAGTAGAAGAGGCGGCGAGCTGGCCTGACAAAGGAAAATACAGTACTGTGTATCAAGATCTCTGTGTATCTAACCTGGTCCCAGTGTATTGATGCAGTTACAAAGAAGGCAAAACAGTGGTTATATTTCATTAGGAGTTTGAAGAGATTTGGTTTGTCAACTAAAACACTTGAAAACTTCTATAGATGTGCCATGGAGAGCATTCCAAAAGGCTGCATCACTGGCTGATATGGAGGGGAGGGGCTACTGCACAGGACTGAAAGAAGCTACAGAAAGTCATAAAATTAGATAGCTAGCTCCATCTTGGATACTTGGCTATGTAGTACACAAGACATTTTCGAGGAGTGGTGCCTCAAAAAGGTGACATCCTTTATTAAGGACCCCCATCACCCAAGGCAAGTCCTCTTCTCATTGTTACCATCAAGAAGGAGGTACAGAAGCCCGAAGGCACACACTTGACAATTCAGGAACAGCTTCTTCCCTCTGCCATCAGGTTCCCAAATGGACATTGAATCCATGAATACTACCTCACTTTTTAAAAAATATATATTACTTCTGCTTTTGCAAAATTTTTAATCAATTCAATGTACAGGTAAATACTTACCGTAATTGATTGATTGATTGATTTATTCTCTCTATATTATCATGAATTGCATTGTACTTCTTCTGTTAAGTTAACAAATTTCACGACGCATTCCAGTGATCTTAAACCTACTTCTGATTCTGATTCTGATAGATATATATATAGCTAAGGTGCCTAAGACTTTTGCACAGTACTATATTTGTCAACATGGAGCAGAAAGCGAGTTTGTAAATCTGGCGGGAGCAAAGGATGTTGGAAATGATGAAGGTGGAACACTGTAAAAGGTGTGTGGGACAGGTGGCAGAAAAGGAGTGCCGGGGTCGGGTACAGACACACCTAGCCCTGAGACACCAGGCAAGTTCATTTGATTCTGAACAGTTAGTTTATTGATCATTGTAGAAAGACTCTCTGGTTCTTCTCTCTCCCTTCCCTTTTTCCCATGCTTGATTCCCTTTTCCCTGCCTCCTTTCCATTCTCAGTCCACAATGGAGACCCATATCAGAATCAGGTTAATCATCACTCATATATCTCATGAAATTTGGGTTTTTTTTTGTGGCACCAGTACAGTGCAATACATAAAATTACTACAGTACTGTGCAAAGGTCTTATGCACACTAGCTATTTGACTTTTGCACAATACTGTACAATTATAGTTTGAATAGACAGTCAGGATCCTTCACCCATGGTGGGGCGTCTAAAACGAGAATGCCTAAGTTTTAGGGAAGATCTGAGGAAGAAATGGATGGTGAGATCTGGAATACACCCCCTGATGGAGTGGTGGAGGGAAACATTCTCACAGCATTGAAGAATCATTTAGATGGCCATTTGACTCAGAAAGACATTAGAGGCCATGGACTTATTACAGTATGTTGGAGGTTAGGGACTGATTCCTTTATGTAAGAGGTTCCTCCTTCTTCGACACTGTTGAGTCCTTCAATCCAGAATAGAAACTTGGGAGTCAACTGAGATAAATTTTGTATCTAGTTGAGAGGTGTGTTTCCACACTGCCAATATGACACTTTTATGCCCTTTATTGGTAAATAGTTGGATTTTCTTGTCAACAGAATGGTGGAGAATGATTTTAATGAAGATAAATATTTAAGATTCAAGATTGTTTAATGTCATTTCCTGTACTCAAGTGTAAAGGAGAACTAAATAATTCTTACTCTAGAACTGATGCAGCACAGAAAATAACAGTAAAATAAAAGAACATAATAATAAAAAAACTATAAATGCATAAGATATAAAAACAACACACACAAAATGCTGGTGGAACACAGCAGGCCAGGCAGCACCTATTGTGTGTGTTATTTGAAGTGTTCCACCATCATTTTGTGTGTGTTGTTTGAAGATGCTGCCTAGCCTGCTGTGTTCCACCAGCATTTTGTATGTGCTGTTTTAATTTCCAGCATCTGCAGATTTCCTCATGAATGCTTAAGATGTCTTATATTAGGGGCTCCCATATTGGGGTATTAGCCTTTGGCATAAAAAAGATGGAGAACCCCTAGCTTATATCAATAGATTGATCATAATGTGATGCTAGCCTAGAAATGTCTGTTTATCAGATGACTCTGACAGAAAATGATAAAGGTGTGGTTATGCAGGTATGGAAGGGTGGGTTAGTGGGTGAATGTGTTGAGAAACCGTGCTGCCTGGGGCAAGTAACTGTTCAAGAGTCTGGTTGACCAGGTGTGGATGCTATGTAGTCTGCTCATTGATGGGAGTAGGACAAGCAGTTCAGCAGCAGGGTAGGTGAAATCCTTCATGATGATGCTGGCCCTTTTCCGGTACCTTTCGCTATATAAGTAACATGTGGTGTTACATGAGGCACTTACCACTGGACTGTGTAAACCATGTCTGAAAACTACATTGTTGTGGCTTTAACTATGTCTGCTAATTTTTGATACTTTCTTTAATAGACATGCCCTTGTACATAAGTACAATATATTTAACCGAGGAGGTTATACATTTGAGATGTTTTAAGATCATGAGAGTAAAGTAATATATGTGCCTTAGTGGCTTCAAACCCCGCACCTAAAGTAACATAACAACAGTTAAGGCACAGCCTCAGAATTGAAGGATGTCTGTTTAGAACAGAGATATGGAGGAAATTCTTAGACAGAGGATGGTGAATCTGTGAATGTTATTGCCACAAATGTCTGTGGTGGTAAAGTCATTGAGTATACTTATGACAAAGGTTTATAGGTTCTCGATTAGTAAGGGCATCAAAGGTTATGGGAGAAAGCAGGAGAATGGTGGTTGACAGGGATAATGAATCACATATGAATAGAATGATGAAGCAGATGGGCCGAGTGACCTAATTTTGCTCCTATGCCTTATGGTCTTGTGGTCTAACACACAAACTCCGGCTGACTTTCCAGTGTAACAGCGATGGTGTCTTTTGCTTGAGACATAAACTTGAGGTTTCATCCATGGCTTTAAGTGGATGTAACACATCACATGATTTCAAAGAGTAGTACAGTATGTTCAAAGTCAAGGTCGAGTTTGTCATATGTTCATGTTCATATGGTGCAATAAAAAAGATCTTTGCATCACAGACACATAACATCAGATATGCGGTACTCAGAAGTCAAACATAAATAAACATAAATTAAACACAGCTTTTACAATAAAAACACAATTAGAAGGAAAAAAAATCTATTTTAGTGCAAATGAACTAAGTGGCCACAGTTTTGCTGAACTGTGGTGATTAGGGTTTTGCTGGTTAGTTCAAGAAGTGAATGGTTGAAGGAAGATGAATGTAATTGTGTAGGATTTCAGGCATCGGTTCCTCCTGCCCGGTTGTAGCTGTGAGAAGATGAAATGGCTGGATGGCGGGGATCCTTGATGATGGATGCTGCCTTCCTGAAGCAGCCATTCCTATAGATAGTCTCGATAATGGGGAGGGATTTACCAGTGAACACTACTCACTGCCATGTCTTATGAACCTGTACCAGTCAATTTGTAATATACAAAAACACTAGTCCATCGCATATTGCATATTGTTAAAAAAAATCCATAAACACAAAACCATTCTTGTGTGAAAACACTGAATAAATTATTGTCTCATTCTCGCTAATAGATGAACAATTTGGTGCCATGAAAAATTCTCCAAGTTGTATAACTCCAGTGCCAAGGTATTTCAGGAGAGGTCAAGATTTGCATTCCATTCCCAGAAGAAATGATTTGCTTAAATTAAATAGAATCACCTTTTTAACAGACAAAATTTAACATATGTACCATAATCTACTCTCTTGCTAATGTATCTCTGCTAAAGCTTATAAATAATTTAACCATTAAAGTGCATCATTTTTCTTTCAATGTGGTTGAGATTCCTCTTGATTTTGGACCTGAGCAGGAGAGGTTTAATGGTAGACAATTATAGTGCATTAAGATGCCCTTCAGTATAGTTCATTGATATGGCACAGAGTAATTACTAGAAGTGCTGCTGATAGGAAAGCAATACTGAAACAATTAAACAATCAAATTATAGTGTGCATGTACATCTTTATAACCAATTTATCTCTCACTTCAAGAAGACAATTCAATCATTATGGAAAACTGTTATAGTTCAGATCAACTCTGGCTTGGTTGGTATGAGTCATAGAGTCATAGAATTGAACATGATTGAAATGGATCCTTCTGACCACCTCTACCTTGTCGACCACGAGCCTTACCACGTTCATCCCATTTGCCTGAATTAAGCACAATTCTCTCTATCCAAGCACTTGTCCAAGCTTTTTTTAAAACAATGTATTTGTATCTACCGCCACCACATCCTCTGGTAGCTCATTCCAGATATTCACCTCCTTCAGTGTGAAAAGAACTTACCTCACAGATCTCATTTAACTTTGTCCCTCTCTAACAGTTAGCAAAATGCCTTACTGCACAAGTGAGCAGCAAACAGGGTTAAATTCCCTTTGCTATTGGTATGGAGTTTCTACGTTCTTCCCATGATCAACTGAGTTTCCTCCATGTGTTCCAGTTTCCTCACACATTCCAATAGGGTTGGGGTAAGATATGGACATGCTATGTCGGCACTGTAAGCATTGCGACACTTGGGAGCTCTCCCAGCACATGTTTGTACCATGCTAGTTGGTGAAGCAAATGACACATTCCGAACAAACCTAATCTTTAAGACTCTGTCCTCTAGTTTGAGACATCCATGGCCTGGGATAAAAATAAACATTCTGACTACCTTTTCTAAATCTGCCCTTCATAATTGTATGACCCTCTATGCATTAGCTTCCTATGTTGCAGAGATGAAAAGCTCAGCCTATCAAATCTCCCTTACACCTACAGCTCGGAGTTCCATGCACCATCCTGGTGAATGTCTTCTGCACTCTCTCTACTGCTAGCATATCCTTTCTGTAGTGTGGTGACCAGAACTGCTGACAGGATTTTATTTCAATTTTATTTATTTTGAGGTACAGCATAGAACAAGCCCTTCTGGTTTAATAAGCCACACAGTCCAGCAACCCACCTATTTAATGCTAGCCTAATCACAGGGCCATTTACAATGACCAATTCGTCTACTAACTGGTATGTCTTTGGGTTGTGGGAGGAAACTGGAGTGCCTGGTGCAAACCTACACATTCACAGAAAGACTGTACTAACTTTGTACAGATGATGCTGGAATTGAACTTGAAACTCCAACACAATGACCTGTAATAGTACACACTCAGTGTGTCTGCACCAGCATTCCATCATGGCTGATTTATTATTTCTTCCAACCCCATTCTCCTACCTTCTCCCCAGAACATTTGACGCCCTTATTAATCAAGAAACCGTCACCCTCTGCTATAAATATATTCAACAAGCTGACCTCCACACCCATCCGTAGCAATGAATTCCACAGATTCTCCACACTCTGGCCAAATAAACTCCTCCTTATCTCTGTTCCAAATGGACATCCCTGTATTCTGAGGCAATGCCCTCTAGTCCTAGAATCACCCACCTTAGGAAACATCCTCTTCACATCCACTCTATCTAGGTCTTTCAATATTTAATGGGTTTCAATGAGATCCCCCTCTCATTCTTCTGAACTTCACCGAGTACAGGCCCAGAGCCATCAAGTGCTCCTCGTACATTAACTCTTTCATTCCCAGAATCACTTTCATGAGCCTCCTCTGAACCCTCCCCAATGCCATCACATCTTTTCTGAGATAAAGATCCCAAAATTGCTCCCAAGTGCAGTATGCTAACTTTTGTACTGTTTGCCCAGCCTTTAAGGGCAAACATACCAAAAGTCTTCATCACTGCTCTAGTCACCTGTGCTACCACTTTCAGGGAAATGAGGATTCGCCTTAAAGCCAAGTCCCCTTGTTTTGGGTTTTACTTTCCCTGTGTCCATTCATTCACTTTTTCTAAGCTCCACATGATTTTATTTACATACCTCTATCTGCTCACTTTTCCAATTCCTGTTTTCTAATAAATTCCTAACCTGCCCAACTCGCCTCTATAACTTAGACCCTCAAGTCCTGGCACAATTCTCAAACAAAAAAAATACATTCTTGTCTCTTTTGCTTCTAGAAATTTAACTACTTCTCAAAAATATTCAATAACTTGGCCTTCACTGGCTTCTACTGGTTCCTACCCTCGGAAGAAATTCCTACTCACTTCCAACCCGAAATCCCTTCTCCTGAGTCTGAGATTGTGACCTTAACCAGAAAGAGCATTCTTCCCAGTGACCTGTCAGAATTCAGCAGTTTTCAGTTCAATTCACCTACACCGTCACCGTTGTTCTACACTCTAAGTGAAAATAAACCAGGTCCACAGCAGTCTTCCATTCCGGGATTCTGTACTGTCAGCCTCTGTTGCACTCCCTTTATATCCTTTTGTAGATAAGGAGTCTGTAATGATAGATCAGGCACATTTTTGGAGAATCTGATACCCTGTTTGATAGCAGCAGGCTGTATGAAAGTCAGGAGAATTACTTTTTGTCCAACTGTGACCAGGCCCATACAGCACTGTAATTACCCAGTTCTGATGAATGGTCGCAGCCCAAATTTGCAAATGTTTATTCCCATCCACAGATGCTGCCTGACCTGCTGAGTTCCTCCGGAATTTTGTGTGTATTGCTCTATATTTCCAGCATCACAGTACCATTGTGTCTATTACTTAAAATATTCTCTCTATGTGCTGCTAAAGGATATTCACCTGTTTATCCTCTCCATAGATGCTGCTTGACTTGCTGAGTTCCTCCAGCATTTTGTGAGTGTTGCACAACAAATGCAACATTTGCAGTATCTTCCATGTTTTTGTGTCCTACCTATCGTCTCCACGTCTACTATTTTCCCTGGCAGAGTGCTTCAGGCAACTAATACAATCTATATTTTTAAAAAAGTGCCTTGTAAATCTGCTACCGAAATGACTCTCCAGTGCAGCGGTTAGCGTAATTGCTTTACTCTGGCAGTGATTACTGATCAGGGTTCAATTCTCACCGCAGTCTGTAAGGAGTTTGTACATTTAGCCTGTGAACACAGGGTTCCCTCCTGATGATCTGGCTTCCTCCCTCATTCCAAAGATGTACAGGTTAGTGCCAGTAAGTTGTGGGTATGCTATGTTGGCACCAGGAGCATGGCAACACTTGCAGGTTGCACCCAGCACAATTCTCACTGATTTCATTTGATGCAAACCACATATTTCGCTCCATGTTTCAATGAACATGTGACAAATAGAGCTATTCTTGTCTTTCCTATAAACTTTTCCCCACTTATCTTAAAGCTATGCTTTCTATTATTTGTTTTACCTACCACCCTCACACAAAGCCACAAAGATGACTATTAATAAGTACATGATTTATCCAAATGCAAGTACATCTTGCCTCTAAGAATCTTTTTATTTAGAGATACTGGCCCAATGCGCCCATTACACCCATGTGACCAATTAACCTATGAACTCCTATGTAATTTCAAAGTGGGAGCAAACCAGAATACCCAAAAGAAACCCACTCAGTGCAAGTTGCTTACAAATAGCAGTAGAATTGTAATAACATTATACTAACCACCACACCAGAGTGTTGCCATCCAATAATTTCCTGAACACTGAGGTTATGTTCAGTGGCCTCTAAGATCCTGGTGCATCTCTGTTACCCTTTTTAAATAAAGGAACTACATTGTCAATTAGCAATTGGAAAATACTGGAGGAACTCAGGAGGTCAGACAGCATTTATGGAAATGAATAAACAATCAATGTTTCAGGCTGAAACCTTTCATCGGGACTAGAAAGCAAGGGTTAAGAAGCCAGAAAGTCCACATTGTCTATTACCATTTCACTGGGACTTAGTGAATGACTAAAAATAATTCAATGATCTTTGTCACAGCATAAGAGTTGGTCAATAGGGATTAACACAGAAGGGTGACCGCACTGGTCAGCATGGAACACTGGGGCCAAATAGCTTATTTCTATGCTGTATAATTTTATGATTGTGTTGTTCAGTCTCCTTCCTTACCTCCCTCAGAATTCTGAGAAAGATCCCATCAAACCCTAGGGATTTACCCAACTTAATATATTTTTAAGCCATCCAATACCTGCTTGTCATAATAACATGCTTTAGAATCTCGAAATTCCTTCAAAGATCTCACCAACATTCATGTCCTTCTCCTTTGTGAATACTGATGTGAAGCACCAGATGTCCTGAAGAACTGCAACCTGGACGACATCTTGCTGGACATATGTAATATGGCACTGATGAAAGGTGACACACCAGAACAGTGGTCACTCTCAAACATTATCCCTGTCCCCAAGTCTGGATCCCTCACAAAGACAGATAATTACCGTGGTATCAGCTTGACTTGCAAAGCTATACAATTGGATGATTTTGAACAGGATTCGCACTGCCTTTGACCCTAAGCTAAGGTTCAGTCAGAATGGTTTTCAGCAGAAGCGCACAACAGTAATGCAAATACTTGCTCTCTGTAGAGTCATCGAGGAAGTCAAGAAGAACAATCTATGAGCCGTGCTTACTTTCATCGATTTTCGCAAAGCTTTTGACTCCATTCACTGAGGTAAAATGCTGAAGATCCTGAGCGCTTATGGAGTGCCAAACCGTCTACTAGAGCAATAGAGTCCAGCTATACTGAGACTATGATAAAAGTTGCATCACCAGACGGAGAAACAGCAGTGTTTGGGCTCCTAGCTGGTGTGATGCAAGGAGATACTCTGGCACCCTACATCTTTATAATCGTCCTTGATTACGCTCTACGTCAAGCTACCAAAGATCACGACAAGCTTGGCTTTACCATAAAACCAGGATGAACCAAAAGGGTCAGACCAGTTACGCTCACAGATCTCGATTTTGCAGATGACATAGTCCTGCTCTCTGACCAGATGGAGGAAGCACAGCAGCTGCCGACAAAAGTGGAAATTGAGTGCAATAAAGTTGGATTTCACCTAAACGCTAAAATGACAGAGTACATGGTGTTCAAGTGCAATGACAGTACTCTCAAGACCGTAAAGAATGATACCATTAAGAAAGTCTTAGACTTCAAGTACCTCGGGTCAAGAATGATAAATTTGGAGAAGGACATAAAGATACGGAAGGCGCTGGCATGGAGGGCTGTGAACGACGTGAAGGAAATCTGGAGGTCAAACCTGACCAGAGAGTTCAA
This sequence comes from Hypanus sabinus, assembly GCF_030144855.1. Classification (NCBI taxonomy): domain Eukaryota; kingdom Metazoa; phylum Chordata; class Chondrichthyes; order Myliobatiformes; family Dasyatidae; genus Hypanus; species Hypanus sabinus. The sequence goes on along the minus strand of NC_082722.1, from coordinate 73,934,139 downwards.
AAAGAGGATCTTCATAGCAGTCAGAGGGTCCATTATCACGTACAGATGCGAGACGTGGACACTCACCAAGACCATACGAAAGTCACTAGATGGTTTCTATAAATGAATGCTCCGGATGGCTCTTGACATGAGTCGGCAACAGCACATGACGAACATCAAGCTTTATGACGACCAACTGATGCTCACTACTAAAATCGAGGTGAGAAGACTGCAACTAGCGGGGAACTGTCTACGCCACCCTTAGCTACCTGCCAGCCAAGTCATCATATGGGAGCCCAAGCATGGGAGGATGAACCCTGGGTGCCCTCCCAAGACTATGGTCAACACGCTCCTAGAAAATAGTGGTGCTGGACCCCTAGGCCTGAGTTGACATAGTAGTAGTAGAAGTAGTAGATGTGAAGCACCTAATAGAACACAGAACAAAGGTGAATACAGCACAGAAGTGACACTTTGGCCATGATGTTGTACTGACCTTTTAACTTACTTGACCATGATTCTAACCCTTCCTTCCTCAATAGCCCTTATCCTCCATTTGCCTATCCAAGAATCTCTTAAATATCCCAAATGCATCAGCTTATACCACCACCCCTGGCAGTTCATACCAGGCACTTAACACTCTGTGTAAAAAATCCTCCTTCTGATATTCCCTCACTACAGGAAGCATGTGGAAATCACAGAAAAAGTGCAGAGAAGATTTACAAGGATGTTGCCTCGACTGGGGAGCATGTCTTATGAGAATAGGTTGAGTGAATTCAGCCTTTTTTCCTTGGAGTGACGGAGGTGAAATGTGACCTGATAGAGGTGTATAAGATGATGAGAGGCATTGAACGTGTGGATACTCAGAGTCTTTTTCCCAGGGCTGAAACAGCTAGCATGAGAGGGTACAGTTTTAATGTGCTTGAAAGCAGGTACAGAGGAGATGTCAGGGGAAAGGTTTTGACGCAGAGAGTGGTGAGTGCGTGGAATGGGCTGCTGGCAACGGTGGTGAAGACGGATATGATAGGGTCTTTTAAGAGACTCCTGGACAGGAGTTCCTCCATGAGTTCCTCAAAAACTCAAAATACATGGAGCTCAGAAAAATAGAGGGCTATGGGTAACCCTAGGTAATTTCTAAGATAAGGACATGTTCAGCACTGCATGTGGGCTGAAGGGCCTGTATTGTGCTGCAGGTTTTCTATGTTTCTAAACATTCCCACATTCACCTTAAAGAGATGTCTTGATGTCCTTTGACATTAACCATTGTCAATCTGGGAAAAGGGCACTGGTTGTCCATTCTATCTATGCCTCTTATAATCCTATACAACACAATCAAATCACCTCTCATCCTCCTTCACTCCAAGAGAAAAGTCCTGGCTCAGTCAGCTTTTCCTCACAAGGCATATTTTCTAATCCAGGCAGCATTGTGGTAAATCTCCTCTATACCTTCACTTGTGCTTTGCTTTCTTCATAATACCCCACCCACTCTCTTTGGCTCCACACATAAATTCCTCGCCCTTTCTCTATTCAGATACAGCCATGTCACCCAGCAATCCCCTGATTTAATCCTAGCCTAATGACAATCATAAGATAATTTACAATGACCAATTAGCCTACCGACAAGTACATCATTTGACTGTGGGAAGAAACCTGAGCACCTGGAGAAAACCCACATGGTCACAGGCAGTGGTGGGAATTGTACCTGTACTGTAAAACTTTGTGCTAACCACTACACTACTGTGCCGCTCCTAATACACACATAAAACATTGCTCGAATGCACATATATAATGCCTCAGGATTCTCCTTAATTGTACTTGCCAAGGAGGTTCCAAGGCCCCTTTAAGCCCCTTTGTTTTATTTTGATTGTGTTCTTTGCTGATTCCTTTATATTTCTCAAGGACCTTGTCTGACTTCATTTTCCTAAACCTAAGAAATGCTTTCTTATCCCAAACAAGAGAGAATCTGCAGATGCTGGAACTCCAAGCAAAACTCACAAAATGCTGGAGGAACTCAGCAGGCCGGGCAGCATCTATGGAAATGAGTACAGTTGATGTTTCGGGCCGAGACTCTTTGGCAGGACTTTGGAAGGGTCTCAGCCTGAAACATCGACTGTACTTTTTTCCATATATGCTGCCTGGTCTGCTGAGTTCCTCCAACATTATGTGTGAAGGCTTCCCATATTTTCCTTTTTCACAGAACTAATGAAGAGGGACATGTTATTTACCTACTCATTTAGAGATACAGTGCAGAGTAGGCCTTTCTAGTCTTTCGAGGCACACCGCCCAGCATCCCTCTGATTTAACCCCAGACTAATCACAAGACTAACCTACTAACCAGTACAGCTTTGGAATGTGGGAGGAAACCAGAACACCTGGAGGAAACCCACATGCACACAGGAAGGTGCATCATTTTCTTGCAGAGGATACTGGAAATCAACTCCAAACTCCAACAACCTGAGCTGTAATAATGTCATGCTAACTGCTATGCTACTCTACACAGAAAGGAGTTAAGCAAAAATATCACTAGGTCAAGACAGCATAGTGCTTTTAAACACATTGACTCACAGCATTGAGAGCGACAGTCAACAAGGGAGTACAGAAATTAAGTTTATTTTTACCTTACTATGCAGAATGTAATTATTTATTTATATAGTGTTTCTCAAGGTATCACAAAACACTTTACAGACAATGAATTAATCTTTGCAAATGGCTGTCACTGTTAAATCATTCATAACATAAGAATGTCATTGGGAAGGCCATTTATTGGCTAACTTTAGATGCCCTTGAGAAAGTAGAGATGAATCTCTTCTTTGAATCACAACAGTAGGTTCATAGGTTCATAACAGGGTGTGCTTGTCATTCTGGACACTGAGTGTAAAAATTCAGCAAGTTGCATTGCAGGTGTATTAAACGTTGAGTAGTTCATGCTTGGAGTGTTGTGTGCAGATCTGGTCACTGCATTTCAGGAAGGATGTGTAAACTTTGAGAAGGACGAGGCTCACCAGGGTGGGACTATATTAGCTGGAAAAGCTTAGATTCCAAAATTGGATGGTGCAGATACCCTAAACTGGAGGGCACAGATACAAGATAAGAGAGTAGTGAACATGTTTTCTCTGGAGCATTTGAGGCTGAGATGAGATCTGATAGAAATATGCAAAATTCTGAGAATCATACATAAGGTTAGACAGGCAGTTTTTCCCCCCAGCGTTGATATATCAAATACTAGAAGACAAAAGTGCAAAAGGAACTCATTGTTGCTCATAGAGCATAGAATATTACATAGAACACAATCTCATGCCAACCATGTAATCTACTCTAGAAACTGTCTAGAATTACCCTACCATATAGCCTTCTATTTTTCTAAGCTCCATGTGCACATCTAAGAGTCTTTTATCTGATTCTACCACCGTTGTCATCAAGGCAATCCAGACACCCACCACACTGTGTGTGAAAAACTTACCCCTGACATCCCCTCTGTACTTACTTTCGAGCACTAAAACTATACCCCCTCATTTTAGCCGTTCCAACCCTGGGAAAAAGCCTCTAGGTATCCATACAATCAATGCCTCTAATCATCTTATACACCTCTATCAGGTCACCTCTCATCTACCTTCATTCCAAGGAATAAAAGCCAAGTTTATTCAAACTATTCTCATGAGGCACACTCTCCAATCCAGGCAACATCCTTGTAAATCTCCTCCGCTCTCTCTCTATAGCATCTACATCCTTCCTGTAGTGAGATGACCAGAACTGAGCACAATACTCCCAAGTAGGGTCTGAACAAGGTCATATATAGCTGAACATCACCTCACAGCTCTTGAACTCAATCCTATGGTTGTTGAATACCAACACGCCATGCGCCTTCTTAACAACACTGTCAACATGAGCTTTGAGTGTCCTATGGACACGGGTCCCAAGATTTCTCTGATCCTTCACACTGCCAGGAGTCTTACCATTAATACTATATTCTGTCTTAAATCTGACCTACCAAAAATAACCACTTCACACTTATCTAAGTTGAACTCCATCTGCCACTTCTCAGCCCAGTTCTGCATCCTATCAATGTTGCGCTGTAACTTCTAACAACCCTTCAGACTGTCCACAACACCCCCAAGCTTTGTGTCATCATTATACTTACTAATCCACCCTTCTACTTCTTCGTGCACAAAGAGGAGATGTTCCAGGACAGATCCCTGTAGAACTTCAGTGGTCACCATCCTCCATGCAGAATACAATCCATCTACAACCACCTTTTACCTTCCATGGGCAAGTCAATTCTGGATCCACAAAGCAAGTTCTCCTTGGATCCCATGCCTCCTTACTTTCTGAATTAAAGTAAGCACAGCATAGTGTAGTCCCTTCAGCCAACAACGTTGTGCAAACATTTCAACCTGCTTTAGGATCAATCTAACCCTTCTCTCCCACATAACTTTACATTTTACTATTATCTATATGTCTCTCTAAGAGTCTCTTAAATGCCCCTAATGTATTTGCTCCTACCAACCCCCCTGGAAGTGCATTCTACACCCACAACACTCTGTGTAAAGAACCTAACTCGTCCAAGCTCGAAAACGTTGCATCCTGAGTCTTCTGAATTCAGACTGAGCCCTTCACCCCATCAGCTGTGTTGAGCTGCTTCTGCAAACCACCTGGAGGAAATGGAAGGGCTGCCCATCTCTGAGGACTGCTCTTGATTTAATTAGCTGAGAGTGTATGTGTCTTCTCTGAGTAACAGTGCACATAGAAGGAAGAGCCTATTTACTTGTTGAACTGTTCTCCAAAAAACTACACTGTCCTGAAGGAAAGGCTAATGAAAAGCAGGATCTTGGAAACTTAACCCAAACCCGAGGCATATTCAAGATCCCTTGAGTGTCATGGTTTGAGAAGACAAGATAGAAATGCCGGTAGATTAAATCTCCCCTGACACTTCTACTTGAATGACATGAACATTAGAGGATCCATATCCTTGTTCCAAAAATAAGTTTCTATAGAAGAAAAGTATTTTAATAAAAATAGGAATAATCTATTGAATTAGATCACAGAACATGGAAAAGTATGGCACAGAAAAAAGGCCCTTCAGCCCACAATGTCGTGCCAAGCTAATTATCTAATGATTGCTAATTCCACGAATTGCTTCTGCCTGCACATGGTCCAAATTCCACCATTCTCTGTGCTTAGCTAAGAGTCACTTAAGCACCTCTGTTATGTCTACCTCTACTACCACTCCCTGCAGCACAATCCAAGCATTTGCAGTTCAGTTGTAATAACTTGACCTGCACATATTCAACTTTCCCCGCCTCACCTTAAATGCATCCCCCTTAGTATGACGATTATGAATGTTTGAAATATTCATGTTTTCACAATCAGAAATAATGTATGGAGGACGGTGCAGCAATGTAGTGGTTAGCACAATGCTTTACAGCGCCTTTGAGCACATCTGCGTGAAACGTTGCTGTAGAGAAGGAGCATGCATCATCAAAGATCCTCACCACCCAGACCAAGGTCTTTTCTCGCCGGTACCATCAGGTAGAAGGGACAGGTGCCTCAGGACTCACACCAACAGGTTCAAGAACAGTTACCACCCCTCAAGCATCAGGCTCTTCAACAAAAGTGGATAACTACGCTCATTCTACTTCTGGTGTTCTCATATCTGATGGTCTCACTTTAAAGGCTCTTTATCTTGTCTTCATGCTTATTATTTATTACTATTTAATTATATCTGCATTTGTGTTTGTTGTCCATTGATCCTGTTTACTGCTACTGTTCTATAGATTTGCTAAGTACATCAGCAGAAAAAGAATCTCAGAGTACATGTATGTACTCTGATAATAAAGTTCACTTTGAACTTCAAACTTTTGTAAGCTTGGTGTTCAATTCCTGCAGATATCTTTAAAGACTTTGTACATTCTCTCTGTGACCATGTGGGATTTCTCTGGGTGCTGCAGTATCCTCCCACATTCAAAAACTCCGTTAGGGTTAGTAAGTGTTGGCATGCTATATTGCCACCAGAAGCCTAGCACAATACTTGCTGATTTAATTTGATACAAACAATGCAGTTTACTGTACAATTTGATGCACATATGAAAAATGCCATGAACATACTCCACCTGGGTAGCTTCCAACCTAATGGTATGAATATTGATTTCTCCTTCCAGTAAGAAAAATTCTGTCCCACATCTCTCTTCTTCTGTTCCCGACTATGGCCTCTTACCTCTTCTCATCTGCCTATCACCTCCCCCTGAATCCCCTCCTCGTCCTTTTTCTCCTATGGTCCAATCTCTCCTACCAGATTCCTTCCTCTCTAGTCCTTTACATTTCCCAACCAACTAGCTTCACCTATCATCTTCTAGCTGGTCTTCCTTTCCCTCTCCTACCTTTTTATTCTGGATTCTTCCTCCTTCCTTTCTAGTCCTGAAGAAGAATCTCAGCCCAACGCATTAACTGTTTGCTCAGTTCCATGGATGGCTACCTGATCTTCTGAATTCCTCCAGTCTTTTGTGTGTGCTGCTTGATCTTTAATTCTCCGTGAATTCAATCCTTAACACAATTTCTTTTTAATTTTCTGATGCAGGAGTAATAAGGACTGCCCTTTCGAACATGGACCGAGAAGCCAGGGAAGAATACCTCGTGGTGATACAAGCAAAGGATATGGGAGGTCACATGGGAGGACTGTCTGGGACCACAACCGTTACCATCACACTAACTGATGTTAATGACAACCCTCCCAAGTTTACCCAGAGTAAGTGCCATCAATCACTGCTGTTCCATTCTTTGACTTAGCCACATGTGAAGATCTATTATTGTACACTATACAATGAATACATTCAGGTTATTTAAAAAAGAAAATTACAGAACAGGTTTCCTTTATATAAGCATCTCTTGAGCAACCAACCAAACAGCTGCCATCTGCACGATTGCACATGGCCCAGTGCCTCTCTCCAAAGTCAAGTGCACCTCAATTCTCTAGCGAATTTGATTCTGATTGTCACAAACCCCATGTTCCTTCTCACTGAACCATCTCTGTCTGCAAGAAAAAGAATCTTTTTTTCTAAAATATCTCCCAAGTCCCGCTCAGTTGCCTTGCAACCAATTTATTTTTAAATTATAGTCATTATTCTGAAGTAGCCAATCTGAACACAGTGAACTCAGACAAATATCTGTGTAGCAATAACATTTTTTTACATTTTGCTGATTGGGATTAACTAACTTGCACTTCTTTGAAATAGTTTGAGTACAAAGTTCAAAGAATTTATTAGCAAAGTACATATACTGTATGTCATCATGAGATTTATTTTCTTGTGGGCATACTCAATAAATCCATAGAATAATAAGTGTAACAGAATCAGTGAAAGACATTACCTACTTAGGCATTCATCTACAACCACCTGTTGCAAAAGACAACAATGTGTGTAAATACAAAAAAAAAATCCAACAAATTCCAGTCCCAATGTCACCCATCTGTTAATGCCCGCTGAATTTCCAACAAGAGAAATTCAGATGTCAAGCAACACACACAATGTGGAATGCAGCAGGCCAGGCTGTATCTATAGGAAGAAGTACTATAGGAAGAATTCAGATGTCATCTCATTTCTATGTTGTATGTTGCTTTTTTTTAAGTACAGTCAGTGGCCTTTTTATTAGGTACATGAGTATACCTAAAGAAGTTGCCACAGGAATGAAATCCAGTATAGTCTTCTGCTGCTAAGTATAGTGCGCTCAGAGATGCTTGCACACTATCGTTATAATGTGTGATTATTTGAGTTGCTATCACCTTCCTGTCAGCTTGAAGCAATCTGGCCATTCTCATCTACCTCTTTCATTAACAAAGCATTGTTGCCCACAGAATTGTCACTCACTTGATGTTTCGTGTTTCTCGCACATTCCCTGCAAACTCTACAGACTATTGTGTGTAAAAGTCTCAGGGATATCAGCAGTTTCTGAGATACCCAAACCATTCAGTACGGCACAATCATTCCGCAGTCAAAGTCACTTTGATCACATTTCTTCCCCATTCTGCTGTTTGGTCTGAACAAAAACTGAACCTCTTGACCATGTCTGCATGCATTAATGTATAGAGTCACTGACATGTGATTGGCTGATTAGATATTTGTATTAACAAGCATGTGTGAAGGTGCACCAGATATAGTGGCGACTGAGTTTATTTTCTGCTGTTCTTGAATGATATGTCAAACTGAGTCCCCATCTGCTCTATTTATGGTTTAAAAAATTCTTCGTCTTCTACAAAGGACTTTGAAGAGTGATACAATCAAATGAGTCTAAATGAGCACCATTTTCAAAGAGCTTGCATATGAAGAATGGACCCAATGGACAGTGTGATCCTGAGCACATTAGTTGTGTGGCTTTGATAGTTTAAGGTCTGTAGGTATGTGATGGTAAGTAGGTAAGTAATGAGGCATGGATTTCCTTCAAATTTCACCGAATCAGAATCTGAATCATGTTTACTTTCACTGATACTGGTCGTGAAATTTGTGGAAGCTGTACAGAGCAATATATTTTTAAATTACAATAAGAAATATATATATATAATTAAGTGTAAAAAAAAAAGCAAAAATAGAGAAGTTGTGGTTTATGGTTCATGGACTGTTCAGAAATATGACAACAGAGGGGAACCAACTAGGCTCCTCTACCTCCACTCTACAGGTAGTACTGAAGAGAAGGCATGTCCTGGACAACTCTGGGGTGCCTAGATGGATGATGAGGAACCTTTTGGAGTTTTAATGTGGGATACTAAACAGAAAGATACAGGATTGGGAAGTGGATGAAGAATTAACAGACAGGAGACAGCTCAGATAAATACTTGTGCACTGATTCAGTGACGTTGCTTGAGGAGGAAGCCTTGTCAGAGCATCTTAGAATCAGAATCAAAAAGGTTTTTATTACTGACATTGCTCTTGAAATTTGTGGCTTTGTAGTAGCAGTATAGAACAATGCACTAAAAATTACAATAAGAAATATTGTCTGCCTGTCTGTCTGCCTGTCTGTCTCTGTCTCTCTCTCTCTCTATTTATATATATACACACACATACACCTAAAACATTTGCACAGTACTGTAGCAGCAGAACTACAGTATTCAGCCCATCGAGTGATCCAGCTTTTCACCCTGGCTAATTTGCAATTTCTCTCAATACATGGAGTTCCTTCAGGAAACAAGGGAGAAAGAATTGTAGCGGATGAAGCATTCTCCTTGATTGGTTTGAGATGATTTAAGTAAGGTGTTGACATGGTAAATATGGAGACATTGTTTGGTCTGGTGGTTGGATGGTAGTCAAAGATCGCAAGGTGTTTGACTAAAGAACCAGAGGAAAGATGTGGAGAATTTTCCACTGGCTGTCAGGGTAATGGAAGCTGATGTAGCAGGAAGACTGAGGAGGAAATTGGGGGGGCACGTGAAAAAAAGAGTGTTGAAAGACTATTTAACATCATAGTTCATCTGATGAGCTGCATCCCAGATGTCATTGGAGCCTTTGATGAAACATTAAGTGTAAGCACTGTTGTATCATGAAGCATTGCATGATGAGAGAATAAGAACTGCATGGGCCTTAACTCAGACACCTTTCAAACGGTCTGCATGGGAACAAATGGACTTTCTGCTGGGGTGAGATGCCTGCTGAACAGGAGAAATGGCAGTCAATAAATGAGCCATGCTTTTAGTTTTTCTTTTGTTCTTTCCATCAAACCACAGGATCATAAAACATAGAAGCAGAATTAGGCTAGTCAGCTCCATCTTTTCTCAACATTTTATTTAGAGTTAAATCATGTTAACAGGACCTTCTAGTCCATGCCACCCAATTACATCCACGTGTCCAATTAACGCACTAATCCTTTGGAACTAGTTCAAGAATAATCAGTCTTTGAAATGTGGGAGGAAACCAGAGCACCTGGAGGAAACCCATGCAGTCACGGGGAGAACAGACAAACCACTTGCAGACAGCAGTGAAATTAAAACTGATTGCTGGCAATGTAACAGTGTTACACTTACCGCTATCATACTGCACCGCCTTGATCACAGATGATTGATTTTCTTCTCAACTCCGTTCTCCAGCCTTCTCCCCATAAACATCAGTGCCCTGACTAAGCAAACCTTTCCCCTCCAATGTTGGTCACCTCCCTTTGCCTCCTACCCATCTTCCTCCTCCCCCACTGAGTGTGTGTGAAATCAACAAGTACTGAGCTAAACTAACAATTAGCATTGGTAATTGGTTTATTTTGTCACATATAACGAGTGAAAAACTTAGTCTACGTGCTATATAGACTGATCATTGAATATGTAAGTGCATTGAGGTAGTAAAAAGAGAAGTGAATAGAGAATGAACACTCAGTAGACACTTTATACTGAATAAAGTGGACTCTGAGGGTATATTTGTGATCGCCTGCTGCTGCAGCCCATCCACTTCAAGGTTCAACATGTTGTGCATTCAGAGATGCTCTTCTGCACACCACTGGTGTAATGTGTGGCCATTTGAGTTACTGTCACCTTCCTGTCAGCTTGAACCAGTCTGGACATTCTCCTCAGACCTCTCTCATTAAAAAAGCATTTTCACCCACAGAACTGCTTCTAATTGGGTACTCTTTGTTTTGTTTTGCAACATTCTCTGTAAGCTCTAGAGCAGAGGTTCCCAAACTGAGATTAACAGACCTCTTGGTTAATTGTAACCATAAAATATGGCATAAAATAGGTTGGGAATCCATGTGCTGGAGACTGTTGTATGTGAAAATCCCAAGGTATCATCAGTTTCTGAGATTCTCAAACCACCCGTCTGGCAGCAACAGTAGTTGCATGGTCAAAATCAGTTAGATCATATTTCTTCCCCATTCTGATATTTGGTCTGAACAACAACTGAACTTCTTGACCATATCTGCATGGTTTTATGCATCAAGTTGCTGCCTCATGATTGGCAGATTGGATATTTGCATTAATGAGCAGGTATATAGGAGTACCTCATGAAGTGGCTACTAAGTATATATTGCTTCTTTGTCAATAGTAGATATGAATTCTTGAATTTCCTACCCAATAGCATCAGCTGGACTCATTCATCATATAGACTGTAGCAATTCCTAAAGGCAGCTCAACAGAATCTTTTTAAAGCCAAATAGCTATAAGCAATAAATGTTGGTCTCACCAACAATGCCCATATTGTGTAGCAGACTAAAACTGCAATTAGAGCAAAGCTCTTCACACCAGCTTGAATGCAACTGTTCAGAAATCAGATGGCACAGGGGAGTAGAGAGTGTCACAGTAGCATAGTGGTTAGTACAGTGCTATAACAGCTCGGGGCATTCCAGTGTTCAGGGTTCAATGTTGTGGACCTTCTTGTCTCCTCCTGTAAGGAGTCTGTAGATCCACTGCATGAGTTTCCCCTGGGGTGTTCCGGATTCCTCCCTCAGTTCAAATTAAAATTTATTATCATGTCACCATATACAATCCTGAGATTCTTTCTCTGTGGGCATACTTAGCACGTCTATAGAACAGTAACTGTAAACATCAGGAACTGTAAGCAAACAGTACAAATGCAGATAATAGCAATAAATAACCAGCATGAAATAACAAGATAAAAGAATCCTTAAATGAGTGTAGTTTGTTCAAGAGTGTAATGGTTGAGGGGTGATAATGGTTCTTGAAGCTGCTAGTGTGAGTCCTGAGGCACACGTACCTTCTACCTGATGGCAGCATCAAGATAAGCTCATGGCCTGGGTGGTGAGGATCTTTGATGATGAATGCTGCTTTTCTATGGCAATGTTTCATGTAGATGTGCTCAATGGTTGTGAGGGTTTTACCCATGATGTACTGGGCTGATTCCATTACATTTTGTAGGATTTTCTGCTCTGCATCTACTGTAGACCTGTTGCTTTGGTAGGTGAATTGAAGTAGATCCAGCTCATCACTCAGGCAGGAGCTGATATGCTTCAGCACGAGCCTCTCAAAGCACTTCATCTCAGTGGATGTAAATGTCACTGGGCAATAGTCATTTAGACATATTTTGAAGATGTCCTTGATGGTGGTGGGGAGAGGAGGGTTGTGCCTGTGATGGAGCTGGCTGGGTCTACAACCCTCTTTAGCCTCTTGTGATTGTGTGTATTGGAGCCTCCATACCAAGCTGTGATGCAACCAGTAAGAATGTTTTCCACTGTACAACTGTAGAAATTTGAGGGTCGTTGGTGATGTACCAAATCTCCTCAAACTCCTAATGAAGTGGAGACTCTTCCTGATTCCATCAATATTCTGGGCTCAAGATAGATCCTCTGTGATACTCATATCTAGGAACACAACTGAATGTTGATGGTTCCCTTCAGAACCATTTCCAAATCTGCTTTACCTGTTGAATCTCAATTTTGTAAGTGGGATGAAATGCATCAACTTTACAAAGTATTACATTGAAATGTTAGCATATTGAATTCAACTTGAGCACATGCAACAAAAGGTGATTTTTTTCCAAAGAGATTGGCTGGATTTAAACCAGATTTCTGTGCTCACAGTAAATAACAGGCTTAATATAAGGCCTAACTGGAGATGGAATAAAGTTCCTTTTCACTGTGGAATGCATTATATTTGATTGAAAGTAATCTATTCATTCTTGGAAGATCTCTTTTTTCTCCTAGTGAAACACAAAGATTTGCTGAAAGCTTTAATTAAACAATGAAAATGTAGAACAGACCTTATACCTGCCTGGAGCTATTCATGACTCCAGCAGAATGCCTTACCTTCCATCTCTATGGAAACACCCCACATCTACTCTTTCGAAAGATCTTAAATCATTGAATCAATTCCCTTTCCATTTCCAGCATTCCTGCCCAAAGATGTTGAATCACTGTTGGCATCAGCCTTTAAGCATCTTGCTCTATTGGCTTTCTTTTGAACCAGGCCTCAGCAGTGCATACTGATGTGATAGCCAAAATAGCAGCTGTTATAAAATCAGCACATTCAAAAGGATTTTACTGCACTGACAGTTTTTGGAATTGTATTTATAAGAGAACAAAACTTAAATGAGCAGGAATGGGTCATCATCAAGCACCCCCACAGTCCAGGAAGATTACAGTTTTTAATGAAACTACCTCTGTTTATTTTGTAATATGATTGTAATCACATTGTGGAGTGCATCCTGTTCTAATACACGTGTGGTCTTCAGTTAATTAAAGATGGTATGTCCTAGTACTAGTACCTATAGAAGGAGCTCATCACCCTCAGTAAGAGAGAGAGATTGGGTCTGTCTGGAGTTCAGACTGGACAAGAATAAGTACAGAGATATTATTGTGCTTGCTTGTAGAAACCTTTTTGTAAAATTGGATTTTTTTTCACTTTTTCATGAATTTTCTCTAATTTTTGTATGTTTGATTTTTGATAGACCTGATAACACCCCCCCCCCCCACACACACACACACACACACACACACACAAACACTTGCACTGAAGTGTTAAGTGACTCCAGCAATTTTCTTTCTTTTGGTAAAATTAAGATCATGATCATGGCACTCTTCTATCTGCTTCCATTGGGAAGGGGCACAGAAACCTTTGGTCCCACACCTGCAGGTTCAGAAACAGTTATGACCCTTCAATCATCAGACTCCTGAACCAGCGTGGATAACTTCATTCAACTCAACACTGAACTGATTCCATAGCTTATGGACTCACTTTCAAGGACTCCACAACTCATGTTCTCAATATTATTTAATAATTATTTAATTATTCATTATTTGTGTTAGTCCTCTTTTGCACATTCATTGTTTTTCAGTCTTTGGGTGTTTTCTCTGATTCTATTGTATTTTCTTGTTCTAGTGTGAGTGACTGCCAGTAAGTATGGTGACATTTACATACTTTGATAGGATGATGAAGGTCCTTAATGATGGATGATATCTCTTTAAGGGTCTACAGTTTGAAGATGCTCTCAGTGGTCTGGAACTGGCTGGTTATTCAACTTCTTTGGCTGTCCATTGATTTTGATGTTGACTGAGTCCTGGGCAAAGTTGTACGGAAGACCGGTAGTTGCCCATGCTGCAAGTCTCCCTTCTCCACGCCACTGATGTTGTGCAAGGGAAGGGCTCTAGGCCAATATGGCTGCCGGTGTCATCGCAGAGCAATATGTGGTTAAGTGCCTTGCTCAAGGACACAACACACTGCCTCAGCTGAGGCTCGAACTAGCAATCTTCAGATCACTAGACCAACGCCTTAGCCACTTGGCCATGCGCCAACATGACAACTCTCTGCAGCTTCCTTAGATCCTGTGCATCCTATGCAACGATCATATGTGCAGCTGCTTCATGTCACAAATCCACCAGACAGAATACTCTCCATGGTATATCTGTAGAAATTTGCTTAAGTCTTTGGTGACCAAATCTCCTCAAACTCCTAATGAGATAAAGTTTAGACTGACCAGTCCAAAGGAACAGTCTCTCAGCCTTTGTTCTGCTCTGTGGTGAAATGAAAGAACCTTACTTTCAGGTCACGGCTGATGACGGATTGACTAAACCCATCCCCTTGGTTCAGAGGCACTGATGAAACTAATGATTCCTCATTGTTTATTCCTAGTCCAGCCACGTTAATCACAGTGAAGAACAATGCCCGCACAAGTTATTGAGGAGAGGTTACTCATGCCTGGCAACTGTTAACATTGACCTGCTCGATCTGATGAATTCCCTTACAAAGTGAGCGTCAGCCCTTTCTTGATTTTCCGGCGTTCATTGATTTTCACTAAGTGCACAAAACAAAGTCATTTGGGCATCTTTCCTAGATGAGCCATTGCCCCTTCTTTGACATTGACCTGTCTAACTTTCTGTTTGTCCCTGCTTTGGCAATTTCCATGTGTTATTCATGGGGAAGTGACTGAGAGCATCAGATTTAGATTCATTTACTTATCACAAGTACATCAAAACATACAGTGAAAGACGACTTTTGCATTGACAGCCAACGCAACTGATGATGTGCTGGGGGCAGTCTGCAAATGTTGCCATACATTCCAGTGCCAACATAGTAATCATTATGTGCTGTGCCAAACAATCGCAGTCTTATCCACCACCATGACTGCTCTTGGCAATTTGTTCTGTAGTAGTGATTCACCATTGCCTTCCTCTGGGCAGTGTCTTTATGAGATGGGCGACCCCAGACACTACCAATACTCTTCAAAGGTTGTCTGCCTGGTATCAGTGGTCGCTCAACCAGGATTTGTGACATGAAGCAGCTGCACATATGATCATGAACTTACATGACCCTGTTCGGGGCCTAAGCAAGTGCTACTCCTTCACGACGGGTGACCTGCAGGCTCGCAGAGGGAAGGAGCATCTTACGCCTCTTTTGGTGGAGATGTATGTCTAACCCAGCATAATCAACACAGATGCTCAGAAGAACAATACAGAACACAGCAAGCATGAAAACAGCAGCAAAACCAGCCCCTTTTCTTTTTGCTTGTCCCTGCCTTGGCAATTTATGTTTTATTTGTGGGAAATTAAATGAAAAATAGATTTAGATTCAGCTTCAGAGCCATTTATTCATTACAAGTACCATTGAAATGTGTGGGTGGCAGGGTGGAGATTCGTCTCTACCAAAGAAGGTGTAAGGCACATTTAAAAAATCTCTGTAATGAAAAGATGCTTTCAAAAATAACGAAATGAAAAGTTTCTAAACAGCAAAAGTTTACTATAAAGATCAGCAAACAGTATAAAACTAAATCAAATTAATATTTGGTGTGACCAATCTTTGTCATTAAAACTGCATCAATTCTCTTCTGTACACTGTCGTGCAGCTTTATAAGAAAGTTTGCTGGTAGGTTGTTTTTGGAGAACTGGCCACAGTTCTTCTTCAGACTTTGGCTGTCTTGTGTGTTTTTGTCTCTCCAGGTAATCTCGGACAGCCTTGATGATATTGAGATGAGGCCTCCAGGGTGCCCTAGACTTTGCACAGTACTGTATAGTGAAATGCAGCTTTTGAATTAAAGACCAAAACCTATGATGTTATAGGGGAAACACACAAGTGTCGCCATTCTGGCGTCAACACAGTATGCTTGGCAGAACAATACAGAACACAACAAGTTAGAAAACAGCAGCAAAACCAGCCCCGTTTCTTCCTCCCACCCACCCGCACACACAGACAATTCTTCATCTCCAGCGTGTGCCTCTAGCAGTCTCTAGTCTTCAGTCTTCAAATGGACCTTCAGGATCTAGTTTTGAGTATTGTTCGATGGCAGGACTCAGTATTCCAAGATCGAACTCTAGGTGGGCAGGTTTGCCAGGATGCTGCCTGGTTTAGAGGGCATCTACTGTCATGACAGGCAGGACAATCTGGGCATGTTTCCTTTGGAGCAGCGGATGCTGAGTGGAAAGCTGATAGAAGTTTATAAGATTAGGAGAGGCATTGGTAGATTAGACAGGGAGTATCTTTTTCCCAGGGTAGAAATATCTAATACCAGAGACCATGAATTGAAGGTGAGCTGGGGCAGGTTCAAAGGGGACATGAGGAATATTGTTTTTACTCAGACAGAGTGGATGCCTGGAATGTGCTGCCTGGTATGGTGCTGGAGACAAATGCATTAGAGGTTTCTAAGAGACGTTTGGATAGGCACATGATTGTGAAGAAGGTGAAGGAATGTGGACATTGTGCAGGAAGGAGGGATTAGCTTATGTTTTTTTCAATTCATAGCTGGTTCAGTACAGCATTGTGGGCCAAAGAGCCTGCTTTGTGTTCTGTGTTCCACTCATCTTGTGCCTCCTGCTTGCATGGACATCTAGTGATGTCCTTTGTCCTGTGCCCATGTTGCTGGCCTTAAGGCCTGGTCTGTGGATATCCTTCATCCCCATAGCCAGAGAATCAGAATCAGAATCAGTATTTTCACTGAATTATATGATGCAAAATTTGTTGTTTTCATCATAGAATATAGAACAGTACAACACAGTACTGACACTTCAACCCATGATGTTGTGCTAAGCTATATAAATCTACTCCATGATGAATCTAACCCTTCTCTCCCTCGTAACCCATATAACCATATAACAATTACAGCACGGAAACAGGCCATCTCGGCCCTTCTGGTCCGTGCCGAACTAGAACCCATAACACTCCATTTTCCTTACATCCATGTACCCATCCAAAAATATCTCAAATGACCCTAATACTGTATATCAGCTTATACCACAGCCCTGTTACTGCATTCCATTCATTTAGCACTGTTCCTAAAGTTCCTAAATCTGATGATGAAGGGAAACAAGATGTCCCTGAGTGGAGTCCAATTCTCTGGATCCTTTCAAGAAGGAGCTAGATAGGTATCTTATGGATAGGGGAATCAAGGGATATGGGGAAAGGCAGGAACCAGGTATTGATAGTAGATGATAAGCCATGATCTCAGAATGGTGGTGCAGGCTCGAAGGGCCGAACGGTCTACTTCTGCACCTATTGTCTATTGAATCATTGAGTGAGGGTCTTCACCTTCCTGAACCTCCTCCCTGGTGGTAGTAAGGAGAAGAGTTCCAGGAAGACTGGGTCAGCTGGAACAACACATACAACCAATGGCGATACAGCACAATCCCTAACCTCTCTGTACTGAGATGTAAACCAAGAGCTACACAGGACATCCCATAGCCTCTCTGTACTAAGATGTAAGCCAAGAGCTACACAGGACATCCCATAGCCTCTCTGTACTGAGATGTAAACCAAGAGCTACACAGGACATCCCGTAGTCTCTCTGTACTGAGATGTAAACCAAGAGCTACACAGGACATCCCATAGTCTCTCTGTACTGAGATGTAAACCAAGAGCTACACAGGACATCCCATAGTCTCTCTGTACTGAGATGTAAACCAAGAGCTACACAGGACATCCCATAGTCTCTCTGTACTGAGATGTAAACCAAGAGCTACACAGGACATCCCATAGTCTCTCTGTACTGAGATGTAAACCAAGAGCTACACAGGACATCCCATAGTCTCTCTGTACTGAGATGTAAACCAAGAGCTA
Organism: Hypanus sabinus; assembly: GCF_030144855.1. Lineage (NCBI taxonomy): Eukaryota > Metazoa > Chordata > Chondrichthyes > Myliobatiformes > Dasyatidae > Hypanus > Hypanus sabinus. Next base: position 73,916,207 of record NC_082722.1, on the reverse strand, counting down.
CACAGGACATCCCATAGTCTCTCTGTACTGAGTAATAGACCAACAGCTACACAGGACATCCCATAGTCTCTCTGTACTGAGTAATAGACCAACAGCTACACAGGACATCTCATAACCTCTCTGTACTGAGACATAGACCAAGAGCTACACAGCACATCCCCCTAACCTCTCTGTTACTGCGATTACTAAGTTCCAGCCCGCAAGTGTCAACACACTTCCGACGCCAACATATTCATGAACACAACTTACAACCCTAACGTGCAAACACAGGGAAAATGTGCAGACTGTCTTATAGGCAGTGGTGGGGATTGAACCCTAGCAGGTGAAAGCTGGTCTTGAATTGTGTTGTGCCAACTGCTACTCTATCATGCCACTTCTGCAGTCTCTTGTGCCTTGGCAACGAGAGTTGCCAGTCAGTGTAGAATATTTTTCCTCTGGGGTTTACTCCCAAAGTCTTCCCCATGTGTGGGTATAGCTGCAAGGCAGCGGAGGTTTGAGATCAGAGTTTTTTGTCTCCTAGATGAGCTGCCAACCACGGCGACAAGCCCCTTCTGCTCAGAGCAAATAGTTATAAAGTGCCTTCTTCTGTCAACTTTTCCACCAGGCTTATTAGCTAAGCTCCACATGAAGGTCAGGTGCTGGGCTTGGTTGTCAGAGGCTATTTGAGATGCACATCAATGCGAATGTTTAAAAGGAGGCGGGAACTTATCCCCATTACCACCCCTGTCTAAAACAACCTTACGGGAACCAATACACTCACTAATCTCTATGTAAAGAACCTACTCCTGACATACTCCCTGTACTTTCCTCCAATCACCTTAAAATTATGCTGCCCTTGCATACTCAAGTTCTAAAGCTCCAGTTTAACTACTTACTTTTGGATCTTACATGTCCTCCCCCACTAGCAAAGTTTTGTCCTCAAATCTAATCTCTGGTTGTGGCTCTTGGAGACCAGCTGCTTTGAGTTTCAAGTATAGTTCAGATGATTAATTTAAAAACACTGCAAATTGAGAAGGCTGCAACCTAGATATATTATTTTGGAAATCAGCCCAATGCTCAATCCTCTCCTATTACATGCACGCAGAACAGCTCCAAATCTCTATCAGTGAAAGCTGCTGGATGCAGTTCCACTGGACCCAAGGTGACAGGGTGAAACAATCAGCTTATTAACACTGTCAGTAATTCAACTGTTCAAGCCGGTATCTATCAGCACCAATTTATATATATATTTTTTTAAAAACCCTCAAGGCAGAGTCAATGGCACCACTAAGAGAGCTGCCACTACTCAGTATACTGTAGCCAAATAGACTAGAGAGATCCCAGACACTGAGATCATATTCCATTGTAATTTAGATTTTTAATCACCTCCTGCCAATATCCACTGAGTACTTAAAACAATGACCCACACTCAAACATCAAAATATGGGTGCACATCTACCTACTGGATGAGTGAAAGGAGGTGATTAGTTGTTTGCCCATCAATCAGTGTTATTGGTCAGTATTCTGTGCAGAATAACTTCAATTTAAATCCTGCATTCTTAAAGCAAAATGCATTGCTAGCTTTGCAAAATATATTGCCAATATTAACACAAGAGATTCCGCAGATTTTTTCTTGTCTGTGAGTCCTATGAAGGGTCTTAGCCTAAATTGTCAACGGCTTACTCTTTTCCATAGATGCTGCTTGGTATGTTGAGTTCTTCTAGCAGTTTATGTTTATTACTTTGATTTCCAGCATCAGCAGATTTTCTATTGTTTGAAATTCTGTGGACACTGGAAATCCAGGGTAACACACAGCAAGTGTTTGAGAAACTCCACAGGTCAGGTAGGGTCTATGGAGAGAAATAAAGAGCCAGGCCTAGACCCTTCATCAGGACAGGAAAGGAAAGGGGAATAAGCCAGAATAAGAGGTGGGTGAGGGGTAGGAGTATGAATTGGCAGGCGATAGGTGAAACCAGATGAGGGGAAAGGTATGTGGGTGGGAAAGGAGAAATGATGTGAGAAGCTGGGAAGTGATAGATAGAAAAGGTAAAGGGCTGGAGAAAAAGGAATCTGAGAGTGGACCATAGGGGAAAGGGAAGGAGAAGAGACACCATGGGGAGGTGATATCCAGGTGAGAAGAAAAGGGGTAAGACGGGAGCCACAATGGGTAATGGATAAAGAGAGAAGGGGAAGAGGGAAGAAATAACTGGAAGTTAGAGAAATTGATGTTCATGTCATCAGGTTGGAGGCTATTCAGCCAGAATACATGGTGTTGCTCCTCCAACTGAGAGTGGAGGTCATGGATTGAACATGTTGGAATGGGAATGGGGATTGGAACTTAAATAGATGGCCACTTGGAAATCTTGTTTGCTGCAAATGGAGTGAAGGTACTCCCAAGACAATTGTTAGGGATCATTCTGGGGTTATGAAATTCTGAATATCATAAATACAGATGGACCAAAATGAGATCCCAACTTCAGGAAATAAAACCTGCAGCAATTTAACTTCCAATTGATACCTTGTGACTGGTGAAATCAATCATTGTGTGTGGGACATTCTGATTCTGTATCATTGAAACGACACAGGAAACAATAGATGAATGTTCCTGTTATGATCACATCATTAAACATCTTCATGCATAACTCTGGACAGAACTGTTTTATCACTTAACCTTCTGGATGGTTGTATATTCATGAATCTGTTCAACACTGTAACACAAGGAGTGTACTTTGGATGTTTGGTGTTTGTATTTAGAGGCTTTTGGAACAGGCACCAGTATTGAGCATTCAAAAGGATAAACACAAAAGATTCTTCAGATGTTGGAAATCCAAAGTAATGCATACAAAATCTTAGAGGAGCTCAGCAGGTCAGGCAGCATCTATGAAAGTAAATTTTTCATAGTCTACATTTTGGGCCAAGGCCATTCTTCAGAACTAGATAGGAAGGGGAAAGAAACCAGAATACAAAGGTGGGGGAGAGGGGAAAGAGGACTATCTAGAAGATGATACATGAAGTGAGGAGGATAGGAAAGATAATGGGCTGGAGAGAAAGGAATCTGATAGGAGAGGAGAGTGGACCATAGCAGAAAGTGAAGAAATAGGGGACCCAGGGAGAGGTATTAGACAGTGAAAAGAGGACAGTTGTTACAGATTCAGCTATTTGGGATGTGCTACCATTGTAGATACATAATTCTGTAAATTTGTCTCACTATGTTAAAAATGTCAAAGCTAGGTTGATGATCACTGCATATGGAAACAGCATTGTGGCAGACAGGAGGGCTCTACAATGGATGGTTAAAACTGCCCAATGCATCATTGTCACCAGCCTACTTGCCATCAAGGTAATGTATATGGAAACATGCTGGAAAAGGGGCAGTAACATCATGAAGGATCCCACTCATCCTGCTCATGGACTGTTTGTCCCACTCCAATAACGAAGGAGGCTATGTAGCATCCACATCAGGACCAGCAGACTGAAAAATATTTACTTTCCCCAAGAAGTAAGTCTGATCAAAGCCTCTACCCACTAATTCCACCACAACTTTATTATTTCCCATCAGTCACCTTATGTACAGCATGGTGTCTCTTCATAGACGTACATGTATAATCTACATTTTATGTCTGTATATTTATTATGTGTGATTTATTATCATGATGATGATTATTATTGTGCTTTTTATCTTTTTTATTTACTTTTGTGTTGCATCAAATTTGAAGTAACAATTATTTAATTCTCCTTTACATTTGGGTAGAGGAAATAACATTAAACAATTTTGAATCTGAATCTTACTTACAGCAATTGAAACTGTAGTTAATTATTTAAAGTTATCTTTGTGTTAAAGAAGTATAAAATATCTTGCCAGGAGAATGAGATTCTCTTGAACTCTCTCCTGGAGAACTCTCTCTTGAACTCTCTTCCCAGTTAACAGCTTCCGTGTGACTCCGATTTTGTCAGTCACAACAGCACCTATGTGTAAGCTTCATTTTTTTTTCAGTAAGTCTTTGAGAATGCAGCAGGTTATCATTGATAAAAATGTAAACATTCAGGTGCAAAGGATTAGATACTCAATGGTCTGCTGCTAATCCAGGCTGATAACATGGCTAAATCCCACTCTAGTCGTGTGAATCATTGAGGATATTTTGTTTTACATGGGGATGTGTGAATGTGGTCAGGAAAATGGGTTTGCTGGCTATGCCAGAAGAACCTGCATTCCAAAGATAGAAAATGAAAGAAATTGGAAGAGAAATTCACAGCCCAGTCCTGTCCCACATCCAATAGACATATCAGCCAACAGGGTGAAGCCTTGGAAAAAGGGAGCAAAAATCTCAGCTGAAACTTTCTGTGGCACCTGAAAAAAAAAGGAAAAAAGATTGGAACAATCTTGATTTCTGGGCAGGATTGCAGAAATGGAAATTGTATCCAGACAATCAGATTTCTGAACCAATGTGAATAATCTCAGCTCTGAAGTCATTTACACAGTCTTTGGACTTGTTTTCAATGACTCTATAACTCTACAATTCATGTTCTCAATAATATTTGTCAATTGAAACATCTATCTATCTGAAGCAACACACACAACATGCTGGAGGAACTCAGCAGGTCAGGCAACATCTATGGAAATGAATAAAGAGTCGATGTTTCAGGGTAAGACCCTTCATCTGGACTGGGAAGGGAGGGAAAAGATATCTCTCTATCTATCTTTTAGTTTGCACAGTTTGTCTTCTTTTGCACATTGGTTGTTTGGAAATTTTTATTTGTAGTTTTTCATCGATGATATTGGATTCTTTTGGTCCACTGTGAATGCCTGCAAGAAAATGAACCTCAAGGTAGTATATACTGATGCGTATGTACTTTGATAATAAATTTACTTTGAACTTTGGGACAGGTATAGCCCCTTTGTCTGAATGGATGCTTCTTAAATAGAAAATAAAAATGATGGCCAGTGAAAATGAGAAACATGGAGCAGCAGAGAAGATATTGGAGGTTCTCATGGACCACATAAAAGATTGGAGATGTTGGAACTGGAGTGACACAAAATCTTGAAAGTATAAACCTTCAGGCTCAAAAACAGCTTCTATCCTGTTTTAATACATTTGAATGGATCTCCTGTATAATAAAGGTGATCTCTTGACCTCACATCTACCTCATGATGACCCTTGCACTTAATTTTTCTAGGACTCATGTTGATGAACAACACCTCATTTTTCCACTCAAGTTGCCTCCAACCTACTGTGAACATAGATTTCTCTAACAACTTGTTCTTCTCCCTTTTTTACATTCTCCATACTGGTTCCCCTCTCACTCCTTCTCTTTTCCTCATCTGTCTGTATCCTCCCTCTGGTACTCCTCCTCCCTCCTCTTATTCTTCCTTCCATGGTCCACTGTCCACTTCTACTGGATTCATTCTTCCTCTAGCTTTAGCTACTTCACATCATCTCCCAGCTTTTCACGTTAACTATCTTTCTCTCCCACCCACCTCCAACCTTATCTAGTCTCACCTTGTTACCTATCAGCCTGTAATCTTTATTCTGCCCCCACCTTCTTATTCTGATTCTTCCCCTTCCTTTTGAGTCCTGATGTTAGTGTTAGTCATTTCAGAGGACCTGTCCTGTGTCCAGCACTTATGTGATATTATGAAGAAAGCACAGCAGTGCATCTACTTCCTTAGAAGTTTGCATGTCATCTAAAACTTTGACAAACTTCTATAGATGTGTGGTGGAGAGTATATTGACTGGTTGCATAGTGACCTGGCATGGAAACACCAAAGTCTACAAAAAGTAGCGGATTACAGCCGCATTCGTCATGAGTAAAGACACCACTGCCCCCCACCCATGAGCACACCAACACGCCGTGCTGTCACAGGAAAGCAGCATCCATCGTCAAGGATACCCACCATCCAGGACATACTCTCTTCTTACTGCTGCCATCAGGAAGAAGATACAGGAGCCTCAGGAGCTACACCACCAGATTCCGGAGCAGTTATTACCGGTATTGAATGGAAGGGAATGTCATGACATATTTCGCAACACATTCTGCTGATATTAAACCTGATTCTGGTCTGATTCTGATTCTGAATTTCACTCACCTTATCACTGAACTGTTCCCACTGAATTGGGCTTACTTTCAAGGACTTTTCGTCTCATATTCCTCATACTTATTGCTTATTTTTATCTTTATTATTATTTGTTTTTTCCTCTCTCTTCTATATGTATTTGAACAGTTTATTTTGCACATTGTTTGCTGTCTACCCTGTTGGGTGAGGGCTTTCATAGGTCTGTTGTGTTTCTTGTAGTTACTGTCATTGCCCAAAAGGAAATGAATCTCATGTTTGTATATGGTGACATATACGTAGTTTGAAAATAGATTAACTTTCAACTTTGAACTTTGAAACTTTGACTGTTTATTCCTCTCCATAGGTGCTGTCTGTATTGTGGTGTTTCTCCAGCATTTTGTGTTTATTGCACTGGATTTAAAGCATCCACAGAATCTTTTGCATTTGCAAAAGTCTTAGATATATACATACAGCTATGGCACCCAAAACTTCTGCACAGTATTGTATATGTCAGTGTGGGGTGGAGAGCGAGTTTATAAATTTGGTGGCAGTAAAGGATGTTGAGGGTGGCGAGGGTGGAGTGCCATGGGAGGAATGCAAGTCAGGTGACAGAAAAGGAGTGCTAGGGCAGCGGATGGTGCATGTGCAGATACACCCAGCCCTGACACACCAGGCGAGGTAACTTGATTGCAAACAATTGGTTTATCGACCATCATAGAACGTCTCTCTAGTGCTTCCTACTCCCTCCATTCTCCCTTCCCTTTTCCCAACCATAATTTCCCTGTCCCTTTCTGCTTCCCACTCTCAATCCACAATACAGTCCCATATTAGAATCAGGTTTATAATCACTAACATACGTCATGAAATTTATACTTTTTTGCAGCAACATTACAGTACAATACGTAAAATTACTACAGTATTGTGCAAAAGTCTTAAGCTCTCTAGCAGAGTACTATATGATTCTGTATCTTTTATTGGTTTTCCCTTGTACTACCTCAAATTACTTCTGCTAGGAACAACCTGTCTGGATGACAGTGTTTTTCACCATATCTCAGATCATATGACAACAATAAACCAATTACCAATGACCAATTCTGTACATGTTCTGACTTCTTGCGCTGTTATAATAAGGATCTAATGAAGAATTAAACAACAGGAAATTATTTTACATCTGGTTATCTGTCACCTTCCAGACTCAATGTTGAATTCTCCTCTGTTTGATAAATCATGGCACTATTTCTTCTTCTTCATCTTAGCCAATCATCCCAACTGAGGCATAGGCCACTGACAGCAACTCACCTGAGTCCTCTGTCCTGGGGCAGTCTTTCAAATTGTCCTCAGGTGTAGTCCATCTTTGGAGATCCTTCCTCTCCCAGGGATGAGGACTATTGGTGCTACTGTAGCTGTGGGTTTACACAGGATGGCATTTCTAGCCCTATGACCAACCCTCCTCCTTTTGCAGCTGGGCTTGAGACAGTTGGAATCGTGGAGTTTTGACTATTTCAGAACCAAACATTTTTGCTGTAGTGTTGCATGCATGTTTGCTCAATCTCTTTTCTTTTCTGCAACAGCACATCCCATCCTGTTATTATCAACAAATCACTCCTTATCAATCTGACCACCCCATTAGCTATTAATTCCCACAGCCAACCTGCCCTAAGCTATCACAGATATCCCCATTGTCCTACCAAATTCTCCACCCACATTCATTTTTGGGATTAGACAATGGTGAAAAGTGGTGTTCCCTAGGATCAGTGTTAGGACCAATGTTTATTTTTTTAATCAACATCAACAATCAAGCTACAATATCTGGAATAGTAGATGACACAAAACTCAGTTGTATTTTGAACTGAGAAAACAGAAAGTGATAGTTTGCAGTGAGATATATCAAAGGTTTCCAAGGTTTCAAAGGTACATTTAATATCAAAGAACTATATACAATATACATCCTGAAATTCTTTTCCTTCGCAACCATCTATGAGAAAAGAGGAGTGCCCCAAAGAATGAATGGCAATTAAATGTTAGACCCCAAAGTTCCCCCAGCTCCCCCTCCCTCACATAAGCAGCAGCAAAGCAATGACCCCCCCTCCCCACCAGCAAAAAATACATCGGTGCTCCCCACCGAGCACTCAAGTGTACAGCAAAGCATCAATAAGGACACAGACTTGCAGTACCCCAAAGACTACTCGTTCACCCGGTATTCAACATACCACAGGGTCTCTCTCTCCCTAATAAAGGAAAAAGAAGTGTCCCTGTTTCACAGCAAGAGGGGAGACATAACAAGCAATTTGCTGATTTACGATGTTAAAGGTCTATCACTTTTTCCAGGCTCGGTGCCCAAAGAACTCCGGTCTCTGGGCACACAGCCAGCAGCCAGCTCGCTGCTTTCTCCCACGACACACCAATTTCCTGTGGAGGCACCAACCACAAATCTGCCTGCCTCCAGAGCCATGAAATCCCGGATCTCTGAAGGCACGCTATTTTTCTAGGCAGCGTCCTTGGTGTATCGAATAGCGCCCAGTCATGAGACCCCGAGAGCAGGTCTCATTCCCGCACAAAACCAAAGTCATTGTGTAACTCCAGGTCAGGGTCTTCAAAAGAACCCTGAAAGGGGAAAACAGTAATATTAAGGATAGAAATAGAGAAGTTTCCAAAGATGTAAGCAAAGGAGTCGGCATTAGGCGCCATCATCCTCCAAAGCTCCACACATCTACATATCCCCATACTCTAGTAGTATTTCTGGCATACCACTAGTGTCTTCTAAAGTGAGGACTGTCACAAAATATTTATTCAGTTCATCAGCCTTTTCATTGTCCCGCATTATTATCTCTCCAGCGTCATTTTCCAGCATTCCAATATCCACTCTCACCTCACTAGTGCCCTTTATATCCTGAAAGATCTTGTTTTCCTATGCTTATTGATATATTTTGCTAACTTATGTTCATATTTCATCTTTTCTCTCCTTATGGTTTTTTTGTTACCTTCTGTTGTTTTCTTAAAGCTTCCCAATCATTTAACTTTGCACTAATCTTTGCTGTATTACATGCCCGTTCTTTTGCTGTTATTCTGACTTGAGTTCCCTTGTCAGCCACAGTTGCCTCACCCTGCCTTCAGAACATTTCTTCATCTTTTGGATGCATCTTTGCTGCACCTTCTGAATTGTCTCTCAAAAGCTGTTTTGCTATCATCCCTACTCATGTCCACTTCTAATCCACTCTGGCCTTCCTCCCTCATGCCTCTTTAATTCCCTTTACTCCTCTGTAATACTGATATGCCTGACTTTGGATTCTCCCTCTCAAGCTGCAGGGTGAATTCTATAATATTATGATCACTGCCATCCCAAAGGTTCCTTTACCTTAAGCTCCCTAATCAAATCTGCTTCTTTACAGAATAACCGGTTTGGAATTGCCTTTCCCCACGGACTTAACCACAACCTGCTTTGTAAAGCAATCTCATTGACATTCTACAAGTTCCCTCCCTTAGGATCCAGCACCATCTGATTCTCCCAATCACATATTTGCAATCTAAATCCCCCAATGTGTGGCCCAAGCATATCAGTGTGCTGGGATCCAGGTCCAAGAATGAGGAGCTACTCAGTGCTGGGGCAATTCAGTCACTGGTCCAGACAGACTGGGAAGCCTGATTGTCAGGACCAGAGGGTAGGGTTGGGCTGATTTCACTTGCTCTTCTGCGATGTTCATTCCTCTTTGGCCCTGAGGCTGTGAATTACTCCGGTGGCTGTCAGCTCTGTGGGTTTTGCAGCATTTTTGCCCCATTAGTATGATGAACTGAAATTGAGGCTTGGGCCTACTCTAGGATTCAATCTGGTTTGCATTCTGTTGCTTGCTCCTATTGTTCACATGATGTGTGTGTGTTTTTCGCTCTTTCTCGGTGCAGTGTTGTGGTCTTTTATTAAAATTGGGTCCTTTGGCTTTCTTGCTAAAACAAATCTCAGGGTGTAAAACTTGTACATTCTTTGACAATAAATGTACTCTGAATCTTTGAATCTTAAAGCAAATCTCTGGATGGTGGTATTTGGAAGAACTCAGCAGGTCAGGCAGCATCAAATGGACAGCCATTGTTTTAGATCACGATCTATCATCTGGAATGAGAGACACGGGGAAGTAGCCAGTTTGAGCCCTCCATAGGTCACGGTCAGCTATGGATATTGTATCCTAGCTGTTCAGATATGCAAGCCAGGACAATAGAATACGGAGAGCGAGCTGCTGCCCATATAACACGCTCCACCCCTCCATGCATTTGATGAACCCAAAGGAAGGGCAGAACTGATCCAATTTTGACACAAACAGAGTTGCAGGAGTTGACAGTCATTGCTGAACTAATGTAGGTGCGGTCAGGGTTTTCCTTCTCCCAGATGAGCAGCCAACCATGACCAACGAGTCCTATTTGCCAAAAGTGACTGGTTTTAAGGCACCAGTAACTCACCTTTGCCATTCTCCTGTCAGTAGAAGCAGTTCCTCCAGGCTTAGTAGCTAAGCCACACGTGAAAGCCAGGAGCTGGATTTGGTTGTCAGGGGCTATTTGAGATACACAACATTGGGAGCATTTAATAGGAAGTGGAAGCTTATTCCTACTACCTTCTCAGGCTATGACAATTTTAAGGAGCCCAGTACCAAGTAGCCAGTACAACATGGTGAAAGGCTAGAGCAAAAGCTCACCGGGCAATAGGGGGATCCAGGATAATAGGATAGGTGAGAGGGGAGAGGAAATGGTGACAGAAGCTGGGAGGTGATAGATGGATGGGACAAGGGATGAAGATGAAAGAATCTCATAGCAGAGGTATCAAGGGGGGATATGTGGATGGCAGATGGGAGTGGGAGGAGTGTGTGGATGATCCGTGCACCAAACGGCTTGAGTGTAGAGTAGGATTGGGGTCTCTCTATGCTTGCCTTGGGGGCAGTTGATGTTCTGGTATCCATGTGTGTATCCAGTCCAGGGGAACTCAGTCCATAATATCAGGCATAAATGTTTGTCCTCTTAAATTGTCTTCCTAATGAGTGAGGCTCATTAACAAAGTAAGGAGGCATGGGATCCAAGGATAATTTTTTTTGTGGATCCAGAATTGGCTTGACCGCAGAAGGCAAAGGGTGTTGTAATTGGTTTGTATTCTGCATGGAGGATGGTGACCACTGGTGATCTGCAGGAATCTGTTCTGCGATCCCTCCTCTTTGTGATTTTTATAAATGACCTGGATGAGGAAGGAGAAAGGTGTGTTAGTAAATTTGCTATTGATACAGAAATTGGGGCTGTTGGATAGTCAGAAGTTACAGCGGGATATCAATAGGATATAGAACTGGGCTGAGAAATGGTAGGTGGAGTTCAACCAAGTTAAGTGTGAATTTGTTCATTTCAGTAGATCAAATTTGAAGTCAGTATATAATATTATGGTAAGACTCTTGCCAGTGTGGAGGATCACCGAAATCTCAGGGTCCACGTCCATAGAATACTCAAAGCTGCTGTGCAGGTTGACAATGTTGTAAAGAAGGTGTTGCCCTTCATCAACCATGGGATTGAGTTCAAGAGTTGTGAGGCAATGTTATAGCTATATAAGACCTTAGTTAGACCCCACTTGGAGTACTGTGTTCAGTTCTGGTCACCTCATTACAGGAAGGATGTGGATGCTATAGAGAGCGTACAGAGGAGATTTACAAAGATGTTGCCTGGATTGGGGTAGGTTGAGTGAACTCAGCCTTTTTTCCTTGGAGCGACAGAGGATGAGAGGTACCTGTTAGAGGTGTATAGGATGATGAGAGGCATTGATCATGTAGATAGCAAGAGGCTTTTTCCCAGGCCTGAAATGGCTATCATGAGGGGGCATAGTTTTGAGGTGCTTGGAAGTAGGTACAAGGGGCAGTGGTGGTAGAAGCGGATATGATTGTGTCTTAGATGGGTACATGGAGCTTGGAAAAATAAAAGGCTAGTGGCAGGGAAATTCTAGGTAGCTTCTAGAGTAGGTTATGTAACACTTGCCCAACAGGCTGGTATATGGCTAGGGGGAAAATTTCCAGCCACTCTCCAACCCCGCCCCCGTATACGCAGGTGCTGTGGGAATCAAGTTAATGCCACGTCGCACACACAATATCAAACTCACACCAGATACCATTATAGAATATACTTTAAAGATTTTATTAAAACTAAATGAGTACTAACAATACAGTATATATGAAGGAAAAGAAAATAAAGTAAAAGGCGCCAAACTTATCAGAGTTCAGTCAGTTTAGTGCACATCGTTGGAGCTCAACCATCGAACCGTTCGACCCTCATCGCTTTCCTCCGACCTCCATGTCCTTGCACCTGGGACCACCCTGGTGGTCGACCGAGCAGTGCAGCACACGTCCACCTTCTTTGGCATCTTCTTCCCTGGTCCCGAAAAGACCATGAAAACCCCGCTCCCAGACCCACAAGACAAAATAACATTCCCCCATTGGTTAACAAATGAATACAATCCCTGTTATCAGCAATTCTAAAGCTAAACAAACTGCTAGAAGCTTCGAGAATGCTCTGCAAGAAACACTCTCTCACCAGTTAGCATAACAAAGAAGCAAGTTTACTTTTACCCACAAAGAAACCATTTTGATTAACATACGCAGTATAGTTACATGGCAGGCAGAACATTGTGGGCGGAAGGGCCTGTAATGTGCTGTAGATTTTCTATATCCTACGTTCTGTGCTCTAAATTAAAATAAATATCTAAAGACAAGTGTAACGCACACACAATGTGCTGAAGGAACCCAGCAAGTCAGGCAACATTAATAAGATTAAATAAAGAATTGATGGGTCAGGGCTGAGACCCTTGACCGGGACAGGAAAGGAAGGGGGAAGATGCCAGAATAAAAAAGTAGTGAGAGGAGAAGGAAGAGAAGCTAGAAGGTGATAGGTGAAGCCAGGTGGGTGGGGAAGAGAGTGAAATGAAGTGAGAAGCTGGGAGGTGACAGGTGATAAGGGTAAAGGGCTGGAGAAGAAGGAATTTCTAGCATCTGCACAGATGCTAATCAGGACCTTGGCCCAAAACATCAACAGTTTATTTCTTCCCATACATGCTGCCTGACCTGCTGAGTTCCTCCAGCTGTTTGTGTGTGTTACTCAAAGTAATTACCTTGCTGGCAACTACAGTCAGCTCGGGAAATTTACTGCTTAAGTGATGGAAATTCTACTCTTTAGAGTAGGTAAAGACTTTAATAGCCTCTCTAAATTATGGATCAGTATATGTCTTGCTTTCTCCTCAACAGTTTTGTTTTATTTCATTTATTTCCCAGGATGTGGGTGTTGCTGGCAAAGCCAGCACTTATTACTCATCCATCACTGCCCTGTAGACTCTCTTTCACAGACTCTTTACAACTCATGTCCACAGTATTTCTTCTTATTTGTTCATTTTGTCTACCCTTGCACATTGGTTTCTTATAAGTCTTTGTCTGTTTATGCATTTGTGGTGTAAGAGTGGAATGAAGTGGTGGATATGCACTCAAATACAACACTGGATACCTGAATGAGAGAGTTATCGAGGGCTTTCATCCTGCTACAGGTGGATGGGACTAGGCAGAAAAGACAGATCGGTGTGGATTAGATAGGCTGAGGGACATTTTTCAGTGTTGACTTTGTGACTCTCATATTACATGCAGTCAGTGGCTACATTTTTGGATACTTCCTGTACCGAGTAAGGTGGCCACTGAGTGTATGTTTATGCTCTTCAGCTCTTGTTCCCCATCCTCCTCAAGGCTTGACACGTTGTGCATTCAGAGATGCTGTTCTGAACACTGCTGTTGTAAGGCATGCTTGTTCGAGTTAGTCACCTTCCTGTCAGCTTAAACTCGCCTGGCCATTCTCCTCTGACCTCTCTCACTTACAAGGCATTCTCACACACAGAACTGTCGCTCACGGGATAATTTTTGGTTTTCGCACCATTCTCTGTAAACCCTAAAGCAACAGTTCCCAACCAGGGGCCAACGCCATAAAAAATGTTAGGAACCCCTGCTCTGGAGATGGCTGTATGTGAAAATCACAGGAAATCAGCTGTTTCTGAGATACTCAAACCACCCTGTCAGGCACCAACAATTATTCGATGGTCAACGTCACTTATATCACATTCCTTTCCCATTCTGATTTGAGCTGAACAACAGAAACTCTTGAGCACTTAGTTTTTATTTCATTGTTAAAAAAATGTCGAGTAGGCCCTTCTGGCGCTTCGAGCCATGCCAGCCAGCAATCCTCCAATTTAATCCCCGCTTAATCACAGGACAATTTTTACAATGACCTACCAACTGGTACATCTTTGGACTGTGGAAGGAAACTAGAGCACCTTCTGGTCACGGGTAGAATGTACAAACTCCTTACAGGCAGCAATGAGAATTCACCTGGGTCACCTGTACAATAAAGCACTGTGCTAACCTCTTATGCTAACATGCATTGTGTTGTTGCCACATGATTGACTGATTAAATATTAGTATTACTGAGCAGACGTAGAGGTATACATAATAAGGTGGCAACTGAGTGTATGCCACATGCATCACAGGTAGTTCAGAATCCATCACGTTATGAGGAGAGAAGTCTAGACTGTGATTGTTTTCTCTGGAGCAAAAGAGACTGAGGAGAGATTTATCAGAATTATAATCAGAATCAGGTTTATTATCACTGGCATGTGACGTGAAATTTGTTAACTTGGCAGCAGCAGTTCAAAACAATACATAATAGAGAAAAAAAAACAAAAATAAAATAATAATAGTTTGTAAATAAGTAAATCAATTACGGTATATGTATATTGAATAGATTAAAAATCGTGCAAGTAACAGAAATACTATATATTAAAAACAAGTGAGGTAGTGTCCAAGGATTCAATGTCCGTTTAGGAATCCAATGGCGGAGGGGAAGAAGCTGTTCCTGAATCATTGATTGTGTGCCTTTAGGCTTCTGTACCTCTTACTTGATGGTAACAGTGAGAAAAGGGCATGCCCTCAGTGCTGGAGGTCCTTACTAATACCTTTCTAAGACACCACTTCTTGAAGATGTCCTGGGTACTTTGTAGGCTAGTACCCAAGGTGGAGCTGACTAAATTTATGACTGTCTACAGCTTCTTTCAGTTCTGTGCAGTAGCCTCCCCATACCAAACAGATGTAACCTGTCAGAATGCTCTCCATGGTTCATCTATAGAAGTTTTTGAGTGTATTTGTTGACATGCCAAATCTCTTCAAACTCCTAATCAAGTTTAGCCACCGTCTTGCCTTCCTTATAACTGCATTGATGTCAGGATCAGGTTAGATCCTCAAAGATCTTGACACGCAGAAACTTGAAACTGCTCACTCTCTCCACTTCTGATCCCTCTATGAGGATTGGTATGTGTCCCACAATCAGCTCTTTCGTCTTACTGACATTAAGTGCTAAGTTGTTGCTGCTACACCACCCCACTAGTTGGTATATCTCACTCTCTCTCGTCACCACCTGAGATTCTACCACCAATGGTTGTATCGTCAACAAACTTATAGATTGTTTTTGAAATATGCCTGGCCACACAGTCATGAATATATGGAGATTAGAGCAGTCGGCTAAGTACACACCCTTGAGGTGTATATCAGCAAAGAGGAGATGCTATGAACAATCCGCACAGACTGTGGTTTTCCAGTTAAGAAGTCAAGGATCCTATTGTGAAGGGAGGTACAGATGCCCAGATTCTGCAACTTATTAATCACGATTGTGGGAATGATGGTATTAAATGCTGAGCTATAGTCGATGAACAGCATCCTGACACAGGTATTTGTGTTGTCTAGGTGATCTAAAGCCGTGTGAAGAGCCATTGAGATTGCACCTGCTGTTGACCTATTGTGGCGGAAGGCAAATTGCAATGGGTCCAGGGCCTTGCTGAATAGTCTGGTCTGGTCCAAAATTTCTGAGTGAATTATGCAAGATGAAGAGAATGACCAGTTTTCCTTTGTAGTGAGGGCAGTAATGAGAGAGAAAGGTTTGCTTTAATCTAAGGATTGGAGATGAGTTTAGGATATTTGTTCAAACCATGGACAGTGGGGGCTTGGTGTTCATTGTCTGAAAGAGGCTGCAGAAAGAATCCTCATCACTTTTTGGGATATATATTGTATATGTTTTTTTGACATTAAATACAGGTATGTGTTGCTTAACATCCACGATACATTCTGTGAAATCGGATGTTATGTGATCTGAACGTTGTGTGAACACCATATTATATACTTAGCAAACCTATATGGAGTACTGTAGTGTACCTGTATTGACTAACTAGCCAAGAACTTACACTAAAACAGTATACTGTACACTATAATACATACATACACTATAATTTTTTTATTTCATTTTAAACTTTTTAATTTATTTTTCACTTTTTAAACTGCTGCTATCACTAGGAGTGGTTTTGCTGCATTTGGAAGCCGTGATGCTCTTTATGGTAATACTTTCAAAAGAAAATTAAACAGAGAGGTAACACTACTACACTCAAGAGACACGCAATACACAAGATTGGTTACGTCCGCTACGTCACATTCTCCAACCGGGACTACAGACGGATATGCGATCGGATGTTGTCCAAATGGACATTAAGTGGCGCACACCTTTATACCTATTGCAACTTACTGAAACATTCCAAGGTACACTGAGAGCTGTGATCCTCCACACCACAGATCAGAAGCTAACTGGCACAATGTATCTACTCTACTGTTGAAGAATCCTGCTGAAGGGCCTCAGCATAAAATGGTGATTATTTATTCCCCTCCATAGATACTATCTGGCCTGCTGAGCTCTTACAGCATTTTGTGTGTATTGCTCAGGATTTCCAGTAACTGCAGAATCTCTTATATTTATAATCTGGTCCACTGTACGTTAGTAGGGCTTGATGGACAAACAGTCTCATAAATATCTATAATTCATCAATTATGTCCTGACCATATTGATCACAGTCTGGCACAGGAACTGACCAAAAACACCCTACAAAGGATAGCTGAGTGGTTCACTGGGGTCTGGCTTCCACCCATCTGAGATATTTATTAGGAGCATTGCATATACAAGGTCCTTAGTATGGTTAAGGATTCTTCCCATCCATTCCACAATCTTTTTGTCCACCTACCATCTGGAAGGAGGTCCACAGCATTAGGATGAAGACTGTCAGGATGGGAAACAGAGTCTTCCCCCAGGCTTCTCCCCCCTTGTGTTGTAATTGCACCTTAATATTTGTTAATTTGTTTGTGGTAATATTATCTTGGAGTTATATGTACTGTGTTGTGCACAGTGATCCCCAGGAACATAGTTTCATTTGTCAGTATACATGTTCGGTTGAATGACAATAAACTTCAACTTGGACTTTAATTGCTGGGAGTTCAGCTCACATAGACTACACTGAATGGCCATGGTGCACCTCTTTTGCTGAATGACCTGGGTGAGCCTAATTAGCTTTGCCCACAACTGGTAGTTTAACCCCTTCCATTAGTTTGATATCATGTTTATTTGGTTGCTTGAATACAAAAATATACTGTAAAATCCCAAGCTGCTGTGGTGAGATTCAGCTATACTTGGATAGATCTGTACTCTAATCCTTTGAACACTAAAACAACGTAACCACGAGGTATTAGATGGGGTTATCAAAACCCTCCATGAGATGAAATGCCTCTGAGAGCGACATCTCTGAATGTTGACCCAGTCGATACTGGCTTCTTCAATGGTTAGATATACTTAACAACAGTAGAGCTATAAATCAGTACAGCACAGAAACAGGTCCTTCAGCCAATCTGGCACATACCAAACTGTTATTTTGTCTAGTCCCAGCAAAACTGACCTGGAACATAGCCCTCTCTATCCTCCCAGCCATGCACTTATCCAAATTTCTCTTAACAGTTCTGATCAAAATCACAACCATTACTTCCACTCTCAGATCATACCACACTTTCACTCCTTACTGAGTAAAGAACTTCCTGCTCAGGTTTCCCTCAAATATTTCACCTTTTATCCTTAACATATGACCTCCAATCCTAGTCTTGCCCAAGCTGAATGGAAAAGACTGCTTGTATTTATCCTATCAATACCCCTTTTATGTTTTGGCACATGGACAAATGGTTAAGGCATTCGTCTAGTTATCTAAAGGTCGTTAGTTCGAACCTTGGCTGAGGCTTGCATGTGCGTCCTTGAGCAAGGCACTTAACCACACATTGCTCTGCGACGAAACCGGTGCCAAGTTGTATGGGTTCTAATGCCCTTCCCTTGGACAACATCGGTGGCATGGAGAGGGGAGTCTTGCAGCTTGGGCAACTGCCGGTCTTCCATAAAAAAAAATCTTGCCCAGGCTTGTGCCCTGGAAACTTTCCAAGGTGCAAATCCATGGTCTATCGAGACTAACGGAGGCCTACGTACATACCCCTTTTACCACTCTCAAGACTCCCGTCATTCTCCTATGTCCCTGTCAATAAAATCCTAACCCATTCAACATATCGAACCAGCTATAAATTTCATTAGAAACATAGAAAACCTACAGCGCAATATAGGCCCTTCAGCCCACAATGCTGTAACGAGCATGTCCTTACCTTAGAAATGACCTCGGGTTACCCACAGCCTTATGTTTTTCTAAGCTCCATGTAACTGTCCAGGAGTCTCTTAAAATACCCTATCATATCCGGCTCCACCACCATCACTGGCAGACCATTCCACGCACTCACCACTCTCTGCGTAAAAAACTTACCCCTGACATCTCCTCTGTGCCTACTTCCAAGCAACTTAAAACTATGTCCTTTTGTGGCAACCATTTCAGCCCTGGGAAAAAGGCTCTGACCACCCACATGAACAATGCCTCTCATCATCTTATACACGCTCTATCAGGCCACCTCTCATCCTCCATCACTCCAAGGAGAAAAGGCCAAGTTCACTCAACCTATTCTCATAAAGCATGCTCCCCAATCCAGGCAACATCCTTGTAAATCTCCTCTGCACCCTTTTTATAGTTTCTACATCCTTCCGGTACTGAGAAGACCATAAATGAGCACAGTACTCCAACTGGGGTCTGAACAGGGTCCTTTATAGCTCTAACATTACCTCTCGACTCTTGAACTCAATCCCATGGTTGACAAAGGCCAATACACTGTATGCCTTCTTAACCACACAGTCAACCTGCACAGCAGCTTTGGGTCCTCTGAACTCAGACCCCAAAATCCCTCTGATCCTCCAACACTGCCAAGAGTCTCACCAGTAATACTATATTCTGCCATCATACTTGACCTACCAAAATGAATCAACTCACACTTATCTGTGTTGAGCTCCATCTGCCACTTCTCAGCCCAGTTTTGCATCCTATCAATGTCTGGCTGTAGCCTCTGACAGCCCTCCACACTATCCACAACAGCCCCAACCTCTGTGTCATCAGCAAATTTACTAACCCATCCCTCCACTTCCACATCCAGGTCATTTATAAAAATTACCAAAAGAAGGGGTCCCAGGACAGATCCCTGAGGCACACCACTGGTCACCAACCTCCATGTCTCCAACCACTGTGTGCAAGCCTGTTCTGGATCCACAAAGCAATGTCCCCTTGGATTCCATGCCTCCTTACTTTCTCAATAAGCCTTGCATTGGGTACCTTATCAAACGCCTTGCTGAAATCCATATACACTACATCTACTTCTCTACCTTCATCAATGTGTTTAGTCTGATCCTCAAAAAATTCAATCAGGCTCATAAGGCATGACCTGCCTTTGACAAAGCCATGCTGACTATTTCTAATCATATCATATCTCTCCAAATGTCCATAAATCCTGCCTCGCAGGATCTTCTCCATCAACTTACCCACCACCGAAGTTAGACTCACTGGTCTATAATTTCCTGAGTTATCTCTACTCCCTTTCTTGAATAATGGAACAACATCTGCAAACCTCCCATCTTCTGGAACCCACTGATGTTTCAAAGATGATCGCTAGAGGCTCAGCAATCTCCTCCCTCACTTCCCACAGTAGGAGTTTGAAGAGATTTGGTTTGTCAACTAGAACATTCAAAAACTTCTACAAATTTACCGTGGAGAGCATTCTGACTGGCTGCATCACTGTGTGTTATGGTAGTGGTCCATAGGATACAACACAATCTTTTAAGAGCCTTTAGGTAGGTACATGGAGCTTAGAAAAGTAAAGAGCTATGCGCTAGGTAAATTCTAGGCAGCTTCTAGAGTAGGTTGCATGCACGACACAACTTGGTGGGCCAAAGGGCCTGTAATCTGCTGTAGATTTCCATCTTCTATGTTCTATGAGATTCTACAGGTGCTGGAATTCCAAAGCAATACACACAAAATGCTGGTGGAACTCAGCAGATCAGACAGCACCTATGGAGGGGAATAAGCAGTCAATATTTCATGCTGAGACCCTAATGACGAGTCCTAATGAAGGATTAGCTGTTTATTCCCCTCCATAGATGCTACATGACCTGCTGTACTCTTTCAATCATACTGATATCTTTCTTTAGGTACTGTAGTATAGATCAGAAAAAAAAATTCAAAATTCAAAATAAATTTATTATCAAAAAAAATATATGATACCATATAGTACCTTGGGATTTTTCTTGCTGTCATTCACAATAGGTACAAAGAAACAGAATAATATTAATGAAAAAGTACACACAAAAATGGATGACCAATGTGCAAAAGAAGATAACCTGGGCAAATACTGGAAAATAAAACAAATAATAATCATTAAATTGATGTGGTAAATAATAATGAGAATATGAGTTGTAGAATCCTTGAAAGTGAATCCATGCGCTGTGGAATCTGTTTGGTGTTGAGTTGAATAAAGTTTTTCATGCTGGTTTGAGTATTGTGAGCTGTTTTGGGCCTCCTATCTAAGAAAGGATGTAATGACTTTGGAGGAGGTTCAAAGGATGTTCATGAAAATGGTTTTAGGATTGAATGTTTTATCATATGAGGAGTGTTTGATAGCTCTGCGCATCTACTCATTGGAATTCACAGGGATAAGGAATGACCTAACTGAAACCCATATAGTGTTGAAAGGACTTGATGGAGTGGAGGTGTAGAGGATGTTTCCTCTGGTGGGGAAGTGCAAGACCAGAGGAGATGCATCCTCTGAATAGAGATGAGGAGGAATTTCTTTATTTAGAGAGTGGTGAATTTTTGGACTTCATTGCCACAAGTGTCATTGGAGGCCAAATCATTGGGCATATTGAAGGTGGTTCTTGATTAGACCGGGCATGAAGAGTTACAGGGAGAAGGCAAGAGATTGGGGCTGAGAGGGAAATGGATTAGCCATAATGAATTGGTAGGACAGACTCAATGTGCCAAATGGCCTAAATGCTACTCCTATATCTTATAGTCTTATGGTCTATTGTTCAGGAGGCTGATGGTTGATGGTTATAACTATTTCTGAACCTAGAGAAGTGGGATCTTAGACTCCTATACCTCCTGGCTGATAGGATAATGTGTCATATTGATTCAAAAATAGCAAAGGATAAAATCTAATGCCTATAAGCCGTTGATCGGTGAATTTTGTGACAACAGCCTCGATATTTAGTATCTTCAATATCCTGCTCGGAGAAATTCTGATTGAAGACACTGATTATATTTGTTTCTTTGCTTTAAGGTCTCTACCACCTGTCCGTGCTAGAGAACATGCCGGTTGGAGAGGTCGCTGGAAGAGTCAAGGCAAATGATCGGGATGTGGGACAGAATGCCAGGTCTTTGTACGAGATCATCGATGGAGATGGCATGGATGTGTTTGAAATCACCACAGACTCCCAGACCCAGGAGGGAATTATCACTCTTAAAAAAGTATGCTAATTATATTCCCTTGAATCTTACACTGCAATCCTGTTCTAAGTATTAACAATGTGACAGAAATAGATTGGGAGTATTTCAGAGCTTCAAGGAACAATTCAATATTTCTTTCTCATAGTACTTAAGTATGTAAGAGTCAGAATCAGATTTAATATCACCTGCTTATATTGTGAAATCTGTTAACTTTGCGGCAGCAGTGCAATGCATTGGATAAATTGATAAAAGGCTGTGTATTACTATATACATACAATAGTTAAGTGAAATAAGTAAAAATAGAAATAAAAAACAGTGAAGTAGTGTTCATAAATTCAATATCCATTCAGAAATCAGATGGCAGAGGGGAAGAAGCTGTTTCCTGAATCACTGAGTATGTGCCTTCAGGCTTCAGAACCTCCTTCCTGATGGTAACAATGAGAACAAGGCACGACCTGGGAGATAAGGTTCCTTAAGGATGTACGCCACCTTTTTGAGGCATCAGTCCTTGAAGATGTCTTGGATACTATGTAGACTAGTGCCCATGATGGAGCTGATTAATTTTACAACTCTCTGCAGCATACAATTACAAAGAACGGGAGTTCATCCTGCCCTCAGGGCCAGCCCGGCCCTTTATCAAGGTCATTTAGGGTGAAAACAAATATAAAAAGCACCCTGTACACAAATTGCAGAAGATAAACATGCAGATATGGACAAATTGGAAGAAAAAATGCCTCCCTTTATTGCATACAGATTTTAGTATAAAAATGTCTATACAATCCAAATTAGGTGTATTATCAGCTGCACTAGAGATTTTGCAGATGCTGGAAACCCAGAGTAAATCACAGAAAATGCTGGAAGGACACAGTAAATCAGGTAGCTTCAATGGAGGGGAATAAGAAGTCGACGTTTTGGGCTGAGACACTTCATCAGGACTGGAAAAGAAAGGGGGAAGAAGCCAGAACAAGAAATTGGAAAGAGGGGATGGAGTACAAGCTAGAAGACAATAGGTAAAAGTCTGGGTGAACACATGGCTGAAGAGCAGCAGAGGTCACAGAGGGGAAGCAGTGAGATAGGGTCTTACTGATCTGCTGAAGAGAAGATTTAAACTTCTTCATGGTAGGCATCCCTCGAAGAAACTTCACAGTGGAGCAGTAAATCATAAGCACAAGAGGTTCTGCAAGTGGTGGAAATCCAGAGCAGCTCACACAAAAGGCTGGAGGGTCTTGGCCCAAAATATCAGCTGTTTCTTCTTCTTCATAGTTGTTGCCTGATGTGCTGTGTTCCTTAATCACTTTGTGTGTGTGTTGCACTGGATTTTCGGCATCTGCATAATCTTTTGTATTAACAATTACTTACCTACTCTCACAGTCACGGCTTGAACCACTGCATCCCTTCAGGAGAATCTTTGTTGCTCCAAACCCTTTAATAGTTATATTTTAATGAGGCCTCTCTCAGTTCTGTAAAACTTTAGAACCGTGCAGGCCCAGGCCATTTGCCTCATGAGGTTTATGGTGAACACAATGCTGAATTAAATCAGAGTCAGAATTAGGTTTATTATCACTGACTTATTTCATAAAATGTGGTGTTTTATAGTGTAAGTACAGTGGAAGGCATAAAAATTATTATAGAATTTTTATGTCTTCAAGGAATGTGTGTGTTCTCCTCGGGTGCTCTGGTTTCCTTCCATAGTCCAAAGATGTACCAGGTAGGTTAACTGGTCATTGTAAGTTGTCTGGTGATCAAGTTAGAGTTAATGGGGATTGTGGTTGGCTGGTGGCGCAGTGACATCAGCGTCGGACTCTAGAACGGAGATTCCCAGGTTCGAATCCAGTCGGGCCGTTCCCGAGTATCCTTTGCATCTGTGCTGGGTTGAGTGTTGAGATCGCAACTCAGCCTTGTAAAATAAAGAAAATACTGTGGAATGTCTGTGTGAGGAGTGGCGCGCCACACAGTGTTTCGTTCCGAGCCTTGTAAGGCATGAAAATACCCGACACTGGCCTCTCAGGCCTGAGTCAACGTCATCATCGTTGGGGGTTGCTGGGCAGCCGAGCTCAACAGGCTGGAAGGGCTAACTCCATGCCATAAAAAAGGTTTCAAAGGTACATTTCATGTCAAAGATGTGTATACAATATACATCCTGAAATTCTTTTTCTTCATAACCATCCATGAAAACAGAGGAGTGCCCCAAAGAAACAGTTAAATATTAGAACCCCAAAGCTCCCCCTCCAGCTCCCCACTCCCATGCAGAAGCAGCAGCAGAACAATGACCCCCCCTCCCCCACCGAACACGCGAATGTGCAGCAAAACAACAATAACAACGCAATACCCCAAGGACTACTCGTTCACCCATAATTCGACATAGCACAGGCTCTCTCTTTCTCACTAAGGGAAAAAGAGATGTCCTCGTTTCACAGCAAGAGGGGAGATATAACAAACAATTTGCTGATTTACGATGCTAAAATTCTGTTGCGTCACATTTTCCGAGATCTGTGCCCAAGCAACTCAGGTCTCTGGGCACAGAGCTAGTAGCCAGCTTGCTGTTTTCAATCTTCTATCTCCCACAACACACCGATTTCCTGCGGAGGCACCAACCTCAAGTCTGCCGGCTTCCAGAGCCACAAATTCTTGGAATCCTGAAAGCATGCTAGTCTAAACTAGGCCTCGTCCTTGGTATACCAAATAGCAGCCAGTCGTGAGGCCCCGAGAGAGGATCCCATTCCCACAAAGAACCAAAGTCACTGTTTAACTCCAGGTCAGGGTCTTCAAAAGAACCCTGAAAGGGAAAATAGGGATAGTAAAGATAGAAATAGAGCTGTTTATGAAGGTGCAAATAAAGGACTTGGCATTAGGCACTATCGTCCTCCTAAGCTAAATAAATAAATAAAATCCCTGGTTCTAAACTGGTGAACCTTCACAGAACCAAATTACAATCCTTGCCTTGTCAATCTGAAACACGATGTGAAAAGCGACCCCTTAAGAAATCTATCAAAACAACTGACTAAACCAAGATCATATTTACCTTCTTATCCCATGCTGTGAATCACCTTCCAATGGGAATCGAGAAAGGGATATTGTCTGCTTATTTTGAAATGTGGACTTTTGGCTCAGTCTTCTGGCACCTTTGTATACTTATCCAATCAATACTTCCATAGTCTCATATTATATTTAGTCTTTAATTATTTATCTGCTTTTGGTTTGAACATTACTTCCTCCACTGCCTATTCATAAAGGATGAGTTCTTTGGACAGAAGAAGTGAAAATCAAAGGAAGGGGACTTCAGAGGTTAGAACCATCAGAAAGCTCAGAAAATGTCCCAAGTGCACTTGGAATATTGTGAGCAGATTTTTTCCCCTTATTGAAACAAAGACATGCTGGCATTCCAGGGAACCTTCCAGAGGAGGTTCACATGAACAATCCCGGGAATAAAAGTGTTAATGTATGAGGAGCATTTGATGCATCTGGCTCTGTTGTCACTGCAAGTTTGAAGAATTATGGAGGAATCTCATTGAAACCTGTTGAATAGTGAATGGCTTCAATGGAGTGAACATGTTTCCTATAGTGAGGGTGTCTAGGACCAGAGGGTACAAACTCAGAACAGAAGGATGTCCCTTTAGAACAGGCATGAGGAGGAATTGCTTAAGCCAGCTGGTGATGAATCTGTGGAATTCAATGACAAGTCCTTGAGTATATTTAAAGCAGTGATTGATAGGTCCTTATTAAAAGTTATGGGTAGAAGGCAGGATCTCCACAGCTTCCTTATGAGGTATAGCTGCTGGCTTGCCTTCTTTGTGATTGAGTCAATATGGTGGGCCCACAGTATGTCCTCTGAGATTCAGTGAGTGGTGGATTCAGTTGGAGCATGAGGGGCAACTTCTTCACTCAGAGGTTTGTAAGAATGTGGAAAGAGCTGCCAATGCAAATGGTGCCTGTGAGCTCGATTTTGACATTTAAGAGAAGTTTAGATAGGTACATGGGTGGTGGGGGTAAGTACCACTATGGTCTCGGTGCATTTCGATGAGAGTAGTCAATTTAAATGGTTTGGCATGGACTAGATGGGCCAAAGGGCCTCTTTCTGTGCTGTACTTTTCTATGACTCTACGTTGACATGAAGGAACTTGACTGCTCACTCTTTCCACTGCTGGCCTAAGTGGGGAGATATCTTGGATAGGTTAAAACCAAGAGCTTGAGGATTGGCATTTAAAATGTTACCCGGTCAATGAGTGGATGACAACCTTCAGAGAGGAAGAACTCAGACAGAAGAATGTTGGAACGACTGGAATACAACGTTATGATGGATTTGTCATCTACTCCCAGAGGGAACAAAAGGAAGCAAGGGTAAGAGAAACAAGCTGAGCCAATATCACAAACGGATATATGATGCAAAAATCACTGCACCTTAAGGTGTAGAATTTCGTATGAAATCTAGAAGAGTTCAAAGATGAGGTGTCCTCTCTCCAACTTGCATTAAACCTCATTGCAACAGTACAGGAGGCCGCACACTGATGGGCCAAAGTGTGAGGGGGGGGGGGATGAGCAATTAAAGTAACGGGCAACAAAAAAGGGATCATCTCCGTGGGCTGAATGCAAGTGGTATGCAAAGTGATCACGAAGGTTCAAAGGTTCACAGGCTCATTCATTATCAAAGTACATATGCAGTATACAACTCTGAAATTTATCTTCTCCAGAAAGCTACAAAGCAAAAAAAAACATGCAAGTCATTCAAAGAAAAAACATCAAACGCCCCCCCACATAAAAAAAGAACGGCAGCACGATCTTCAGCTGCCCCATGCAAATAATATCCTGCACACGGCACCAAGAATATCAACCCCAAAACCCCCAGCACAGAAAATTAACAAAGCACTCCAGAAGACAAAAAGAACATCACACTCCAAATCCCTCTTGCCCAAAATAAACTAACAAAAATAACAACAAATTGACATTTGATGTTTCCAATGTAGAGGATTCTGCACTGTGAATGTAATACACCAGACTGAAAGAAGTCAGGTTGAAGACAAGAGCAGGTACTGTAGGTTAATTGGCCACTGATGGCAGTGAGTAATGGAATCAGGTGGAGTTAATGGAAATATGGGGGGGGGGTGTGGTAGATTATGCTGCAATAATGTAATGTATTTGATGATAGGCACAGACCGAGTGGACTATAACTCTAAAATGTTGGCTATTGGTGCATTTTAATATTTCATTTTACTGGTAATACTTGGTGCTTATGCTGCAGGAGTTGGCAATCCTTATTTCCTGAAGGATTTTATTAAATCATTAAATTTCAGACAGAAAAATTGAGCATTAATTATAATAATAACCTCATCTGCATTTAAAATTGAATATTTCTAATTTTTGGACCTGCATGCTTGATTGCCTCTTTAAATTTTGAGAGATCTTTCTGCAGCCGTGACACTGTCAAATGATCAGTAATACACTGAAGAGTCAATATTACTGGCAATTCTCATGATGCACAACATGTCAAAGTTTGCAGTGAATTTATTATCAAAGTGCATACACAATATGTCACCATATAGAGTCATAAA
Source organism: Hypanus sabinus (assembly GCF_030144855.1). Classification (NCBI taxonomy): domain Eukaryota; kingdom Metazoa; phylum Chordata; class Chondrichthyes; order Myliobatiformes; family Dasyatidae; genus Hypanus; species Hypanus sabinus. The sequence continues at coordinate 73,888,873 of NC_082722.1, read as the reverse complement.
GTCACAGAACGTTGCAAGGCAGAAACAGTCCTGCCGAAAGGCTTCAGCCCAAAATGTTGACTGTACTTTTTTTCATAAGTACTGCATGGCCCACTGAGTTCCTCCAGCATTGTGTGTGTGTTGCTCGGATTTCCAGTATCTGCAGATTTTCTCTTATTTGTAAAGACAGACTCAGGTCCTTCAGCCCATCTAGTCTGAGCCAAACTATTAATCAGCCTAGTCCCATCTATCTGCACCCAGACGATAGCTCTCCATAGCCCATCCATCTACCTATCCAAATTACTCTTAGATGTTCAAATCTAACCCACATTCACCATTCTGCTGGCAGGTCATCACACACTTTCACCGCCCTCTGAGTGATGTGATATTCTGAGATTTATTGTCTTGCAGGCATTCACAATAGAACAAAGAATACAATAGAATAAAAAAAGCTACATATAAACAATCAATGTGGGGAAAAAAGACAAACTGTGTAATCATAGAAATAAAACAAATAATAATTAAATAAAGAATGAAAAAAGATAGGTTAACCAATAAATCCTGAGATGAAACAGATAACCTACAGTACAGTTCAAAATCTTGGGCATATACGTATAGATAGAGAGCTGAAGACTTTTGCACAGTACTGTATTTGGAAACATGCAGTGGAGAGCAAGCTTGTAAGTTTGGTTGGAGCAAAAGATGTTGGGAATGGCAAGGGTGGTGCGCCGAAGGACAGAATTGGGACAGGTGACAGAGAAGGAGTGCCAGGGCAGAGTGTGCATGGGTGCAGACTCACCCAGCCCTGAGACACCAAGCAAGGCCATTTGATTTCAAACAATTGTTTCATTGATCATTACAGAATGTCCCTCTGGTGCCTCCCTCTCCCTCCCTTCTCCCTTCCCCTTTTCCTCGCCAGGATTCCTCTCTCCCTGCCCCCTTTCCACTCTCAGTCCACAATAGAGATCCATATCAGAATCAGGTTTATCATTACTCACACTTGTCGTGAATTTTGTTTTTTTTTTGTGGCAGCAGCACAATGCAATACATAAAATTACCACAGTCCTGTGCAAAATCACCTGTTTCAGCAGGTTGTCCCATTGCTCCAGTGATCCAGGTTCAAAGTGCATGTGTGATGCTTGCTAAGTGGAGTTTGCACATTCTTCTTGTCATCATACAGGTTTGCCCTCGGTGCTCCAGTTTACCTCAACATCTCAAATATGTCACTTGTCTGAACTTTAATGACCTCGTAAGAACCTTTGGGGAAAAGGAACTCAACTACTGGCACGAGCACAGAGTATCACTGGTGTTGTATCCTGATACATCTGTGATCCAAAGTTCCTTTGGCAGTCAAGAATGAGCCATAAATCATATTGCTTATGGTCGTTTTAGTAGGTGTCGCAAGAGTGGAAAATGAACAAAAAAGAAGAGCTGAAAAACAAAGAGAAGACAGACTAGAGATAACAAAAATTAAACAGTTAAAGTTCAAAACTGAAAGTACATTTATTATCAAATGTGTATCGCATAATAAACCTTGGGCTTCATCTTCTTGCAGGAAGTTACAAATCAAAGAAACATAATAGAGCCCATCAAAAAAAAAATCCTCACAACAAGGACTGTCAGACACCCCAGTGAGAAACAAGATCAAAATATGCAAAAAAGTGAACACATAGCCAATAGCCAGACTCAGGTGGCAAGACACATCTGATTGAAAACTAAGAAGTTTCTAGAAAAATACTAAAGTAGCTGTACTGCAATTTCTGAAAAAAAATCACTGAACAATTACATGTGCACAGGTGATTATATAAAAATACAGGAAAGCACAAGGAAGTTAAACTCCAAGGAAAACAACAATACTACAACCCAATCCAACACCAGTAAAGTGAGTGATTAAAGTGGTGATCAGAATGTTATAGTCATGGAGTCAAACAGGCCCTTCAACTGACTGCAGCAATGCAAACCATCAAATACCCATTTACACGGCTCCTACACTCAAGGCATTTATTTCTCCACACATTCCCCTCAACTCCCCCCAAAATAATTCCAACCACCTACGTTAGGGGCAAGTTACAATGTCCGATGCTAGAGCATAGCCTGTTGAAGGACAAACCCAGCCATGACTTACACAGTAAATGGTAGGACACTGAGATGTGTGGTGGAACAAAGTATCCTGGGACTACCAATCCATAATTCCTTGAAAGTGATAATGCAGGTATATAAGGTTATAAAGAGAGTTTTTGGCACATTCACCTTCATAAATCAAAGTAGAATATAGCTATTGAGATGTTATGTTGAATTATGTAAAACTTTGGTTGGTATTTTTTTCCCCAGAGACTTTAGACCATAGGTCTAACCTGAACAGTGATGGTCACTGTTCCCACCTTGCAAAGGAGTCTGGTCAGGTTGAAGTTCAAGTTCAAGTCTAATTGTCATTCAATGATACATGAATACCCATGAAAATGCAATTACTCAGGGGCCAAGGTGCAAAATACAGTACCAACAGTCATTCACAGAACAAGGCACACATAGCACATATGCTGTAAGACAGCAGTAAAATAGAGTCACATACAAAACAAAATAGTCTAAATCCCTGAGTCCAGGGATTTTGCATCAAACAACATACATCTTGGCTTCTGCCAGGTGATCACTGGAGGACACCAACTCCAGCATGGATGCCATTCTACGTGACCTCCTGAGGAGTGCACGAACTCCAATACCTTTCTCCTGGGCAGGTGATACTGTGGTTTGAGGCCTAGTCCTCGCTATGACCAAGGCCACGCAGCTCCCCTGACATTTGCTGATAAAACAGTGAATCAGACTTGTAGCATTCCACATTTTCAGCGTCCAAGAGTGCCACACAATCACAAGAAAAGCGGCAAAGATGATTTCTTGCTGTTAGACTGCACACCACCTTCATGCACTGACGCCTGTCTGACGCAGGTCGCTGCAGAGTCCACATTCAGTCCAGCTCCTTCAGTTTCTCCACCAACCTGCAACTGGCTGATGGGGTGGGCCTGCAGTACATTAAGTTCTAAATGTCCAGCAGGGTCTTGCAGTAGCGGATCGATAGCTCATTAGAATATTTTGTCAATGCTGTATGTAATATCACTTGGAATAAGGATGCTGTCTAATACTTCCTTAAGACTTCTTTGGCATTGTTAGCACCCATGTAGATATTGGTGTTGCTTTTGGAATTGGTTTGTTATTGTCACATGTACCAAGATGCAGTGAATAGCTTGTCATGTATACTGTTCATACAGTTCAGATCGTTACACAGTGTGTTGACATTGAATAAGGTAAAAAAAACATAATAACGTGGAATAAAGTATAAAAGCTATGAAAAATTGCTGGGCGTCTTCATGAGGTAGGTTGTGAGGCCGAGAGTCCACCTTATCATTCAAGAGGTCCGGTGAAGCATCTGATAATACTGAGATAGAAGCTGGTGTTATGTAATTTCAGGCTTCCATATCTTCTTCTCAACGGGAAAGAGAACAAGAGAGAATGTGCAAGTTGGGTGTGGTCTTTGATTATGTTGCCTGCTTTCCTGAGGCAGGAAGAGGTATAGCCAGAGTACATAGAAGGGAGGCTGGTTCCTGTGATGTGCTGAGCAGTATCCACAACATTCCGCAGATCCTGGCGGCAATATGTTGAGCTGCCACAGTAGCTTTGATGCATTTGATTTGAAGCTATTTATTGAACTGTGAGAGATTGGATATTGTTGATTGTATCTCTATTAGAGTGCATACAGCTTTCTCACAACCTTCCCTCAATAACTGACCTAGACTATTTCCATATGGCTTGTTGCTTGTTCCACACAAAATGGCTGAAGGGATCACCTGTCTAAAGTCAGGTGTTGTTGCAGGAAGCTAAAAGCATCTGAACCATGTGATATATTGCAATGGCGAGGGTAGAATAGATGGTGGCTTAAATTAATGGCTCATTTGTCATCACCACCCACCAGAGCCAACAGCCTACATTGACCTGATGGTGTTCTGTGGAAAGCACAGCCTCTGATGAACGAAGTGCATTCTCACTTCATTATAATTTTTTCAGAATGCATTAAGTTGTAACAAGTATATACCTGTCAAGGATAATTTACAAGAAAGCACACTAATTATTTTCAGTCCTTACCCCACGCTACAAATTGAATGAAAGCAAAATTGTTACATTACTTGACAACACTTAACTCTAGCATCCAATAAGATCACAATCGAAACGTATGGACACAAGAGATTCTGCAGGCGACACCCACACAATGCAGGATGAACTATGTCAGGCAGCATCTATGGAAATGAATAAACAGTTGGCGTTTCAGGACAAGACCCTTCATCAGAAAAATATGGAATAAGCATTATGATCTACACTTAAAGATCCATAATAATCATGCACATCTTTAATAATGAAGAAACAGAGTGGTTCTCTGTATATGTAATGACTGTTGAAAATTTAATAGATTGTCTCTGTAAATTAATGAATGGGAAAATGAAAAATATCCTTGAGTGTTATTACACAGTGAAGACAATATTAATGGACTACAAGAGGGTTTCAACTCTCCAAGTAAAATACATGCAATAATCATTGAAATACAATCTTATCATTTCTTGTTATTTTTGAGGATTAAGCATGCCAGTACCACCACTCTCTAAAACACTTTCCCCAAACAGGCTGATCATCACCTCCGCCCACTTTACCACCCCACCCTCCACCTCTACTTTATCATTTCCTGTCAGAGTCACCTAGACACTGCTGTGCCTAGCATCACTTTATGGACATACAATCAATCTACTGTACATTTATAAGCTACCTTATGTAGTTTATTGTACTTTTTATGATAATGTTATTTACCTTATTGCATATATTTTGCGATGTCACAATTGTTTTTTTCCCTTTTATACTTGTGTGCTGGAAATGACATTAAGTAATCTTGAATATTGAATTAACACATGGATGACCTTATTGTGAGATGTACCAATCTAACAGAAGCTACATCCATCAATGTTAATATTATTTGTTCTGCCCTGCTTAGAGTCATTAGTGGAAAACATTCATCTTTGTCACTTCCCACAGCCTCTGGACTTTGAGACCAAACGATCCTATACCCTGAAAGTGGAGGCAGGGAACACCCACATCGACCCACACTTCATCAGCAAAGGACCTTTCAAAGACACGGCAGCCGTGAAGATCACTGTAGAAGATGCAGATGAGCCTCCCGTATTCTCGTCGCCAGCCTATTTCTTGGAAGTGAGGGAGGACACTGCCCTGGGCTCAGTCATTGGAGAGGTTCAAGCTCGTGATCCTGATGTCATTGAGAGCTCTATAAGGTAACAAAGGTCTTGATTCCTTCCTCTGCCTGATGAGATGCTAATTCCCCAGGTTCTAGCTCAACCGCTGTCGTATTTGGAAGCATAGAAAACAATCATTAATGGACAATTTATCAGGAAATTGACTCTTTATTGCTAGAACTCAAGGAGTTTAGACGTTTCATTGAGCATTTTTAAACCTTAAAAATGAAAAAATGAAGGTCAACAGCTACTGAACAGTGGGAGACATCATGTTGTGTCTGAGGCACCACGGACACACACACACACACACACACACACACACACACACACACACACACACACACACACACACACACACACACACACAGACACACAGACACACACACACACACACACACACACACACACACACACACACACACACACACACACACACACACACTAGACTCATAGTGCCATAAAACATACAGCACAAAATAGGGGACAGGGGCTTCGACCCATCTAGTCTATGCTGCAGCTTTTACATAGTAGGATTTACCTGCAGATTGACCACATTCCTTCAAACCCTTCCCATTCATGTACTGTACTTATACAACTTTCTCTTAAATATTGCAAGCAAGAACCTGCATCTACCACTTTCGTTGGCAGCTACTCCCACATTCTCACCACCTCTGCGTGGAGAAGTTCCCCTTAACCTATGGCCTCTAGTTCTTGTGTCACCCAACCTCAGTGAAAAAGCATATTTGCATTTACCATATCCACTGTACCCATTTATAGCTTTGTATATTTCTGTCAAATCCCCCCTCATTTTCCTACACACCAGGGAATGAAGTCCTAACCTATTTAAGCTTTCCTTGTAACTATTACTTGATCATTGTGATGTTGACCTGATCTTGCTGTGTGCAAGTGGGCTGTTATGTGATATTAATAACTAATAGAGACCGTACTTCCATGACAAGGAATTCAAGATACTGTGTGTGTGTGTGTGTGTGTGTGTGTGTGCGTGTGTGTGTAAAAGTGTGCTCTTTACATAAACTACCCTGCACATAGGCTCTGAATGCTTGATTTATCTATTTATTCATTTAATCTATTCCTGTCTTAGCAAATAGCTTCAAATAATAGAATGCAAAAAGATGTAATATCCCATCCCAGCAGTATGATGCAGTCTGTGTAGTCTGCAATTGACCAATATACACAACACTTAGGTTAGAGGTTTCAAATGTACAGTTAGGAAAGCAAATCAGACTTTAAGACTGTCATGTATTGGAGCAGAGTTGCGCCATTTTGGTCCATTGAGTCTGCTCCAATGTTCCATAAGGCTGAGTAATTTTACCTCAACCCCATTCTGTCTTCTCCCCATAACCTTTGATCCCCTTGCTGATCAAGAGCCTATCAACCTCTACTTGACCTGACATTGTAAAAAAGCTCCAAGTCAATCAGTGAAAAGGTTCATATCCCTTCAGATGATACTTGTTCTTGTACAATATGTATTGGTACCAGGACACTGTAGGAATAAGAAAGTCACGTCACACACCAGCGCACTACTCTGATTCTAATTCTGTGATCCTTCTTCTCGTTATTGAAATAAAGATCAGCACGACAGGGTAGATTGTAGGAAACTTCATCCATGAGACTTAGGAGCAGAAATAGGCCATTCAGCCCATCATTCCATCAGGGCTGATATATTATCCCTCTGAACCCCATTTTTCTGCCTTCTCTTTATAGCTTTGACAACCTTATTAATCAAGAACCTATCAACCTCCGCTTTAAATATACCCAATATCGGTCTCCACAGCTATCTATGCAAAGAACTACACAGATTCAATACCCTCTGGCTGAAGAAATTGCTCCTCGTTGCTGTTTGAATGGGATGCTCCTCTGTTCTGAGGCTGTGCCCTCTGGTCCTAGACTCCCCCACTATGGAAAACAAGTATGATTAAAGTTTAAAGCCCATCTTGAGATGGGATAGAGATAAATATAACTTATTTCCTTGAGATTTTTCAATGATAGATATTTGTCCATTTTACATTAAAGTAGCTTTCATGGATTAATAATGGGCTTGTCATATAGATCAAGTTGTCCCAGAAGGTTCCAGAAAAGGGGCAATTACATCATCAAGGATCCACCCATCTTGCTCATGGACTGGCATCATGAAGGAGGCCAGGACCACTGGACTCATTAACAGTTACTTTAGCAGTAAGGCCGATCAACACATCCACCCAATAAGCCTACCCCATCCACCACTACTTTATCATTTCTTGACAGAGCCCAAAGTAAATTTATTTTCAATTTACACATTCTATATCTCACCACGTCCAACCCTGAGAATCGTTTCCTTACAGGATACTCATTAGCTCCAAGAAACACCATCAAATCAGTGCCACACCTAACAGGATGGACAAGCAACCAATATGCAGAAGAGAACTACCTGTCCAAACACAAAAGAAATCAAATAGAAATATAACAAATAAATAAATAGTATCACGGACACGAGATAAGGAGCCTTAAAAGTAAGTCGATAGGTTGTGGGAAGGGGTCAATGTTAGGGCAAGAGAATTTGAATTAAGTTAACCGCTTTGTTTCAAAAGACTGATGGTTGAGGAATAATAAGTGCTCTTGAATCTGTTGGTGTGGGTCCTGAGGCTCTTGTACCTTCTTCCTGATGGCTGCAGTGATACGAGTACATTGCCTGTGTAGTGAGGGTCCTTGATAAATGCTGCTTTCCTGTGACAGTGCTCCTCCTGAGGTCAGTAATCATCTACTTGCTCTTGCTGACATTGACTGAGAGGTTGTTGTTGTGGCACCACTCAGCCAGATTTTCAATCTCCCTCCTATCTGCAGATTCATTACCACCGCGGATTTGTTCACAACAGTGTGTAGTCAGTCAAATGAAATATGGCACTTGAACTGTGCTTCGCCTCACAGTCATAAGTACAACGCAATAAAGCAGGGTCAGTCACCTTATATATAGATACTCCTGTGCTCAGACTGACTTCATAATTTCCGCCATCTCCAACAGGATCCCACCACCAAGCACATCTCCCCCCCCCCCACTTTCTTCTTTCCACAGGGATCACTCCCCATGTGACTCCCTTGTCTGTTCGTCCCTCCCCACTGATCTCCCTCCTGGCAGTTATTCTTGCCACCGGAACAAGTGCTACACCTACCCCTACACCTCCTCCCTCACTATCATTCAGGGCCCTAAACTGTCCTTTTAGTGAGGCAACACTTCACCTATGAGTCTGTTGGGGTCATCTACTGTATCCAGTGCTCCTGGTGTGGTCTCTTCTATATCCGTGAGATCCAACATGGGTTTGCCGAGCACCTATGCTCCATCCACTAGTGGAAGCAGGGTCTCATAATGGCCACTCATTTTAATTCCACTTCCCATTCCTATTCCAATGTGGCAGTCCATGGCCTCCTCTACTGTTGTGATGAGGTTACCCTCAAGTTAAAGGAACAACACCTTCTATTCCGTCTGGATAGCCTCCAACTTGACGATACGAACTCTGGTAATGCTTCTTCACTATTCTCCATTCCCATTTCCCTCTCTCACCTTATCTCCTTACTTGCCCATCACCTCCATCTGGTGCTCCTCTCCTTTTTCTTCTTCCATGGCCTTCTGTCCTCTCTTTTCAGATTCTTCCTTCTTCAGCCCTTTATCTCTTTTCACCAATCGACTTCCCAGCTCTTTACTTCACCCTCTCCCTCTTGGTTTCACCTGTCACCTTGTTTTTCTTCCTCCCCTCCCACCACCTTCTCTCTCTGACTGCTCATCGTTTTCCCTCCAGTACTGATGAAGGGTCTCAGCCCAAAACTTTGAAAGTACTCTTTTCCATAAATACTGTCTGACATGCAGAGTTCCTCCAGCATTGTGTATCTGTTGCTCAGATTTCCAGCATCTACAGATTTTCCTTGTTTGTAACTTTATAGCCATACAATTAATCTATGTACAGAAATTACCTTGTATTTATACCTATACTGTTTTTTTTTATTATTGTTATGTTCCTTTTCTTATTTTATGCTTTTTTTTGTGCTGCATTGGATGCGAAGTAGCAATTATTTTGTTCTCCTTTATGCTTATCCATAGAAAATGATATAAAACAATTTTGAATCATGACTAACCAGCCAAATGCCTAGATTCACAGAAAAAGAGTAAAATAGGAACTGGACTAGGTCATTCAGTCCCTCAAGTCTGTCAACAACATAGGTAGAACAGTGCAGCTTTGGAAAATGCCTGTTGGCCAACAACACTGTGCTGAACTAACTCCACTGATGTTGCCTAAATCCTTCTGCCTGCACATGGTCCATATCACTCCATTTTCTCCACATTCATCAGCCAAACTCAAAGTCTCTTAAACATCTCTATCGTACGTGTCTCCACCTTCATTTGGAAAGTCTGCTAAGATTATTCAGAGCTTTGGCCAGATGTGCCCATTTGTAATCTCCACACGTGGCTGAGATACACTGGACTTGAAGTCAGTGTAAGTCAAATAGCCAACTTAATCTTCCAACTTGGTAGCACATTGCTTTTGTGATTGCTTTTAGAGTTCTATTCTCCTAGTTACCTGTAAGGAGTCTGTACATTTTCCCAGTAACCATGTGGGTTTCCTTTGGGAGCTTCAGTTTCCTCCCACTTTCCGAAGATGTATGAGATAGGGTTAGTGAGCTGTGGGCATGCTCTGATGGTGCTGGAAGTGTAGTGACCCTTGAGTGCTGCTCAACGCAATCCTCACTGATTCATTGCAAGTGACGCATTTTTCTGTATGTTTTGATATTTTGATGATAACTCGACAAATAAAGTTAATCTTTAATCTCAATCTTTTGAATTTCTAGAGCAACTAGCGATATAGAGCCTTAGATTGATACGGGTGTCAGGGTGGAGATACATCTCTACCAAAGGAGGTGGAAAACTCACCTTCTCTCCACTAGCCTGCAGGTCCCCCTTGAGCAAGGTGTAGCACTTGCTTAGCACCCCCCTCACCCCACTGATCAGCGTCACATGAAGCAGGAGGTGGATTGGTCGTAAGAGCAGCTGTTGTATATTACAAGTCCTGGTAATGCAATCACTGACAAACTCTAGCAGACAATCTCTGAAGGCAGTCTCTCTGTTCTCACACAGAGAGTGGTGAGTGCATGGAATGCACAGCCAGCAAAGGTGGTAGAGGTGGATACAATAGGGTCTTTTAAGAGACTCTTACATAGGTACATGGAGTTAGAAAAATAGAGGGCTATGCAGTAGGGAATGGAACTAGGCAGCTTCTAGAGTAGTTTACATGGTCAACACAACATTGTGGGCGGATATGTAAATTGAAGATGTTTTCAAAAATAATGAATTAAAAAATTTCTAAATATCAAAAAGTTTTCTGTAAAGAGCAGTATAGATAGTATAAAACTAAATAATATCAATATTTGATGTAACTACCCCTTGCCTTTGAAACTGCTTCAATTCTCTTGCATACTCTGTTGTGTCATGTAGTTTTATAAGGAAATCAGCTGGTAGGCTGTTCCATCTTGGAGTACTTGCCAGAGTTCTACTGCACACTTCGGCTGTCTCACTGGCTTCTGTATCTCCAGCTTATCCCAGACAGTCTGATGATGTTGAGATCAGGGTCTGTGGAAGGCATACCATCTGAAACCATATAAAAAATCTAGGGTGCCTAAAACGTTTGCACTACAACACTGAGCTGATCATTGAACACAAACTTTGTTCTCAATTCGATGGACTGTGCAATTCATGTTACTTACCAGCCACTTTTCTTATAAAACTGCATGACAGGACAGTATACCTCAGAGAATTGATGCAAATGTTAGTTACACCAAATATTGAATTGATTTAACTTGTTAGTGTTTACTGCTCTTTATAGTAAACTTTTGATATTTGGAAACTCTTCATTTTTGCCAACAAATACTACCTTGAGATTAATTTTATTGCAGGCATTCACAGTAGAATAAAGGAGTAACAATAGAATCAGTGAATAACTATGTACAAAGACTTGACAACTTGTGCAAACACAAAACAGAAACAAGTGATAATAAATAAATACATACATACTTACATAAATAAGTTATACTGAAAATATGAGTTGTACAGTATTTGAAATTGAGTCCAAAGGTTGCATACAATGGTCAGTTCAATGTTGTGAATTACATTCTCTGTAAACTTTAGAGACTGTTATGCATGAAAATCCAAGGAGATCAGCAGTTTATGAGAAGCTCAAAACCCCTCTTTTGGTACCAGCAATCATTCCATGGACAAATCACTTTGATCACATTTCTTGACCCATTCTGATATTTGGTCTGAGCAACAACGGAACCTCTTAACTGAGTTTGCCTGCTGCTACATGACTGGTTAATTAGATACTTGCATGAATGAGCTGCTGTACAAGTGCACCTAATAAAGTGGCCACTGAGTGTATTCTTACTTACTGCCCATTACACCATTGGCATTTAGTGCAGCAATGAAGGTCTTTTACCTCTGGTGATGTGAGAGTTTCTTTCATCATGTCAGTACCTTCCTCTCAGTTTTTACTGTAGTCAGTCATGCAAGTCCCAGCTGGAGACTCAGGAATACCAATCCCATTCAGATGCAGTAGTATTCTTCTTTGCTGTTTCTGTACCAATTTTACTTTACCAGTCAGGGTTATTAGTCCTGAGTTGAACCCCAAAACCAAGAGGACAAGTGGACTATTCTCAGTCTGGCCTCTACCCTTTGACTGGTTTAGAATGGGTGTCCTTACTAAAATCCAAAGCATAATGCCCTAATTGCAGTCAGCATAACTCTCCAGGTCATTGAGACATGTAAGCCTCCAAACCCTATGACAAGTTTAGAGGATTGAGTGTATAGATTCCAGGATATTAGAGCAATTAATGAATATTAGGATTGTGCAGGGAAATGGTGTTGGGGCAGATGAGGCATTATCTTGTTGAGCAATCGTGCATGTTTGAGTGGCCTATGCCTCCTTTGTATCCTTATGTTCTTATCCCCTCAGTAAATAGATCATCTCAGCACTTCCTTGCAGGGGCTAACAATCACTCCTATTTCCAGAAATGATTTACTGTGCTTACTTCAAGGTGGTTGTCTGTTTCTTTCTTCTTCCTGTTAATAACGGTGTCCTGAAAAGAACTATTGCAGCCTAATTTAAGGCAAAATTATTCCTCCAGCATGGTGAGCTTTGAAGGATCTTTGAAAGATAAAATCTGCAGGTATCGAACTGACTGTCTTTCTGTGGTAAGATGCACTCAAGCAGCAATCAACACTTCTTTTTAGGCTTTTTGGTGGTGCAAGTCGCTCTTCTCAAGCCACAGTCGATCATTCACCAAAGCCCTTGTCAAGCACCCTTACATTCACTGAGTGAATTGAAATAAGTGACCGGGATTTGACAGGTCACTCTGAGACTTGTTGGGGGATAATTTGAAACTGTGTTGATCATTTGCCAGTGGAGCTTTTTTCACAGGACTGTCTCCTTCTCATTCAGAGAGGCTTGTGAGTTCCTGAGATCCTGACGATGATGCTGTCTGGAGTGCCATCTGACACTTAGCTAGTAGGGTCACCCATGGTCAAATCGTCACATGGCAGCGAATTGTCACCACAAATTGTATCTTGCTTGGAAGGAAAACTACCGGGTTTATTGTGAGGATGTAATTTCAGTTTTGCAAAATGCATTCAGCTTTTCATTATAACATTCAGGGAAGGAAATGAGAGTGAGAAACTAAGGTTGACCTCAGCAGTGAGGTGAAATGTAAACATAAGATGTGATTAGGCTGTTAGCGTGAAGAGGAAGAATTCATCACAGCCATTTTACCTGCATTTGAGCTCATTAGAAATGATTACTTTGGGCTTTTTCCAGTGGGGTTCTGTCCATATCTGACCTGTACCTTCAGTATTCCACTAGTTGTGGACATAACCATGGTGCTTCTCTGAGGTCATCACCTTGTTGTCGTGCCGAAGTTCTGAGTTTCTAAGGTCCTGAGAGTGATGTCTTCTGGAGCTTAGCTCCTGGTAGGGTCACCAGTGGTGATATGTTCAAGGGGGAAGTACAAGACCAAGAGTGATCCAAACAATACCTCTTTGGTGGAGCTGTTGGAAGATGATGGCACATCACATTGAAAGCGGAGGAAGGCTGGCTGCAGCAGTAAAGGGTCCTCAGTCATCTTGCATTCCATGCCATTAGATTATGACCCCAATATGCAAGCATCATCTGGTCGCTGCCCATGCATCAGCCTCCACATGTTAAACAAAGTCATGCATAGGTATTCTCCGTTAGAGGAATTCACCTTAAATCTCGAAGACAATCCCTTAGGAGAACAACATACTCGATTCAAGTAATTGACTATTACGAGTTCAGAGGACTCCTCTCCCTGTCAGAAGGTTTGAGTATTGTCCGAATGCAAGGACTAATCCCAACTGTGAAACAGTGGAGAAGGTTATTTTAGATTAACGATTAGCTTTATTTGTCTCATGTATATTGAAACATACAGTCAACTACGCCTTTGGTGTCAATGACCACACAGTCCGAGGATGCGCTAGGGCAGCATGCTAGCATCGCCATGCTTCAGACACCAATATAGTATGCCCACAACTCACTAACTTGTACATCTTTGGAATGTGGGAGGAAACCAGAAGGATACTCAAAAGAAACCCATAGGGTTCTGAGGAGAACCTACAAACTCCTTACAGGCACAGGCAGAGTTGAACCCACATGATTGGCACTGTTGTAGATAGATAGATAAAGAGATAGATAGATAGATACTTTATTCATCCCCAAGGGGAAATTCAACATTTTTCCAGTGTCCCATACACTTATTGTAGCAAAACTAATTACATACAGTATTTAACTCAGTATAAATATGATATGCATCTAAAATCACCCTCCCAAAAAGCATTAATAAATAGCTTTTAAAAAGTTCTTAAATAGTTTACTAAAGTGCATTGAGTGGTAACTTAAGCTCAGTCCTAACCCCGGCACTTTAACATGTCTTGCCCCAGTGGTTGAATTGTAGAGCCGAATGGCGTTGGGGAGTAATGATCTCTTCATCCTGTCTGAGGAGCATTGCATTGACAGCAACCTGCTGCTGAAGCTGCTTCTCTGTCTCTGGATGGTGCTGTGCAGAGGATGTTCAGGGTTTTCCATGATTGACCGTAGCCTACTCAGCGCCCTCCGCTCTGCCACCGATGTCATACTCTCCAGTTCTGTGCCCACGACAGAGCCCGCCTTCCTTACCAGCTTATTAAGATGTGAGGCGTCCCTCTTCTTAATGTTGCCTCCCCAGCACGCCACCACAAAGAAGAGGGCGCTCTCCACAACTGACCAATAGAACATCTTCAGCATCTCACTACAAACATTGAATGACGCCAGCCTTCTGAGGAAGTACAGTCGACTTTGTGCTTTCCTGCACAGGGCATCTGTGTTGGCAGTCCAGTCTAGCTTCTCCTCTAACTGCACTCCCAGATACTTGTATGCCTTAACCTGCTCCACACATTCTCCATTAATGATCACTGGCTCCATATGAGGCCTAGGTCTCCTAAGGTCCACCACCATCTCCTTGGTTTAGGTCAGGGGTCGGCAACGTTTACCACTAAAAGAGCCAATATGGACCCATTTCCCACAGAAAAGAAAACACTGGGAGCCACAAAACGAAATAACACTGCATACAACGGGTTTTTTTTGCCTTTATGCTATGTATAAACAAACTATAACGTGTTGCATTTTTGAAATTGATGAACTCCTGCAGAGAAAACGAAATTACATTTCTGCATGCAACAAAAACATTTTGAACTCCGAAAAAAAGACGTTGGGTTGAAGGTTACTACATAGGTAGCCTACCTTGGATCGAAGAATTAAAAGAAAGCGCGCACTGGCGGGTGTCAGGTATTGGCAGTGGTGATGTATATTAATAGCGATAAAAAAACACGTTGTAGCGATGTAGCGCTACACGCAGCGCTAAAATAAAGACTGCAGTCAAAGGTAACTTTATTCGAACAGCCTTGCTTTAAAGCCTCCCTCAACCCGTCCCCATGGGCGCGGATGCTCCAAAAGACACGTACTCACAAACCCCCGTAGGCTATCTCCCTTAGCCGGAACGGTGGCTAATTGTTCGGATGTGCCAGGAAACGGTGTCTCCGCAAAGTACAAGATCACCATAATCTTCAAATTTCGAATTACATTTCAAAAGCTAACAAACCACGGGGAGCCGCATCACAGAGATCAAAGAGCCGCATGTGGCTCTGGAGCCGCAGGTTGCCGACCCCTGGTTTAGGTGATATTGAGACGCAGGTAGTTTGAGTTGCACCATATCACAAAGTCCTGTATCAGTTTCCTATACTCTTCCTCCTGACCATTCCTGACACACCCCACTATGGCCAGGTCATCTGCGAACTTCTGCACATGGCAGGACTCCAAGTTATATTGGAAGTCTGATGTGTACAGGGTGAACAGGACCAGAGAGAGCACAGTCCCCTGTGGCGCTCCTGTGCTGCTGACCACCGTGTCAGACCTACAGTCTCCCAACCGCACATACTGAGGTCTGTCTGTCAAGTAGTCCATTATCCAAGCCACCATGTGTGAGTCTACTCCCATCTCCGTTAGTTTGTGCCTTAAGATCCTGGGCTGGATGGTGTTAAAAGCACTAGAGAAGTCCAGGAATGTAATCCTCACAGCACCACTGACCCTGTCCAGGTGAGAGAGGGATTTGTGCAGCAAGTACATGATAGCATCCTCCACTCCCACCTTCTCCTGATATGCAAACTGAAGAGGATCCCAGGCGTGCCTGGTTTGTGGCCTCAGATTCTGTATTATCAGCCGCTCCATGGTCTTCATCATGTGCGACGTCAAAGCAACAGGTCTGAAGTCATTCATCTCCCTTGGTTATGGTTTCTTCGGTACCGGGACAATACAGGATGTTTTCCACTGTCTGGGTGCCCTTCTCTGCTCCAGGCTCACGTTGAAGATGAGCTGAAGTGTTATAGAAACATAGAAAATAGGTGCAGGAGTAGGCCATTCGGCCCTTGGAGCCTACACCGCCATTCAGTATAATCATGGCTGATCATCCAACTCAGAACCCTGTACCTACTTTCTCTCCATACCCCCTGATCCCTTTAGCCACAAGGGCCATATCTAACTTCCTCTTAAATATAGCCAATGAACTGGCCTCAACTGTTTCCTGTGGCAGAGAATTCCACAGATTCACCACTCTCTGTGTGAAGAAGTTTTTCCTCATCTCAGTCCTAAAAGGCTTCCCCTTTATCCTTAAACTGTGACCCCTCATTCTGGACTTCCCCAACATCGGAAACAATCTTCCTGCATCTAGCCTGTCCAAACCCCTTAGAATTTTATATGTTTCAATAAGATCCCCCCTCAATCTTCTAAATTCCAGTGAGTATAATCCTAGTCGATCCAGTCTTTCTTCATATGAAAGTCCTGCCATCCCAGGAGTCAATTTGGTGAACCTTCTTTGTACTCCCTCTATGGCAAGAATGTCTTTCCTCAGATTAGGGGACCAAAACTGCACACAATACTCTAGGTGTGGTCTCACCAAGGGCTTGTACAAATGCAGTAGAACCTCCCTGCTCCTGTACTCAAACCCTTTTGCTATGAATGCCAACATACCATTTGCCTTTTTCACCGTCTGCTGTACCTGCATGCCCACCTTCAATGACTGGTGTACAATGACACCCAGGTCTCGTTGCATCTCCCCTTTTCCTAATCGGCCACCGTTCAGATAATAATCTGTTTTCCTGTTCTTGCAACCAAAGTGGATAACCTCACATTTATCCACATTAAATTGCATCTGCCATGAATTTGCCCACTCACCTAACCTATCCAAGTCACCCTGCATCCTCTTAGCATCCTCCCCACAGCTAACACCACCGCCCAGCTTCGTGTCATCCACAAACTTGGAGATGCTGCATTTAATTCCCTCGTCTAAATCATTAATATATATTGTAAACAACTGGGGTCCCAGCACTGAGCCTTGCGGTACCCCACTAGTCACTGCCTGCCATTCTGAAAAGGTCCCGTTTACTGCCACTCTTTGCTTCCTGTCTGCCAACCAATTCTCTATCCACATCAATACTGCGTGCTTTAAGTTTGCACACTAATCTCCTGTTTGGAACCTTGTCAAAAGCCTTTTGAAAATCTAAATATACCACATCCACTGGCTCTCCCCTATCCACCCTACTAGTTACATCTTCAAAAATTTCTATAAGATTCGTCAGACATGATTTTCCTTTCACAAATCCATGCTGACTTTGTCTGACGATATCACCTCTTTCCAAATGTGCCGTTATCACATCTTTGATAACCGATTCTAGCATTTTCGCCACGACCAATGTCAGACTAACCGGTCTATACTTCCCCAGTTTTTCTCTCCCTCTTTTTTAATAAGTGGGGTTACATTAGCCACTCTCCAATCCTCAGGAACTAATCCAGAATCTAAGGAGTTTTGAAAAATTATCACTAATGTATCCACTATTTCTTGGGCTACTTCCTTAAGCACTCTGGGATGCAGACCATCTGGCCCTGGGGATTTATCTGCCTTTAATCCCTTCAATTTACCTAACACCACTTCCCTACTAACATGTATTTCCCTCAGTTCCTCCATCTCACTAGACCCTCAGTCCCCTACTATTTCCGGAAGATTATTTATGTACTCCTTAGTGAAGACAGAACCAAAGTAATTATTCAATTGGTCTGCCATGTCCTTGTTCCCTATGATCAAGTCATCTGTTTCTGACTGTAAGGGACCTACATTTGTCTTGACCAATCTTTTTCTTTTTACATATCTATAAAAGCTTTTACATTCAGTTTTTATGTTCCCTGCCTGCTTTCTCTCATAATCTTTTTTCCCTTTCCTAACTAAGCCCTTTGTCCTCCTCTGCTGGTCTCTGAATTTCTCCCAGTCCTCAGGTGTGCCACTTTTTTTTGCTAATTTATATGTTTCTTCTTTGGACTTGATACTATCCCTAATTTCCCTTGTCAGTCACAGGTGCACTACCTTCCCTGGTTTATTCTTTTGCCAAACTGGGATGAACAATTGTTGTAGTTCATCCATGCGATCTTTAAATGCTTGCCATTGCATATCCACCGTCAACCATTTAAGTATCATTTGCCAGTCTATCTTAGCTAATTCACGTCGCATACCTTCAAAGTTACCCTTCTTTAAGTTCAGAACCTTTGTTTCTGAATTAACTATGTCACTCTCCAACTTAATGAAGAATTCCACCATATTATGGTCACTTTTACCCAAGGGGCCTCGCACAACAAGATTGTTAACTAACCCTTCCTCATTGCTCAATACCCACTCTAGAATGGCCTGCTCTGTAGTTGGTTCCTCAACATGTTGGTTCAGAAAACCATCCCGCATACATTCCAAGAAATCCTCTTCCTCACCAATCCTCTTCCTTCACCCTTACCAATTTGGTTCACCCAATCTATATGTAGATTGAAGTCACCCATTATAACTACTGTTCCTTTATTGCACGCATTTCTAACTTCCGGTTTAATGCCATCCCCAACCTCACTACTACTGTTAGGTGGCCTGTACACAACTCCCACCAGCATTTTCTGCCCCTTTGTGTTATGCAGCTCTACCCATATTGATTCCACATCCTCCAGGCTAATGTCCTTCCTTTCTATAGCATTAATCTCCTCTCTAACCAGCAATGCTACCTCACCTCCTTTTCTTTCCTGTCTATCCCTCCTGAATATTGAATCTCCCTGGATGTTGAGCTCCCATCCTTGGTCACCCTGGAGCCATTTCTCTGTGATCCCAACTATATCATATTCATTAATAACTATCTGCACATTCAATTCATCCACCTTGTTACGAATGCTCCTCGCGTTGACACACAAAGCCTTCAGGCTTGTTTTTACAACACTCTTAGCCCTTATACAATTATGTTGAAAAGTGGCCCTTTTTGATTTTTACCCTGGATTTGCCTGCCTGCCACTTTTACATATCACCTTTTGATTCTACCCTCATTTTACACCCCTCTGTCTCTCTGCACTTATTCACATCCCCCTGCCACATTAGTTTAAAGCCTCCTGAACAGCAGTAACAAACACTCCCCCTAGGACATTGGTTCCAGTCCAGCCCAGGTACAGACCGTCCTGTTTATACCGGTCCCACCTCCCCCAGAACTGGTTCCAATGCCCCAGAAATTTGAATCCCTCGCCCTTGCACCATTTTTCAAGCCACGTATTCATCTGAAATATCCTTCTATTTCTACTCTGACTAGCACATGGCACTGGTAGTAATCCAGAGATTATTACCTTTGTGGTCCTACTTTTTAGTTTATCTCCTAACTCCCTAAATTCACCTTGTAGGACCTCATCCCGTTTTTTACCTATATCATTGGTACCTATGTGCACGATGACCACTGGCTGTTCACCCTCCCATTCCAGAATGTCCTGCAGCTGCTCAGAGACATCCTTGACCCTTTTACCAGGGAGGCAACATACCATCCTGGAGTCTCGTTTGCAGCCACAGAAATGCATATCTATTCCCCTTACAATCGAATCCCCTATCACTATAGCTCTCCCACTCCTTTTCCTTCCCTCCTGTGCCGCAGAGCCACCCATGGTGCAATGAACTCGGCTGCTGCTGCCTTCCCCTGATGAGATATCTTCCCCAACAGTATATCTGTTTAGGAGGGAGATGACCTCAGGGGACTTCTGCACTACTTGCCTACTGCTACGCTGTCTAGTGGCCACCCCTTCCCTTTCTGCCTGTGTAGCCTTTACCTGCGGTGTGGCCAACTCACTGAATGTGCTATTCACAACTTGCTCAGCATTGCTGTTGCTCCAGTATGAATCCAATCGCAGCTCCAGACGCTCAATGCGGTCTGCCAGAAGCTGCAGTTGGACACACTTCCTGCACACATAGTCGTCAGGGACACTGGAAGTATCCCTGATTTCCCACATGCTGCAGGATGAACAAACTACACCGCCGATCTCAGCTTGAAACTTTCTCCTTTGAAAGGAATTTACCCAGCCTTACCTCACTCGGAGTGAAGCTCGTCCTCAGCCTCTGCTCACCGAAGCCTTTCGTGACAAAGTCTTCCTACTCTTCCGTCGCCCACTACAACATTGCCCGCTCCATCTACTGTTCTCTTTAAATACTCTCGCTGCCTCACGGTCCGACTCACACGTGCTTGCGCAGTCGTGCCCCCGTTAAACTGCAGAAGAAAATGCTAAGCCTTATACTACCATGCCCTTAGTGACTGAAACCCACATCACTCCTAGGTAGGAAATCCCAAAGAAGGAAACACTCGTTGTATCGGAAGAGAATGTATAAATTCCTTACAGCCCATGGTGGTTTAAAAGGACATTTACCACACTGGGCTTCACCAGTCAGGGGATTGAATATAGCAGTTGGGGCTATATGTTATAGTTGTCTAAGCCGTTGGTGATGCCACACTTGGACTGGGGTGTACAGTTTTGATCAGTCTGTTATACAAAAGATGCTTGTTAAACTGGAAAGAGTGCAGAAATGATTGGCACAGATATTAAAAGAATGAGGGCCTGAGTTATATGGAAGAGTTGTACAGACTAGGTTTTTAGTCCATGGAATGTAGGAGAATAAGGAGTGAACTTACAGAGGGTTTAAAATTCTGAGAAGCATAGATGATCTTTCCTCAAGTATACGGGAGTCTAAATCTAGAGAGCACGGGTTTCTTTTCTTTTCCAATATTTTTATTGTTTCATATGCACAAATACAGAATTCATAAGGATACTTATTATGAATCAAAATAAAATAGTGCAAAATGCACAGTATATAAATCAGGCTGATACAATAACGGTATTCCATAATGATGATCAATCAAATAAAATAAATTGAATGATGAAATACAATAGTATGGTTAATTATATTATTTTAAAAAATCTATACCCCCTACCAAGACAAAGCTGGTTGGTAAAAAAAAAAACAGGAGAAAAAAAGAGTACTTTGTCATATAGTGTTTTATAATAATAGCCAAGATCTATATTTTAATAACAATTCAAAGATTTTTTAAATAATTCAGAAAAGGTCCCCATAAACTTTGAAAATCTTGCTTAGAATCAGAAATCGAACAACGAATCTTCTATAGGTTTAAACATAACATAACATCACATAACCATTGAGCATTTGTAAGGGGGGGCAACCTCCTTCCATTTAAGCAAGACCGCCCTCCTAGCCATAAGAGAAATAAAAGCCAGTACCCACAAATGGGAAGGCTCCAAAATTATAACTCCTTCCTCAACAATACCAAATAAGGCAGTCAAAGGATTGGGCAGAGAGCATAGGTTTAAGATGAGAGGGGAAAGATTGAAAAGGGATCTGAAGGGCATCTTTTTCACACAGAGGCTGGTGAGTATATGGAATGAGCTGCCAGGGAATGTGGTTGAGGCAGGTACAATAGTATCATTCAAGAAGCACTTGGATAGGTACATGGAAGGGTGGGGCATAGAAGGATCTGGGATTTGGGATGAATATAAGAAATTAGGACTAGCTGGGTGGGGTGTGTGTTTGGGCCAAATGGCCTGTATCAATGGTGTATGAGTATATGAATTGCTGTCACTCCCCCCTCCCCCAGAAATCTCTTTTGACAAAAGGTACTAATTCGAGGATCTGTGAAATACAGGAAGGCATAAAGGCATACCAACAAATATATTCATCAGGAGATTGTTGAGATTTGGGATGTCACCAACAACTCTGCAAATTTCTACAAATGTACAGTGGAAAACATTACGACTGTTTTCATCACCCTCTACTACGGAGGTGCCAAATGACAGGATTTATGTTATTCACACTGACGTTGGAGAGGGTTCAGTGAAGATTCACAAGAATGATTCCAGGAATGAAAGAGTTACCCTAGGAAGAACGTCTGGCAGCTCTTGGGCTGTATTCCTGGAGTTTAGGAGAATGAGGGGGGTCTCATAGAAACATTCAGAATGTTAAAAGGCCTGGACAGATTAGATATGGCAAAGTTATTTCCTATGGTAGGGGAGTCTAGGACAAGACTCCAGGATTGAAGGATGTCCATTTAGAACAGAGCTGTGGAGAAATTACTTAAGTCAGAGGGTAGCAAATCTGTGGAATTCGTTGCCACGAGCAGCTGTGGAAACAAAGTCATTGGGTGTATTTAAGGCAGAGATAGGTAGGTCCTTGCTTAGTCAGGGCATTAAAGGGTATGGGGAGAAGGCAAGGGAGTGGGGATGACTGGAAGAATTCGGTCAGCTCATGGTTGAATGGTGGAGCAGACTCGATGGTCTGAATGGCCTACCCCTGCTCCTATATCTTAAGGTCTTATGATCAGAGAAAGCTGCAGAGGATTGTAAACTCTGCCAGCTCCATTATAGGTACTAACCTCCTCACCATTCATGATATTTTTAAGAAGAGAATGCTTCAAGAAGGTGGCATCAATCACCACCCAGGACCCGCCTTCTTTTCATTACTATCATCAGGGAGGAGGTACAGGAGCCTAATGACACTCACTCAAGGAACAGCTTCTTCCCCTCTGTCATCATATTTCTAAGCTGTCCATGAACCATGAACACTACCTCACTAGACTGCTGCTTTTTCTCCTACTTGTTTATGTATTTCTTATTATAACTCATACTCATATTTTATGTATTGCTGTACTGCTGCCACTACAAATTTCATGACGATAATAAATCTGAATTTGATTCTGATTTTGATTCAGTTCTCATGGAATATTTCAAAGAAGATGAAGGGAGCTCTTGCTAGTGCCAATATTGATCAGACAGAAAATATCAGATAGTCTTTTCAATTTCAACCACTGTGTGTAAATTAGGACTCTAGTAGTGGTGCAGTTAAGTAGTGGACTAATTTGTCCACTTAGACAGAGATGTTACACCCACAAAATGCTAGTGGAAGTTGGCAGGCCAGGTAGCATCTACGGAGAGGAATAAAGAGAAATAACCAGGTCTCAGCCCAAAAACTCCGACTGCATATTTTTGTCCATTGATGTTACCTGACCTGCTGAGTTCCTTCAGCATTTTGTGTGCGTTGCTTTAGATTTCCAGTATCTGCTGAATCCTTTGAGTCTGTTAGTTCAGATCCAGCTGAGAAATTCAAAATCACAGAATGATTTTTAAAAGAAAAAGCTAGCTTCAGTAAATGAAACCACAAGATGGCTAGATTTAAGTGAAAAGCTATCTAGCTCAATAATATCTTCAGGGGAGGATATCTGTTGCTCAAGCTGGTCAGTGTGACTTCAAAATCATCAGTGTGATTGGCAGCACAAGAGACCGTAGATGCTGGAATCTGGATATAAAAAGTGAGCAGCCAGAGTGACTCAACAAATTAGGCAGCATCTGTGGAGAGAAATGGAGAGTCCTTGATTCAGATCAAGAGGTTAACCACCTCTTCAGTTCAGAAGCAGTTAAGGATGGACAATAAATGATGGCATTGGCAGGGAAGTACACATCACAAAAAAATGAACATGAAATATATTGTGTGTTGATTTTCCTGGAAGAAAGGATGTCTACAATTCATAAATAGTTAATTGCACATCTCTGTCCCTATGTATTTTGAGGTGAATGGAAGTTGAACTGTCTGGTTAGACATTATTGCATGTTGACCTTCAGATAGAAGTGGAAGAATGGAAGTAAATTCATGCGAATGATCCTGGGAATGACAGGGTTAATGTATGAGAACTGTTTGATGGATCTGGGCCTGTACTCGCTAGAACTTACAAGAATGAAGGGAGATCTCAGACAGACAGACAGACAGACATACTTTATTGATCCCAAGGGAAATTGGGTTTTGTTACAGTTGCACCAACCAAGAATAGTGAAGAAATATAGCAATAAACCCATAAATAATTAAATAATAATAAGTTAATCATGCCAAGTGGGAATAAATCCAGGACCAGCCTATTGACTCAGGGTGTCTGAAACTCCGAGGGAGGAGTTGTAAAGTTTGATGGCCACAGTCAGGACAGGAATGACTTCCTATGACGCTCAGTGTTGCATCTCGGTGGAATGAGTCTCTGGCTGAATGTACTCCTGTGCCTTACCAGTACATTATGGAGTGGATGGGAGTCATTGTCCAAGATGGTGGGCAACTTGGACAGCATCCTCTTTTCAGACACCACCGTCAGAGAGTCCATTTCCACCCCCACAACATCACTGGCCTTACGAATGAGCTTGTTGATTCTGTTGGTGTCTGATACCCTCAGCCTGCTGCCCCAGCACACAACAGCAAACATGATAGCACTGGCCACCACAGCCTTGTAGAATATCCTCAGCATTGTCTGGTGGATTTTAAAGGACCTCAGTCTCCTCAGGAAATAGAGATGGCTCTGACCCTTGTTCTGGACAGTCTCAGTGTTCTTTGACCAGTCCAGTTTATTGTCCATTCATATCCCCAGGTATTTGTAATCCTCCATCATGTCCACACATACCTCTTGGATGGAGACAGGGGTCACCAGTGCCTTAGCCCTCCTCAGGTCCACCACCAGCTCCTTAGTCTTTTTCACATTAAGCTGCAGATGATTCTGCTCTCACCATGTGACAAAGTTTCCCACCATAGCCCTGTACTCAGCCTCATCTCCCCTGCTGATGCATCCAACTATGGTGGTAGAGTCATCAGAAAACTTCTGAAGATGGCAAGACTCTGTGTTGTAGTTGAAGTCCGAGGGGTAGATGGTGAAGAGAAAGGGAGACAGGACAGTCCCCTGTGGAGCCCCAGTGCTGCTGACCACTCTGTCTGACACAGTGTTGCAAGCGCACGTACTGTGGTCTGCCAGTCAGGTAATCAATAATCCACGACACCAGGGAAGCATCCACCAGCATCACTGTCAGTTTCTCACCCAGCAGAGCAGGGCGGATGGTATTGAACGCACTGGAGAAGTAAAAAAACATGACCCTCACAGTGCTCGCTGGCTTGTCCAGGTGGGCGTAGACACGGTTCAGCAGATAGACGATGGCGTCCTCAACTCCTAGTTGGGGCTGGTAGGTGAACTGGAAGGGGTCTAAGTGAGGCCTAACCATAGGCCGGAGCTGCTCTAGAACAAGTCTCTCCCGGGTCTTCATGATGCGAGAGGTCAATGCCACTGGTCTGTAGTCATTGGAGCCACTGGGGCATAGCGTCTTCGGTACATGAACGAGGCAGGATGTCTTCCACAGCACAGGAGCCCTCTGGAGATTCAGGCTCAGGTTGAAGACATGGTGAAGTACTCCACATAGCTGGGGGGCACAGGCTTTGAGCACCCTGGGGCTGACACCATCCGGGCCTGCAGCCTTGCTTGGGTGGAGACGTTTCAGCTGTCTTCTCACCTGTTCAGCTGAGAAGCCCACCGTGGTGGTTCCAGGTGTGGAAGGGGTGTAGTCACGAGAGCAGCTCATTGAAAACTATCAAATATTGAAAGGCCTAGATAGAGTGGACATGAAGATGATATTTCCTATAATGGGTGAGTACAAGACCAGAGGTGAGGAGGAATTTCTTTAAACACTGAATCTGTGGAATTCAGTGCCACAGATGGCTGTGGAGGCCAAGTGATTGGGTATATTCCGAAGAAACTGAAGAATACCCTGTCACCACCAGTCTCGTCACTAAGATAGTGATCTGTTCATTGTTTCCCTGTGCCGTGAACTACATGCATTTTGAATTAGAAACATAGAAACATAGAAAACCTACAGCACAATACAGGCCCTTCAGCCCACAAAGCTGTGCCAAACATGTCCTCACCTTAGAATTACTTCAAATTAGAATTATGGATTACTCATAGCCCTCTATTTTTCTAAGCTCCATGCATCCATCCAGGAGTCTCTTAAAAGACCCTATTGTTTCCGCCTCCACCACCAGCCACCGGCAGCCCATTCCATGCACTCACCAATCTCTGCTAGTCATTTCAGCCCTGGGGAAAAGCCCCTGAATATCCACACGATCAATGCCTCTCATCATCTTATACACTTCTATCAGGTCACCTCTCATCCTCCTTCACTCCAAGGAGAAAAGGCCAAGCTATTATTTATTAATCTATTTGTGGTAATAACTTGTTTTCTGTGCTGTGTATAATATATGCCTTGAGGGTATATCATGGTCTGTTGGAAAGTTGTTTTGCTTGGTTGTGTAAAATTACGGTCAAATGACAATAAAATTTAACTTGATACTTAAAATGGAGGTTGATACATGCTTGATTAGTAAAGACATCAAACATTATAGAAGAAAGGAGGAAAATGGGTTGAGTGGGATGATAAATCAGCCATGATGTAATGGCAGAGCAGACTTGCTGGACCAAATGTCCTGATTCTGTTACTTTGTCTTATGGTGTTATAGAGACTGGCTGAAATTACAATGAGGGAGTTTATTGAGTATTACTCATTTTGCTAAAGGTTGAAGTTAGCTATGCACTCGCCTCCCACTCCTTCACTGGCATTATGTTTTGAGTGACATGAGGACTGAATGCCTTTGTTTTGCAGGTATTCCATTGATCGTCACACCGACCTTGAGAGACTGTTCAACATTAATACTGATGATGGAAAAATAACATTGGCAAAGCCTCTGGACAGAGAGACTGATGTTTGGCACAATATCAGCATAATCGCCATGGAAACCCGTACGTAACATTGTAGTTCATTGACTGGATCAACCTGATGCTTCAGAGTGGTTGACTGCCACTGAGGCTGGACACTGTCGGGGACACAAGTGGGACTGGACACTGTTCAGGGAAGGAAATGGGGTTATGAATAATGGGAACTGAAATTGATTTATTATTGTCACATGTGGTAAGGTATAATAAAAATCTTCAGCCTGTGTGGAAATTATTCCACACATAAGTACACTGAGGTAGTAAAGAGAGAAGAGAAGGATGCAGGAGATAATGTAACAGTTAGAAAGTGCAGTGCAAGTAGACAAATACGTGCAATGGCCATGATGAGGTTGATTGGGAGATGAAGTGCTTGCCTTTTTGTAGTTAAGATTCCATTCTAGTTTCTGATAACAGTGAGATAGAAACTGTTTTTTAGTCTGGTTCATAGTTCAAAGTTCATAGTACATTTATTATTTAAGTACTTACGTATATATCATCATATACAATCTTGAGATTAATCTGCTTGTGGACACACTCAATAATCCATAGAATATTAACCACAACAAAATGCACCAACTTGGACATTTAACAGTATGTCATACTGGGTGAAACGCAAAGTCTTTGGACAAGTCTGTGTCTTTGCTGTTGCTTTGCTCATACTTGAGTACTCTGTGATGGGTGCTGATGCTTCTTTTTGCCGGCTGGGGGACGGGTGATTGTTACTCGCTGCCGCTTACGTGCGGGAGGATGGAGCTGGGGGGGGGACCTCGGGGTTCTAACATTTGACTGTTGTTCATTCTTTGGGGTACTCCTCTATTTTTGAAGATGATTGCGAAGGAAAAGCATTTCAGGATGTATATTGTATACATTTCTCTGATATTAAATTGTACCTTTGAAACCTTTGAATCCGTGCAAATACAAAAAGAAAGAAATAATAATAATAATAATAAATAAATCAGCGATAAATATTGAGAACATGTGATGAAGAGTCCTTGAAAGTGAGTCTATAGGCTGTAGAAACATTTCAATGATGGGGCAAGTGAAGTTTTCCCCTTTGGTTCAGAAGCCTGATGGTTGAGGGTAATAACTGTTCGTGAAACTGCTGGTTGGAGTCCTGAGGCTCCTGTACATTCATCCTGATGGCACTAGTGAGAATAAAGCATGGTCTGGGTTATGGTCCATGTTTTTAAGATTTTTCTGTCCAATAGGAGAGGGGAAAACAGAGAATGAAGATGATAGGAGGGGCCCTTCACGATGTTAGCTGTTTTTCTGAGATAGCAGTAGTTGTAAATACAGTGACTGGACGAGCGGCAGGATTACGCGTTGGGACATAATAGGACATTTGGAGTTCAGAGTTCAGTTTTGGTGTACTCTGTAAGAACATTTGTATGTCCTTCCCTTGTGCGCAAAGATTTCCTTTGGGTGTTCTGGTTTCCTCCCACAGTCCAAAGATATACCAGTTATTAGGTTATTTGGCCACTGTAAGCTGTCCTGTGATTAGGCTAGGGTTAAATCTCTGAATCTCTATAGTTCCACACAGTATCTCTAAATAAAACAATACCTACATATTTCTCAATACTAATAGAACAGTTTAAGCATAATTGACTAACTCAGGAATCCACAAACACGAGGAAATCTGCAGATGCTGGAAATTCAAACAACACACACAAAATGCGGGTGGAACACAGCAGGCCAGGCAGCATCTATAAGGAGAAGCACTGTCGACGTTTCGGGCCGAGACCCTTTGTCAGGACTAACTGAAAGGAAAGATAGTAAGAGATTTGAAAGTAGGAGGGGGAGGGGAAATACAAAATGATAGGAGAAGACCGGAGGGGGTGGGTTGGAGCTGAGAGCTGGGAAGGTGATTGGCGAAAGTGATACAGAGCTGGAGAAGGGAAAGGATCATGGGACAGGAGGCCTTGGGAGAAAGAAGGTGGGGGGGAGCACCAGAGGGAGATGGAGAACAGACTGAGTGATGGGCAGAGAGAGAGAGAAAAAAAACAAACAGCTACATATGTCAGGGATGGGGTAAGAAGGAGAGGAGGAGCATTAACGGAAGTTAGAGAAGTCAATGTTCATGCCATCAGGTTGGAGGCTACCCAGCTGGTATATAAGGTGTTGTTCCTCCAACCTGAGTGTGGCTTCATCTTGACAGTAGAGGAGGCCATGGATAGACATATCAGAATGGGAACGGGACGTGGAATTAAAATGTGTGGCCACTGGGAAATCCTGCTTTCTCTGACGGACAGAGTGTAGGTGTTCAGCGAAACAGTCTCACCAATATATAAAAGGCCACACTGGGAGCACCGGTTGCAGTATACCACACCAGCTGACTCACAGGTGAAGTGTCGCCTCACCTGGAAGGACTGTCT
Organism: Hypanus sabinus; assembly: GCF_030144855.1. NCBI lineage: Eukaryota > Metazoa > Chordata > Chondrichthyes > Myliobatiformes > Dasyatidae > Hypanus > Hypanus sabinus. Next base: position 73,859,699 of record NC_082722.1, on the reverse strand, counting down.
GGGGCCCTGAATGGTGGTGAGGGAGGAAGTGTAAGGGCAGGTGTAGCACTTGTTCTGCTTACAAGGATAAGTGCCAGGAGAGAAATCAGTGGGAAAGGATGGGGGGGGGGGGTAAGTGGACAAGGGAGTCACGTAGGGAGCGATCCCTGTGGAAAGGAGAAAGGGGGGGGAGGGAAAGATGTGCTTGGTAGTGGGATCCCGTTGGAGGTGGCGGAAGTTACAGAGAATTATACATTGGACCTGGAGGCTGGTAGGATAGTAGGTGAGCATAAGGGGAACGCTATCCCGAGTTGGGTGGCGGGCGGATGGGGTGAGTGCAGATGTGCAGATGAGGATGAGGCTTTTCATTCCAGGACAAAGGAGATGTCTTCCTTTTTTAAATCTGCTCTCAGGATGAGGCTTTTCATTCCAGGATGACGGACATGTCTTCCTTTTTTAAACAAAGGGGCTTCCCTTCTTCCACCATCAACTCTGCTCTCAAACGCATCTCTCCCATTTCCCACACATCTACATGGAATATGTAAAGACACTGCCCAGAAGACAATAGCAAACCACTTCTGTTGAAAAATTTTCCAAGAACTATCGACCATGATCGTCCACGTCATACAACACAGCCCATAATGATGATGATGATATAGGAAAGGTGAATAGCCAGCACCTTTCTCCCAGAGCGGCTATCACCAATATCAGAGGACATCTTTTTAATGTGAGTGGAGGAAGTTTAGGGGAGCTTAGGGAGATTTGTCACACTAAGCGTTGTGGGCGAATAGAACACATTGATGGAGGTGATGGTAGAAGGTGAAGCATTAGAGACATACAAGAGAGAGACATGGATTTAAGTGAAATAGAGCATTATGGGCTATGAAAGGAAGGGTTGGATTGATTGTGGAGCAGGTTTGAGGTCCACACATCATAGGCTGAAGCGCCCCACTTTGTTGTTCTATTTTTTGTGTTTTATGATCTAGCTTCAGAATTTGGGTCCGGTAGGGCAAAATGATTCAGCCCACCTTTTGCCTTTCTCTTCAACTGGCAGTTATGGGAACTGGAAAACTCTCCCTATGTCAGGATGAATACCATTCCAACAACACTCAATAAATTCAACACCACCTGACACAAAGCACTGATACCCTTGCAAATTCTATTCCCTTCAACACCACAAAACCTAGGCTACAGTGTGTGTACCACGTAGAATAAACAAAGTGTTGGAGGAACTGAGCATCAGGTAGCTTCTAAGGAAATGAATAAAGAGTCAAAGTTTTGGGTGGGCCAAGGCCTTTCATCAGGACTGGAGGGAAGGAGGATGAAGCTTGAATAAGAAGATGGGGAGTGGGGCAGTCATACAGGCTAGGAAGTGATAGGTGAAGCCATGTGGGAGGAGGAGGAAGGGGATGAAGTAAGAGTCTGGGAGGAGATAGGTGGAAAGGGTAAAGGGCTGGAGAAGAAGGGATCTGATAGGAGAGGAGAGCGGATGATGGGTGAAAGGGAAGAAAGAGGGACAGCAGAGGAAGATGATAGGTATGCAGAGCCTCATAAAGTGGGAGGTAAGGTCAAGAGAGACTCAATTTTGCAGTGGAGGGTGGCAGGAAGATTGGGTAAGATGTAAGAACTCATGTCCAGAAAATGGATGAGATGTGGGTGAGGGCAGCCACAAAGGTGGAGGAAGGGAAACCCCATTCTTTGAAGGAGGAGGACAGCTCTCAGTTCTGGAAAGGAAAGCTTTATCCTGGAAACAGATGCGATGGAGACAAAGGAACTGAGAAAAGAAAATGGTGTTTTTTAGTGTGTATCACAAGTCTGGGAGTAAAGGTTACTGAGATGGTGTAGGTGTGGTTGTTGGAACCTCCCCAGTTGACAACTCAGATGAGGGATTAAGTGCAATGTAACCAAATCTGCTGGTGGATACAGAGAATATGGATGTGCAAAAAGGTACAAGGAGAGGAAAGGTTTAGAGAGATAAGCTTGAAAAGCAGGCAGGGATCCGTTTAGAAAGGCAGCTTTTTTGGTATGGATGTATTAGGCCGATAGGCCTGTTTCCATGCTGAATGATTTTGTCAAAGCTATGTTTGCTATGAAAAAAGGGTAGAGAGGCTTCAAGGAAACTGAGTCAGGTTAGTGTGAATGGGCAAAGATTTTGCAAACAGTATGGCTTAAGTGGAAAAACGTGAAGTCATCCACTTTGGTAAAAAAGATAGAAATAGAATACTTTGAAATGGAGAGAGATTGAAAGAAGTGTTTAAGGCATCCTTGTACATGAATCACTGAAAGTAAATGTGTGAGTAAAGCAAGCAACTAGAATAGGAATGGGACGTCAACCTTTTTTGTAAGAGGATTTGAGCACAAGTAGATTTTAATTTTGTTTCAGTTACCTAAAGTTCTGATGAGGTCATCTCCGGAATATTATGTAAGGAATACACTGTATCTCCCCACTGAAAGAGTGATGGAGAGAAAGGTTAGCAAAAGTTCACCGTTTTGCTTTATGGGATGGCAAGGTTGACATTTAATAAGAGATTAAGTAGATCAGGTTTATATTTTTCATGGTTACAAGGAAACAGGTTATTTCATTGAAATGTGTAACATTTTTATATCTCAAAGTCAAGTTTATTGTTATACGCTCAAGCACATTTATGCACAAGTGCAATGAAAAACTTGCAGTAGCTTCACAGGCACACAGGATCAGATGGGAATATTCACCAGAAAAACATAAATTAAACATAAATTATACATGAATTTTACAAGGAAATACAATAATTGCAAATGACAAAAAACAAAGTCAATTTTAGTTTAAAGTGATCAGAGTGGTCGTAGTGAAGCTAAACTTAAGGGCTCAAAGACCACAAAACTAACTCATTCTACAATGGCATCTGTGTGTTTCCAGCATTGCTCATTTTTATTGCATATTTTTAAATCACTTTGAAGAAAATTATCTATATTTTTAAATATATTTAAGGGGATAGGTAGTGTGGATTGATGCAAAAAAATGCTGCTGAGATAAAAAGCTGTGATCTTATTGAATGATGGAATATTAATTCCTAACCGCTATATTTCTGAGAATGTGACTCTTATTTCTAAACTCCCCCAACGAAAAAAAAAGTCCTCGTAAACTTCAGAAGAAATAAACCAGGGGTCCATGAACCAGTCCTCATTGGGGGATTACAGGTGGAGAAGTTTAGCAACTTTAAATACCTAAGTGTTATTATTTCAGAGGAGCTGTCCTGCACCCAGCATGTAAGTCCAATTATGAAGAAAGCATAGTAGTGCCTCTACTTCCTTAGGAGTTTGTGGAGATACAGCTTGGCATAGAAAATTTCAATAAACTTCTCGAGATGTGTAGTGGAGAATATATTGATTGGCTGCATTGCTGTCTGGTGTGGAAGCACCAAGGCCCTTGAATGGAAAATTCTACAAAAGGTAGTGGATATGTCTCAGTTCGTAACAGGTAAAACCCTCTCAACCATCAAGTACATTTACGAGAAACTACTTTGTGAGAAAATAGTGTCCATCAGCAGGAACCCTCCGCCACCCAGGAAATGCTCTCTTCTCACTGCTGCCATAAGGAAGAAGGTATGAGAGCCGTTGGACTTGCACCATCAGGTTTAGGAACAGTTATTACCCCTCAAAAAAGGCTCCTGAACAAAGGGGATAACTTCACTCAATTTCACTGACCCCTCACTGAATTGTTCCCTCAACCAATGGAACCACTTTCGAGAACTCTTCGTCTCATGTTCTTGAGATGTATTGCTCATTTATGTATTATTATTATTTCTCCTTTTTTTCTAGTTGCACAGTTTGTTGTCTTCTGCACTCTGGTTGAATGCCCTAGTTGGGTTGTCATTCTTTGATTCTGTTATAGTTACTATTCTATGGATTTGTTGAGTATGCCCACAGGAAGATGAATCTCAGGGTTGTATACAGTGACATATATGTACTTTAACAGTAACATTTACTTTCAACTTTGAATTTTACTGAGTAGAGATAAGTGGTAGAGATAAAAGGCTGAAGAAGAAAGACTCCGATAGGAGAGGGTAGTGGACATGAGAAAAATGGAGGGAGATGGGGAACCCAAGGGACATAACAGGCAGATGAGGATAAGAGAAGGGCTGAGAATGGAGCCAGAATGGGGAATGGAAAAAGAGAGGAGGAGGGAGGGGGGAAATGTTACCAGAAGTTAGACAAATTGATGCTCATTCCATCAGTCTGGAGGCTACCCGTATGTAATATGAGGTATTGCTCCTCCATTTCCTTTTGAGTCACATTCTCTCCTGAATTAAAAGGACCTCTTCCCTACAAGGTCACTGGGATGAAAAACTTCAGCAGTCTGTGAAATGCTTTGCCACTGTCTTCTCAAGGATATTATGCATACCAGTATTAGAAACATAGAAATATAGAGACATAGAAAACCTACAGCACAATACAGGCCCTTCAGCCCACAAAGCTGTGCCAAACTTGTCTTTACCTTAGAAATTACCTAGGGTTACCCATAGCCCTCTATTTTTCTAAGCTCCATGTACCTATCTAGGAGTCTCTTTAAAGATCCTATCGTATCTGCCTCCACCAACGTCACCGGCAGCCTGTTCCATGCACTCACCACTCTCTCTGTAAAACACTTACTCCAGCATTTCCTCTGTACCTACTTCCAAGCACCTTAAAACTGTGTCCTCTCGTGCTAGCCATTTCAGCCCTGGGAAAATGCCTCTGACTATCCACATGATCATGCCTCTCATCATCTTATACACCTCTATCAGGTTACCTCTCATCCTCCGTCTCTCCAAGGAGAAAAGGTCAAGTTCACTCAACCTACTCTCAGAAGGCCTGCTCCCCAATCCAGGCAACATCCTTGTAAATCTCCTCTGCACCCTTTCTATGGCTTCCACATCCTTCCTGTAGTGAGGCGACCAGAACCGAGCACAGTACTCCAAGTGGGGTCTGACCAGGATCCTATATAGCTGCAACATTACCTCTCAGCTCCTAAGCTCAATCCCACAATTGATGACAACCAATGCACTGTATGCCTTCTTAACCACAGAGTCAACCTGCGCAGCAGCTTTGAGTGTCCTATAGACTCGGACCACAAGATCCCCATACTGATCCCCATACTGCCAAGAGTCTTACCATTAATACTATATTCTGCCATCATATTTGACCTTCCAAAATGAGCCACCTCACTCTTATCTGGATTGAACCACTTCACACTTAGCTTCGTTGAACTCCAGTCTTATCATTGAATTTCTTCATCTGTCCCTGCAACAATGCCTATTGTTGTATTTACTTTTTTAATCACTTGCTGTATCTACAGTGCATTCCTTGTAGTGCAGTGCTTACACTGGTACACACAGTCTGGCACTTTCTGACCAGCAACTCATCATGATCACAGACCCACCAACTGGCTCATAGTTTTCCTCTCCCTTCCCTAACTCCTCCCACTCTGATTCCACTCCTCCTTCGACAAATTTGTGTCTCAATTATCAAAAAGTCAAAATTCAAAGTAAACTTATTATCAAAGTGTGTATACGTCAGCATATGCTACTTTGAAATTCATTTCCTTGCAGGTATTCACAATGGAACAAAGAAATAAAATGGAATCAGTGAAAAACTACACAAGAAGGCAAATGTGCAGAAGAAAAATTGTGCAAATAGAAAAAGACTATAAATAATATATATATATATATATATATATATATATAAATACATAGGTAGGTAGGTAGATACAAACAACCTGATTTTCAGAATCCTTGAAAGTGAGTTCATAGGTTGTAGAGTGAATTCAGAGTTGAACTGAGTGAAGTTATGCACACTGGTTCAGGAGACTGTTGGTTGAAGGGTAATAACCTTCCTGAATCTGCTGACATGGGACCTAATTCTCTTGGACCTCCTTCCTAAAGGTAGCAGTGAGAAAGAGTGTGACCTGCATAGTGGGGGTCCAGGATGTTGGATGCTACTTTCTTGTGGTAGCTCTCCTTATAGATGTGCCCAGTGGTGGGGTGGGTATTTTCTTGTGATGCACTTGGCTGTGTCCACCACTTTCTGTGTACTTTTCCATTCTCGAGCTTTGGTGTTTCCTCACCAGGCTGTATCATTATCATCAAATGAGTGTGATATTTTTGCCTTTTCTGGAGACGCAGTTGCAAATTCACCAAGGTCAGGAATTAAGTATTCCCAGATGGTTTCAGTGGAGATGGGCAGGATAGTAAACATGGGGATGGTCCTGTCAGCATAATGATGGGATGCAGACAGTGGAGAGAAAGAATCCTTGTTCAGAAGAGAAGAATTTGCATCTGTTTGGGTGTGTTTGGGTGTGGCTGAGCTATAGCAATGAGCAGAAGACACCTGATGGGCTTGTCCACGGGCCCCTGCTAATGGTAGTTAGTGTAAGTGTGATAGAGAAAAATTTATCATGGATAATCATGTAATTATTGAAGACTATGACCTTCTTATAGACTAGGAAAACCACATTAGCAGTAACTGCATTGAGAAATTATTCACAAAGTATATAGTTTATGGCCTTCTCGATTTCTAAGCCTTGCAACTGTACAGCACAGTCCACATACCAAGTGAGCAACAGATAGAAATTCAGTCTCTTCTCCTTGTCTAAATGAGCAATTTAGAAAGGATCTCAAATGAATGTTTACACTGCAGATTGAAGTGAAATATTTGCCAGATCATTTGGTGGGATTTACATTAATTTCCTGCAATCGTTTCTTCCCCAGACGAAGTGTAGCTACTATTTGCTATTTGGTGTGTTCAATATTGATTTAAACACTTCACATATTTATGAAGCGGCATTTTGCATTTTAATGAATTAGAGGAACGTTTGTGAAGAAAATTTCATGTCCTGGAGGCAAAATACCTCAAGCAAAACGTGATATAGTTGGCATTTTGTTATACACGTCTAGTTTTAATTTGAACAGCCAAACACCGAAACGGATGTATTGGCCTTAAAGCGGGTTAGCGTAGATTCAATGGAACAATTCAGAAGAGTTCGTTTGAAAAGTCAATCACTTGAAACCTTCCCTCTGATACTTTGACTTCAGATATATTCTCACATTGTGTATACTTCCTGCATTTTATTAATTATTTTTATTTCAAACACAATGGTAACAAGGCTGAAAGAACTTAATTATGATCCATTTAGTTCTCTTGACAAACAAATCATTGTTCATGATGTTGCCGTGTTTGCTGAGCTTGACAAATAGCTTGCAGATGTTTCATCACCAGTTGAGGTGACATTCTCAGTGCACAGTTGTTGGTGTTTCTCTCTGGGAGTGCTTGTATTTATATAATCCCTGTTCTGTATCAAAATACATGCCTTCTATGAACCCCTAAGAGCAAAAGAAACGTGAGCCAAGAGAATTTAAGGATCAACCGAAGGGCTAGCTAACAAGACTGAGACAATTCAGGGGCATATATAAATGCAAGCACTCACAGACAGAAACACCAACTGCTGGGCACTGAGGATGTCACGTCTACTGATGATGAAACATCTGCACGCTAATTGCCAAACTTGACGAACACTGCAATATCAAGCACCTCAACCCCGCATACCAATATTCACCACCGTCCTAAACATTGTTTGTTTAATATCCAGGTACAGCATGGTAACAGGCCCTTCCAGCCTAGTGAGCTCACGCTACCCAATTACACCAATGTAACTAATTAACCTACTAATCTGTATGTGCTGGTGAAGTCCATTTCAATGCACTTCCAGCATAAATATAGCATGCCGACAACATACCAACCCTAACACTAAATACAAGTCTTTGAAATGTGGAAGGAAACTAGAGCACCCAGAGGAAAATCATGTAATTCAAGAAGAAAACATACAAACTCCCTACTGACAGTGGTGGCATTGAACTCCGGTCTCTGGCACTGTAAAAACGATAAGCTAACTGCTATGCTGCCCAAACTATTCATCATTTTCCCAGCAAAGCCCCCCGAACCTGAAACTTCAGTAAGACCAATCCTTATCCTAATAAATTCCAGTGAATTTTACCTTAACCTCCCCTCTTTAAGCAGTCACTCATCATAGGATTAATTGCATGAACCTGCTCAGCACTACCTCCAAGTCAAATGTGTCCTTACGTTAAATAGGGAACTCCCATGTGTTTAGGGGTTAAGGAGCGTTCTTCAGGAGATTTTTAAATAGTTGATGTACTCGAACTAGAGTGGATAACTTCACTCACCACAACACTAAACTGATTCTACAACAGATACTTTCACTTTCATGGACTCTACAATTCAGCTTCTCAGTATTATTTTTTTTCACTTGGACAGCGTGAGTTCTGTTGGATATTGGTTGTTTGTTAGATCTTGTGTATGTATTGTTTTTCATAAATTCTATTGCATTTATTTCTTTTCCTGTAAATGCCTGCAAGGAAATGAATCTCAAGTCAGTATATTATATAGTGACATACACATACTTTGAAAATCAATTACTTCTTCCCCTCCTCTAGCCTGTCATCTCAAATGGGGCATAGACTGCCGACAGCAGGTCATCAGAGTCCTCTGCTCTGGGCCAGTCTTACAAGTCCAGGTGTAGCCCATCTACATATCTTTTCAGCAAAGATCCTTACCTTCCCTGGGATGAGGTCTTCTGTTGATGTTTCTACAACACTGGGTTCTTATGGGAAGGGTTGTTAGTCCCAAGACCAATTTTCCTCATTTCTCAGCCATGCTTGGGACCATCCGTGACAGAGTTGATAATCAATTTAGTTTGACTTTTCTTCCCTCTGGTAGCTAAATCCAGAATAGGAAGACATAATCTAAAACTTAAAGATAAGCTGTTTGAGGAGGATCTTGGGAACCATCTTATTACTTCAAGAACAGAGGGAGTGTGTTACGACTTTGCAAATATAGTGTCATTCCAGGGGTTTGAAAGGAGCATTTGGGACTAAAGTTAACTTCAACAAAATTTCAAGTGTTAACAGATCAAAGGTCATTGAAGTGGAGATGCAGATCAGAAATAATCTATTAAAAAGGACCAAGAGATCGAGGGCTGAGTGGCCAATTATAAAGTGATTGGTGAAGATCTGCTATCCAATCTTCAAAGCATTGTTGTGGCTGAAAGTAATAGGAGGTAAAACATAGCTACTGGAGACAGAATGACTTGTGGATATGAAACTAGGGTTCTCAAATCTATTGTGGTAATGAAAGGTGAAAAAGTGAAATAAAAAGTCACTATTTCTATTAAGTTTCACAAGCCTGAGCCAAATCCCGAACCAGTGTGGATAATTTCACTTGCCACAACCTATGGACTCAGTCATAAGGAGTCTGCAACTCATGTTCTAAGTATCATTTAACTATTTGTTTGCATGTTAGGTTGTTTTTGTTCATTTATTTATCTTCTTTTGCACTTTGGTTATTTGCCAATCTTTGTGTGTAGTTTTTCATTCTACTGTACTTCTTTGTTTTATTGTGACGAAGCCTGCAAGAAAATGAATCTCAGGGTAGTGTATGGTGGGTGACGTAGGAATAGATTGATAATAAATTTACTTTGAATTTTCAACTTTGAACCAGTGAAAGGCTTTACTGAAATGCAAGGGTTTGTTACAATTAAAGCTCCTGAGTTTTTTTCATTATTTGTGCTAGGATGTTGCCAGGATCGGCATTTGTCCATCCTCACCAGCCTTTGAGAAAAGGGTAGTCAGTCTCCTTCAGAAGTGGCTGTACTGATGATGTTGGGAAGGGAGGCCCAGGATTTAGACACAGAGTTGATAAAGGAACAGTGACATATTGCAGTCCAGATATGGATGGAGTCTGAATTTTGGAGGGAATCTGCAGATGACCCCACCCCATTTTTGCCTTTGTTTTACTTTGTGATTGAGGCCACAGTTTTGAGATGTTTTGTTGGAGTAGTCTAGGTGATGTGAATGATTGAAGAAGCAGATAAGCAGAATCCAGTTTATTATCCCAGTTTATTATCACCAGCATATGACATAAAATTTATTAACTTAGCAGTAACAGTTCAATACAATACATATCAGAAGAGAAAAATAATTAAAATAGTAATAATAATAAATAATTCCAGTATATGTATATTGAATAGATGAAAAAACATGCAAAAAACAGAAATACTGTATATTAAAATAAAAGTGAGTTAGTGTCCAAGGTTTCAATGTCCATTTAGGAATTAGATGGTAGAAGGGAAGAAGCTGTTTCTGAATCATTGAGTGTGTGCCTTCAGGCTTCTGTACCTCCTACTTGATGGTAACAGTGAGAAAAGGGCATGCCCTGGGTGCTGGAGGTCCTTAATAATGGACGTTGCCTTTCTGAGATACTGCTCCCTGAAGATGTCCTGGGTATTTTGTAGGCTAGTGCCCAGGATGGAGCTGACTAGATTTACAACCCTCTGCAGCTTCTTTCGATCCTGTGCAGTAGCCCTCCCATAACAGACAGTGATGCAGCCTGTCAGAATGCTCTCCACTGTACATCTTTAGAAGTTTTTGAGAGTAAAATGCCAAATCTCCTCAAACTCCTAATGAAGTATAGCTGGTGTTGTGCCTTCTTTATGACTACATCGATATGTTAGGACCAGGTTTGATCCTCAGAGATCTTGACACCCAGGAACTTGAAGCTACTCACTCTCTCCACTGCTGATCCCTCTATGAGGGTTGGTATGTGTTCCTTCGTCTTACCCTTCCTGATGTCCACAATCAGCTCTTATATCTTACTGACGTTGAGTGCCAGGTTGTTGCTGCGACACCACCCCACTAGTTGGCATATCTCACTCCTGTACACCCTCTCGTCAGAATCTGAGATTCTACCAACAATGGTTGTATCATCAACAAATTTATAGATGGTACCTGAGCTATGCCTAGCCACACCGACACGTGTATACAGAGAGTAGAGCATTGGGCTAAGCCCGTCAGTGAGGAGGATATGTTATCTCTAATCTGCACAGATTGTGGTCTTCCAGTTAGGAAGTCAAGGATTCAATTGCAGAGGGAAGTAGAGGTGTGCGTTAGGGTTAGTAAGTTGTGGGCATGCTGGAAGTGTGGTGACTCCTGCAGGCTGCCCTCAGCACATCCCTGGACTATGTCGATTGTTGAGGCAAATGACACATTTCACTGTATGTTTTGATGTTTCAGTATAAATGTGATGAATAAAGCTAATCATTGTTATTAATCTTTAGATGCAATAGAGGCTTTTCGGTAGACATATAGAATATGTAGAAAATAAAGGAATGTTTATTAATTAGCTATACAGCATGGAGTTGGTCCTTCCTACTGCTCGAGACACACCACCCCAGCGACCCCCGACAAACCTGATGAAGTCTAACCTGATCATGGGGCAATTTACCGTGATCGATTAACCTAACCAGTATGACTTTTGACTGTGGGTGGAAACCAAAGCACCCAGGGAAAATCCACGCATTCTGCGGGGAGGGCATACGGAGACTCCTTACAGACAATACCAGGACTGAACTCCAAATTCCATAATGCCCTGAGGGGTAACAGCACCACACAACCCTCTGTGCTACCGTGGCACACACAAATATGGATTATGTGCAGGCAGGAGGAGCTTGTTGAATTTGGATTTATGATCAGCACAGTTCTGGTGGCTAAAGGGCCTGTACCTGTGCTCTACTGCTCAGCTGTAGTGAAGAAACATCAGTGTACTGTACAACTGAATCAGTATTTTATCTATACAAAATTAAAAAGATAAAGGGAAATAAATATAGAATACTTTTAAGCATATATAAATACAGTGCTTGAAATGCTAACCAATAAGTCTTTTATTTTCTGTCTGCCCACAGGGAATCATAGCCAAGTGACCCGGGTGCTTGTAGCCGTTAAAGTTCTTGACATCAATGACAATGCTCCTGAGCTCTCCTCGCAGCCTGAAGCTTACTTGTGTGAGAATGGAAAGTCCGGCCAGGTGGGTGGAAGGGGAAAGACTATTACTGGCTTCCGTGTCCATTCCTGGTTCCCATATAGTTAAGTATTGCACCTGTCAAAACAAGAGATTAATAGAACACAGAACGGCAAAAATGCATCGGGACTTCCTGGTGGCCAATCATTGCAATTCCTAATCCCATTCCCATTCTGATATGTCTATCCATGGCTTCCTTTTGTCGAAGATGAGCCCTCCCTCAGGGTGGAGGAGCAACATCTTATATTCTGTCTGGGTGCACTCCAACCTGATGGCATAAATATTGATTTCCCCTTCCCATGAAAAAATACCCTAACCCCCAATTCCTCTATTACCCACTTCTACCTTTCACTTCTTCTCACCTGCCTATTATTTCCCTCTGGGTCCCCTCCTCCTTCCCTTTCCCCTTATTGTGCACTCTCCTCTCCTATCAGATTCTTTCTTCTCCAGCCCTTGACCTTTCCTACCCTCCTGGCTTCACCTGTCACCTTCTAGCTCTCCTACTTTCCCTTCCTACAAACTTTTTATTCTAACATCTTCCTCCTTCCTTTCCAGTCCTGAAGGAGGGTCTCAGCCCAAAACATCAACTGTTTATCCATTTGCATAGATGCTGCCTGCCAGACCTGCTGAGTACCTTCAGCATCTTGTCTGTGTTGCTTTGGATTTTCAGCATCGGCAGACTTTCTTGTGTTTGTTATCCACTTCGAACCAGCACCCACCTCATCCTCATGACACTCCTGGAGTCGATGTTATACAGAATTCACAGTAGAACTTAAAGATCTAAAGATTACCTTTATTTGTCTCGAGTACATTGAAACATGTTGCATCAAAACTTTGAAACCTATCTCCTGTCTCTTCGTCCCGAAGCGTGATAGTGGAGCAGTTGTGTAAGTGTTGTTTTGGCCCCATTAAAACAGATTGCTGACATTAACTATATTGTTATGGTGTGGGGTTACAAGTAGACAAAGGCTGGGTGACCTAATGCATTGCCTTCTCTCTAGACAGGAGTTTTAAAGAACAGTTATATTGCTAATGATACTCTGACTGCTTCCTGGTTAGAATTTGCTTTAAATACTTAAGAACAAAGTTATAGAACCACACAGCTCAGAAAGAGGCCCTTCAATCTAATTGGCCCATGCTGACTAAGATGCCCTTCTAAGCTAGTTCCATTTGACTGTGCTTGCCCCTTATCCACGGGTGCCACAGTAGTGTAGCAGTTGGTGCAATGCTGTTACAGCTCATGGCGTTCTGGAGTTGGGAGTTCAATTCCAGCACCACCCTGTAAGGAATCTCTGTATGTCCTCCCCATGGAATGCGTGGGTTTCCCCAGGCTGCTCCAGTTTCCTCCCACAATCCAAAGGTATACCGGATAGGTTGATCGATCATTGTAAGTTGTCCAACGAATAGGTCTGTGTTATAGGGGTTGTGGGGTTGCCGGGGGTGGTGTAACTCGAAGGGCCGGAGGGCCTAATTAGCACTGTATCATTAAATAAATATATAAATATCCCTCTAAACCTTTTCTACATAAGTATTTACCCAAAAGGCTTTTTAATGTTCTGCTCCCTGCCTCAACCATTTCCTCTGGCATCTCATTCCATATGCGCACTATCCTTTTTAAATCTTTCCCTGCTCACCTTAAGCTTGTGTCTTATTGAAGAGTGTGACATAAAGATGCTGAAGTCTAATTGACCTGGGTACATACCACAACAACTGTCAGTGCTATCTGAACAGGAAGGTTGAGTTTAGGGAAGAAACGCACATGGATGTAAAGTATTTTGCAAATGGCAAAATCATGGGAATTTTTTCAAGGAGCAGTTTCCTTGGAATTATAAAAAATCATATTTTTTAAGGGAATTAATGTGTCTTTGCTGCTAAGGTATCAGTAGCAGACACTGGCCATTGCCCCAGTCCCTGTTCTCTTTATGTCTGTTACTTATCTTTACTGTGACACGGTGGAATTATTCCCAAAACTGTCTCAAGTCCCACTGCTGAGGGATTATGTACGGCTGGAGATGTTCAAAATTCAAAGTAAATTTATATCAAAGTACATACATGTCACCATATCCAACCCTGGGATTCATTTTCTTGCAGGCATTCGCATCTGTCACATTGACGTACAGCATTCAACAGGCCCTTCTGCTCTCTGAGGCTACATTAATGGCCCATTTACAGTAGATAATACACAGAATATAGGACAGTACAACACAGTATGGGCCCTTTGATCCACAATGTTGTGCCTATTAACCTACTTCAAGATCAATCTAACACTTTCCTGCCACATAGCCCTCTGTTTTTCTTTAATCCATGTGCCTAAGAATCTCCTAAATGTCCCTAATGCATCGGCTTCTATCACTACCCCGGTGCCATGTTTCACAGTCACCACTCTGCATAAAGAAATCAGACTCCCCCCCCCCCCCCCCCCCACCCCCATATCTTCTTCCAATCACCTTAAAATTATACTTCCTCATATTAGCACTTTCCATCCTGGGAAAAAGTTTCTGGCTCTCCATTCTATCCATACCTCTTAGCATCTTGTACACCTCTATCAAGTCACCTCCCATCCTCCTTTGCTCCCAAAAGAAGAGGCCTAGCTTACTCGACCGATCCTTATACAATATACTCTTTGATCCAGGCAGCATCCTAGTAAATCTCTTCTGTACCTTCCCTGAAGCTTCCACATCCTTCCTATAACGAGGGGTCCAAAAATGAACTTAATACTCCAAGTACACAACTTTCAATTCCCTGGTACTAATTGCCTCATTTTTACCATGAATGTCCAGCCACTATACACTTCTACTTCCCATCAAGAAGGCTTTAAAGCTCTCCGCTTCTTTCTTGACAACAGACCCGACCAGTTCCTCTCCACCCCCACCCTCCTCCGTCTGGCGGAACTGGTCCTTATACTCACTAATTTGTTTTTTGGCTTTTCCAACTTTCTCCAAACTCAAGATACAGTTATTGGCCCCAGTTATGCCTACTTTTTCATTGGCTACATTAAACAGTCCATGGCCCAAGCCTTCCCTGATAATACTCTCCACCTCTTTCTATACTTCTGTGCTACATTCATGACTGCATTAGTGCTGCTTCATGCATCCATGTTGAGCTTATTAATTTCATCAACTCCCCCTGGTGCCCTATCTCCTTCCCTTTCTCCCATGATCTACATTCCTCTCCTATCAGATTCCTTTTTCTCCAGCGCTTTATCTTTTCTGTCCGTTACCTCCCAGCTTTTTACTTCATTTCCCCTCTCCCATCTACCTGGCTTCAGCTATCACCTTCAAAGTCGTCCTCCTTTCCCTCCCCCCACCTTCTTATTCTGGCTTCTTCCCCCTCCCTTTCCAGTCCAGATGAAGTGCCTTGGCCCAAAATGTATTCCTCTCCATAGATGCTGAGTTCCTTCAGCATTGTGTGTGTGTGTTGTTCTGGATTGCCAGGAACTGCAGAATCTCTTGTGTTTATAATACTCCAAGTGTGGCCTGATCAGTGTTTTATAGAGCTGCAACATTACCTCATGGCTCTTGAATTCAATTGTCTGGTAATTTTATACCAATCCTATCTTTATTCCTACCCCATTCTCATTGACTTCTCACAAATTCTACTACTCAACTAGAATCTGGCCAACTAACCAAACAATCTTCCTTAAGAACAGAGATGAGATGGTGTATTTGTAGATTTCATTGCCACAGAGGGCATGTCATTTGGGTATATTTAACACACAAGTTAATAGATTCTTGATTAGTCAGGGCATCAAATGTTATAGGGAGAAGGCAGGAGAATGGGGTTGGGAGGGATAATAAATCAGGTGGAATGATGGTATGGCAGTTCAGACCAATGGGCCCAATGCCCTAATTCTACTCCAATATCTTATTGTTTTATAGTCTTTAGACTTTGGAATGTGGGAGGAAGCCTAGGTAATCACAAGGAGAACATGCAAACTCCGCATAGATGGGACCAGTTGTCACATTGTAAGTGGGCCGTTGGAAGTGTGAGGCAGTAATAAGCCTTGTCTGCTAGTTCAGAGGGATGAAAGACATCTTGCTGCATCACTTACGTGTTGGTTATCCTCAGCATCCTAGAAAAAAACTTGCCTTTCAATCAAATCAAAATCAATTATCTGTTCAATATCACATTTTCTAGAACGTGTTCATTACTTCTTGCGGAGCATCAAGAAAGCTCACCTCTGTCCCAGGATACTGACGGACTTTTACCACTGTACCAGTGAGAGCAGACTCACCAACTGCATCTCAGTGTGGGATGGCAATTGTCCCGTATCAGACCGCGAAGCACTCCAGCGGGTGGTGAAAACTGCCCAGTGGATTATTGGCACCCAATTGCCCACCATTGAGAACATCTACCATAAACGCTGTCTGGGCAGGGTGAAAAGCATTATCAAGGATGCATCTCACCCTAACCATGGACGTTTTATTCTCCTCCCATCCGGTTGACACTACAGGAGCCTTTGCTCCCACACCAGCAGGCTCAGGAAGAGCTTCTTCCCTGAGGCTGTGATCCTGCTGAATCTTACATCACAGCGTTAAGCAGTATTGTACCCATACTGTACTGTGTTAGTACTTTTATATTTGTATGCTGTAGCACTTACGTTTTATTCACAATTATTTTGTAAACAACACTATTCTTTTTCACTTCTGGTTAGATGCTAACTGCATTTCATTGGCTTTGTATCTGTACTCGGCACAATGACAATAAAGTTGAATCTAATCTAATCTAATATAATTAGAATCATATAAGATTTATTTATACCATGCAGACAGGCCCTTCTGGCCCAACAAGCCACACCACCCAATAGCCCACCTATTTAACCCTAGCCTAATATCAGCACAATTTACAATGACCAATTAACCTACCAACTTCTACATCTTTGGGCAGTAGGTGGAAACCAGAGGACCCACAGGAAACCCACATGCTCTCCAGAAGGATATATAATCTTCCTAGAGAGGTCACCAGAACTGAACTCTGAACTCCAACACTCTGAGCTGTAATAGTGTGGCGCTAACCGGTACGGTGGCACCGCAAGCAGGATGGAAACAGGACCTTCAGCCCAAGTCATCCATGCTGGACATGGTGACATCTAAGCAAGTCCTGCTTGCCAATATTTAGTCCATATCCCACCAGATCTCGCTGTGCAAATCAGGCAGAATCATAATCAGAATCAGGTTCATTCATTCATTATGTGACGTTTTGTATGACATGGGCGATTATGTGACTATGATTGTTCTTGGCAAATTTTTCTACAGAAGTGGTTTGCCATTGCCTCTTCTAGCCAGTGTCTTTGCAAGACAGGTGACTCCAGCCATTATCAATACTCTTCAGAGATTTGCTACCTGGTGTCAGTGGTTGCATAACCAGGAATTGTGATACACACCAGCTGTTCATATGACCATCCACCACCTGATAGTGTCTGGGGTTACCCAGTTTATAAAGACACCGCCCAGAAGAAGGCAACGGAAAACCACTTCTGTAGAAATATTTACCAGGAACAATCATGGGAGTGGGGGTGATGGGCTAAGCAGGTTCACCTGACCCAAGGTCGACCAGCAAGGTAGTGGGGGGAAGGAGCACCTTACACCTCCTTTGGTAGTGACGTATCTCCAACCCGTCACCAGGTTTAGTATATGTTGTATAATGCTTTGTTTAGTAGCAGCAGTATAGTGTAATACACATAAAATTTACTATAAATTACAATAAGAGATATATAAATATAAATCACTAGGCAAAAAGAGAGCAAAAGGTGAAGTCGTGCTTATGGGTTCATGGTCTGTTCAGAATTTTTCCAATAGTTAAGCACTGACTTGTCTTTGAAAAGTACTTCATAAACTCTAAAGCTCTTTTGGCTCTCAAAAGGCTATGCAAATGCATGTTTTTTTTTGTTCCTTTTCCGCACTTACTTATTAACAGGTGATTCAGACGGTCAGTGCAACAGACAGAGATGACCCAAAGACTGGACAGTATTTTTTCTACAGCCTGGCGCCTGAGGTTTCCAGAAACCCCAACTTCACGATCAAGAATAATGCAGGTAAACATGCTCAGTGTAAGGAAGGTCAGGTCTGCCTGCAGCACAATCTCACTTCTACTTAAACCATCAGGGCAGTTTGGATTGGGCTGCAGTGCCCTTTAATCTTAATTACAATTGACACTAATTAGCTGAGGGATTATCTGTTCCGAAGGCAATTGTCACCCTAGCAGAAAGCAGCAGTTTACAGATAAACCAAGTAATTTTTTGTGTTGGTTTTATCTCTTCTAATTTACATAATTGTGTCTCTCACCAAAATCTTTAATTATTAGGAGTGACGGATAATGGAAAGATATAGATGGCGGCACCACCTATTTAATGCCTTTTGAGTTATAAAATATTTTGAGTTAATTTGGGGTGAGGGAGTCATAAGAAAGTTTATTCCTCTTTTTCTCAATTCTGTTGAAGCATTTTCAACCTGAAGCATTACCTATTGGGATTGGTTTATGACTGTTTATTATTATTCTGGTTGCCTCATCGTAAGAAGGATGTAGAAGAGGGTGCAGAAGAGTATACAGATACTAACTGGATTGGAGAGCATGATTATGAGGACAGGTTGAGCAAGCTATGGATTTTCTCTTTGGAGTGAAGGAGGAAGAGAGGTGACTTGAAAGAGGTGTGCATGATGCATAGATTGAATGAATAGTCAAAGACTTTTTCCCAAAGTGGAAATGGCTAATTTAAGGTGGCATAAAAAGTAAAGATAAAAAAGATGATTAACTTTATTTTTCACAGATTCAAAGTACCTTTATTATCAAGGTATCTATGCAATATACAACCCAGAGACTGGTTTTCCCACAGTGAGGCATGAAACAAAGAAACTACATGGAACTCATTTAAAGAAAACATCAAACACCCAATGCACAAGAAGAGAACAAATTGTGCAAACAGGGAAAAAAAAACACAAAATAGAAAATATCAAACCACAGAGTCATTGAAACAGTCTTGCAATGTTCAGTTTAGTTCACAATTAGAATCAGAATCAGGTTTATTATCATCAGCATGTGACATGAAATTTGTTAACTTAGCAGCAGCAGTTCGATGCAATACATCATACAGATGAGAGGAAAAAAATTCAGTTCAGTTTAATTTAGCGCTATGTCATTCATTGACAGCAGGCCACAGAGTCAGTCCGCCCTGATCAAAGTGGCACAAAATAGCAACAAAAAAGGAGTAACTAGAAACAAGGAACAAATCAAAAAGAGTCCAATCTATAAATTGCATTGATTAAACCTTACCCAAAATGCAAGACTCCAGCACCTTCCCTCGGCAGCATCGAGCAAGAGGGAGGGAGAGAGACCGATCATTTGTCACGTGTACATCAAAGCATTGAGACATGTCCTTGGATGTTCTCCTTGGAGCGAAGAAGGATGAGAGCTGACATGATAGAGGTGTACAAAATGAACAGAGGCATTGATCGTGTGGATAGTCAGTGGCTTTCTCCCAGGGCTGAAATCGTTGCCACAAGAGGACACAGGTTTAAGGTGCTGGGGAGTAGGTACAGAGGAGAAGTTAAGGGTAAGGTTTTTACTCATAGAGTGGTGAGTGCGTGAAATAGGCTGCTGGCAACAGTGGTGGAGGCAGATATGATAGGGTCCTTTAAGAGGCTTTTAGATACATATATGGAGCTTAGTAAAATAGAGGGCTATAGGTCAGCCTAGTAACTTCTGAGGTAGGGACATGTTCGGGACAACTTTGTGGGTTGAAGGGCCTGTTTTGTGCTTTTGGGTTTCTATGTAGTGAAATCCATCACGGGCATCAATAGTGAACACAGTCCACGTATACGTGGGCCGGGGGGACCCGCAAGTGTCATCATGATTCTGTCACCAACATAGCATGCTCATATCTTACAAACCCTAACCAGTAGTCTCTGCCTTCTCAAAGGAAAACAGGGATGGGCGTTGTTTGCTAGATGCTGAAATATAAATACAGTGTATTCTGGTTAATTGGGACACACTGGAGCTGGTACATTTTGGTCCAATTAAGTGGCTGCCCCATTTAGCCAAATTTTCTGGAAATAGTTAAAAAGGAATGAAAAGAAAAACTACTCTTTAACTGAGTAACAATATGTATTTCAATAAAATCAAAGTTCGAAGTACATTTATTTTCTGAGTATGTTTATTTTATACAATCTTGAGATTTGTCTCCTTAGAGGCAGCCACGAAACAAAGAAACACAAAGAAACTATTAAAAAAGAAAACTATCAAACACCCTATGTGTAGAGAGAAAAAAAATAACATATCATCCATGATGATGCAAGCAAATCGGGTCTGGAACTGAAGTTTACAAAGCGAATCCATCCACGAACCCTTAGCTTAGTGCAAAGTGGAGCACCAACACCTCGGGCCCCAACACCCTGACAGAACAAATGAGAACTCTACTACAAAACTGTAAAATTATGCATTAATTCCTGATAGTTACTGATAGAGGAATTCATCCAGCATATGATGCCATGCACCGTATTGAAAAAGTGCGAGGGGCAGAGAGAAAAGGGAATGTTTTTGATAGGCTGGTGAAATTAAATGACAGAAAAAGGAATGGGTCATTGGGACAAAAGGTGATGAAGGTTTTAGGGAATGGAAGATTTCAGGTCAGTAGACAAATATTTCACCTTTTTTTTAATTTTGAAGCATCTTAAAGAATGTAATATAATGAGATGTTGAAGGATAGGCTTCCATGTAGGATCTCCACCCCCACCTCATTGGCCCCTTTATATGGTGTTCTGCATAACCAAAGAGACACACAATTTTAGTCATCCTAAAGAATTGTTCCACCTCCTATCCAATCAACACGTATGTAATTTTTTTTCTCTCTCTCTACGCATTGAGTGTTTGTGAGTCATTATTGTTAATGGATTCTTTTGGGTTTCTTACCCAAAACGCAGGACTCCAGCACCTTCCCTCAGCAGCATCGAGCAAGAGGGAGGGAGAGAGACTAATCATTTGTTACGTGTATATCAAAGCATTAAGACATGTCCTTGGACGTTCTCCTTGGAGCGAAGAAGGATGAGAGCTGACCAGATAGAGGTGTACAAGATGATCAGAGGCATTGATCGTGTGGATAGTCAGTGGCTTTTTCCCAGGGCTGAAATCGTTGCTCTCTTTTAAACATTAAGAGAGCTGTTATCATGGAGCAATGTTATAATGAGTTCAAAGTTCAAAAGTTCAAAATAAATTCATCTTCAAATACATATGGGTCATTATATATAACCCTGAGATTAATTTTCTTGCCAGCATACTCAATAATCCATAATAGAATAATAACCTTAATAGAATCAATGAAAAACTGCACCAACTTGGGAATTCAACCAATGTGCAGAAGTGCAAATACAAAAAGAAAGAAATAACAATAATACATAAACATTCAATAAATATCGAGAAGATGAGATGAAGAGTCCTGGATAGTTTGTGGGACTATTTCAATGATGGGGTAAGTAAAATTGAATGGAATTATCCCCTTTGGTTCAAGAGCCTGTTGGTTGCATGGTAATAGACAATAGACAATAGGTGCAGAAGTAGACCATTCGGCCCCTCGAGTCTGCACCGCCATTCTGAGATCATGGCTGATCATTCACTATCAATACCCAGTCCCTGCCTTGTCCCCATATCCCTTGATTCCTCTATCCATCAGATATCTATCTAGCTCCTTCTTGAAAGCATCCAGAGAATTGGCCTCCACCGTCTTCCGAGGCAGTGCATTCCACACCTCCACAACTCTCTGGGAGAAGAAGTTCTTCCTCAACTCTGTTTTAAATAACTGACCTCTTATTCTCAATCCATGCCCTCTGGTACTGGACTCTCTCAACATCTGGAACATATTTCCTGCCTCAATCCTATCAAATCCTTTAATTATCTTAAACGTTTCAATCAGATCCCCTCTCAATCTTCTCAATTCCAGTGTGTACAAGCCCAATCTCTCCAATCTCTCTGCGTAAGACAGCCCTGCCATCCCAGGAATCAACCTAGTGAATCTACGCTCCACTTCCTCAAATGCCAGAATGTCCTTCCTTAAACCTGGAGACCAAAACTGTACGCAATATTCCAGGTGTGGTCTCACCAGGGCCCTGTACAAATGCAAAAGGACATCCTTGCTCTCGTACTCAATTCCCCTTGTAATAAAGGCCAACATTCCATTTGCCCTCTTCACGGCCTGTTGCACTTGCTCATTCACCTTCATTGACTGATGAACTAGGACTCCTAGGTCACTTTGCATTTCTCCCTTACCTAACTCTACACCGTTCAGACAATACTCTGCCCTCTTGTTCCTGCTTCACATTTATTCACATTGAATGACATCTGCCCAGTATCTGCCCACTCACCCAGCCTATCCAAGTCTCCCTGTATTCTCCTAACGTCCTCTTCGCATGTCACACTGCCACCCAGTTTAGTATCGTCAGCAAACTTTCTGATATAGTTTTCAATGCCCTCATCTAAATCGTTGACATAAATCGTAGAGCTGTGGTCCCAATACAGAGCCCTGTGGTACCCCACTAGTCACCTCCAGCCAGTTCGAGAAACACCCATTCACTGCTACCCTTTGCTTTCTATCTGCCAACCAGTTTTCTATCCATGTAGAAACCCTGCCCCCAATGCCATGAGCTCTGATTTTACTCACCAATCTCCAATGTGGCACCTTATCGAATGCCTTCTGAAAATCTAGGTACACTACATCCACTGGCTTACCCTCGTCTAACATCCTTGTTACACCCTCAAAAAACTCCAACAGATTAGTCAAGCATGATTTGCCCTTGGTAAATCCATGCTGGCTCGGCCTAATCCTATTACTGCCATCAAGATATGCTGCTATTTCGTCCTTAATAATGGACTCAAGCATCTTCCCCACGTCTGATGTTAGGCTAATAGGGCGATAGTTCTCTGTTTTCTCCTTCCCTCCCTTCTTGAAAAGTGGGATAACATTAGCCACTCTCCAATCTTCAGGAACTGATCCTGAATCTAAGGAACATTGGAAAATGATTACCAATGCATCCGCAATTTCCTGAACCGCCTCTTTTAGAACCCTCGAATACAGACCATCTGGACCCGGGGATTTATTAGCCTTCAGTCCTACCAGTCTACTCATCACAGTTTCTTTTCTAATGTCAATCTGTTTCAATTCCTCTGATATCTTATGACCCTGGCCCATCCATACATCTGGGAGATTGCTTGTGTCCTCCCTGGTGAAGACAGATCTAAAGTACGCATTAAATTCTGTTGCCATTTCCCTGTTTCCCATTACAATTTCTCCCATTCATTCTTCAAGGGGCCAACATTGTTCTTAACTATCTTCTTTCTCTTCACATAGCAAAAAAAGCTTTTGCTATCCCCTTTTATATTCCTGGCTAGACTGAGCTCATACCTGATTTTTTCTCTCCATATTGCTTTTTTAGTTAAGATCTGCTGTTCCTTAAAACTTTCCCAATCATCTGTATTCCCACTCATCTTAGCGCTGTCATACTTCTTTTTCTTTAATGCTATACAATCTCTGACTTCCTTTGTCAACCACTGTGGCCCCTTCCCCCTCTTTGAATCCTTCCTTCTCATTGGAATGAACTGCTTTTGCATCTTTTGTATTATCCCCAAGAATATCTGCCACTGCTGATCCACTGTCTTTCCTGCCAGGGCATCCGCCCATTTAACTTTGGCCAGCTCTTCCCTCATGGCTCCGTAGTCTCCTTTATTTAATTGCAACTCTGACACCTCTGATCTGCCCTTATCCCTCTCAAATTGTAGATAAATACTTATCATGTTATGATCACTACTTCCTAATGGCTTCTTTACTTCAAGATCACTTATCAATTCCTGTTCATTACACATCACCAAGTCCAAAATAGCCTCGTTCCTGGTTGGCTCAAGCACAAGTTGTTCCAAAAATACATCCCTTAGACACTCCACAAACTCCCTATCCTGGGGTCCAGCACCTACCTGATTCTCCCAGTCCACCTGCATGTTGAAATCTCCCATAACGACTGCATTACCTTTAGCACATGCCAATGTTAACTCCCTAATCAATTTGTACCCAATGTCCACGCTACTCTTTGGGGGCCTGTACACAACACCCATTAGGGTCTTTTTACCCTTACTGTTCCTCATCTCAATCCACACAGACTCTACTTCCCCTGTTCCTAAGTCACCCCTTGCTAAGGACTGAATCTCATTCCTCACCAACAGGGCCACCCCACCCCCTCTCCCCATATTTCTGTCTCTACGATAGCACGTATACCCTGGTACACTCAATTCCCAGGCCTGATCTCCTTGCAGCCATGTCTCCGTTATCCCAACAATATCGTAGTTCCCCATTTTCATCTGAGCTTCAAGCTCATCTGTCTTATTTCTGACACTACGCGCATTCAAGTATAGAATTCTTAGCCCATTCCTCCTCTCTTTGCTTAAAACACTGTCTATTGTACCTAACCCAGCTCCTTGAACTTCCATCGGGCTAATTGCACCTTGAATTTTGATGACCTTCTCAAGATCACCCAAACCTTCTACACATTTAAACCCATGCTCCTTCTGACCAACCCTCTGTACATGTAACTTTTCCAACACATGTTCTGTCTCACCTTTCTCCTTTACACAATTAATATTT
The DNA here is from genome assembly GCF_030144855.1 of Hypanus sabinus. Lineage (NCBI taxonomy): Eukaryota > Metazoa > Chordata > Chondrichthyes > Myliobatiformes > Dasyatidae > Hypanus > Hypanus sabinus. Next base: position 73,835,218 of record NC_082722.1, on the reverse strand, counting down.
GGGAAACGTGTATTCCCCACCTGTCCCTTATCCTTCTTCATATCATCTTCTCTCGTATTCTGGATCCCTGCCCCCTGCACATCTAGTTTAAACCCCTCCGAGCAGCACTGGCAAACATTCCTGCAAGAATGTTAGTACCCCTCCGGTTCAGATGTAGACCGTCCCTTCGAAACAGATCCCAATGTCCCTGGAACAAAGACCAATTATCCAAAAACCTGAACCCTTCCTTCCTGCACCATGCTCTCAGCCTCGTATTAATGTGCATAATCATTCTATTCTTCGCCTCACTCTCACGTGGCACAGGTAGCAATCCCGAGATTGTCACCCTGGAGGTCCTGCCTTTCAGCTTCACTCCTAACTCCCTGAACTCTCTAATAACTATTCCTGAAACTGATGGTGTAAATACTGAAGATTTTGCACTTTTTTCCTGATGGCAACAGCAAGAAGAAGGTATGACCAGGATGGTGGGGGTCCCTGATGAAGGAGTCTGCTTTCCTGTGTCAAAGCTTTATATAGACGTGTTTATTTTCTTTATGAGAAATCATAAAGTCAAGTTCTATTGTCTATTTAGATAAAAAGAGGCCCACTGTAATAAAAATGAGGACTGGGGAGAAAGGAGTATTTGCAGAGGAAATTTTAAAGCTCAGCATTAATTGTTCATTGATTTATCATTTCAACACAGTAGTGTAATGGTTAGTGTGGAATAGGCCCTTTCAGCCCTTCGAGACTCACTGCCTAGCAACCCCCGACTTAACACTGGCCGAATCATGGCACAATTTAAAAATGACCTATTTGGTATATCTTTGGATTACGGGAGGAAACTGGAGGATTCTGAGAAAACCCACACATTTCACAAAGAAAATGTATAGGCTCCTTGCAGATGACATTGGAATCGAACACCGAACTCTGATGCCCTGAGCGGTAATAACATCTTGCTAACCTCTGTGCCACCATGCTAACCTTTACAGTGCAAGCAATCTGTAGATCGCAATTAAATATCTGCCGCTATCTGTAAGGAGTTGTTACATTCTCCCAGTGACTGCATGATTCCCCTCTAGCGGCTCTGGTTTCTTGCTTAGCTCCAAAGATGGACGTTTAGGATTAGTGAGTTGTGCGCATGCTACATTGGTGGCGGAAGCATGGCAACACTTGTGGTCTGTCTCGACATATCACAAATTATGATGCGAACATTGTTTGTCTCCATTTGTTTAGATGCTTTGATGTACTTGCAACAAATAAATCCAATTTTAAATCTTCACGATACTGAGATACAGTGAGAAATTTTGCTTTACATGTCATCCGTACAAATCTGTCCAAATCTAAGCACATTGACATAGTGCAAAGGGAAAAATGATAACTGAATGTAGAACACATTGTTACGGTTACAGAATCAATGTAGGGCAGGTAGACAATAAGGAGCAAGTCATTGAAAGGTGGATTTGGAGTGCAAGAATTAAACTTTATTGTGCAATAGGTCTGTTTAAGAGCAGTATAATAATGAGATAAGAGAGCAGGTCATTGCCTAGTATTGTGTGTTTTCAGGATTTAGTACCTTTTTCCCATTGGAAGTGAAGAGTAGAGAGAATGCAGGCATTATGGTCCCATGTGACAGACCAATTAAAATTGATGATGCACACAAAGCCATAATTTGAAGACAAGCAAACACAAGGAAATCTGCAGATGCTGGAAATTCTAGAAACACACACAAAATGCTGATGGAACACAGCAGGCCAGACAGCATCTATAGGGAGAAGTGCTGTCGACGATTTGGGTCGACGAAGGGTCTCGGCCCAAAACGTCGACAGCGCTTCTCCCTATAGATGCTGCCTGGCCTGCTGTGTTCCAGCAGCATTTTGTGTGTGTTATTAGAAGAACATACATTTATTTAAATCTACTTTCAAAGCAGCACAAATGGAATTTTATTCTCTGATGTGTACAAAAATATGCTTATATTTATTATTGTTCTTGAAGGGAATGCCCCATCCTCTTTGTGCATCTGCAGAGCCCAAGTATCTCATGGGGAATATGGGGTTTTGGTCTTCTACTATGATGTTCAAAATGAGCCCTCTTGTGCTCTCTTTCAAATAGGCCAATATTATGATGATAAAATTGATAAAATTGCTGGTAGAAGATCAGTTCAAGTTGACGTCGTATAAGATGTTGCTGAGGCCTAATTTGGAGCATTGAGCACAGTTTTGGTCACCTACCTACAAGAAAGATGTAAATAAAGTTGAAAGAGTACAGAGAAAATTTACAAGGATGTTGCTGGGACTGGAGGACCTGAGTTATAAGAAAAGATTGAATAAGTTAGGACTTTATTTCCTGGAGTATAGGAGAATGAGGGGAGATTTGACAGACGTACACTGTACAAAATTATCAGTGGTATAGATAGGGTAAATACATGCAGGATTTTTCCACTGAGTGGGACTACAATAGTGGTCATGGGTTAAGAGTGAAAGGTGAAAAGTTTAAGCGTTAAGGGGGGTAATTTCTTTACTCAGAGGATGGTGAGTGTGGAATGAGCTGCCGGTGCATGTTGTGCATGCCAGCTGGATTTCAATGTTTAAGAGATGTTTGGATAGGTACATGGAAAGTAGGGTTATAGAGGGCTCTGATCCCAGTGAAGGTCGATGGGAGTAGGCAGTTTAAATGGTTTGGTACAGATTAGATGGGCAGAAAGGCTTGCTTCTGTGCTGTACTTTTCTATGACTCTATGACTCTAGTATCATACCGTTACGAGATGAATGCATAGGGCAGACCATCAGTGTCTTTTTCTCAGGGTGGAAATATCAAATAGCAGACGGCAGAGCTTTGAAGTTGGAGGGGGAAAGTTCAAAGGAGATAATCAGAAAAAAGATTTGTTTACACAGAGGTTGTTAGCTGGTAGGATGGGCTGTGAAAGGGTATGGCAGAAACACATAAAACTATGGTGTTTAAGAGGCATTTAGATGAACACATCAACATTCAGGGAATGGAGGGGTAAGAATCGTGCGCAGGCAGATAGAATTAGTTTAATTTGGTATCATAGTTGGCACACATATTGTGGGACGAAGAGACCGGTCCTGTGTTGTTCTATGTTAAATGGTCTATGAATTAAGATGTTCTTCCTTGTGACCTGACCAACATTTAGCTCTCAATTATAATTGCTAAAAATAATGATTCTCAAAAATTAATACTAAGTCCATATAGGATTTTAGGTTAATTTGCCAAAGGGTTTGTCAAAATGGCAGGCTTTAATGAAGAAATTATTAAGAAACAGGGAGATGAGAATTCATGATGGAATGTCAGTGTTTAGGAAGTTGGCAACTTTGATTAAGTAGGGAAACCTTGGATGGATTGATGCCAGAAGATGCTTCAAAGTTAAGCAAGGGGTGAGATATGGATGATTACACAAACAATTATGAAATCAATTGGTCAGTGGCCTGGGAGCCAATATCAGGACCAGACAAGAGTGAATGGGATGGTGTGAGTTGGAGATGGACAGTGCAGTTTCGACTGAGTTAAAATGGATGTAAAAGGTCATCAACCAGGCAAGGACTTAGAAGGATCTGCTGCTCTGAAAATCAGATGGCAATTGCTATTTTAGTAATATTTTGGCTGTGAGTATTTAAAGGAGACAGCATTTATTATCCTTCCCTAGATGTGCTTTAAATAAATAGTCACCCACCTTGAGCCAGTTGAGCCTTTTGTTTAAGGTGATCCCACAAGCCCATTAGGTTATGAGCTCCATCATTTAGACCAGAGATCCCATCCTTTTCTATGTTATGGACTGACGGGTCAGTGGACCCCATGTTGAGAACCCTGGTTTAGACCCAAAGACATAAAAAGGGACAGTGATATATTTCCAAGCTTGGATGCTGTGTGACTGCAAGGGGAAGCTTTAGGTAATGGTGTTCCAGCTGATGGTTGAGTTTTTATTGCATCTTGCTTGTTGCTCAAGATTCCAATACCCGCAGTCTGGTGTCACAAGTTCCTCTACCATTTAGGTTGTAACCATTTTCCCTCTTGATGGAAAGATCTCAGGAATGGGAGGTGGTATTGAAGGACTCTAGAGAAGGAACTGTGTTGGATTGTGTAGATATGTTGTCCACACTATAGCCATGGTGCTCACTCTCTGAAGCAGTTGTAATCAGATTCAAGAATCTGTGTGGTGCCTGAATGAATAAGAAATAAGATCAGGTTTATTATCACTGATATATGCTGTGAAAATTGTTATTTTATGACACTAGTGTAGTGCAAGACATAAGCATCATTGTAAGTTACAAAAATTAAACAATTAAGTTGTGAAAAGAGGAATAATGAGTTAGTATTCATGGTTTCATGGACCATTCGGAGATCTGATGGAAAGGAGGATGCTGTTCCCAGAACATTGAGAATAGATCTTCAGGCTCTAGTACCTCCTCTCTGATGGTGGTAATGAGAAAAGAGTATGTCTTAGATGGTGAAGGTCCTTAGTAATGGATGTTACATTCTTGAGACCCTGCCATTTGAAGATGTCCATGATGGTGGGGAGGTTGTGCCAGGATGAAAGTGGTCAAACCCCATTTGGAGTACTGTGCTCAGTTCTGGTCACCTCACCACAGAAAGGATGTGGAAGCCATAGAAAGGGTGCAGAGGAGATTTACAAGGATGTTGCCTGGATTGGGGAGCATGCCTTATGAGAACAGGTTGAGTGAACTTGGCCTTTTTTCCTTGGAGTGATGGAGGATGAGAGGTGACCTGATAGAGGTGTATAAGATGATGAGAGGCATTGATTGTGTGGATAGTCAGTGGCTTTTCCCAGGGCTGAAATAGTTGCCACAAGAGGACGCAGGTTTAAGGTGCTGGGGAGTAGGTACAGAGGAGATGTCAGGGGCAAGCTTTTTACTCGGAGAGTGATGAGTGCGTGGAATGGGCTGCGGGCAATGGTGGTGTAGGCGGATATGATAGGGTCTTTTGAGAAATTTTTGGGTAGGTACATGGAGCTTAGAAAAATAGAGGGCTATAGGTAAGCCTAGTAATTTCTAAGGTAGGGACATGTTCGGCACAATTTTGTGGGCCGAAGGTCCTGTATAGTGCTGTAGGTTTTCTATGTTTCTATGTTTCTAAAAAATACAACTGGGGCAGCGTGGTGGCATAGCGATTAGCATAATGCTATTACAGATCCAGTGACCCGGGTTCAATTCCTGTCGATATCTGTTCTCTCCATGACAGTGTGGGTTTGCTCCAGATGCTCCAGTTTCCTCCCACATTCCAAAGATGGATCAGCCTTTGGAATTGTCACATGGGTGTAATAGGGAGGTACAAGCCCATTGGGCTGGAAGGGCCTTACCATGCAGTATCTTTTAAATAAAAAAAAGTGGGATGGCTTTAGGGTGAGAGTAAAGGAGATGCATGAGGTAATTCTTTTATCGAGAGATTAGTACGTGCCTGGATCATATTGTTGTGCCCATAATGATGCTGACAGAATCTACAACCCTCTGCAGCCTCCTGTGACCCTGTATATTGGATGATCCTGTCACTGGGAAACCAGGTAATGCATCCACTGTTGACAACTAGCATCAGCGTTGACTGCACCAAAGGAAGACGTAACTTGGTTAGTGACAGGAAAAAATTTCCTTTATGCAGCCCCAAGATTATTTGCTCCTTGTCAAAGGCCACTGCTCCGGTGTGTTAACTCTGAATTGGATTGCTAAATTTAGCATTAATTAGCCTGCTAATACAGCACAAACTCCTCAAAGGCAAATCGCAATCTCTTCACTTAGGACACTTAACAGATCATGAAGAGTTCATCTCTGCCCTGTGGTGTTGGATGGAACCGAACCCACTAATTGAAAATTAAAATACTGCAGATATTGGAAATCTAAATCTAATGCAGGATTCTGCCTGGATTAGAGAGCATGTTTTATAAGGATAGGTTGAGCGAGTTTTATGAGAATAGGTTGAGCGAGCTAGGGCTTTTCTCTTTGGGGTGAAGGAGGATGAGAGGTGACCTGATAGCTGTGTTTAAGAAAATAAGAGGCAGAGACAGAATGGTCAGCCAGAGCCTTCATTCAAGAAAGAGACTAATAGGAGAAGACATACTTTTAAGGTGAATGGAGGAAAGTTTAGAGGAGATGTCAGAGGTAAACCTTTTGCCCATTTATGTATAAATACTCCTCTGCCTAGTGTCACTTTATGTATATACAATCTATGTACAGAAGTCTTAGGCACATATTCACAATGAGAGAGCCACAGAATTTTACACACTGAGTGGTGGGTGCATTGAGTGGTAGAGGAAGATACACTGAGGATATTCAAGAGACTCTTAATTACCACCCTGCCCATCAGATTAGACTCAATGCAGAAAAAGCTGGCACGTTGACTAGAACATAGAGAAATGGATGCAAGAGAGAAGTGTATTGAATCATAGGATCATGGGAATATACAGCAGAGAAAACAGGCCCTTCAGCTCTACTGCGCCAAGCTAACCAGATTCCCATCTAAGCTCATGCCATTTGCTCGTGTCTGATCCATGTACCTTTGCCATGTTGTGAATTGACATGTCTCAACCACTTCCTCTAAGTCTATCATTCTATATACAGACCACTCTCTGGGTGAAAAAGTTGCTTGCAGGTTCCCACCAAGTCAAGTTCAAGTTCAAGATTCAAGATTGTTTAATGTCATTTCCAGTGCACAAGTGTAAAGGAGAATGAAATAATTGTTACTCTGGATCTGCTGCAGCGCTAAAAGATGAAGAACATAATAAATATGAATACATAATATAGCTTATATACATAGATTAATTGTACATGTATAAACTGATGCTAGGCACAGGAGTGTCTGTACATAAGGTGACTGACAGGAAATGATAAAGTAGTGGTAGTTAGGGGTGTGGTGAGGTGGTTTAGCGGGTGGAGATGTTAATCAGCGTTATTGCTTGGATAAAGCAGCTATTTTTGACTCTGGTGGTCCTGATGTGGATACTTTGTAACCTCGTCCCTGATGGGAGTGGGGCAAACAGTCCATGAGCAGTACTGGTGGGATCCTTCATGATACTACTAGCCTTTTTCTGGCATATTTCTGTAATTCTCTTCCCTCTCATCTTAAACTCATGCCCTTTACATTTTGATCTCACCAACTGTCACTAAGATGCTATGTGCATTCACCCTAATTATAACCCTCATGATGTAATTCTAAATATTTCTAATTAATTGCATTTGATTTAATGCTTCATTATTTTTAAGTGTTTATAAATCAATTCCAAAAGTTAAAGAGCATTCAGAGGCATTCATATTCCCATTTTTGATTGTGACATTCATCCTGGTCTGTTGAGGTGAAGACATTATGTCATACTAAGCCGTATCATTCCTTAATCATCGTGGCGAACTTCTGATGCAGTCGGTTAGAGCATTTGATGACTCTTGCCCTGTGCTCACTGGAGTTTAGAAGAATGAGGAGAGTTCTCATTGAAACCTATAAAATATTGAAAGGCCTAGATTAATTGGCTGTGGAGAGTATTTTGGGGAAGTTCAGGACCAGAAAGCACAACCTCAGAATAGAGGGACATCCCTTTAGAACAGAGAGGAAGAGGAATTTCTTTCGACTGTGGGTGGTGAATCTGTTGGATTCCTTGTTTCAAATGTCTGTGGTGGTCAAGTCATTGGTTATATTTATAAAAGGAGTTTGATGGCTTCCTGATTAGTAAAGTGTTAAAGTTATGGGTAGAAGACAGGAGAATGGGGTTGTTGGAGATAAAATAATCAGCCATGATGGAATGGTGGAACAGACTCAATGAACTGAATGGCCTAATATTGCTTCTATGTCTTATACTCTTTTGGTTCTATGTTGTGCATATTCCTTTTAAGATATAGACATCAAACTATGTGAAGTACTTCAGGAGTGGTCTTGTCAATGTCTTATTGAAATCATTGAATTAATTTGTTAAGTTCCATATGACAAGGTATTCAAATGTGTTAGGAAAAAAAGTAAAATCTGTATGAAAATATTCTGGCAGGATTGTCCTTCTGCCTTTTGTAGCACTCCCAATAGATTGGTTCTTACCAAATACTATAAATAGTCCTGTGAAGATGACTAATTATTAAACAAGTCAACCCAAAAATTATGTATTCAGTCAGTTCCTTCCATGCTGAAAGTCAAAGAATAAATTAGAGAGGAATGGAATGTGATTTTGAATTGAAAGAGAAAAGAGATAAACAGATAGAAAACACACAAAAGGCCATTTGAGGGATACAGATGCTGATTGTGACTGCAGATTCAACACCAGAAATAATAGGGGAAATGAAGTCAAAACACTGAGTAATTAACATTTTCAGAAGGAAGGCTTTTAGGAGCTGAGAGAAAGTAGATTTGACAAGGGAATGCAAATCCGGAATATAAGAGAAAAACAAGTCATGCAGGAAATACATCTCAGGATAAATGGAGACACATGTCTAGTTGCAGATTAGAGCAACAGTACCTCATATCCCTCCTTGGTAGTCTCCAACCTGATGATATGTATGTACATTTCTCTTATTTTCTGAAAACACTTTCTCCTATATACTTCCTCATCGCACTGTCCTGCACCTCTTTCCCCATTCTCGTCCTTTCCATCTGCCCATCCCTCACACGTTCTTCTGTTCAGATCCCCTCCTCTTCTCCTTCCCTTTAGTCTATGGTCTACTATCCTGTCCTATCAGATTCCATTTTCTTTGTCACATCCACTCTTAAACCCCAAATTCTTATATTACTCCCACTCTTCCTTTTCCTCTATCTTCCTATCTGTGTGCATACATCTACTGATGTTTCTGGACACATCATCAGTGATGTTCCTGGAATCATTGGGTGTTTCAGGTCTTTCAACATCATACACCCTTCTCCAGGTGACCCAGCCAGGGCTGATCAGACCCCAGCTTGTGTCCAGATGGCTAGCTACACATTACTCCATGGGTCCCCTCTCTTGAGCCACAGCCACCTTGAGGCCCTCTCTGCTGCATCGGTGATACTGTGGATGGCTCTCCTCTTCCTTTCTCCATCGATGCCCAAATCGCTGTAGGCTCTGGCTAAGGAATGGGCTGCGAATCCCCTACAACCAACTTCCACTGGGAGACGCCTCGCTCTCCATCCAGCCTGCTGGCAGTTGCCAACCAGTCCTGCATACTTTGATAGCTTCCTTTCAATGGCCTCCTCCAAGTGATCCTCCCATGGGACTGTCAGCTCCAGCATCACCACCTGCTTCATAGACTCAGACACAAGGACAATGTCTGGTCGCAGGGTGGTGGCTGCGATATGGTCGGGGAACCTCAGCTGCCTTTCGAGGTCCACCAACAACTGCCAGTCCCTTGTAGAGGTCAGGATACCTGCAGGTGTTCAAAATCACCTCCAACTTTTGAATTCACCTATCACCCACCAGTTTTTTCTCCACCCCTCCACTCCACCTTTTAAGCACCAGCTATATCTCCACTTTTCTTTCCATTCCATGTGAAGGATTCTGACTTAAAATGTTGACTGTCCATTTCTCTCCACAAATACTGCCTGACCCATTGTGTTCCTCCAGCTCTTTTGTGTGTTGCTCCAGGATATGTGGGCTAATTTTTAAAATCCAATTCCCATTGAGCATCCGTAGGCACAGCAGCCACAGCAGTAAATTCACTCCCTTAAGGCAAGGTAAAAGGGAAACTTGGACTTGGGTATAGAGGCAAGAGCAAGCTATTCAACACTTTACAGACAATGATGCAACCAGTTGGGACATGTTTAACAGTACATCGGTATTAGTTTGTTAGAGTGTTAATGGTATACTATGGTACTGTGCAACTTGATGGTCACATCATTGTGAAACAGACATGTAGAAAATAGTTCACTTGCAGCAAGGAGGTGGCTATAGAAATGCACATTCCTATTAATGAATCAATGCCTATAGCAATTCTGCCTTCAGCAAAGTAACAGACAGGCAGGAAAAGGAAACAAGTTACGAGTAAATAAAAAGTAAAAATCAGATGTTCTAAACTGCTGGAGCAGAACATTAAATAGTATGTAGAACATAGAACATAGATCAGTACAGGCCCTTTAGCCTATGCTGTGCACTTACCTTCTCTACTCTAAGATCAATCTAACCCTTCCCTCCACCCTTCTATCATCTATATGCCTACCTAAGAATTTTTTAAATGCCCCTAATACATCTGACTCTACTACTACCTCTGACAGTACATTCCATGCACCAACCACTCCCTGCGTAAAAGCCTACCTCTGACATCCCCTTCCCTATATTTTCCACCAATCTCCTTTAATTTATGGCCTCAGGCATTAGCCATTTCTGTCTGGGAAAAATGTCTCTAACTATTCATTCTATCTATACCTCTTATTATCTTGTACATCTCTATCAAAACACTTCTCATCCTCCTTCACTCCAAAGAGAAAAGCCCTAGAATGCTTTATCTATCCTCATCAGACATTCTCTCTATAGTTCAAAGTTCAAAGTAAATTTTATTACTGAAGTACATATAGATCACCATATATAACTCTGAGATTCATTTTCCTGCATTATACTCCCAGCAGATCTATGGAATAGTAACTCTAACAGAATCAATGTAAGATCAACCAGAATGCAGAAGACAACAAAAATGTGCAAATGCAAATATAAATAAATAGCAATAAATAATAAGAACTTGAAGTAACAAGATAGGAGTCCTTAAAGTGAGATCATTGGTTGAGGGAACATCTCAATGCATGGGCAAGCAAGTGTAGTTATCCCTTTTGTTCAGGAACCTGATGGTTGTGGAGTAGTAACTGTTCTTGAACTGGGTGTTGCAAGTCCTGAGGCTCCTCTACCTCCCTTACAAAGCTATGCTATCCAGTCAGCTATGGCATGTGGGCACAGGCATCAGACTAGTTACCTGAAGGTCACTGGTTTGAGCCTCAGCTGAGGCAGCATGTTTGTGTCCTTGAGCAAGGCACTTAACCACACATTGCTCTGCGACAACACCGGTGCCAAGCTGCATGGGTCCTAGTGTCCTTCCCTTGGACAACATCGGTGGTGTGGAGAGGGAAAGGCCTGCAGCTTGGGCAACTGCCGGTCTCCCATACAACCCCATCCAGGCCTGCGCCCTGGAAACTCCAGGCACAGATCCTTGGTCTCTCGAGACCGACGGATGCCACCACCGCCAGTCAGCTCGTTTTTGTAAATATTATCCTCACCTTCAGTTGGCCTTGCACTGCTTGTGTCATTCTCAACTATATAAATTAAAACCTCCAACTCTCTCTGCCATTGTGTATGCTGTACATTGGAGGACACTTTACTAGGAACACCTGTACACCTTGTCGTTAATGCAATTATCTAATCAGCCAATCATGTGGCAGCAATTCAATACATAAATATATGCAGACATGGTCAAAAGGTTCAGTTGTTGTTCAGACCTAACATCAGAAGAGGGAAGAAATGTGAGTAAAGTGACTATGACCTTGGAATAATTGTTGTTGCCAGAGGGAGTGGCTTGAGTATCTCACAATCTGTTAATCTCCTGTGATTCTCCTGTGAACGGTCTCTAGAATTTACAGAAAATGGTGCGAAAAACAAAGAAACATCCAGTGAGTGGCAGTTCTGTGGGTAAAAATGTCTTATTAATGAGAGAGGTCAAGTCAAGGACAGTGGATAAAGGCCAGGCTGGTTCAAGCTGACAGGTAGGTAACCATGTGTCAAAACAGTGGAGTGCAGCAGAGCATCTATGGATGTACAACATGTACCTTGAAGTGGATGGGCTACAACAGCAGAAGACCATGAACTTTATTAGATGCAGGACATACCTAATAAAGTGGCCACTGAGTGTATTTCTAGCACTATTCAAATTGTCACATGACAGTGTATTGTCACCACAAATTGCATCTTGTGTGGAAAGAAAACTACGGGGTTTATTGTGAGGATGTAATTTCAGTTTTGCAAAATGCATTCAGCTTTTCATTATAACATTCAGGGAAGGAAATGAGAGTGAGAAACTAAGGTTGACCTCAGCAGTGAGGTGAAATGCAACTATACAGATGTGATTAGGTTGTTAGTGCGAAGAGGAAGAATTCATCACAGCCACTTTACCTGCATTTGAGCTCATTAGAAATGATTGCTTTGGGCTTTTTCCAGTGGGGCTCTCTCCACGTCTGACCTGTATCTTCAGTATTTCACTAGTTACGGACATACCCATGGGGCAGTGGTTGGAACCATTGTTGTCAAACTTCAGCATTCTTTGCAATCTATTCCTGCATGTAAACTCATATCATTGTACAAATACTTTATTAGGAGATACCAAATAAAGTGACGACTGAGTGTAGATATGTTTGTTACTTTATTATTAAGTTCTGAGAATAAGCATTGAAAAAATGTTCTCACTGAATTATGTGTGTGAGGGAAATTGAATGTTTATTGATGCTTAGTGTTATAGATTTATCTATCATAGATAACACAAAATTCTCTGCAAACGCTAGGGTCAAAGCAACATGCACAACATGCTGGAGGAACTCAGCAGGTCCGGCAGCATCCGTGGGAATGAACAATCAACGTTTCGGGCCAAGATCCTTCGTCCCAAAACGTTGACTGTTTGTTTCTATGGATGCTACCCGACCTGCTGAGTTCCGCCAGCGTGTTGAGCGCGTACCTATCTGTGATGTCTGTAATTAGTCTTCCATCTAAAATGTCAAGAACAAGGGAAGTTGTCAAGGACAAGTATCAGTGCAAGTTAAGGAAAAGATTAATGAAATACTGTCTGAGTTAGTGTGAGAGTTTTTCAGGTGAGTTCAAAAAATGATGGCAGTGAGGAAGAACCCATTGTTGGAGCTTGAGGTGAGGGTCTTCAGGCCCCTCTACATTCTGCCTAACAGCATGGCATATATGGCAGAATCCCTAATGATGGATGTCCTTTTTCTGAGCCATCACCTCTTCTCGATGCCCTTGATGGTGGGGAGAACTGTATCCATGTTGGAAATGGGTGAGTCCACCACTCTCAATAGCTTCTTGCAACCTTGTACATTGGAGTTCCCATACCAAGTCAGAATGCTTTTCTCTGTACGTCTGAAGGTATTTATCAGAATATTACCATGGGCTTATGAATTGATGAGCCTATGATTCACATAGCTTGTTGTGTGTGAAGTGCCAGCTTTGTTTCCCACATTCTAACATCATTGCTTGTAAAGCTGCTTGGAATGTCCCAAGGTTGTAACGTTTGCTATAGCAACACAAATCCCTTCTATTCATCCCTCCTGGCTAAAAGGCATTATTTCGCGTCTATAACCTCATCATCTCCTCCAGTGCTTGTCCTTCATTAGCTGCTAATAAGGAACAATATCCCCTCAGCATAACAGATCTACTGAAATAATCAGAGTTCACCAGGACCATCAGACAACCATTTAAAATGGAAGAAGCAGACCTTTGCAGATGGACTCACTGATACAACAAAAGAGCAGGTTGCTTTAGAGAGCATGCCTTATGAGGAAAGGTTGAGCGAGCTTTTCTCTCTACAGCGAAGGTAGATGAGGGGTACAAGGTAACAAGAGGCATAGATAAGTGAATAGCTAGAGGCTTTTTACCAGAGTGGAAATGCCTAATACAATGGAGCATAATTTTGAGGTGATTGGAGGAAAGTATAGGAGGAATGCCAGGAGTTCATCTTCTACCTGGAGATTGGTGGGTGCATAGAACAGGCTGCTAAGGGTAGGGGTGGAGGCAAATATTTTAGAGGGCATTTGCGAAACTCTTAGATAGGCACAATCAAGAATTGATTGAGGGCTATGTGGAGGGAAGAGTTGGGTTGAACTTAGAGTAGGTTTAAAGCTTAGCATAACATCATGGCCCAAGCAGAGTAATGTTCTGTTTTCTACATTCTGTTTGATGGAGAGAAAAGACTATGTTTACTAAGATTAACATTGCATTGCCTGGCTGTGATCTTTAACCAAGGGAACTATTGGCTAACAATAATGTTGCCCTAAAATGTGTTCAGCCACAGGTGGCTGTTTTGTGCCCCTTACCTAAGAAAGCATCTGGTGACATCGGAGAGGGTTTAAGGAAGTTCACGAAAATGATTCTGGGATTGAAAGGCTTGTCATTTGAAGAGCGTTTGATGACTCTGGGCCTGCACTCACTGGAATGAGGGATGACTTCATTGACACCTAGCAAATGTTGAAAGGCCACAATAAAGTAGATGTAGAGAGGATGTTTCATATGGTGGGGGACTCTAAGCGAAGAGGACATAGCCTTGGAATAGAGGGGTGTATTTTAGAATGGACATGAGAAGGAACTTCTTTACCCAGAGAGTGGTGAAAGTGGAATTCATTGCCTCAGGCAGCTGCGGAGGCCATGTCATTGGGTAAATTTAAGGCAGAGATAGATAGATTCTTGTTTAGTTAGGACATGAAGAGATATGTGGAGAGTGCAGGAGATTGGGGTTGAGAGTGAAAAATTGATCAGCCCAGATGAAATGGCAGAGCAGACTTGTATTAGTATTGTATAGTCATGTGTACAGGCAGTCCCCGGGTTACGAGCAAATTCCGTTCCTGAGTCTGTCTTTAAGTTGGATTTGTACATAAGTCAGAACAAGTACATCCGGTATTATTTAGGGTCAGTTAGTCAAACGTTTGTCTTGGTATATAGTATATATTTTACCTTTCTATGCATATGAAACATTAAGAAACCTATGTATTCCAATAATTAAACCACTGCTGAGATATAGCACGCATCATTACCAGACCAATCATTGCATACATAAGTCTATTGAGATAGTAGAAAGAATGTATAATGTATTAACACACAAAAAATGCTGGAGGACCTCAGCAAGTCAGGCATCTTCTATGGAAAAGAATAAACAGTCAGCATTTTGGACTGAGATCCTTCTTCTGGACTGGAAAAGAAGGGGAAAGATGCCAGAATTACAAAGTTAGGGGGAAGAGTAAGGAGGTTATCTAGAAGGTGATAGGTGAAGCCAGGTGGGTGGGAAAGATAAATAGCTGGAGAAGAAGGAATCTGATAGTAGCAGTGAGTGCACCACAGGTGAAAGGGAAGGTGGAGAGGCCCTGGGAGAATTGATAAGCAGGTGAGAAGAGGTAGAGGGCCAGTGTGGGGAACGGAAGGAGAGGGGAGGGGAAGGGAAAGAATTATCAGAAGGAAAAATCAATATTCATGCCATCATTTTGGAGGCTATCCAGACAAAATGTAAGGTGTTGCCCATCCTGGCATATGCGGAGACCATGTCAGAATGGGAATGGGATTTGCAAATAAAATGTTTAATATAGTGGTACAGTTACAGTGAAATTACAGTGCAGGTAGACATATACAATGCAAAGACCACAAGGAAGTATAGATTGGGAGATCAAGAATTAATCTTCTGGACTTTGAGTGTTCTATTCAATGACAGATAACTGTGGGATACAATATTCCCTTGAACCTGGTGGTATGAACTTCCAAGCTTTTGTATCTTCTGCCCCTTGGGAGAATGGAGAATAGAGAATGACCATGTTGAGAAATGTCCTTAACTATCTTAGCTGCTTTTCAATGGCAGCAGGAAGAAGGGGTGGATTAGTTGGAGGAGAGTCTGTCAATTGTAGGACTCTGCAGAGAGTGGTATGGGCAGCCAATGCATCTGTAGATGTGAACTACCTACTATTCAGGACATTTACAGAGACAGGTGCATAAAAGGGGCCCAAAGGATCATTGGGGACCCGCGTCACCCCAGCCACAAACTGTTCCTGCTGCTACCATCTGGGAAACGGTTTCACAGCATAAAAGCGAGGACCAACAGGCTTGGGACAGCTTCTTCCACCAGGCCATCAGACTGATCAATTCATGCCAACGCAACTGAACTTCTATGCTATATTGACTGTCTTTTACGTACTATTTACTACAGATTATTATAAAATGCACATTGCACATTTAGACAGAGACGTAATGTAAAGATTTTTACTTCTCATGTATGTGAAGGATGTCAGAAATAAAGTCCATTCAATTCAAAAGTAAGGCTACCTCTTGCCCTTCAAGTCAGAGTAAGTCATTACAGAAATAGGACCTTTAATTCACTGGATGATCACCCATTATCAACCAGCCAATAAAAATGATTAATTATTAATATTTTCATTAATTTACAGGACCTAAACATGTTTTAGATTCTAAATAAATTTATTTCCTTAAAGTCATTGTTAATTTTTATGAATTATTAAAATGCACTAAAATTGGTTCTAAATGTCCCTGAAGATCAAATGATGGAATTGGCCTTTGAGAGAAGCAACATATCAAGGTGTCCTTAGGACAGTTTGGGAATAGGCCCTCAGGACCTCCTGCCTGGGGCCTTAATCCACCACCAGCAGCAGTTATCCCACCAGGAAATTCGGAAGTGTGTGGGATGCAGGCACTGGGAATCAGGTCAAACATGATCCAGTTCATTGCACTGAAAGGATGAACGTTTGAAAAGATTAAAGAAGTTTGGAGTTCTGCCAATTAATGGATGGTGCTGATTAATGGGTAGGTTTTTTTGAAAAGCAATGAAATAAAAAACAGATGTGATGTAAACTGAGTGGTTGCTTTTTTATCATCCTACTTTATGCCGTCACCAAAGACCAGTTTGCCACTTGTTGTATTTTATATAAGCCTACAGTTAATCTTTCAAACAAATTCACTGTCAACACGATCAGTTGGATATGGATTGTCTGTCATGTCTTATATTCTAGAACGCCATGAGAAACCAGGGAGATTAATACTGTTTAGAAATACATAGAATCCTATTTAATCATATTGTATTCACATAAAGCATCAAACGTGGAATGTTGATCAAACTCTGTAGGCACCTAAAGTGTGAAATTAAAACCAAAAGATAGCGAAATGCTTGGCAGTCAGGCTAATCTTCAAGATAGAGGAGAATCTTCGGCCTGAAGGGAGGGAGTAAAAGAGAAAGAGTCTGGGGAGGCGGTAGTGGCTCTTTGATGGTATTGGTAGTTTTACCGATGCAGTAAGAATTATAGAAGGAGTCTGTGGAGAGGAGGTTAGTTCTTTGGAGTTTGGAATAAACAGCTAATGTTTCAGTGGTTAGCACAATGCTTTACAGTACCGGTGACCTGGGTTCAATTCCCACCTCTGTCTGTAAGTAGTTCATTCGTCCTCACCATGACCTCATGCACTTTCTCCTGGTAGTCCTTCTCGCAGTGCAAAGATGTACCAGTTGATTGGTTAATTGGTCATTGTAAATTGTCTCATGATTAGGCTGGGCAGTGTTGCTCTGATGGCTGGATTACAACTGGTAAATAAATAAATTCCACACTATTGGCACAAATTGCTGGAAACACACGTCATGTCAGGCAGCATCTATGGAAAAAGAATCAGATTTAACACTTCAGGTCAAAGATCCTTCATCAGAGTTGTTCAAAAGGAAAAGAGAAATCAGAAAATCATGCTTCAGCTACAAAAAAAAACAGTGCAATGAAGATAGACAAATAAAGTGCAGGGTCCATGATCAGATTGAGTGAGAGATTAACAGTTAATCTTTACCATAGAAGAGGTCAAATCAAGGGCTTTATAACAGTGGGATAGAAGTTGTCCTTGAGCTTACTGGGACAGTACATGCTCCCTTGGCTGTATCCTCTGCTCAATAGGATGTTGGAGAAGAGAGATAATCAAGATAAGATTGGTCTTTGATCATGTAGCCTGCTTCTTTGAGGCAGCAAAATATCTAAACTGAGTCAATGGAGAGAAGATTGTGTTCTGCAACGGTCTACGCCAGGGGTTCACGGACCCCTTGCTTAAGAGTGTTGTTGCATGGCATAAATAAAGGTTGGCTGTGTTCATAACACTCTCCAGTGTCTTGTGATCTTTTCCATGTTAAGTTCTGATGAATATCAAAAGCCATTCTTTCTATCATGCAACATTAAAATTTGGTGAGAGTCATTGGGACCTACTGAAATTCTTTTACCTTCATACAAAATATTTTTCCTTTATTCTGGTTTTCATCTCAACTAATTCTTTTGGCAGAAAATTCCACCTTAGCACATCATCATTCCGGAATCTTCTGGAAGACTTGTATCCTATATAAGTCAATTAGGTGAAAGACTTGTCTGTCAATCCTTACTTATTACTCTTGGGAGCAGCATAGAAGACTAGATAGCAAGCATTTAAGATACGAACAGGATTTAAGGACTCAAGGTTGCAAATTAAAAGCTAACAAACATTGATGAAGTTTGACTTAAGGAGGTTGTTCGTTGTTCTTAAGTTATTCAGTACTCAGAAGTAAAGATATGAACATTCCTCAGAAGGAACAATGCTGTTCGTAAGAAGAGGGGAAGTTGAAGTGGATATTTTCTTTCATGGGACATCAGTGGAATAGATGGTATAAATGGGTCAAGCCATAACTGGAGTGAGAAGAGATTGAGAGAGAAAATGAGGATGTAGGTGGCTATCACTTAAAAAGTGAGTAGTGTCATTTCTGGTGGAGTTTGCACTTAGGTCCAGCAGACTGAGTGACTGGGAATTGAAGGAGAATTACAGAAGAAAATCAAGCAGTGTATGAAAACATGAGAAAGCCATCTATTGCAGATCAATACACACAAAATGTTGGAGGAACCTAGAAGGTCAGGTAGCATCTACAGAAAGAAATAAACTGTCGATATTTCAGGCAGAGACCCTTCGTCAGGACTGGAAAGGAAGGGGGAAGAAGCTGAATAAGAAGGTCAGGAGAGAGAAAGGAGTACAAGCTGTCAAGTGATAGTGAGATCAGGTGAGAAGGAAGTTGAATGGTAGTTGAGAGCGGATAATGTGAGAAGCTGGAACTTTTTTTTTATTTGGGAGTTAATATGTGAAAAAGGTGAAGAAGGAGAAGGAATCTGATAACAGAGTAGAGTGAACCAGGCAAGAAAGGGGAAGGAGGAAGGCAGCAGAGATAGGTGATATGCACGAGGAGAAGAGAAGAGGTAAGAGGGCACCCAGAACAAGGAACTTCCAATCCAGATGAAGGGTCTTGCCCTCCATAAACTTTGTCTGACCTGATGTTGTCCTCTAGAATTTTGTGTGTGTTGCTCTGGATTTACAGCATTTGCAAAACCTCTTATGCGTATTATAGTCACTTACTCCTGCTTTATTTCTCCCTGTCACCAAAGAAACATTTTATCCTAACATCCTTCTCTTAAGTATCAGTTTGGATTAAGTTTTCCACTTTTTTAGGTAGCTGGCACAGAAGAGGAGTTAAGACCTGGGGCAGATCAGCCATGAACATGTTGAACAAAAGGGTGGCTTGGGGGGTGAGGTGGATTGACCTTCATTCTCACATTTGGCCCTATCAATTATTTTCCTTCTCACACTATCCTTATCCTGACTTTCAGCACCTTCCTTTCCAGTGCAGGGTCTTGGTGCAAAATGTCGACTGTTTATTTCCCTTTATTGATGTTGCCTGAATTGCTGAGTTGCTCCAGCATATTAGGTGTATTTCCCAATTTTCTTCTGATTGGCTGTTAGCACTGCTGTTAAAGGGTGCAGCTCAACAATTTATAGTTACCATTATGGAGTCTATATTTAAAACTCAACATTTATTTAATTAACTAAATTGAATTTTCTCCAGTTATTATGGCAGGCTTTGAACTCGTGTCTGGAATTCATCATCCCACTAATTTAACCACCACAGTGCCAAATCTGAGTGGAGTTTCCAACCACGTGTGTGTGTGTGTGTGTGTGTGTGTGTGTGTGTGTGTGTGTAGCAGTACTTCAATACAAACATCATTAAAGTATTTATTAATTATTCTGACCTTAGCCCTGTCTCAAAATCCCCAGGACTCCACAGCTCATTTTCCATTGGCCTTCTTCTTTAAGGGTATAAAACATTGCCATCATTGCGATGGTGAATTATTCCTTATGATTCACATTGAAGGGTCACAAGAAATCATATGGCCTTTTAAGCTAAGGTGTTTTATTCCATAAACAGCCACAGGTTTTAGAGAATTATTTGATGGAAAGTGGGATCTACTTCAAGGGCACGTTCAAATGGTGGAAGCTTCCCGCGGGTGATGCTGTCATTCTAGTTAAAAAGAAACATCTCAAAAACCCTTCAAAGTATCAATTGTGTGCAGTTTACTGGCAGCCTGACAACAAACAAATTAGTTTTTTTTTCAAAACCAGATGAGAGAATTGTTGCAATGAGTGACTTCACTATTAATCTGGTCAACTTCTAATTGGGTTCAGACAGTAAAAAAAAACTATGTTTGGCGCTAGGTTATGTGATACGGAATTTCATCTTAGATATTTTCAAGTCAGAAGTTCCAATAAAATGGGATCCAGTAATCAACAGGGAGATGTTTATTGTTTGAATTTATTACCCTTTTATTTATGCATCATCTTGAGATGTATTAATACCTGCCTATCTGCTCCCCCGGTGCCTCTCTTTCTTCCATTTCTCCCATGTCCCACTCTCCTCTCCTGTCAGATTCCTTCTTTTCCAGCCCTTCAACTTTTTCCCTCAACTGGCTTAACCTATTACCATTACCTTCTAATAGGTAGCCCTCTTTCCCCTCGTATTCCCTTTTCCTTTGCAGTCCTGAATAAGGGCCTCAGCCTGAAGCGTCAACGGCTTACCCATTCACATAGATGCTGACTCACATGTTGAATTCCTCCAGCATTTTGTGTGTGTTGCTCTAGATGTCCTGCAGCTGTAGAAACTCTTGTGCTTATACATTCTGAGGGTTATGACTGGGAATTGTGAGCTTCAACTGACAGAGCTGTAAAGACAGAGAGTGACACAAGAAAGTTGCGCTGGTCCTGGAGATGATCCAGAGGAGGTAAGCAGGAATAATTCCAGGAATAACGCTGTGGATCCGGAGGGGGGATCTGTGGATTAGTACGCCACTAGGACACGTCTGGGGCTGATACCCTTGGCTGGGTAGCCCGGGCGAGGGTGTCTGATGATTAAAGACCCGAAACATCTTACAACCCCAGGTTCATCACTGAAGACGTGTCCTAGTAGCACCAGAAGGTGTATTCTACAAATTTTTTAACCTAAAACTAAAGAGTAGCTTTATTTGTCACATCTACATCAAAACATACAGTGAAATGCATGATTAGCATCAAATCAGCAAAGATTGTGCTGGTAGTCCACAAGTGTCCTCACACTTCCAGCTCACTCACCCTAAATGGACATCTTTGGAATGTGGGAGGAAACTGGTACATCTGGAGGAAACCCTTGCATTAACTGGGAGAAAAGACAAACTCTTTACAGACAACAGTGGGAATCGAACACTGATCTTACAGCTAGCGCTGTAAAGTGATACACCTGCCCATATGAACCTAATGAAGAGCAGCTGATATCTCTGGGCCTGTATTCTAAGGAGAATAAAAGTCTGATGGGGAATCTCATTGAAACTTACCAACTATTGCAAGACCTGGATAGAGTAGATGAGGAGGGAATGTTTCCATTAGGAGAAAAGTCAAGGATTCAAGGGCACAGCATTAGAATAAAGAGACATCTCTTTAAAACTGAGATGAAGAGGAAATACTTCTGCCAATGAATCTACAGAATTCATTGCCACAGGGGGCTATGGAGGCCCAGTTGTTTCATTTGAATTGAATTACATTGAATTGACTTTATTTCTTACATCTTTCACATGCATGAGGAGTAGAAATCTTAACGTTATGTCTCCATCTAAATGTGTAATATGCAATCATAGTAATTTATAATAAATGGAACAGTTAATGTAACATAGAAATACACTCAGATCAATGTGAGTTAACCAGTCTGATGGCCTGGTGGAAGAAGCTGCCCCAGACTCTGTTGGTCCTGGCTTTTATGCTGTTGTATTGTTTCCCGGATGGTAGCAGCTGGAATAGATTGTGGTTGGGATGACTTGGGTCCTCCAATGGTCCTGTCCTTCAGCCCCTTTTTACACACCTATCTTTGTAAATGTCCTGAATCATGGGAAATTCACAACTACAGATGCGCTGGGCTGTCTGCATCATACTCTGCAGAATCCTGTAATTAAGGGAGGTACAGTTCCCATACCAGGCAGTGATGCAGCCAGTCAGGATGCTCTCAATTGTGCCCCTGTTCAAAGTTCTTAGGATTTGGGGACCCATACCAAACTTCTTCAACAGTCTGAGGTGAAAGAGGTGCTGTTGTGCTTCTTGCTGGTGTGTACAGATCACGTAAGATCTTCGGTGATGTGGATGCTGAGGAACTTGTTCACTCTCTCAACCCCAGATCCGTTGATGTCTATAGGGATTAGCCGGTCTCCATTCCTCCTGTAATCCACAACCAGCTCCTTTGTTTTTGCAACACTGGGGGAGAGGTTGTTTTCTTGACACCACTGTGTCAGGGTGATAACTTCTTCCCTGTAAGCCACCTCATGATTTTTAAAGATTTGGCCAATAAAGTGGTGTTGTCAGCAAATTTAATTAGCAGATTAGAGCTGTAGTGGTGACACAGTCATGGGTACACCGGGAGAAAAGGAGGGGACTTAGTTCACAGCCCTGAGGGGCTCCTGTGTTGAGAGTCAGAGGGATGGAGGTGAGGGTGCCCCCTCTTACCACTTGCTGGCAATCTGACAGGAAGTCCATGATCCAATTGCACAAAGGGTCAAGGCCGATGTCCATAAGCTTCTTGTTGAGCCTGGATGGAAATATGGTGTTGAGTGCTATACTGTAACCCAAGAACAGCATTCTCACATAAGCATCCTTCTGCTCTAGATGTGTACGGATGGTATGTAGAGCAGTGGCTGTTGTGTCATCTGTCGATTGGTTGTGGTGATAGGCAAATTGTAGGGGGTCCAGTTTGAGTGGTAGCAAGCTACAGATGTAAAATTTGACCAGCATCTCAAAGCATTTGCTTATTATTGAGGTGAATACGACAGCACACCAGTTGTTCAGGCGCGTTACCCTGGTCTTTTTTTGTACAGGGACAATGGTGGATAATTTGAAGCAGGAGGGCTTCAAAAATGTCTGTAAACACACCTGCCAGTTGAGCCGTGCGTATTCTAAGTACTCACCCTGGGATGCTGTCTGGTCCTGCTGCCTTGCAAATGTCCACTCGTTGGAAGCATCTGTGTAGGTCAGCCTCAGAGATGACCAAGTTGCAGGTTGTAGCGGTGGTTTACCTCAGAGGCTCAGAGTTAGCGACATCGAACCGAGCGTAAAAGCAATTGAACTCATCTGGGAGAGAGGCCGTGATGTTGGTGGCACCACAACATTTGGCTTTGAAGTCTGCGATGGTATGCAACCCTCGCCACAAGTCATGTGCACTATTCGTTGTGAATCTTGACTCAATCTTGTCCCTGTATTGTAGTTTCGCAGACTTGATAGCTTTGCGCAGATTGTAGTTGCTTTTTCTTGAGCTCCTATTGATTGCCAACAATGTAAGCTCTATGTTGTGCAGTAAGTGCTGCTTGCGTAGAACTGTTGATCCAGGTTTCTGGTTTGGGAAATCCCTGACCGACTTCTGGGGGACAACACCGCTGATACTCTTCCGGATGAAGCATGTGACTCCATCAGTGAACTCGGAGACATCCTCATCATGGAAGACATTGCATTTGACATCATCAAAGCAGTCCTGCAGCACTTAGGCCGATTGGTCGGATGGTTTTAATTCTGGCCACCTCTTGTTTCAGCTTCTGCCTGTACTTCGGCAAAAGCAGGATCAAAGAGTGGTCTGATTTTCCAAACAAGGACAGCTTTGTAAGCATTGTGGAAGGGAGTGTAACATTGGTCAAGTCCCTTATCTCCACAAGAGCTCACCTGGATGTGCTGACAAAACTTCGGAGAGATTTTCGCCAACGACACTCGATTAAAGTCACCGGCAACGATGAAGGCAGCCTCTGGGTTTGCAATCTCCAGTGTGTCAATGGTCTCATACAGTGCCTTGAGAGCCAGTGAGTTTCAGCCTGCGGTGGAATGTACATCGCTGTGATGATAGCAGCTGTGATCTCCCTAGGCAGCCAGTAGGGACTGCACAACAGCACCAGATATTCCAGGTCTGGGGAACAAAATGATTTGAGAGCATGCACATTCTGGGGGTTGCACAAAGCATTGTTGCCCATGAAGCATACCCCTCTTCCTTTAGTCTTCCCAGAGAGATGTTTTTGACCTGTCCGCCTGGAACAGGGAGAACCCAGAGGGCTTGATAGCTTTGTCTGGTATCTCCTCCATCAGCCAGGACTCCACGAAGCACAAAGTGTTGCATTCCTTTGTTTCCCACTGGTAGGTAATCCTGGCTCTCAGTTTGCACTGCTTGTTGTCCATTTGGTGCATTTAAGGCAGAGACTGGTATGTTATTGATTGATAAAAGGGATTGATGAAAATGATAGAATGGGGTTGGAAAAATATTAAGTGTACTTGAATGGTGGAGCAGCTTTGATGGGCCAAATAGTCTGATTCTGCTTCATTGTCTTATGGTCATAAATCTATGCACTCTTCAAGTACACATCTACACAAATCCCATTTGCCTGTAGCTCTATAGAGTCATAGAGCACTCCAGCACCAAAATAGGCCCTTCAGCCTATCTAGTCCATCCCAGGCTGGTTTTCTGCCTAATTCCATCTACCAGGACCATAGCCCTTCATACCCCTCTCATCAATGTACAGGTGGTTATAATCATGAGAAGTATAGATGGGGTTGAATTAGCATCAGAATCATATTTATTATTACAGATTTACAGTGTATGATGTGAAGTTGTTCCTTGCATGCCAGTTGTAAAAGATACAAAACGATCTTAAATTGCAAAAATAAATAAATAATGCAAAGTAAAAGCAGTCCTCGTGTGTTCATGGACCATTCAGTAACTCGATATCAGAGGAGAAATTGTTCTTAAGTTGTTTAAGTTTAATTGTCAGGGATACAGTTAAACAAAACATTGTGGCTCTGAGGCCACAGTCAAAGCACATTACTAAGTGCAAGCAGCACATTGCACATACGGCATAGATAGTTACAATAGTAGAAAAGAACATACAGTTACAAAACAAAAGCCCAGTTCTCTAAGTGGCGTGATCTGTAGATGGAATGTTGTTGTGTTGGTCATTGTAAATTGGCTAGGGTTAATTCGGTGGGTTGCTGGGCCAGAAGGGTCTGTTCCATGTTGTATCACTAAATAATTAAAGAATTGAACACAATATTCCAAGTGTAATCCAACCAGGGTTTTATAGAGCTGCAACATTATCCTGTGACTCTTGAACTCAATCCTCTGACTAATGAAGCCACACGCCAAACACCTTGTTAACCAGCCTATTAACTTGTACTTTCTTCGTTCCATGTCTTTAACCTACAAGATGACCTTTTCTTTGTTTGAATTTCTCTAGATAACTCAGTGAGCATACTGGCAAGGCATGGTGCTTTCAACCGACAGAAACAGGATGTTTACCTTCTGCCCCTCATCATCTCGGACAGTGGGACCCCCCCCATGAGCAGCACCAACACACTCACCATTCGCGTCTGTGGCTGCAGTGCTGACGGAAATGTGCAGTCCTGCAATGTGGAAGCTTTCGTCCTTCCCATAGGGTTAAGCATGGGGGCTCTCATTGCAATCCTGGCATGCATTATCCTCCTTCTGGGTACGTATGAGTTTACAACATAGTGTTCATGGAGAAAAGCTGGAATATGTGCAGCCGTTGTTCTTGTGACATTCTCCTGCAATCTGCATTGCTCTTTATGATTAAGGTTAGCTTTATTTGTCACGTGTACATTGAAACATCAAAACATGTAGAGAAATTTTATTTACTTACTTCATGACACAATGTGGAATAGGCTCTCCTGGCCTTTTGAGACATGCCGCCAGTAACCCCCAATGTAACCCTAATCATGGGTCAATTTGCAATGGCTAATTAACCAACTAACTTCTTTGGGCTGTGGGAGAAAACCACGAAAACCAATGCATTCCACATGGAGGATATGCAAACTCCTTACATCGGACACCGGGATTTAACTCGAAACTCCAACGCCAAGAGCTGTAACAACCAATGCAGCCTGAGGATATGTTGGAGGCCTGAAAGTGTTGCCATGCTTCCAGCACCAATATATACATGCCCACAACTTATTAACCTTTCATTGGGATGTGGGACAGAAGCCAGAGCACCTGGAGTAAAGCCATGGTGTCATGGGGAGAATGTATAAACTCTTTACAGACAATGGCAGAATTGAACCTGGGTCGCTGGCATCATAAAAATTTATGCTAACCACTACCCTACCATGCCACCTCTATAATGGTGGAAAAGTCATTGCTGGAACACACACAAAATGCTGGTGGAACGCAGCAGGCCAGGCAGCATCTACAGGAAGTATTTCTTGACGGTACTTCTCCCTGTAGATGCTGCCTGGCCTGCTGCATTCCACCAGCATTTTGTGTGTGTAGATTGAACTTCCAGCATCTCAAATTTTTCTCATATTTGCTGGAAGTTGTCTGTCAAGCTGTTCTTTGTCAAACTGGGCGACCTGTAGTCAAATGAACTTCCGTTCCAAGAGAGATCACTTTCTTGTTTTGTCCCATTCAGACAAATAGCTGACCCATGCAGTTCCCTTCAATATCCCTGGCAACAGTTCCCAGGCAGTGATGTTACAAATCTAAAAATCCAGTGCAATGTCAAATATTTGCATCCCAGTATAGTACAAAAAGAACTTAAATTAGATGAAGCAGATTTGAACTTTTTTTCCCTCTGCTCCATTTCTTTTATTCCCTGCTCTGGCCTTTTATCTCTTCTGATCTACCTATCACTTCCCCCCTCGGTCCCCTCCCTCTTCCCTTTCTCCTATAATCCACTCTTCTCTCCCATCATATTTCTTCTTCTCTAACCCGTAACCTTTCCCACTCACTTGGCTTCACCTGTCATCTTCTAGCTAGCCTCTTTCCCTTCACCCCATCTTTTTATTCTGGCATCATCCCTCTTCCATTTCAGTCCTGAAGAAGGGTCATGGCCCAAGATGTTGAATGTTTATTCCTCTCCAGAGATACTGCCTGATCTACTGAGTTCCTCTGGCATTTTGTTTCCGCTGCTTTGCCTTTCCAGCATCTGCAGAACTTCTCATGTTTAAGCGACTTTGAAGTCCACTAAAATCTCATTTCATAAGTATGATGTTTGTTACTCCAGACACAAAACCTGGTTGATACCAGGAAATACTCAGTTACAATACCAAAGCAAAATACAGTACATGTTGTACGATGTAAAGTTTCTTTGTGACAAAGTTTGTGGATGATACAAAGATAGGTAGAGGAATAGGTAATGCTGAGGAAGCAATGCATTTGCAGTAGGATATAGATAAATCGGAATAATGAACAACGAAGTAGCAGATGGAATTCAGTGTTGGGAAATGTATGATAAAGTATTTTGGTATAAAGAACAATAGTGCAGACTATTATCTAAGTGGGGAGAAGGTTCCAGAGGGAATTACAAGTCCTCATGCAAGCCTCCCAGAAGGTTAATTAACAGGTTGAGTCTGTGGTAAAGAAGGCAAGTGCAATGTTGGCATTTATTTTAACTGGAATAGAATATAAAAGCAAGGAGATAATGCTGAGCCTTTATAAAACACTGATCAGGCTGCACTTGGAGTATTGTCAACAAATTTGGGCCCCATATCTCAGAAAGACTGTGTTGTCATTGGAGAGAGTCCAGAGGTGGTTCATGACACTGATTCCAGGAATGAAGGAGTTAACGTATGAGGAGTGTTGGACAGCTTTGAGCCTCTACTCACTGAAATTTAGAAGAATGCAGGGGGATCTCATTGAAACCTACTGAATGTTGAAAAGAAGATAGGGTTGATATGGAGAAGATATTTCCTATAGTGGGGATATCCAAACTAGAGGGAACAGCCTCAAAATTGAGGGGCAACCCTTTAGAACAGGGTTAAGGAGGAAACTCTAACCAGAGAGTAGTGAATCTGTGGAATGCTCTGCCACAGATTGTGGTGGAGGCTAAGTTTGTGCGTATATTTAAGGCAGAAGTCGATCGTTTCCTGATCGGTCAGGGCTTCAAAGGATATGGCGAGAAGGCAGGTGTATGGGGGTTAACTGGGATCAGTATCAGCCATGATGGAATGGCAGAGCAGACTCGATGGGCTGAATGGTTTAATTCTGCTCCTGTGCCTTATGCTCTTATGGTCTTTTGCTAGAAATATTCAGATGCTGGCTGACAGGTTGGGTATTCCCAGCATTTTCTGTTTTGTTCTGCTACCTTTACTGCATAGATCATCAATAAAACAACTAAGGATTGGTGTTAAATTGTGCTCTTTCCAGCAAAACACACATCCCTGCAAAAAGTGATATTCTTGATCTAATAAGCATGTATCCCTTCTTGACCTGTTGTCTGCTTGGTGAGGCATATTGGGATAAGGAGGCTAGATATAAAATGGAACAACTTGAAATAGCGACCAAGATAAATTTGTAAATTGGTTTACATGGATAAAGGTACAGTGGAAAGCGTGGCCTGCATACCAAAGTTCTAAGTGAATTTATTATCAAAATACATATATGTTCCCATATATAATTCTTTTCTTGCAGACATACTTAATAAATCCACAATAGAATAATGACCACAATAGAATCAAGGAAAGACAATAGACAATAGGTGCAGAAGTAGACCATTCAGCCCTTTGAGCCTGCACCACCATTCTGAGATCATGGCTGATCATCTACTATCAATACCCGGTTTCTGCCTTGTCCCCATATCCCTTAATTCCCCTATCCATAAGATACCTTTCAAGCTCCTTCTTGAAAGCATCCAGAGAATTGGCCTCCACTGCCTTCCGAGGCAGTGCATTCCAGACCCCCACACTCTCTGGGAGAAGAAGTTTTTCCTTAACTCTGTCCTAAATGACCTACCCTTTATTCTCAAACGATGCCCTCTGGTACTGGACTCTCCCAGCATCTGAAACATATTTCCTGCCTCTATCTTGTCCAATCCCTTAATAATCTTATATATTGTAATCAGATGCCCTCTCAATCTCCTGAATTCTAGCGTGTAAAAGCCCAGTCTCTCTAACCTCTCCTCGTAAGACAGGTAAGACAGTCCGGACATCCCAGGAATTAACCTTGTGAATCTATGCTGCACTTCCTCTATAGCCAGGATGTCCTTCCTTAACCCTGGAGACCAAAACTGTACACAATACTTCAGCTGTGGTCTCACCAGGGCCCTGTACAAATGCAAAAAGATTTCCTTGATCTTATACTCAATTCCCTTTGTAATAAAGGCCAACATTCCATTAGCCTTCTTCACTGCCTGCTACACTTGCTCATTCACCTTCAGTGACTGATGAACAAGGACTCCTAGATCTCTTTTATTTCTCCCTTACCTAACTCTACACCATTCAGATAATAATCTACCTTCCTGTTCTTACTTCCAAAGTGGATAACCTCACACTTATTCACATTAAACGTCATCTGCCAAGTATCTGCCCATTCACTCAGCCTATCCAAGTCACCCTGAATTCTCCTAACATCCTCATCACATCACTCTGCCACGCAGCTTAGTATCATCAGCAAACTTGCTGATGTTATTCTCAATGCCTTCATCTAAATCGTTGATGTAAATCGTAAACAGCTGTGGTCCCAATACCAAGCCCTGTGGCACCCCACTAGTCACCACCTGCCATTCCAAGAAACACCCATTCACCGTTACCCTTTGCTTTTTATCTGCCAACCAGTTTTCTATCCATGTCAATATCTTCACCCCCAACGCCATGAGCTCTGATTTTACCCACCAATCTCCTATGTGGGACCTTATCAAATGCCTTCTGAAAATCAAGGTGCACTACATTCACTGGATCTCCCTTGTCTAACTTCCTGGTTACGTCCTTGAAAAACTCCAATAGATTAGTCAAGCATGACGTGCCCTTGGTAAATCCATGCTGGCTCGGCCCAATCCTATAACTGCTATCTAAATATGCCACTATTTCATCTTTAATATTGGACTCTAGCATCTTCCCCACTACTGATGTTAGGCTGACAGGACAATAGTTCTGTTTTCTCCCTTCCTGCTTTCTTAAAAAAGTGGGATATCATTAGCCATTCTCCAATCCTCAGGAACTGATCCTGAATCTAAGGAACATTGGAAAATGATTACCAATGCATCCGCAATTTCCAGAGCCACCTCCTTTAGTACCCTAGGATGCAGACCATCAGGACCTGGGGATTTGTCAGCCTTCGGTCCCATCAGTCTACTCATCACCATTTCCTTCCTAATGTCAATCTGTTTCATTTCCTCTGTTACCCTATGTCTTTGGCTCGTGCATACATCTGGGAGATTGCTTGTGTCTTCCCTAGTGAAGACAGATCTAAAGTACTTATTAAATTCTTCTGCCATTTCTCTGTTTCCCATAACAATTTCACCCAATTCATTCTTCAAGGGCCCAACATAGTTCTTAACGATCTTCTTTCTCTTCACATACCTAAAAACGCTTTTGCTATCCTCCTTTATATTCCTGGCTAGCTTGTGTTCATACCTCATTTTTTCTCCCCGTATTGCCTTTTTAGTTAAGTTCTGTTGTTCCTTAAAAATTTCCCAATCTTCTGTCCTCCCATTCACCTTAGCTCTGTCATAATTCTTGGGTGTTCAACCAGTGTACAAATGACAATAAAATTGTGCAAGCACAAAAATAAAGAAATAATAGTAATAAGTAAATAAGCATAAATAAATATTGAGAATATGAGATAATGTGTCCTTGAAAGTGAGTCCATAGGTTGTGGGAACATTCCAATGATGGGGAAAGGGAAGTTCAGTGGTTATCCCTTTTGGTTCAAGAACCTAATGGTTGAGGGGTAATAACTGTTTCTGAACCTGATGGTGTGAGTCCTGAGGCTCCTGTACCTTTTCCCTGATGGCAGCATCAAGAAGAGAGCATGACCATGGTGGTGGGGTATCTTATCATCCCTTAAAGTTAATTTGCAGGTTGAGCCAATGGTGAGGAAGGCAAATATGCTGTAGCATTCATTTTAAGAGGACTAGAATATAAAGCAAGTTCAGGCTTTATAAAACACTGGCGAGGTCTCATTTAGAGAATTGTGAGCAGTTTTGGGCCCATTATGTTAGAAAAGATGTGCTGACACTGGAGAGGTTTCAAAGGAAATTCATGAAAATGTTTTCAGGTAGGAATGGATTGTCATATTCAAATGAGAGGACATGATTTGAGAGTTAGGGGGCAGAAGTTTAAGGGAAACACGAGGGGGTATTTCTTTACTCAGAGAATGATAGCTGTGTGGAATGAGCTTCCTGTAGAAGTAGTAGAGGCCAGTTCAGTTGTGTCATTTAAGGTAAAATTGGATAGATATATGGACAGGAAAGGAGTGGAGGGTTATGGGCTGAGTGCGGGTAGGTGGGACTAGGTGAGATTAAGAGTTCGGCACGGACTAGGAGGGCCGAGATGGCCTGTTTCCATGCTGTGATTGTTATATGGTTATATGAAGAGTGTTTGATGGCTCTGGGCCTGTATTCACTGGAATTCAAAAAAATGAGGGGTGAGCTTATTGAATCCTACCAAATGTTGAAAGGCCTCAATAGAATGAATGTGGGAAGGATGTTTCATATGGAGGGAGAGTCTAGGACCAGAGGGCACAGCCTCAGAATAAAGTGGAGTCCTTTTAGAATGGAGATGAGGAGGAGTTTTTAATAGTCAGAGGTTGGTGAATGTGTGGAATCCTTTGCTAATGGTGGCTCTGGAGGCCAAGTCTTTACATATCCTTAAGGTTCACAGTTGATTAGAACATGCAGGAAAATGCAGGAGAATGGGGCTGAGGGAGAATGGATTAGCCATAATGAAATGGCAGAGCAGACTCGGTGGTCCCTTATCTAATGGGCATATCAATTCATTATGCGGCATATTGAGGTAAAGCAATAACAGAATGAAGAATAAAGTGTTAGTTACAAAGAAAGTACAGTGCAGATAGACAATAAGATGCAAGGCCATAATGAGGTAGATTGTGATGTTAAGACTCCATCTTATCACAGCAGTGGCTTCCATTCAATATTCTTATTACATTGGGATTGAAGTTGTCCTGGAGCCCAGTGCTACATACTTTAAGGCTTTTGTATCTTTTGCTGGATGGGAGAGGGAGAAGAATAAATTCCAGGGTAGATGGGGATTTTGATTATTTTTGGTGCTTCATTGAGGCAGCAAGAAATGTAGGCAGAGTCCATGGAGGGGAGGCTGATTTCTGTGATGTGCTGAGTTACGTCCACTACTTGCTGCAGTTTCTTGCAGTTATGGGCAGAACAGTTGCTATAACACCCATGACAAATCTGGATAAAATGGCTTCTGTGGTGCATCAATAAAAATTGGTGAGGATTAAAGGGGAATATGCTACATTTCTTTAGCCAGCTGAGGAATATTCCTGTATTAACATGTGATTAATATGTTTCATTTACAGTGATTGTGGTACTCTTTGTAACATTACGAAGGCACAAGAATGAACCACTTATTATCAAAGACGACGAAGATGTGAGAGAGAACATCATTCGTTATGATGATGAAGGCGGTGGGGAAGAGGACACCGAAGCCTTTGACATCGCCACCTTGCAAAACCCTGATGGTTTCAATGGGTTCCTGCCCCGGAAGGACATCAAACCTGACCTACAGTACGTACCCAGGCAGGGACTCCCACCTGTCCCCAATGGAGTTGACGTGGATGAATTTATTAATGTGAGGCTCCACGACGCCGACATTGATCCCACTGCCCCTCCTTATGATTCCATCCAGATCTATGGCTACGAAGGGAGAGGGTCAGCAGCTGGTTCACTAAGCTCATTAGAAACAACGTCAACAGATTCAGAGCAAAACTTTGACTACCTCAAGGATTGGGGCCCAAGGTTTAAAAAACTCGGGGATATGTACGCAGTTGGAGAGAGCGACAGAGAAACTTGACTCCAACTTAAAAATTAACAGTTACCCAATATTTTAATGGACACTGATGTATAATTATAGGGTTGCCAATTATTAACAATGGGATAAGCTGGTCAGCCTTTTAGATGCAGTCAACATTAGTTCTTTTCATCTTTTGAAGTCCAGCTCATTGTAATATTGAACCAAAAAAATTTGCAGATTGTATGAGTGTTTTACTCTTGTGGAGTGTGGATTATGTGGATTGTTTGGGCAGGATTTGGTTTCCTAGTTCTTGTGTAGACTATCGTTCGACTGGAAGAGACCTTAGGATCTTACAGTGCTTCCTACATGGTCCCCCAGACCATGGCTTTTCTCCAATTGCAGGCCAAGATCTCGCCAAGCCAAAGTGAAGCAATATCAATGTTTTTGTCATGGAACTGGTGATAGTAACCAAAGGAAATGAAGGGGAAAGCTGCAAACAGAACTTCATAAAGCTTTGAAACCAATTCCAGCTCCTTCTCCTTACAGTAATATTAGCTGAGGTGTAATCGAGTGTTTCTCTGTGAGTGGTGGTCACACAAGTAGACACGGTGCACTCCATCCAGAGTGCTCTTAGGCTTCATAATATGCTCAGTGGTCTGAGTCCATTCCAGTCAAAAGAAGATGGCAGATGTGGGTGCTGAAGAGTTGGGGGTGGGGGTACAAAAATACACTTTAAAAATGAAATCATTTTTGGGACAGTTTTAGAGGGAAACAAAAACACACCAAGTCTAAGCATCAGCAGTCTAAATATCAATTTGAAGTATATGGCAATAACCATTCTAGGATTGTACGATACTTATGTACACAGGCCTGTTGACTAATCCCAGCGAGCAACATACAAGAACTGGAATGGAATCAAGATCATGTGAATATTTGATTTCCAAACCTTTAGATACACGCTCATTACACAGTACAGTACCAGTGTTAAACATGTGCTTATTGTGCTTCACTGTGTAATTTGAATTTAAACAAAAAATATGAAAATGGTCTAAAAATGTTTTTGTTATGTATATATACATAGACTTACTGCTAACTTTTGTGGCTTTTTCTTTTTGGGAAACGAACTTTGGCTATGCACAATAGCTTCAGCACACAAACTCACTGAAACAGCACTGAAAGCTATGTGCATTGCCAGTCTTTAATGGGAAATACTACAGCTCAGAGTAGATATTGTATATTACAATAGTCTCACGCACACAAAAAAGGAGCCCCTTATTAATTTTCTACGTTGCTTTAATGCTATTTACTTGTATGTTTCAATTATTTTCCGCCATGTATTGTACATCAGAGGAACCCCTGTATTGTTTCCTACTTTGTGAAATATATTTTTATAAATATTGCAGGATATGTCTTCATTTACGTTGCCGATACAGCCTCTGGTAGTTTGGAAAACTGCAATGGGTGACTCATAGAATTGGTAAATTGGTTCATTATTGTCACAGGTAATGAATTACAGTGAAAAATTCAGTTTTGCATGCCATCCATACAGGTCACTTCATTACAACAGAACACTGAGATAGTACAAGGGAAAGCAATAACAGAAAGCAGATTGAAATGTTACATCTTGCAGAAAAAGTGCTGTGCAGATAGACAATAAGGTGCAACGACATAGTGTAGATTATGAAGTCAGCTTTCAGTTGTCTTAATACAGCAGTATTGAGCTTGATGGTGAGACTCTCAAACTTTTGTATCTTCTGCCCGATGAGGAGGAGGAGAAGTGAGAATGACTGGGGTGGATGGGGATTTGATTATTTTGCTGCTTCGCCAAGGGGCCAAGAAATGGAGACAGAGTCCATGAAGAGGAGGCTGCTTTCCATAATGTGTTGAATTACCTTCATAAGTCTGCATGCTTGTGCAAAACAATTGCCATACCATGCCATGGTGTATCTTGATAGGTTGCTTTCTACGATGCATTGATAAAAATTGGTGAAGATCAAAGAGGGGACTTACAGTATTGTGCAAAAATCTCAGGCGCATATATACTGCAGCCAGAGTGCTGAAGAGTTTTGTACAGTACCGTATTTATCAAAGTGGATCGGAAAAAGAGTTTGTAAATCTGTCAGGAGCAAACCATGTTGCAAATGGTGAAGGCAGTGTGCCGTGAGAGGGTGTGGGACAGGTGGCAGAGAAGTACCACAGGCGAGGGGTGGTGATGCCAGTGCAAGCATTTATTGATCATTACAGGATGTCCCTCTGATGCTTCCCGCTCCCTCCCCATCCCTTCTCCTTTTCCCAACCATGATTCTCCTCTCCCTGACTCCTTCCCACTCTCAGTCCACAATAGAGACCATATCAGAATCAGGTCTATCATCACTCACAAACGTCATAAAATTCTTAACTTTTTTTGTGGGAGCAATACATAAAATGACAACTGTACTGTGTAAAAGTCTTAGATACCCTAGCTATATATGTGTCCAACACTTTTGCACAGTAATATACCTCCTGAGGAAGTAGAAATAGAGATTTTATTGACTGGCACTAGATCAGGATAAAAGAAGCAATGTGTATTTTCTTTCCCAGATGTCATTAAACTTCCACAGATATGTTTCTGGCATCTTTTTTTTTCGCAGGTCCACTGAAATAAAATTTGGAGGCTTCAATTAAATGTTGTTAATTGCTAAACAGTTTATTAAGATCACATACTGTACATCAAGATGCAGTGAAAAGCTTTTGTTTTGCAAGTTATTGAAACAGATCATTCCAAAGATAAGTACATCGAGTCAGTATAAAAGGTAAAAAGAAAGAAACAGAATACAAAATATGTTAAAATTAAAACAGAGTGCAGATAGATAAATAAATGCGAAGACCATGATGAGGTAGATTGAAATATCATGCATTCATCTTTGGTCCATTTCACAATCTTATAACAGTGGGATAGAAGCTATCCTTGAAAATACTGGCATATGTTCCCAAGCTTTTATATCTTCTGTCTGATGTGAGCACGGGAAATTACTGATAATTCCTATCATATTGATGAGCTTTTTAAAACATTGGCTGTTCTGCTAATGAATGTTCATCTCTAGACGATCCTTGAGTAAATTTCTCTTTTATTTTAAACACGTGAATTATTTTTTGAGGGAGGTGACTTCACACACAATCCCTCATCATCTGGGTATCCAACTATTCATAAAATATTAAATGTCCCACCAGCAGCCCAGAGTTGATACTTCCATTTGTCTGCACCTACTTTATCACCTTTATAAAAGTGCTCACAGAGTAATCTCCGGAGTTGAGGGAATAAACGGTATTATTGGTTGTTGGATTTTGTGGGGATTTCTGGAACATACCCCTGTGAATGTTGATGGTTATTGCAATATGACTGTTATCATCCGCAACCGCTCTGCTTATCTTTGAAGTGATAAAACAGTACTGTTGTGTAAAAACATTATCCACAAAAGTTGTGTGTCAAACCTCATCAGGAGATATAACCAGAAGAGGCCAAAAGCTTTATCATATGAACATTTAGGGTGAGGTACAAGTACAATGAAAAACTTGCTTGCAGCAGCACCACAGGCACATTGTACAGACAATTTATATATAAATCATACATTCTTCCATATGAAGAACATAGAACATAAAATACTTCAGTGCATACAGGTCCTTCAGTCTACAATGTTGTGTTGGCCTGTCAGAGGACCTGTCCTGGGCCCAGCTTGTAAGTGAATTAACAAAGAAAGCACAGCATCACTTCTACTTCTTTAAGATTTTGTGAAGGTTTGGCATAACTTTTAAAACTTTGACAAACTTCTATAGACGTGTGGAGGAGAATATATTGATCACAGCCTGGAATGGAAGCACTAATGCTTTTTAGTGGAAAACTCTATAATAAGTAGTGGATGCAGCCCGGTCCCTCACGGGTAAAGCCTGCCACACCATTGTATATGTCTACATCATGGAGCATTGTCGCAGGAAGGCAGCATCCATCATCAGGGACCCAAACCTACCCAGGTCTGGCCAACTTCTGCTGCCATCATCAAGAAGGTACAGAAGATTCAGGAACAGTTATTACCCCTCAACCATCAAGCTCTTAAACCAAAGGGTATAACTTCATTTGCCCCATCACTGAACTCTTCCCACAATCTATGGACTCATTTTCAAGGACTCTTCATCCCATGTTCTTGATTTTTATTGACTTTTTAAATTAAGTATTATTAATAATATTTTCCTTTATTTTTGTATTTGCCCCATTTGTTGTATTTTGTACACTGGTTGTCCACCCTGTTGGCGTGGTATTTCATTGATCTTATTTTGGTTATTAGATTTATTGATTATGCCTGCAAATAAAGTGAATCTCAGGGTTATATAAAGAATAGAAAACCTACAGCACAATACAGGCCCTTTAGCCCACGATGCTGTGCCGAACATTAGAAATTACCTAAAGTAATCTCTAGGTACTTTAGCAATTACCTAGGGTTACCCATAGCACCTCTGTTTTATGGTGACATATGTACTTTGATAATAAATTTAGTTTGAACTTGAACTTTGAACTTTTTAACCTCTAAGATCTATCTAATGCTTCCCTCCTACATAGCCCTTCATTTTTTTAATCATCTATTTGCTTAACTAAGATTGCCTGAAAATGTCCTGAACATATCTGCTTCTCACACCACACTGGCAGGTCATTCCATACACCCACCACTATGTATAAAAGAAATTACCTTTGACTTCTTCCCCATACTTTCCTTCAATCACCTTAAAATTTATATAGGCATCTGTTAGTCTCAAGAGACCATGATTTGCGCCTTGGAAGGTTTCCAGAGCACAGGCCTGGGGCAGGGTTGTATGGGAGACCGACAGTTACCCATGCTGTAAGCCTTCCCCTCTCCACACCACCGATGTTGTCCAAGGGCACTAGGACACAAGCAGCTTGGCACCGGTGTTGTCACAGAGCAACGTGTTGTTAAGTGTCTTGCTCAAGGACACAACACATTGCCTCAGCTGAGGTTCGAACCAGTGACCTTCAGATCATTAGACCGATGCCTTATCCACTTGGCCATGTGCCAACACAACCTTAAGTTTATGCCCCCTCATTTTTGCCATTTCCACACCAGGAAAAAGTGTCTATCTATCCACTGATCTTTGCCTCTTATCATCTTTTACATCTCAATCATACTTTCTTACATCCTCCTTTGCTCCAAAGAGAAAAGCTCTAGTTCACTCAACCTTTCTTCATTAGATATGCTCTCTAATTCAGGCAACGTCCTGGTAAATCTCCACTACACCCTCTCTCATCCTTCCCGTAATAAGATAACCAAAAGAGAACACAATATATTTTAAGTGTGATGCAATTGGGGTTTTATAGAGCTGCAACATTACCTCATGGTTCTTGAACTGCAGACTGGGAACAACAATAGTACAGAAAACACATCCATAGTAGTTCAAGAGATGGTCATTGGTGTTCTGATGCTGAGGTAGGTTTAGGGTTGTCAATGCTGGTAGAAGAACCTGATTTTTTACAGGTTAGTAGCTGTTCTTGAAGCTGGAGTTATGAGACTTCAGGCTTCTGTATCTCCTGTCCGATGGTAGCAGTGAGAAGAGGGTATAACTCGGATAGTTGTGATCCTTGATGCATTCTGGAGTAATCACCTCATGTAGATGGTTCAAAAGTTCAAAGAAAATTCATTATCAAAATACATTTTTTTGAAATAAGATTCATTTTCTTACAGGCGTTTGCAGGAAAGTAAAGTAATACAAAAGAATTTATGAAAAACTATACACAACAAAGACTGACAAACAACCAACGTGCAAAAGAAGATGAATCATGCAAATAATTAAAAAAAGTAAATAATACTGAGTCCTTAAAAGTGAGTCCATTGGTTGTGGAGTCATTTCAATATTGTGTGAGTCAAGTTATCCACACTGGCTCAGGAGCCTGATGGTTGAAGTATAATAACTGTTCCTGAAAGTGGTGGTGTACCTCCTGCCCAATGAAAGCAGTTAGAAGATGGTATATCTTGGGTGGTGGTGGTTCTCGATGATGGATGCTGCTTTCCTGCAACAATGGTCCATGTAATTGTGCTCAATGGTGGGGAGGGCTTTATCCATGATGGACAGGGCCATAATGATGGATGCTACTCTTTTCTGGCACTGCTCCTTGTAAGTGTGCTCAGTGGTGGAAGGAATGTAGTTGTGATGGATTAGTCAGGTAGATTATCCTCACGGGGTTGTATACAAAAGGTCCAGATAAAGGTTCCTGTTGCTTCAGCACTTAGCATCTGACTACACTGGGCAAAATGGCAGAGTGATTAAAATTGGGAGATGCATAGTGGCCAGGATTGGAGACTGCAGAGTTATTGGATGCTATTGGAAGGAAAGCTTACTGAGGCAGGGAAGAGCATGAAAGAACTTAAGATGCTCTGCTGCTGTATTGGACTTTGGTGAACCACAAAAAGAATATTTTGTGCATTTTTCACTGTGATAAGGATGTGGTTAACCAGAGAGAGTGCAGAAAATCTCCACAAGCACATTTCCAGCAATGAAGAGCTTTAGTATAAGGAAAGACTGGATAGACTATAACTGCCCAGAGCAAAGGAGACCGAAGGGTGATATTATACGGATTTATTAGAAAATGAAGGGCATATATAAGGTAGACAGTAACAGTTTTTTTTCTATAATATCATCATCATTATTATGTGCTGTGCCTAGTGGTGTAGGCAATCATATTCTCACAACCATGATTGATTTTTGGCAATTTGCTTCAGAATGTCTTAGAATATAGGGGATTCTAAAATTAGGGGGCAAAAGTTCAAAGTGAGAGGGAAGAGATTTAAGGAGGACCTGGGAAACCAGTTCTTCACACAGAAGTTGGTGAAAATGTGCACAGGAAAGTGCAATTACAACATGTGGGCAGGTACATAGATAGGGAAGATTTAGAGGGAACGGGCAAAATGCAGGTAACTGGAACTAGCTCCAGAAAGCATCCTGAATAGTCTGGATAAGATGGACCAAATGACCTGTTTCCATGAAGTATAGCTCTAGCACTTTGTGAGACTGAGGAAAACAAAAAGTTATGGTGGGGCCATGTTGGACCAGCAAGCTGTGCTAGTCATTGAGTGGTAGGGTGAACAGAACCTCCTCTGAATTAATCTGTTATACTTTACTTTTCATCCTTTTTCCTTCATGAATATTCAGTGCATGATCATGAAGGATCATTTCCATCTGCTGAATTCCAGCTGGGACCTTACTTGTTGCAGATGCCAAAAATCTGAAACAAAATAGTCTGCAAACGCTGGAAGAACTCAACAGGTCAGGCAGCATCTACAGAAAGAGGAAGAGTGGACTTTTGTATCAGAACCTCTTTCCTGGGTTTTCAAGGACCTCTTGAAATGTCATCCTCTTTTTTCATTTGATGCTGCTTGATCTGTTGAGCTTTTCCCACCATTTTCTGTTGGAAACTCAATAATTTCAGAATTGTTTCAACTTAGCTAAAAGCAAAAATCTGCAGTTGCTGGAAAATTCAAAATAGAAAACAACGAGACTTTGAAGTGGAGATGGGATTGAAACTGGTTCTGTATTGTCACATGTACTGAGATACAGTGAAAAGATTGTCTGGGATACTGTTCATACAGATTAAATAATTACACAGTGCTTTGAGATAGAACAAGGTAAAACAATAACAACACAGAATAAAATGAAATGTAATCTTGGGAATACATAATGGGTGAGGAGTCATCTGGTGAAAGGTCATTACATTCACTCTTCACAGATGCTGCTCGACAACTGAGTATTTCCATCATTATCTGTACTTAGAGAGGTGGTGTCGTGAGATTGTAGGCATGAAAACAGGCCCTTCGACCCATCTTGTCCATGGTACCCACAAAGCCCATCCCATTTCTAGAATCAAATTTATTTGCCATATATATTTACATGTATTGGGAACTTGCTGTGGTTTGCTGGTCAGGGCATGACATGACACAAAAAAGTAATAATAATCTTTTATAAAAAAATAAATTATATAAAAATAAAGTTAGAAGTTAAAGGAGAATGTGGAGTTAAATGTGCATAAATACATAAGTACCAGTCTGAACAGTATTATAGGAAGTGGTTTGAAGTGTCTACAGTGCAGTGCAGTGAGGCTTAACTGCCTGGGGGAAGAAATTTTTGATATCGTGTGAAGTTTTTGTTTAATAACATAGTGCTTTCCAGAGGAGAGATTTAGAAAAGGAAGTTTGCAGGGGGAGTAGTGTCTGCAATTTGCTTGAGTTGGGCCCATATCCTTCTGCTAATGTACCTGCCTCAACTACTTGCTCTGGCTCCTCACTCACTATCTGCATAACGAGGTTTCCTCTTGAAACCTTCCACCTTTCACCTTGAACTTATGCCCTCTCATTTTCAGTTCCCCTTCCCTGCTTGGTTTTGCTTCACCCCAGTCCCTACTTTCATATTTACTTTCCTTCCTCTCCCATTTCATTGCTTTTAAATTTCCCCAGCTTTTTATAATTTCCAATGAATGATTCTCGATCAAAGCAAACTTCCTTCCCAGAGAGGAAAAGTAAAATGAAAAATTGTGAGTCATTCTAGGTCTTTACAAATATTACTTCTTCAGTTCCAGAACTGTACTGCATAAATGAATTCAAGGTGATGTCTTTAACTTGGTTAAATGCAATAAAACAGAAAATGGTAGAAACACAAGACAGGTCAGGTAGCATCTGTGGGAAGAGAAATAGTCAGTGTTTCAGATCCAGAAACCTTCATCAGAAATGGTATAATGTAATTCTGCAAAGATCCATTATACTGAATGCACATAAAGCATGTAAATTAATGTCTACACAAGCTGCTGCTGGAATCTTGGGCGGCAAATAATCCGCTGGATCATCTCAGCAGGTCAAGGAGTATCTGTACGGGGAATGGAACGATCAACTTTTTGGAATATCGACAATTCCTTCCTACCCAGATATTGCTCAGTTGGCTAAGTTCCACCAGCAGATCGTTGTTGCTCACAGAATAATATTTGGTTATTTTATTTGCTTATATCAAAAAACATGGAACATAGAACATTACAGTACAGTACAGATTTCAGCTCATGACCTTTGAACCTACTTTGAGATCAATCTAACTCTTACCTTCTACACAGACCTCCATTTTCTTTCATCCATGTGCCTATCAAAGAGTCTCAAGTGTTCCTGGATCTACCACCACCCCTGGCATTTATCACTCTCTAGGTAAAAAAAAACTTACTTTTGATATTTCCCCTACATTTTCATCCAAACACCCCAAAACTATGCACTCTTGCATTCGCCATTGTCACACTGGAAGAAAAATGTTGGCTGTCCAATTGATTTATCCCTTCCATAAACTTAGAGACTTTTATCATGTCACCAATTATCCTTCTTTGCTCCAAAGAGAAAAAGCTGCAGCTCACACAACCTTTCATCCCAAGACAAAAGTATCTATGGTTCAGTGGTAGCATTTTTGCCACTCACACAGAAGTTTATAGTTTCACGTCACAGATCAGAGACTTGTGCTAGTTCAATGCCGATGGCCCCAGTGCAGTTCTGGAGAAGTAATAAGTATTGCAAAAAACACCTGAAGTTCTGAAAATTAAAGCAAAATTCAGAAAATGTTAGAAATATTGAGAGGTTTGGGAAGTCTTTTTGAAAGGAGAAACAAGAGTTGACATAGAAACATAGAAAACCTACAGCACAGTACAGGTCCTTTGGCCCACAAAGCTGTGCTGAACACGTCCTTACCTTAGAAATTACCAAGGGTTACCCATAGCCCTCTAATTTTCTGAGCTCCACGTACCTGTCCAGGAGTCACTTAAAAGACCCTATCATATCCGCCTC
This sequence comes from Hypanus sabinus, assembly GCF_030144855.1. NCBI lineage: Eukaryota > Metazoa > Chordata > Chondrichthyes > Myliobatiformes > Dasyatidae > Hypanus > Hypanus sabinus. The sequence goes on along the minus strand of NC_082722.1, from coordinate 73,792,657 downwards.
CACCACAGTCGCCAGCAGCCTATTCCACGCACTCACCACTCTCTGTGTAAAAAACTTACCCCTGACATCTCCTCTGTACCTACTTACAAACACCTTAAAACTGTGCCCTCTTGTGCTAGCCATTCCAGACGTGGGAAAAAGCCTCTGACTATCCACATGATCAATGCCTCTCTCGAATTAAGCTCCGAACTGCAACAGTGTCGTGGTAATCGCTATGCTACCGTGGAATCCTGCACTTTTTAAAAAAATTTCTGAGTTCTTGCTTATATATTTATTGACATTGGAATTGGCTCTTCCAGTCGCCTGCCCAGCAATCCCCCATTTTAATCCTAGCCTAATCACTGGAGAATTTACAATGACCAATTAACTTCTCAACCGGTACATCTTTCGAATGTGGGAGGAAACCAGAGCACCTGGTGAAAACCCACACAGTCACCGAGAGATTGTACGAACACCTTACAGGCAGCAGTGGGAAATGAACCTGGTTCACTGGTGCTATGTTGTGCCCCTTTGACATCCTGTTTTGTCCTCTCGGGTGATGTTAAATGTTCCATGAGTCTATTTTAAAGAACAGTGATATTTTCTAACATTCTAATAAACTAAGTTTATTCTTTTTCCAACTTTACAGAGAAGAGTGTATTCCACTGATGTTTGGGAGAGCTTACCATGGCCATTGCAGTTCCTCCATTACACTGACTAACACATTTTTCAAGAATTCATTAGCTTTTTGTAATGTCAAGAGCCTGTAAGTGATACTAAATTAATGTGAGCTGTTTCTTTAACCAATTCTCTAACACCATGATTAACACAATTATAAGTTTCAATGCTCGTGATCACAATAAAGCTGACGGATGCTTCACACAAAGAAGGAGAATCTAAATCAATATAATCACAGCGATAAATGTGATGAGAAAAGCTTTGCATTGGAAAGATTTAACCCACATTACAGTAACAGCATTTAATTTCCAAGTTACAGCATGTTCTTGCTACCACATAAATCATTAGTCAGGTTCAGGTTCAGTCTTTAATGCAGATTTCCAATTATAAAAGAAAACAAGCTCTTTTATGTCACAGTGCATTCACTCAATGCTGAATGTTTGAGTCAGTTTAAATGAATCATTCATTCTAAACGTCAGATTTTTTTTATCAGTCCTCTCATTTTCACCAGCCTCAGATTTCTTTGCATCAAGTCTAGAAGTTCCTCAGATGCACTTCAATCCTTACAATGTAATTAGTTCAGTTTGTACCATATCATATAATGTAGGTGATCAGGGTCTTTCCATGGCCAAGATTGTTCTTGGCAAATCTCCCTCTGACATCTCCCCTCAACTTTCCTCCACTCACTTTCAATAGATCTTCTCTGGGATTGGCCATTGACACTCTGGGAGACAGGTGCTGGCTGTCCACTCTCTCTAGAGCTCTCTTGATCTTATACAACATCATCATCATTATTGTGTCATGTCACATGATCATGACCTATGACCATAATTGTTCTTGGCAAATTTTTCCACAGAAGCAGTTTGCCATTGCACTCTTCCAGGTTGTATATTTTCAAGATGGGTGACCCCGGCTATTATCAATACACTTCAGAGTTTTCCTGGCTGGCATCAGTGGACACATAACCAGTACACGATATGCCTCATACAACCACCCACCGCCACTACCTCCTACCACGGGTTCACATAACCCTGATCGAGTGCGGGGTGGGGAGGGGGGTGGCTGGGAGCAAGGGTGACCTGCAGGATAGCGGAGAAAAGGCGTGCAGGTGTGCCTTACACCTCCTTTGGTAGAGACACATCTCCAGCCGACCACCCATGTGCCCATGTGTCAAATCGTGGGCAGCAGAATATGTGTTATTTCCCACCATCTGGTCAATCACTCCAAAGCTTTGTTATTAATCATTACCGAAAAGATGATATGTACAGTCAGAATTTATTACAGCTTCTGTCCATAAAAAAAAAATAACACAAATTTTACTGCATGACATTATCGATCACAACATCTAGGATCATAAATCCCATTTGTCTTCTATTGAACTGGAAAATCATTGTCATTACATACACTTTATCTGCATAAACTTTCTAGGCACACAGGACTCAAAAGCTTTGACTTTCTGATTGATGTTCACATGCAGTAAACAAGTTTACAATGTTAAGATGACACTAATTAGAATATCTTAGATGAGTTTCTTATGCATTGAGCTGTTTGCGACTGCCTGGAAGCTGGCAGAAGTTGAATCAATAGTAACATTTTAAACCAAATTGGACAGACACTTGAAAGTTAAGAGATTATAGGAAAAGACAAACTGGAGATGAGTAAAGAGAATAGCTCTATCAGAATCAGGTTTATTATCACTGAAATATGTCATGAATGTTGTTGTTTTGCAGTAGCAGAACAGTAAAAGACAGAAGTTACTATAACTCCAGAAGATGAATAACTAAGTAGTGTTCATGGATCTCTCAGACGTCTGATGGCCGAGGCAAAGAAGCTGCTCCTAAAACATTGAGTGTGCATCTTCAAGCTCCTGTATGTGCTTCCTAATGGTAGTAATGTGAGAAGGGCATTTTCTAGATGTTGAGGCCCTTTAGTGATGGATGCCACTTTCCAGAGGCACTTCTATGAATGTGCATCATGATTACTTGTGCAGGTTATAATGGCAGCATCTCCCAGACTTGTGAAGGCAAGGGCAATGGGTACTAGGAAGCACAATTACCTACAGATCCCATTACTGTTTCTTCATGGTTACTGGTTCTAATTCCTGCACCAACTTCCTATCCACAAAAGGATCAGAAGAGGTACAAGGATTCATGAAGGAGATTCACCAAGGCAGATTAAAATAGATCAATGCCTTCCTTCTCAACATCCTGAAAGTAACAATGAAATAGCATAGAGATCTTTGATTATGCCAAATACTTGCTTTTAAAATCATTCTTTCACTGGTAGCAACATCTTAAAGGAAGTGGTAAGTTCTAAACTGTGCTCTCTTATTTCACCTTGGAAGGTTTTTAAATCCCAGTTTCATATCTACCACCTATTTCTTGTCTGGTCAGCTTGTTTCTTCTTTTATCATTTTCAGTCACAGAAATATCCTGAACTCTGGACAACAGGGCTTCACCAGGCCCCACCAATCCAACATTCAAGTTCTTGGTCCCTTCCAATAGATCGTGATTGATTTCTGTCTCTACTTCAGGGATTCCCCATCTGGGGTCCACGGACCCCCTGCTTACTGGTATTGGTCCATGGCATATACCTGTAAACTCCTGCTCTACTTTCATTTGGTATGGCAACTGCTCTGGCAAGACTAAGAAATTGCAGAGAGTTGTGGACACAGCTCAACACATGGTCTCCACTCCATGGACACTGTCTACATTTCTTGCTGCCTTGTTAAAGCAGTCAGCATAATCAAACCCACCCTGGACTTTTCCCTAGCTCCCATCCAGCAGAAACATGAATGCATGCACCATAAGGGTTAAGGACAGATTCTATCCTGCTGTTATAAAACTCTTGAATGAATCTTTTGCTCAATATGATGGCCTCTTCTCCTCAAACTTTGCCTCATCCTGGCCTTGCTGGCTGCCTGCACTTCACGTTTTCTGTAACACTTTATTCTCCACTGTGTTATTGTTTTCCCTTAGACGACATTGATGTAAAGATGTGATTAAATGATCTGGTATGGATGGTATGCAAAACCACTCTTTTCCCCACTGTACTCAGTACATGTGACAACAGTAAATCAGTTTACACATTTCCATTGACTGGCTTTTGATCTCTATTGATCACTCTTTGACCAAACTGAGTAAATGAGATTAGAATTGTTAGGTACAAAGGAACTGTTGTGTTGAAGATCCTGTATGGCTGGATGACTCATTAACTCTATGACCTTTTAACATTTGAAACCCTGAGATAAAAAAATAACAGTAATCCTGGAAGCTCCATTCTTATCCCCATTCTTATATTGTATATGCACAATAATATTATTAATAATCCAAGAATCAGAATCGGAATCAAGTTTACTGTAACTGCTGTATGTTGTAAAATCCGTTGTTTTGTGGCAGAAGTAGAATACAATACATAATAAATTTCCACATGTTACCAAATACATACAGATCTACATAGTTAGATTGATAGACAGATAGATAGATCATAAGGCTTTAAGACATAGGAACAGAAGTAGGCCATTTGGCCCATTGAGTCTGTTCCACCATTGATTCATTGTCCTTTTTAAATGCATTCTCCTGCATTCTCCCTTGAACCTTTGACTCTCTTACTAATCAAGAAGTTATCGACCTTCACTTTAAATATACCCAATGGCTTGCCCTTCACAGCCATCTATGGCAATGAATTCCACAGATTCACTACCCTCAGGCCCTAAAGAAATTCCTCTTCATCTCTGTTCCAAAAGGACCTCTTTCTGTTCTCAAATGTGTCCTCTGGTCCTAGGCTCCTAACAATAGGAAACAACCTCTCCATGTCCATCTATATTTTTCCAATATTCTTTATTGAATACTCTTTCAATATTCAATATGTTTCAATGAGATCTCCAACCATTTTTTCTAAACTCATGTGTACAAGCCCAGAGCCATCAAATCATGTATTAACCCTGTCTTAACCGGGATCTTTCTCAAATACTTCCCCTGGACCATCTCAATTTCCTTTCTTAGATAAGGGACACAAACAGCTCACAATACTCCAAGTGTGGTTTGGCCATTACCTTACAGAGCCTCAGCATTACATCCTTGCTCTTATATTCTAGTCCTCTTGAACTGATTGCTAATGTTGCATTTGCCTTCTTTATCAATGACTCAACTTACAACCTTCAAGGAATCCTGCATATGAGGACTCTCAATTTCTTTTGCACCTCTGATTTCTGAATTTTCTCCCAATTTAGAAAGTAGCCTATGCCTTTATTCTTTCTACCAAAATGCATGATCATACACTTTCCCTCACTTCTTTATCCATTCTTCTAATCTATTTAAGGCCTTATGCAGACTCCCTGCTTCCTCAACAGTACAGTACTTGCCATTTCAACTGTCTTGTATTGTATAGATAGATGGAAATTGATGATACAGTACTGTGCAAAAGTTCTCGGCACATGTACATAGTTACGGTGTCTGAGATCTTTGCACAATACTGTCGTATCTTTACCTATTGAAAAGTACTGCTGCTGCAGAAATATAACCTGATTCTGATTTGGGTGTCTATTGTGAACTGACAATGGGAAGGGGGCAGGGAGAGGGGGATCATGGCCGGGAAAAGGGGAAAGGTGAGGGGAGGGAGTGGGAAGCACCAGAAAGACCATAAAACTATATGATACAGGCCATTCGGCCTCATCGAGTCTGCTCTGCCATTCAATCATGTGTTGATCTAATTCTTCCAGTTATCCTCACTCCCCTGCTTTCCCCCATTCACTTTGATACCCTGGCTAATCAAGAACCTATCTATCTCTGCCTTAAATACACCCAATGACTTGACCTCCACAGCCGCTCGTGGTAACAAATTCCACAGATATATCACCCTCTGACTAAAGTAATTTCTCCACATCTCTGTTCTAAAAGGACATCCTTCAATCCTGAAATTGTGCCCTCTTGTCCTAGATTCCCCTACCATGGGAAATAACTTTGTCATATCTAACCTGTTCAGGCCTTTTAACATTTGGAATGTTTCTATGAGATCCCCCCCCCCCCATCAAGTCAAGTTGATTTTATTGTCATTTCAACCATAACTGCTGGTACAGTACACAGTAAAAATGAAACAATGTTTCTCCAGGACCATGGTGCTACATGAAACAACTCAAAACTACACTAGACTACCTGAAGCAACACAAAACTACACTAGACTATGTGAAATAACACAAAACTACATTCTCCTTACAGTCCAAGAGCTGCCAAACATTCCTCATATGGTAACCCTTTCAATCCTGGAATCATTCTTGTGAATCTTCGCTGAACCCTCTCCAATGTCAATATATCTTTTTTTAAAGTAAGGAGCCCAGAAATGCACACAATACTCCAAGTGCGTTCTCACATGTGCCTTATAGAGCCTCAACATCACATTTCTGCTCTTACATTCTATACCTCTAGAAATGAATGCCAACATTGCATTTGCCTTCTTCACAACCGACTCAACTTAGAGGTTAACCTTTAGGGTATCTTGCACAAGGACTCCTAAGTTCCTTTGCATCTCTGCATTTTGAATTCTCTCACCTGCTAATTAATAGTCTGCTCGTTTATTTCTTCTACCAAAGTGCATGACCATGCACTTCCCAAATTGTATTTCATTTGCCACTTCTTTGCCCATCCCCTAAACCTGTCTTCAGGCCCTCTGTTTCCCTAACACTACCCGCTCCTCCACCTATCTTTGTATCATTGGAAAATTAGGACACAAATCCATTAATACCATTAATACCGTAGTCCAATTCATTAACAGACATCATAAAAAGCAGCAGTCAGTGGTCCCAACATCGATCCCTGTGGAACTCCACTGGTAGCTGGCAGGCAGCCAGAATAGGATCCTTTTATTCCAGTTTCTGTTTTCTGCTGAAGTTACTCCTCCCACACTAATAACTTCTCTGTAATTCCATGGGCTCTTATCTTACTAAGCACCCTCATGTGCGGCACCTTGTCAAAGGCCTTCTAAAAATCCAAGTACAGCACGACTACACATCTCCTTTGTCTACCCTGCTTGCAAAGAATTGCAGTAGGTTAGTCAGGCAGGATTTTCCTTTCAGGAAACCATGCTGACTTTGGCCTATCTTGTAATGTCTCTGCAGGTATTCGGTAATCTCATCCCTAACAATCGATTCCAACAACTTCCCAACCACTGATGTCAGGCTAACAGGTCTATAGTTTCTTTACTGCTACCTCCCACCTTTTTTAAATAGCAGAGTAACATTTGCAATTTTCCAATCAACCGGTACAATGCCAGAATCTATCAACTCTTGAAAGATCATCGTTAATGTCTCTGCAATCTGTAATGATCAATAACCAAGTGGTTGGAAGCAAATGACCTTGGCTGGTGTCTCATAGCTGGGGGTGTCTGTACCTGCATCACCCAACGCCGCAAAATGCCTTATCCACCACCCCTCCCGTGGTGCTGTGCCTTCGTCCTCACCATTCCCAACTTCCTTTGATTCAGCAAAACTTGCCGTCCACTCCACATCGACAACTATAGTACTATGCAAAAGTTTTAGACACCCAAGCTATTGTATATACAAAGTTTGTATATGTGCCTAAGACTTCTGCACAACACTGCTGATGGCTAGGTAGAGAGATAGATAGATGGATGGATGAATAAGTGATTAAATAAATAGTCAAATAAGAAGTGCAAAAGAGGATTAATGAAGTAGTGCTCATGGATTTATGAACCATACAGTAATCTAATGACAAAAGCTGTTCCTAAAATGTTTAGTGTGATCTTTTGGCTCCTGTACCTCCTCCATTTTGTTAATCAACCATTTCCTTAGGGTGACTCCTTGAACCCTGAACACATAATATTAAATGCCAAGGGCAACTGCATATGGCAACTTCACACTTTGCATGTTCCCCTTGTAGCTCTACACCCTCCTCACTTAGACACACATCACTGATCCTCTTTATTGCTAGGTCTATTTTCTTTAAATTCCAATGTGACTTAGCAATCAGGAGAAGTCACGAGGTGTTGTCCTTGGCAACAAAATCCATTACCTAATATGTGAAAAAAAAAATCCAAAATTAGAAAATCAATAGGCTGACAATTATTCCTGGACTTTCAGTACACTGTGTATACAGTCTCTACATTGTTACCCTCTTGTGCTCTGTATTAATTGAGCAACTAGATTCCTCACTATAATACAACCAATAATTTAGAAACATAGAAAACCTACAGCGCAATAAAGGCCCTTCGGCCCACAGAGTTGTGCTAAACATGTCCCTACCTTAGAAATTACTATGCTTACCCATAGCCCTCTATTTTTCCAAGCTCCATGTAGCGATCTACAAGTCTCTTAAAAGACCCTATTATATCCGCCTCCAGCACCGTTGCCAGCAGCCCATTCCACACACTTACCACGTTCTGCGTAAAAAACTTACCCCTGAGACTTCCTCTGTACCTACTCCCGAGCACCTTAAACCTGTGTTTTTTTGTGGTAACCATTTCAGCCCTGGGAAAAAGCCTCTCACTATCCATATGATCAATGCCTCTCACCATCTTATACACCTCTATCAGGTCACCTCTTCATCCTCCAACAAACCAGAGAGAAAAAGCTGAGTTCACTCAGCCTGTTTTCATAAGGCATGCTCCCCAATCCAGCCAATATCCTTGTAAATTTCCTCTGCACCCTTTCTACAGCTTCCACATCCTTCCTGTAGTGACGCAACCAGAACACAGCACAGTACTCCAAGTGGGGTCTGACCAGGGTCCTATATAGCTGCAATATTACCTTTTGGCTCCAAAATTCAATTCCACAATTAATGAAGGCCAATACACCGTATGCTTTCTTAACTACAGAGTCAACCTGCTCAGTTGCTTTGAGTGTCCTATGGACTTGGACCCCAAGATCCCTCTGATCCTCCACACTGCCAAGAGTCTTACCATTAATACTATATTCTGCCATCATATTTGACCTACCAAAATGACCCACTTCACACTTATCTGGGTTGAACTCCATCTGCCACTTCTCAGCCCAGTTTTGCATCCCATCTATGTCCCGCTGTAACCCCTAACAGCCCTCCACACTATCCACAACACCTCCAAGCTTTGTTTCATCAATAACTTACTAACCCATCCCTCCACTTCCTCAACCAGGTCATTTATAAAAATCATGAAGAGTAAGGGTCCCAGAATAGATCCCTGAGGCACACCACTGTCACTGATCACCATGCAGAATATGACCTGTCTACAACCACTCTTCGCCTTCTGTGGACAAGCCAGTTCTGGATCCACAAAGCAATGTCCCCTTGGATCCCATGCCTCCTGACTTTCTCAATAAGCCTTGCATGGGGTACCTTATCAAATGCAGTCAAATGCAATCCATTCTATTTAACAAGGGAGTTCTCATCCCTGATCCTCAGTGGGGTTTGCATACTACCAGCAGCGGACTATAAACCATTCATTCCTCTCTTTGCCATCTCCAGTTACTTTATAATTTTGACATGTCGGAAAACAAATTGATCCATACTTGAGAAGATTTACCATTGTGCCTCCTTATTCTTCCTTGTCTGTCATTATTTTCTCTCTCACTTTCCCTGCTGCTTTGTATTATTTAACTGGTTTTGTTAAAGCACCTGTCTTTTTGGAACCCTACCCTCAACTCTCGCAGTTGGAGCTCAGCTTGCATCTCTTTCCAAAGGAGCATTAATTTCCTTTTGTTGAAATGTCAGCAGTGTTCCGCCAAATAGGTTATATTTCTTCATTGTCCAATATCTCAAGAGTTTTGAGCAATTTTAAATAAAGGTTCATTCTCAGGTATAAAGTATCTCAGTATACAGTGCCATCTTGTCCTACATTTATGAATCAACGATTCTTCCTGTTAATTCTTTTTCAGATCCCATTGCAGATTGATGGGAGTACACAGTTTAAATGGTTTTAGCATGGACTAGATGGGTTGAAGTGCCTGCTTCTGTGCAGTAACTCTCTATGACTCTATAAGATGTTTAATATTTCTCTTAAGATTGCAGAATGAGTTGCCAGCAGAAGTGGTGGATACGGTTTTGACGTCAACATTTAAGGGAAATGGGTGAGAGGGGTATGGAGTGCTATGGTCCAGCTGCAGGTGGTTAGGATTAGGCAGATTAATAGTTCGGCACAGACTAGGTGGGCCAGTGGGCCTATTCCAATGCTGTAATGCTTTATGACACCACTTGCTTGAATATCTGTGGGTCATAATTGCAAAGACTCCAGGAATTGTGAAGGTGAAAGATTAATTGTCAAGATGACACGTATTAGGTTTTAAAACCATCTAAATTTTAGGGAAAAATAAAGGAATTGAACATACTTAAGCTAAATTGGATTTATGAATAAGCAGGAGATAATGCAATGGATTGGTATTCAGGTATCTGAGATGAAAATGTGGCATTTTAAAAGATTCCATTTCCACCTATTTTAAAAATTCTTTATTTGAAACTTCTTAAATGAGAAAGATACTCACACAGATTGGAATATTCAGTGGTTCCATCTCCTCATTCTCTAAGGGAACACTTTTTAATTTAGTGGCCTGCATGCTATAATATTCTTCTGCAAATATATGCATTGATTTTTTTTTTTCTTTAAACATTTTTCAAATTTTCCTGTGAGAATTGAACCACACTTCCAAATTGTATGAGCCTTAAGATTAGTAATGATTTTTTTTTGCAGTCTGTAGCATTGAAGCCTTGTGGAATAGTCACCTTCATATCTCGGTGCAATCAAATGTTCAAAGGTACATCGATTTAATTTAAAAAAAGGAATGAAAAATATTTATGCATTTGTTCTGTAACTTGACATGGGACAAGAGAAACAGTGCAGCATGCTCATAGTATTATTTAGGCTTGAGCTGAATTAACTAAGAGATGATCAATGTAACATTTTACATCTCCAGGATGGAAAGTGTTACTTTAATAAGTAGCCATACAGTGTGCTTTTAAAGTCAGGACAGGTAAACAATATAGGCAGGAATTTTGCCTCTGTCCATCACCCAGTGATTACTCCTGGAAAAAAACTCATTCCTAGCCTCAGAAAAGTATTGCTTCTCATCCCTACAACAGAGAAGCCCACTGCCACTCACTCCGGAGATGCCAGCAGGGAGAATGATGAGCTTGCTGTTAACATTGCCTCAGAGAAGATGGCGAGTCCATAAATCCTTGGGGAAGAAATTCATTTTGGCTTTCGAGCTCTGAATAAGATTGTGGTGCCAATTGTTGGGGACACTGCTCTCTCTGCATTCAGCTTCATTGTCCCAAGGGTACTAAATATTGGTAAGTGAGAACAATCAATTGCTAATACGCCAGCAACAACACAAAACGTAGGAGGATCTCAGCAGGTCAGGGATGGAAACAGAGTTGATGTTTTAGGTTCAGACTCTTCATCTAGACTGGAAAGGAAGAGAGGGGGGAGCCAGTATAAAGGATGACGATGGAAAGAAGGGGCAGAGCAACAGCTGACAGGTGATAGGCAAGTTGAAGTGAGTGTAGTATTTGCACAAGATGATGACAGAAAGAAGTGACCATGAGGACATATGACAGTTGCTGTGAGTGTGGCTGAACACATGGCCAAAGAGTCAGAAAGCAGCAGAGATCACAGAGGGAGAGCAGTGAAAGAGTCAAGTCAAGTCAACTTTTATTGTCATTTCGACCATAACTGCTGGTACAGTGCACAGTAAAAATGAGACGTTTTTCAGGACCATGGTTTTACATGACACAGTACAAAAACTAGACTGAACTATGTAATTTAAAAAACACAGAAAGCTACACTAGACTACAGACCTACACTGGACTGCATAAAGTGCACAAAAACAGTGCAAGCATTACAACAAATAATAAACAGGACAGCAGGGCAAGGTGTCAGTCCAGGCTTCGGGTGTTGAGGATTCTGATAGCTTGGGGGAAGAAACTGTTACATAGTCTGGTCGTGAGAGCCCGAATGCTTCGGAGCCTTTTCCCAGATGGCAGGAGGGAGAAGAGATTGTATGAGGGGTGCATGGGGTCTTTCATAATGCTGTTTCCTTTGCAGATGCAGTATGTAGTGTAAAGGTCCATGATGGCAGGATGATCTTCTCAGCTGACCTCACTGTCTGCTGCAGGGTCTTGCGATCCAAGATGGTGCAATTTCTAAACCAGGCAGTGACGCAGCTGCTCAGGATACTCTCAGTACTACCCCTGTAGAATGTGATGAGGTTGGGGGGTGGGAAATGGACTTTCCTCAGCCTTCGCAAAAAGTAGAGACGCTGCTGGGCTTTCTTTGCTATGGAGCTGGTGTTGAAGGACCAGGTGAGATTGTCCGTCAGGTGAACACCAAGAAATTTGGTACTCTTTAAGATCTCTACCGTAGAGGAGGAAACCATTAAGGTAGGCATACCTCAAAGACCTTTAGACTTATTAAAAAGCACAGAAACAGGTCCATATGCCCACCTAGACCATGGCAAAGCCATTAAAACTGCCAACAAAATCCAGATATGGATCATCTGTCACACATACAATGGGCATGGTGTGCCGTTGATCAACCCAATCCTTTGTGCATGGGAAAGTATCAGACTTTACCCATATTGTAGCAAACAATTACCAGCAGCTTGCAGTTCAAACTTTCCCCCTCTTTCTCTTCTACTACTGAAAGTCTCAGTGGTCTGTTGCAGCATGTTTTACTGACGTCATAGTCCTGCCTCATCCAAGTGTTTTCAAAGTGACACCCACAGTACAAAATGGTGGTCATGTAACACTGTTCACCTTTCACACTTAACCCATGACCTCTGGTTGTAGTTCTACCCAATCTCAGTGGAATAAAAGCTTGCTTGCATTTACTCTATCTATACCCTTCATAATTTTGTATACCTCTATGAAATCTCCTCTCAATGTCTAATGTTCCAAGGAACAAAGTTCTAAACTATTCAATCTTCCCTTATAACTCAGGTCTTCCTGACCTGGCAACATCCTTATAAATTATCTGTATTCTTTTAGCATTATTTACAGCTTTCCTGTAGGTAGGTGACCAACATTGCACATAATTCTCTAAATGTGGCCTCATCAGTGTCTTATACAGCTTCAACATAACATCCCATCTCCTGTACTCCGTACCATGATTTATGAACACTATTGTGCCATAAGCTTTCTTTACAATCCTATCCACCCATGACGTCACTTTCAACAAATTATGGACCTGGATTCCCAGATTCCTTTGTTGTACCGCACCCCTCAGTGCCCTACTGTTCACTGTGTAAGACCTACCCTGGTTGATCCTCCTGAATAACAATACCTCGCAATTGTTTGTTTTGGATTCCATCTACTACTTTTCTAGCTGATATAGATGCTTCTGTAAGCCACGATAGCCTTCCTCACTGCCCATTACACATCCAATTTTGGTGTCGTCTGAAAATTTGCTGATCCAGTTAACCACATCATCATCCAGATCGTTAATATAGATGACAAACAGCAATGGACCCAGCACTGATCCTTGCAGCACACCACTAGGCACAGGCTTCCAGTCAGAGAGGCAGCTGTTTACTACCATTCTCTGGCTTCTCCCACAAAGCCAATGCCTAATCCAATTTTCTACCTCATCTTGAATGCCAAACAAATTAACCTTCTTGACAAACCTCCCACGCAGGACCTTGTCAAATGCCTTGCTAAAGTCCATGTGGAAAACAGGCACTGATTTGCCTTCATCAACTTTACTAGTAACTTCCTTGAAAAGCTCTATATGATTGGTTAGACATGACCTACCACACATGAAGCTATCCTTAATCAGTCCATGTCCATCCAAATACTTATATATCCAGTCCCTTAGAATATGATCCAATAACTTACCCACATCTGAAATCAGACTCACCGTTCTCTAATTTCATGCTTTGTGTTTAGAACCTTTCTTCAACAATAGTACAGCACTGGCTATCCTCCAATCATCTGGTACCTCTCCTGTTGCCAAGGATGTTTTATATATTTCTGTTCAGGCCTTAACAATTTCGATACTTGCCTCTTATAGGGTTCAAGGGACGACCTTGTCAGGCTCTGGAGATTTATCTATTCTGATTTGCTTCACTTCGATAGACTCTGGGTGCATCTCCTGAGTAAATACAGATGCAAAAAGTTATTTAAGATCTCCCCAATCTGCTTTGCCTGCACACATGGATTACCATCCTGGTCTTTCAGAAAACCAATTTTGTCTCTTGTAATCTTTTTGTTCTTAATATATCTGTAGATTGCCTAGGATTTTCCTTCACCTTGTCTGCTAGGGCAACAATGCATTCTTTTAGCCTTCCTAATTTCTTTCTTATATGTTCTCTGGCATTTCCTTTACTTCATAAGCACCTCATTTGGTTCCACCTAGCTATAGCTGCTACACACCTTCTTTTCCCCTCTTAACTAGGGCCTCATTATTTCTTGAAAACCAAGGTCCCCTATACTTGTTATCTTTATCTTTTATTCTGACAAGCACATATAAGCTTTGTACTCCCAAAATTTCACATTTAAAGACCTCCCACTTACCAAGTACACCTTTGTCAGAAAACAGCCTGTCCCGATCCACACTTTCTGATACCATCAGAAGAGGCCTTTCTCCAATTTAGAATCTTGACCCATAGACCAGACTTGTATCCTTCTATATTTCCTTTGAAACTAATGGCATTGTGATCACTTGATGCAAAGTGTTCCCCTACACAACCTTCTGTCATTTGTCTTGTCTCATTCCCTTATAGCAGATCAAGTATCACACACTTTCTTGTTGGGACTTTTGCATACTGATCACAGAAACTTTGCTGAACATATTTGAGAAACTCTATCCCATCTAGTCCTTTAAGAGTATGGGATTCCCAATCAATATGTGGGAGGTTAAAATCACCATTATAGCAACCTTTGTAGTAGTGCAATCTGCAATGATTTGAGTTGTAGTTTTTCTCATCTGTCTGTTGCAGTATCTAAACCATCATGGGCCATAGAGTCTGCTCATGTCTGTTCCATGTTCATACACCTTTTGCTCCCTCAGTAAATCAGGCAACATAGTTAAAGACCTCACCCACCTTACTTATTCTGACTTTTGTCCATATCACCAAGCAGAAGATACAAAGCCAAGAAGCACCTACCACAAGTTTCATGAACAACATCTATCCTGCTGCTATAAGACTATTGAACAGTCCCCTAGTCTGATAGTATGGAAAGATGGCGTCTTACTCTCAACAAAATACCCTATATCTTATTGTCTACCTGTACAACACTTTCTCTGTAGCTGTACACTTTATTTTGCATTCTGTTTTAACTTTACCTTGCACTCCTCAATGATTTGTTGTAATAAGATTATCTGTATGAATGGTACGCAAAACAAAGTCTTTCACTCTTACTTGGTACATTTGAGGTGGCATCATTTCAGTGTAACTGGTTACCCACTCTCAGATGAGCTCAACACCTTTTGTGCACACTTTGAAAGGGAAAATAAAACTACATCTGTGTGAATCCATGATCTTCATCTCAGAAACCAAATTTAGAACAACTTTCAAGAGGGTGAACCCCCGCAAGGTATCAGTCTCTGATGGTGTTCCAGGTAGGTCTCTGAAAATCTGTGCCAACCAACTGGCAGAATTGTTCAAGGACATCTTCAATTGCTCACTGCTGCAGCCAGAGATCCCCATTTGCTTCAAAAGAGTGACAATCATATCAGTGCCAAGAAGAGCAGGGTGAGATGCTTCAATGACAATCACAAGATGGCACTCACACCTATAGTGATGAAGTGTTTTAAGAGGCTAGTCATAGCTAGAATCAACTCCTGCCTAAACAAGGACCTGAACCCATTATAGTTAGCCAGTAGGTCTACAGTGGATGCAATATCACTGACTCTCCACTCAGCCTTGGATTACCTGGATAATTTAGGTTGAATACCCTTCATCCAAAATGCTTAGGATGGAAGTGTTTTGGATTTTGGAATATATAATAAGGATAGCTTGAGATCACCAACATTTCTGACCCTGAATTTATGTGCTAGTAGCAAGCAGTCTTTGTCTTACACTTGTTCATTATATATATACATATACACACACACACTTAATAAAAATTATCATCATTAATGTAATGAAATTATAATGTGTCCAGGGTAACAAGAACAACTCAGCAGCAATGGGAGAATACCTGATCAACAACAAACAATAGCAGGCTTTCAGTCTACACCTACAATACTGTATTTTGATTAAAAGGTTACAGAACACTATTTGTATTTTACTTTTTTTAGGATTTATGTAAGGTATAAAAACAATTAGCATTGTATTGTGGTGGTAGATTTTCAACAGCGACACCTTAAGAATTTAATGCCATTCCATGTTCTTAAACTTCTGCACCAGTCAGCTGAATATTCACAATTGCCTTCAATTTTTAGTTCGTCGTGATAGATCTTTGCTTGTTTCATATTCAGCATACCATTAAGCGGCATATGTTCACTCCGATGCTGATGATACACAATTGAGACGTTTACTTTTCAGTTTATGTGGTGTTTTTCTGTTTCTCGTTAACTTCTGTTGATTACATATGTGAGGTCACCTCTCAGAATTGTCTGTGGGGCGTAGTGACCTGTGCATCACCTGTGAACCTTCCCAGCATCTTGTGAAATTTTTCATTTGTACCGTCATGTCAGCGTAAAAAAAATAATTTTGCAGGTTTTTGGATTTTGGAATTTCAGATAAGAGCACTATTGCTGGACTTATTATTGATTATTATTGCTCATTATTGATTACAACTCAGCATTCAATAGATTCATACCCCCAGCTCTAATCAATATGCTAGAAAACCTGGCC
The DNA here is from genome assembly GCF_030144855.1 of Hypanus sabinus. Taxonomy (NCBI): domain Eukaryota; kingdom Metazoa; phylum Chordata; class Chondrichthyes; order Myliobatiformes; family Dasyatidae; genus Hypanus; species Hypanus sabinus. The sequence goes on along the minus strand of NC_082722.1, from coordinate 73,776,222 downwards.
CTCCTTCCCTCTCTCTGCATCTGGATCCTTGACTTCCTCACCAGGAGACCACAGTCTAAACAGATCAAAAATAACATCTTTTTCTCATTGACAATCAATACTGGTGCAACCTCAAAGATGCATGATTAGCCCACTGCTCTACTGTCTACACCCATGACCAATTGGCTAGGAACTGTTTAAATACCATCTGTAAATTTGCCGATGACAACTATTGTTGGCAGATTTTCAGATGGTGATAAGCAGGTATAAAAGAGCAAGATAGATCGGCTGGTTGAGTGGTGTTGCAATAATAACTTTGCATTCAACATCAGTAAGGCCAAGGAATTGATTGTGGACTTCAGGAAAGGAAAGACAAGGGAACACACATTGAACAACCTGCCTGGTGAGATTGGGTGGGGTTCACTCTCCCAGTAGTAGTGCCCGATCTGTGGAAAGGGTAAAACTGCTCACCTTTTCCACTGCTATTCCTTATCAAGAAATTAGCAGTGGAAAGGGTGAGCAGTTTTACATTCCTGGGTGCAAACATCTCTGAGGGTCTATTTTGGGCCCATCATATTGATACAATTACAAACAACGCACAACAGCAGCTATGTCATTTGGAACTTGAGGAGAATTAATATGCTACCAAAGACACTTGCAGATTTCTACAGATGCACCATAGAGAGCATTCTAACAGGTTGCATTACCATCTAGTATGGAGGAGCACTGCAAAGGATCAAAGAAAGCTGCAGAAAGTTGCAAACTCAACCAGTTCCATCATGGGCACCATTCTTCCCAGAATCCAGGACACCTTCAAAAGGTGACACATCAGAATCAAAATCAGAATCAGGTTTATTATCATTGGCATGTGGCATGAAATTTGCTAACTTAGCAGCAGCAGTTTAATACAATACATAATCTAGCAGAGAGAGAAAATAATAATAAATAAGATCAAACATAATAATAAGCAAACAAGTAAATCAATTATGTATATTGAATAGATTATTAAAAATGTGGAAAAACAGAAATACTGTATATTAAAAAAGTGAGGTAGTGTCCAAAGCTTCAAAGTCCATTTAGGAATTGAATAGCAGAGGGGAAGAAGCTGTTCCTGAATCACTGAGTGTGTGCCTTCAGGCTTCTGTACCTCCTACCTGATAGTAACAGTGAGAAAAGGGCACACCATGGGTGCTGGAGGTTTTTAATAATGGACACTGCCTTTCTGAGATACCGCTCCCTAAAAAATGTCCTGGAAGTCAAGGATCCAATTACAGAGAGAGGTACAGAGGCCCAGGTTCTGCAACTTCTCAATTAGGGTTGTTGGAATGATGGTATTAAATGCTGAGCTATAGTCGATGAACAGCATCCTGACATAGGTGTTTGTGTTGTCCAGGTAGTATAAAGCCATGTGGAAAGCCATGGAGATTGCGTCTGCCGTCGACCTATTGTGACAAAGGCGAACTGCAGTGGGTCCGGGTCCTTGCTGAGGTAGGAGTTCAGCCTAGTCATAACCAGCCTTTCAAAGCATTTCATCAGAAAGGAAGCATCCAACATTAAGTGCTCTCATAACCCGGGACATGCCCTCTTCACATTGCTTCCAGCAAAGAGGAAGTACAAGAGCCTGAAGCTCAGTGTTTCAGGAACAGTTTCTTCCCCTCTGCCATCAGATTTCTGACTTGACAATGAACCTATGAACACGCCAGTATTTCCCCTTTCTTTTTGCTCTACCTATTAATTTTTATATTAATAAAAGTTATAAACTACAAGTATATGCATATGTATTGCAATGTACTGCTGCCACAATACATGTATAGCAAATTTCATGACATATGCTGGTGATATTAAACATGATTCTGGTTCTATTTAAATGTAGATTAAAAGGAATTTCTGCTCTCAAATGTTCGTGAATATTTGGGATTTTATAATGAGCAGAAATGCAGAAGATGTTTTACTAAAAAAGTGTTCAAAGCAGATATGAAGGGAAATAGAATTAGGGAGAAATGGTATGAGAGTGGAATTGACATCAAATGAGCTTCAGTCTTATCAATGGTGGATATGCCTAAAGGGTTTGTTTTGTATGTTCATGTGTTTTCATAAATGAAGGTTGCATTATGAGGTTAGAACATTAGTAAAAAGAAAAGACATTTTGAATAGTACGTTGATCTGATTAAAATGTGCATAACTGGGAGTGTCATTTTCAGATTGGACACTGTGGAATTGTTTCTACTAGTTAGAGAGCAAATTGTTCTCTCAAAAAAAGGGACTAAGCATTGCAAGGACGTGGCTGAGGACAAACCCAAGTGCAGGATACAGGTACGGAGACAGAGTCAGAAGGCATTAGCACCATAGCAAGTGTGGAAAAGGTATAGAACAACACAGCATCATGCAGGCCATAATGCCATGCTGACACTTAAACTCTGCTTCCCATATAACCCTCCACCTTAAATTCCTCCATATACCTGTCTAGTTGTCTCTTAAATTTCACCAGTGTATCCAGGAGAGTTCTTACATGGAGACCAGGTTCACACAGAGAATCCAGGAGACAATACAGAACTTAAAACTGCCAGTCCTAAAGAACCAGGAAACAAGGTTACTCATACAAGAGTCAACCAACAAACTAGGATTTCTTTGCTGTGATTCCAGAGTTTTTATCCTGCACTTACTGATGGGAAGCTGGTGTTTGTAATTAGTGGAACTGGGAATGATAGGAAATTAAACAAGGAGGTTGAGGTCCAATCACTGAGGTAATAGCAAGGTGGGTGTTGCCTGATGGGACTATGACACTAAGTTGAGAGAAACTTCATCCTTTGTTTGACTCTATCCTATACTTTGTGAATAAGGGTATCTAGCCCACCAGGGGAGTGAATCCTCCCCAGTACAGTAGGTTCTGAGATTGGATGTCCATGCAAGCGGGAGGGCAGGAAGCATGAGGACTAGTGACACCCTGGGTACATGAGTCTGGAGCTTGAGGTGTAGTACTTAGGGTCCCATCTTCAGCTGGTCCTGTGGTTGAAGACTGAAGCCTGAAAGTCAATGCAAGTCTGGAAGTCAAACCCTATGGCCAAAATCCCAAGGTCTACAAGTCTGAAGGCCACTGGAGAAGTCAGAGGCCCATTGCCTGTGAGTATGTGAATTCACTGAAGGATGGAGGCACAGAGGCCATACTGGGGTTGGAGAATTATGTGGGTGGGTAGGAGGAATGAAAGAGGCTTGTATTACTATCGTTGCTTTATTGCTTCTATGTTCTGTTTTGTTGTGCTCTGTGTTGTTCTGCTGAGTGTTGTGGGCATGCTTTGTTGGCACTGGAACGTGTGGCAACAATTGTAGGCTGCCCCCCCAGCACATCCTTATGTTGTGTTGGTTACTAACACAAAATATGCATTTCACTGTATATTTCAATATAATAATTATGTACTATATATATCATATTTATGTGATAATAAATAAATCTGAATCCTTCTTTACTCAAACATTTATGACTCTTTAGCATAAAAGACCATAAGACATAGGAACAGAATTAGGCCATTTGGCCCATCAAATCTACTCTGCCATTCAATCACAGCTAATTGTTTTTTCCCCTCCTCAGCCCTACTCCCTTAAAGCCAGGCCTCAACAACTGCCTGTGGTAATAAATTCCACATATCCACCATCCTCTGGCTAAAGAAATTTCTCCCCATCTCTGTTTTAAATGGACATCTCTCTATCCTGAGGCTGTGTCCTCCTGTCCTAAACTCCCCCACCATGAGAAACATCCTTTGCACATTTACTGTTTCTCAGCCTCTTAACATTCAAAAGGTTATCCTTCTAAATTCTAGTGAGTACAAACCCACAGCTATCAAATGTTCCTCATATGATAAGCCTTTCATTCCTGGAATCATCCTTGTAAACCTCCTCTGAACCCACTCAATACCAGCACATCTTTCTTAGATGAGGAGCCCAAAACTGTTTCTAACACACAAGGAGAGGCCTCACCAATGACTTATAAAGCCTTAGTAACACATCCCTGCTCTTGTGTTCTAGAACTCTTGAAATGACCTGCTTGCTCACCAGCGACTCAACCAACAAAATAATCTTAAGAAGGACTCCCAAGTACCTTTGCCTCTCAGATTTTTGGATTTTGGAATAGTCTGTACAATTATTTCTACTACCAAAGTGCATGACCATGCACTTTCCAACACTGGGTTTCATTTGTTACTCTCTTGCCATTTTCCTAAGACTGATGCAGAATTCTCATTTAGTTCACTTGCCACCTCCTTGCCATTCGTTATTATTTCTTCGGCCTCATTTTATAATGGTTCTGTACCCACTCTCATCTTTTATTTTTTACATACTTGAAGAAGTTTTTACTGTACACTTTGATATTGTTTGCTAGCTTGCATCCTTTACTATGATATTCCATCCTTTTCTAACAGTTTGCGCCACAATTAAAGTCAAGGATTGATGCAAGTGACCCTGCATTATGGTCACTTGAGCAATAAAAATTTGCCCCAACAGAATTGTAATCATTGAGTTATGAGGGAATATTGCATGGATACAGGCCCTTTGGCCTAAAGAGCCCATGCTGTAATCATGCTCACCTTCTGTATGTAAAAGTTGTCCCATTAGGTCCCTTATAAAACACTTATCCTATTCAGGTGACTGGTCTTGACCTCAAACGTGGACGGTCCATTTCCCTCATAGATGCTGCTTGACACGTTAAGTTCCTCCAGTGCTTTGTGTGTCATTTCAGTCTTCAATGAGCTATCTCCAATTCTAAAATACATAAAAACAAGGAATACAAATTAGCCAACATCTTTGCAGAGAAAAAACGTTCAGGTCAAAGATTCAGAACAAAGTCAGAAAATTGAGTGTCTATCATTTCTAGCATAAAGCCATTATCTTTAATGTCAACTCTGTTCATCCATTTTGCTGAATATATCCGGCACTTTTATTTCAGATTTCCTAAATCTGTAGAATTTTATTTTCCCCTTATTTTGAAGCTCCACATTCAGATAAAATTTCTTCTCAGCATTTATTGAGATGAGCTCCATTGGAATGTTAGTAAGTTTCCATAAGTTACTGCTCATTGTGCAGATTCTGCTCTCTCCTTGGCTTTATGGGGGCCGCTGAGTACCCTCACTGCTGAGTGATCCTCCAGAGGGCTATGAATCAAAAAGTGGGACTCGTGGACTCGGGCTGCTGGGAGACAAGCAGGGCCTGAACAACACTAGCTGGGTTTACCTGGGTGAGATTGTCTGTTGTTGATAGGCTCAAAACACCCAATGACCCCAAGCTACATCACTGATGATGCATCCCAGCATATCCTACGATGCATCTCTGCTTCACAAGGGTATATAAGTTACAAGCTTAAGTCTTAGGCATTGGATTTGAAGCTACAGCTTTTTGAACCGCAGATAAGACTACCTCAACAGAATTGGGAATGGCACAGGAACCTTAGATTTGAGCCTTTCACTGTCTGAACCAGTGGGGATGGAGGCATATGTGTTTTCTAGGGACTTTGCAATCTGAGCACACTTTCCCACATACCCCAAAATCTGATCTGTCATTGCTGCAATCCCTATGAGCGGACAAATACATGAGCCCCACATTTAATTAAGTTGAAGAAAAGGCTCTTCACTTCAAATGGAAAAAAAATGGACAGTTTAAGAGAACTGGTTGTTCGTCAGTAAATCAGAGTTTGCTGTACACTCTACTAGTTCCATTTGATCTGCTTCTAAGCCAGGAAGACACAATGAAAAACCCATGGGGCAATGGTTGTTAAAATTATTCAAAAGGTTGATGTACTGGCAAAGGGAAAATAATTATCCCAGTTGTTCTTTATGTGACAGAAAATTTTAAAAATATGATAATTTATTGGGCTTCCAACAATAAATAAATTTGGTAATGGTTGGGATATCTCCTAAACAGCAAATTAATACATTTTGCTCACTTGAAATACTTCAGTGTGCTTTTAGAAATAATAGCCTCAATCATGATCTTAACCCAACTTAACTGTTCACAACCCAGTGATTAAGTCACAGCAGCACACAGAGAAGTTAAGTAAGAAGTTGGAGGTGATAAGAGGAAAAGGGAAAGGGCTGGAGAAAAAGGAGTCTGGCAGGAGAGGAGAGTGGACCATAGGAGAAAGTGAAGGAGGAGGAGCACCAGAGGGAGGTGAAAGGTCGATAAGGAAGCGAGGTTAGAGGCCAATGTGGGGAATGACGAAGAGGAAAAGGAGAAGGGATAAAAAAAATTCCCTGAAGTTGGAGAGATTGATATTCATGCGATCAAGTTGCAGGCTACCTAGTTGGAATATGAGGTTTTCCTCCCCCAACTTGAGAGTGGCCTCATTGTGGCAGAAGAGAAGGCCATGGACCGACATATCAGAATGGAGATGGGGATAGGAATTATAATAATTGGCCACTGGGAAATCCAGTGTTTTCTATACTGGTGGGTTCTATATATAGTACTCACTGCCCTCTGTGTAAATCACAGGTTTTTTTCTTCGAAGAGAAAGCCACTTTTAAAGCAAGCTTTTAGTGTTTATATTACATTTACATCTTTATTTGGTCACAAGTGCATTATAAACAAAGAATTGTTTTTGAATTGCAGCCAATGCATTATAGAGGGGAACCCCTACCTCTAATTTTATTTAAAAAGTGTCAATAAAATGATGTAAAAAGAAAAAGAGCAGGCTGCTTTCACCCTTGGGACTATTTTACCACTCAAATAGATCATAGCTATTCTGTAATAGAATCATAGAGATACACAGTGCAGAAACAGACTGTTGGGCACAATTTGTCCATGCTGACAGTTGTCTTCCTGAGCTGTATCCACCCATCTGCATTTGGTCCATATCCCTCTAAACCTTTCCTATTCATGTCCCTATCTAAATGCCCTTTAGGCATTGCAATTTTACCCATCTCCACCATTTCCTCTGGTAAAACTGATGTCTGGGATTTGTTTTAATTTTTTTCCTTTATGTACTTACTGCCTGTTACACCTCTGGCCCTTAGCAGAGCAATGAAGACCTTCACCTCTGTTTGTCCTTGGCCATCTTCTCTACTGTGCCACAGGCATGGTTCAGGGTTCTCATTTCTGCATCTAAGCTATGGCACCAAGTTGTCTTTGGTCTGCTGGGTTCCTCCACCCTTCAGGGGTCCAGTGAGGTGCACTCTTGATGATAGAGTTGGCCTTTTTTCTCATTATATGCCCAATATATTTCCAATGTTTCCGCATGATCATTGTGGTCACATCCACTTTGTGATCTTTTTTGGCCAGAAAATATGGGGGATCTGCCAGAGGCTCGTGGTGTGGTGTGAAGATCCTTTTTATGCCGTTTATGTCTGCTGGTGGCATGGTGGCATCAGCGCTGGCCTTCGGGGTAAGAGGTCCTGAGTTCAAATCCGGCCGGCTCCCTTGCAAACTCTCCATTCATGCCTGGGTTGAGTGTTGAACTAGCAACTCGGCCTCGCAAAAAAAAAGGCTGGAGAGGGATGGGCTCCACCAGGTTTTCTTTGTCCTGGAGGCCACACACCTTATTTAGATCTCTCGTGGTTTTCTACACTTCTGTAAGGGTTACCCCTCAACCTCCCGCACTCGGGGCGGGGGGGGGGGGAACAAAGTTCAAAATACACTTATTATGAAAGTTTGTATACATTATACAACCTTGAGATTCTTCTCTTTACAGACAGCCACAAAACAAAGAAACTCAAAAGAAATTATAACAGAGATTGTAAAACTAGCCAATGCGCAGAGAGAAAAAGAAGCAAATTGTGTGAACAATAAAAGTAAGCAAACAGCATTCTGAACAAAAGAGAGTCCATAGACCTGAAGCTTGGAGCAGCAGGAGCAGGCAGCAGCTTCAGGCTCATTTTAGCGCAGAGTCGAGTAAACATTCCGGAGATCTCAGACATGGAGTCTGGAGTAGGCCACAGGCTTAGCCTCAGTTCAACGTAGAGACAAGTGAATGCTGTAGAGCACTCAGACACGAAGCCCAGAGCAGCTGAAGTAGGACAGAAACTCAGGTCATCCCAGTCCTGGTCTATCCAGCTTTTTTAAATGGTTCAAGCTGTCCAGTCCAGGAAAAATTACTGTGAGTCTTTCCTGCACCTTTTTCAACTTAATGACATCTTTCCTAAAGCTGAGTAATCAGAAATGTGAACAATACCTCATGTGGTCTCATGCGTGGCTTTTCTAGTTGTGACATTATGATCCAACTCCTCAATTCCACACGGCGACTGCTGAGGGTAAGCACGCCAACTGCCTTCTTCACACCCAGTCTACATACACTCATTGGCCATGGTATTCAGTACAATTGTACAGCTGTTAGTTAATGCAAATATCTAATCAGTCAATCGTGTGGCGGGAACATAATGCGTAAAAACAGGCAGACATGGTCAATAGTTTCAATTGCTATTCAGACCAAGCATCAGAATGGGGAACAGAAGTGATCTAAGTGACTTTACCTGTGATTGTTGGTGCCAAGCAGGGTGGTTTGACTATCTCAGAAACAGCTGATCTCCTGGGGTTCATATGCATAACAATCTCTAGAGTTTACAGTGAAAGAGGTAAAATAAATCCAGTGAGCAGTAGCTCTATCCACGAAAATGCCTTGTTAATGAGAGAGGTCTGAGGTGAATGGATAGATTGGTTCAAACAGGACGCACATCTTTGAAGAAGTAACAAGAATGATAGACTGGAGAATTGGTTGATGTTGTGTGTTTGGATTTTCAGAAGGACTTTGACAAGGTGCCACTCGTGGAGGTGCTTCACAAGCCACGAGACCATGGTATTACAGGAAAGATTCTAGCACAGATAAAGCAGAGGCTGATTGGCAGGAGGCAAAGAGTGGGAATAAAGGAAGCCTTTGCTGACTGGTTACCGGTGTCTAGAGATGTTCCACAGGGGTTGGTGATGGGACTGATTTTTGTCATATATCAGTGATTTAGATGATGGAATTGATGGATTTGCAGATGATATGATATGAAGATAGGTCGAAGGGCAGGTAGTTTTAAGGAAGTAGAGAAGCTACAGAAGAACGGGCAGATTAGGAGAATGGATAAAGAAATGGCAGGTGGAATACAGTGTCGGGAAGTGTACGGTGATGTGCCTTGGTAGAAGAAGTGAAAGGGCTGACTATTTTCCAAATAGAGAGAAAATACAGAAAACTGAGACACAAAGGGACTTAGGAGTCCTTGTGCATGTTTTCCTAAAGGTTAATTTGCAGGTTGAATCTGTGATAAGGAAGGCAACTACAATGTTAGTATTTATTTCAGGAGGATGTAGCGTTGAAACTTTATAAAGCACTGGTGCAGCCTCACTTGGAGTATCTTGAGCAGGTTTTAGCCCTTTACCTTAGAAAGGATGTGCTGAAACTGGAGAGGGTTCAAAGGATGTTCACAAAAATGATTCCAAGATTGAATGGCTTGACGTATGAAGAGTGTCTGATGGCTCCAGTCCTGTATTCACTAGAATCCTGAAGAATGACAGGTGAACTCATTGAAATCTATTGAATGCTGTAAGGCCTTGATAGAGTGGATATGGAGAATATATTTTCTATGGTAGGAGAGTCTAAGACCAGTGGACACAGCCTCAGAATAAAGGGCCATCCTTTTAGAATGGAGATGAGGAGGAATTTATTTTACCAGAGAGTGGTGAATCTGTGGCATTCTTTGCCACAGGAGGCTGTGGAGGCCAAGTCTTTACGTATATTTAAGGCACAGGTTGATAGATTCTTGACTTGTTGGAGAATGAGGGATGCAGGGAGAAGGTAAGAGAAAGGGTCTGAGAGGGAAAATTGAATCAGCCTTTATGAAGTGGAGTAGACTTGATGGTCCAAATGGCCTAATTCCGCTTCATTATCTTATGGTCTTATGTTGAACTTTGGAGTGGATGGGCTACACAGCAAAAAGCCACAAGCATACACCCAGAGGTCACTTTATTACATACAAGAGGTGTGTAATAATGTGGTCACTGAGTGTATGTACCCATTTTCTTGTAATTACCTACATGTACACTTTAGTCGCTCTGTTTTACATCATTTTCCTGGGAATTGCCAATGGTTGTGTATGTTCTGCCGTTTTTTAACTTACCAATGTTCAAGATCTTACACTTGTCCTAGTTAAACCCCATCTGTGATTTCTTGGTGATACCCTTATTGTTCAAAGTACATTTATTATCAAGATATGTATACATTATCCAACATACAACATAGAAGCTCACAGCACATTACAGGCCTCTCAGCCCACAAGGTTGTACCAACCATGTAACCTACTCTAGAAACTGCTAGAATTTCCCTAGTGCATAGCCCTCTATTTTTCTTAGCTCCATGTACCTATCTAAGAGGCTCTTAAAAGATCCGATTGTACCCACTCCCACATCGCAGCAGGAAGTGCATTCCACACGCTCACGCTCTGTGTGGAAAAACTTACCCCTGACACCCCCTCAGTACCTATTTCCAAGCACCTTAAAACTATCAAAACACAAAAATCTCTATTACTGGGCTTCAGCCCTCTCTTCCCCACCATTCCTGATGAAGGGTCTTGGCCCAAAACGTTGGCTACTCTTTTCTCTCAGATGCTGCCTGGCCTGCTGAGTTCTTCCAGCATTGTGTATGTATACCTTCAAACTATGCCCCCTCATGTGAGCAATTTCAGCCCTGGGAAAAAGCACAATCAATGCCCCTCATCTATCAGGTCACCTCTCATCTTCTGTTGCTCCAAGGAGAAAAGGCCAAGCACACTCAACCAATTCTCATAAGGTACACCCTCCACTCCAGGCAACATCCTTGTAAATCTCCACTGCACTCCCTCTATAGTCTCCACAGTCTTCTTGTAATGAGGTGACCAAAAATGAACACAATACTCTAAATGTGGCAAACACAAGGAAATCTGCAGATGCTGGAAATTCAAGCAAAACACATGAAATGCTGGTGGAATGCAGCAGGCCAGGGAGCATCTATAGGGAGAAGCACAGTTGACATTTCGGGTTGAGCCCCTTCGTCAGGACTAACTGAAAGAAAAGATAGTAAAGGATTTGAAAGTTGGGGGGAGGGGGAAATCCAAAATGATAGGAGAAGACAGGAGGGGAGAGATAAAGCTAAGAGCTGGGAAGGTGATTGGCAAAAAGAGCTGGAGAAGGGAAAGGATCATGGGACGGGAGACCTAGGGAGAAAGAAAGGGGGAGGGGTGCACCAGAGGGAGATGGAGAACAGGCAGAGTGATGGGCAGAGAGAGAGAAAAAAACAAACAACTAAGTATGTCAGGGATGGGGTAAGCAGGGGAGGAGGTGCATTAACGGAAGTTAGAGATATCAATGTACATGCCATCAGGTTGGGGGCTACCTAGACCGAATATCAGGTGTTCTTCCAACCTGAGTGTGGCTTCATCTTGACAGTAGAGGAGGCCATGGATAGACATATCAGAATGGGAATGGGACTTGGAATTAAAATGTGTGGCCACTGGGAGATCCTGCTTTCTCTGGCAGACAGAGTGTAGGTGTTCTGTGAAACGGTCTCCCAGTCTGTGTCGGGTCTCACCGATATATAGAAGACCACACTGGGAGCACCGGACGCAGTATACCACACCAGCTGACTCACAGGTGAAGTGTCGCCTCACCTGGAAGGACTGATTGGTGGTGATGGAGGAAGTGTAAGGGCAGGTGTAGCACTTGCTCCGTATACAAGGATAAGTGCCAGGAGGGAGATTGGTGGGACGAATGGACAAGGGAGTTGTGTAGGGAGCGATCCCTGCAGAAAGCAGAAAGTGGGGGGAGGGAAAGATGTGCTTGGTAGTGGGATTCACCTGTGAATCGGCTGGTGTGATATGCTGCGTCTGGTCCCATGATCCTTTCCCTTCTCCAGCTCTGTATCCCTTTTGCTAATCAACTTTCCAGCTCTTAGCTTCATCCCCCCCCCACCCTGTCTTCTCCTGTTATTTCAGATTTCCCCCTCCCTCTCCCACTTTCAAATCTCTTACTACCTTTTCTTTCAGTTAGTCCTGAAAAAGCATCTCGGCCTGAAACGTCAACTCTAAGTGGGGTCTGACCAAGGTCTTAAATAGATGTAACATTACTTCACGGCTCTTGAACCAATCCCATGGTTGATGAATGCCAACACACCATATGCCTTCTTCACAACACTCAACCTACGCAGCAGCTTTGTGTGTCCCATTGACACAGGACCCATAATCTCTTAGATCCTTCACACTGCCAACAGTCTTACCATTTATTTTATCTTCTGATCTTGAGATTCATCTCATAACAGGCAGACTCAAAACAAAGAAACCCAAAAGAACCAATTTAAACAAAAGAAGACCTTCAAACACCCAAAGTGCAGAGAGAAAAAAAATCAAATCATTAAAACAATAAAAGCAAGCAAATTGCATTCAGAACTGAATCCCACAAAGATAGCTCTGTCCATAGACCCTTTGTTCATTGCAGAGCTGAATAAACGTGGTGGAGCAGTGAGCCACACCGTCCAGTCCTCACCTCATACCTGACTCCCTAACCTTTGCAATCTAACGTGGTGCTTAAATCATCCAAACACTGGGTTCAGTCTCTTTGATACATTTCGGGGCCAGGACCCCTGCATCTTGATTCTGCCTGTACCCAACCTTTCCGATTCAGCCAGCATTTAAATCAATAGAATCTTCAGTTCACTATATTGAATGGCAGAGCAGACTCAATGGGCCGAGTAGCCTACTTCTGCTCCTATATCTTATGGTTTTGTATCACAAAATTTGTTGTCACAGGAAAAATTGGTCTGTTGTTGTTTATGTTCTATACTAAAGACTTGAATGATAACGTGGTAAACTGGATCAACAAATTTGTGGGTTACACCATGACTGGGAGAGTAGTGGACCAGGTTATCAAAACCTATAGCATGATTTTGATCAAATGGGAAAGTGACCTGGAAAATGGCAGATATGATTCCAAGTGTGAGGTGTTGTATTTTTGGAAGAAAGACTGTGTAAGATGTACACAGTATATGGCAGTGCACTGCGGTGTGTGGTGGAATACAGCAATCTGGGTATACAGATTCATTATTCATTGAACATGGCAACACAGTTGCATCAGGCCCTGAAGACAACTTTTGGCAAATATACCTTCATAAATCATGGCTCTGAAACAGGAGTTGGGATGTTGTGCAAAAGTTGTATATTACACAGGTAATGCCAAATTTGAGGTATTGTGTGCAGTGCAATAAGATTGTAAGAGTGCAGAAAACATTTATAAGGATGTTGCTGAAACTTGAGTACTTGACTTACAGGAAAAGGTTGAATAGATTAGGACTTTGTTCCCTGGAATTCAGGAGAATGAGGGGAGATCGTGAGGACTATAGAGAAAGTGAATGCTTACAAGCTGAGGTAAAATGAGATTAGAACTGGAGGTCATCAGTTTAAGAGGAAAGATGAAATATTTAAGAGGAATCTGAGGAGAAACTTTTTTCATTCAGATGATGGTGCAAGTGTAGAATGTGCAAAAGGTAGATGCGTGTCTAACTGAAAATTTTAAGATAAATTTGGATAAGTACATGGGTGGGAGAGGTTTGGAGGGATATGGTCTAGCTGCAGATGAATGGGCTAAACAGAAAATGAGATCAACATGCAGGAGATTGGCCAAAGATTATGGTATGCTATAGGTCTGCGACACAATGAATGGTAACAATACCAATTGCATTCTCATTCAAACAGTTAATGTTAAATAACTCCACCTAACCACATAACTGCTGTTGCACCCTATCACCTAATGCTTTTGATCAATAGAAATCTGTCAGTGTCAGGCAACAGAATTTATTAATCCAGTCTCATTCCACATTTGTCTTTCAACTAATATTTGATATGTTGATTCTTGATTACCTTCACTCTAATAGGACTACAACAAAGAACAGTCATGGACTGAGTGAAACTTTGTCCTTTCAAAAGTTTTAGATACAACTGAGGTCCTATTAGGAAAAACCTAATGCCTTCTCATGCCAAGTGTCTGACCATAAAAAGAACGCTCCCGTCACAATGTCCTGTTGTGAAACTATATGTGATACTCACAATACTCTCATAATGCATTCTGTCTCATGAATCTTTTTTCAAACTTGCTTGTCATATTTGAGTTTGTTAAACTTCTACGAGTAGAAGGAATGATACTCTGAGCTGTTTAGACCTTGTTTGCAAATGCTGTAGAACACTGCAGGACAGAAACAGGCCCCTTGACTCATTTAGTCCATGCTGAACTATTTTTCTGCCCAGTCACAATGATTTGCACTTGGACTGTAGCCCTCTGTACTGCCCCACCATCCGTGTACCTATCCAAATCTTCCCACTACTTCTGCTGGCAGCTCGCTCCACACTCTCACTAACCTCTGAAGGAAGAGGTTCCTCCTCATGGTCACCTTAAACTTTTCAACTTTCATCCTTAACACATGACCTCCAGTTCAAGACTCACCCAACCTCAGTGGAAAAAACCTGCTTGCACCTACCCTATTCATAGCCCTCATAATTCTGTATGCACTTATTAAATTCTCCCTCATTCTTGTACATTCTAAGGAGCAAAATTAGGCCATTCTGCTCCGCCAAGCAATCATGGCTGATCCTTTTTTTCCCTCCTCAGCCCCTCTCCCCAGCCGTCTTCACAGAACCTTTGATGCCATATTCAATCAAGAACCTATCAAGCTCTGCCTTAAATAGATCCAATCACCTGGCCTCCATAGCTGCTTGTTATAACAACTTCCACAAATTTACAACCCTTACAAAATTAAGAGTCAGAAAAGATATGACACAAATGTTCCTAAGCTATAACATGCCAAAAAATAAGCAAGAATACATAACTTATTCCTCTTTGCTTTTACCATGCCCTCACTTATATGAGGGAGAAGTATAACACACATGTATCAATATCACAATGGAATAAAGGGAATTACAGAGGCATGAGAGAGGAGCTTGCCCAGGTGGATTGGAGGAGGATACTGGTGGGGATGACGGCAGAGCAGAGATGGCTGAAGTTTCTGGGAATAGTTCACAAGGTGCAGGATTGATTTGTCCCACAGAGGAAGACGTTCTCAAATGGCAACCAGGGCTGACGAAGAAAGTTAGGACTACATAAAGGTCAAGGACAGGGCAGATAAAGTGAGTGTGAAGTTGGATGATTGGGAAGCTTTTAAACTCCATGAAATGCAACTAAAAAAGCTACAAGGGAAAAGATGAAATGTGAGGGCAGACTAGACAATAATATAAAGTTGGATACTAAAAGTATTTAATTTATATAAAAAGTAAAAGGGAGATGAGCATTGATATTGGACCACTGGAAAATGATGCTGGTAAGGTAGTAATGAGGTCAAAGAAATGGCAGATGAACGTAATGGGTACTTTGCATCTGTCTTCACCGTGGAAGACACGAGCAGTGTGCCAGAGCTCTGTGAGTGTCAGGGAGCAAGAGTGAGTGCCATTGCTATTACGAAAGAAAAAGTGCTAGACATAGTCAAAGGTCTTTAGGTGGATAAGTCACCTGGGCCAGATGGACTACATCCCAGAGACCTGAGAGAGGTTACTGAAGAGGTAATAGATACATTGGTCATGATCTTTCAAGAATCTGGCATGGTCCCAGAGGACTGGAAGATAGTAAATGTCACTCCACTCTAAGATGGGATGATGGCAAATGAACTGGAATTATAGGCCAGTTAGCCTAACCTCAGTTATTAAGGATGATGTTTTGAGATACTTTGATACTAATGATAAAATAAGTCAAAGTCAGTATGGTTCCTGAAAATGGAAAACTTTCCTGAGAAATCTGGAAGAGTTCTTCGAGGAAGTAACAAACAAAGTGGACAAAGGAGAGGTAGTGGACGTCATTTATTTGGATTTTCAGAAATCATTTGATTAAGTACCTTACATGAGGCTGTTTAACAAAATAAAATCCTATGGGGTATTACAGCAAAGATACTGACATGGATAGCAGAATGGGTGACAGGCAGGAGTCAGCGAGTGGGAATAAAATGGACTTTTTCTTCTTGGCTGCCAGTAACGACTGGTGTTCCTCAGGAGTTAATATTGGGACTGCTACTTTTCATATTGTTTGGCAATGATTTGGATAATAGAATTGATGGCTTTGTGGTAAAGTTTGTAGATGATTCTAAGATAGGTGGAATGGTTGGTAGAGCTGAGGAAGAAATGCAGCACAACTTAAATGAATTGGGAGAATCGTCAATAAATGGCAGATAGAACACAGTTTTCAGAAATGTATGATTATGCACTTTAGTAAAAAGTGCAGACTATTATCTAAATGGGGAGAAGGTTCAAACATCAGAGGTGCAAAGGGACTTGTGATTCCTTGTAAAAGACTCCCAGAAGGTTAATTTACAGGTTAAGTCTATGGTAAATAAGGCAAATACAATTTGGCATTTATTTCAAGGGGAATAGAATATAAAAGCAAGGAGATCATGTAGAGCCTTTATAAGACATTAGTCAGGCTACACTTGAAGTATTGCCAACAGTTTTGGGCCCTATATCTCAGAAAGAATGTATTGTCATTGGAGAGACTCCAGAGGAGGTGCACAAGTGTGATTCCGGGAATGAAGTGGTAATACATAAGGAATGTTTGGCAAATTGGCTCTGTATTCTCTGCAATTTAGAAGAATGCATGGGGATCTCATTGAAACCTATCAAATGCTGAAAGGACTAGATAGGGTGGATGGGAAGAAGATGTTTCCTATGGTGGGGGTATCCAGAACTAGAGGGCATAGACTCAAAATTGAGGGGCAACCATTTAGGACAGAGGTAAGGAGGATTTTTTTTTAGCCAGAAAGTCATAAATCTGTGGAATGCTCTGCCACAGACTGCGGTGGAGGCCAAGTCAGTGTGTGTATATAAGCTGGATATTGATTGTTTCCTGATCGGTCAGGGCATCAAAGGATATGGTGAAAAGGCAGGTTTATGGGGTTGAGTAGAATCCAAAGGCAGACATGATGGAATGGTGGAGTAGCTGAATAGCCCGGATGGTCTAATTCTGATCCTATGTCTTATGGTCTCATGGTCCTATATGACTAGTTACTGTAATACACATAATAAATGTGTAATACAAATCAAATAGAAAACAGATACATGGCTCTTACACCAGGTAGAGCAATAACAATGCAGAATTAAGTGTAACAGCTACCGACAAAGTGCAGTGCAGCTGAATAGTAAAACATGGGATCATAACGAGATCGGTGAGGACAAGAATCCAAGTTAGTGTACTAAGGAATTACTTGGGTTTTTCCCAGGTGCTCTGGTTTCTACCCACTGATTCTTTATCAGTGGTGTACTGAGAGGCCCAAGAAATACAGCAGCTTGTTGACTATGGTCATTTCAGGGGTTTCTTTATTGCCACCAAGGTAGTGTGCAGCCCAAACCATCATGGCCTAAACACACTTCGTTCCATGATTTTTACCACATGTCTGTTGCATGAGAGAGTCTGGGAACAGAATCTCTCACTTTATATGGCCTTCATAGACTTTACAAAAATATTTGACTCTGCAAATCATCCTGTTCTTTGGCAGGTACTGTCCAAAATCAGGTGCCCAGAGAAATACCTCAAGATCCTGCAGCTCTTACACAATGATGTGAAGGCAACAGTGGCTCTGAAGCAGAAACCTTTGAGCTTGAGACCAGGGTCAAACAGGAGCTCATCAGTGTCCCAATTATGTTCGCCGGTTTCATGGCAGCCATTAAGGAGTTCAGGTTCTCTTTAGGACAGATGGGGACTCTTTATCTTAACAGGTTCAAGGCAAAGAGCAAAGTGTCAACTACTTGCTGAAACAGGATGATTTGGCAGATAAATGCATGGCTGAGAAGCTGGTGCAAGGGGCAGGGCTTCAGGTTATCGGATCATTGGAATCTCTTCTGGGGGAGATACGATCTGTACAAAAGGGTCATTTGCACCTGAACCAGAGGGGGACCAATATTGTTGCAGGTAGGTTTGTTGGAGTTTAGGGAGGACTTAAACTAATTTTGCAAGTGACTCAGAATAGACAGATGGTTAAAAAGGATATCAAAGTCAGACTGTCAGGAAGGGCACGCAGCTGATAGGACAACATTGCAGCCAGCAGGGTTAGTATCAGTGCACTAGGGATGCAAAATCAAAATGGGTAAGAAATACAACACCCAAAGTCTGTACTAAGGATGAGGTTTCAGGGTACTTGGAGGCATATGACAAAATACCATAGGTTAAAGTCAGCATGGTTTCCTTAAGATGGATTTTATTCAACTGCCGTGAATATTGTTTTCTCTAACTCCGGTAATTTCATTCCCTCCCTCCTTTTCTCTTTTTCTGTTCTGCATTCTGGTTACCCTCTTTTCTCACCTGTTCATAATGTCATTCTAGTTCCCTTTTTTCTTCCTTTCTCCCATTATCCACTGTCCTCTCCTATTAGATCCCTTCTTCTTTAGCCCTTTACCTCTTCCAGATATCATGCCACATCCTCACTACCCCATCCACTCTACTTCCCACTCACCTGGTTTCACCTGTTGTCTACAAGTTTGCACTCCTTCCATTCTCTCCACCTTTTTATTCTAGCTTCTGCCTCTTTCCTTTCCAGTCCAAAGAAAGGCCTTGGCCTGAAACATCAAAAGTTTATTCCTCTTCATAGATGCTGTATTGTGTGACTGTTGCTCAAAGTTAAGCTTATTGTTATGTACTGAAGTACAGGGGCAATGAAAATTTTAGTTGTAGCGGCATCACAGGCACATTGTATCAGATATACAACAGTCTTAAGAATAACATCAATTGAACATAAATTTTACACACACTTTACAAGAACAAACAGAATTAGGGGAAAAAAACTAAGTCAGTTGAAGTGCAGTGATAGAAGAGGCCATATACTGAGGTAGTGACATAGGGCTATTTCAGCTTGTTCAAGAACCAAGTGGTTGAAAGGAAGTAACTGTTCTTGAATGCAGTGGTATGGCACTTAGTGTTGCTGTGCTAAACAATCAAGTCCGGTCAGTTTGAAATCAAAAACACATTACTCTGAATTTGGCCTTTACTTTTGGATAATACGTGTTACTTTGATATTCAATGGTTGAATTCCTTTCTTAGAAAGATAGGGTCAGAGAGCGCAAAGACATGCTCTTTGGTCCAACTGATGTATATCCATCCAAATTAATCATATTTGCCCACATTTGGCCTTTCAAAACATTCCCTATCCAGGTATCTGTTTAGTTGTCTTTCCAATGTTGTTTTCTTTCTTGTCTCAACCACATCCTCTGGTGGCTCATGCAACATAGTTTGTATAAGATAATTCCCATTTATGTTCTTATTAAATCTCTCCCTTCTCTCTTTAAACTGCTTTCCTCTCATTCTTGATTCCCCAACCCTGAGGAAAAACCACTGTCCACATTCACACTCACTGAAAATGGCCACACAGATTGATGGGGTGGTTGAAAAGATATATGGCCTGCTTGCTTTTATTAGTCGAGACATTGAGTTCAAAAAGTTAAGAAGTTATTTGCAGCTTTATATTAAAAAAAACTCTTGATGGGCTGCATTGGATTGTCGTATGCTATACTGGCCGCCCCATTATAGGAAGCTTGTCAAGGCTTTAGAGAGGGTGCTGAAGAAGTTTACCAGGATGCTATCTGGATTAGAGGGCAAATGTTACAATGGGAGATTGGACATTCTTGGGTTGTTTTCTCTGGAGCAAAAGATGCTGAGGGGAGATCTAATAGAGGTTTATGAGATTGTCAGAGGCATAGATAGAGTTTTCCCCAGTTTTGAAAAATCAAAAACCGGTGGGCATACATTTAAGGTAAGGGGGGTTAATTTCAAAGATGTGAGGGGCAGTTATCTTTCACAGAGAATGGGTGCATGCCTGGAATGCACTGCCTGGGGTTGTAGAAGAGGTAGGTACATTTAGGACATGGACATTGTATAGGCAGGTAATTAGCTTAGTCACCTATAGGATTACACATTTAATTGGTTTGGCACAACATAGTGGGCTGAATGGCATGTTCTTGTACTCTACTGCTCTATGTTCTACATTCACCTTATTTATGCCTCTCCTGGTTTTATACACCCTGGAAGGTCAGCTTTCAGTCTCTTATGTTCCAAGGGGAAAAAATGCTGTTAAACCTTGTACATCTGTCAACAGGTAATAAGATACTGTTTTAACTACTCACTTGAAATAATGAGTTTTGGAATGATAGCATTTACATTGCACTGCCTTGTGACATCCATCTAGACATTGCATGGTAGGAGGCCATTTGCCCACATATGTCTGCTCTGAATGTTAACTGATAGAAATTCAATGCTTTTGTCCCTGTTTTTCTACATTTTATCAGGAAATAAGCAAGAGGCACAAGAGCCTGAAGCTCCACACTGCAAAGCTCAAAACAGTTTCATCCCCACTGCCATCAGCTTCATGAACTGACCTGGGAAACATTAACACTAGCTTAGACTCCTATTTTACACTTGCAGTTGTGTCACTGTTTATTTTGCAGTTTTAGTTAGAGAGAGAGAGATATAGACCATGTACAGGCAATTGGGACTAGTTTAGATGGGAATATTCGGGAATATTCATCAGCTTGGATCTCCATCAGTAGGGCCTGATACATCACCCCACTTCAAGATAAGAATATAATGTATAAAGCCATAATAGATTGCTTTTCACAAAGATGTTACTGTGTTTCTACCCATTGCAAAGTCTTTGACATTGAACATTTCAATTTCCTCTTGAGTACTGTGTTCAGATCTGGTTGTCTCATTATTGGAAGAGAGGGTACAGAGGAGATGTACCAGGATGATGCCTGCTTTAGAAAACATGTATTACGAGGATAATTTGAGCAAGCTAGGGCTTTTCTTTTTGGAAAGAAAGAGGATGAGAGGTGATGATAGAGTTTTTCAAGGTGATAAAGAGGCTGAGAGAGAGTGGACAGCCAAAGACTCTTTCCCAGGGCTGGAAGTCATTGAAACAAGAGGACATAACTTTAAGATGTTGGACAGAAAGTATACAGTTGGTGGGATTTCAGAGGAAGGAATTTTGCATGGTGTGTGGTGCCCATGGTAGTTTAAAAAAAACAGATACATTAGGGACTTTTAAGAGACTTTTAGATAGGCACATGGATAAAAGAAAAATAGAGTGTTATGTGGGAGAGAAGGGTTAGATTGATCTTAGAGTAGGTTAAAGTTTGGCACAACATTTTGGGCTGAATTGCCTGTACTGTGTAGTAATTTTCAATATCCTATGTTCTGCCTTGTTCTGTTATCACTCATTGAGCTTATAAAGGACTACATAGGAATAGAATGAGAGGATGGTTACTCCATAACTCTAGGAATTTACAACTCTATTTCTCTTTCCTTCCTATCACCCGAGTTTCCTTCACCATGTTCATTGTGATCTCACTCTCTAGGTCCCTAGCATGTTGCAATATGAATGTTCATGGTCCACTTGAATGCTTTTGATCAAGAAGGGAAAACAGTTATTACCCCTCAACCATTAGACTCTCGAGCCAGAGGGTATAACTTCCCTCAATTTCACTTGCCCCATCACTGAACAGTTCTTTCAACCTATTGAATCACTTTCAAGGACTCCTCACCTCATGTCTCAATGTTTAATGCTTATTTATTTATTATTATTATTTCTTTTTTGTGTCCTTTGGTATTTGTACTTTGCTGCCTTTTGCACATTAAATATTTGTCCGTTCTGTTGGATGCAGTCTTTCACAGATTCTATTCTGTTTCTTGGACTTACTGTGTATACCCACAAGAAAAAAGAATCTAGAGTTGTTATATGGTGACGTATACTGTATGTACATTGATAATAGACTTACTTTGAACTTTGGATGTTGTTACAGCTATGTTCTGCTGCTTATTCTCTCACACAGCAACAGACATGCGTTGCTTAGCAGAATTGTCATTAAGTTACTCCTAGGATCCAGCTAGGCACAATGTTATTACATATGCTCGATGGTGCAGATTAACAATATTACAACAGAGCTAATTTTCATTCAACTATGGAAAACTGTCTCTAAAATAATCACTATTAATAATTATAATAACAGTCTCAAATGGGTTGTGGCTCAGAAAAGCCAAATTGTGATCATTAAAACAAGACAGATTTTTATGAACAGTGATTGCCAGAAATGAATAGAAAGAGATAGATTTTCTCTCATCTCTTTGCCTAACAATACAGTGTCTGAAAAGAAAATAAGATTTACTTTTATAGGGCAACTTTTCTTAGTCTCAGGATTCCTCTCCCTCTTTGCAGTCTATTAAAGACTTTTGAAGAGTGTTCAGTGCAGTAATGAGAGAAGAACAACACGCAATGTCTGCGCAGGCAGATGCTGGGTGGCAAAGGTTTACAGCGTCAGAGATTGGGCTCAGTTCTCGCCGATATTTATAAGCAGTTTGTACTTTCTGCCATGGCCGTGTGGGTTTCCTTTGGCTGCTTCGGTTTCCTCCCACATTTCAAAAAACATACGGGTTAGTTGGTTATTTAGTCACATGGGTGTGTTATGTGTGTTAAACAAACCAGATGGAAACGGGGTCCAGGGCAAACCACCCCCCCCCCCAGGAACTATGCTGCTGATGAGAGAGAGAGAGAGATGAAGAACAGCGGGAGAGGGCATCTGCTACAGATAGGAAAGAGAGAGACGACTGATTATTATGGCTTCTTCACTGATTATTTACCTTTCGCTACAAAGACACTTCTTTGCTCGTTAACATTCCTGAGGAGACAGCAGGGAGTGGCCAGTTTGATGGACATGGACATGTTGAGTTGATGGATGGCTGATACCCCATCAGTGGGGATAAAAGACGGGTCTGGGGAGACACCCTCAAACACTGAAAGAGTGTTGTGCACCCACAGGAAGGTGGGGGCCTGGAGGATCGGTTCAGGAGAATCGGTCCGGAGCACGGTGGATGAAGGCAGACCAGTGGGGACTTGTGTGTGTGTCCGCCCTTGCCTGGGTGACGAGTCCATCACTGAAGAACAGTCTAGGCTGGAACCAAAGGGTCATAACCGTGACCGCAATGGTACAACGGAACATGAAGATGACGGAAGGTTTGCCTGCTGCAGCTGCTCAACTCTCTCTCTCTCTCTCTCTCTCTCTCTCTCTCTCTCTCCCTCTCTCCCTCTCTCCCTCTCTCCCTCTCTCCCTCTCTCCCTCTCTCCCCCTCTCTCCCCCTCTCTCCCCCTCTCTCCCCCTCTCTCCCCCTCTCTCCCCCTCTCTCCCCCTCTCTCCCCCTCTCCCCCCTCTCCCCCCTCTCCCCCCCTCTCCCCCCCTCTCCCCCCCTCTCCCCCCTCTCCCCCCCTCTCCCCCCTCTCCCCCCTCTCCCCCCTCTCCCCCCTCTCCCCCCTCTCCCCCCTCTCCCCCCCTCTCCCCCCCTCTCCCCCCCTCTCCCCCCCTCTCCCCCCCTCTCCCCCCCTCTCCCCCCCTCTCCCCCCCTCTCCCCCCCTCTCCCCCTCTCTCCCCCTCTCTCCCCCTCTCTCCCCCTCTCTCCCCCTCTCTCCCCCTCTCTCCCCCTCTCTCCCCCTCTCCCCCCCTCTCCCCCCCTCTCCCCCCCTCTCCCCCCCTCTCCCCCCCTCTCCCCCCCTCTCCCCCCCTCTCCCCCCCTCTCTCCCCCTCTCTCCCCCTCTCTCCCCCTCTCTCCCCCTCTCTCCCCCTCTCTCCCCCTCTCTCCCCCTCTCTCCCTCTCTCTCCCTCTCTCTCCCTCTCTCCAACATTGAAACACAACAATAACTACCTGAACAAGAACTGAACTGAACTCTATATTCTCTTATGACAATTCATTTACCCCTAGACTTTGATAGAGCTTGGTTTTGATTCTTATTCCTGCACTTTTGAATTTATCATTGCTAACCTGTTTTATATGTATATTTGCATTTTTGATACTGTATTGCTTAGTTTACTAATAAACACCTTTAGTTATAGTGCCACCAGACACCAACGTATGGGTCCATTTCTGCTGGCATCCTGAAGCAAATCTAAATAACATAAACTATAAAAATAAGAAATATGTTAATAACTAGAAATCAGGCTGTGATTTTAGCTACAAACCTGCACTGAGTTAACTCCTCTTCCCTTTAAAGAGAATAGATGAGAGTCTCTATTCTCTTTAATATTCTGTAATATTATTCTCTTTAATATTCCCTATTAAAGAGAACAGTCTCTCATCTTGTATAGTATGTCCATATGTCTCTCATACAAGAAGTGAGTCTCAGTTCTCTTTAAATAAAGACGCTTATTTTGCGTGCATATGATCGAAAGTCTCTGTTTAGGGATAATGCCTAAGATGAGGTTTAGCAGCGATGCTTAATTATTTTAGAGCACAAAGAGATGATATTACAGAAGTGTATAAAATCTCGAGGGCCATAGATAAAGAAAGTGCAATCCATTCCCCTCCCCCACCCCCACCCCCACCCCCGAGTTAGGGAATCAAGAACTAGAAAGCATAATTTTAAGGTTAAAATAATTAAACTTTAATTAAGGTAAAAATAATTGAACTTTAATTTCCCTGGACTGAACATCACCTGTCCTGGTTCAACCTTGTAGATGCCATAACCAAGAAAGCTCTGCTCACCCGGGAGGCCAAATAAATATGGATTGTCCCTATCGATTCTTGCCAGTTTTTATTGATGCACAATAGAAAATATCTTCTTCAGATGCATTGTGGCTTGGTATAGTACTGGTTTATTATTGCCACATGTACTAAGATACAGAGAAAAGCCTGTCTTGAATGCTGTTTATACAGATGAAATCATTACATAGTGCATTAAAACAGAATTAGGTAATTCAATAAAGTTGGTTCTTCGCTCTGTCCGTCTCAAAAGGTGGGATTTCCTGATGGCCAGCCATTTTACTTAAGCATTCCAGTGCTATTCTGACATGTCATTCGATGGCCTCCTCTACTTTCATGATTAGGCCATACATAGGGTGGAGGAGCAACACCTTATATTCTGTCTGGGTTGCCTCCAACTTGATGGCAAGAATATCAATTTCTCCTTCCAGTAAAAAAAATCCCTCCTCCTCCTCTCTCCTATTACTCACTCTGCCCTCTTAACTATTCTTACCTCACCCGCATCTCCTCCTTCACTTTTCTCCTATGGTCCACACTACTCTGCTATCAGATGCCTTCCTCTCCAGCCCCTTACCTTTCGTATGTGCCTGGCTTCACTTTTTACCTGTCTGCTATTCTCTTTCCACTCCTCCTGACTTTTTATTCTGGCATCTTCTCCCTTTCTTTCCAGTCCTGAAGAAGAGCCTTGACCTGAAGCATCAACTGTTTATTTATTTCCATAGATGTTGCCTGACCTGCAGAATTTCTCTAGCATGTTGTATGTGTTGCAATGAATATCAATTTTGTGAACTTCTGATAATTTATAACCCCATCCCCCCGCTTCTTTACCAAATTCTGGTTCCCCTCTTATCCCTTCGCCCCACTTCCTTCTCGTCCTTTCTTTCTTCCATGGTCCACTGTCCTCTCCTAGCTGATTCATTCTTCAGCCATTCACCTCTTCAACTGATCACCTGTCAGCTTCTTATGTCATACCCCCACCTTGAGGCACTTACTTCCCCCTCACCTGGTCTCAACTATCACCTGCCAACTTGTATGCCTTCCCTTCCCCACCATTGCATTATTCCAGCTTGTTCCTTCTGATTTTCCAGTCCTTATGAGGGTCTTGGCCCAAAACGTCAACTGTCCATTTTCCTTCATAGATGCTGCCTGACCTGCTGAGTTTCTCCTGCAGTTTCTGGGTGTTGCTCAGGATTTCCAGCATCTGCAGAATCTCTTGTAAAACCCTATTCAACACTACAATTGAGCATCACTATGATCGCTCTTATCACTTTGCAGTAATATAGACCTTTGTTTGAATTGTATGTTTCTCTTTATTGTAAGCATTAAATGTAATTCATGCTTAAATTTGTTTTTCTTGTGGATGTTATGTTTATGATATGCAGTCTTCCAGTCCTCCAAGACCATGTCAGAGTCAAGTGTTTCTTGAAAGATCATGACCAATGCATCCATTATCTGTTCAGCAACCTCTCTCACGACTGTGGGATGTCGTCCATTTGGTCCAGGTGACTTATCCACCTTAATACCTTTGCACTTTTTCCTTTGTAATCGCAATGGTGCTCATTCCTGCTCCCTGACACTTACTGACCTCTGACACACTGCTAGTGTCTTCCACAGTGAAGAGAGATGCAAAGCACCCATTCAGTTCATGGGTCATTTCTTTTCGTCCCTCATTACTTCCGCTCCTGACTTTGAGGGGAGTGGTCCGAGGTTCGAATCCAGTCAGCTCCTGGCATGCTTTCCATCTGTGCTGGGTTCTACGTCAAGCTGACAACCCAGCTTCATAAAAAGAAACATACAAAAATGCTAAAGAAACAGCAAGGTCGCTTTTTGAGGGAAGGAAAAGAACAACAACATACACATACTTGTGCTATTGGCTATAAACTCATCTTCATTTAATATCCTTTATTTAACAATGGAATAATCTGACAATTACATTTCTATTGTGTTCTCACTGAACTTTCGTATACTTTTGGTATTAACTTACAGTTTAATAAGCCATGCATCTTGCCACAAGTATCCATAAATCAGCAGTTTTCTTTAGGTACTAAGCCACTTCACATTCTTGGAACATAGAACATAGAAGAGTGCAGCACAGCAACAGGCTATTCGGCCCACAATGCTGTGCCAAACCAGTTAAAAAGTAAATCAAAAAGCCTCAGAATTAATCCCTCCTACTGCAACAATGTCTAAACATCTCTTTAAAAACCTCTAATATACTTGTGTCTACCACCATACCAGACAGCACATTCCAGGCAGAGTGAAAAATGTACCCCAACATCCTCCTTGAATCTAACTCCTTTCACCTTCAATACATGCCCTCTGATATTAGGCATTTTTACCCTGGGATAAATATACTCCCTATCTACTCTATCTAAGCTTTTCATAAACCTATGCCTTTTATTAACCTCTATCCGCTCTCCCTCAGCCTTCGTCACTACAAAGAAAACAACCCAAATTTTTCCAATCTCTCACGATAGCACATGCCCTCTGAACCCAACAGCATCCTGGTAAACCTCTTCTACAACCTCTCTAAAGCCTCGACATCCTTCATATAGTGGGGCAGCCAGAACTTGAAAGCAATACTCCAGATGTGGCCTGACCTGAGTTTTATAAAGCTGCTACATAACCTCTAGGCTTTTGAACTCAATGCCTCAACTAATAAAAAAAACAAGCATTTCAGAAGCCTTCTTAACTATCCTTTTGACCTGTGTAGCTACTTTCATTGTCATCTATATCAATGATCTGGATGATAATGTGGTAAATTAGATCAGCAGATTTGCTGATGATACAAAGATTGGAGGTGTAGTGGACAGTGCGGAAGGTTTTCAAGGCTTGCAGAGGGATTTGGACCAGCTGGAAAAATGGGCTGACAAATGGCAGATGGAGTTTAATGCAGATATATGTGAGGTATTGCACTTTGCAAAGACAAACCAGGGTAGAACATACAAGGTAAATGGTAGGACACTGAGGAGTGCAGTAGAACAGAGGGATCTGGGAATACAGATACATAATTCCCTAAAAATGTCATCACAGGTAGAGAGGGTCATTGTTACGGATTCAGCAACAATAAATATATGAGTGAGGCAAGGGTTTTTATAACAAATAAAACATTTATTAAACACTGAGAAACAAACCCCGAAAGTAAACAAATCACTAACGTAACCGGAAATCAGCTGCTGTGCGGCAGCTTAAACAGTTCTTAAAGCAATGAAGCTTAAACAGTTCTTAAAACGATGTTGCAAAAACAGTTCTTCAAAGTAGTATAGCAAAAGTTCAAAATGCTTACAGTCCATTTAAGGGAGAGACTTTTTTAGACGATTTAAATTCTCTTTCACGTCATCCCGTTGCGATTCCCAGCCAAACTATACTTTTCCCACGAAGAATTTACAAAGATGGAAAATGAAACGGCTTAAAGGCACTGACCTTTCCTTTACAACACTGTACTCAATCCTTTCTGCTATATTTCACAGGGATTAACATGAGCACAGTCAACGAATTCCTTCCGAATGAGGATCAAACAAGGTCGAACCTGTTTCACCATCAAAATCGACTTTCCTCAATCTTTTAACTCCCGAACTCCAATCTTCTCTCTCCACTGATTTTTAATTAGCAGTATTATAAAGAAACTGCTGGCAATTACCTTATAAACTTTAAGCATTAAATAAAACTCCATCTTTCAACCACACTGCGTCATAATATTAAATCATGCAGTGAACTGTCCCTCCTCACAGGGAGGGGTCCTCCTTTTATACCCTGTATATAAACAAAACCTGTCAAATGACCTCTACTGGCAGGAAAATGACGTCACTCCACAATCACAAGACCATTACCTCAAGTCCGGTACAGCTTCAACACCTGTCACGTGACAAGTACACCACTGTCACGTGTCACGGGTATGTAACATCGTAAAGAGAGCTTTTGGCACATTGGCCTTTATAAATCAAAGTATTGAGTATAAGAGTTGGAATGTAATGGTGAGGTTGCATAAGACATTGGTGAGTCTGAATTTGGAGTACTGTCTGCAGTTTTGGTTACCTAGTTACAGGAAGAATATTAATAATGTTGAAAGAGTATACAGAAGGTTTACAAGGATGTTGCCGGAACCTGAGAAACTGAGTTACAGAGAATGGTTGAATAGGTTAGGACTTTATTGCCTGGAGCTTAGAAGAATGATGGGAGATTTGATAGAGATTATGATGGGTATAGATAGAGTGAATGCAAGTAGGCTTTTTCCACTGAGGCTAGGGGAGAAAAAAACAGAGGACATGGGTTAAGGGTGAAAAGGGAAAAGTTTAAAGGGAACATTAGGGGAGCTTCTTCACACAAAGAGTAGTGACAGTATGGAATGAGCTGCCAGTTGAAGTGGTAAATGCAAGCTCACTTTTAACAATTAAAAAAAAGACTTGGACCGGTACATGGATGAGAGGGGTATGGAGGGATGTGGTCTAGATGTGGGTCAGTGGGACTAGGCAGAAAAATGGTTCGGCACAGCCAAGAAGGGCCAAAAGGCCTGTTTCTGTGCTGTAATGTTCTATGGTTCTGTGAACTTGCAGCCCAAGTTCTCAGCAACACTGTTAAGGGTCTTAACCCTAACAGTGTACTATTTCCTTGCATTTGCTCTACTGAGGTGCAACACCTCACACTTATCTGGATTAAACTCCATCTGCCATTTCTTTGCCCATATCTGCAACTGATCTAATTCTTATTCCAATATTCCTTGAACCTAAGCCCCCTGGTCTTTCTAAGTTAAAAGAAAAAAAAATGTTTGAAACATCCGTCTGTGATACTGGCTGATCTGTTGAGTTTTTCCAGTATTTTATGTTTTTAATTCAGAATTCCAACATTTACAGTTTTTTCAGGTCTCTCCAACTGTTCCACAGGACCTAGCCTCATTTCTGAATTGAAATTTTTTAAAATTCTTATTGTAACACTCTCATGTTGAGAGTGGTAGGTGCATAGAACACATTGCTAGGGGTGGTAGTAGAGATGCACTAGATTTATTAGGTTCATTTAGAAATTCTTAGATGGGCACATGGATGAAGGAAAAATAGAGGGCTATGTGGGAAGGAAGGGTTAGATAGATACTTTATTGATCCTTGAGGAAATTACAGAGTCACAGTAGCATTACAAGTGCACAGGTATACACATATTAGCGGAGAAGTAAGAAAGAATAAAAAGCAAGTTACCTCAAACAGTTTAACAGGAGGGGTCATCACTTCCCCAGATATGGGTAGACATTGTAGACTCTAATGTTTGAGGGTAAGAATGACCTCATATAGTGCTCCTTGGAGCAGGACAGTAGTCTTAGCCTACAACGAAGAGCACTGCTCTGTTCAGCCAAGTTGACATTAGAGGGTAAGAAACATTGTCCAGAATTGCCAGGATTTTCTGTAGGGTCCTTTGTTCTACCACATCCTCTAGTGTGTCCAGTTTGACTCCTGAAACAGAGACAGCCTTTCTAATCAGTTTTTTGAGCCTGATCAGTTTATTGAGATTGATCTTGGAGTAGGTTAAAGGGTTGGCACAACATCTTGGGGCTTAGGGCTTGTACAGTGCTGTCCTGTTGTTCTGTTCTAACACACACCAAGTGCTCAAGGAACTCAACAGGTCAGACATATCGACAAAGGGAAATGGACAGCTCATGTTATGACATATGTGGTGTGTTTATTTTTCTGCATCAGCAGTAGGATGCAAGACAGAAAAATTAAGATAATCATCAAGACTATAAAGAAGTAGGATAGGTAGCTGGCATAAAACAGTGTGGAGAAGCTGGCAGGTGATAGGTGGATCTAGGTGATGGGGGTAGGTGGCTCTGATAGGCTAAAGAGGGGGGGCTGTGAGTGGAAATGAAAAAGAAGCTGGAAAGAGGTAAGTGAAAGCAAAGCAGGACTGAAGAATGTGGAACACAGCAGGGAAGGACAGTGGACCATGGGATAAAGGAATGAGGTGGGGAGATGAATCAGTGGAAGGAATGTGTGAGTGATGGGCAGATTGAGAGTGGAGGGGAGCGGAAAGAGATGGGTTGATGGGGCCGGAAGAATATTGAAAAAAGAAATGAGGGAAAGAAGCATGTAGTTACCTGTTTCTCTTGTTTCTCTTTAACCAAAATGAAACACTTCCCATAAATAGGCATTGCATCCTACCTCCAAGAAATTTATCCAATTGCTTGTCTCATCAATTAGTGTTCACGAGGAATCTCAGACCTTAAGTACAAATTAATATCTCAAAGATAATTACATGATACACAAAACAAGCACTTTCCCAGTTACTAAATAATAATTTTGTATCTGAATGCCTTTGAATGGGGTGGAATGTTTATTCACTCAGAATGCTTTGCTTTCTGGATCTGCACTGCAGTCCCAGGCTTTCATTGTGAATTGTGCCATGGTGATGTGGCCATTGTAAGTACTAAAAGCCAAGTGATCTAATTACAACAATATCCTTCTTTCCCTCTTTGAAGCACAGCAAATAGAGGAGGGACAATTTGCCCTAAAGTAATCCCACAATTTAAAATTCTCCAAATTGAAATGGAATCTAAAGTATCAACAATAACTATAATTGGTTCCATTTTTAAAGCACCTTTTGCACCACAAAACATTCCAAACCCCTTCACTACATGGATTCATATCCCAGCTATCTACAGGATATTCAGGCCGGGCCAGCACAGTATGGAGAACAAGATCTTGACCATGCTCCTCACAGCTGATGAATCCAAAGGAATGGCAGAGGCTGATACTGGTTTACACCAGTGGTGTCACAGAAGTTGCCAGTCAGTGTTGAACTCCCTGTAGGACTGCCTTAGGGGCTCCAGCTCTGGTTTTCTCCCTCAGACTGATTCCCAAAGCCTTACCCATGAGTGGGTATAACCTCAAGGCAGCAGAAGTTTGAGATCAAAGTTCTCCTTCTCCTACATGAGATGCCAACCACAACTAACAAGCAAAACAACTTGTTTTAAGATGCCAGTGACCCACCTTTGCCCCTTCTCCTGTCAGTAGAAATGGTTCCACCAGGCTTATTAGCTAAGCCACATGTGAAGGCCAGAAGCTGGACTTGGTTGTCAGAAGCTATTTGAGATGCCCACCATTGGGAGCATTTAATTAAGTTTGACCTACCACCACATCCCCCTGGATATGACAGCATTAAGGAACCCTAATCCTGAATTAACCTCAGAGTAACACACACAATATGCTAGAGGAACTCAGCAGGTTAGGCAGCATCTATTGAAAAGAATAAAGAGACAATGTTTTGGGCTATAATGTTCATAAAGACTGGAAAAGAGTGGGAATGAAGCCAGGATAAGAAAACGAGGGAAGCGGGAAGAGTACAAGCTAGAAGTAGTAGGTGAAGCCAAATGTGGGGAAAGTTAGGTGGGTAGGTGAGGGTGAAGAAGTGAGAAGCTGGGAAGTGAGAGGTGGAAAAGATAAAGGGCTGAAGTAGAAAACATCTTCATCAGTCCGGATGAAGGGCCTCAGTCCAAATCATTGACTCTATAGATGCTGCCTGACCTGTTGCGTCCCTCCAGCGTTTTTCTTGTATTGCTCTGGATTTCCAGTATCTGAAAGAATCTCTTGTGTTTACTATCACTTTGTCCATCTTTTGCAACATTGGCTCACGTTTGTAAAAACTAAACAGTAAATTTCACATCTATCCATGATAATAAACCTGACTCTAGTTCTTATTCTGTTTCTAATAACTATTAGAGCACCTATCATTAAATCTAAATTAGCAGGACTAGTTGAAGAGGGTAATCACACATGGGTAGGAACACCCAAAATTAGATTGGATTATTTATGAAGCAGTTCATGATTCTATTCTCCTTTGATTTATATCGAGCTTTCTCATGACCTAGTGGAACAATTATTAGGAAGGTCCTTGTGTCAAGGTGTAGTCATGAAAGACACACTTTAAATATTGATCGATCTGCTCCCTTCGTGACCCTTTCACTCAGAACAAGTTATACCAAGTCTTTGGTAAGTAATTTTTAAACACCTTTTAAAGATCAAAGTAAGGTTCAAAGTAAATTTATTATTAAAGTAAGTATATGTCATCATATGCTACTCTGAGATTCATTTTCTTGTGGGTTTTCACAACAAAACAAAGAGATACAATAATATCAATGAAAAACCATACACAAAGACTGAAATACAACCTGTGTGTCGAAGAAGATAAACTATACAAATACAAAAAAATCAAATATTAATAATAATAAATAAATAAATTGCAAATGGAAAAAATTCTGGGAACCTGAGTTGTAGAGTTCTTGAAGGTTGTGGAATTAGTTCAGATATGAAGTGTGTGAAGTTTTCCTCACTGGTCCTGCCTGATGGTTGAAGGTGAATATCTGTTCATCAACCTGGTGGTGTGGGAACCAAGGCTTAGACCATAAGGTATAGGAGTGGAATTAGGACATTTGGCCCATTGAGTTTGCTCCACCATTTCATCATGACTTATCCATTTTCCTCTCAGCCCCAATCTCCTGCCTTCTTACTGTATCCCTTCGTGTCCTGACTAATTAAGAACCTATCAAACTTTGCCTTGATTAGACCCAATGGCTTGGCCCTCACAGGTTCTTGTGGCAATGAAGCCCACAGATTTCTTTGGTTAAAGAAATTTCTTGTTATCTCCAATCTGAATGGATGTCCCTCTCCTCTGAGGTGGTGCCCTCTGGTCTGTGACTTCCTCACCACAGGAAATATCCAATCCACATCAACTCTATCAAGGCCTTTCAACATTTGATAGGTTTCAATGAGGTCACCCTTCAATCTTCTGAATTCCAGTGCACACAGGCCCAGAGTAATCAATCAGTCCTCATATGTAACCCTTTCATTCCCAGATTATTCTCGTAAACTTTCTCTGAACCCTCTCCAATGTCAGCACATACTTTCTTAGATAAGAAACTAAAAACTGTTCACAATACTCCACAATTGAGGCCTTACCTTTTAGTTCTGGCATCTTCCCCCTTCCTTCTCAGTCATGAAGAAGGTTCTCAGCCTGAAACGTTGACTATCTATTCACTTTCATAGATTCTATCAATCTGCTGCATTTCTCCAGCATTTTGTGTGTGCTTCTTATGCCTTACCAGTGCCTTCTAAAGCCTCAACATTATGACTTTGCTTTTATATGTTCTCAATGGTGGGGAGTCCTTTACTTGTTATGGGCTGGGCTATGTCCTCTACTCTTTGTAGGATTTCTGTACTTGGCATGTTAATATAATTACTATAATTAATATTAATATATTAATATAATTAACATTAGTGTTAATACCAGTGTAATTCTGCGAAGTTATGATGAATGTAATGTTATCTTGCAGCTCAGTGGAATGGATAACCGTGACTGTACAACTGCAGTAGGTGATAATGTGTGACCTCTACCCATCACGTCGCACGGGGTAATAAATGGCAGGCAATGAGTTACAAGGCTGTAATTCAATCAGTGAGATGTGGTGACGTCTCAAACCACAAGAGCAAGGACTCCGTAGATTCTGTTTGTCAGCAGAAGTTAGCGATTGAATTACTGCTTCAGCACTTGCTGTTGTTATCAGGTATAACTATAATGTAGAGTTATTGTCTACTTAAGTTTAAAAGTGCTGGTACTTTGCAGAGGCCAGGCTGGAATCAATACAGTAGTTACTCATAGCAACACACGGCTAGCAGGTCTGAGCCAGACCGAGGGGGTTTGCATCAGTGTGGTCATTTAATTTACAGTTTATCAATATTGCTTGCAACACTGGATCAGTAGGATGGCTCACATCACTGAGATACAGGACTTATACCCTCCGCTTGATTGGACTTTAGCCTCGTTGAAACAGGGCTTTCATTTTGTGTGGTCAATACCACTGTTTGTTCTCTCCTCATTCCTCCTGCCTCACCCCCCTTCAAATTACTTACTCCCCCTTGAGTTTATTTCGCTTACTCTGCAGTTCACCCCCACCATCCCACCAGATAGTGAGTACCACATGTAAAGAACTTTCTCCAGAATCCATTAGTTTTATTAATGACTGCAGTCCTGGCTTGCAGAAGTCTGTTGTAGAATCATAAAATTTGGCACAGCAACAAACTTTACTCAGTGGGAACTGTCTCATCAGAAAGATGCAGGAGCTGCTATCTCTTTCTTCACCATTATCATCCTTGTTTTACCTGTGTTAGCATTTGCTTTGTCACATATTCCCTCCTGCATTCTACTCTCTCCTCCCTCACCATTTTTTTTACGTGCTTAAGGCTTGTGGTATTTCTCATCTCCGCCTGTTCAGCTAGGTCATTAGCCTGAAATGTTCATTTTGCTTCTCTCTCCACAGATGCTGCCTGGCATGCTGAGCATTCCCGACATTATATTTCAGGTTTCTAGTGTTACAAACCCTGTAACTGGGTCACTTACCAGCAAAGATAGAGATGTCCGTTGAAATCTGATGATACTATTTTTAACAGTATTTATTAGTAAAAATACACAAAAATAATATCAGTGCAAATATACAGATAATATACATCATCAATACTAAATCTAAAAGTGCAGGTATAATAATAATCAATAAGAAATAAGCTCTATCATTGTCTAGGGGATAATGTATTGTCCGATGGAAATCTAAAGTTCACTCAGTTCATGCAGGCTGCAGCCGTTAGGGACCGCTGTGTTGCAATTGTTGGAGAGAGAGAGAGAGAGAGAGAGAGAGAGAGAGAGAGAGAGAGAGAGATAGGATGGGAACATTTACCATTACAGGTTTTTCCAACCTTTATGATTTCGATCCGTCAGGTGTCTCATT
The DNA here is from genome assembly GCF_030144855.1 of Hypanus sabinus. Lineage (NCBI taxonomy): Eukaryota > Metazoa > Chordata > Chondrichthyes > Myliobatiformes > Dasyatidae > Hypanus > Hypanus sabinus. The sequence goes on along the minus strand of NC_082722.1, from coordinate 73,740,965 downwards.
GTCGTGGCCATTCAATTGTGGCCTCTCCTTTAGCTAAACCGTTCTTCCGTGGTGAGCCTGCCACCCAGGCAAGGGAGGACACACGAGCCCCCACTGGCTTCACTATAAAATGCTGTCACTGGATCTCTAACATTTCTCCTGGTGCGTCTAAAGGGGTTGTTCCCCAGACCCCTCTTTTATCCTTCCTCACGGGGTCTCAGATGTCAATCAGGTTGGGATGATGCAATCCCTCAACCAGACCACTCTGGTTGTCCCCTGAGGGGTTTCAATGAATAGTACAGTACTCAATATACAATTCCGTCTCCAAGAGACAATGGCAGTGATCAGTGGTTCCGTTCCGCTGATGTCAGGACACATTCCAAACCTTGTGTATTCTGAGTGTCTCTCTCTCATTTCCTGGGTCCCAGACCCGAATTAATAGTGATCTTGCAATTCTCAAAAAGGAGGGGAGCAACTTTGTACCTTTCGGCCCCTCAGAGTTGCTTCACATTTGTAACACCCCCTTCCTTCTAGGATTTTTGCCACAGGTAAAAATTAATTAATACAGAGTCTTACAGGATTTCAGAATCTAACACAATACAAAAGAGTTTTTTTCTACAGAGTAATACAGTTATACATTCAATTCAGCATCTAAACAGTTAGCGATTACTTGTCACTTCCTTTAATATCTTGTACATTAATAAATTCCTGTAGCATCAGACTCCAATTTAATAACCATCTATTTTTATTCCTTTTCTTCAGCAAACAAAAACAAAAGAGTTGTGATCTTAGCTTACGTGTATATTACAAAAGTTCATGCAAATACTAATCTTTATTTTACTTTCAAACTTAACAGTCAATCTTCCATGGTGTTGTCTTTATTAGTTACATGTTTTGTCGAAATCCCTTAAAACCAGATCCTGTTATTTAAAGTGGCATCCCATCAACCCTTGCCCCTTTTCCAGTTAACTCCCACGTGGTTAGCTTGTATACCAGTGTGGAATAGGCTTTTGCATGCTCCTTTCATAGGAGTTATTTTATCAACAATGTTTTCCAAACTTAGCCCATTTGCTGAATTTCCACACAATTCTTTATTTTTAAGCAAGTCGTTAGTGTTATCTCCAGGACCCTTCATTCTTTTGGTTTTCAGTTTAAAATCTGCAAGCAATCCCTCTTTGTCCAAACATCATTTCAAATTCTACCTCTTCACAGCACGCTCTTGAATAACAATAGAGCGTGGGGCACCTTTACATTCCAAATAAAGCTGTAATTGATTCACAGGCACCATGTTAACAAGCCATTGTCCCTACAGCCTGGTTATTGCTTCTGACACCAATCCAGACTTTATATTTTCTTCATTCAATTTAGGAACTACACTTTTCCCTTTCCCTTCAATAATAATATTCACCTCACCACCTCTTATCTCCTCACTAACTTTTAACACACCTTCGAACACAAACAACTGGGAATTCTCACTTCCCATTAGTACCACAGTTAACCCTTTCTTCACTGAACCAAGTCCATCTGACCCACAAGGATTGCATTCCTTTTCAACTGAATCAAATACCTCAGACTTTTCCTGAGTTCCATTACTAGGTTCAGTACCACGTGCATCCACATCTTGAACACACTCAAATGGGACATCTGCCTCTTCCAGGCTTTCAATGCCCATCCCCTTTTCAAATTCTAAGTTCCCCTGATCCTCCCAGTTACTCTCTGGGCAACTCCCTTCCGGAGTAAACTCAACCCCGCGGGCTGAAACAACCTCATCTGCCAACCCAGTAGTCTCCTTCAAGGTAATGGCATCCCTTTCATCTAGGACTGCCCTCATTTCATTATCGGGAACATATTTAAAATTTTCAACTTCTTCAAACAGTTCTGTCAAACCAGACAGATCATCCATGTCCGACCCTGAACCTTCTAACAGCCTTATCTGTTTCTCATTTTTACTCCGTGCCTCTATAAATTTCTGCCTGGCTAAGGGTAGGTCTACCTCCTCTCCCTTACTCTCTTTCACGTCCCTATTCTCTGTTTTACCACTCTCTAACCCCTCTTGGTACAGGGTCAGTAAAAACATCTCGGCCAAATCAATATTGGCCTCTTTCTCAGCTGCCTTTCTCGACATGCTGCAAGTGGTCGCGCATGCGGGAGAGATCTTGGAATCTAGGGGCGGGTCCTCAACACTTACAGGCTGGCTTGTCAGCTCCATGGCCAACCAAACTTCCCCACCAGCCAAATCGTTACCCAGAAGGATGTCTACGTCAGTTCTCGGAAATTCTGATCACACCCCTATTTCAACCGGTCCAGATACCAGCTCACAATTTATAATGATCCTATGCAAAGGCACAGCTTCTGTCCCTTTTCCTATACCTCTCAAAGCTACCTCTCCAGTCTCGAGACCAAAATCTAGTACCGTACTGTGAATCAATGACAGCTCAGCTCCAGTGTCTCTCCAGATTCGCACTGGAACTGGTGTGTCTCCCTCTTTCACAGACACGGTTTCTTCTGAAATAAATTTCTCAGGCCCCTCTCATATTCTGTCTACCTGGGACTTTCTCATCGATTTACTGATCACCACAATACACCCTGTAGGGACTGCTGCTTTCCCTTTTCCTGTCTCCTTCCTCGGAGCAAGGCACTTAGATGCAATATGACCCACTTTTCCACAATTAAAACAGGTCAAGCCTGGACCCCTCTTGCTGTCTTGTCTTTTCTCCTCCTTATTTTTACCACTAGCTCCTGGCTGAATCTCTGCCTCAGCCAATGGGCTTTCTCTACCATTCCCATGGTCTTTCTGGTAACTCTTATTTGAGGAAAACTTTGTCATGTGGGTTAGGGCATATTCATCTGCGAACCTAGCAAATTCGGATATGGACTTATTCGGCTTCTCATTCAAATACATCCAGATATCATCCGAAACACAACCTTTAAATTCCTCAATCAGAATTAACTTCCTGAGACGCCGAAAATCTTCTTTTACCATTTCTGCTGCACACCAACGATCCAAGAGCGTACCCTTCTCATAGGCAAACTCTGCATACGTCTGATTCCACCCTTTCTTTAAATCTCTGAACTTTTGTCTATAGGCCTCAAGTACCAATTCATAGGCCTGAAGAATGGCCTCCTTTACTCCCTCATAATTCTCAGACTCCTCCTCCTCCATGGACAACGCCACATGTGCCCGTTGTGCCTTCCCTTTTAACACACTTTGTAACAACACCACCCACTGATCTCTGGGCCACTTCTGACTCACTGCCACCTTTTCAAAATGTAAGAAATAACTATCAACATCCGTCTCCTCGAACAGAGGTACTAACCTAAACTCCCTACTAACATTAAATCTCTCCTCTCAGTCTGGCCCTTGAGCTCTTTGCTCTTTCCTTAACTTCTCCATGTCCATCTCATGTTGCCTCTGTTTCTCCTTCTCCCTTTGGTTCTCAGCTCCTTCGCTCTCCTTGTCAGCTCTTTTCTTCTCCTTTTCAGCTGCTTCCAGCTGTTTTAACTTAATTTCATGCTCCAACCTTAATTTTTCCAACTCTAACTGAGCCGTCCCACTAGCTGGTACCTTTTCAGGGATATTTTCCAATACCTCAGCCGAAAACACATTCTTCACAATATAATACTGAGTTATGGCCCTCCGCACCTCTCGCTTTTTCATTGACAACCTCACCTCTGCGAGATTTAGTCCTTTCGCAATATTTATCAAGTCCAACTTTGTGGCAGCTTCTAGCGCCCCCAGAGTCGTTTTTTTTATAAATTCATCTACGTCCATCTTTGCTGGTTTCCCGTCTGGTTACCCGCGTAACCAGATCCAAGTTTGGACTTGAAAGCCCGATTTACTGGCCCTCCAATTTGGTATCAAATCCCGGACAAGCCCCCATGTTGTTACGAACCCCGTAACTGGGTCACTTACCAGCAAAGATAGAGACGTCCGTTGAAGTCTGATGATACTATTTTTAACAGTATTTATTAGTAAAAATACACAAAAATAATATCAATGCAAATATACAGATAATATACATCGTCAATACTGAATGTAAAAGTGCAGGTATAATAATAATCAATAAGAAATAAGCTCTATCATTGTCTAGGGGATAATGTATTGTCCCATGGAAATATAAAGTTCACTCAGTTCATGCAGGCTGCAGCCGTTGGGGACCGCTGTGTTGTAATTGTTGGAGAGAGAGAGAGTGATAGGATGGGAACCTTTACTGCTACGGATTTTTCCAACCTTTATGATTTCAATCCGTCAGTTATCTCGTTGGCGTGGCCGTTCAATTGTGGCCTCTCCTTTAGCTAAACTGTTCTTCCGTGGTGAGCCTGCCACCCAGGCAAGGGAGGACGCACACAAGCCCCCACTAGCTTCGCTATAAAACGCTGTCACGGGATCTCTAGCATTTCTCCTGGTGCATCTAAAGGGGTTGTTCCCCAGACCTCTCTTTTATCCTTACTCACGGGATCTCAGATGTCAATCAGGTTGGGATGATGTAATCCCTAAACCAGACCACTCTGGTTGTCCCCTGAGGGGTTTCAATGAATAGTACAGTACTCAATACACAATTCCGTCTCCAAGAGACAATGGCCGTTATCAGTGGTTCCGTTCCACTGAGGTCAGGACACATTCCAAACCTTGTGTATTCTGAGTGTCTCTCTCTCTCTCATTTCCTGGGTCCCAGACCCGAATTAATAGCGATCTTATGATTCTCAAAAAGGAGGAGGGTGACTTTGTACCCTTCAGCCCCTCAGAGTTACTTCACATTTGTAACACTAGGATCCAAAATCATTGTATTTATAAACTGGCTTATTATTGTCACATGCACTGAGGCACAGTGAAAACTTGTCTTGCATACCATCCTTGCAGATCATTTCATTACACAGTGCATTGAGGTAGAACAAGGTAAAACAGTAACAGAATGCAAAATAAAGTGTCACCGTAACAGAAGAGAGTGCGTTGCAGGTAGAAAATGAGGTTCAAGGTCATAACAATGCATCAAATGAAGGGAAACATCCATTTTGTCAGACTTGTCAGACTAGGGGATCTTATAATGGTGGAATGGAAGCTGCTCTTGAACTTGGTGATTTGTGCTTTCAGGCTTTTGTATCTTGTGCTCAGAGGGAGGGGGCAGAGGAGGGAATGTTGTGATGGGAGGAGTTTTTGATTATATTGGCTTAAGCAAGGGTCTGATGCTTTGTTAAGAATGTAACAATGCAGATGAAAGCTTGGAATGATGCCCTTCAACTTCATTCAGTTGCTGTGACAAAAGACAAAGTAGAAAGAACCATAGTGAAAACATATCCAAAAATCCTGGTGTTAATTGCACCAGTGTCTCACTGTCAAAGCCTGACCCACTGATCTCTCAAATCCCACATTGCCAGATAAAACCAGAAGACATAGGAGCAGTATTAGGCCATTTGGCCCACCAAATCTGCTCAACAATTCCATCAAGGCTGATTTATTATCCCTTCCAAGCCAATCTGCTGTCTTCTCCCTGTAACTTTTTTACACCCTGATTAATGAAGAACCTAATATTCTCTGCCTTAAATATATTCAATGACTTGGCCTGTACAGCTGTCATCGAAGAATTTTAAGAAGACTTAAGTGATGAGATTAAAAGCTAGTTTGAATAGTGACTGTGAAGTTATTTGATTGTCATAAAATTTTCTTTCTATCCATCCATCCATCCATCCATCCATCCATCCATCCATCCATCCATCCATCCATCCATCCATCCATCCATCCATCCATCCATCCATCCATCCATCCATCCATCCATCCATCCATCCATCCATCCATCCATCCATCCATCCATCCATCCATCCATCCATCCATCCATCCATCCATCCATCCATCCATCCATCCATCCATCCATCCATCCATCCATCCATCCATCCATCCATCCATCCATCCATCCATCCATCCATCCATCCATCCATCCATCCATCCATCCATCCATCCATCCATCCATCCATCCATCCATCCATCCATCCATCCATCCATCCATCCATCCATCCATCCATCCATCCATCCCCATAAGCCTGTGCTGTCCAATTCCACCCATTTAACCTACTAAACTGTACAACTTTGAAATGTGAGAAGAAACCAGATGGGAAGAATGTATAATTTCCTCTCAGACATCGGCGGGAAAAAAAGCTGAGCTAACCCACCAACCCTCGAGGATCATGATTTTGTTTTGATTTGGAGAGCTATGTTGGCTGAAGTCAGGGCTTTATGCTTTGGCTCTTAATAGGGTCACCCATGCTAAACAAGTCAAAGGGTAGAGGACAGACCAAGCACGGTCCACCAGGGGCGCAGCTCAGGTCTAACAACTCTGGCTGGTAAAACAAACTTGTTATGGAAATAGCAATGAAGAATCCTTGTACATCTGACTGCAGCCTGTGACTTGCATAACTAACAGCAGTGAAAATGGAGAAGGAACTACTGTCATGATAAAGGAAGCCCTAAACACCACAAGAGATGGAGGGCATTCATTGCTGCCCTAATGGGCAGCAAGTAATCCACCAATGCCTTCTTGGCATTAAACAGGGGCTGGTCATTATGTGACTCCATCGTTATTGAGCTTCAAAGGTGTAACAGAATGTCTGTCGGACATCCAGTTCAAGAATTAAAGATACATGATACTGTGAATAAATCTATATACCTAAATAAATGAAACCTGCTCTATTGAAAAATTTAGATTGCTGAATTGAATTGAAACTAAATGGTTTATCATTGTCATATGTATCAAAACTTGAACTGTACAGAGGTAAACATTTTTTTGTTGACATACAGTGCAAAGTAGGCCATTCTGGCATGTTATTCATCGGTCCCTCTTTTTTTAATTTCTAGCCTAAGCATAGGACAATTTACAATGACCAATTAACAAGACAACCTGTGCATCTTTGGAATGTGGGAGGAAACCCACGTGGTCGTGGGAGAAAGTACAAACTCCTTGCAGGTTGCAGTGGGAACTGAACCTGGGCCGCTGGTAACGTAAAGTGCTGTGCTAGCCAGTACACTACTGTGTCGCCCTACTTTGGGTTTTCATCCATGCAGATCAGTTCATTTCATCAGTGTTTTTAGGTGGTACAAAGAAAAACAATAACAGAATGCAAAATATACACTCAGTGGCCACTTTATTAAGTTTACCTGTATACCTGCTCATTAATGTAAGTATCTAATCAGCCAATCATCTGACGGCAACTAAATACATAAAAGCATGCAGACATGGTCAAGAATTGTTGTTCTGACCAAGCATCAGAATGGGGAAGACATGTGATCTAAGTGACTTTGACTGTGGAAAGATTGTTGGTGCCAGTCAGGGCAGTTTGAGTATTTCAGAAACTGCTGATCTTCTGGTGTTCTTATGCACAAAAGAGTCTCAAGTTTATAGAAAATGGTGCAACCCCCCCCCCCCAAAAAAAAATGCATCCAGCAAGTGGCAGTTCTGTGGGTAAAAATGTCTTGTCAATAAGAGAGGTCAGAGTAGAATCAATCTGACAACAAGGCAGTAGTAACTGACATAGTCATGCATCATATCAGTCAGGGCATTTCTGAATGCACAACACATTGAATCTTGAAGTGTCTGGGCTACAACAGAAGAAGATCACACTGGGATTCACTCCTGTACCCATAAAGTGACCACTGAATGTGGTGTTTCAGTTACAGAGAAGGGCAGTGCAAGCAGATAGTGTAGTGTATGGCAATAATTATGTAGTTTGTGAGGTCAAGTGTTTATCCCGTCGTACTAGGGGACAATTTAGGGTCACTCAAAGCCATGGGAGCAGGTGGTGGATATCACAAGTCCTGGTTATGTGACTGCTGACGCCAGGCAGACTACCTCTGTAAAGTATTGATAATGGCTGGGGTCACCGAGCTTGTAAAGTCACTGCCAAGAAGAAGGCAATGGCAAATCACTTCAGTAGAAAAATTTGCCAAGAACAATCATGTTCAAGACCATGATGGCTATGTCATATGACAAGGCACATAATGAATGAATATATAACAGCAGGATAGAAGCTTTCCTTGGGCTTGATAGTAAGTGTTTTCAGGTTTATGTATCTTCTGCCAAATAGGATGGAGGAGGAGAGAGAAATTTTAATCAAAATAAAGCCCTTAAAAAGAGATTAAAACAAATATACATTTATATATCACTTTTAATGATGCTCTAAAATGGTTTGTGGATAATGATATTAAGAAGAGTCATTCGAGCTACAACAACACAGGTGCAAAGAATCATTAAGTCATACAGCATGGAGAGTGGTCCTTCAGCCCAACCTGTCTATTCCAACCAAGTTGCGATCTGAGCTGGTTCCATTTGCCTGTATTTATCCACTATCCCTCTAAACCAGGGGTTGCCAACCTCTTTTGTGCCATGGACCACTACCATTAAGCAAGAAGTCCATGGACCCCAGGTTGGAAACTCATGCCTTAAACCTTGAGCAACACATGAAGCATTGAAGTCAGGTAGCCTCTATGGAGAGAGATGAACAGCCAGTGATTTTAGGTCAGGACACATCATCAGGACTGCAGAAGGTTCAGCCAATATTTTTGGGTCAAAACCCATTATCAGTCCTGATGAAGTCTCAACCCAAAATGTTAACTGTTTATGCCGACCTCATAGCTGAGGCTTGACCCATTAAATTCCTCTGGTATTTTGTGTGTTGTTCCAGATTTCAAGCACTTTGTGTTTCTTGTACCTCTCTCTGAACCAGGGGTTCCCAACTTTTTTTTAATGCCATGGACCCCTACTATTAACTGAGGGGTCCATGGACAACAGTTTGGGAACCCCTGTTCTAAATTATTCCTATCTATGTACCTGACCAAATATTTTATAAATGTTGTAATTTCTTTTTTGTTACCACACCCACCTTTACTACATGCGAGAGTCCCTGCTGCACACTGTAATCCTGTGATCTCTGTCTTGGAGGTTGATGTTAGGCTGTCATTAAAGAGGGTGAACACTCGCAAGGTGGAATGACCCAACAGAGTACCTGGTATGGCTCTGAAAACCTGTGTGCCAACCAACTAGCAGGGGTATTCAAGGACATTTTCAACCTCTCACTGCTACGGGTGGAAGTTCCTACTTGCTTCAAAAAGGCAACAATTATACCAGTGCCTAAGAAGAAGAATAATGTGGGCTGCCTGAATGATTATTGCCTGGCAGCACTCACATCTACAATGATGAAATGCTTTGACAGATTGGTCATGACTAGACTGAACTCCTGCCTCAGCAAGGACCTGACCCATTGCAATTTACCTAATGCCACAATAGGTCAATGGCAGACACAATGTCATTGGTCTTCACACAGCTGTAGATCACCTGGATAATACAAATACCTAGCAACACACACAAAAAGCTTAGCAGGCCAGGCAGCATCTTTGGAGAAAAGTACAGTAGACATTTTGGGCTGGAACCATCCTGCCGAAGCTGCCTGGCCTGCTGAGTTCCTTCCGGTTTTTGTGTGTGTTGCTCGGAGTTCCAGCATCTGCAGACTTTCTCTTGCTCGTGTTTCGAATGCAAACACCTAATTCAGGATGCTGTTCGTTCGTATAACAGCGGGTCAGCATATAACAGCATCATTCCCACAATCCTGATTGAGAAGTTACAGAATGTGGGCCTCTGTACCTCCCTCTGCAATTGGATCCTCAACTTCCTAACCGGAAGACCGCAATCTGTGTGGATTGGTGATAACATATCCTCCTCGCTGACAATCAGCACTGGCGCACCTCAGGGATGTGTGCTTAGCCCACTGCTCTACTCTCTATATACACATGACCATGTGGCTAGGCTTAGCTCAAATACCATCTATAAATTTGCTGATGATACAGCCATTGTTGGTTGAGACTCAGATGGAGATGAAAGGGCATAAAGGAGTGAGATATACCAACTAGTGGAGTGGTGTCACAGCAATAACCTGGCACTGAATGTTTTTGTACAATTTTTAATCTATTCAATATCATTTATTCTTCTATATTATATATTGCATTGAACTGCTGCCACTAAGTCAACAAATTTCAGGACACATGCCGGTGATAATAAACCTGATTTTGATTCTGGTTCTTCTGGCAAATTGTTCCATTTACCCACCACCCTTTGTGTTGAAACCCTCCCCCCCCCCCAAGAGCACTTTAAATCTTTCCCCTACACATTAAACCTGTGCCCTCTAGTTTTAGACTCCCCTACGCAAGGAGAAAGACTGTGACCATTCACTTTAATTATCTCTTCTCTAAAGCCATCATGCTTACTGGAGCATTGGCAGTGGACAGAAATTCACCAGAGGCCTCTGTCCCACCAAAGTCTTTTAAGCTTTCCGCAGGTGCAGTCAATCTTCTAAGATCTTTTCTCTCAATGCGAATGCCTTTGACGGGATGCTGCTTATCGACTATAGCTCAATGCTACAGTCCTGCTTGAAAGGCTACAGAACTTAGACATCAGTACCTCCCTCTGTGACTGGATCCTTGACTTCCTAACCGGACAACCACAATTTGTGCAGATTGGTAATCACACCTCCATCTTGCTGACCATCAATGCTGGTGCATCACGGGGATGTGTGCTTAGCCCACTGCCCTATTCGCTCCCCACCCACGACTATGTGGTAGGCACAGCTCAAATGCCATCTACAAATTTGCTGATGACACAACCATTGTTTGCAGAATTTCAGATGGTGACTAAAGTGCATACGGGGGCGAGATATACCAGTTAGTTGAGTGCAGTCACAGCGACAACCTTGCAGTCAACATCAATAAAACCCAAAAGTTGATTATAGACTTCAGAGGGGGCAAGACGAAGAAACACAAACCAATCCTCAGAGGAATCAGAAGTGGAGCGAGTGAGCAATTCAGATATCTGTGTGTCACTCTCTGTGAAGATCGAAACTGGATGCAACACATTGATGCAGCTAAAAAGAATGCAAGGTGCAGTGGCTATATTTCATTAGGAGTTTGAGGAGATTTGGTTTGTCAACATAAGCTCTTGACAATTTCTACCGAATTCCATGGAGAGCATTCTGACTGTCTGTATCACTGCATCACTGTCTGGTATGTTGGGGGGGGGGGGGGGGTGGGGGGCTACTGCACAAACTTGAAGTAAGTTGCAGAAACTTGTAAAGCTAGTCAGCTCCATCATTGGTACTATCTTCCATAACATCCAAGACATCTTCAAGGAGTAGCGCATTAGGAAGGCAGAGTCCATCATTAAGGACACCCACCACCCAGAACATACCTTCATCTCACTGTTACCATCAGGAAGGAGGTACAGAAGCTTAAAGGCACACACTCAATGATTCAGGAACAGCTTCTTCCCCTCTAGACATTGAACACATGACCATTACCTTAACACTTTTTATTTCTGTTTATTTTTATAACTACGTGAATGTTTGCTGCATTTCAGTTTTTGTCTTTGTGTTTATATATTATGTATTTCATTGTACTGTTGCCATAAAGTTAAAAAATTTCATGACATATGCTGGTAATATTAAGTTTGATTCTAATTTTCACAGTGATGAGGTTTTGAAGCACCCAGTGGCATATCTGTGGCACTGGGTTTTTACAGGGTGGGGTTGCTAGCCTCAAGCCCAACCCTCCTCCTCTCGAAGCTGGGTTTGGGACAGTCCATGGCAGTGACATTTTACTTATGCCTCTTCTGACTTTATATATCTCCATAAGTTTGCACTTCAGCCTCCTACGTGCCACGAAAAGCCTTTCCCATCACTCCTTCTAAGTCAATCCTGTGAGGCCTGGTAATGTTCTTGTAAATCATTTCTTCACCCATTCTCCAGTTAAATGACATTCATCCTTTAGCTCAGTGACCTGAACAACACACAGTTCTTCAAGATTGCCCTCTCCAGTGTGTCAGCATGAATATACTACTGAGGCTTTATAAGGCATTGATCAGACCACACTTAGAGTACTGTGGGCAATTTTGGGTCCCTTATCTGAGAAAGGATGTGCTGGAATTGAAGAGAATCCAGAGGAGGTTCACAAGAATGATTGCAGAATGAAATGGTTAACTTCTAAGGAGTGGTTGATGGCTCTGTCCTTATACTTGCAGGTGATTCAAAGAATGGGAGGAGCAAGAAGGAATCTCTTTGAAATATATCAAATATTGAAAGGCCTGGACAGGATGGCTGTGTACAAGATGTTTCCTATCATGGAGTCCAGGACTAGAGGGCACAGCCTCACAATGCAGATGAGGAGGAATTTCTTTAGCTAGGGAGTGGTGTATTTGTGAAATTCATTGTTACAGACAACCGTGGAGACCAAGTTATTGGGTATATTTAAAGCGGAGCTAGATATGTTCTTGATTAGTCAGGATATCAAAGGCTATGTGGAGAAGGCAGAAGCAAGCTCGATGGCCAGATAGTCAAACTCCACTCCTATGTCTTATGGTCTTATGGTTTTATATAGTTGTATGATGAAATCTTGTATTTGATGTCCTGACCAATGAAGGCAAGCATGCTAAGTACCTCATTCACCACCCTGTCGACCCTTCACCACTTTCAGAGAACTATGCACTTGTACCCCTAAATATTTCTGCTCTGTTGCACTCTCCAGCACCCTGCCAATTACTGTGTACTCTACATTACTCTTGTATCATGACAGATTATGGCAACCTTTCGTAATTTGTTCTAGTAACAGAATAAATGGGGGACGGGGTGAAGATGTTTCAGCCAAAGAAAGTGTAAGGCAATCCTTTCCTCTGCTAGGCTGCAGGTAACCCTTGGGCAAGCTGTACTACCTGCTTTCCCCACCCCTCCCCCCCACCACCACCACCACCAATCAGGGTCATGCAAAACCATAGGAGCAGGTGGTAGATGGTGGATGGTTGTATGAGCAACTAGTGCACATCACAAGTCCTGGTTATGTGACCACAGATTCCAGGCAGACAATTTCTGAAGAGTAATGATAATGGCTGGGGTCACTGCCCAGAAGAAGGCAATGGCAAACCACTTCTGTCAAAACATTTGCCAAGAACAATCATCGCTCTCGACCTTGATCATTCATGCCATACAACAAGGCACAGAATGATGATGACAAAAATAAAGCCACGGTAAGAGGTATAGGTAACCAAGGATATTGAGGGATATTGTGGTTGTATAAAGAGAAAAATGGAAGCATATGACAGGTAGAGTGAACTGATGATGAAGAAAGTCTATCAAGAGTATATAAAGTGTAGGTAGGCTCTTAAAAAAGAAATTAGCAAGACAAAGAGAGGCCAAATCACTTGCAGACAGGATTATGGTAAATCTGAAAGCAATAACCTTGATGGATGCCAAACATCCCACTGAATTGATTCTGTGACAGCACTCTACTGTTATAAGACTATCACATAGTTCCCTTGTACAGAGGAAGCAGTGACTGTGGGGTGAATTTCCACATTGAAGGGAAGTTTGGATAAGTACATGGATGGGAAGGGTATGGACGGCTTTGGCCCAGATGTGGTTTGATGAGACTAGGCAGATTTACAGGTCAGCATGGACTAGGTGGGCTTAAGGTCCCTTTTCAGTGTTGTGCTCTATAACTCTAATAAATGGGGCTCTTGACTTCACAATCTACCTCATTATCATCTTGCTCCTTAATGCTTGCTTACAGCACACTTTCACTGTAAGTGTTACACTTTATTCTACACTGCAATTCTTTAGCTTCAGTACACTATGCAATGATTTGATTGTTATACAGCATTCAAGACAAGAATTTCACAACATCTTGTGACAAGAGGGTCAGAATCAGAATCAGACTTTAATCGCCAACTACCTGTGCACATACAAGGAATTTACTTCCGGCAGATGTTGTCTCTCTGCTCATAACAATAATAATGATAAATATAAATGAAAATATAGATTATACATACAAGTAGTGCAATCCAAGTAATAGTTAGCCGACAGTTAACCGGCAGTTAACTGTTCAGCAAAGTGACCGCAGTAGGGAAAAAACCTCCAATGCCTATTAGTCTTAGTCTGGAGGGATCTGAAGCGCCTACCAGATGCAAGCAGTTCAAACAGTCCATGCACAGGATGGAAGGAGTCCTTTATGATGTTCCCCGCCCTCTTCTTCAACCTGGAAGAGTACAGGTCCACAATAGAGGGCAGGGAGGCTCCAATGATGCGCTCGGCAGTCCTCACTGTGCGCTGTAGTCTGGTTCTGTCCTGCTTGGTGGCGGCTCCAAACCACACAGTGATGGAGTTCACAGGGCAGACTCAATGACTGCAGTATAGAACTGCAGCAGCAATTCCTGAGGCAGATCATATTTCCTCAAGAGCCGCAGGAAGTACATCTGCTGCTGGGCCTTCTTCAGGATGGAGATGATGTTCTGCTCCCACTTCTGATCCTGAGAGATGGTGGTTCCCAGGAACCTGAAGTTCTCCACGGTGGACACAGGGCTGCCGAGGACTGTGAGGGGGTACATAACAGGGGGGATGTCTCCTGAAATCCACTATCATCTCCTTTGTCTTGAGCGTGTTCAGCTCCAGATTGTTCCGACTGCACCAGAGCGCCAGTTGGTCTACCTGCTGTTGATATGCAGACTCATCACTGTTCTGGATGAGTCCGATGACGGTGGTGTCATCTGTAAACTTCAAAAGCTTCACATAACACCATTATAGTGCCAGCAATTGAGGTTCAATTCCTGCTGCTGTCTGTAAGCATTTTGTATATTTTCCCCCTGACTACGTGGGTTTCCTCTGGGTACATTCCCAAGATGTATGAGTCAGAGGGTCGATAGGACACACTGGTGTAATTGGGCGGTACGCATTTTTTGGCCCAGAAGGACCTGTTACTTTGCTGTATCTCTAAATAAACAAACAAACAAATTCATGTGTGAATCCATGCTACAGAGTTCTCTGAAACTTTCTGGGCTGTATCCTTCAAACCCAGTGATGAAAGTAATGAAGTCCTCCCCACCATTAAGCATATCTACGTGAAGCACTGTCACAGGAAATACACTCCCCCCCCCTCACCCACCATCCAGGCCATGTACTCTTCTTACTGCTGCCATTAGGAAGAAGGTGCAGGAGTCTCAGGCCCTATACCACCAGGTTCAAGAACAATTATTAACCGCCAGCCATCAACCTCTTGAATCAGAGGGGTTAACTTCACTCGGCTTCAATACTGAACTCTTTGCTCAACCTATGGACTCACTTTGAAGGACTCTTCATCTCATGCTCTTGATACTTATTGTTTATTTATTTATGACTTTATTTTTGTATTTGCACAGTTTGTCGTCTTTTGCTGTTCTTCCGTCTCTGTTGTGTGCAGTTTTTCATTGATTCTATTGTGTTCCTTTGTATTTACTGTGAATTCCCACACTATGTACTTTGATAATAAATTTACTTTGAAATGTTGCTTTGGCATTGTGTGCAAATTCTGGACCAAAAAGGAGTTTGTAGTATGCTCCATCATGAGGTGAAAGTATAAACCAGATTGATTTTCTTTTTCCTGTGGAACTTACATCATAATTTCTTTTTTTCCAATTTCACATTAAAATTTGAAGGACATCTAAGCATCCAATAACACCACTGGGAAAATACCCCGAAAAGAAATCATGCGATTGTTTTTGTTCCCCTCAAAGCTTAATCCTCAGAAAGATCAATACTGATTCGCATTTAATTATTCTGCCTCTTCAGAATACGCTGTGATAATGGTCCTGACTGTCTATCTTCCTGTCATACGCATCTCCTGGAAATTACTGATGCTATCTAGAAAAAAATTCCACCTTTCAATTCTGCTGTTAGAAAACAAAATGATCAGATATGCAATTTATTCCAAATGATATCTCAGCCTCAGGATACCAATTATAGCTACACCCAGAAAGGAGGGCAGTGGGGATTGGGCCTTTTATTTTAAATTCCGTCTGCACTTTGCTCAGAGTTGCACATATGAAGGTGAAGGTTATCCACTCTGGCTAAACGTTAGGAAAGCAACATATCATTGAAATAGATGACAGAATGTCACTTTGGAAGTGGAAGGTCCTATACGTAAAACCACAGTAAGTTAGTGAGTAAGATTAGTAAACAACAAAGCCAAATGGAGTATTGACCTTAATTTCAAAGTGAGTGGCGTACAAGAATAATCTAGCTATAGCTTTATCAAGTATCAATAATGAAGGATCAACTTTATCCATCAGATGAAGTATGAGGAACTTGTTGTGGTGTATTGGCGTGACACGCAATGTAAAGCAACATTCAACTATTATAAAGAATAAAGATTATATGAAATAAAGTTAGAGGTTAAAGTATGGATATGGAATAAAATGTGCTTAAATACATAAAAACCAGCTTGCATTTAGAATGCAAACAGCATTGTAACAAGTGTTTTAAAGTGTTTACAGTGCGGTGCAGTGATGGGTATAATAGAGGGTGGTGGGGTGGTAACTGGAATGGTAGATCAGATTAACTGCCTGGGGAAGAAGCATTTCAGGTGGCGTGAAGTCTTTTGTTTTAAAAGCCCTGTAGTAGTACTTTCCAGAAAGGAGTTTTAGAAAAAAATCCATTTGCTGGGTGGGTAGTGTCACATCTAGTGAACTGTACTCCATTTTGGTCTCCTCATTTAAAAAGTGCTTAGATAAGCATATGGATAGGAAAGGTTCAGAGAGCCAAATATAGCCAAATGGGGCTAGCTTTGATGAGCACCTGGGGTCAACATGAATGAGTTGTCCTAAAGATGAAGAGCCTGTTTCTACGCCATAATTATGATTCTATGACTCTGAGAATTAACCTGGAGCCAATTCAGAGAAGGTCCTTGAGGTTGATGAATTCATAGAGTTATACAACATGGAATCAAACTCTTTGGCCCAAGCACTCCATGCCAACCAAGACAAAGGATGGCACGGTAATGTAGTGGTTAGCACAACACCTTACAGTACCAGCAACTTGGGTTCAATTCCCGCCACTGTCTGCAAGGAGATTGTACATTCTCCTTGTGACTGCAGGGGTTTTCTCCGGGAGCTTCGGTTTCCTCCTGCAGTCCAAAGATGTACCAGTTGGTAGATAAATTGGTCATTTTAAATTGTCCTGTAATTAGGCTAGGGTTAAATTGGGGGATTGTTGGGTGGCATGGCATGTAGGGCCAGAAAGATGTTTCTCAACAATAATTAAATGGATAACTAGGATAATCCTATTTCCCCATGTTTAGCCCATAGTCTTCTGAAACTTTACAATTCATGTCTTTTAAAGGAAATGGAGGAAGGAGTTATCTTAAGATGAAAACTTGAGTAGATAAAGTCAACACTTATTGAAGTTTGAAGTTTATTGAAGGTGTTGATCTTTTGAAGCATCTAGGGTTCTGAGGTAGATGCACAGCATCCTTGTGGGAAGCCTATAACTGGGAGACTAGCTTCAAAGTAAACATTTCTTCAACCAGAGTGCTGCAGCTCTTTTCAATTCTCCACCCCAGAGACCTGTGGACGCAGAGCCACCGAACATTTTCAGACCAAGGTACATTTTTTTTAGTTTTATTTATATTATGGATACAGCAGAGAACAGGCTCTTCCTACCCAATGAACCAAGCTGGCCAGCAACCTGCCTAGCCTCGTCACAGGACAATTTACAATGACCAATAAACCTACAGACTGGTACGTCATTGGACCGTGGAGGAAATCTGAGCACCCACAGGAAACCTACACATCCTCCTTACAAAGTTCACTGGAATTAAAGCCTGGAATCTGATGCCTGAGCTGTTAAAGTGTCACACTAACCGCTACACCACCATGGTGACACCTCATATTCCGTCTGGGTAGCTCCAACCTGATGACATGAACATCAATTTCTCCAACTTCCAGTAATATTTTTCCCTCATCCTTCCCTCTTTTTCCCTACTCTGGCCTATTACCTCTTCTGCTCATCTGTCTATCACCTCCCACTGTTGCCGTTCCTCCTTCCCTTTTCTCATGGGCCATTCTCCTCTCTTATGAGATTATTTTTCTCTAGCACTTTGCCTTTTCCACCAATAACCTCATAGCTTCTTACTTCATCCTCCCTCCCCAACCACCCACTTGACTTCATTTATCAAACTTGTCCTCCGTCCCCTCAGCCACCTCCTTTTTAGTCATAGAGACGTTTAACATTGCAACACAGAAGCAGGTTCTTTGGCCCATCTCATCAGTGCCAAACCATTAATCTACTTGGACCCATCAACCTGCACCCAGCCTATAGCCCTTCAAACCTCTCCCATCTATGTACTGATCCAAATTTCTTTTAAATGTTGAAATTAGGCCCGTATCTACCCTGTCCCACCCTGTTACTTGTATATACCTCATGCCACCCTCTTACTTGTAAAATTGCCATACCTTTCTCTCAATTCCTCAGTCTTCGCCACATCCCCCCTTTTCTTTCTTCCATAGCCTTCTATTTTGCTAATCAACCTGCCAGCTCTTTACTTCATCCCCCTCCCTTCAGGTTTCACCTATCATCTTGTGCTTCTCTCTCCCCTCCCCCCACTTTTTAAATCTACACATCAGCTTTTTATCTTCAGTCCTGCCAAAGGGTCATTGGTGAGACCCGAAACATCAACTGTACTCTTTTCCATAGATGCTGCCCTGACCCCTGAGTTCCTCCAGCATTTTGTGTGTGTTGCTCATATCTACCACTTGTGCTGGCAGCTCATTCCACACTTCACTACCCTCTGAGTGAAGAAGTTCTCTCTCATGTTCCCCTTAAACACATCACCTTTTACCTATAACCCATGACCTCTAGTTCTAGTCCCATCCAACATCAGTGGAAAAAGTCTGCTTACATTTACCCTGCCTATACCCCGCATAACTTCTATCAAATTTCCTCTCAATCTTCTGTGTTCTAAGGAATAAAGTCCTAACCTATTCAATCTTTCCCTATCACATAGGTCTTGATAACTTAAATGTAAATTTTCTCTGCACACTTTTAATTTTATTTACATCTTTATTGCACACAAAACTCCAAATTAGGTCTCACCAATGACTTACACAATTTGAGCATCACATCCCAGCTCCTGTACTTAATACATTGATTTATGAAGACAAATGTTCTAAGAGCTTTTTTATGACTCGATCTACCTGTGACACCACTTTCAAGCAATTATGGACCTGTATTCCCAGAACTCTTTGTTCTACCATACTCCCGAGTGCCCTAACATTCATTATGTAAGACATAGCCTGGTTGGTCTTCCTAAAGTCTTGTCTGCATTAAATTCCATCTGCCATTTTCAGCCCATTTTGAGGCAACCATCTACTACTATTCCCTGGCTTTTCCCATGAAGCCAATGTCTAATCCAATTTACTACATTGTCCTCAATGCAGTTGACTGAACCTTCTTGAACAATTTCCCATGTGGGAACTTGTCAGATTCCATGTAGACAAAATCAACTGCCTTGCATTCATCAACTTTCCTGGTAACTTCCTCAGAAAACTCTACAACATTGGTTAGAAGTCACCTACGACACAGCATGAGAAAATGAAGAGCATGCATGATCTCAGACACAGAGCAAAATCTTTGATATCTCACCGGTCAGGAGTGGTGAAGCTGTTTGGGTTTCAGACCAATTCACCAAAGGAACAATTGTCCATCAGCAGCATGCAGCACGATCAATTGTGTTCAGAACATCACAAGGTGAAATCAGGCCGAACAGGTATGTGCTTGTGTGCTTTGAAAGTCCACAAAAAGTTGAGAAAGAAATAGAGTGGCCTGATCCTTATGATGAGGACCATTTACCTGAGGAGAACGCACCTGTTCAAGAATCTTCATCCACTCCATGTTGAATATCCCTACTCAGTCCCTGTCTATCAAAATACTTAAATATCCAGTTCCTTAAAATACCTTCCAATAACTTTCCCACCACTGATGTCAGACTCACCGGCTTATAATCTCCTGGCTTATTCTTAGAGCCTTTTTAATCAAATGAACAATATTAGCATCTCACTCATGGCTCAATAACTTAAGTATTGTGGCATCTTTCCCCTTCCTTATAACACTGAAGAATGATCTTGGCCTGAAATGTCGACAGTTTATTTATTTCAACAAAATGCTGCCTGAGCTGCTGAGTTTCTCCGGCATTTTGTTTGTGTTACTCTGGATATCCAGCATTGGTGGAATCTCATGCTTATGCAGTGAAATTTGTTGTTTTTGTGTCAACAACCAACTTGGTCCAAGAATGTGCTGGGGGCAGCTCGCAAATGCTGCCGCGCTTCCTGCACCAGCATAACAAGCCCAAAACTTGCTAACCCTGACTGTACACTTTCGGTATGTGAGAGGAAACCGGAGCACATGGTGGAAACCCATGCGGTCACGAAGGGAACGAAGTAACTCCTGAAAGACAGAGGTGGGAATTGAACCCAGATTGCTTGTACCGTCAAGCATCATGGTAGCCAGTACACTCTGTAACGTAGTACGATAGCATTTCAGCAAATCTTTGAGTTGTAGTCAAAGACATTTTCATTTCACTGTAAATCCTAATGTGACTTGAAGGAACTGGAAGTTTTGGAAGAGGTTTACCAGGGTGATACATGGATGAAAGGGCATGAGCTAAAAGGAAAGACACAGAGTCACAGAGAGGGTGGACAAACTTGGCTTGTTTCCTCTAGTAAGTCGGAAGCTGGGGAGAGACCTGATGGAAGTTTATACATTTATGACAGCCATAGATAGAATAGACAGTATCTTTATTCTGGGGTAGAAGTATGTAGGGTAATGCAATGGGTGGAGACATATGCATAATTCACAACCATCGACATTGAGTTGGTGTTCCCTTTAAGAGCCTGGTCTGACATGACAATGTAATGGCATGAAGTTTTTTTACAGCGCTTTATTTTCTATGTTTGGAGGATAATAAGGAAGTTGTCATGGTTCCATAGACCATAGAACATAGAAATCAACAAAGCATTACAGGCCCTTCGGCCCACAATGCTGTGCCAACCATGTGACCTACTCTAGAAACTGCCTAGAGTTACCCTACCGCATAGCCCTCTATTTCTCTAAGCTCCATGTACCTACCCAAGAGTCTCTTAAAAGGCCCTATTGTATCCACCTCTACCACCTTCACTGACAGTGCATTCCACACACCCACCACTCTCTGTGTGAAAAACTTATCCCTGACATCCCCTCTGCAGCTCCTTCCAAGCCACTGAAAACTTTAAATTTAAGTTTCCCTTAAACTTAAAATGCCTCTGCCATTTTATTTGAGAAAACCTGCAAACATATATATAATCCTATGGGTTATCTTACTATAATTTACAGTTTTTATTATTACATTTTGCAGTGTACTCCTGCTGCATAACAATAAATGTCATGATATATGCCAGTGAAATTAAACCCAATGCTGATTCTGAATCTGATCTGAATACTAGAGGGCACACATAGAGTCATGCAGCATGGAAAAGACCCTTTGGCCCAACTGATCCATGCTATTCCTAAGCCTATTCCTTTTTCCCACATTTGGCCCATAATACTCTAAACTGCTCCTATCGATGTCCCTGTCAACATCAGAATCAGGGAATCAGATTTACTATTACTGACATACTTTGTGAAATTTGTTGTTTTGCAGCAGCAGTACATTGCAAAAACATACTATAAATTACAATAAGAAATAGAGAAGAGTGAAATTGAGATTTTGCTTAACAAGTATCAATAAAATTCAACAAGCATGGGGTGACAGGTGAACAAGAATTAGAACACTGAGGGAAAAGTTTTGAATGACCTCAGGCAAACTTTTAGTCTCCTTGTGTTTGTACTTGCGTAAGAGGCAACACAGAGAAGGGTCATTAGGTTGATTGATGTATGAAAGAAGTGTGAGCAGATTTGGACGATGCACATTGAAATTTAGAAGAAGGAGAGACAATGTTATTGATTTCATTCATTCTGAAGGGATTTGACAGGGTGCAATCTGAGAGCAGGTTTTCCACACTCTCTTCTCACTGCTGCCATCAGGAAGATGGTACAGGCGCCTCAAGACCCACACCACTAGGTTCAGGAACAATCACTACCCCTCACATATCAGGCTTTTGAACCAGAGGGAATAACTTCAGTCAACTTCATTCACC
Organism: Hypanus sabinus; assembly: GCF_030144855.1. NCBI lineage: Eukaryota > Metazoa > Chordata > Chondrichthyes > Myliobatiformes > Dasyatidae > Hypanus > Hypanus sabinus. The sequence continues at coordinate 73,718,988 of NC_082722.1, read as the reverse complement.
CCAGCACTGAACTGTTCCCACAACCTATCGACTCACTTTCAAGGACTCTTCATCTCATGTTCTCGATATTGATTGCTTATTTATTTATTTTTCTCATAGTTGCACATTTTGTTGTCTTTTGCAGATTGGTGTTTGTCTGACTCTTTGAGTGTGATATTTTCATTGATCTTATTGTTTCTTTGTATTTATTACAACTGTCCATTCAAGGTAGTATATAGTGATATATACAATATGTACCATACTTTGATAATGAATTTACCTTGACTTTGACTATGACTTTGCTGTTGTAATAGCTTGATAAGTCAAAGGCTCTGCAGATGACCATGAGAAACTGCAGAGAGTTGTGGACAAAGCTCAGCATATCACAGCAACCAGCCTGTCCTCTCTAGACTTTGTCTATAATTCTCACAGCTTCAGTAAAGTAGTCAGCATAATCAAAAGCCCCACCCCGGCAATTCTCTCTTCTCCCCTCTCCCATTGAGCAGAATATGTAAAAACCCGACACACATAACACCAGGCTCAAGGACTTTTTCTATCCCGCTGTTATCTGTTCTTGAACAGACCTCCTGTGCAATAAGATAGAATCTAGTCCTTACAATCTACCTCAATATGATCTTGCATTTTGTTTTACTTACATTACATTCTTTTGATAGCTTTTACTCTTTAATTTTTATTGTTCTTATTTTACCTTATTCTAGCTCAAAGCAGTGTGTAATAATTTGATCTGTATGAACAGTACGCAGGACAAGCTCTTCACTGTACTTTGGTACATGTGACATTAGTAAACCAATGCCAATGTCATTAACACTACTAATGATTTCTTTTTTTTCTGAATAAGCCATCCCCCCATCTAAGTTGAACAAGAGGAAGAATTTTTTCTTCCAGAGAGTAAACAAATTCTAGAGAGCTGTGGTGTTGGAAATCACCAACAGATTTGTGGGTGTCGCCACAACCATCAGCTCTTGAACCAGAGTGGATAACTTCACTCAACCTCACTCAATTGTTCTCACATCCTATGGACTCAATTTCAAGGACTCTTCCTTGCATGTTTTTAATGGTTATCACTTATTTATGATGATTATTATTAATACTATTTTTTCTTTTTCTCTTTATTTTCATATTTGAAGAATTTATTGTCTTTCGCACACTGGTTGTTGCTCTTTTGCTGCAGTTTTTTATTGATCATTGGATGTATTGAGTATGACCACAAGAAAATGAATCTTAGGGTTGAAAAGGTGACATATGTACACATTGATAATAAATTTACCTGATGTTGAATTAGGACCAAAAGGGTGTTAAGGAGTATTGGGAGAATGTTGTTGATGCCAAGATTGGATCAAGCATGACATCAAATTTCAAAGTAAGTTTATTATCAAAGTACACCTGCAGTGTGTCACTGTGTACTATCCTGAAATTGATTTTCTTATGGGACTTCACAGTAAGTACAAAGAAAAGCTATAGAATTGATGAAAAACTGCACACAACATAAATGGACAAACAACCCACGTGCAAAAGTAACAAAAGTAAGTATTGAGAGCATGAGTCGTAATGTCCTCGAAAATGAGTCCAGAGGTTGTGGAATCCGTTCACTGAGGTGAGTGAAGTTCTTCACTCTGTTTCAAGAGCCTGATCGTTGTTGGGTAATAACTTCCTGAACCTGGCGGTGTGGGACCTGAGGCTACAGTGCCTCCTTCCTGACTGCAGCAGTTTGAACAGCGCATGTCATGCATGGTGGGTATGCATGAAGATGGACGCTGCTTCCTTGTAGATTTGCTCAACGGTAGGGACGACACCACCTGTGATGGACTCGGCCATATCCATTACTTTTTCCACCACTGATCTTATTAAACAGAGGAACAGACTTGAGGGGCTGGTTCGCTTCTTGTTTCTGTTTCATATATAATACAGAAGTTCAAAGATTCAAAGTATATTTATTATCAAAGTACGTATGCAATATACAACCCTGAGATTAGCCTTCCTGCGGACAGCCACGAAATATAGATGCACTATGAGACCCGTTCAAAGAAAAAAATCAAACAACCTACCAAAAAAAAAGTACGTGATAAAAACTGTTTGAATAGTACACAGACTATTAAACACCAAGTCGCAGGGTCCTTTGAAAAGTTTAGGAATGTTCAATTCAGCTCAATTTAGCGCTGTGTTGTTTGTTGACCACAGAGCCAGTCTACGCGATCAACATCGAGCAAAATAGAAATAATAAAAAAGGAGTAACCAGAAATCAGGAACACATATAACATGAAATTCAGAATCCTTTACAAGCAAGCCCAATCCACAAACTGTGCTGATTAAAACCTTGCTCAAGGGCCGTTACCCTCTGGCAGCAGTGAGTTAGAGGGAAAGGAAGACAGGATAAAGACGGGCAGACGGTGCTGAATACCCGCTCATCTTTCGCTCTTGTTCTCATTAATGTAGAACAAGGAAAACCAGTGTGACCCTATCACCAGTGCTTGTACACAAACTAACTGCTAAAAGCCAAAAGACATAGCAGTGAGAGGGCTAACTTCCATAAGCAACACATGTCTAAGTTTGGTATGATTTGAGCTCAAACAATCAGAAAGGATATTCTGATTAAGGAACATTGGTTGTGGTGAATGCTGCCCCATACACAGTTATCGTTCACCAGAAATTGACAAATCATACACTTGCATAAAATTACAAAGGAAATAAATTTACCAATATTTCAAATTTAACTAGCAGTTAACAGAAAATAAAAGAAATATAAAAGGGTTCATTACAGTTAATCCAGTCCAACTGTGCATGTAAACATTGAAGCTCATTTTTGAAGTAGTCGGGTTTATCACTGTACTCGTGTGCTGGACACACTTTCTGTGTGAAAGACACCAGCCACAGTTTGAACTTCTCTCAGACCATCTTGAATAAATTAGCTAACTCAGGACTATTGGCACTTCCTCCTTGGCACAAAGCACTTCTTGCAATGGAGCCCCTCGTTTGAGAGGCATTCTGTGAAAATCTTCCCTTGTGCTCCGCTCTGCAGCTCCTGCTAAACGACTCCAAACCAGACCACTGCCCTTCAGACATCTGATCATGTCCAACTCTCTCAAATCTTCCACAGCATCCCACAAGGCAAAATGTTACAGCCGTTACTAAGATAAATCCATTAACAGATGCAACTTTCCCAAGTTCAACAAAATGGCCTTGTATCTTTAGCCGAAGCCAAAACACTTGTCAAGCTTAACTAACAGGATGCACTGTCTCACAGCATAACAGTAGAAATGCTAACCAGGGAAATTTAACAACCAATTAACAGAAAAAGAAAAAAAAGAAAAAGGCCCATTACAGATAAACCAGTCTAAATCTGTACATAAATGTTGGAACTCGTTTCTGGAGTAATTGGCTCAATCACTTTACTCACATCAGGATACACTGCATTTGCCGAAAACTGCTAAAATAAAAATACCTCTCAGCATAGCAGCAGAAATCCTAACCAAGTCATTACACTAGAAAGGTGTTATTTTGGAATAGTCAGGTTTAGAGGTGATAATGGTGTAAAAGAGGATTTGAGCAATAGGGGTCCATTTCAACAAAGTTACGGAAATATAACCAGACAGTTACAAAGACGGTTGATACAGATCAATGATATTTAGCAAGCATTATTGAAATTAACACCAGTTAAGTCCAGGCTTCTGTGGAGATGTAACATCAAATACGAAGGGCTTGGGAATTGAATAAGAAAAAAAAATGAACTGCAGTTGCTGGAAAGTTGAAATAAAAACAAAAAAATGCCAGGGGTGGTGATAGAGCCTGATACAATAGAAGTATTAAATAAACCTTTTAGATAGACACATAGATGTAAGAAAAATGGATGATTATGATTTGGGTTGGAGGAAGGGGTTAGATTGATTGTGGTGTTAGTTTATATAGATCAATAAATTATCAAGGTCCAAAGGGCCAGTACTGTGCTATTCTGTTCTGTGTTCTATGTTTCATTAGTAGCTGACTACTTCTATAATTTTCTGTCTTCATTGTCATTTAGAAAAAAAGTCTGCTCTCCTTTGGTAGAAGGTTTATGATGAAGGAATGCTTATTTAAACTGAGGACAATTAGAGGGAAATTGAGGAAAAAATATTTCACTCGATGAGTATGGAGGTTTGGAACTCACTGTCTGAGAAGGTGATAAAATTAGAAATCTCTATTAAATAAAAGATCTTCAAGAAGATCCAGTTGAAAAGCCATTATGTGTATCAGACGTGGGGGAAGTAATCAAATCAATCATGATCCCATTGAATGGTGAGCAGGTTTAAGCAGCCAAATATCCAACTCCTTTTCTTACTTCTTTTGTTCTTAACATTTAAAACCATAAGACCATAAAACACTGGAGCAGAATTAGGCCATTTGGCCAATTGAGTCTGCTCCAATAATTTATTATTCCTCTCAACTCCATTGTCCTGTCTTGTCCCTTTCATGCCCTTACTAATCAAGAATCTATCAACTCTGCTTTAAATATATTCAACAGCTCAGCCTCCACTGCTATCCGTGGCAATGAATTCTACCTTCTGGCTAAAGAAGTTCATAGTCATCTCTGTTCTAAGGCTATACTCTCAGGTCTCAGATCTCTGATCTAAACGGATGTCTTTCTATTCTGAAGCTGTGTCCTCTAGTCCTAGACTACCTACTATAGGTAACATCCTCTCCTCATTCACTCTATCTAGTCCTATCAATATTCAAATGTTTCAATGAGATTCTTCCTGCCCCATTGTTTTAAACTCCAGTAAGTACTGGCCCAGAGGACAACTGAATCTGTACATTTGTACAGTGTTTGTTGAACTATAGGAATAATTACTAAAACAAAAGACCATCTTCAGATGTTTTGCATTTGAACATACTGTAGAACAGTAGGGCAGTAAACACAGCATAGTTCCAATCTGAACTAATTAGGACTGTCTGCAGATCCCTACATTCAGAGTTCAAAGTAAATGTATTATCAAAGTATATACGAGGGGTGATTGATAAGTTTGTGGCCTAAGGTAGAAGGAATCAGTTTTAGAAAATCTAGCAAATTTATTTTTCAACATAGTCCCCTCCTATATTTACACACCTAGTCCAGCAGTCATAGAGCAAATGGATATTGGACCTCCAGAAAGTGTCCACAGATGGGTGATTGATAAGTTCATGGCCTAAGGTAGAAGGAGATGAGCTGTACAGCTCTCATTACATGCACACACAGGTCAACTCTTAGAGTGATTAGGCAAAAAGTTTAAAGTTAATAACTCATTTCCTTCTACCTTAGGCCATGAACTTATCAATCACCCCAATGAGTTTGTGTACTCCACGACCACTGGACTAAGTGTGTAGATGTAGGAGAGACTATGTTGAAAAATCAATGTGCTAGGTTTTCTAAAATTGACTCCTCCTATCTTAGGCCACAAAATTATCAGTCACCCCTCGTATACTGTATGTCACCATATACAACCTTGAGAGTCATTCTCTTGTTTTTAATAACACAGCAAATACAAAGAAATGATGATAATAATAATAATAATCTTTGGACTAGATAAGTACAGCAGAGCTAGTAGAATGTTAAACAGAGCAGCAAGATACAATACAATAGATGGGATGAAAATGAAACATATGTATTTGGGATATCAACAAACAAAGCAAAGAGATCGTAGAGTGATAAAGGGAAAACTTTTTCAACGCTTAAGAAAATCTACCAAACAGAGCTCAATAGTAGAACTATAACAAAGGCATTAAACATTTTTTCTTTGCCCATATTATTGCATTGTTTTGGCATATTTTGGTCTGTAACCGATCTGGAAAATATACAAAAAAATGAGAATTGAAATGACAAATTTGAGAAAACACTATGTACACTCGAATGCACTTAGATTAACACTACCCAGGATAGAAGCTGGAAGAGGCATAAAACATTTACACAACAATCAGATAAAACTTCTAAGGATATGTTTTCATCAGTGAAAATAGGATTCAGCACAACATGCAAGCATATGAAAAATTTAAATGAAAGCACAACCCAGAAAAATGAAGAAATTATCACTAGAGAAGTAAAAGTTAACCAATGGAAGAGCATGATCCTCCATGGAAGGCATCCCAATGATCAGACATCATTCCAGTGCCAAAGAAGGTGACAGAAACCGAACTAAATGACAATTGTCTAGTTTAACATTAACATCAACCATTATGAAATGCTTTAAGCGTCTGGTCATGGAGCACATTAAAGCCTTTCTCCCAGCTAGTTTACCTATCGAGTTCACTTATTGCTCAAATCAATCCATTGACAATGCAGTAGCCTCTGCCTTCTACTCAGTCCTGTCCAACCTGGAAAATGGGGTCTCATATGTCAGACTGCTGTTTCTGTTTGACATTCAACACCATCAAAACCCAGAAACTGGTAGGGAAACTGTCCTTGCTGGGTCTCTACAGCTCTGTCTGCAATTGGATATTAGACTTCTTAAGAGTAAGGCCACAGCCAGTCCGTATGAGCAGCATCGTCTTTCGTCCCATCACACTGAGCACTGGCACTCCCCAAGGCTGTGTGTTCAGCCCACTGTTGTTCACACTGCTGATGCATGACTGTGCCGCAGGATCCAGCTCAACACGTGTCCTCAAGTTTGCGGATTACACAACAGCGGTTGGCCTTATTAAGAATGATGATGAGACAGAGTATAGAGAGAAGTGGGACGGCTGGTGGATTGGTGTGAGAAGAACGATCTGAGCCTGATTGGAGAGAGGACAAAAGAAGTCATTGTGGACTTCAGGAAGATTCAGATGAACCATCGTCATCTTCAAATACATGGCTCCTCGATAGAGAGAGCAAATTGCACCAAGTTCCTGAGAGTTCACATCATGGATGACCTCACTCAGTCCCTTAATATCATCTCCCTGAATCAGAAGGCACAGTGGTGCCTTAACTTCCTAAGAAGGTTGAAGCAAGGAAGGCTCCCCCCACCCCATTTTAACTGTGTTTTACAGACAGAAGCACCATTGAAAGATTCCTACACGTATCTTATTAGAGATCCTACTCATCCATTCAGCATCTTTTTTGACTTTCTATCATCAGGCAGGAGACTACGATGCATAAAAACAAGAATGGTCCAGATAAGATGCAGCTTCTTTCCCCAGGCCATTCGACTTCTGAATTCAAGGTGACACTGGCTAATCTGTCCGTACCTTACAATGTTTAATATTAATGCACTTTAGTTTGTTATGCACATATATGTGATTCCACTGTAGATTGTATCCTTATCTTCCTAAATTATTGCTTGTTATGTGTACTACTGTGTTTTGCACCTTGTTTCGAAGAAACATTATCTCACATCTGTATGCATTATATGGTTATATATGTTATATACATGTATGTAGTTAAATGACGATATACATGACTTGAAGTAGATGTTGACAAGGAGGCATCAAACACCTGATTCAGAGTAGGAGACCTCTTTCCAAAAACAGAGGGATCTATGTGGCAATATAAGACAAAAATATCATCAAAAGCATATAATAAAAGACCAACAAGTTCAAGACAATAAATACAAAAAATGCCGAGAAACCAGAAGCCATCCAGCACATAAAAGGATCCTGCAAAAGTTTAACTCAATCTGATTACTTACCCAGGCACAATGAAGTGGCAAACATCATTCACCAAAATCTTGCTTTAAAATACAAACTCATTAAAGAAACCATACCTCACTATAAACAGAAGTCTGATCCAGAGCCCCACAAAGTATTGCAACTGATCCACTATCACAGATAGAACAATCCTTAATAACTGTCTGGATATAATAATACAGAATAAACATGCAAGAACAACTTGCTTAATAGATGTAGCCTATACACGTAACTTACAGGATTCAACACCAGAAGTGTGCTGGATTTGAAGAAGAAATTGAAAGACTGTGGAACATGAACAGGGTATACATTGTCCTGATATTAATATCTACTATTGATATCCTCCCAAAGGCACTATACAATAGCATTAAGCAATTAGGGCTGCAAAGTCTATACCATACAAAAAATATCCAAAGTCAGTACTTTTCCGAATACTGAGTGCTAATATTTGAACATGGTTTGTGCTGGTACATTCATCATTTATTGATATTGTTCCTTTTTTACTGAAATACAGTCACTGTTCCCTCTGAACTATGCAGGTGCACAGCCACCCAGTAACTGAAATGCTCCTGTTCACATAGCCTTTGTTGTCATACAGCAGGGACTTTCTTTTATATAATGTGCCACGCATTTTTCAGGCCATGTAAGTATTTCTTGCTCGGAGCAGTCTGAGTGACTGTAAAACAAAATTAGAGGGAATTTGTTCCAATCTGAGGCCACCCTCGGGGTGGAGGAGCAACACTTTATATTACATATCTGTATCCTCCATTCTGATAGCATGAATATCAATTTATCTTTCCGGTAATATTTCCCCTACCCCTCCCCTCTTCTCCTATTCCCCACTCTGGCCTCTTACCTCTTCTCACCTCCACCTGAGTCCCTTCCTCCTTCCCTTTCCCCTGTGATCCACTCACCTCTCCTATCAGGTGCCATCCTCTCCAGCCCTCTTCCTTTACTACCCAACTACCTACCCCTAACACCTTCTAGCTAGCCTCCTCCCTACCCCCCCCCCCATATTTTTACTCTGGCATCTTCCTCCTTCTTTTCCAGTCCTGAAAAGAGGTGTCAGCATCAGACGTTTATTCATTTCCATAGTTGCTGCCTGATCTGCAGAGTTCCTCCAGCATCTTTGGTGTGTTGCTTTAGAGGGAATATTGATTATAGTTATCCCTATTTATACCTGTTTACAGTTCACAAAGGAGAAGAGTTAAAAGATAGTCTGCACATGACATTGACCGGGACTCAGAGGGATATTGTGTACACATATTGCAGATTCTTTGTTGTAAAGAATATTTGGATTGTACCAAAACCACGGTACAAATTCACTGACTTGATACCAGTGAGAAAAAGAGCAGAGACTTCAAAGACAACAGGATTTCTGCTCACTGGAGCACAGGAGGTTAAAGGAACAGAAAAGAAATGTTGAAAATTATAAGAATAAATAGTGAGAGGTTATTTCCACCAGTCAGTGGATCAGTGACAAGGGACATAAATTTAGGATTAGTACCAGATGCAAGAGGTTATACAGAATGCTTTCATGCGAATGGGTTATTAGGGTTTGCAAAGCTTTCCATAAGTGGCTATTGAAGACAAGTCAGACATAACGTATAAGTGGAACACTGAGGAAGTAATGTATTAAAGAGCATGGGGAGTGAACTGAGTAATGGAATTAGAGCAGGCAATTCCATTGGGAGATGGCTGAGTGACTAGTTTCAGTGCAAAGTGTCTATGACTATGAAAAATATTCTTTGATCAAAAATATTTCATACAAAATTGTCATCTATATCAACAATATGGATCATAATGTGGTAAACTGGATCAGCAAATTTGGGGACAACGAGAAAGGCCATCAAAGCATGCAGTAGGATTTATTTATTGAAATACAGCACAGGATCGGCCCTTTGAGCCATGCCGCCCAGCAACCCACAATTTAACCCTTGCCTAATCACGGGACAATTTAACAACGTCCAATTAACGGACCGATTGGTATGTCTCTGAAATGTGAGAGGAAAACAGAGCACCCAGAGGAAACCCATGTGGTCACAGGAAGACCATAACAAACTCCTTACAGGCAGTGGTAGGAATCTGGATCAGCTTAGAAAATGGGCTGAAAAATACAGGTGGAACTTAGAATCAGAATCAGGTTTAATATCACTGGCATATGTCGTGAAATTTGTTGTTTTGAGGTAGCAGTATATTGCAATATATAATAATAAAAACTATAAATTACAATAAGTATATACAGTATGTATAAACATTAAATTAAATGAATAATGCAAAAGAGAAGGAAAAATACTGAGGGAGTATTCATGGATTCATTGTCTATTCAGAAATCTGATGGCGGGCGGGAAGAAGCTGTTTGTGAAAAATTGATTGTGTGTCTTCAGGCTCTTGTACTACAGATAAATGTGAGGTTTTGCACCAAAACCAGGATAGGGCTTACACAGTGAGTGGTAGAGCACTGAGAGTGCAGTAGAACAGAAGGATCTGGGAATACATATTCATAATTCCTTGGAAGCGATGTCACAGGTAGATAGAGCCCAAAAGAGAGCTTTTGGCACAATTGGTCTCTATAATCAGGGGTCTGTTTCTATGCTGTTGTGCTCTATGACTCTAAGAGGGTGAATTTATTCACACTAAACACCCAGCCCACAATCCTGCATGATATTGGGCTATTATTGTCACATATGCATTTCTGAGCTTTTATTCTGTGTGCTACTCAGACGGAGAGTGCCACATTAGGGAGTCACAATAATGTAGTTGTTCATGTAACACTAGTACAGTGCTAGCAACCCGGGTTCAATTCTGCCACTGTCTGTAAGCAATTTGTACATTGTCACCGTGACTGCATGTGTTTCCTTAGAATGGTTCAGTTTCCTCCCATATACCAAAGCATTTCAGGTTGTTGTGCTGGAAGGGTCTGTAACTATGCAGTATTTCTGTAAATAAAAATATATATTATCTATAGAGATAGTAAAAAATATAATGTTGTATTTTATAGAGGAAGTGAAGTGCAGGTAGACAAATAAGGTGCAAGGGTCAAAAACAAGAAATTCTTCAGATGCTGGAATCCAGAGCAACACATGCACAAAACACTGTGAAGCACAGAGGCATAATGATGAGCCAATGCATTACAGTACAGATGATACGGGTTTAATTCCTGCTGCTGTTTGTAAAGAGTTAGTAAGCTCTCCTTCTGACCGCGTGGGTTTCTGCTAGGTGTTCTGGTCTGCCCCTCCCCCCACAGTCCAAAGGTGATTAGATTAAAAGTAGATTAATTCGTCTTTGCAAGTTGTCCCGTGATTAGGCTCAGATGAAATTGAATGGTTGCTGGATGACGTGGCTCGACGGGTTGGAAGGGCTTATTACGCATTGTATCTCAATAAACTCAGAAGGTCAGGCAGCATACATGGAAATGAATATACTGTCAAAATTTCAGACCAAGATCCTTCATCAGGACAAGGGCCATGACAAGATTGGCTTGAACTTCAAGTGTTTCTCTTTTAGTATTTGAGAGGTTTGTTCAGTGGGTTAGAAGCAGTTCTTGAGTCTGATAGTTCCTGCTATCAGGCTTTTGTATTCTCTGCCCAATGGAAGAGGAGAGAAGAGAGAATGGATGATGTGGGAGGCATCCTTGTTTATATTAGAAAGATTATAAACTGGGCACATATTTCAATTCAGAGTATCGAGACATAAATATCAGCAAAACTTTGGAATTTTTGACATGCATACGAGATGTCAATTCATAGGTTCAAAGTTCAAAGTATATTTATTATTAAAGTATATATAATGTCACCATATACAACCCTGAGATTTGCGACATTAAATCATTTTACATAAAGTCTGAAACTGATTTATTTTAAACTGAAACCAGGATCCTAAATCTAAAGGCAGGCAAGTGGTGTGAGTTGTCTTCAGCAGATCAAGAGACTACTTCAAAAAGTTTGATACTATTAGATCAAAGTAAAAAGCTTAAAACAGTATTAAGAAGAGCAATAGACCTTGGGACTGGGAGATAAAATAAAGCAATTCAGTAAGGAAAGATCAAGGACGAAAAGGAAAACAGGGTTTAAGAGTGATCATAGAGTCATAGAGGCTCACAGCATGGAAACATGCCATTCAGTCCTCCTTATTCACACTGAAAAAGATGTCTATCTAAACTAGTCCCCATCTGCCTCTATTTGACCTACATTCCTTTAAATCTCTTGTATCCATTTATCAGTACAAATGTCTTTTAAATGTTATTGGGTCTTCGGTCGCGGGCAAGGTTTAATCAACACGGTTTGTGAATTGGATTCTCTTATGATGCCTTTCTGGTTTTTGGTTGCTCTTTTCCTGTGGCTATTTTGTGTGATTTTGATCGGGACAGACTGCTGTTAATGAACGACGCAATGCTAGATTGAGCTAAGCTGGACATTTCTGGGCAGCTTCAATGACTTTGTAGTCTGATGTTTTATATTCTGCGTTTTTTTTTCTCATTCATGCCATTTGCGTGCTTTGTTCTTGTTCTTGCATGCATTGAGGGGTTTTGATGTTTTTGTTAGAATGGGTTCTATGGTTCCCTTTGTTTCATGGCTGTCTGTGGGAAGACAAATCTCAGGGTTGTGTGTATACTGCATACATACAGTACTTTGATAATAAATGTACTTTGAATCTTTGAATCTTCAGCCACTTCCTCTGACAGCTCATTCCACAGCCACACCAGCCTCAGTGTGAAGAAATTGCTCCTTGGGTTCCTAATAAATCTTTCCCTTCTGACCTTTAACCTACACTCTCTAGTTCTTGACTCCCTAACCCTGTGGAATAGACTTTGTGCATTCACCTTGTCTATCCCACAAAGAATAAAAAGGGAATTAGAATGGCAGAAAAGTTGATGTAGGTTGCTTGGAGACTGAACAAGATAGATTGTGTAAGGGAATAAGGAAATATTTCAAGAATACATCACAAACCAGACTCGTGCACAATATTCCAGCTACAGTCTCACCAGGCAGCCAACAGGCTCACGTGTCGCCTCAGCATTGCACTGCCCCTGTGGCTGTGGACTCACTTCTGGGGACTCTGCAGTTCATATCCTGTGTATTATCTGGTTGCTTTGTTACTGTTTGCACAACTAGCTCTTTTTGCACATTGGATGCTTCTCTGTCTTGTTGTGTGGATTCTTTGTTTTGAGGCTGCCTGCAAGAAGATGAATCTCAATGTTATATATGGTATACATACTTTGATAATGAATATACTTTGAGCTTTGATCTGATATTGGGTCAAATACAGAAAAATAGGACCAGCTTACTGTACATTGCTATCTTTGTGTACATGGGCTAGTTGGCCCTAATGGCCTGTTCTATCCTGTATTATTCACTGACTCCATGAAAACATTCTGCAAATCCTGGAAATCATCAATTCTGGGGTGTATGTGCAGCTGAAAGAAGTCCTGAAGAAAGGTCTCAGCTCAAATTGTTGACTGCTTATTCCCTGAGCTGCTGACACCCTTCAGCATTTTGTGTGTGTTGCTTCGAAAGAAGTCAGCATTGGTTGAAAAATTCACTGGAGAAGCTGATGGGACAAAAAGTTGATAAATGCTCAGACACAGTGATTTCATTTGCATTGCTGCCATTAGGAGCCTGAAGGCACACACTCAACCATTCAGGGACAGCTTCTTCCCCTCTGCAGTCCGATTTCTGAATGGACATTGAATCCATGAACACTGCTTTCAATCCCTCTTTTTGCATGATTTATTTAACTTTTTTAAATACACACACAAATATATATATATATAATTGCTGTAATTCATATTTTTATTGTTATGCATTGTGATTTCCTGCTGCCACATAACAATAAATCTCATAACATATGCCAGTGATATTAAACCTGATTTGTTCCTGACCTGATGATTTAATTGCCATGGTATTGATAAATGTGCCTTTTGAGCATATGAATTTATTGGTTGTCACATGCACAGATACGTAGTCAGAGAGCTGCAGACAGAACCTTCTTATGTAAGATTTCTGCTAGCCAGAAAATGGGCAGCCACAGTGACTGACAGGGAATTGCAGCCCACTTTCAATTCCTGGGCATTGACATATCAGATGAACTGTCCAGGGCCCAGCACACAGATGCTATCACAGGGAAGGCTTGTCAGTTTCTTTATTTTCTTTCATCAAGCAATCTGTCAAACTTCAACAGAATTACTGTTGAAAGTATCTTGACCAGTCACATCATGGTGTAGTATGGCAATTCGAATGTGCAGGAATATAGAAAGTAGTAGACTATGTCCAATACATCACAGACACATCCTTCCCCATTATCAGTAGTGTGTCGAGTCGTAGTCATAGAACAGCCCAGAATCGGGCCCATCGGCCCACCTAGTTCTGATAAATTAAAAAGGCCAAGTCCCATTGACCTGCGCTTGCACCATTGCCTCACACAACCCTCTCATCCATGTACTTATCTAAATTTCTCTTAACTGTTGAAATTGACCCTGAATTCATCACTTGCACTGTCAACTCATTCCACACTCTCACCACCCACTGAGTGAAGAAGTTCTCCCCCATGTTCCCCTTAAACATTTTACACTTTACCCTGTATTTAATATTTCAGTAATATTGGAGTAATATTGTAAATATGTTGTTTAATTAAGCATTATATGTTCTTTAAATAATTCATTATGGTTATAGGTAAAAGTACACAAATGGCATTCATCTTTGCACCAGCATGTCATATGTGTGTGCATTGTTTAAAATTCTAAATGAAACTAAAGCATGTCCTCTTGGGCTCCTGTCTTTTTGTTGCAATTAGTTTTATGTTTTGGGGTTACAAAATATAACATGCCCTTAACCCATGATCTCTAGTCTCACCTAACCTCAGTAGAGAAAGCTTGCTTGCAGTTACCCTATCAATGCTCCTCATAATTTTGTATACCTTGTAGGTAGGTGAGCAAAACTACAATCAAGTCTCCAAATCAGGCTTCACCAATGTCTAGAGGAGATGCCTTCTCAAGAAGGTAGCATATCCAGGCAACACCATCTTCTCACAGCTGCCATGGGGCAGGAGGTTGAGAAGCCTGAAGTCCCACACCATCAGGTTCAAGAACAATTACTTTACTTCAATCATTTGAAGCAAACTACACAACCATAATCATTATTTTACTCTGACTATCTGACTAGTTTACTCCAAAATTGGTCTTTTTGTTTTAATTATGTTCTTTCTAGTAAACATTGTGTGTATTCTGTTTTATTTCTTTTTCTTCTTGTGAATGCTGCTTTACCTGATGTACATGCCTGTGAAGTTTTCTTTAATTGCACCTGTGCATGCATGTGCTTGTGCATATGACAATAAACTTTATTTTGATCCTATTATAATTGAAATAAAGACACATCATTTGGAAAATCATAATTGAGTTGAACAGAGTCAACATATCTTTATGAAAAGAGAGCAGGCTTACAAACCTGCTCAGGTTTTTGGAGGTTATAACCAGAAAAACAGTTAAGAGTAATCCAGTTGATGTGGTGTATTTGGACTTTTAAGATATCTGTAACACTAGATGCCATTGAACAAGATTAAAGCGTACGGGATTACTGGCAAGGATTGATGGACAGAATACAGACAGTTGGAACGAGTGGATCATTTTTGGGTTGAGAGATATAACTAATGAGGTACCAGGGATTGAAGCTGGGGCCTCAGCTGTTTTCAATCTATATCAATGATTTGGAAGATGGGATCAACTGCAATATATATGTCTTCTGTTTAATCAAAGCAAGGCAGCAGAGTGAGGTGTGAGAAGAATTCAGAGAGGCTTCAGGGGGATACAGACAGCTAAAGAAATGGTCAAGGTCATAGTATGTAATGTGCACAAAAGTGAGTTTTCCCTCACTGAAAAAAAATTAAAGTAAAATATATTTTCTTGCAATTGCAAATAATTGAAAAGTGTTGGACTTCTCATTCAGAAATTACTGGTGGGCAAATTACAGATATAACAAGCAATCAGGAGGTGAAATGATATTTAGATATTTATTGCAAGAGGAATTGAGTACAAAAATAAAGGAAACTTGGGTGGCACGGTAGCATAAAAGTTAGGTAATGCTCCCACACTGCCAACTGTGAGATCAGTGTTTGATTCCTATCATTGTCTGTAAGGAGTTCGTACATTCTCCCTGTGACCTCATGGACCTCCACTAGGTACTCTGATTTCCAAAGATATATGGTTAGGGTTAATAAGTTGTTAGATAGCTAGTTAATAAGTATGCTGGTACCAGAAGCTTGACGATACTTATGGGTTGTCCAGCACAATCCTCCTTGATTAGATTTGACATAAACACACTTCACTGTATACCTTGATGTACATGTAACAAATAAAGCTAATCTTTTTTTTTTCTCTTCTCTGGTATCATTGTACAAAGTCATGGTGACACTATGCCTGGATTGCATGCACTGGGGTGGGTTCTTAATGAAAGATATACAATGGATTCCAATTAATTGTGACACATTAGGAGTAGTACATCTTGGCCCTATAATGTGCCTGCCCCAATTAGCCAAAATTTCATAGAAAAGGGGAAAAAAATGATAAACTACTGTTTAACTGAGTAACAATTTATGCATGTAAATAAATACAAAACCAATTACAGCATTACCAATACCTCTAAAGCACAAGAAAATCATGTATTATTTCCTAAAAGTTATTGACAGATGAATTCATCTGCTGTGTTCTTTTGATTGACTGTAATTGAACAATATCAACACAAACACCTAGTTTAGATGATGGACTGCCTTCATATAATGCTATTGATGATTAGAACCTCCAAATCTTCATTTTCATTGTAACATTTAAGATGATTGCCAATATCTTCATAATTCCTAAGGTGCTGAAGTAGTGAAATCAATTCACTTTCACTCCTGACAGTTTCTGGCATTACTAAACATAAATGTTTGAAACCACAGTGAGCAAAACTGTTCCAAATTGTCTTACTGTTTATTTTGTTTTCCAATGATCAGAGATAAAAAAAACATCACTTGTTGAACACAAGCACTATTTAAAAACTGATTGCATTAAGCACAGTGTAGTGTTTAATGGCCATTGCAAGTGCACCTGACTGACAGTAGTTAGAAACTCTTCAGCGATGGTTTCCTGCCCCAATTAAGGGGCACAGTGCCTCAAATAAGTGAATGGAATTCTGGCTATCTTCTTGACTTTGTTTTTGTTGTTAATGGTTTGTCCCGAATAAATGGCTGCTCCAATTAACTGATGGTCCAATTAACTGGAATCCACTGTACTTCTGAAACAGCAAGAGGAGCACACGTGATCAGCAAGAGAGAGAACATGGACCTGTGGGGTAACTATAGACCAATCATTGGGAGGGACGACTCTACATTAAAAAATTCTGAAGGGAGAGGGTGGCACAGTGGGGTACCGGTTAGTGTAATAATATTACTGTGCTAGTGACCCAAGTTCAATTCAATCACTGTTGTTTGAATGTTTGCCCTGTGACTGTGTAGGTTTCCTCCGGGGGCTCCCACCTTCCAAACACATCTGAGTTGGTGTTAGTAAGGCTGTGGGCATGCTATGTTGCTAACACTTGTGGGAAGACCCCAGCACATCCTTGGACTGTGTGGGTCATTGAGCAAGCAAAGTATTTCACTGTAAAGTATACTTCAAAGTACATATGACAAATAAAGCTGGACTCTTTAGCAATCACTTGGAAACGCAGGGACTAGTCAGAGAAGGACAACATGGCTTTGTCAAGGACAGACACTGTCTGACCAATTTAAATGAATTATTTGAAGTCACTTTGGCCAGATGGGGGCTCATCAGCCGTGGTTGCTAGCTCATCTAGGAGAAGAAAAACTCTGATCTCAAACATTCGCTGCCTTTCAGCTAAACCCACTTATGAAGAAGGCTTTGGGAGTAAACACAAATAGGAAAATTTGGAGCTGGTGTCCCTAAGGCAGTCCTATCATGAGTTCAACACTAACTGGCAACTCCTGTGATGCTGCTGGTGCCAAGCTATATCAGTCTCTGTTCTTCCTTTGGGTTCATCAGATGCATGGAGAAGGGGCCTTTGTTACATGGGCAACAGCTTGCTCTCCACATTAGTCTGCACTGTGTTGCATATCTAGACAGCTTGATCGCATATTCCATGGAAAACCTTGTCCAACAGATGCCAGAGCCTTAAGGCTATGGAATTATGGAAGGCGTGTTTGAAATGATAGTAAACTGAATGGATGTGGGTAGGGCGTTGTCCTCAGATAAAAACTTCCAGCAGGTTGCCAGATGGGAGATTGATCCAAAAATTTGAGGTACATGCAATCCATGGTAAGTTGACAACCTGAACCCAAAATTGGCTTGGCAATAGGAAGTAGAGGGTGAGGGTAGTGGGTTTGTTTTATCATTGGATATCTGTGACGAGTGGTGTCCCACGAGGAGCCTTTGCAAGAATTACATGAACGTGGGTGAGAGAGGCACAATTAGTAAGCTTGCAGATAGCATTAAAACTGGCACATTTGGTGACAGTGTGTCGAACCATGTATCTGTGGACCTACTTTCATTCTGAATGTTGTTTGCTTACTTTTATTGTTTGCACGATATGGTTTTTTTTTTGTTCTTTGCACATTGAGTATTTGCCAGTCTTTTCTATTTGTAATGGGTTCTTTAGGGTTTCTCTGTTTGGGGCTGCCGGTAAGGAGACAGATCTCAAGGTTGTGAAACATATTTGATAATAAATGAACTTTGACCTTGGACTTTGAACATATAGTGAAATTCTTTATTTGTATCAGCAACTGACCCCGGGTGCTCCGTTTTCCTCCCACGTTCCAAAGATGTACAGATTAGGTTAGCATTGCTCTCTAGCTTCTGCAGAATCTCTTGTGCTTAGGGTTAGTAGGTCACAGGCATGATACGTTGGCACCAGAGGCGTGGCAACAATTATGGGCTGGCCCAACACAGACAGTGTTCGTTGTTGACATAAGTGATGGACTTCACTGTATGTTTCAATGCATGAGTGACAAATAAAGCTAATCTTTATATTCTTTATGAGGGGCTCAGTCAATGTATACATTTGGCTCAGAGATCAACGGATTTTTTTTATATTAAGGTATTTAAAGAATATGGAATTACTAAGTTACAGGTAACTAATCAACTATGATCTTATTGAAAAGTCAAGCAGACATAAAGGACAAAATATCCTTCAGCTTGTGTTTATTTCCATGTTCATTTGGAGCTTGAGTTCAATATTTTAAAGCCAGCACTCTTAGTGTCAGCCTGGGTCATGTGCTGAAAATTCTGGAATGGGACTTTAATCCACAGCAGTCTGATTCAGCGACAAGAGCCAAAACACTTACAATCCACAGTGAATGATTACAGAGGACTGACTCCCAGCTCTCATAGCTTCATAATCGGTGAGGAAATATCAGCAGTGAGTGACTTTCAAAATATATGAAATCTGTCATTTATTTTATGATGCAATAACTTTATATAACAACAATTTAAAAACTATGTATAACATTCTTTAGGTTTATTGGTTTCATGTTTAATACATTTTTCTTGAACTTTATAGAGAAAAATATGTTACATTGTTTAATAGTCATCGATTTGTTAACGGTTATATTTTGCATTTGCCGTCTAGTGACAAATGAAAGTATTAGATAAATGAAAGTATTAGGTGACAAGTTTTAACCTTTTCTCAGATATATTTTAATTATGGATGAGTAATGTTAGGAAATAGTGAGGGAGGTGGAATACAAATTGGAAAAAAAAATTACAGAAGAATAACTTGAATCTCAGTAAAAATTGAAGATCCCTGATGAGCTTAAAAGAGTTTTAACATTTACTAAAGCTTGAAGCAATGGACTCAGTTATTCCTTATTTTATCTTATTATTTATTATTTTATTTTATTTATTTATTTGGAGATACAAAGTTCCTTCCGTTCTTTTGAAATGTGCCATTCCAGCAAACCACGACAATCCCAATTTTAATCTAATCATGGGACAATTTATAATGACTAGCTAACCTTCCCAGAATGTCTTTGGACTGTGAGAGGATGCCAGAGTACCCGAGAAAATCCCATCCATCCACTGGGAGGACAGACAGACACACACTCCTTACAGAGGATGCCGGGATTGAAGTCTGAAATCCAATGGCCCAAGCTGTTGTGCTACAATGGAAGTGTATTATAGGATTGCTTTCCAGTACTTCTTATTGACTTTGTGTGTGTGTGTGTGTGTGTGTGTGTGGCTGCCTGTCCATGCGGTAGTAATTGTTGCGTATTTAATATTTTAATATTATTTGAGTAATCTTGTATATAAATATATACTGTTAGACTGAGCATTTTGTTCATTTAAATAATTAATTACAGTTTATATGTATAAATACATAAATTGTATCCGTCATCACATGACCACATGATGCCTGCACGCCTCGCTTAAAGTAAACGGTTTGAGCTGCAGTTCCGACTCCCCTGTCTTTCTTTGAATTAGGTTAATGTCTTGAAGTTAGAGAACATAACAGTAATATGTGATGTTTGGGCATTGGCCAATATGGATGATACAGTGCTCAACAGATTCATTGGACCTTTCCATTTGACAGGGAAGCATGTGTAAACTCTTTAGATTTTGTTTTGATGTTTATGAAGATGACATCTCCCTCAATTGTGCCAAAGAACATAAGAAGCTGCAGAGAGTAGTCAACTCTGCCCAATACGTCATCAGTATTTCCCTCCCCGCTATCAGTCATATATGCTGGAGATTCTCCTCACGAGGGCAACATCTATCATCAAAGATCTACTCTATCTGGGCCATGCCATCTTCTCACAGCCACCATCCGGCAAGAGATAAAGATACCTGAAGACCCACACTACCAAGTTCAAAAACAAGTACTTAGATGTTGCCTGGACTGGAGGGCCTGAGTAATGGGGAGAGGCTGGTCAGGCTAGATATTTTATTGGAGAATGAGGGGCTACCTTATAGAGATGTTTAAGATTATGAAAGGCAGAGATAAAGTGTACAGAAACAGTTATTTCATCAGGGCATATGTGTCCAAAATTAGGGAGCATGAGAGGGAAATGGTTTAAAAGGGAACGGAAGCAATTTTCCAAGTTGAATCTTCCAATCTGCCAGAAGAAGTGGTTGAGGCTGGTAAGAAGCATTTGGATAGTATATGGAAGCACAGAGCTTAAAGGGATATCCCAAAAGAATTGGGATTAGCGATTAGCTGGTGGGCACTGTAGCTGGCATGATCTGTTTGAACTGAAGGGACGGTATCACTGACGTACAGTTGTGTAAATCTTCAACCATTCAGTTCTTCAATCAACTGGCAAAATCCTAATCGCTACAGCTTTAGCAACACAGGCTACACAGATCACCTTGTACTAAAATGGACATGTTTTATATGTAGCATAGTGATTAGTGCGACACTATTATAGTGTGGGACATCAGAATTTGGAGTTTAATTCTGTGTCCTCTGCAAGCAAGCTTGTACATTTCTTCCCGTGAGTACAAAGGTTTCATCTGGGTGCTTCAGCTTCCTCTCACAGTCCAAAGATGCATTATTTAGTCCGTTAATAGGTCATTGTAAGTTCTACTGTGATTAGCCTAGAGTTAAATAGGTGGGTTGCTGGGCAGCACCGCTCAGTGAACCGGAAAGTTCTGTTCCATGCCGTATCTCTAAATAAATTACAATTTTTGTTGTTTTAATTGTATTTTAATAATTATCATTACTTGTTTTAAAAACTGGACAGATTTTATGCTTAATTTTATGATTTTTTATAACTGCTATTTATCTGACGCTATGTCCATATGATGCTGCAAGTAAGCTTTTCCTTATACCTATAAAAACATGTCCTTGTTCTTATGACAATAAACTCGACCTTGACTTTTTGTTTGATATTGCATCCTTTTTGACAAATTCTCAGCGACGAGCTGCTTTTCTGGAAGTGATTTCCTTGGGCTGAGGTATCGCAGGTTTATTTATGCTTCAGTGTGCACTCAGGAGTGACATGACCAGTGGTGATATCTGTCCATTCTATCGTAACCATGTGTGCTATCTGAGCTATGCGTAGGGTGCTGTGTGTTGTCAGTCATGAGTTTTGCACCTTGGGCCTGGAGCAACGCTGTCTCATTTGTCTGATTTCATGTATGGTTGAATGATAATTAAACTTGAACTTAAACTTGAACTATACTTGAGAGCCTCAGTTCAATTACTCTTGAACTGAGGAGCTAATTAAGAGTCGACCATACATATGTGCTTGGTTTTACAGACCACATCAAACTGCAGTGTTCCTTCTATAAAGAATACTAAAGAATGGATGGATTCTAAATCAACGCTCTGGTAGTCACACACACTGACACAGATACACACACACACACACACACACACACACTCTCGCTGGCATACATACACACATGCATACACCCACACTTACACTAGCACATATACCCACACACACCCTTAAACACACACGCACACATACATGCACACACACACTCATACACGCACAGACTCTCATACACACGTACACGCACTTAAATACACATATATACATACAAGCTCACAGCTACACACACATGCATACACACACATATACTAGCACATATATGCAGACACACTCACAGTTAAGCACACACCCTCATACACACACAAACACACACTCACTGTCATACACACTTACACACACACACACTGTCTGACTCACACACTCATACTCTCATACATACTCACACGTACACACTCTCACACACACAGTGACACTCATGCTATGTTGGCGAGGTGGGATCATGGTGATACTTGTAGGCTGCCACCAGCATATGGTTGGCATGTTCACTGCATATTCCCTATGCTTCGATGTGCATATGAAAAATAAAGCTAATCTGTTTCATTGCCTTTAAAAATTTTTTATCAGCTTTGCTTGAATACAAATTCTTCCTCTCCAGTGAAAAAAAATCAAGCTTATATTTCTGCATCAATATTCTTCCAAGAGTCCCGTCATAAATTGGGGCATTTTCTTGTCAAACTCCCCCGCTCCATCCGCCAATAAGTGGAATTACCTAGTGTCCAAACATTTAATTCTTACCGCTTCTCACCCGCCTCTCACCTACCCCTGAGTCCTTTCCTCCTTCCCTCTCTTCTATGGTCCATTCTCCTCTCCCATTAGAGTCGTCCTTTTCAACCCTTTATCTATCCTACCCACCTTGCTTCACTGATCACCTTCCAGCTGTGCTCCTTCCCTTCCCCCAGCTTCTTATTCCGGCGTCTTCCCCCTTTCTTTTCAGTCCCTGAAGAAGGGTCTGAAACATTGTCTGTATATGTACTTCTATAGATGCTGCATGACCTGCTGAGTTCCTCCAGTTTTTTGTGTGTGCTGCTTTGGACTTCCAGCATCTGCATATTTCCTCATGACTCGTAGTGTAGAAATGTAACATCTGTCCTCCTTTGCCCATTACCGAAAGCATATTACCTGGACATTCTGAGAGTTCCGTCTGCGTGTTACTTTTTTCACACTCTTTTTGTGCAACTTAGTTAATTTAAAAATACATATATATTCTTATTGTAATTTTTCATGTATTTTTATTATGCATTGCACGGGACTGCTGCTGCAAAACAACAAATTTCATTGCAAATGCCAGTGATATTAAACCTGATTCAAATTCTGACAAGGTGTACAATGCGGTTTCTAAATTGCAGTTAACTATGCTTTATATATAATTCATTATTTGAGAAAAACTTCTGGGTGTCCTGAGAAAGGTAACACAGGAATGAGAGTGTCTGTGCAAGCTCCTTTCAGCTTCTGCAAAGTAGACAATACATTTTCTAGCCATCTTGGAAGGAGTTAATATTCATCCGCTGCAGAAATGAGCTATGTCTCTGCGCTGATTGATTGGACCTTGAGACATATAACTCATCCACCACTCACTGAGTGCAAAGAATGCACAGTTTCTTTATCTCAGCACGTCATCCAGTTTTGGTCTGTATTGGAAGCCTAAGTTGCTCGGCCTGAAGCAGTTTATCAAACTTCTGGACATACAACTTCTGAACTGTTACTGCTGCAATCTGCAATATTTAATTTCCTTTTAAGAAACACACTTTTGAACCAAGTGCAATGATATTTTTTTAATATTTGTACAATTTGTCTTCTATTTGCATATTGGTTGTCAGTATTTATGTATAGATTTTCATGAATTACGTTGTATTTATTTATTTTTCTACAAATGCCTGCAAGAAAATGAATCTGAAGATATATACTCAATGGTCACTTTATTAGGTACCTGTTCTACCTCATAAAGTGGACACAGGGTACATGTTCATGGTCTTTTGCTGCTGTAACTATCAACCTCAAGGTCCATCATGTTACGTACTCAGAGTGATCTCATTCACACCATGGATTTAATGTGTAATTGTCAGGTGAAAGAGTAGTTTTTGTTGTACTGCAGATCATGGTCTTTCTTGAGGGCTTTGATACCGCTTACTTGGTGGGAGGAGGGTGTTGATGTTTTTTTTTGTTGAAGTAAGTGGGGGAGAGGATGATTATTGATTTGCTGTTGCTTGTGTGTGGGAGGAAGCAGTAGGGGGACTTCGGAGTTCAAACTTTGTTACTGTCACCTATCCTTTGGGGCACTCTTCTGTTTTTTGGATGTCTGCTAAGAACAAGAATTTCAGATTATATAGAGTATACATTTTCTGATATTAATGTAACTATTGAACTATTGATTTACTGTCACCTTCCTGACAGCTTGAGCCATTCTCCTCTGACCTTTTTCATCAACAAACTATTTTTGCCTACAGAACTGCCATTCACAGGATGTTGTTCTTGTTTGCTTTTCGCACCACTCCCTGTAGACTCACTTTTTTTGCATGAAAATCCCAGGAGATTAGCAATTTCTGAGACTCTCTAACCAGCCCGCTTGGCGTTAACAATCATTCCATGATCAAAGTCACCTAGATTACATTTCTTCCCCATTTTGATGTTTAGTCTGAACAACAACTGAACCTCCTGACCATGCCTACATGCTTTCATGCATTGAGTTGCTGCTACTTGATTGACTTATTAGATATTTGTATTAACCAGCAGGTGTACCTAATAAAGTGCCAATGATGAGTATATATGGTAGCATAAATGTACTATGATTATAAATTTACCTTAACTTTATGGACATGATTATATAGATCTGCATTTATTGTCCAGCCCAGCTGTGCTTTAATGTGTGGTTTAATAGGGTATTACAAAGGGCAGTCAAGACTCTACTATCAGGAGCAACACACAGTCCAGATAAGGACAGTAGAACTCTCTCCCTAAGGATCAAAGGATAGTAATTTTAATGAAAGTCATATCATTTCATATTCAAGATGACTGATAATTTATTTTAACTCCAGAATTTATTGAAATACCAAAGTAGAATTACTCAGTAACAGTTGCCTTTATAGAACTTAACCCATGGCTCTATAACCTTAGTAAAGGTTCATTTTCAAGGACTTTACAACTCATGCTATGTGTTATACAGTGTTATTTAATTCTTTTTATTTGCACAGCGTGTCTTCTTTGCGGTGTAACACACACAAAACTGTGCAGGAACTCAGCAGATCAGACAGCATCTATAATAAGGGGTGAAGAGTGGACATTTCAGACTGAGACCCTTCATCAGATCTGCATGTTGACTTTCTACTCCTCTCCATAGAAGCTGCCTGACCTGCTGGGCTCTTCCAGCACTTTGCGTGTGGTACTCTGGATTTCCAGTGTCTTCAGAATCTCTTCTATTTATTGTCTTCTTTTGCACATTAGTTGTCTGTCTTTGCTTATGTGTAGCTTTTTCATAAATTCTCTTGTATTTCTTTATTGCCCTGTAAGTACCTTCAAGGAAATGAATCTCAAGCTACTCTTTGTGACATACATGCTTTTTTTTATAATAAATATTCTTCAACTTTGATATGTTGGACTGTATGCTGTTTTATAATTGGGTGAATACTCCTTGGACTTCAACAAAATGATGAAAAATAATTTAATGGAAAATGCAGTGTCCAAAGGGCCTTGGAGATAAAACTTCAGAGCAAGAAATTGCCTATTACGATGCAGATGAAAAGGAATTTCTTCTCTCAGAAAACTGAACACTCTTGGAATTCCTTAGCCTAAAGAGTCAAGGTGGTGTAGTCATTGGATCTGTCCAGTAATAAGTTAAGCATATGTTTGGAAGGAGATCTGGCCATCAGGTTGAGAATTTATGGACATTATGTAGGCAGAAGGAGGTAGTCAAACATTAATTACTAATTCAATTAGTTTGTCTCAGCATTGTGGGCTGAAGAGTTCAGGTAAGATGGCAGCAAATTCAATCGCAGTGTCTTCTATGGAGTCAACCAAAAGTGTTATTGTCCTTTTTAAACATACAAAGTATTTTTATGATCACAAGACCCTGCAGACATTAAGAGCTTAAAGTATTGCAGGTCTATTTCAATAGCGAGTTGTTCATTGGCGGAGAAACGTGAGAGAGTTAGACTTGGTGCAGCTCGAGCTGTTGCCTGTTTTAGAGAGGGGTTGGTGCACAAAACTGAGGAGCAGGCTAACAGCAAATGATTGTCTTAATCACTTTTCTTGTGATTGCAAGGCCCTGTTGGACACTGTCAATGTAAAATACTGCAAATCTGATTTACTGATTTATTGGCGAACAGTGGGGGAGCTGCCTGGCCTCAATCGGTGTGGTCTAGGCTTCAAGCCACGATGTCACCTGTTTACAGCTGCCCAGGAGAGAGGCATTGGAGTTAGTGAACTCTACCAAAGGTGGTGTGACTGGTACCCTAGCTGGCGTTGATGCTGCCAGCCCAGTGTTAGTTGGGCAGAACAAAATCCGTATGGTGATTGTTGCAACGTTTGTGGGCTCAGGGTCATGAACTATATATTTTTGTGTGACTGCATTTTACTGATATCTTTTATGTGCTGCCAGTCTTATATCTGACATATGTGTCTTGTGCTGTGTATGACTATTGGTATTGTGTTTTGCACCTTGGCCCTGAAGTAGCATTTGGATGTATTCATGGGTGTTAATGTATGGGTGAATGACAATTAAACCTCAATTTAATCTTGAAGGGCCTGTTCAAATGCTGTGCTATTCTATGCTCTAACTGATTAATCAAAATTCTATTTCATTGCAGATATTGCCTACTCTTACTTCTTTTCCTTCTGTTTAATTTAAGTTCTCAGGACACCTTGGGATTCCAATGTACATTAGGTTGACCGGCATTGCCAACATCTTGGGAATAGGTGAAAACAATGAGTTCAAAACTTTATAAGTGGAGAAGAACTATTTGCGGCCCTTTTATGGGGACAAATTCCTCGTTGTTTGTTCCAGACTCTTCTGAAGAAATAAAGCTGTTAGGAACACAATGGGTCAGGCAGCACTTATGGAGGGATATGCACAGTTGACATTTTGCACCAAAACCCTTCATCAGGACTCAAACTGAAATATCAACTGTCTACTTCCTGCCCTAGATTTTCATTAACCTGCCTGACCTGCTGAGTTCCTCCAGCTCCTTTGTGTATAGACCCAGATTTGTTTAGCCTCTTTTGTCACCGATATTAGAGTCTTCTTTCTCTGGCCAAAGCTCAATTTCTTTATCCTCTTCACTTGAAACTGCCCCGATGAATGCAACCACCTCCACCTCAGCGATTCTCTGTAGCAAAGTCCTCCCTGCTCCAATGCACCTCTGCGCAAAACATCTCCCTCTCCTCATTCCACAGATGATACCATTGGAAATTAATGGTGGCATGTCACCAACTCCAGGAGTGGGTCTAATGGGAAGTGTGGTCTTTAACCTACAGAGGTTTGATAGTCATGGGCATCCACTTTTCCCCAATTAACAGCACAAGCTGAAGTAAAGTGGTGTACTGAGGCCAGCAACCTCATTAACCTTCCCAGTCAGATATTAATTACTAACAAAGATGCTGACTATTTGTTGTACTTGCAACTCACATTGGCCAAGAGCTTCCGTAACTTCATCAAAATTCTCCTCAGGAGATGCTGAATTTTAGCAATTCTCTCTCTTGCCTTTGCTGCAATGGTGATTACAGAGCAAAAGTATTACAATAATTACACCACTATATTTATCTGGGGAAAAAAAACACTGTCATCATTTTAAGTCGACAGTTCCACATGCGTTGTCAGAATTAGCAGGCTAATAATCCTGATTTTCTTCCTGATATGCTAATTAATTATTACAGAAAAAACCTTGCCATCTCACTCATTATTTTTCCAAGTGCTTATGAGACAATCACAATAAGGTAATGAGGCATCAAATGAATGGTAGGTTTAAGACAATAATTTGTTGCACTTGTGACAATGATACTGTACATATAATCAGAAATTAGACAAGTTACTCACTGCTGTGTCTTTTCATATCATCCTCAGTTTCCTTTCTTGCTTACACACTCAGAGGCCACTTTATTAGGTACACCTGCACATCTTCATGTTAATGGAAATTTTAATCTGCCAATTACGTGACAGCATCTCAATGCATAAAAGCAAGCAGACATGGTCAAGGGTTCAGTTGTCGTTCATACCAAACATCTGGATGAGAAAGAAAAGTGATCTGAATGACTTTGACCATGGAATGATTGTTGGTTCTGGACTGGATGGCTTGACTAGCTCGGAAACTGCTGAACTCCTGAGATTTTCACAAGCAACAGATGCTAGGGTTTACAGAGAATGGTGGGAAAAACAAAAAGCATTCTGTGAGAAACTGTTCTGTTTGTGAAAATGCCTTGTTCATGGAAGAGGTCAGAAGAGAATGTCCAGGCAAGTTCAAGCTGACAGGAAGCCAGCAGTAACTCAAATAACCACACGTTACCACAGAGGTGTGCAGAAGAGCATCTCTGAATGCACAACATGTTGAATCTTGAAGTGGATGGACTACAGCAGCAGAAGACCACAAACATACAGGAATGCACTCACTGATCCCTTGGAGGGAGCCCCCTTGAAGGAGGAATGGATAGAATGAAGGATAATTGTCTTTTTTATAGCTCTACCCATCCCTCCCCACCTTCTCTTCTACACAAAACAATTTTGTTTTCTCTCTTTTTTTCAGTTCTGGACTTTTAATTTAAAATCTGAACAAAGAGATTCTGCAGGTGCTGGAAATCCAAAGCAACACTCACAAAAAGCTGAGCTCCTCCAGCATTTTGTGTGTGTTACTCTTTACTTAAACTCTATTTCCATGGATGGTACTTGATCAGCTGAGTGTTTCTTGCTGCTTCTCATTCTTTGTTATAACCAGGATCCAATAAGCAGATGAACAACTGGGTGAAAGAATCATATATGGACCTTTCACATAAAGTTTATCTATCAGTTAACACTAAATAAAACTTAAAAACTAAGAAATAAAAGCTGGTGAAAGCCATATTCTGTCCTGGAGGACTGTTCAGTAAGGTTCTGGTTTTTCTCAGAATAAAGGGACACCTTTTTAGAATGGAGATGAGCAGTAATTTCTTTCAGAGAGTGGTGAATCGGCAGAATTTATTGCCACAGGTGGCTATGGAGGCCAAGGTACATTTAAGGTAGAGACAGAAGTTGATATGATGTTGATTGGTCAGAACATGAAGGGATACAGGGAGAAGGCAGGTGATTGTGGCTGAGAAGGAAAATGGATCAGCCATGATGAAATGTTGCAGCAGACTAAATGGACCGAATGGCCTAATTCTTCTCCTGTATCCCATGGTTTTATAGTCTTTACTGACCATCAAGTGACGTTCTTGCTGCAACACTTGGCTGATGACATTTCTTTCTCTATCACATCATGAACAAAGAGCATAGTAGAATACAACAGAAGAACAAGCCCTTTGGCACAACATATATGTGCCAAGCATGATGCTGAATTAAACTAATTCTCCTCTGCCTGGATGTGTTCCATAATCTCCCCATTCCCTGCTTACTTATCCATCTAACAGTGGCTTAAACATCACAGATGGTAGCGTAGTGGCCAGCATAATGCTTTACAGTGCAAGCGGTCAGGGTTCAATTCCCACCATTGTCTGTAAGGAATTTGTGCGTTTCCTCCGGGTGTTCTGAATTGCTCCCACATTTGGATTAGTAAGGGTTAGGGAGTGCTGGGCGTGCTATTTGCTGCCAGAAGCTTGGCGACTCTTGAGGGCTGCCCTCAGCACATCACTGGACTGTGTTGGTTGTTGATGCAAATGACACATTTGACTGTATGCATTGACGTACATGTGACAAATAAAGCTAATCTCTCATCTGTAATCTAATTGTATCTGTTTCCACCACTCCCCCTGACAGCCCATTCTAGGCACCCACCACTCCCTATGTAAAAACTTGTCCTGGACATCTCCTTTCAGCTTCACCCCACCCCCTCGCATGTCCTCTAGTGATTAAGCTTTCTACACTGGGGGAAAAAATGCAATCTCTCTACCCTATCTATGCCTCTCATAATCTTATAAACTTTTTTTTATTGAGCTATTGAGCAGAATAGACCCTTACAATCTTTCCAGCCCTGCCATCCAACAATCCTCCGATTTAAACCTGAACAACTAACAGAACAATTTACAATGACCAATTAACCTACCAACCTATGCACCATCAATAACTCTTGGAGACGTGAGGCAAGAGATAGGCTTTTATTAGCTGGAAGAGAGAGCACTATCAGCAGCAAGAGACCTTCACACGACATCCTGGAGACTGAGGGAGGAGCAGTGCCTCCAGTCGCCTTTATACTGGGGTCTGTGGGAGGAGCCACAGGAGCAGTCAGTGGGGGGGGGGGGGGGGCATGTCCAGACAGGTATATGTAGTTCACCACACAACCGGTATGACTTTGGACCATGAGAGGAAACCAGAGCACCTGGAGGAAATGCACATTGTCATGGGGAGAACATACAAACTCCTTGCAGGCAGTGAAGGGAACTGAACATGAGTTGTCTGTGCTGTAAAGTGTGCTAAACACTATGCTGTGTGCTGCCCCGTCCTCCTCTGCTCCAGAGAAAACAACCTGTCTTAGAGTTCATGCCCTCTAATCCAGGTTGTATCCTGGTAAACTTCAGTACCATTTTCAAAGATTCCATACCCTGCCACAAGAGATCAGAATCAGGTTTAATATCACCGGCATATGTCATGAAATTTGTTGTCTTTGCAGCAGCAGTACATTGCAATGCATAACAACAGGAAAAATAACTGTGAATACAGTAAGTAGGTATACGTAACCCTCTCACCTGGGCTCATATGCAAGCTTATCTTGTTAGCTAACTCTGCTGACAGCCATCTGACTCTGCAGTGAGTCAATAAACAATATATGTCAAGGGTCAGTATGATTTGGGGTTCAACTAAACAGGAGCATTGTGATGTTTTGATTAAAGGAACTTTGATTTGAGCGAATGCTGTGTAAATACTGCCCATACCGAATTGTCCATCACAAAGAAATAACATTGTACACCAGCAGAAAATTATAAAGTAAGTATATTTACCAAATTTAAAAAAAAAGAAAATAAACATAAAAGGGCCCATTGCAGTTAATCCAATCCAATATGCACGCAAATACTGGAGCACATTTCCGGACTAGTCAGGAGTGTGGCTCTTTACCCATGGTCTGGGTGGAAGCACCTGGCACATCCCAAACTCGCCTGAAAGCCCACCCCGAACAAACTGGTTCTCTCTCAGTAGTATTGACCCTTCCTTATTGGAGCCTTTCATCTGCACGAAGAACTTCTTGCAGCAGGGACTCTCCTCCCAGCAGCATTCTGTCCCGCAGGATGCTGTTGGAGTGAGAGTCCCCATCAAAAGACCCAAAACCAGACTGCTGTTCTTCAGAAAAACTTTCCCCACAGCTCTCTAGAACCTTCTCCCACATCCCATCATGCTGATTGGCTGATGCATATTCCTAAATTGGACAACATGGCTCCTTGTCATTAGCTGAAGCCAAAACACTCTTTCCAGCATGGCTCACTGCTTTTGCAGAGAACTGTGAATATAAGCTACCTCACAGCACAGCCATTGAAATTTTAGCCAGGGCATTACATATACATAAAATTGTTATATTAAATAAGTGGTGCAAAAATAGAAATAAAAAAGTACTGAGGTTGTGTTCATGGTTCAATGTCCATTCAGAAATTGGATGGCAGAGGGGAAGAAGCCATTCCTGAATTGTTGAGTGTGTGCCTTTAATTTCTGTGTATCCTTCCTGATAGTGGCAATGAGAACAAGGCATGACCAGGGTGATGGGGTCCCTTAAGGATGGATACTGCATTTTTGAGGATACTACAGAGGCTAGTGCCAATGATGGAGATGACTAAAGTTACAACTCTGCAGCTTACTTTGATCCTGTTCAGTAGCCCCCATATAGCATAAGGTGATACTGTCACCATCCTCTCGACACATATCCAGAAGACAGCCTTTTTATCAGGCTATTTGTCAATACTGAAGTTATTAAGGAGAGCGGTGGTTTATATCGTGGGGCACTTTCCCTATTACAAGCATTTCTTTAATATAAACTTGCAGACTGAGAGTGTGACAGGCCTCACACTGCGTGAAGTGAGATGATAATGTTTTAGTGCATGTATCTTTCCCTTTTGATTTCCCTCAATGCCTGAGCAATCAGAGATTATAAGCATCTATTCCATTGTCTGTCAAGCTACATAAGTTAACATTTGACATATGTCTTTGAAATAATCCAGTGGCTTTTTTGATTTAATTTCTTTCTCAACTATGGAACTGAAACAAATCAAACCATTAAGGACAGGCATCACCCACTGAAATCACTCCCAAGTCAAGCAGTCAGGTGCCTAACAATGATATAAGCTCATTTTGCCTTTAACATAGCAAAATGCTTCACAGGAATGTTTTATAACCTCCAGACTTCTAGGAAGATTTAAAGGAAAATGAGCAAACACTTGGTCAAAATGGTTTTATGAATGCTTCAATGTGTTTGTACCTTGTAGGCACTGTGCAACATTTAACTCATAAAGGAGGCAATAGACAAAGTCAAAGTAGATTTATTATCAAAGTAAGTATATGTTGCCATCTACTATCCTGAATTTCATTTTCTAACCAGCACTTACAGGAAGAATAAAGAAGTACAATAGAATTTATGAAAAATACAAATAAACATAGACTGACAAGCAACCAATAGAAACATAGAAAACTTGCAGCACAATACAGGCCCTTCAGCCCACAAAGTTGTGCCAAACATGTCCCTATCTTAGAAATTACTAGGCTTACCTATAGCCCTCTATTTTTCTAAGCTCCATGTACCTATCCAAAAGTCTCTTAAAAGACCCTACCGTATCCGCCTCCACCACTGTTTCCAGCAGCCCATTCCACGCACAAACCACTCTCTGAGTAAAAAACACCCCTGACTTCTCATCTGTACCTACTCCCCAGCACCTTAAACCTGTGTCCTCTTGTGGCAACCATTTCAGCCTCAGGAAAAAGCCGGTGTGCAGAAGAATACAAATTGTACAAGAATAAAATAAATTAGTAGGCTGAATAGTAATGACATGGTTAGTACAATGCTTTACAGTACCAGACGCAAAATGCTGGTGAAACGCAGCAGGCCACCAGCATTTTGTGTGTGTTGCTGGAATTTCCAGCATCTGCAGATTTCCTCATGTTTGCAATACCAGAGTTCAATTCCCACTGCTGCCTGTAAGGAGTTTGTACGTTCTCCCCGTGATGGTGTGGGTTTCCTCTGGGTGCTCCAGCTTCTCCCCAAGGTCCAAATACGTAGGTTAATTAGGCTTTGTAAATTGTCCTGCGTTTAGACTAGGGTTAAATTGAGGCTTGTTCAAAGAGCCGGACGGGCCTATTCTGTGTTGTATTGCAATAAATAAATAAATAATGCTGAACACGTGAGTTGTATAGACCATGAAAGTAAGTCTATAGCTTGTGGAATCAGTTCAGAGTTGTGGTGTTGGAAGTTATCCATGTCATTTCAGGAGCCTGATGGTTGCAGAGTAATAACTTCTCCTGAATCTAATGTTGTGGGGACTGAGTCTCCTGTAACTCCTGCCTGACGATAATAGCAAGAAGAAAAAGTGGCCTGGATGGTGGGGGTCCTTGATGATGGATGCTGCTTTCTTGTGTCTGTGCTCCATAAAACTGTGGGGAGAGCTTTGCTTGTGACAGACTGGTCTGTGCCCTCCACTTTCTGTAGACATTTCCATTCCAGGGCACTGGTGTTTCCGTAGCAGGCCATGTTGTAACCAGTTAAAACAACACACACAAAATGCTGGTGGAACACAGCAGGCCAGGCAGCCTCTATAAGGAGAAGCACTGCCGACGTTTCGGGCCGAGACCCTTCGTCAGGACGAAGTCCTGAGTCCCGACGAGGGGTCTCAGCCTGAAATGTCAACATTGCTTCTCCTTATAGAGGCTGCCTGGCCTGCTGTGTTCCACCAGCATTTTGTGTGTGTTGTTTGAATTTCCAGCATCTGCAGATTTCCTCGTATTTGTAACCAGTTAAAATACTCTCCATTTTGCATCAGTAGAAGTTTGTCAAAGTTTTAGGTGGCATGCTGAATCTACGCACACTTCCAAGGAAGTAAAAGTGCTGTTGTGCCTTCTTTGTGATGATAATGCAAAAAGTGTAATGTTACTTATCCTCTCCACTTCTGATCTTCTAAAGAGCACTGGCTCATTGCAGCACGTAATGAATCCAAGAGCGATAAATATCTGGTGGAGGAATACAGCAGGTCATAGAGCCATGGAGTTCTACTGCACAGATACAGGCTTTTCATCCCATCTAGTCCATGCCAAACTATTATTCTCCCTAGACCAATCAACTTGCACCTGAACCATAGCCCTGCGTACCCCTCCCATCCATGTACATATCTAAACATCTCTTAACTGGCTAACATGAGAGGGCACAGTTTTAATGTGCTTGGAAGTAGATACAGAGGAGATGTCAGGGGTAAGTTTTTTAAGCAGAGAGTGATGAGTGCATAGAATGGGCTTCTGGTGACAGTGGTGGGGGTGAATAGTGTCTTTTAAAAGACTCCTGGATAGGTACATGGAGCTTAGAAAAATAGAGGACTATAGATAACCCTAGGTAATTTCTAAAGTAAGTACATGTTCAGCACAGCATTGTGGGCCAAAGGGCCTGTATTATTCTGTAGGTTTTCTATGTTTCTATGTTTCTAAATGTTGAAATCAAATCTGCATCACCAGTTCTGCTGGCAGCTCATTCCACTCTCTCATCACCCCCTGAGTGAAGAATTTTCCCCTCATGTTCCCCTTAAGTAGCTCACCTTTAACCAACTACCTTGAGTTCTAGTCTCACCAAACTTCAGTGGAAAAAGCCTGCTTGCAGTTAGTCTATCTATACCCCTCATAATTTGGTATATTCTTATCAAATCTTCCCTCATTCTCCAACAGTCCAGTTTTGAGGTACAGTACTGTGGAAGGCAAGGAACTGTCAACATTTCAGGTTAAAACTATGCTTCAAGAGATCGATAAACCTCAGTGAGTTCACATTGGCAACGCCCTCATCCCATCAAACTATGAATCCAGGAACATTGTGCACCCATTAAACATCAGGTTTTCAACCCAAACATCAACATTAGGGCACCACGGTAGCATAGCAGTTAGGGTGACACTATTACAGCTCAGGGCTTCAGAGTTTGGAGTTCAATTCTGGCATCCTGCATAAAGAGTTTGTTTGTTCTCCCTGTGACCACACAGGTTTCCTCCAGATGCACTAGTTTCCTCCCACAGTCCAAAGATGTACTAGTTAATTGGGCGTTGTCCTGTGATTAGGCTAGTGTTAAAAATAGCTTGATCGTTAGATGGTGCAGCTCATTGGGCCAGAAGGGCCTGTTCCACACACTGTACCTCGACATAAATAATAAAGAAAAAAAAAGAAGTTCTCTTCATGCCACAAATGCGGCTTGGGCTGGTGATTTCCTCTAGCAGATTGTGTGTTGCTCCAGTTTCCGGCATCTGCATTCTCCTTGAGTCTCCAATGTACCTCAGACCTCAAACTCTACTCAGCATTTGAATCAGCCATTAATTTTAGAGTTATTAAAATACGGCAAGCACAAGACAACTGGTGTATTGGTTGGTCTGGAGGACCCTATTGCTTGTTAAAAGCAGCAGCAAAGGCAGATAGTGTGGTAACAAAGATGTTTTGCCCGCTGGCCTACTTCAGTCAGGGCATTGAGTATGGACCAGTTGGCCTGAAGGACCTGTTTCCGCAGAGTATTACTGTATGATTCTAGAAATCGAAGAGTCCCGGTGAACCATAGGCCAGACAATTTGGGTTTTAGCCACTTGGCGTTGTCAATGATCCCTCCCATCCATCCAGCAATTTTGTTAACCCCTTCCATCGGGCAGGAGATATTGTAACACTAGGACCAGGACTGTTAGGATGGGAAACAGCCACTTCTCCCATAATACTACTGAACTCCCTGCCACAACCCATGTTTCACCACATATGAAGCACAGATTTACTTTTGAACTTGAGTCATAAATGCACCTTAATATTTGTTTATTTATCTGTGTTACTTTATGTGTTGTGTGTATGTTGCATGTACTGTGTTGTGCATCTTGGTCCAGAACAATGTTGTTTCATTTGGTAGGATACATGCGTACAGTTGAAATGACAGTGAACTTGAACTTGATTTTGTCCCCAGAGTTATAAGTAATATGAATGCTGAATAAGGACACAACTAGAATTTGATGCTACATCCACAGTCATCAATCTGTTGGCACCTCAACATCCGAGTTACCTTTGAAGACAGGCTGGTTGATGGTACATCAAGTTTATAGTCATTCAGCTATGTACATGCATACCACCAAATGAAACTTCATTCCTCCAGACCAGGGTGCACAACACAAAGCCAAATCAAATCAAAGTCAAACTAAGTTTAATTGTCATTCAAACCATGCATGGATACAGCCAAATGAGACGGCGTTCCTCTGGGACCAAGGTGCCAAAAATTACATGCACATTCACAATAACAAGAAAGCAAAAAAAAAAGAACATAGTCACGTAAAACAACACACATGTAGTCCAAGTCCCTGAGAGACGTCCTGCAGGTTGATGTTCCCAGCAGTCCAGCCTGTAATTCCACTGAACTATCAATGGAGGGCAGTACTGACAGGAGAGGCCACCCCAAAGTGAGGCTGGACACCATGCTACAACATAAGCCTGAGGACAGAGGCCTCATCCTCGCCACAGTCGTGGCAATACTGGTGCCTTGTCGACTGTCTCATCAAGGGAAATAGTCCTGCAGCAATCAGTGACCAACAGAATCGTGTGGTTGATCGTCCATCGTCGTCGATGAAGACCTTGATGCCATTATGTTGATGATGATGGTGTCAAGACTAGCATCTGATTTGGATTAAGTGAGGGAGACTTGCCCAGCGTCAGCCTGACTCTTTCTTCCCAATTCCCATCTGGATCCAGTGGCAAGACAAGAGTCGAGACAACTGAAGAGGGGACTAGGCGCATCTTCTGTGTCTTGTCATGCTCTACGCATTCCATAATGTTTGCAGAGACCGCCTTCTTGACCGTTGGACCTTCCATTGGTCTCGTCTGCTCAATCCGCCGGAGTCTGTCTTCACATGCTGGGATAGATAACTCCCTATCTCACCAAGAGTTTGAGACCCATCAGCTACCCTCACCTGGTTTAGCCGGCTTGTTGAAGCCGTTGCCCAGGGTGTGGCCACTGTCGCGTGCAAACAGCTACGGGGAGCCATAAGTGAGAGCTGAATGCCAGGTTTGGACGAAAGGCAGACACACCGCCTGAAAAGGATGCAACATGTTCCCCCACCAGAGGTGCTACCCCTCCCTGACACCCCATACACCCCAAAATGATGTGAATGTATAAGAAATGTCCAAGACAGTCACTCACGGTTTCATTGCACGCCACCTTCACGCCAATTCGAAGGCACCAACTCTGGTGTTTCCAAGTAGCATGTAGCATCAGTCAGTTGTACAGACACAAATTCTCAACAGACTGCCCCTGAAGCACTATGTCTGATGTCAAGATGGAGGAAAAGCAAGAAGCAGAATAAACTGAGTCAGAAACTGTAGAACTAAAACAAGAACTGAAACAAGAGGTCTGCACATAGGTCAGTTCTTCTAAATCCATTCCAGCTTCTCCTGCTGTCCAGTGCCCTGACAAGAATCCTGAAGCCTAATGGCCCTACTCGAACCCCCAGGCTTGACAGCCCGACATTAATCCGCAGGCCCCATACATGCAATATTGTATATATGTAATAGTTTATATGCAAACACATGTAATAATACAACCATATAACAATCACAGCACGGAAACAGGCCATTTTGGCCCTTCTAGTCCGTGCCGAACGCTTACTCTCACCTAATCCCACTGACCCGCACTCAACTCATATTGGATAATTTTTCTTAATAAATAAATAAGCAAGTATAATGTTTTTGTGTTATTTACTTAATTGGGTTCTCTTTACCTAGTTTTAAGACTTATGTGAAGATCTGAACACATTTTAGGTCATATTTATGCAGAATTAGAGAAAATTCTACATGGTTCACAAACATTCTAGCACCACGG
The DNA here is from genome assembly GCF_030144855.1 of Hypanus sabinus. Lineage (NCBI taxonomy): Eukaryota > Metazoa > Chordata > Chondrichthyes > Myliobatiformes > Dasyatidae > Hypanus > Hypanus sabinus. Next base: position 73,680,888 of record NC_082722.1, on the reverse strand, counting down.
TAAAGTAAAATCACCACAAATAAATTAACAAATAATAATGTGCATTTATGACTCGAGTATAACACTACTGGCGCTTCATGCGTGGTGTGACCTGGGAGCTGGCAGGGAGTTCTGAAGTCTCAGAGCCTGAGGGAAAAAAACTGTTTCCCATCCTAAAAGTCCAAGGATGGCGGCTACAGTACCTCCCTGCCTGAAGTTAGGGAGGATGTCAAAGTGATTTTTGGATGGATGGGAGGAATCACTGATAATGCTAGGGGCCCTGCATATATAGCACTCCTGGCAAATATCTCAGACCGCTGGAAGAGACACCCCTGATAATCTCAGTAGTCCTCACTATCCTTTGTATGGACTTGCAGACAGAAGGCTTGCAATTCCAGTACCAGATGGTGATGCAGCTGGTCAGGACATGGTTAATTGACCTTAGTAGCAGTCAGCACCTTCCACACAACTGAGTAGAGAACCAAACTGAAGGAATGATGACTCAAACATAATATAAGAAGCAAAGTTAAAGGTCTGTTTTCCCTTCTCCAAATTCAACCAAGTATCCCATTTATTGAGATGTGAAAAAATATGCCACTATTGTTTAATAAACATTGCCTAGGTATATGTCAGGAGTGAAATCTGCCATGCAAACTACTGCATTATTAACAATCAGCCATCAAGTGTCCTATTTTATTGTGTGTTATCTTACAACTTTATTTGTGCCTATTTTTGACATGTTTCTTAGTCAACAGATCACTAAATGAGTATGATCTTCATCCCATTGGCTGTTTTGTTCACTTCTAAGGACAGGTCAACAATTGATCGCAACATCAAGGAAATTATGCACGTTGTTGAATGCAGATCAAGGCCTACTTACTTCCTTATCGCCATCGAAATGGCTTCAGAATGGCTTTGCATATACTACCCACATACATCCTGCCCAGCAGAGACATGAATGAATCAGCTGCCATTTTGTACAGATGGGAATTTGCTCTAATTAACAAAGCATCAAGATTATATTAAGTTAGGAATAGGAGGGCAAAAGGCCATATGGCCCCTCTATTCTGTTCCTCACTCATCACTATCATGGCTGGTCATTGAACACACGTGCATTTTCCTGCACCGATCTCTAACACTTTGGTTCCCTAGTGTTACTTGTGCAGACTCAGCCTATATCCCTCCAAATTGCCCCTTATCGAAGTACTTATCCAAATATCCTTTAAGTGCCATGATTGTACCTTCCTTAACCACATGCTCTGTTAGTCCATTCCATTCATCCATCGACCCCAGTGTGAAGCTGCCATCTCAAGTCCCTTTTAAATCTGTCAATGCTCACATTAAATCTGTGTCCTTTAGTTTTTAGTTCCCCTTCCCTGGGAAAAACACTACGTGTGCTCACACTAACTGAAACTTTCTTAATGTTATGTATACCTACAAGGTTACCTGCTAATCTACTATTCTGTTCCATGTGGACCTAGACTACTACACTTTCAGAAGCATCCAAGTCTATTCTATCTAGACCTTTCAATATTTGATACTTTCAAAGAGGTCTCCCCCCCAACATTCTTCTAAACTCCAACGAGTAGAGGCCCAGAGGCATCACATGCTTCTCATGGATTAACCCTATCATTCTCAGGATCATTCTCATAAACATCCTCAGAACCCTTTCCAATGCTAGCATATCCTTTCTTAGAACATTAACATTGTGTGTCATTTCAATGATGTAGGTGATCTTCTGTGCATGACCATGACTGTTCTTGGCAAATTTTTCTACTGAATTAGCTTGCTATTGCTTTCTCCTGAGCAGTGCCTTTACAGAGCAGGTGACCCCAGCCATTTTCAACGCTCTTCAGAAATGGTCTGACTGACACCAGTGGTCGCATAACCAAGACTTCTGATATGCACCAGCTGCTCATACATCCAGCCACCATCTGTTCCCATGGCTTCATGTCATCTTGATAAGGGTGCTAAGCAGGTGATACACCTTGACCAAGAGTGACCTGCAGGCTAGTGGAGGGAAGGAGTGCCTTACTCCTCATTTGATAGACATGTATCTTTACCCTGCCACTTAACCCTTCTTAGATATGAGGTCCAAAACTGTTCTGTCCAATGCTTATAAAGTCTTAGCATTACATCCCTGTTTTTATTTTCTCATTCTCTTGAAATGAGTGTTAGCATTGTATTTGTTTTTAATGTAACATCCTCCAATCCCATTAATCTCCAGTTTTTCTCCACAACTCGTATTCTGACCTCTTGAGCATGCCTGATTTTAATTCATCCAACTTCAATGGTACTGCCTTTCACTGTCAGGACTCTAGCATTTGTATTTCCAACTCTAAACGTTCCATCTATCCTCCTTCCCCTCTCCCCTCACCTTTTTATTCTGACATCTTCCCACTTCCTTCTCAGTCCTGAAGAAGTCTCAGCCCGAAACATCAGCTAATCTATTCATTTCTACAGCTGCTGCCTGACCTGCTGACTTCCTCCAGCATTTTATGTGTGTTGCTCTAAACCTTTCTCTCCTCCTTAAGGAATTTCTTGACCGATGGAAGACTGATCCGTTTGATGATGCTCCTGTGAGGTGCTTCCAAACATCTTCATATATTTATTTATTTAGAGATACCGCAGGGAACAAGGCCTCCCAGCCCAGCAAAGCCCGATTTAACCCTAGCCTCCTCTTCATGGGACAATTCACAATGACTTTTTATTAATATGGGTTCTTTTGAATTTCTTTGTTTCTTGGCGGCCTGTTAGGAGATGAATCTCAAGGTTGTATAATGTATCACAAACAATGTATACATACTTTAATAACAAAGGTACTTTGAAGTTTGAACATTAACCTACTAACCAGTATGGCTTTGGACTGTGAGAGAAAACTGGAGCACCTGGATAAAACCCATGGGATCATGGCATATGTGCAAACTCCTTACAGACATCAGCTGGGATTAAACCTGGGTCAGTGGTCCTACAATAGCATAATACTTCCCTGTTGCCTCAATCTTGCTGTGATAAGTCAGATACAATCTTGACATTTAAGACAGATGATTAAAATAAGCAAGTCCTTGAAGAAATGAAGTCCTGATAGGGTAAATGGGATTTGTGCAAATAGGGCAAATGGGTCAGCCAAGATGAGGTGGGCCAAAGGGTTAATTTCTGTGCTGTATGCCTGTGACCCTATAAAAATCCCTTTGTGGTCACAGTTTTCCAGCACAGTGATGCAAGGACTGAAGCTGAACTTCAGTGTTCCACATTGAAGACTATTGATCACAGGCGTCTGCAGATCACAGTTCGTTTTGGTGCAACACTCGATAACGGAGGCACAGATGAAGACAAAGATCTGATGTGAGAGTTTTTTTTATTAAGACACCTGGCAATATTAAACAGTTTGAATCCTTGGGTTTGTAATAAATCATGTTGTCATCCCTATGACTGCAACTGAGTAAATTACTGATCGCTGTGCTGATGTGATTGGCAAAGATTTACATCGTACATTGCCTATGGTAACCTATGGTATTGGTTTCAACAACTAACTCTATTATATTTGTACTTTTCATCTCTAATACTTTTGTCCTGTATTCAATGCACCGGTGTTGATATTAACGTGTTTTATTTTGGTTCCTCATGCAATGTTTTGAGTTTCAGACCAACCATTTGAAACACACTCAGTGGCCATTTTATTAGGTACCTGATGCTCACTGGATAGTTTGTTTTGTTTTTCACACCCTTCTCTGTAAACTCTAGAGTCAGTTGTGCATGAAAATCCTTGGAGATCAGCAGTTTCTGAGATACTCAAAGCACCCCATCTAGCATCAACATTCCATGGTCAAAGTTATTTAGGTCACATTTCTTCCCCATTCTGCTACTTGGACTGAATAACAACTGTATCTCTTGGCCATTTATGCATGCTGTAATGCATTGAGTTCCTGCCACATGATTGACTGATTAGATATTTGCATTAACAAGCAGCTGTGTACACTAAAGTGGCCACTGAGTGTGAATTTACTGATCAAAAGACATGAAGGACATCTTCGTCATCAATAGGGTTGGCTATCACATCCAGGCAGTACACTAATGTATGTTCAGAAGCATTGTTTCAAAATTCAGCATTGCACTTGCACACTTTCTGCTACAGCCACTTTTAAGCTTTACATTAACAAACCTTATTAGCCATAAAAGTTCTAGACAGCCCCTGGGTATGTAAGACTTCTGTTCCAGAAAACTATCAATGCTTCACTTGCAAATCTGTTGTGGTTGTGTATTGTATCCAGTACGACGCGGCCTCCTCTATGATGGTGAGACCTGGCATAAATTGGGGGACTGCTTTATTGAGCACCTCCACCGCATCCACCTAAAGCAGAACTTTATTAGTGGCCAAACATTTTAATTCCAATTTCTATTCCCAATCCTACATGGCCTCCTCTTCTACCATGATGATGCCACTCTCAGGGTAGAGGAGCAACATACCATATTCCATCCAGGTAGTCTCCATCCTGATGGCATGAACATCAACTTCTCTTTCCAGTAATTTTTTAAATTTTTCTTTTTTTTTTCTTTTCTCCTCCCTCTTTCCTATTCTCCTCACCTGCCTATCACCTCCACTTACTGCTCCTCCTTTTTCACTTTTTCATTGGTTGGCGCTCCTATCCTAACAGTTTCCTTCTTTTCCAGTCCTTTACCTTTCCCACCTACCACCTTCTATCTTGTCCTATTTCTCCTCCCATCATCTCTTTATTCTGGCATCTTCCCCCCATCTTTTCCAGCCCTCAAGAAGTGTCTTAGCCTGAAATGTCGAATGTTTATTAATTTTCATAGATGCTGCCAGACCTGCTGAGTTCCTCTAGCATTTTGTGTGGGCTGCTCTGGATTTCCAGCATCTGCAGAATCTCTTACGTTTATGAGTTTTCTCTGAGTAGAAAATAAACAATTTTGCCCAAAACCATGATAATAATTCTTCGCCTGCAACAGATGAAATTCCCATTCCTGATGTATGACTTCATTTTCTTGTGATGTAGCGTTGTATTGTGCTTTTTCTATAGTTGCCCACATCATATCATAATCAGAATCAGCTTAAACATCACGGCCATATGTCATGAAATTTGTTGTTTTACAGCCTCAGTACATTGCAATATGAAAAGAACTATAAATTACAATAGTGTGAAATATATTTTAAAAAATAAGTTAAATAGTAGAGCAAAAAAGTAAAGAAAAACACAGAGGTAGTACACATGTGATGCACCATCAATAACTCTTGGAGATGTGAGGCGAGATATAGGCTTTTATTGGCTGGAAGAAAGCACAAGCAGCAAGTGACCACCACACAACATCCTGGAGACTGAGGCCAGGGCTGTGTCTCCAATCGCCTTTATACCGGGGTCCGTGGGAGGAGCCACAGGAGCAGTCAGCAGGGGGGGTGTGTCCAGACAGGTATATGTAGTTCACCACAACATGTCCATTCTTAAATCTGATGGTGGAGGGGAAGAAGCTGTTCCTAAAACCTAAGAAAACAGAAGAAGGTTCCTGGGTGAAAGGAACCTTAATGGTGGATGCCACCTTTTCGAGGCATTGCCTTTTGAAGGTGTCCTTGATGCTGGGGAAGCTAATGCCCAAGATGGAGATGGTTGAGTTTACAACTTTCTGCATCTTTTTTCTGATTTTGTGAAGTGGCCCCTCCATACCAGACGGTGATGCAACCAATTAGAATGCTCTCCACAGTTCATCTGTAGAAATTTGCAAGAGTGTTTGGTGACACACCAAGTCTCCTCAAGATCCTCATGAAATATAGCTGTTGTTGTGTCTTCTTTGTAATTGCAACAACGTGTTAGTCCCAGGATAGATCCTCAGAGATGTTGACTCCCCGCAACTTGAAACTAATTAACCTTTCCACTGCTGATCCCTTAATGAGGACTGCTGTGTACTTACTTGATTTCTCCTTCTTGAAGCCCACAATCAGGTCAAATCATTCAAAGTGAAGAAAACAAAATGTGTTTTAACTTTTAAAGAAATAGATTGATGGAGAAAATGAGAGGAATATTTACCCTCTCTATACCCCCTTATGAAGGCTATGCATGGGGTAAATGTAAGCAAGCTTTTTTCCACTATGGTTGTGTGAGAATAGAACTTGAAGTCATGGGATAAGGGTGAAAGGTGAAATATTTAAGGAGCACATGAGGGAGAACTCCTTCACTCAGAGGGTGGTGAGTTTATAGAAGGTGCTGCCAACGGAACTGGTGGATACCAGTTCAATTTTAACATTTAGCAAAAGTTTGGATAGATACATGGGTTAGATGGGGTATGAAGAGATATGGTCCAGGTGCCGATCAATCGGACTAGGCAGAATATTAGTTTGGCACAGACTAAAAAAGGTCTGTTTCTGTGCTATAGTACTTTATGACTCCATATGTTGTATGTCTATGATAAAGTGCAGATCAAAGTTGTTGACATAACAACTACTTTTAAAAATAGCAGTTGGATACTGAAAAAAAAAGAAGTAATAGAAATTCAAGCAGAAAGACATATCCGCACTTCTGGAGAGAGAGAAATATGGTGCAATATAATTTAATGTTAAATCTCAAATGCACCCAGAAGGAAAACAAGGTGCCTTTCTTAAACTGGAAATAGGATGCTGAAAAAAACTCAGAGAGTCAGGCAACGTCTGTGGAGCAGAATGGACAGTCAATGTTACAGGTTGAGACCATTCCTCTGAACTAAATGATAGAGGGGAGGTGGCCAGTATAAAGAGGCAGAAGCCTGAAAGTCGAGTCTGCAAGTCCAGAGCAGGGAGTGAAGGTTCCATGCCTGTTGTCTGTGAGTCTGAGAGTTTGGGCCAAGGATAGGAAGCCCGGAGGACTGTCTGTGTGTGTAGACCACAGTGGGCAGATTTATAAATTGTCACTTCTTTATAGTACAAGAGGTTCATTTAAGAATTTTATAGCAGCAGGATAAAAATTATCCTTGAGCCTGGTATGTTCTCAAACTTCCTGATGGAAAGTGGGGGGGGGGGGGGGGAAATAAAAAATGACCAGCGTGAGAGGGGTCTTGGGAGGGGAGGGTTCTCAAGATAGTGGGAAATGTGAGCTAATTCACTGGGGAGAGGAGGTTGGTATTGTGATATACTGGGCTGCGTTCACAATTTGAAGAGAGTTTTAGGGCTGTGGAACACTGGTGCAGGTTGATGGGACTAAGCAGGTAGTTTGACACACACTAGATGGGCCAAAGGTCTATTTCTGTGTTCTATTCTGTGACATCTTCAAGATAGCGAACAATGTGACCAATAGTGACAGCTTGCAGACAGTTTATGAGATTTCTTATTTTACTTGTCCTTTTAAATATGATTCCACTTCTAAGCTGCGTGCAATTGGAAACTGTAGTTTACATTTTGATGGTGTGTTTTTGGAGCAATTGAGCAATCTGTCTCTTTGCTGTCTCTGAGGGAGTTCTGAGAGGTTTGGAGTGGAGTGTACAGCCTGGTGATCTGGAATCCTGGAGATGAGGTGAACCCATGATCAACTCCGTTGCTTCCCTACGATTGAATCAGAAACACATTTAATATCACCAGTATATGTCGTGAAATTTGTTAACTGTGCAGCAGTAATACAATGCAATGCATGATAAATAAACAAAAAAACTGAATTACAGTAAGTACATATATGTATATTAAGAAGTTAAATTAATATAAGTAGTGCAAAAAACAGATTTTGAAAATAAAATAATGAGGTAGTGTTCATGGGTAGAATGTTCATTTAGATATCAGATGGCAAAGGGGAAGAAGCTGTTCCTGAATTGCTGAGTGTGTGCTTTCAGGATTCTATACATCCTTCCTGATAGTAACAATGAGAAGAGAGGATGTTTTAGGTGGTGGGAGTCCGTGGTGATGGAAGCTGCTTCCTGAGGCACCGCACCTTGAAGATGTGTTGGGTACAGCAGAAGATAGTTCCCATTATGGAGCTGGCTAATTTTCCAACTCTCTGCAGGTTGCTACAATCCTGTGCAGAAGCACCATCCCTCCCCCCCCCCCCCCCACCATACCAAATGGTGATGCAGCTACTTAAAATGGTCTACATGGTATATCTGTAGAAATTTTTGAGAGTTTTAGGTGACATACTAATCTTTTCAAACTCCTTATCAAATATGCGTGCTGTCTTGCTATCTTTATAGCTGCATTGATATATTGGGACTAGATTAGATCTTCAGAGATGATGACACCCAGGAAATTGAAATTACTCACTCTCTCCACTTCTATCCCTCTATGCAAATTGGTTTGTGTTCCCTCGTCTTACCCTTTCTCAAATCTGCAATCAGCTCTTTGGTCTTACTGATGTTGAATGCAAAGTTGTTATTGTGAATCCACTCAATTAGTATATCTCACCCCTGTACGTCCTCTCTTCCCCATCTGAGATTCTACCAACAATGGTTGTATTATCAGCAAATTTATAGATGGTATTTGAGCTATGCCTAGCTACACAGTTATGGGTATAGAGAGAGTAAAGCAGTGGGATAAGCACACATTTCTCAGATGTGCGAGTGTTAATCACCAGCAAGGTGGAGATGCTGTTACCAACCCACACAGAATGTGGCATTGACGGCACAAGCCCACAATTAACTCCATTGCTTTTCTCCGATTGAGTTCGAGGAAAGTTGAATTCAACAAGAATGAGAATGCGACTGGTGTTTGGCACCATCTGCCTGTGTTTGACTGGTCTCCCTTTCCCCCTCACTAGGGGCTGTGGAGGAAAGAGCAAGAGTCTTGGGATCCATATTGGAGGGATTGAATGGTGAAGCCATAGACTCATTTCAAGTGACTTTGAGGTTCATGCATTCCTGGATTCTGGCTTTTTGGCTGTTTTTGAGCTGTTAGATCGGGACATGGGATGTGGTCTGTGGTGATTCAATGCAGAACATTCCGCCCGTCGGCCTGTAGTGGGCTACCGGCACAATGCAGAACTGAATTAATCTGAATACTAGTGGACTCTGGGTTTGATGTTTGATATTCCATGTGATGTCTGCTTGCTTTTTGCTGTTTGCACAATTTGTTCTTTTTTTGTGTGATTTCCCATGATGTTACACAGTTAGCTGTTTTCTTGAATGGGTTCCATGCTGTTCCTTTGTTTGGTGGCTGCCTGCAGAAGGATGGATCTCAGAGTTTTATTCTGTTTACATACATTGATAATAAATGTACTTTGAATCTTTGAATCCACTGTTCTGTGACTCTGTGGCTCGATAATTTGCACACTTACCTCTCAGGTTAATTTTATGGACTCAATGATAGTGCAGAACATGCCATCACTTGAATAAAATGTCACACCAGCAGGGGGGACGTCTTCAGCCAATGTATTTCTATGAGGGGTGATTGATAAGTTTGTGGCCTAAGGTAGGAGTCAATTTTAGAAAACCTAGCACATTTATTTTTCAACATAGTCTCCTCCTACATTTACACACTTAGTCCAGCGGTCTTGGAGCGTATGGATCTTGGACCTCCAGAAAGTGTCCTCAGCAGGGGTGATGGATAAGTTTGTGGCCTAAGGTAGAAGGAGTTGAGTTATACAGCTCTCATTGCATGCTCATGCAGTTCAACTCTTTGAGAGATTATGCAGAAAGTTTGAAGTTAATAACTATCTCCTTCTACCTTAGGCCATGAACTTATCAATCACCCCGATGAGTTATTAACTTCAAACTTTCTGTGCCTTTTATGCCCACTTTGAAATGGAGAATATAACTACCGCTGTGAGGATCCATGCTGTACTGAGTGACTCTATGATCGCTGACTCGGAGGCCATTTCTCGGCTGTTTTTCTGGAGGGTGAACCCTCGCAAAGCATCAGGCCCCAAAGAAGTACCTGGTAAGACTCTGAAAACTTGTGCCAGCCAACTGATGGGTGTATTTGAGGACATTTTCAATCTCTCACTGCTACATTTGGAAGTTCTCATCTGCTTCAAAAGGGCAACAATTATACCAGTGACCAAGAAGAGCAGTGTGAGTTGCCTTAAGATACGTCAGCAGTCACATCTACAGTGCTAAAGTGCTTTGAGGGGTTGGTTGTGGCCAGAATCACTCCTGCCTCAGCAAGGACCTGGACCCACTGCAATCTGCCTTTCATCACAATAGATCTATGGCAGACACCAGCTCAATGGCTCTTCATGTGGCCTTAGATCATCACCTGGACAATACAAACATTGCTGAGCATTTAACACCATTATTCTTACAGTCTTGATCAAAAAACTACAGAACCTGGGCCTCTCTACCTCCCTCTGCAATTGGATCCTTGACTTCCTAACTGGAAGACTACAATATGTGTGGATTGGTAATAATGTCTCCTCCTCGCTGATGATCAACTCTGGTGCACATCAGGGATGTGTGCTTATCCCACTGCTCCACTCTCTCTATACTTATGACTGTGAGGCTAGGCACAGCTCAAATGCCATTTATAAATTTCTAATAATACAACTATTGTTGGCAGAATCTCAGCTGGAGATGAGAGGGTGTACAGGAGTGAGATATACCAGCTAGTTGAGTGATGTCACAGCAGCAAACTGGCACTCAATGTCAGTAAGACCAAAGATTTTCATAAAGGGTAAGATGGGGAACACGAACCAATCCTCACAGAAAGATCAGAAGTGGAGAGTGAGCAACTTCAAATTCCTGGGTGTCAACATCTCTGAGGGCCTAACCTCATCCCGACACATCGATACAGCTATAAAGAAGGCCAGACAGCAGCTATATGTCATTAGGAGTTTAAGGAGATTTGGTTTGTTACCTAAAACGCTCAAAAAATTCTACAGATGTACCGGGGAGAGCATTTTAACTGGCTGCATCACGGTCTGGTATGGAGAGCAGGTACTACTGCATGGGATCACATCAGGATGCTGAGAGTTGTAAAATTAGTCAGTTCCATCATGGGTACTAGCATCTGTAATAGCCAAAACATCATCAAGGTGCGGTGCCTTAGTAAAGTGGCTTCCATCATTAAGGACCCCCACCACCCAGAACATAAACTCTTCTCTTTATTATCATCAGGAAGGAGGTGCAGAAGTCTCTCAGGTGCAGAAGGCACACTGTCAGGAATTCAGGAACAGCTTCTTAGACAATAGACAATAGGTGCAGAAGTAGACCATTAGGCCCTTTGAGCCTGCACCGCCATTCTGAGATCATGGCTGATCATCTCCTATCAATACCCGGTTCCTGTCTTGTCCCCATATCCCTTGATTCCCCTATCCATGATACCTATCTAGCTCTTTCTTGAAAGCATCCAGAGAATTGGCCTCCACTACCTTCCGAGGCAGTGCACTCCAGACCCCCACAACTCTCTGGGAGAAGAAGTTTTTCCTTAACTCTGTCCTAAATGACCTACACCTTATTCTCAAACCATGCCCTCTGGTACTGGACTCTCCCAGCATCTGGAACATATCTCCTGCCTCTATGTTGTCCAATCCCTTAATAATCTTATATGTTGCAATCAGATCCCCTCTCAATCTCCTTAATTCCAGCGTGTACAAGCTCCTCTGCCACCTGATTCCTAAATGGACATTAAATCAGTGAACGCTATTTCACTTTGTTGTTGTTTCTGATTTTGCACTATTTTTAATTTAACTATTTAATGTGCATATATACTTACTGTAATTCTTTTTTTCTATATTTATCATGTATTGCATTGTACTGCTGTCTCTAAGTTAACAATTTTCACGACATATGCCGATGATATTAAACCTGATCGTGATTCAAGTCTTCTGCACCATTTCATCATGGCTGATCCATTTCCCTCTCACCACAATCTCCTGCCTTCTCCCCATGCCCTGACTAATCTATTAACCTCTGATTTAAATATACCCAATGATTTGGCCTCTGTAGCCACCTGTGGCAATGATTCATAACTGTCTGGCTAAAGAAATTCCTCCTCATCTCTGTTCTAAATAGATGTCCCTCTTTTCTGAGGCTGTGCCCTCTGATCCTAGACTCCTGCACCATAGGAAACATATTACTTTGATACCAAATTTACATTGAACTTTGATAATGCGGGTGCTTGAATTCTGGCTGCTGCTCTAGATTTTCAGGACAAGCAATCCTTTTGTTCTTCTGTGATATCCTCTCAGCTTTGAGGACATTTTGCTTTGCCCAGGGAGCCATGTCAGATAGGAACCATCTGATCTTCTCTGTCACTGTTTCACATGATTTTGTACACCTTTCCTCCATAGGGAAATAGATGACTGTCACTGCAAGATATACAGGGGCATTTTGGGAATCACGTTGCATGCATCGTTTATATGCTGTATGTAAAGTGTGTAGAAAGTTTACAACTTTTCTGCTATTTTCAGTGGATTTTTAAGATGGAGACTGCATGCTGAGTTTGTCTTTATAGTGTAGGTTTATTTGCGGTTCAGGACATTAATTTTGGCAGGATTTTCAGAACTTTGGAGCATTGCCCTGAATCTCTGCCAGGCTGCACTCTGGAAGCCGGCTAGACTGTTTGCAATGCCATCTGCAATGAGATTGGGTCAAAAAAAAGATAAAACAAAACTCCAAGAACAGTGGAGAGTATCCTAACTGGTTGTGTCATGGCCTGGTATGGAAACACCGATCCCAAGAAACAGAAAAGTCTACAAATAATGGTGGATTATTCAGCCCAATCCATCAGAGCCCAAAGTCCTCCCCCCCTTTGAGTACATGGAGCACTGCCACAAGAAAGCAGCATCCATCATCAAAGACCTCCTCCATCCAGACCATGCCCTCTTCATGTGACTATCATTGGGCAGGAAGGACAGAATCCATTAAGTCCCTACCACCTATTTATTTTGCACAGTTTGTCTTATTTTGCACATCGTCTGTTTGTGAATTTGGTCTGTTTATGTACAGGCTTTTATAAAATTCTATTGTATTTTTTATTGTAAATAACTACAAGAACATGAACAAGTTGAAGAAGGTAAGAGGCATGTACTTAGATATTAAATTTATTTTGAAATTTAGTTTAAAGATGATTTACCCATCTTGGGTGAGCATTAGCAACTGGGAGCAATTTAGATGGTGTCTTGACTGCACCAGCCCTAACCAAAGCCAAGACCAGTTAAATGGGATTATCATAAATAAGTAGTTTGGCACCAACAAAATAGGCCAAAGTGCGTGTTTCTATGCTGTGGTGCTCTATGACTATATGACTCCAGTTCATGGCTGTCATATGCATAAAGGACTGAAGGGCTTACCTCTCTGATCTATTATCCTATGATCTTGGGGCAGCACAGTAGAGTATCAGTTACTGTAATGTTATTACAGCGACAGTGAGCCGGGTTCAATTCCTGTCACTGTCTGTAAGGAGCTCATGCAGTACTCTTCAAAAGTCTTAGTTACATATATAAAAAAAAATCAGGAAAGCAAAGTTGCTTTCAAAAATGATGAAATTAGATGTTTCTAAATATTAAAAATATCAATAAACAGTAAAAAAGCTAAATCAAACCATTAAAACAACACACACAAAATGCTGGTGGAACACAGCAGGTTAGGCAGCATCTATAGGAGAAGCACTGTCGACGTTTCGGGCCGAGACCTTTCGTCAGGACATAATCAAATCGTTATTTGGTGTGACCACCCTTTGCCTTTGAAACTACATCAAGGTACACTGCCGTCATGCCGGTTTATAAGAAAAACAGCTGCTAAGTAGTTCCAAGCATCCTGGAGAACTCTCCACAGTTCTTCGGTAGACTTTGGCTGTTTTGCTTGCTTCTGGCTCTCCAGGTAATCTCAGACAGCCTAGCTGACATTGAGATCAGGGCTCTGTAGAGGCCATACCATCTGTTTGAGAACTTCTTGTTCTTCTTTTCACTGAAGGTAGTTCTTTATGACTTTAGCTGTGTGTTTTAGGGTCATTGTTCTGCTGCAGAATGAAGTTGGTTTCACTGTTGGCTGCAGACACTCATTTATGTCATGCTCGCCAATACTATGCATAAACTGCCTTCTGTTTGAGCCAAAAATTTCAAATGTTGTCTCATCAGACCAGAGTACTTGCTCAGCACCTAGTGTTAGGGTTTTTATGTATAGGTGAGTCTCTTGGCTTATTTTTTCCATTTCGGAGGAATGACCATTGGGCAGCAAATATTCCATGAAGACAACATCTGTCAAGACTTCTTCAGACTGTAGAGCGGTGTACCTGTGTACCAGTGGTTTCCGTACATTCAGAGCTGATAGGAATGCAAGACTTCTGATTTAGACAGGACATCAATTTGATGTATCTCTTGTCTGCTACACTTACTTTCCATGGACGGCCACTGCATTTCTGCTCCTCAACCATTCATGTTTCTTTGTGCTTTTTCAGAAGAGCTTGGACATCACATCTTGAAGCTCCTGCCTACCACAAAATTTCTGCTTGGAAGAAATATTGCTGATGCAGGATGACCACCTTGTGTCTTGTTGCTGTGCTCACTTTTGCTATGTTGTAAGAATTGACGATTTAAAGGTTAAACAGTCACATCTGCTGCTCTTCTCCCTTTAATTTGGTCTTCCTTCGCACAGTTTGATTCCTTCTACACTCATTTCTGTTTCAGTTAATCAGTTTAGTTCATTCAGCTCATGATGTCACTGATCATTAGCACCAGTTTGTTATCTTTGTTTAATCATACACTGGAATATATGCCTACTAAGTTATCATGGTTTTATTTGAAAAGTGGTCCATTACTTGATATATTATTTCCTTTAATGAAATACAAAAATTTTTCTGTAACGTAATTGTTTTTTGGAAAATGAATGTTTGGAAATCTAAAATTTGCTCTGTTCTACTGACATGCTAATGTAGAAGACAAAAAATAAACATCTAAAGCACAATTTATATAAAAACCAAGGGTGCCTAAAGCTTCTGCAGAGTACTGGGTTTCCTCTGGCTGCTTTGGTTTCCTCCCACATTCCAAGGACGTACAGGTTAGTAGATCAATTGGTCCCATGGGGATAATTAGACAGCTCACACTCGTTAGGCCAGAAGGACCCGTTATCATGTTGTATCTTGAAATAAAAATAAATTAATTAAAAACATTATAAACCAGTGGCCAGCAGCTATGACAAGACCATAGAGAAGCTGTGGCTTGTCTTGGATACAAGTCTTGACCTTAGCGTAGTGCCCCTGTCCTTACCTCCCTGCATGCTGTAAGCCTGACCCAGGATACGGAGAACCTTGTTTCCAGGACCTCCTCGTACCCAGGAATCAACCAATGAAAAAGAGGGGACTGTGCTTCAGTTGATGGATGCTAATAATTGACCATGATAGACCTGGCTGCCTTATAATATTTTAGTGTTTTTATAGATCCTTCAATATGCATCACATATTTAAGAAAAGATAGTCTGTTCCATTAAAATTTATTCACTGTGTTCATTTAATTTATAGAACTTTAAGATGTTGTCAGTTAAATCCATTTATTTGGTGAGTTTTATTAAAAAACATGTGTTTTGAAAAGCTTATCAAATAGAGGTATGTATATGGGATGCCACACTAACCGTAGCACTACCATAGCTCCCCATATATGTACTTTTATTTGATTGTGTTGGTGCATGGCTAAGTGGTTAAGGCATTCGCCTAGCGATCTGAAGGTCGCTAGTTCGAGCCTTGAGCAAAACACTTAACCACATATTGCTCTGCGATGATACTGGTGCCAAGCTGGATGGGTTCTAAAGCCCTTCCCTTGGACAACATCAATGGCATGGAAAGAGAAGACTTGCAGCTTGGGTAACTGCTGGTCTACCACAAAAAAGAACCCTGCCAGGGTTTGCGTCCTAGAAACTTTCCAAGGCGCAAATCCATGGTCTATTGTTGATTTTTATAAAACATGCCAAATAAATGGATTTAACTGAAAACATGTTCAGCTCAGGGTATTGGAATTTGGAGTTCAAATCTGGCGTCCTCTGTAAAAAAAGTCTGCACATTCTTCCCATTTGTGCATGAGATTTCTTAGCTACTCCAGCTTCCTCCCACAGTCCAAAGATGTACTAGTTAGTAGGTTAATTGGTCATTGTAAGTTGTACTGTAATTAGGCTAGGATTAAAATTGGAGTGTTGCGGGGCAGTGAGGGTTGTTGGACAGAAGGGGCCTGTTCTGCACTATAAGCAAATAAATAAATATATAGATATGGATCAACTAAAACATCTTAACGTTCCAGAAGCTAAGTTTACACAGTAAGTAAAATGCACAACATAAACTACTTGCCTGCACTGAAATTTTTCACTTGAAATTAATAATCCATTTGATTCAATAAGGTACACAAGAGATTCTACAGATGACGGAGATCTTGAGCCTCACACATAAAATGCTGGAGGAACTCAACAGGTATTGTAGCATCTTTGGAGGGGAATAACCAGTCAACTTTTAGTGCCAAGACCCTTCCTCAGGTTTGGAAAGGAAGGGGGGCAGAAGCTAGAATAAGGAGGTGGGAAGGGATGGAGTACAAAGTGGCAGGTCATAGGTGGAGCAAGATAAGAGAGAAGGTGGGTGGGTGGAGGAAGAGATGTTGTAAAAGTTCAGGAAGTTATAGGTGGAAGAGGTAAAGAGCTGAAGAAGACAGAATCTAATAGGAGGGGTCAGAGGAACATGGAGTTAGTAGGTTCAGATATGGCCCAAGTGCGGAGTGAGAGACACTGAAACAGGTTGATAGTTCACAGACTTTAATGTGAACAGTGTTAAAGGGAAAATAAAACAATAAATGCTAGGCCAAACAAGGCCATTAACTAAAACTCTCAAATGGAAAACAAAGTTTAAACTGTGGCTGAAAAGAACATCTAAACATTAAACAAGTACCACGAGCCTTCAGACTCAGTTGACTCGACAGTCCAGTTTCTCAGGGAAGGCCGAATGCAAACAGGCAGTGAAGCTCTGTCCAAGTCTCAACAAGCACTATGATGACAAGTATGGAATTAAATACTATCACAATTAAATAATAATTAGATGACACGTGCATATTCACAAGTGCAATTGCTGTATCTACTGCACTGCTGAATCTGTGGTTGTGACACATGGAAGAAAAGGAAGAAGGGGAAACTGAGGTGGGTGATAATCAGGTGAGGAGAAGAGAAGGGGTGAATGAGGATGTGCTTCTTAGGCATACCCTCCCTAGTATTAGTTGAGGGGCCACATCTATAGAACATCTTCCCACTACTTTTCTTTATCATATCTGCACACTATCAATAGGCTCTATGGTGAATCAAATGACAAAACAGGAGATGAAAAACATAGGTTTCTCACTTCCATCTCATCTGTGATATCCACTTTTCCACAGAAAGAACAGAATTTAGAGATGAGTGAAGAACAAGTGTTGGGTGGTTGGTTGTTTTCTAAGGATCTCAAAGAGAAGCAAAGACCAGTCCAGATAGTGGTATCACTACCCAGTATGGAGCGTCCAGTGCACAGGTTTAAAGACAACATTTCAGGTTAAGACACTTCACCAGGACTCAAAGACAGAAGGGAGATAGCCAGTATAAAAATATAGAGCAAGGGGTGTCAAGTGATTGGTGGATCCAGGTGAAGAGGACTTGTCTGGTAGATAAAGGAGGAGGAAGGGGATGAAGGATGCTATATTTCATTTGGCGTTTGAGGAGATTTGGTATGTCAACACAGTAAATGACAGTCTAGCAAATTTCTGTAGAGGTATGATGGAGAGCATTCTGACTGCTAACAGCACCGCTTCATATGGAACCTCCATAGTGCAGGATCGAAAGACGATTCAGAGAGCTGTAGAATTAGACAAGAACTCTCCCACCCTTGAGGATATCTTCAAAAAGTGATGCATCAAGAAGGTGGTATCCAACATTGAGGACCCTCATCACTTGAGGTGTGCTCTCTTCTCATTACTACTATCAGGGAGGAGGTACAGATACCTGAAGACATTCACTCAATGATTCTTCCCCCCACCCCTCGCCGCCCCGCGATTAGATTTTGGAAAGGTTATGAAGCCATGAACCCTACCACACTATTCCTCATTTGAATTTTTTTTGTTTTAATTGTAACTAATAGCATCTTTTTATATACTGCTGCCACAAAACAAATAAAAAATAATCGTGACATACTGTATGTCAGTGATAATAAAACCAATTCTGATTCTGAAAGGAGGTAAATTTTTAAAGCATTTTTCATGACCTCACCACTTGGGATATTGGCAAACAAAAAAAATCTAAATAATCACTTTCTTCATGACTTGTACACCATGACTGTGCTTTAGCAATTTGCCAAGGCTTTCTTAGCTGTACCTCCCTGGCATGGGACCTCTTTTTTCCAGAAATGTATGGGCTGCAAGTAGTATTGGAATTGGTTTATTTCTCTCAGTTGTATGGACGTAGAACATAGAACATAGAATAGTACAGCACATTACAGGCCCTTCGGCCCGCAATGTTGTGTCGACCCTCAAACCCTGCATCCCATATAACCCCCCCCCCACCTTAAATTCCTCCTTATACCTCTCTGGTAGTCTCTTAAACTTCACTGGTGTATCTGCCTCCGCCACTGACTCAGGCAGTGCATTTCACGCACCAACCACTCTCTGAGTGAAAAACCTTCCTCTAATATCCCCCTTGAACTTCCCTCCCCTTACTTTAAAGCCATGTCCTCTTGTATTGAGCAGTGGTGCCCTGGGGAAGAGGTGCTGGCTGTCCACTCTATCTATTCCTCTTAATATCTTGTACACCTCATGGAGTTTCTGATGTAAAGCTTTTTCCCATATTGCTCATAAAGGCCAAATCATTGAACAGCGCATTGTGATAAAACAAGGCAAAACAGTAATACAATGCAGAATGCAGAGTATCAGCTACAGAGAAAGTGCAGTTCAGGTAAACAATAAAATATAAGATCATAATGAGTTGGATTGTGAGGTCAAGATTCAATTTTATATTACTTGCGAACCACTTAATAATCTTATTGCAGTGGGCTAAAAGCTGTCCTTGAGCCTGGTGGTATGAGTGTTCAGGCTTTTCATCTGTTGCCCAGTGGAAGAGGGGAGAAGAACAGAATGGTCAGGTTGGGTGGGGTCTTTGATTATACTGGTTGCTTTACTGAAGAAACAGGATTATAAACAGAGAAGTTGAAATTCTCCTGTAATTTGTCCAGTTGCTGGACATGTGTCTTAACTTCATTTCTTTATCTGTGCTGCTCCAGTTCCTTCCTTAAAATACAAACACAAGAGGTTTTGCAGATGCTGGAAATCTCGAGTAACACCCTCAAAATGCTGTAGGAGTGATGCACCATCAATAACTCACACTGAGACGTAAGGCGAGATATCGGCTTTTATTGACTGGAAGAAGGAACCAGGAGTGAGTGTCTATCATACAATGTCCTGGAGACTGAGGCCAAGCGTCAGGCCTCAGATCTCCTTTATACAGGGGTCTGTGGGAGGAGCCACAGGAGCAGTCAGCAGGGGGCGTGTCCCGACAGGCACATAGTTCACCACATTCACCCCCCCCCCCTTCGTTTGAAAGAGTCCTCATGTGGCGAAGTTCTTACAAGTCAAGTCTATCAGGTGGTCGAATCTGTCGCTGCGATCTACGTAGCACCGGCTGTGACCGCATAGATGCCGGCAACATTGGTGATTGCACAGGGGACGGAGGTTGTGCTTGTTCTTGCCCACTAGGCGCCGGTGATCCCTCATGCATGTGCGAGGCGCCTGGTATAAATGCGTACGAAACGCCCGGTATACAAGTGTCGTGAGGAGTCTGTGTAGGGCCTGGTGAGCACGGTGTCACCTCTGGTGCAGGGTTCATAGTTACCGGAGAGCCTTCAGGGTAGTGGTCTGCTGTACCTGCGGGTGCCAGGTCGCGGATGGAGACCGTGTCCTCCCGCCCATCAGGTAAGACCACGTAAGCATACTGGGGGTTCACATGTAGAAGGTGAACCCTCTCTACCAGCGGGGAGTATTTATTGCTCCTCACATGTTTCCGGAGCAGCACTGGCCCCGGGGACGTCAGCCAAACTGGTAGGGTGGTCCCAGTGACAGACTTCCTGGGAAAAGAGAATAGGCGTTCGTGAGGGGTGGCATTGGTGGACGTACATAACAGGGAGCGGATAGAGTGCAGTGCCTCAGGGAGGACCTCCTGCCATCGAGAGACCGGCAACCCTTTTGACTTAAGGGCTAAAAGTGTGGCCTTGACAAGTTGTGCTGTGTCAGGACGGTAGAAGTGCGGTTTGCACTCAGCGCAAATTTGGCAGTCCCTGGTCATCGTCCTGATGTCCTCAAGGGAGTATGGCAGGTTCCGAGCTTTCACAAAATGGTAAAATCGGGTGACCCCCGGATGCAAAACGGGTTCCATGTTGTAAAACTTCCAGTCAATAAAATTGATGCACCGTCAATAACTCACACTGAGACGTAAGGCGAGATATCGGCTTTTATTGACTGGAAGAAGGAAAGAGGAGTGAGTGTCTATCATACAATGTCCTGGAGACTGAGGCCGAGCGTCAGGCCTCAGATCTCCTTTATACAGGGGCCTGTGGGAGGAGCCACAGGAGCAGTCAGCAGGGGGCGTGTCCCGACAGGCACATAGTTCACCACAAGGAGATCAGCCAGTCAGGCAGAATCTATGGAGTGGAATATAGTGTTGGGATGTGTTTGGTCATGCACTTTGGTGGAAGGAATAAACACATAGACTATTTTCTAAACGAGGAGCAACTTCAAAAATCTGAGGTGCTAAAGAACTTAGGAATCCTCATGCAGGATTCCCTAAAGATTAATTTTCAGGCTGAGTTGGTGGTGAGGAAGGCAAATGCAATGTTAGCATTAACTTTGAGATGACTAGAATATAAAAGCAAGGCTGTAATGCTGAGGCTTTTTAAGGCACTGGTGAGGCCTCACATGGAATATTGTGAGCAGTTTTGGGCCTTTTATTCAGGATTAATGAGACTGATTATGGGAATGAAACGCTTATTGAATGTGGAGCAATTTATGGCTCTGGGCCTTTACTCACTGAAATGTAGAGGAATGAGGGGTTATCTCCTTAAAACTTATTGGATGTTGAAAGGCCTCCTAGATAGAGTGGATGTGTAGAGGATGTTTCCTATGATGGGAGAATCTAGGACTGGGGGCAGAGCCTTAGAATAGAGGGACATCTATTTAGAACCAAGATGAGAAAGAATTTCTTCAGCCTGAAGGTGGTGATGTGTGGAGTTCATTGAAGCAGGTGGTTGTGGAGGTCAGGTCATTGGGTATATTTAAGGCAGAGGTTGTTGATAACTCAGGGCATGAAAGGTTACAGAGAGAAAGCGGGAGAATGGGGTTGAGAGGGAAATGAATCAGCAAAGATAAAATGGTGGAGCAGACTCGACCGACCAAATGGCCTAATTCTGCTTTTATATCTTACAGTCTTATGGAATACAAGTGCACTTTGGGCCAAGACTGAGATGAAGTGTCTGAGCCCAACATATCCCTTTGTTTGGAGCCACCTGACCTGCTGATTTCCTCCAGTATTTTGTGTGTGTAGAACACAATGAGGCTTCCTCCACCTGACAGATTGTAGAGGTTCAAGGAGGTGACTCAACACCACCAACTCAAAGGTAATTTGTGATGAGCAATAAATTCAGCTCTGCCAGTGACACCCACATCCCCGGAATGAATGAATACAAAATCGGAAAGAAAACACATTTAAAATGTAACACATGCACTGATGTGTCAGGATAATGTGCTCACACTTCTGAAGCTTCCTACTCAGAGATGCCCATTAATCGGAGGTGGGTGGAGTACAGGATCAGGGAAACTTTGCTCCAACAGCTACAATTCTGTGAGGGACCCAGAACTTTGGTCTCCTTGTTTAAGATTGATTTCCATCAAATGCAGGGAAGAAGGTTGATTCTTTTGATGAAAGGGTTTCCTTAACAAGAGTGTTTGTGCAAGTTTAGCCAATATTTATTGGAGCTTAGAAGAATGAGATAATCTTAAACAAAATATATTCTTTTATTTCTGGCTTCTTCCCTCTTCCTTTCCATTCCTGATGAAGGATTTCATCCTGGTTTATTCCCTCTGTAGGTGCTGCCATACCTCCAGCAGTTCAAAGTTCAAAGTAAAATTATTATCAAAGTGCATATATGTCACCATATACAACCCTGAGATTCATTTTTGTAGGCATATTTGGTAAATCCATATTAGTGTAGTAGCCATAATAGAATCAATGAAAAATCTCACCAACTGCACATCCAACCACTAACTGTGCAAATACAAAATGAACAAAATAACAATAACAAATAAATGAGCAATAAATATCGAGTACATGAGATGAAGCTTCCTTGAAAATGAGTCTATAGGTTGTGGGAATATTACAATGATGGGGAAAGTGAAGTTGGGTGAAGTTATTCCCTTTGATTCAAGAGACAGATGGCTAAGGGGTAAAAACTGTTCCTGAAACTGGTGGTGTGAATCTTGAGGCTTCTGTACCTTCTTCCTGATAGCAGCAGTGAGAAGGAAAGTGGGCTTTACCTGTGATTGACTGGGCCTATCCACTATTTTTGTAGGATTTTTCGTTTAAGCGTATTTGTGTGTCTACACCAGGCTATGATGCAACCAGTCAATATACTCTCCATGAAGCCAGTCAGTATACTCTCCTTTGTGTGTGTTGGATCAGGTAGTCTTATTGGAGCAAATCATAGTCAAAGGAGAAATAACAGGACAGTCACCAGAAGAAATCAAAACAAATTTCACGGTTGTATATGGTGACATATACTGTATGTACTTTGATTTTTGAACATTGAAAATGATGTCCCTGCTGTCTTGAAAATAGAATTTAGGTTGGTTTATTATTGTCACATGTGCCAAGATAGAGTGAAAAGCTTGTTTTGCATAGTGCTCACACAGATCAGGTCATTACACAGAACACTGAGGTTGAAGAACGTAAAGCTTAGTGCAGAGAGTAGAGTAGGGGGCTGAGGACACAATCTTGTGAAGCACCAGTGTTTAGAATAATTGTGGCAGAATGGTTGTTACTGATTGCAATCTATTGTTCAAGAAGTTGAGTATCCAGTTGCAGAGGAAGGTTTGCTTGGATCTATACCATTGAAGGTGGAGCTGTACTAAAAATACAATGGTCCGACAAAGGTGTCATTACTCTCCAGATGTTCCAGTGATGAGCATAGGATCAGCGAGATGGTGTCCACCATAGACCTATTTGGTTTGTCGGTGAATTACAGTGGATCAAGGCTGCCAGGAAGTTGGAAGTTAATATGTGCTATCACCAGCCTCTTGAAGTACTTCATGATTCTTAGGATTGTTGGGGAAGATTGAGTAAAGAGTGTTGTCCAATTTGAGATGGAATAGATTTTTTTTTCTCTCAGAGGATTTTAAATGTTTAGAATTTCTCTTACAACTGTGGAAGTGGAATCACCGAATATTTCCAAGACTGAGATAACAGATTGGTGGTCAGTGAGGTCAAGGTTCAAGAGAGAAAGGCAAGAAGTTGGTACTAAGGCCAAAGCGTTATTCCTTCCGTGCTCATTAAAGTGACCACCCAGTCTTTCAGAACACCAAGCTTTAGAAAACTATTCACCAGTGTGGCATTATTTAAATCAGCATGTGCCTGTTTCAAAATGCCCCCGGATTTCTTGGCATAACTGACAGAGTGGGAACACGATCTAGTCACAAACCAATTGTCATACTAAATGCAAGAGGAAAATCAATTGTTTTATTGTTAAAATGCATAAGTTTGACATCCTAGTAGTTTGTATTTCAATATTGTGCCACATTCATAAATTTAAAATGTGTAATGCTCATTAAATATACATAATAGTCATATCTAAATATGAGCTTGTTCAATTTACTTCCATAAATGACTAAATAAAAAATCGTCAAATATTAAAGCTAGTAAAAAATATTCCTTTGCCACTGGAAAACAAGAGTTCATTTTGTCTTCATTAGATTGGAGGCTAAAGTCTCCTTAGTCCATTCTCAGGTGTAGCAAAGTGCTTCTGTAGGAGCAGCAAAGACATACAAAAAATAGGAACTCAAATCTGTAAGTATTCAATAGAAAATCCCCGGATCAGTCATGCAGAATCTCTCAGCTGCTGAATAGATATAAGAAGACTCACTTTCAAGCACTCTTTACAGCTCATGTTCTCAATATTGTATTTATTTACACAATTTATCTTCTTTTTGCACATTGCTGGTTTGTCAGTCTTAGCCTGTGTATCTGTGGTTTTTCGTAAAATTTGAGAGCTTTTTTTTCAGGCCAATGTCAGCAAGAAGATAAATCTCCAGGTAGTATATGATAACATACAGTGAATGTACTTTGATAATATATTTGCTTTGAACTTTGAACTTTGAAGAGATGACTCTGTTTTGTGCTTTTCAGTCAGGGGGATGCTGCTGCCATGTATTGTAGTTCCCAACCTCTGATTATCCTGCAGATACCAGTGGTGTGCAGCCTTTGCAAATGATTGAGATCCATGGGGTGAAGGTGTTCCTTCACTGTTAAGAGGATGTTAGGCCCAACAGTAATGAAGGTGTCGCTGTGAGCTTCCACTTCAGGATGGCGTGTGACTCGGAATGGAATTCAAAGATTCTCAAGGTCTGGTTCTCCTGTTAAAGGTAATGTCAGGAATTATTGCATATTTATAGAACATCTAAACATAAGAAATAGAAACAGGAGATCAGTCATATCACTTCAGCTCAGTGACTGCAGTGATCATTTGCCTCAGGGCTATTGCTTTTCGTCCAGCAAATCAGCATCTCCTCCACTGTCTCTATCTACACTCCTCACTGTCTTGGGAAAGCTGCTAACATAATCAAGTCATCTCCTTTCTTCCTTCTCCCATCTGGCAGAAGATATGAAAGCTAAGTACATGTGACACCTATTTCAATCTGTTGCAGTAATAGTATATTTTACCTGTTCATCAAAAGCTGCTTCATTCCTGATTTAAGGAGTACTGCAACTGCTCCCACTATCTTTCACTTAGCTGATAACATCACGGTGCTGGTAGCACAGAAAGCTAGCGTGCTGAAATCATGTGATCTCTTTTCCTTCCATGCATCGCCATGGACTGAGTTGTGACTGGTGCTGTGGAAATAGTGAAAGTGTGCTGGAAACCAATAATTGCACCACCACAACCTTCACCAATCCCCATTCCTGTTTCCCTGTCTCAACTTTTTCCCTACCTGCCCATCACCCTCCTCTGGTGCTCCTCCTCCTTCCCTTTTGTCCGCAGTCTTCTACCCTGTCCGATCAGATTCCTCTTCCTCCAGCACTTCTTCTCTTTCACTAGTCAACTTCCCAGCTCTTTACTTCACCCCCCTCCACACCCAGTCTCACCTATCACCTACAACCTTGTACTTCTTCCTCCCCTCCCCCCACCTTCTTACTCTGACCTCACCTTTTTTACCAGCCCTGACAAAGGGTCTCGCCAAACTGTTGACCATTTATTCCTTGTCGTAGATGCCGTCTGGCCTGCTGAGTTTCTCCAGCAGCTTGTGGGTGCTGGATTTCCAGCATCTGCAGATATTCCCATGTTTGTGAGTTAAGAGAGGCCCTGGCTGCACGCTTTAGATCAGTCTTTGCCACTCTGCGTAACTTGAATTGTTTACTGAATGTTTCTCTAGGTTATCATGGAGCCACAGGAACGATGGAAGTGGGCTGAAGTGAGAAAGGGCCCCAGAGTACACTTTAGATAAGTATTTGCAGTGGCGTCTAATTTGAAGAGCTTACTGAATGTTTAGTGCATGCCTTGTCCTGCCACTTTGGGCACACAATGTAGATAACGTGAAGGGTTTACAGAATGCTTCGTGCCTGTCCTGTCCTGCAAATAAATGGTTAACTTGCTCACCGGTAGTGAGTGCCTTCTGTCCCCATTCTCTGAACCCACCAGCCTGATTTCACTTAACATTATCTCATATGCTGAAGGACGAACTCTTGAACTCTGAGTCTCCCATTCTAATTCATTGTATTTTATTTGTCAGCCTGCACTGTACTTTCTGGATGGCATTCTAACCAAAGCTTCTCGTTGAAGCTTTAGAGTGATCTTTCTGGATGGCACAGGAACTTGTTCCACTGTATCTCAGTGCAATGCCAATAATAAGCCAATACCAATTCACCATCTCAGTATGTCCATTGGGATCCTGTATGGGCCATTGAAGCCCCTGTAGCCTATCTCTTAATTTAAGAACATCATGGTTGATTTAATTAGAACTGCTTTCCTGTATAATCCCAAAATATTTTCCTCTTCTTGCTTATTCTTCTATCTTGAGAATATTCGTTGTGGTTAGTATAACGCTTTACAACAGCCAGCTGTAAGACTGGTGTTTGATTCCTGCCGCAGTTTGTACCTTCTCCCCGTGACCGTGTGTATTTCTTCCAAGTGCACTGGTTTTCTCCCACATTCCCAAGACACATGGGTTATGGTTAAAAGTTATAGGCATGCTATATTGGCAACAGAACCCTTGTGATACTTGTTGGCTACTCAGCCTAATCTTTGCTGCTTTGATTTGATGCAAACAACAGAACTTACTGATTTTCATGTGACAAGTAAAGCTAATCTTTAATCTAATCAAACCAATTTGAGAATTGTTGAGGCTCAAGGCTCTTTGGTAGCAAAGAATAACACTTCATCTTTGTCTTAAAAAGAGGGTGATGTCAATTTTATATAGTGAGCGCCAGTTGCTGTTCTCCCACAGGAGGGTACATCCTTTCTGTACCCACTAAGTCAATATCCCTCAGGATTTTAAATGTGCACTTCATGTCTTCTACTCTTAAAATTCATTTGATCCAAACCAAGACCAGTCCACTCTGTCCTTTCAAGGCAACTACCTACTAGGTATTTGTCTAAAAAAACTTCTCTGAAATGCTTCAAGCACGCTCATGTTGTTCCTCAAATAAGGAGACTAATATTCTACACTATACACCAGGATCATTAATTCCCTATATGGGGATAGCATGGTAACGCAGTAGTTCATGTAAATCTGTTTCAGCACCAGCAACCCAGATTCAATTTTGCTGCTGTGTAAAAGCACTTTGTATATTCTCTCACGTCCACATGACTTTCCTCTGGCTGCTCTATTTTCCTCTGACATTTCAAAGACATACAGGTTAGTCAGTTAATCTGACATCTGGCTGAAAATTAGGTGGTGTGGGGTCTTTGGACTGGAAGGGTCTTAACGAAGCCAGTTTCTCTAAATAAAATTAAATAAAATAACTAAACCATAATATCAGTATTTCTGTATTCAATTTACAGAACAATATGTGAAAAACTGTTGGTTTGCCTCATTACTTTTTACCTGAATACTTGCTCATTGTTCAGATCCCTCTGCAGTCTCTGACACTACAGATACTTTTCTTCCTGCTGGAATGGACAGCTCAGTTTCCTTCATTAGACTTCATTTGGCAGACTCTTGCCCACTCATTGATCCTATCTATAGCTCTCCGTAGCCTCCCTATGATCTCTTCACAACTTATTTTCTACCTATCTTTCATCAAAGCATGCATTCTTCAATCCCTTCGTCTGATTTAGCTGCATAAGTCGTACAAGATGAGGCCCCAGCACTGATATCACACTCATTCCGCTATGGAAATTGGATTTAATATGCAGAGTTAGGATGGAGTTCAGCAATGACTTTTGCAGCTCATTTGCAGAATCAACTTAATTTCTGCCTTTAATGTCACTCTTTTTCTTTTTCAAGGTAGATGGGGTTCTGTTGAAGACCGTGACCTAAAGCTACGCTTAAACTTCGGTTCCTTGCTGCCATTTTTTGATATTCAAGGACGTGACCTAGGAGATGAGTGCACCTCCGGGTTTCCGAGACTTTGCGGCCCTGGGGACGAGCTGATTCTATGCCAGTGCTGCACAGGAGAAAATGGAAAATCAGGAACAGCGGATCACCTGTCAGGGACTCTTTACTCGGATTGCACACTCTCTCTCTCTCTGTCTCTTTGGTGGGGGAGAGTTGCTGCCAATTCTTGAGTCAAAGAACTCAGAAAGAAAGTGACGTGGCAGACTTTAACTGTAAATCAGCAAATTATTTCACTTATGTCAGGCCTTTCACTGTGAAAGGGTGACACCACTCGGTCTCTTTATTAGGGAGAGAGAGAGAGAGAGAGAGCCTGTGGTATGTCGAATTATCAGGTTAAGGATTGGTTTTTGTTGTACTGCAGATTATAATCTTTCTTGAGAGTTTTGCTATTGCTTGCTTGGTGGGTGGGGGTGCAGATGCTTTTCTTGCTGAAGTAAGTGGGGAGGGTTGTTGCTTTGCTGGTGCTTGTGAGTGGGAGGGAGAGTAAGGGGAGCTTTGAGGGTTCTAATATTTTTACATGAATTTTCTGGGGAACTCTCCTGTTTTCATGGATGTCTGAAGAACAAGAATTTCAGTTGTATATTCTATATTGTATACATACTCTGATATTAAATGTAACTGTTGAAACTATTTATTGAGTTTTCCCACAAGAAAAATTAACCTCAGGGTTGATTATGGTGATATACTTTGCTGATATATGGTGATATATGTATTTTGATAATAAATTTACCTTGAACTTCTGAACTTTACTCCCACTATTTAGTTAGCCAACCAATTGTCAATTTTTTCTCCATAATTCTTAAAAACCATCAGATTTTATACATGTACTGCATATGTTAATCAAAATGGTTTCTTTGTTTGTTAAGAGTAAAAGTGCTTCTCTGTTATGCTAACTGGTGAGGGAGTGTTTTCTTGCAGAGCATTCTCGAAGCTTCTTGAAGCTTGTTTAGATTAAAGTTGCTGATAACGGGGCTTGTATTCATTTGTTAACCATTTGGGTTCAATGTTATTTTCTCTTGTGGGTCTGCGAGCTGGAATTGTGCGGTCTTTTCAGGAGTCAGGGAGAAGACGGTGAGGAAGGCGGACAGGTGCGGCACTGATGGTCGATCACCGAGGGTGGTCCCAGGTGTGCGCGTCGTGGAGATCGGAGAGGAGCGAAGAGTGGTTGGAGGGTCGAGGATCGAGCGCCAATGATGTGCACAAATGATCTCTGAACTCTGATAAGTTTTGGCGCCTTTTCTTTATTTTCATTCCCTTCATATATATTGTATCATTATTAATCACTTAGTTCTAGTAAGATTTATATATTCTGTAACTGGACCTTGGTGTGAGTTTGATATTGTCTTTGCGACTTTATACTAGTGTGTATTCCACAGCATCCATGTATACGGGAGGCGGGGGTTTGGTGGGTGGCTGGAATTTTCCCCTAGACATACACCAGCCTGTCATGTAAGTGTTACATACACCAAAATAAACATTGATGTAAGTCCCTTGATAACACTTTATTTGGAATTGGAACTGGAATTGTTTTGTTATTGCACAATGAAAATCTTGTCTTGCATATTGTCAATGCAAATCAATTCAATACACAGTACTTATGAGGTAGAACAAATAAAAATAAATAGAATGCAGAATAAAGTGTAACAGCTACAGCAAAAGTATCCTGCAGATATTCTATAAGGTGTAAGATCATTATGAGGTAAGTTATAAGGTCAAGTGTCTATCTTCTCATGCTAGGAACCATTCTGTAGTGTTATAACAGCAGGATAGAAGCTGCCATTAATCCTGGTGATATGTGCTTTCAGGATTTTATATCTTTTGTGCAATGGAAGGGGAAAAGAATAAATATTCAGGGTGGATAGAATCTTTGATTACACTGGCAGCTTTACCGAGGTAGCGAGATATGTAGTCAGGATGCATGGAATAGAGGTTTGACTCTGTTACGTACTGAGCTGGGTGGTGGGGTGCAGGTACATCTCTATCAAAGAAAGTGTAAGACACTCCTGCCCTCTCTTAGTCTGTGGGACGCCCTTGGGCAAGGTGTAGCACCTGCTTAGCCCCTGGATCAGGGTCACGTGAAGCCATGGGAGCAGGTGGTAGATGGTCATATGAGCAGCAGGTGCACATCAAAAATCCTGGTTATGCAACCAATGACGCGGCGGTATTAAACAGTATTGATAATGGCTGGAACTCCAGTTTTGTAAAGATGCTGCACAGAATAAGGCAATGTAAAACCACTTCTGTAGAAAAATTTACCAAGAACAATCATAGTCAAGACCATGATCATCTACGTCATACTACACAGCACATAATGAATGAACGAATTGAGCTGTGTTCACAACTTGCTGCATTTTGATGCAATCATAACCAGAACACTTGCCGTATCAAACCACAATACATCTAGATAGGATATTTTCAGTGGTGCATTTGTAAACCCTGGTGAGGATCAAAGAAGATGTGCCAAATTGCTTTAGCCCCCTGAGAAAGTAGAGGTGTTGGAGATCTTTCTTGGCCATGGTGTCAATAAGGTTGGGTGAGAACTGGCTATTGGTGATATTTACTGCAAGGAACTTGAAACTTTTAACTTTCAATCTTAGCTCTGTTGATGTCAACAGAAGCATGTACTCTGACACTTTTCCTGATGTCATTGATCAGCTCTCTTGCTTTCTGACATTGAAGCAGTTATTATTTAAATAAATTAATTTAGTAACACTCCTCACCCACATACCATCCCATTATTTCATCCCTTATGCTCTGTTCAGCCCAGTGAAACATCTATTCAAAATGTAATTACATATATTTATGATATCTCATCTCCATCGAAAACATTTTTGCATTCTGGTCGACTGTTCACTTCATTCCACAGATTCTACCTGGCCTGCTGAGTTCTTTGTTATGGGGAAGTAGGTTAGTGGGTTTGGTAAGTGAGACAGAAGACTGTGATGATGAATAAACACATTAGCCAATTATTTACAAACAGTGAAACATTTGACCAAGCATCTAAATTAAACAAGTACTCAACTAAGCCACCCTAAGTTGCAAAAATGACGACACTGAAAGAGGATCGAGTGCTTTCCTGACGTATGTGATGAATAAACACTTCTTGGACTTCCAGTTAGGTACAAGTATCAGGATTGATGACTAGGCATGTCTAGTCCTATGGCAGAGTTTGTCATTGAGAAGTCGGTTAAAATTGAAACCAATTGTACCCAGCTGGAAGCCCTAGAAGGGTCCATTCTCCAACACTGAATATTCAATAACACTTCAAGCAACAGGTACTTATATTAAGTCTCCCCAGGGATGGGGTAAGAAGGGGAGTAGGGGCATCAATGTTCACGCCATCAGTTTGGAGGCTACCCAGACGGAATATAAGGTGTTGTTATAAGGCATGAATATTGATTTCTCTAACTTCTGTTAATGCCCCTCCTCCCCTTCTTACCCTATCCTGATTTATTTATTTTCCCTCCCCTCCTTTTTTTTTTGTCTCTGCCGATCACTCTTTGCCTGCTCTCCATCTCCCTCTGGTGCTCCCCTCCCCCTATCTTTCTCCCTAGGCCTCCCATCCCATGATCCTTTCCCTTCTCCAGCTCTGCATTCCTTTTGCCAATCACCTTTCCAGTTCTTAGCTTCACCCCACCCCCTCCGGTCTTCTCCTATCATTTTGGATTTCCCCCTCCCCCTCCTACTTTCAAATCTTTTACTATCTTCGCTTTCAGTTAGTCCTGACGAAGGGTCTTGGTCTGAAATGTTGACAGTGCTTCTTCCTATAGATGCTGCCTGGCCTGCTGCATTCCACCAGCATTTTGTGTGTGTTGCTTGAATTTCCAGCATCTGCAGATTTCCTTGTGTTTGCCTATTTAAGATGGTTCCATTGACCGCTATTTAGTTAGTTAGTTAATTGTCATTGCTGAGGACAATGTGATTGCAGTGCTACTCCATGCAGTGCCAAAACAGCACACTGACAATTTGATTGCTAAAATAGGATCCTTCCCGCATCTCCTCTTCTCTTCAGTAGTCACTTTTCTAGATGGCTCAAAATTCCTGTCTGCTCCATGTTCTCCAGCGGACTCTGACACAAGCCGACTGCTGCCGCTCATTGACCTCGATAGTTGCCTGAGAGAGCTGCTGCTTAAGTTGGTCTTTGTGCCTCTTGCGCGGGGCACCATGATCTCTCTTTCCCTGAGAGAGTTCTCTAGAGAGTACTGCTTTCAGTAACCTGGAAGATGTCCATGTGAGATATTGTCCATGTGAGATACGTGGGCTGGCCAGCGGAACTGCCCGAGCAGCAAGGAGGCTACAATGCTTGGAAGTTGAGCCTCCTCCAGGGCCCCTTTGGTGGAAACATGATCTTGTCGGCGGATACCCATGATGGAGTGCAGGCAGTGCTCACGGAAGCTCTTAGCAACAGGATTTGCTTGCAGTACAAGACCCAGGCTTTGGAGCAGTATAGTAGTGTTGTAACGATGGCAGCCTGTACACAGCGATTTTTATGGATAGACGCAGCTAGTGTTTCTTCCACACATGTTTCTGGAGGAACCCAAGGGCCACAGATGGCCCTGGAAGGTCGATTGTCAATGTCCCTTACTACCATAGCGTCATTGGAGATGACACTGCTTAGGTAGGTGAACTGCTCAACCGTGGTGAGAGGGTGGGTTGCATTCACCTGAGGGGGCTTCTGCTGGAGGATCACTGTTTCCTTCAGACTTACCATTAACCTGAAAGCCTGTACGGCCTTGACGAACTGAGTGACAACAGCCTGTAGTGCGTGAGAAGAGTCCTCATATAGTAGCTCAAGCATGGGCTCTTGGATGGTTTTCATTCGGGCAAGAAAGTGGTGGAGGTTGAAGATATTTCTGTCTGTATGAAACTGAATGTAGATGCTACCTGAGGTGGTTTCTTTCGCATCATGCTGAAAGAGATGGCAGACAGTGTTGGTGCCAAAACACAGCGATATATCCAGCCAGTACTGATGGGGAGTGGGTCAGACAGGTCACTGTTGTGTTTAACCGTCGGTGTTCATGGATCTGCTGCAGGATGGTGAAGAATTTTGCTGGACAGCCGAGCTTCAACAGAATTTTCCAGAGACAATTGTGGCTGACTGTTCCAAAGGCCTTGGTCAGGTCAATGAACGCTGCATACAATCCCATGTTCTGCTCACGACACCTCTCCTGTATCTGGTGTAGGACGAAGTTCATGTTGGAGATGCCTCTGAATCCGCACTGACTCTGTGAGGTTGCCTTTGGCAATGGTTGGGATAATTCTGTCCCAGAGAATTCTGGTCAAGATCTTCCTAGTGGTAGATTGCAGAGTAATGCGTCTGTAGTTGGAGCAATCTGATCTCTCCTCTTTATTCTTGTGCAGAGAGACAATTAAAGCATCACTAGGTCATTTGGGACATGAAAGTTACAAATGAATTAAAAGCCAGGAACTCTAAAATGGGGCATTGTTCATTTCCATGACAGTAATTAATGAATCTGAATCTAAATCTGAATTTATTATGTGGACCCATATTTTGAAATCTCTCCCATCAGACCCCATTTCCCTCCTACTAATGTAATAGCCAAACTTCATGGCAGATGATGCAAAGGTTTTCATCTTCTTTTCTCCAGTCCTGATGAAAGGTCTTCACCCGAAATGTCGACTGTACTCTTTTCCATAGATGCTGCCCAGTCTGCTGAGTTTCTCCAGCATTTTGTGTGCGTTACTTGGAGTTCCAGCATCTGCAGATTTTCTCTTGTTTATCATCAATATGTGCCATGTCGTATGACTTGGGTGATCATGGTCTTTCCAAAACCATGATTAGTCTTGTCAAATATTTCTCCAGAAGTGGTTTGCCGTTGCCATCTTCTGGGCAGTGTCTTTACAAGATGGGTGACCCCATCCATTATCAATACTCTTCAGAGGTTGTCTGCCTGGTGTCTGTGGTTGCATAACCAAGGCCAACAGCTCAAACAACAATCTGCCAAATGCTCCCATGGCTTCACATGACCCTGATCTGGGGGGGGGGGGGGGGATAAGCAGGTGCTTCACCTTGCCCAAGGGTGACCTGCAGGTTAGTGGAGGGAAGGTGTACCTTACACCTCCTTTGGTAGAGATGTATCTCCACCCCACCACCATGATGTAAAGATACTGACTGAAAACATTCCCCCTGCAGAGAATGGAAGGAGACAGTAATCAAGAAGTCACCTCTTCAATTAAGTAGATATGAAGTCCAAGCTTTCAGTCTTCTCCCATCTGGCACAGTGTTGCCATCACTGTGTTATGGGTTAGTGTAGATTTAATGTAAAAAAGCTATTTGATGGCTAATGTGGATCCATCTGGCTGATTCAGATTCATTTATTTATCACATGTACATCAAAACATACAGTGAAAAGCGCCATTTATATGTACAACCGATGCAACCTAAAGGTGTTCTGGGGGCAGCCTACAATTGTTGCCACACGTTCCAGCGCCAACATCGCACGCCCACAATGCTCAGCAGAACAACACAGAACACAACAAGCAACAAAACAACAACAGTTCATTGGGTATATCTAAGGTGGAGGTTGTTAGGTTCTTGGTTAATCAGGGCATCAAAGGTTATAGGGAGTTAGCAGGAGAGTAGGGTTGAGAGGGATAATAAATCAGCCATGATTGGATGGTAGAGCAGACTTGATGGGTCGAATGGCCTAATTCTGCTCCTGTGTCTTATGGTCTTATAGTCTAACAATAGGAAAACAAGCAGCATTCCTACTGCCCACGCACTCACACATATACACTGCCCTCCAACCCCAGAGAGGCCATGACCAACCTTCAGCCTCCACCTCCAGTGGGCTAATAGATTCTCAGACAATAGGATTCGACTTCTCCAGTGGACTTAAATATTTGGTGCTCAGATCATCGGACATTGCCTTTTGGACTTCCAATCAACCTTCAGCTATTGACCGCAGATCTCTGGGACTCCTGTTCAGATGACCAACAGTAGATCTAAACACATTGAATTTTAGTGGTAAGCCCTAAACATGAACAGACAGTTCAGCAACTTATCAGCAATATTCTTTTTGCTCCTATATATAGCACAGGTGTTCTCAAACTATCACCAGATATCATAATTATAAGTTTCTACACCCACACTAAAGTCATTAACCCCACAGTATGTTGGCATGCTTTTGATTAACATTGGTTTTTGTAATACTTCAAAGCTAATCTGTAAATATCCCAAAATGTAATCACTCCATCACAAACAGCTCCACCTTCAGTTAGCCGAGTCCTAAACTCTGGAATTTCCTTTCCTAACTCTGTCTTTAAAAAAAACTTGTTTTTAAGATACTCCCTGTAAACAAGCTCTTTATCCAAACTTCTGGCCATCTGCTATGGTAACTCTTTATGCAGTTTTATGCCAATTTTTGTTTGAAAACGCCCCTTGGGACGTTTTGTGACATTTAAAGGTGCTACATCAATACAAGATGTTTCTGTTTTAGGAGAAGAACCACAGAAGTGATAACAAAACATCTCACTTCCCCATTCCAGTGCACAGGTTTATGCACACACATACACACATTGTCTCACAACAAACTTATGTACACACACACAAACACAGACACACATTGTCTCCCAACAAATTCATGTACACACAAACACACACGTTGTCTCACAAGTTTATGTATTTATGTACACACACACACACACACACACACACACACACACTTACAGTCATTCAGTTGTATAGGACAAAATGAGGCCTCCTTTATCTCACCTCAATCAAGATTACTTTCTAAGCTAGTCGCATTTGCTTGTGCTTGGCTCATATCCCTTTGACCCTCTCCAGTCATTTGCTTCTCCCTAATCCCATTCAAAGTTCAAAGTAAATTTATTATCAACGTACATTAAGTTAACATATATTACCTGCAGATTCATGTTCTTTCAGGAAAAGAGAAGGAATACAATAGAATTTAGGAAAAACAAATTCTACATGAACAAAGATTATATGTAAAAGAAAATAAACTGTATATAAAACATAATACTGTCAATGGGACTGGACAGAGTAGTAGTTCAGCATGGACTAGATGGGCTGAAAGGCCTTTTTCTATGCTATTTTGTTCTTTGACTCCATGATGCTATAACTCTATGATTCTTCTGAAAATATAAATTGTAAGGACTCCTGGAAAGTGAGTCTGTAGATTCCTTTTTGCTTATAGAATCAGTAATTGGACAAAAAACACAAAAGATCAGGAAAATCTACCACCAGACTCAAGGACAGCTTCCACACCCGTTATAAGACTCTTGAACAGACATCTTATACAATGAAAATAAGCTCTTGACCTCTCAACCCACAGCACTATATTTCTTTACTTTATATTGAATGGTAGCGTAGCAATAAGCACAACACTTTCCAGCACCATTGATCACTGATTGGGCTTCAATTCCCACCACTCTTTGTAAGGAGTTTGTATATTCTTCCCATGACCATGTAGGTTTAGTCAAGGAGCTACGGTTTCTTGTCACTTTCTGAAGACATAACAGTTACTGATAGTGAGTTCAATACTTTGGTATCCGAAGTCTAAAGTTTCAACATTACATCCTTACTTTTATGTTCTAATCTCTTGAAATAAATGCTAACATTGATTAGTCTTCCTCACCACAGATTCACACTGAAAATTAACCTTTAGAGAATCTTCAACAAGGACTCCCAAGTGTCTTGGCACCTCAATTTTTTGTATTTTCTCTCCATCTAGAAAATAGTCAACCCTTTCATTTCCTGTACCACAGTGCATGACCATACACTTCTTGACACTGTATTCCATCTGCCATTTCTTTACCCGTTCTCCTTATCTGTCTAGGTCGGAGGTCGGCAACCCGCGGCTCCGGAGCCACATGTGGCTCTTTTACGTCTGTGCTGCGGCTCCCTGTTGCTTTGGGAAATAATTGGTCAGTATTTAATTAAAATGTATTTTATGTTAGTTTGTTAGTTTTTGAAATGTAATTCTAAATTTGAAGATTATGGTGATCTTGTACAATCTAAATAAGACGTTGTGGCGACCCATTTCCTGACACATCCGAACCGGCTCACAATTAGCCAGCGTTCAGGCTAAGGGAGATAGCCTACGGGGGTTTGTGAGTAAGTGTCTTTTGCAGCCTCCACGCCCATGGGGGGGGGGGGTGGGTTGAGGGAGGCTTAAAAGCAAGGCTGTTTAGTTCGAATAAAGCTATCTTTGACTGCAGTTTACTGACTGCGTGTAGCACACCGCTACAACGTGTTTTTATCGCTGGCTGTCCAGAGGGGAGGTGCTGAAATGCTTTGTCGCGTGTCTGGAAGAAGTGAAAACTTTCCTGGGCAGCAAAGGGCTTACCTTTCCTGAGCTGGAACAGCCAGAGTGGCTGGAAAAGCTACACTTCATGGTAGACATGACAGCACACCTGAACACGCTGAACACAGCTCTTCAGGGGTAAGGACGTACAGCCCTGCACATGTTGGAGGATGTTTTGGCATTCGAGCGCAAGTTGACAGTGCTTGCCAGAGATTTACAGAAAGGCACATTGTCTCACTTCCCCAATTTGAGAGAGTTCAAACAAGGTCACGACATGATAAATTCGGAGTATTTACATTCTGCAATCATCGCAATGCAAACATCGTTTGGGAAACGCTTCTGTGAGTTCAGAGAGGAAAAAAACACATTATCCTTCCCGGTCACTCCCCTAAGCATCAATCCATCCCTACTGAATACGACTGCATTGTCAGGTGTGAGTCAACCTGACTAAGTATGATAAATATTTTAATTGCCTATTATTTTACGTATATTCATATGTTTTCATTGTTCAGTGAAATAGTCCTTTTATTTTTCAGGTTGACAGCTGGCTGACGTTATTTTTGGTTTGCTGCTGGTGGCAAATTTAAGTTTGGCGTTTTTCATAAATACAAGAAGGACTCAAATAGACGTTGAGTATTTTACTTAAAAGTAACCTTCAACCCAACGTCTTTTTTTCGGAGTTCAAAATGTTTTTGTTGCATGCAGAAATGTAATTTTGTTTTCTCTGCAGGAGTTCATCAATTTCATAAATGCAACACATTATAGTTTGTTCATATATAGCATAAAGGCAAAGAAAAACCCGTTGTATGCAGTGTTATTTCATTTTAAATGTCAAACGGGTTTTGCGGCTCCCAGAGTTTTCTTTTCTGTGGGAAACGGGTCCAAGTGGCTCTTTCAGTGGTAAAGGTTGCTGACCCCTGGTCTAGGTCATTCTATAGCCTCTCTACTTCCTCAAACCTACCCATTCCAGAACCTACCTTCACATCATCGGCAAAATTTTCAACAAAGACATCAATTCCATCATCTAAATCATGGGCATTTAACCCAAAATGAACACAGACGGCTTTGGAACACCACTAGTCACTGGCAGCCTTTCAGAAAATGCTCTCTTTATTCCCACTCTTTGCCTCCTGCCAATCAGCCAAAGTTAAAATCTTCCCTGTAACCCCATGGGCTTGTTAAACAGCTTCATGTGTGGCACTTCGGCAAAGTCCTCCTGTAACTCCAAGTACATAATAACATCCATTGATTCTCCTTCGTCTATCCTGTTTGTTATTTCTTCAAAGAATTCCAACAAAATTGCTTAGCAAGATTTAATTTGAGGAAACCATGCTGACTATGCCCTATTTTATCATGTGCCTCCAAGTACCCCAAAAACATACCCTTAAACAATACCCTAAAACATACCCTTGGAGATTCAAACGAGAGGACATGATTTGAGAGTTAGGGGGCAGAAGTTTAAGGGAAACACGAGGGGGTATTTCTTTACTCAGAGAGTGATAGCTGTGTGGAATGAGCTTCCTGTAGAAGTAGTAGAGGCCAGTTCAGTTGTGTCATTTAAGGTAAAATTGGATAGGTATATGGACAGGAAAGGAGTGGAGGGTTATGGGCTGAGTGCGGGTAGGCGGGACTAGGTGAGATTAAGAGTTCAGCACGGACTAGGAGGACCGAGATGGCCTGTTTCCGTGCTGTGATTGTTATATGGTTATATGGATATATGGTTAAACAATTATTCCAATTTCTTCCCAACGCAACCACTGAGGTGTGATTAACTGGCCTATAATTTCCTTTCTTCTAATTTTCCCCCTTCTTGAAGAGTGGAGTGACATTTGCAATTAATTTTCCAGTCTTTCAGAACCATTCCAGAATCTGGTGATTCTTGAAAGATCTTTACGAATGCCTCCGCAGTCTCTTCAGCCACCTCTTTCAGAACCCTGGGGTGTAGACCACCTGGACCAGGTGAGTTATCTAGCTTCAGACCTTTCACTTTTCTAAGAACCTTCTTTCTACTTATGGTAATTTCACACACTTCATGCACCCTGACACCTAGAACTTCCGCTACATTTCTATAGGGTCTTTCACAGTGCAGACTGATGCAAAATATTTATTCAGTTCATCTACCATTTTGTTATGCCCATTCCTGCCTCTCCAACATTGTTTTCCAGTGGTCCAATTTCCACTCCTGCCTTTCTTTTACATTTTAAGTATCTGAAGAACCTTTTTGGTATCTTCTTTAATATTATTGGCTAGCTTACTTCCATATTCCATCTTTGCCTTTTAATGACTTTTTTGATGCCTTCTGATGGTTTTTGAAAACTTCCCAATCCTCTAACTTCCCACTATTTTTTGCTCTATCATATGCCCTCCCTTTGGCTCCTATATTGCCGTTGACTTCTCTTGTTAGCCATGGTTGTGTCATCTTGCCTTAAGAATCTTTCTTACTCTTTGGGATGTATATATCCTGTGCCTTCAAATTTGCTTCCAAAAATCCCAGCCATCGCTGCTCTGCTGTCATCCTTGCCAGTGTTCTTTTCCAATCAATTCTGGCCAACTCCTCTCTCATGCCTCTGTAATGGCATGAAAATACTAGCTTTTTACTGTATCTCTGTTCATGTGACAGAAATAAGCCAATGATTAATTACCATATTAAACCTACCACATATGTGTGCTCACCACACAAAATCACTGAATCAGAACTAGGTTTAATATCACTGGAAAATATCATGAAACTTGTTTTTTTTTTGCAGCAGTGTGTTACAATGCATAATAATAAAATATTTAAATATTAATTTCTCAAAAATAAATTAAATACATTCTGCAAAAAGAGATAAAAATAGTGAGGTAAATTTCATGGATTCGATGTCCATTCGGAATTCTGATGTGCACTGCTTTTTAAAAAAACATAAAATCAAGCATTACTGATTAATGCAAAGACTATTCAGTTACCCACCACTGCAATGTGCCAGGTTATAAAGTGTTTCCATATCCCCAACAATTTACAGCACAGACTTGAGAATTAGAATTGCAGCCTGTCGATGAATCAAACCAGGGTCATTGTGTGCTGCATATAAAAAGCTACCAAAGCTGAATAATTAATCATGTTCTTAATTAATACTCAATTAAATCTGTCTGCCTTTCCATCTCACACCCTAGTAAGCTTTAAGTCATCTTATATTACACTGCCAGTATCCTAATTTCCACAAAATCCTGTTTCCTCCTGCACTTGAAAACTCACACCATTTCACAATCCTGAAGAGATCTTAAAATTCAGGTTGTTGTTTCCACTGTCCATTCAGTGAACTTTTCCTTCCCCCCCACCATAATTACCTCTAATTGTACTATCCTCCAAAATATCTGCCTTCCTCTAATTCTGGCACCTTGAACACATGGTTGGTTAGTAAATTAGCACAGTGGGTCGTGGAACAGCTGTAAGACTGTCGCACAATTCCTGCAGATGTTTGTAAGAGCTGTATGTTCTGCCGGTGATCATGTGCATTTCCCCAGGTGCTCTAGTTTCCTCCCAAATTCCAAAAATGTACTGGTAGTGTTAGTAACTTGTGGGCTGCTATGTTGGCACCGGTGCAGGGCATCACTTGCGGGCTGCCTCCAACACATCCTCGTATCGTGTAGGTCTTTGACACAAATGACATACTGTATGTCTTGATGTTTCAAAGTTCATGTGATAAATAAATAAGAGTTTAGCTCCTCCTCCACTGATAAACAAGAAATACAACTACAGGAAATACTTCATTAATAACAGTCCGTCTGTAAAAAAAATATGGTCAAAGTTCACAACAAACAATGGAGCTGTATTCTGCTGAATGGTCTCAACACAAAACGTGGACTGTACTTTTTTCCATAGATCATGCCTGGCCTGCTCATTTCCTACAGCATTTTGTGTGTGTTGAACAAACAATGAATAACGATGGTGAGGCTGTGTCGAGGATCAAAGTGTGCAGGTGTGAGACTGAGTCAGAAAGAGGTTGGGATATGCTTGAGGAGGGGTTGGAGCAAGGTGGTGGTGTAGTTGAAATGAAGTCGGAGCAAGTTTGAGACAGAATTGAGATGTGCCAACTGGAGAAAAGTCAGGGCAGAGGAAACCAGGAGTGAGGTTTGATGAATCTAAATACTGGGCCAATTTGCAAAAGTTGGTTACGGGCCGGAACGTGGTGGCAGTGTCCAGGTCGAGGGGTTATTGACGAGACAGAGTCTGGGACCTAGAGCGCGAAATGACTGGATGTGTGAATGATATAAGTGCTGGAACAGATGAACTGAAAAGGCCAGACGTTGGATCCAGGTGGAAGGATTGGGCTGGTGCTCTTCCAGGCTCCACAAAATTTACTCTGCTATGTGCTGAACTGTGACTGAAGCTAAGGATCTGTTGGCTGTTCCGGGCTTTGTATCTGAGGATTCACATTTGTCC
Source organism: Hypanus sabinus (assembly GCF_030144855.1). Lineage (NCBI taxonomy): Eukaryota > Metazoa > Chordata > Chondrichthyes > Myliobatiformes > Dasyatidae > Hypanus > Hypanus sabinus. The sequence goes on along the minus strand of NC_082722.1, from coordinate 73,639,501 downwards.
TACATGTTATTTGCTTATTTTTATTGCTTGCATGATTTTTTTTCTCTGTCTCTGCACATTGAGTGTTTGTCTCTTTTTTATGGGTTCTTTTGGGTATGTTTATTTGGTGACTGCCTGTAAGGAGATGTATCTCAAATTTATTTAATGTACTTTAAATACACTTTGAAAATTGAACCATTTAATTCCACCGCTAGACTTGCCTCCTTGTCTACCTCTTATTGAGATACTTAATAAAATCATGCTTCTGTTGTATTTTGTTAATTCAATGTCAAATAAAGTATCATAATCAAAAATTAATACTGCTTCAGATGACTTGGGCCCATTAACTCTACATGCTGAGGCTTTATAAAGCATCGGTCAGGCTACGTTTGGTGTATTGTAAGCAAATTTGGGCTCCTTATCTGAGAAAGGATGTGCTGGCATTGGCGAGGATCCAGAGGAGATTCACAAATATGATCCCAGGAATGAAAGGAGCTTTTGATGACTCTGAGCTTGTATCACTGCAGTTTATTAGAATGAGTGGTGTATATCATTGAAGCCAACTAATTGTTGAATGGCCTGGAAAGAGAGGAAAAGTAGGGGATGTTTCCAATAGTGGGAGAGTCACGGACCAGAGGGAACAGCCTCAGAATACAAGGACATATCCCTTTAGAACAGAGATGAAGAGGAATTTCTTTCGGTTTAGGATTAGGGTTAAGAAGGATAATAAATCAGTCATGTTCAAATGGCAGAGAACACTTGATGGGTTGAATGGCCTAATTCTGCTCCAATATCTTAATGGTCTAATGATCTCATTCTGAAAAAAAGTAATTTTTCTCCTTCAAGTATTGACCTCATTCCTTTCTGATGGCTGTAACTAGGTGGGAAATTTTTTGCAGACCATCTTTCAATTAATTAATGTGCTATTTACAAATGTCCACAATGATGCCATTAATTCTTTAGAGCCTTGATTTATGAGGGGTGATTGATAACTTTATGGCCTAAAGTAGAAGGAGTCAATTTTAGAGAAGCTAGCACATTTATTCTTCAACATTGTCTCCTCCTACATTTACACACTTAGTCCAGCGGTCATGGAGCATACGGATCTTGGACCTCCAGAAAGTGTCCACAGATGGGTGATTGATAAGTTCATGGCCTAAGGTAAAGGAGATGAGTCATACAGCTCTTGTTACATGCACATGCAGTTCAACTCTTTGACTGATTATTCAGAGTTTGAAGTTAATAACTCATCTCCTATCTTGGGCCACGAACTTATCAATCACCCCGATGCGTTATAAACTTCAGACTTTCTGCATAATCACTCAAAGAGTTGACCTGTATGTGCATGTAATGGGAGCTGTATAACTCATCTCCTTCTACCTTAGGCCACAAACCTATCAATCACCCCTGCTGTGGACACTTTCTGGAGGTCCAAGATCCATATGCTCCATGACCACTGGACTAAGTGTGTAAATGTAGGAGGAGACTATGTTGAAAAATAAATATGCTAGGTTTTCTAAAATTGACTACTTCTACATTAGATCACAAACTTATCAATCACGCCTTGTATGAATCAATATTTTGCCTCATTATAAAATGTATGGTAGGCAACTTGGTACAATGGGCAAAGATTGAATTCACTGTATAAAGACACCAGAATAAAGCTCACCCATCTATTTCAATTTATGAAGTTTACTTAAACTAAACTTTTTCTAGGAGTGTGTTATTTTAGTCGATCAAGAGGTACCAATATTTTGTGTAAATACAACACTGGAACATCACGGTAATGTAACGGTTAGCACAGGGCTATTACAGCTTGGGGGCATTGAGATTCAAAGTTCAACTCCAGGGTGCTCTGTAAGAAGCTTGTACGTCCTTTCCCAGAATGCATTGGTTTCCTCCAGGAGCTCCAGTTTCTTACTGGTTAGTAGGTTAATTGATCATTGAAATTGTCCTGTGATTAGGCTAGGGTTAAAGAGGTGGCTTGTTGGACCGTAAGGGCATATTCTGTACTGTATCTCCACATCATCAAATAAAATAATTTCAACCTCCAGGCTGCAAGGATTATGCCACATTTCCTGCATAATCCAGGTAATTGGAGGTATTTTTGCAAATTTCTCAAGGATTTTTCTTTTGCCAGAGGGCAATGAATCCATGGAATTCATTGCTAGAGAAAGTTGTTGAGGTCATATCATTGGATATATTTAAAGCAGAGGATAAATGGTTCTTGATTAGTAAGGGCATTAAAGGTTATTGGGAGAAGACAGAAGAATAGAGATGGGAGAAGTATTAAATCAGGCTACAAAACATTCTACAAAGCTTAATTCTTCTTCTCCTGCTATGGTCAGATCACATTTCATTTTTGTACTGCCTCAGTTTGCACTAACATTCTGTTGTCTTTGCTCTCATTGTATGCATTGTATTTAGCATCACTTTGTGGCTGAGTACAGCTGCAACACCATATACAAGTTTGCTGATGAAACCACTGTTGTGGGTCATATCAAAGGGGATGATGAATCAGCAGACAAGAGGGAAATTGAAAACTTGGTTGAGTGGTGTAACAACAACAACATCGCACTCAATATCAGTAATAACCAAGGAACTAATTGTAGACTTCAAGTGAGGGAAACCAAAGGTCCATGAGCCAGTAATCATCAGAGGATCAGAGGTGGAGAGGGTCCGGAACTTTAAATTCCTGGGTGTCACTATCTCAGAATCCCTGTCCTGAACCCATCTTATAAATATTATTGCGAAGAAAACATGACAGCACCTCTGCTTCCTCAGGAGTCTGTGAAGGTTTGGCGTGTCATCAAAAACCTTTGAAAACTTCTATGGATGAGGGTGGAAAGTGTGCTGACTGGCTGCATTACGGCCTGGTGTGGAAACACCAATGCCTTTGAGTGGAAAATTCCACAAAAGGTAATGGATTCAGCCCAGTACATCATGGGTAAAACTCTCCCAACCATTAAGCTCATTACATGAAACATTGCCGTAGAAAAGCAGCATCCATCATCAAAGATCTTCAGCACCCAGGCCATGCTCTTTTCTCACTGCTGCCATCAGGCTGAAGGTACAGGTGCCTCAGGGACTGTACCACCAGGTTTGTGAACAGTTATTATCCCCTCAACCATCATGTTCTTGAGAAAAATGGGATAGATGCACTCATTTAAAGACTCATTTAAGGACTCTGTTATATTGTTATATTGATAGATGTTATCTTGTTATTTCATGCTCACTATTTGTTGTTATTTATTTATATCTACAGTTTCAGTTTGTTTACAGTACAGAGTTTCTGATGTTTACAATTTATAGTTACTCTTCTATAGATTTGCTACGCATGCCTGCAGTAAAATAATCTCAGGGTTGTATGTGGCGATGGGTATATACATTTATACGTGTATATATTCTGATAATAACTTTTACTTCGAACTTCACTCTATGAGCTGCACACAAGCAAGGAATTTCATTTTGTGTCTGGTATTTTCTCCGGGTGTATATGCCACAAACTAATCTGAATCTGAATTGAATATGGAATGTGTTATCGTTTGACAGATTGAGAGATTTCCCCTCTTTTAAGAGAACCCAGAACCAAAAGATACCGGTTAAAAATAATGGGGTTATCCACTGAAGAAAGAGATAAGGCTTTCAGGCTTTCAGGCTGTAACTCCCATTTACAATGGATGGAGGAAGCAACATCATAGAGTCATAGAATCAGAAAACATTTCAGCACAGCACAGCACAGAAAAAGGCCCTTTGAACCAATAGTCAGTGGCACAATATCAATCTGCCTAGTACCTTTGACCTATAGCCAGATCATAGCCTTCCATACCCTATCCTAAATGTTGAAATCGAACCAGCATCCACCACTTCTGCTAGCAGCTCATTCCACACTCTTACCACCCTCTGAGTGAAGAAGTTCCCCCTCGTATTCTCCTTTAACGTTTCACCTTTTACCTGTGACCTCTAGTTCTAGACCTACCCAGTCTCAGTGGAAAAAGTCTGCTTGCATTTACCCTATCTATTCCCCTCATAATTTTGTATACCTCCATAAAATTTCCCCTCATTCTGCTACGTTCTGGGGAATAAAGTCCTAACCTATTCAACCTTCCCTGATAACTCAGTTCTTCTAGTACTGGCAACATCCTTTTAAATTTTTTCTGCTCTCTTTTAATCTTAAGGCAGAATTATTTTATTTTTAAGGCAGATATGAATAAGCTGATAAATTTTGCCCTGCCTTCCGTACAAGTTCTCATGCCTCCCTATTTGCTTGCTTGAACCTATATATTACTGTCGACAACTCTTTCACTTGCTGCTTAGACCACAGAGTTCTTCTAACAGACTGTGTTGTTATTAATTTTCGTCAGCTGGGGTACAAAGATATCTAGGTCGCACTAAACACCAACACCAAGAGAAATCTTCCCTTTGATAATCAGTCAGCAATGTTGCTCTCAGTGTGTGGAATGGAGGAATGATATACAGTCTGAACTATAGTCTGCAGAACTACCTTTGTGGAAGTTCCCTATTTCTTTGTGCTGATTTGAGGATGTTAATGAAGATAGCGCGCCACAATTTTCTCAACAGAGTAGCAACAAAATGTTGCCCTTTCCTCTAATGCTCAAATCACTTGAATAAAACATAAAGGAGAATACTGCCAAAAAATCAAATTCATTGCACTGGACAACAAAATCTTTGCTTCTTGAATACTTTTGTGTGTACCTTATGGACGCTGATCATGAAATTCACCATGTAATTTCACTATCGCACAACATTTATAAAATTTGCCTGTATTTGTTATTTCAATTCATAATTCAAGTCAATTATGATGTAATGTAAGATGTAAGATGTAAGATGAAAAGTTTTCTACCTTATACAGGCATGCCTAGGCAGGGTGGATGCTACATGGCAGGACTGAAGCAAGAAGCCTTGCAGACACTAAGTACAAATGAAAATCATCAACAAAGCAGTTTAAGCTTAGTTGAACTATTGCAAAACATCGGCACTGTTATACAATTAAATGTATTATATATAAGTTAAATACTTGTTTCTTCAGACTCTTATGTGATACAAGTAGTCTGAAATTATATTTGTGTTCAGCTTCAATTTGTCTATCATAACCACAAAATAAATTCTAAGGGAACATTTTCTGTTGAGAGTTTGTTTTCATATCATTCCCCCTCTTCACTTTGAATGTAGTCATAGAGTCATAGAGCATTGTTGAGGATCCCCACCACCCATCCCACAATCTCTTTGACCCACTACTGTCAGGAAGGAGGTACAGGGGCATTAAGACTAGGACTGCCAGTCTGGATAACAGCTTCATCCCTCAGGCTGTGAGACTAATGAATACCCTGCCATCACCGAGGTCTCATCACCAGGACAGTGAGCTATTTACTATTTACCTGTGCTGCTCAGTACATGCATTCTGAATTATATTTTATTAACTTATTTATGATAGTATTTTTTCAGTATGTTGTGTGTGATGTATGTTTTTGGGTGTGCCGTGATCCGGAGAAACATTGTTTTTGTTTGGTTCTGTAGATGTGAAGTCAGATTACAATAGATTAGAACTTGAACAATTCAGCATGAATATAGGCCCTTCAGCCCAAAGAGGCCATGCTGACCACAGTGCCCACCCAGATACTCCCAATTTTTTTTGCATTTGGTCCATATCACTCTAAGCTCTGCATAGAAGGATGTCCCCTCAGAACAGCAAAAAAGAGGAATTTGTATAAGCAGAGGGTGGTGAATCTGTGGATTCATTGCCACAGCTGGCTGTAGAGGCCAAGTCATTAGGTATATTTAAGGTGGAAGTTGATAGGTTTTTGATTACAGGTGTCCTAGGTTATGGGGGGAAGACAGAAGAACAGGGTTAAGAGGGAAAATAAATCAGCCATGATGGAGCAGACTCAGTGGACCGAATGGTCTATTCCGTCTCCTATATCTTAAGGCCTCTCACCTTAAACCCGTGTCCTCTTGTTTGCACCATACTTGTCAGGGAAAAGAAGAGATTTTGAGAATCTGTTATGTCTATGCCTCTCTTCTGTCAGTTCACCACTCAGTCTCCTTTGCTCCAAGGAAAACGAGCCCACAATAACCAATCTCTCCACATAACTGGAGTCCTCCCTCCAGTCCAGGCATCATCACGATGAATCCCCTCCGAACTGTCTCTATTGCCGGCTGTGTAGACTGATGACCAGAAAAGCAACTTCCCACACAAAGTAAGGCCAAGCACACCTACGGTGAAGCACGTAACACTTTCCTCTGAGATTGTCTTATTTGTATGTAGGTTGTAGGCATTACTAACAAGGTTATGTTTGTTACCCAAGTGTAATGGCTTCCTGAATAACTTGATTGTTAATTCTAGAATTTGGCCTCATTGGTGGATCTGGAGTCACATAGACTGTGAATTTATTTCAAGAGAAGAGAAAACATTTGCTTTATTTGCCACATGTACGTAGAAGCATTGAAACATGCAGTGAAATGTGTCAGTTCTCTGCTCACATCTTACCAACCCTAACCATACATCTTTGGGATGTGGGAGAAAATCAGAGCACCGGGAGGAAACCTACGTAGTCAGGGGCAGCAACAAGAATTGCATCTCAATCTGTGATCTGTTCTGAAAAAGGGATTCAGCCTAAAAAGTCGACTGTCTGTTCATTTCCATGGATGCTGCCTGACCTGCAGAGTTCCTCCAGCATATTGTGTTTTAGCTTTAGACTTATGGCATCTTCAGAACTTGCTTCCCATCTGTGATCACTGGCTCTGTAAAGCATCGTGTGAACCACTACACTACCGTGTCATCTTGTCGGCAGTTTGTCCAGGAATTCCTGTGAACTGGGTACACTTTTACAATTCAGAAGTGCCATGCTAACTGTTACTGGTAGAACTGTTTATTCCAGAATTGGATTTAATTATTGGAATATGAATTCCTCAACTACTATAACACAGAGCATAGATCACAGAACACAGAGCACAAAACAGTACAGCACATTTCAAGCTTTTCAGGCCATGATGTTGTGTGATCTTCTAACTTACTTCATGATCAATCGAACTCTTCTCTCAGCCCTCCATATTTCTTACATCCATCTGCCTATCTGCATGCCCCTTACATTTTATTTATGGATTTAGAGACACAGCAGAGTATCAGGCCTTTCCAGTCCAATGGACTTGTTTCATCCAATTATGCCATTTGATCAATTAACCTACTAACCTGTACATCTCTAGAATGTGGGAGGAAACCAGCGCACCCGGTGGAAATCCACTCGATCACGGGGAGAAGTTACAAACTGTAAGAGCGTTACGTTAACTACTACGATACTGTGCCACCACAAATGTCCCTAATGTATCAGCCTCTAACACTATCCTATGCTTTCCATGCACTTACTGTGGTGGATTTGGATTGATAGACCATGTCTTCAGATATTAGACCAATAACACTGAACAAACAAATGTTTTAGAAGTTTTGCTTCTTCCTATGTTTTTTGTTCATGATAAACTGCTTGAATCTGAACACAAAAATAATTTCAGACTACTTGTAGCACATACGAATCTGGAGAAACAAGAAATTAACTTCTTTGGATATGATGCATTTAATTGCATAATGGTGCTGACACTTTGCAGAGTTCAATGAGGCTAAAAATATTTCGATGATAACATTTGTCTGTACTCAGTGTCTGAGGCTTCTTACTAAAGTGTTCAACAATAATCAGCTAGCATTGCTGGATTCCAGTTGCCCTAATGTCACTTTTCCATGATGACAATGCCCTAGTGAAACCTTTTACCATGCTTGTCACTGACAGAGCCAAGATTTGCAGGGAAGAAGTCTAAATGGGAACGCAAAAATGAATCTCTATTGACATGTTGCACTTCATGGTTATGTTAGCTTGAAGCATGTTTGCTTCTCTGTAGATGTCAGGACATTTTTTTACCAACATCCTTGAATACCTTACATGTGAATTTCTCCGGTCCCACTAGAACATCTTCGAATTGTCTGTCATTGATGGCCTGTTTGATTTGTGGACCAGCAAATATGCTTTACATATCAGTTATTCTGACTTGAATTATGAATTGACATATCAAATACAGGCGATTTCAAGAAATTGTTGTGCTATATGGACATTTCATGGTGATTTTCATGATCAGCAGCCAAAATGCATAAGATACACCCAAAAGTATTCAGGAAGCAAAATCTTTGTTGTCTAGTGTAATTTAAACACCATGCCACACTACCCAGTAAAAAAGCTGAGATAAAAACTTTCCTAGACAAGAGTGAGTTCACTCATTGGCTGTATTTAAAATACTTCTTTCGCAAATGTATAAGAATTAAGATTGATGATATAAGGGCTGGTAGAGCTGGGAATAATCAAATATAATCTAAAATGTCCTTCACACAATAATTGCACATTCTTTTATTGAGGAAGGACTGAATAAAATGTACATTGTCTCTAAATGAGATGCGTCCATTGAATTTTACATTTAAATGTTGGATTTAAATCCTGACAGAAACTCAGCATGATTGACAACAGAACATGGGCTGGTGTTTATCAAAAGAAATTATCAGAGATAATTTTTAAATTATTCTGACATTATGCCAGAGGAATTCTTGAAGCACTTTTACACAGAAGTAGCTCAGGCATTTAAATCTTTGATCAGGTGTCCAGCTTAAGGAATGAGGAAGGCGGCAATGATTTTGAATTTCAGGCATCATTTGGTGCTTCTGCACATGAGCGTTCTCTCACAAAGCCAAGAATGATGTGAACCTCAAACATTCAAAACAAAATCCCCAGCCTGAAATGCCTTGGCAAACCCTTCATAGTTTTCCGCTGCCAAGTGTCTTTCAACTATTTTAAATATCTTCATTTCTCAATGACACAGTGAAACTATTCAAATTCAATCAAACAAATGGCTGGAGGAACTCAACAGGATAGGCAGAGGCATTGTTGACATTTTGCATTGAGAGTCTGTGTCCTGCTGCAGGAGTTAGTTTAATGCCTTGTAGTGGCAGTGATCACAAACTGGACTTCAATTCCCACTTGTAAGGAGTTTATACATTCTCCCCATGACTAATTGAGTTTCCTCTGGAAGCTCCAGTTTCCTCCCACATCCCAATGACTTACAATTAAGGTTAGAGTTAGTGAGTTTTGAGCATGCTATGCTGGTAAATCAGAAGTCCAGAAATTGAGGCCGGACAGGTAGAGCGACGGATTGGTGTTTGCTCCAGATCCTAGTATCTGTCATCTCTTGTGTCTCAAACCTGAATCTCTGCGGGTCTGCTGGAGAAATCAAACCCCAACGGCTGCAGGCCTGCGTCCGAGTCCAGGGGAGGGTTAAAGGTCTGTGTTTGTGCCAAGGAGGGAGGAAAGGGGTTCTGCTGTTTTGCTGCTTCTTGCATTCTGTGTTGCTTTGCTGGGCATTGGGGACACGCTATGTTGGCACCAGAATGTATGCTGGCACCTGTGGGCCTCCCTGAGCACACCCTTGGGTAGGTTCATTGTTAATAACAAACAACACATTCCACTTTTTGTTTTGATACACACATGATAAATAAACTTGAATCTTGAACTCGTTGGCAACCCCCAGCAAAATCCTCTGACTGCGATGGCCGTTGACACAAATGATGTATTGTTGTTGGCTAAACCAAAGGTGGTGATGAATCAGTGTGTAGAAGGGATTTTGAAAACCTGACTAAGTGGAGCCATACCTCCAACCTCTTGGTAAAAAATCAGCTCCTTGGTCTTGCTGCCATTGAGTGAAAGGCAACAAAGGGATAAAGGTAATGGAATCTGATAAGGAAGGAAGTTGAGGAATGGAAGTTGGGGAAAGGGTGACATTTAGTCTATTGTCCTATCGGTTTCCTCCACTGTTACCTCTCTGCCTCACTCCTTCTCCTTATCTCTTTACACTCGTTTTCTCCCCTCTCCACTCTCAGTCCTGATGAGGTGTCAAAGTAATGACCATTTCTCTGCCGCTCCAGATGCTGTTTGATCCACTGAGTTTCTCCAGCAGATGGGTCTTTGCTCCTGATCCAGCATCTGTTGTCAGTTGTGTCTCAAACCTGAATAATTTTGAAAGATTATTTGGAAGTATAAATTTAATCAAATAAGCAACATAAAGTATTACTTCAAAGGAGTGAAAAAAGAGTAGATGAAGCAAATAATATATGAACACTCAAATGAATAAGGTTGCACTTCTTACCCCAGTCATCCCTGGGAGAGCATGATGGGACAGCTGGTAGAGCTGCTGTCTCTCAAGGCAGTAACTTGGGTTCGATCCTGACCTCGGCTGCTCTCCAAATACAGTTCACTTGCACTGTCTCTAACCACAGGAGTTTCGTCTGAACGTCCCATCTTCCTGGTCTCCTATATGTATTAGTGGTGCAGTCACTCAGTTTGAGTATGATGTTATCCAAAGGGGTTGTCAATTGGTGAGTTCTCAGATGGCTGTACAGGCTGATTCAGATCCAAATAACCAGGATGTTAAGGTGGATTACCTTAATGGAGAATGCCTCAGTGTGATTTTGTATAACATAAGCAACCGCCACATGGTCTGTAACAGAGTGGGGTCAGGGTTAAGTAGCATAGAGTGCAAGATGACTGGGGTCCATCCTCTGCTGCAGGCTTCCTTCGCTTTCACTGCCTTTGTGGTGTATCATCATCTTCTTGCTTGGATCACTCTTTGACCTTACCGGCATGGGTGACTCAGCCAGGAGATAAGCTCCAGATGACATTGCTCTTGAGATCTCAGGAACTCACAAGCCTCTTCACCACAACCAGGTGATGATCCTTGGAGAAGATAATGCAGGAATAGTATATCATATAGGAATATACATTAATAATATAATACAGGAATATGAAATAAAGCTTGGGTCCAAATGGTCTTGCACGGTTTCACTTTTCAAGGCATCTCTGTCCCAAGGGAGGTCTCAGGAATGAGATCAGTGTTGGAGTGGGAGAGTCAATCTGTCAGTAGAAAGTCCGATTCATTCTATGATCATGAAACGAACAGCTGCCACACTGTTGATCAGAAGCAAGGGGAAACATAGATCCCACTGGTACTGTTGGTTCTGGAAGTGTTGTGCTGTTCTTGAAGACAGCTGGCTTCTGCAAACAAGGAGCACACATGTCACAGAAGAGTTCTGAAATCCCTTACAAAATCCTACGGGTTTAAGCATTCTTTAATGGTATTATCAATTCAGCCTTTGAAACTGCTGTTGCCTGCGGCATACATTCAGCAGAGACAACCAGAGTGGATACATGGAATTGCTTTGGAGCAGGGTAGCTTTCATGCAGTCTGCATTTTATAAGCTGCACTGCCACTATATACAACTTATAAGAGAGTGAATTCTCTGCTGATTGTAGCTCCATGGCTCCTGCATTGCCTCCTTCCTTGAGAGTCATTACAATATGTGAGTCTTTTTTATGAACCATTTACAGCAAGTTGATCTCATGGGCAGGACCAGTACTCATTGTCCACCCTTGCTTGCCTTTGAGGATAGTATCTAGCTGAGCTATTTCAGAGGTCAATTAAGAGTCAACCATATTGAGTTGGTCATGTAAAGGTCAATGAGTATTACTAATTCCTTTTGCTGAAGGACATACGTGATTCCATTTTCTACATGACAAGCCAGTAAGTTCATGTCTGGTATAATGATAATAGCTTCTTACTTAATATTTATTTAATTATTTCAACAGTTCAATGCTTTGATTTAATATCAGAGAATGTACACGGTATACAACCTGAAATTCTTACTCTTTGCAGACATCCACAAAACAGAAGGAAAATCCCAAACAATGAATGACAGGAAATCACTTGAATTCCAATGCCCCCATCCCCTTCCCACGCAGAAAGAACAGCAAAAGCATCAACTGGCCCCCTCCCACACTCATTCCAGTAAAGTTATCAACTCCAGAGGTAATGATCTAGAATCCATCAAAAAAACTTCTGTACATCTCAACCTCTCAATATCTCAGGGAGGTTCTCTGTCACATTAACAAGGAAGAGCAAGATATCGCTCCTGCAACAGATGAGAGGAGAGCCCAACAGCTCACTGTTTTGCAGTTGCAATCTGCAGTGTTGCTTATTGGAGTTCCCCCGACTTGAGGACCATCAGTTTATCACTCACCATCAAGAGAGAGAGAGAGATCACTCGAGTTCAGGTGCCTACTTTCAACAGCAGCGTACACCATATGCCTGCGGTCTTCTTCAAAGGTTCATTATGGTATCCATATACAACTCTTCTCCAGAGTGTCCCTATTTTTGTGTTTTGTGATATTGTGTTTATGTATTAATATTAGTGATTGATTCTCTTAATTGTGCCTCTTTCATTATTCTTTTATACATTATATTGGTGTTTTCTCTATCATCCTAGTGTTTCCCCCACTCTCTAGGAGTTTGTGCTTCATTCTCATGATAGTTTCCTTGTTTCAATATTTATTCCTTAATCTCTTTGACCTAGTACTGTCAGAAATGAGGTACATGAGCATCAGGTTGGAGAGCAGGTTCTTCCTTCAGACTGTGAGACTAATGAATACCCTGGCTTCACCATGGTCTTGTCACTAGGGCAGTGAGCTATTCACTCTTTACTGTTTACCTGGGCTGTACATTTCATATGCACTTTGAATTGTATTTTATTATCTTATTTGTGGTGAGATTTTATTTTATGTGCTATTTGTGATATATGTATTTTGGTCCAGAGGAACAATGTTTCATTTAGTTATATATATGTACAGTCAGATGACCAATAAACTTGAACTTGCTGTATGGTCAGGAGTTCCCATCTTCTCTTCCCAACTATTATTGGCCTCACTATTCTGTCCCTCCACCACCAACATACAGTCTTAATTGGACTACCGACATAAATACTGTAGCTACAGGAGAAGACTGGGGTGGCATGGTAGTGTAGGGGTTAGCACAAGACTTTACAGTGCTAGCGATCTGGCTTCAGTTCACGTAAATGCATGGGTTTCCTCCAGGTGCTCTGGTTTCCTCACACAGTCCAAAGACCTACTGGTTGGTAGATCATTATGATTAGGCTGGGATTAAATTGGGGGATTGCTGGGTGACACAGCCGGAAGGGCTGAAAGTTTCTATTCCACACTGTATTTCAATAAATAATAAATATTAAAATAACTTGGTTATTTAATGGCTGTGTGTGTTGTGGTGTTGGACCCACTTCCTTACACCCCAAACCCTTTCTATCACTTACAAGACACAAATCAGCACTTTCAAGAAAAAATCTCCACGTGCCTCAACGTGCAGACTGAGCAACCCTTAAGAATCTAGACTCTATCCGAGACAAAGCAGCCCATTTGATTGGCATCCTGTTGTTACCATGGACTGTAACAGCACATCATGGCTTTGTCAACAGAATCTCCGAAACTCACAGACTTTACCCACAAAGTTCAAAGATCAAAATACATTTATTATCAAAGTATGCATACATTACACAACCTTGAGATTTGTCTCCTTACAGGCAGCCACAAAATAAAGAAACCTTAAAAAAGGCCCACAAAAAAAGACTATCAAACACCCAACGCACAGAGAAAAACAAACCATGCTAACGATAAATACAAGCAAATAGCATCCTGACCTGAATTCCAGAGTTCTTCTATAGACCCTCAGTTCAGCGCAGAGCTGAGTAGCGAGCTGACCTGGACTAAACTTCACCTCCAGTCCTGACACCCTGATCTTTTCAACCTGGCACGGCGCTTAAATCATCCAAACATCGATTCATTTGCTTTGATACGGTCTGAGGCCTGGACCCCGCCTCCTCGGTTCAGCCTGTGTCTGACCTTCACGATTCAGCATGGCGCTTAAAACGTCATCCAGACTTCAAGTTCAGCCACTTCAATGTGCTCTGGGGCCTGGACCCTGCAGCCTCAATTCAGTCTGCACCCAACTTTTTCCAATCCGGCCCGGTGCTCAAAAAACCGAATGACTCTCGGTACTTCCTCATTCTCAAGGATGCTTCACCTCGCTCCGGTTCTGCCACTTCAAGTTGCCTCCAAATCCGAAGGGAAGTTACAGACTATTGCTTGCAATGATCACTTGCTATAAAAAGAGTGATTCACAAAGTATTTAGTTGTTTTCCTTGTCTCCTCCTGCAGCCAGAAGTCACCGAGATTCATCAGCACCATCTTTAACCAGAAGGACAAGAGCAGCAATTGTTTTGGAATAACTGCCCCTACTTATTTCCCTCCAGGTCACTCACCAACCTGATCTGGAAATGTACTGTCATTCCTGTAGCATCACTGGCTCTAAGTCCATCAGGAGCATCTTCATCAGGAGGACTGCAGCACTTCAAAGAGGCACCTCACCATTACTTTCTCAAAGATCATTAGGAAGAACCAGTAAATATCAGAATCAGGTTTAATATCACCGGCGTATGTCGTGAAATGTGTTGACTTTGTGGTAGCAGTACAATGCAATAAATAATAATAGAGAAAGAAACCTGTGAATATATTGTCTTTGTGTGCACACATGGGAAGACGAAACAGGCTTGTTTGTTGCCATTGTTGTTTGTTTTATTCTGCTTGCTTAATATTTACCTTTCAATATATTGAAGCAAATATATTGTTAAATAGTTAAATAAGTAGAGCAGCATTTTGAATAAAAAGAAGTAGAGAGGTAGTGTTCATGGGTTCAATACATCCATTCAGAAATCAGATAGCAGAGAGGAAGAAACTGTTCCTGAATTGTTGAGTTTGTGTCTTCTGGTTCCTGTACCTCTTTCCTGATGGCAGCAATGAGAACAGAGCATGTCTGGGTGATGGGGGTCCTTTTGAGGCATCATTTCTTGAAGATGTTCTGGATACTATGGTTTTGGCCCGAAATGTATGTTGAATGCTTATTCCCCTCCATAGATACTGCCTGACCTGCTGAGTTCCTCCAGCATTTTCTGTGTGTTGCTCTGGATTTCCAGCATCTGCAGAATCTTGTGCGTTAATGAATGTTCACATTGCTCACATCCCAGATAAGAATGTTTATTCCAATCATTCCCTGTTATTCTTTATTATTATTATTTTTATTATTCTGTTATTCTTTTATTATTATTACATTGAACAGTGATGTGGCAGAGCTGAGGCAAGGAAAGATCCTATATTTGATCAGTTTAAGAGCCCAGCCAAATTGGAAAGTTTGGGTACTGGAGGTGGAGCCCAAGCCGGAGAACAAGGAATGACCCAAGACTTGGACAATTTAACATAGAATCATAGAAAACCTACAGCACAATACAGGCCAAACATGTCCCTACCTTAGAAATTACTTGGCTTACCTATAGCCCTCCATTTTTGTAAGCTCCATGTACCGATCCAAAAGTCTCTTAAAAGACCCTATCATATCTGCCTCCACCACCGTTGCCGGCAGCCCATTCCACGCACTCACCACTCTCTGAGTAAAAAGCTTACCCCTGACATCTCCTCTGTACCTACTCCCCAGCACCTTAAACCTGTGTTCTTGTGGCAATCATTTCAGCCCTGGGAAAAACCTTCTGACTATCTGTGGTGAACTACATATACCTGTCTGGACCCACCCCTCTGCTGACTGCTCCTGTGGCTCCTCCCACAGACCCCTGTATAAAGGCGATTGGAGGCACTGCTCCTCCCTCAGTCTCCAGGATGTTGTGTGATGGTCTCTTGCTACTAATCGTGGTCTCTTGCAGCTAATAAAAGTCTATCGTTCGCCTCCCGTCTCCTAGAGTTATTGATGGTGCATCTCTATCCACACGATCAATGCCTCTTATCATCTTATACACCTCTATCAGGTCACCTTTCACCCTTCGTCGCTCCAAGGAGAAAAGGCCGAATTCACTCAATCTATTCTCATAAGGCATGCTCCCTAATCCAGGCAACATCCTTGTAAATCTCCTCTACACCTTTTCTATGGCTTCCACATCCTTCCTGTAGTGAGGCGACCAGAACTGAGCACAGTACTCCAAGTGGGGTCTGAGCAGGGTCCTATATAGCTGTAAGTGTCGGGACAGATTGAGATAATTGGTGTGTCGGGGTCAGAGGCAAGAGATGGTCCAGTTTGGTTCGTTACTCTGCAGGTTTGCTTGTCTCTGAGCTAGACTGAGGCTGTAGCCGTCAACTAGTGGACTTTGAGTCAGCTGCAGTGATGCCTGGCATTGTGAACTTCAGTTCTGAATGGTGTTTGCTGGCACAATGTGTTTTTTCCTGTCTCTCTCTACACACTGGGTGTTTGGACAGTTTTCTTTTGTTTTTTTATTAGCTTCTAATGGGGTTCTTTGTTTCCTGGCTGCCTGTAAGGAGTCAAAGCTCAAAGTTGTACTCAAAGTACACACACTTAGATAATAAAATGTACTTTGAACAGGTGCTTCCTGTGCATTACCCAATTACACCCATATGACTGATTAACCTACCAACCTTTGAAATGTAGGTGAAAACTGAAGCACTCAGAGTAAACCAAAGTGGTCACAGAAAGAGTGTATTTCCTCTTTACAAACAGTGGTAGAATCGTTGACATAAGGCACATAATGCTATTGTCACACTACCATGATACAATGAAAAGCTGAGATACAGTGAAAAACTTGTGCTTGCATGCCACCCAGACATATCATTCCGTACATAAGTGTATCAAAGTGGTACAACAAGGAAATGTTACACATTTCAGGAGGAGATCATCAATGAAAGATATAATGAAACCAGTGAGCATCAGTAACAGTTCAAAAATCTTGCATTTTCTCCTCGCAACTTGCATGTCCTTTACATGTCCCACAACAGTCTATAAACGTTAACTGTGCATGTACAGAGTTAATGTTATATTATGGCAAATATAGCCACCAGTTTGTCTAGTGAATTCTTCCTGATTGAAAGGTAAATATTAAGCAAGCAGAATAAC
Source organism: Hypanus sabinus (assembly GCF_030144855.1). Lineage (NCBI taxonomy): Eukaryota > Metazoa > Chordata > Chondrichthyes > Myliobatiformes > Dasyatidae > Hypanus > Hypanus sabinus. The sequence continues at coordinate 73,622,665 of NC_082722.1, read as the reverse complement.
ACAAACAACAATGGCAAGAAAACAAGCCTGTTTCATCTTCCCATGTGTGCACACAAAGACAGCTCTCTAATACCAGGACAGGCTGTCTCTGGGTCTCCAGTGGATTCAGGGACTCTCAGATATTGGGCTTACACCTTCACCATCAGACTCACAGACTCTCAGACCCATAAAACAGAATCCAGTCCCCATCATCTGCTAGATTTGATGAAGCAGAATCCACTCCATGTTTTCTGCTGGATTTTGATTTGTCTCAGCAAGCTTAGCTGCATATTTTTTGGTAGATCAAGCCAGCTGGATTGCAGATAAAAGAGAGTGTTTGGGGAGGTGATGAGCTAGAACATATGTTTGACGAGCACAATCTTGTGAAGAACTAAAATTATGAGACCTCTGATTAGATATAAGTGAGGTTGTCTCTGAGATGACTAAATGCCTCCATGCCTCCGCCCTGGCAAACCAGTGACAACCAGACGGTGCTTTGGACCAAAACTTCCACAGAATTGCTGAAGTTATATAAAGAACTTGCATTTACAATTGTCCAAAAGTTCATGACTCTGGAAAAAGCACACACACATGTGGAGATTTTAAACTTCCGAAGGAATGACTTCAGCCACCTAATGTTATGAAGGTTGGTGATGGAGTGGACAATTGCTTCCCATCATTGGTGGAAAATCTACCACTGACCAGGTTAGGCCTGACACAGCTCAGCAAGCCTACTTACTGGAATGGAGAAGAACAGCTCTGTGGGTGAGAGGTAAGTCTCAGCTGACCTGATTAAGTTAGCTGGCTGCATCACAGCCTGGTATGGAAACCCCAATGCTAGGAATGGAAAAGACTACAGAAAGTGGTGAATACAGCCCAGACAAGCAGAGCCCTCGTCACCACTGAGCACATTAATTGAAGCACTACCAGAAGAAAGCAGCATCCATCAAGTGCACCCATATCTAGGCCATTCACTCTTCTCACTATTACCATCAGCTAGGAAGTACAGAAGCCTTAGGTCCCACATCACCAAGTTCAGGAACAATTATTACCCTACAACCATCAGGCTCCATGAACTAATGTGGAGAACTTCAATCACCACTACTCTGAACTGATTATGATTTAAATTGAAAGGGTTATGACTGGCAAACTTTTGACAGCTCTTGGCCTGTCCTCTTGACATGACATATCAACTGTCCAGTTCCTCCACAGACACTGCCTTACTCATTAGGTTTCATCTGAAACACGAGTGAATCTGCAGATGCTGGAGATAAATAAAAACACAAAATGCTAGCAGAACTCAGCAGGCCAGACAGCATCTGTGGGAGGAGGTAGTGATGACGTTTCAGGCCGAAACCCTTCATCAGGAGTGAAGTAACTACAGGTTCCATCTGTAGTTTATTTTCTTGGACTTTTTTGAGTTCCTTTGGTCTCAATGGTATCAGCCATCTTTCTCCGAATCCCTTGTTTTAGCCTCATCATTGTGGCTCTGTGCAATGGTGGCTATTTTGTGCCTTTGGCTCAGATGGTGATGCCCCACTGCTAACTTATTGAAGCCTTAATTCAGAAAGCCTCATATTCCAGAGTCTTGAGTTCAAATCCCACCATGGCAGTTGTGGAATGTTACTTCAGATTACCAATCTGGAATTAGTGTTTGAGAAACACAGCCACCTAACTGATGTCAGAAAAGCGAGAAGAACGTGTTAAAATGTTTCTGGTTCACTGACGTCCTTACCTAATTAGCACTCCAGACTCAGCAAAATGTGGTTGAAAAGACACTGTTTGGTGAAAATCAAGATACAGCAGTCAGTGTTGGCCTTATCGTTGCATTAAAATCCTGAAAAATAAAATATATAAAGTTAAATCCTTCACTGAGGCAGGAATTTTGAATTATAATCGTTGCGACTGGTACATCGGAATCAGAATCAGGTGTAATATTATCGGCATATGTTGCGAAATTTGTTGTCTTTGCAGCAGCAGTACAATGCAATACATGATAATAGAAACAAAATGAATTAGAGTAAGTTATATATATATATATACATATATAAATCAAATAAGTAGTGCAAAAATAGAAATATAAAAGTAGTGAGGTGCAATATCCATTCTGAAATTGGATGGCAGAGGAGAAGCTGCTCCAGGATCGCTGAGTGTGTATCTTCAGGTTCTGTACCTCTTTCCTGACAGTAGCAATGAGAACAAGATATGACCTGGGTGATGGAGTCTCTAATGATGGATGCTGCCTTTTGGAGGAATCGCTGCTTGAACATGTCCAGGATACTTCAAGTAACTTTAAATGCCTTTTTCATAAATCTACACTACAGTTATAGGTGCTACACTTCAAAAAAGTAAGAAATGCATTATTGTTCATCTTTTATTCTTTTCTTGGGATTCTAAGATAATGCAGGATATTGGAAATCTGACTCACTAACGAGTTGTTGGACAGCAGAGAAGCTGCTTTTTGAGTACATCCAATACACCATCAATGCTCATGCCATGTCACTCAGGGACTTGTGCTAATACCCTTTGTGACTGTAAGTGCTATGTGCTGTGTGCTGTGTATGACTGGATGGACTGTGTTAGGCGCGTTGGCTCCAGTGAAACATTGTTTCTTTTAGCTGTCTGCATGTGTATGGCTGAATGACAATTAAGCTCGAACATGAAATTAAAAAAAAAACTGTCACCTACATATAAAAATAAACTCTACACCATTGTTTAACCATTTAAAGTTGGAGCATTATATAGTGGTTGCTCATCCTGTCTGCTAATGACAGGAATTCTGTGTGGGAGAGTTTTTAAAGTGGAAGAAACATTGCTCTGAGGCAGTTCCGCTCTCTTGATCCCAGAAAGTCCAGGTCCAATGGTCTGAACAAGCATCACAAACTGGGGTCTTCCTTGGTTGCAATGGGTGACCATGACATCTTCTATGCCTTATCATGTCCTTCACTCTCCACAGAGCATCGTGTTATCTCCTTCATGGCCATTGGATCTCTCTGCGGATTGCATCCATCCAGTCAGCTAGAGCTGACTTTGCATGCTAGGACAGGCATATTATGTAACTCGCTAATTATTTAGAGATTAAAATACATATGACTATAAATGTGATCACTTATAAACTTACTCTGTGCCTTAATCTTCTTTACTCCCAAACACTTCTCTTTCGACCTGCACTTGACATTTTTGAAGAGATAACTGTACTTTCAGCAATAATGATTCCAAGAGATCATCTCTTTATGGCAGTCTCATACCGACTTGGTCTAGCATTTTATTCAATAATTGCTGTGTTCGCATAATTATCTCCACTACCCTGAATATGTTGTATTACTGCATTAACACAAGCATCTATTATCTCTAATTAATAACTACAGCAGATACAATTATACACTGTATTTGGCACTCGACTAAACATCATGAACTCAGTGGTAACTGTCCTTACTTGAAAGCAATTAGTAAGGCAAATAATATCTGGGCTTTCATTGAGACAAGACTTGAATATGAGTAAAGATGCCTTCCTGAAATTATTTAGCACCCTGGTGAGAAGGCACCTGGAATATAATCTAATGGTCTGCCTTGGACATATTAGGAAGGACGCACTAGAGGTAGAGGGAATGAAATGAAGATTCACATTTGCACCACACACTGAGTGGAGAAGTCTCTCCCCCACTCCCATCTCAGGTTCCCCTTTAAATATTCCACTTTTCACCCTTAACCTATGGCCTCTAGTTCTAGTTTCACACAACCTCAGTGGAAAAAGTCTGGTTTTATTTACCCTTTGTATGCACCTCATAATTTTATATACCTCTATCTAATCTCCCCTCAATTTTCTACTTTCCAGGGAATGAAGTCCAAACCTATTCAATCTGTCCTTATAACTCCAGCCCTTTAGACCCAACAATATCCTTGTAAATTTTATCTGTACTCTTTCAATCTTTTTGATATCTTTCCTGTTGGTAAGAGAATAGAAATGAACATAATCCTCCAAATTTGGCATCACCAATGTCTTACACTACTTCAATGTAACATCCCAACTCCTTTGATTAACAAAGGCCAATGTACCAAAAGCCTTCTTTATGACCTTATCTGCCTGTGATGCCATTTTCAAGCACTCATATATCCTGTCCCTTATAATCTTATAATTCCTACAAATCATTTACCCACTTTTCTATAATGTTTTGGCTTATTCTTAGAGGACTTCTTGAACAACAGAACAACATTAGCTAACGTCCAGTCCTCTAACACCTCACCAGTGGTAAGGACCTCTTAAACATCTTTACTCGAACCCCTGCAATTTCTACCCCAGTCTCCCACAGAGTCTGAGGGACTCCTTGTCAGGCCCCTGGAATTATCCACCCTAAGATAGCCCAAACCAGTAAGCACCTCTTCTCTGTAATCCGGATAAGGTCCATGACCTCATTGCTTTTTTGACACAGCTCTAAAGACTCCCGAGTAAATGGAAGTGCAAAAAGTCCATTTCAGATCTCCCTAATCTCTTTCAGTCTATTTATAGATGACTATTCTTACCCTCAATTTTGTCTGCTACTATCTGTTTGTAATATATCTATAGAAACCCTGTAGATTGGTGAGACCCATTGTAAGTCAGGAGACAACTATGTTGAGTGCCTCCATTCTATCTGCAAAAAGTGGAACTTCTTGGTGGCCAAGCTCTCAATTCTGATTCCCATTTGTGCCATAGTGGGGCTACTCTCAAGGAGGAGGAGCAACACTTTATATTCTGTCTGGGAAGCCTCCAACCTGAAGGCATGAATATCAACTTCCCCTTCTGGTAGAAAAAAAATTCCCTCCACCTCCCATCTCCTTCTATTCCCCAGTATGGCATCTTACCTCTTCTCACCTGCCTACCACATCCCCTTTCTCCCATGGTCCACTCTCTTTTTCTATCAGATTCCTTCTTCTCCAGCTCTTTCCTACCCACCTGGCTTCACCTATCACCATCCAGCTACCCTCGCTGCCCAGTCCCCAACTTTTGATTCTGGTATCTTCACATTCTTTTCCAATCCCAAAGAAGGATCTCGACCTGATATGTCGGCTGTTTATTCATTTCCGTAGATGCTGCCTGACCTGCTCAGTTCCTCCAAAGTTTTGTGAGAATTCCTATAGGTGTTTGTCCCAAACTAATATGTATATGGAATCCTTAATGTAGTATCATTACTGCCATTGAGGAAAAAGTACAGGAGCCTGAAGACCCACACTCAAAGATTCAGGAACAGCTTCTTCCACTCCACCAGCAAACTTTTGCATGGTCCATGAACTTGTGAATATTACCTCATTATTCCTTTTATCTTGCACTATTTACTTATGTGTGCAATTTATAGTAACTTTCTGTCTTTGCACTGTACTACTACCACACACACAAAAAAAACCCACATTTCATGTCATATAAGGCAGTGATAACAAGTCTGACTCTGATTCCAATGTCCAAGCTGTTTGGTTATTAAGCTGAAAGAAGTTGTAATCAAACATTCAGTTGGAGAGATTGGCTTTTGTGAAGAGAAAATGGGTCAGGGAAGTTTAATGTGAGAATTTCAAAGCTTATTGCCAATACAGGTAACAATTAGGCTGAATGGCGTAAATCCGTTCCTATGTCTTATGGTCTTACAGTTAATAGTAGAGTGGTGTACAATAAGAGTTCTCAACAGAGATTTTTACCTTTTTTTAATTAACTTTACAATCAAAACCATATTTATTTTATTTATTTACTTCAAATATATTAGCTATTTATTGTCACTAAAAAAGAGAGACAATTAAAAGTTGTTTAATTTCATTCATTTATCAATTGGCAAAGCCCTTTCTCTAAGCTTTGGCAGCTGATAACAACCTTATGAGTTTTGGTTCTTAGGATTTCAGAATACAACTTCAAAGCTCTGTCACCAAAGTGAATACAGCGCTAGGCTTCTAAAAAAACTAGATTCTACATTAGGTCCCTTTGTTACAAGACTAAGTGAGCTCTAGCTTGCAATTCCAAGAGTCATCAGGGAAGGTAGAGCCGCAGAGAGAAATGTTATAAGACATAAGACGTAGGAGAACAGTTAGGTCATTCACCTCATCAGTTCTGCTCCACCATTCGATCTTGGCTGATTTATTTTCCCTCTCAACCCCATTCACCTGCATTCTCACATAACCTTTGATGTCCTTCCTAATCAAGAACCTATGAACCCCTGCTTTAAATATAACAAATAACTTGGTCTCCAGAGATGTCTGTGGCGATAAATTCCAAAGATTCACGACCCAGTAGCTAAAGAAACTCTTTCCTCATTTCTGTTCTAAAGGGACATCCTTTTATTCTGAGCCTGTGCCCTCCTGCTCAAAACTATTGGAAACATCCTCTCCAAATTTGTTCTATCCTGGTATTTCAATGTTCTATATGTATCAGCGTTCCTCCTTCATTCTACTAAACCCCAGCAAGTGCAGGGCAAGAATGATTAAGCATTACTCATAGGTTAACTTGGCAGTGTGTACACCTTCCCTTCCACCGCTTTCTTAATTTGACTTCTGCCCTCTTCCTTTCCAGTACTGATGAAGTGTCTTGGCCAGAAACTTTGACAATTTATTCCCTTTTATATTTGCTGTCTGACCTGCTGAGTTCCTCCAGCATTTTATGTGTGTTGCTCAAAATTTCCAGCATCTGCAGCATCCTTTGTGCTTGTGACCATACCTTAACCCTTTCATTCCAAGCATCATTCAGGATCATTGTTGGGAAGCAGGAGGTAATTAGAGTTCAATGTACTTATTGCTCCTGAAACCAAGCAACAACTGAATGAACACAGACAAGAGCAAATCTCTCTCACTGCCCCCACCCCCGTGATCTCAGCTGTATTTCCAACATCTGACTCTCCCACCACTGCCAATTACCTCAAGATCTGTCCAGTCTGTGGAGTTCAATGCCACAGGAGGACCAACCGTGACCAAACCGCTTTATACTGCTTCACCTTTACAGCTTAACCTTTGCATTTTATCTGTCTTTTGACTAAATCTCATAATCATAAGCACTTTGATACCTTTATCTACTTGGATGCTGTTCATAATATCATTTGACCCTATAACATCTTCTGTGATTTTCACACACAACAATTTCTAGACAAGGTGCTCCCAACTCTTTTTATGCCATGGACTCTTATGATTAAACGAGAATGGTGCGAGAAACAAAAAAATCCAGTGAGCGGCAGTTTTGTGGGTGAAAATGCCTTGGTAATGAGAGAAAGCAGAAGAAATAGGCCAGACTTATTCAAGCTGACCAGAACCCAAATCACCACACATCACAACAGTGGTGTGAGCAAGGGCATCTCTAAATGCACAACATGTCGACCCTTGAAGTGGATACACTGCAGCAGCTTAATACCCACAAACATACTCTCACTGGCTACTTTATTAGGTACAGAACCTACCTGTCTATAATTATTATTGCTCCTTTAAGAACAAGGTATTTATCATTCCAACCAGCCACTGCAATTTGCCTTTTCTCATTCAAAGCATAATTATTATATTAAATTGTTTTTATCCAAAATGTTCTTGCCTTACCCTCCCGGACTTTCAATTCCAGACACGAGCCTCCCGTTCTTTTTACTAAGTGATCAATATTACTTTGTAGCTTTCCTTGGTCCTCAAGAATTATTTACACAGCAATTAAGTTGATTAAAGCACAATCTGATTACCATGGATTTATTTTATGGAGGGTTTCAAGGTTTTGCAATAAATTTAATATCACAAGTTAATGGTTGAATGAACTGCCCAAGGCAAGTTGAGCCATAGAGACAAGGAAAACTAGCTTCCACATTATCCCATGCAAGTAAAGGCAGCTGGATATCAGATGGCCTTGTCATGGTACAGGGTGCCATCATGGATTTTGGGTGCATGGGGGAATAAATTGGTGACAAAATAAACTCTACTAAATCGATTATGGGGTTTGTCTTAGTTTATTATTGTCACACGTACCAAGATACAGAGTAAAACTTGCATTTTGTACTGTTCATACAAATCAGATCATTACACAGTGCATTGAGTTATTGTAAAACAAAACAATAGTATAAAGTATAAAGTATAAAAACTACCAATTTAATTTTCTTGCAGGCATTCACAGTACCAAGGAAGAAAGATTCCATCTCCTATGTGCCCATGGAGAGGGCAAACAGCACTAAAACCTAGACTGTCAGAAAGTCAATCTGAATTTCTTAAATGAAGAAATTCTGTCATTACCTGGTCTTGTCCACATGCAACTCTGTACCAAGAATAACATGATTCGTTCATGGTACAGTCTAAGCTAGTGCACTTGGAAATTTCATAATGTGTAGTAACTACAAGGGTTAACTCACCTTGTGAACTTCTATCAAGCTTCCCCTCAGCCTTTGATGCTTCAGAGACAACAATCCAAGTTTGTCTAACCTCTGCTTATAGTAATGTGAAGACCAGAAATGTGCACAAAGCTCCGAATGTGAGCGGTGAAGATTTACATTGCAGCAACGTGAATTCCTGACTCTTATACTAAGTGTCCCAAATGATGTGCCTTATAATTGTTCTCTTGTTTGCCATATAATTTCCTTACCACCTTATTGCTTCTGTTACACGAGGAAATCTGCAGACGCTGGAAATTCAAGCAACCCACACAAAATACTGGTGGAGCACAGCAGGCCAGGCAGCATCTACAGGAAGAAGTACAGTCGACTATACTTCTTCCTACAGATGCTGCCTGGCCTGCTTTGCTCCACCAGCATTTTGTATGTGTTATTGCTTCTATTGCCACTTTTAGGGAGACAGGTATTTGCACCCCAATTATAAATTTCACCACATATGCCGGTGATATTAAACCCGATTCTGGTTCTGATTCTGTACGTCTCTCTGCAGCTCAATACTGATTAGGGTCGTTCATTAATTGTATACTTTCCCCTTACATTACAGCTCAGCTGAAGCTCCATGTGTATTTAATCAACTATCCTACGCTTTTTTGGCTGTTGTGAAATTACACTCAGTAGCCACTCTATTAGATACCTGTTGAATCTAATAAAGAGACCACAGAGTGTATGTTCATGTTGTGGAGGCCACCCACTTCAAGGTTCAATAATCTGTGCATCCAGAGATGCTTTTCTGCACAAGGAAGGCTGTTGTTATGACACCACTCTTCCAAACAGTTAATCTGCTTCCTATGTGCTGATTCGTCACCACCTTTGATTCAGCCCAAAACAGCGGTGTCATCAGCTAACTAGAATATGACATTGGAGCAATGCTTAGCCATACAGTCATATGTGTAAAACGAGTAGAACAGGGGACTAAGCACACAACCCAGTGGTGTATCTGTGCTGATGGAGATTGTGGAGGAGATGTTGTTGCTAATCCAAACTGACTGGGGACTACAAGTTGAATTTACTCTTTTTCTGTAGATGCTGCCTGGCCTGCTGAGTTCTTTCAGCATTCTCTGTGTGTTGTGAGGAAAGCCAGGATCCAATTGTACAAGGTCTTGAGGCTTATAGATTAGTCTTGAGGGCATGATAGTACTGAATGCTGAGCTTTAAGTGATACATAGCATCCTGATATATGTATCTTTGCTGTCCAGATGTTCCAAGATTGAGTGGCAAGCCAGTGAAATGGCATCTGCTGTAGACCTGCTGCTCTGGTGGGCAAATTGGAGCAGATCCAAATAACTTCTCAGGCAGGAGCTGATATATTTCATCACCAACTTCTCAAAACACTATTGCTGTGGATCTAAGTACCACCTGGGTGATAGCTACCAAGGCAGATCATCACGCTCTTCTTGGGCACTGGGAAGAATGCAGCCTGCTTGAAGCAGGTGGGTACCACATACTGCTCAAGTGAGAGGTCAAAGATTTCAGTGAGCACACCAACCTGGTGGTCAGCACTGGTCTTTAGTGAGTGACCAGGTACCCCGTCCATTCCAGATGCTTTCTGAGAATTCACCCTCCTGAAGGCAGCTCACATGTCAGCTTCAGGTACTAAGATCATAGGATCATCATGGGATGTGTGATGTCCCAATGGTTCCTCCATGTTCTAGCAGGCAAAGTGAGCATAGAAGGCATTGAACTCACTTGGAAGCAAAACCCTGTCTGCCATGTCACTTGATTTAATTTTGTAGGAGGTGATACCATTCAAGCCCTGCCACAGTTTGGTCTGGAATTTAAAACTTTGCCAGTGAGATGTTGTCACACGATTGGCTGATTAGAAGTTTGCATTAACAAGCAGGTGTACTGAATAAAGTGGCCACTGCATGTATACAGAAAGTGCTAAATAAACTCAGTTTATCATTCTTTTTAACTCTGATAAATCATAAAAGAGAATTCAGTCTGCAATATCAAGACTGAAAAATAACTTTGAGTCAATTCTTCAACAGACAGTTTATCCAAAACATTATTATTTCAGCTGTGCAAGCATCCTCAGAGGCATAGGATAGTATTGTAGCTTTTAAGACCTTATTAAAATAACAATGCTCTGTATTGCTGGAAAGCGATTCACATTGGAACATTCCGACTGGCAAATGACAGGAAGACAGTGTAAAATAGAAAATTGCTTAATAAACATGGTTCCACTTGAGACTGTTTCATTTGTTCTTGAAGACACTACAAATCTGACAGCATAGATGTGAAATAGCACAATAGTATTTGCAATCCAAGCAGACTTTTAAAAAAAAACCTTTTTTTAGTTGTAGAGTTGGAGGCTGGTGCTGGACTGTCCTGGAGCTGGAGAAGATGTGATAATCAGCTAAAGGTTGGGTTGTAACACAACAACAACAATTACAGCACATAGATTTATTGTTATGGGTGCATTCATAGGATTCTACATGCACAGGTGTTTTCTGGCACTAAATTGAGTTTGGTGTTCAATGTTATCATCACATCAGTACTGTTCCACAAGTTTCAAAACCTGGGCCTCCGTACCTCCCTCTGCTACTGGATTCTTGACTTCCTCATTGGGTAGCTCGTGACCAGTGATTTCATAGAACATAAAACATAGACCTAGTCTAGCAACGCCATCTCAGAAAAAACCCAAAGCTACAGAAATGCTGGGACCCCATTACTGGGAGAGGAGGTATCTTTGACTGGTCCAGAACAGAGGGCTGGGGAAAGCTGTTGCTGGCAGCCTCTGCCACAGTAGGGGTGATGAGTTTAATTTTTTATTCAGAGATACAGTGTGGAATAGGCCTTTCCGGTCCTTCAAGCTGTGCTGTCGGCAACATACCAGTTTAACCTTGGCCTAATCATGGGGCAATTTTCAATAGCCGATTAACCTACAAAACAGTATGCGTTTGGACTTTTGGAGGAATCCCATACAGCTGCAATGCCAGCAACCCACCTGGTTAGCAACAGCCGAATCACAGGACAACTTACAATGACCAATTTGTCTTCTAAACGGAACGTCTTTGGGTTGTTGTAGGAAACCGGAGCACCCTGCAGAAACACACACATTTCATAGAGAGTATGTGCAAACTCTGTACAGAGGAGGCCAGGATTGAATTTCAAGCTCTGATGCCCTTAGCTGTAATACCATCAAGCTAACCACTATTCTACCATGGCACTGTAATTGCATGTGACAGTAAATAAACCAATTACCAACCTACGAACTCCCGTCCCGTCTACTACTCATTTCTACACTCAGGCCGATGGTCAGTGGACCATCAATCATCATATGTTCCTGACTCTGTGAAGAAATAAGATAATCCAAAGGAAACGGTTGCAATCATAGGGAAATTGTTCCAACTCCACACAGAAAGCACTGGGGATCAGGATTAAGCCAGGATCATTGGAGTTCTTCCAACATGCTCAGTACAAAATGCTAAATTGGATCCGTGGAGTTATGGAACCATTTGAACTGCCCAGTAAGGAACCAGAAGATTTTCCTCACTGAACCACTGATAAAAAGGTAGAAGATTAGCTTTATTTGTCACAGGTATATTGAAACATACAATGAAATGTGTCACAAACACAAGGAAATCTGTCGATGCTGGAAATCCAAATCAACGCACCCAAAATGCTGGAGGAACGCAGCAGGCCAGGTAGCATCTATGGAACAGAGTAAACAGTATATGTTTCAAGATGAGACCCTTCCTCGGGACCAATCCTAACTGGGAAATGTGTTATTTATGTCAAATCAAATCAGCAAGGATTGTGCTGGGCAGCCTGCAAGTGTCACTGCACCCTTGGAGCCAAGATAACATACTCACACCCCTCACTAATCCTAAGCATACACCTTTGGAATGTTGGAGGACACCAGAGCACTCAGATAAAGCACATACAGTCCTGGGGAGAATGCAAACCTCCAAAAGGACAGTGATGCTGTAAAGCGATCAAGTTACTATGATGCGCTAATTGCCCCAATTGCCTCCTCAGTGTGCATTAATGCAAAATGCCACCATTTCCTTTCTACTAAGCAGAATCACTGGTATTTCATGTCCTCATTCTTTAGAAAAAGGGAGAACAGTTTCTACGTGACATTCTCACTTACAGTTCTGGACACCAGGGTACCAAATCTGCAGAAAATTCAAAGACCCTGAACCGAAGGTCAGAAGTGTTAACTGTCAACTCCAATATGAGAAGTGACATGACCTTTATTTTGCAGGCGAGGTTCAAATGAGGAAACCTCACCATTTAAGCTTATCTGGCAGATATGGTGTCCACCCACCTTTCATTCTTTGGCAGATGCTAGAAGCTTTCAATACGTCTGAAAATAAGATAAAAAGCAAAAGAAATTCAGTATTTCTGTGAGTCCACAGGGGTAATCAAAGGCCCAATATCTGCATATGCATGTCTCAGTCTGAGTTTGTTGCAAGCTGACTGTCTTGGGGTTGGAGGGTGTGTGTGTGTGTGTGTGTGTGAGAGAGAGAGAGAGAGAGAGAGAGAGAGAGAGAGAGAGAGAGAGAGAGAGAGAGAGGGGGAGAGAGAGAGAGAGAGAGAGAGAGAGAGAGAGAGAGAGAGAGAGAGAGAGAGGGAGGAACAGGGCTTGTTTTGCTGTTTGTCACTTGTTATGTTCTGCCTTGTTCTGCTGAGCATTGTGGGCTCCCAGCTCCCAGCACACCCGCAGGTATGTTGCATGTTAATTCATTCAGTACATTTTTCTGGATGCTTTGATATACAAGTGATAAATAACAATAATAAGTAAATCAGCAATTAATATTAAAATGTTACAACGGCGTTCAACAGTGACTCTTTCGAGCTCATCTGCGGTAATAGCTTATTTCTACCTTTCAAGTCTCTCCTTTCCCTTTTCTGTTGTAGGACATGATTTGGAGTTACACTCAGACTTGGGTTCTTTGTGCTGGTGGGACCACTCCCAGGGGCCCACTCCCAAGTAGCTTCTTGAAATCCCAAGGACGCGGCCTAGAAGATGAGTGTGCCTTCGGGGTTCGGAGTGTTCTCAGCCCTATGGACGGGCAGATTATATGCCATTGCCTCTCTCTCTCTCTCTCTCTCTCTCTCTCCCTCTCTCCTAGAGAGTTTGTTACCAATTCTTGAGGTCTTTACTCAAGTTGGACTGGGCCATATCTACTTTTTTTTTGTAATATATTCCATTCAAGGCATTGGCTTTTCCAAACCTGAAACTCTGACAAAATTCTATGGGTGCACAGTGGGGAGTATCCTGACTGGTTACATCACAGCCAGGTATGGAAACACCAATGCCTAGAAATGGAAAGTGAGCCCATATGTTGCAGGAACAGTTCAGCGAAGTTATCCAAACTGGTTCAAGAGCCTGGTGGTTGAAGAGCAACAACTGTTCCTGAAGCTGGTGGTATGGGTCCTGAGGCTACTGTACTTTCTTCCTAATGGCAGCAGCAAGAAGAGAGCATGGCATGGGTGGTGGGTCTGAGGAGAGATCACATATGAATACGAATTTGTAAGTTAATCAGCTGTTGAAAATTGCCCCATGATTAGGCCAAGGTTAAACTGGTATGTTGCTGGCAGCACAGCTTGAAGGACCGGAAAGGCCTATTCCACACTGTATCTCTGAATAAAAAATTAAACTCATCACCCCTACTGGGGCAGAGGCTGCCAATTGCCTTACTGTGTCAGTGATCTCTGATGGAGGTTTGACTTAGCTAGATATGGCCCTTGCGGCTAAAGGGATCAGGGGGTATGGAGAGAAAGCAGGTACAGGGTTCTGAGTTGGATGATCAGCCATGATCATACTGAATGGCGTTGCAGGCTCGAAGGGCCGAATGGCCTACTCCTGCACATATTTTCTATGTTTCTATGTTTCTATAACTTCCTTCACTGCCTGTAAAGAGTTCGTTCGTTCTCCCTGTGACTATGTGAGGTTCCTCTTACATAACAAATATGTGCAGGCTAGGGTTATTAAGTTATGGGCATTCTGTATTGTTACTAGAAGCATTGTTCCCCCAACACAATCCTCGCTGATATGATTTGACATAAATGACACACTTGACAGCATGATTAGATGTTGCAGTGCATGTGAACAAATAAAGCTAATCTTTGAATCATTAACTTTGATGTACACCTTGGACAGCATGGACGAGATGGGCCAAAAGGCCTGCTTCCATGCTGTACAACTCTTTGTAATACTAAATGCTGTCTGACCAGCTCGGTAATTCTCGCATTTGCTGAATTTTTCTTCACTTATTTAATAATATTGATCACAGTTTACAATTCCACCCATCTTGTGTGAAATGTAGACTGAGTGTTAATTATGCTAATACTGCTTCTTCACAATTTCTCCAAAACCTACAATTCTAATACCTAAAGGACCATCAGGATCAGATTTATTATCACTGACTTAAACGATATGAAATTTGTTGTGTTGTTGCAGCAGTGCAGTGCAAAGACATAAAATTACTATAAACTGCCAATTAAATTGTGCAAAAAAGGAATAATGAGGTGGTATTCATGAGTTCATGGACTGTTCAGAAATCTGATGGTGAATGGGAAAAAGCTGTTCCTAAAATATTCAGTGTGTGACTTCAGGCTCCTGTACTGCCTCCCAGATGGTACTAATGCTTATCTCGGATAGTGAAGGTCCTTAACGACAGATGCCATCTTCTTGAAGCACTGCCTTTTGAAGATGTCATCAGTGGTGGGGAGGTTTGTGACCGTGTGGAATTGGCTGAGTCTATTACCCCTGCAGCCTCTGGCCATCCTGTGCATTGGAGCCTCTATACCAGGCACTGAAGCAACCAGCCAGAATGCTCTCCACATACGTCTAGGCTGGCCCCAAACGAAGTGGCACTGTAGTGCAGCGGTTACTGCAATGCTTTGCAATACACCAGCTGAAAGATTAGGGTTCGAATCCCGCTGCTGTCTGCACACGCAAACTGAAACTGCACGGATTTCCTTGGACATTCCAAAGATGTACGGGTTAGGGTTAATGAGTTTTGGGAATACTATCTTGATGCCAGAGATGCGGCACAATTCTCGTTGATTTGGCGCGATGACGCATTTCACTGTATGTTTCAATGCACATGTGACAAGAGGCTAGCTTTCTCTTTATCTCTATAAATATTTGTCCAGATGTCAAGTACGGGAATCATGAAGTTGGACAGCATAGAAATTGACCGTTCCGCCCATAAAAGTTAGCAGATCTTTTTTTCCAATCAATATTACTCATATTTGCCTACATTATGATAATATCTTTTCATACAATGTCTACTTAGGCATCTGTCTAAATGCTGCCTAATTGCAATTATTCCATCTGAAATATATTGACAATTAGAAACGCACTCAGTGGCCACTACATTAGGTACACCTGTACACCCGCTTATTAATGTAAATATCTAATCAGCCAATCATATAGCAGCAACTCAAAGCACAAACAAATGCAGGCATGGTCAACAGGTTCAGTTGTTGTTCAGTCCATGCATCAGAATAAAGAAGAAATATGATCTAAGTGACTTTGACTGTGAAATAATTGTTGGTGCCAGATGGGGTGGTTTGCATATCTCAGAAGCTACTGATCTCCTGGGATTTTCACACACAATGGTCTCTAAGATTTACAGAGAATGGTATGAAATCAAAAATCATCCAATAGGCAGCAGTTTTGTGGGAGAAGTGCCCTGTCAATGAAGGAGGTAAGAGGAGAATGACCAGACTGGTTCATGATGACAGGAAGGCATCAGTAACTCAAACAAACATGCATTACAACAGTGGTGTGCAGAAGAACATCTCTGAACACACAGCATGTCAAACCTTGAAGTGGATGGACTGTAGCAGGAGAAGACTACAAACTTACACTCAGTGGCCACCTTATTAGATACAGGGAGTTACTAGTAAAGAGGCCACTGAGTGAATATTGACATTTTTTCACTAGCTTAGGGGACAGATCCTTGTAAATCCAATCACAACAGAATCTTTCCTTCTTCACTTTCTCAAGCGAAAAAAGAGAGGAGCATCTTGCGTCAGCCATGTTGATGATGTTAGCACTCTGAGAGTAATCTTTAATAAGTATTGTCCTTGAAGTATCTGACCAGCTCTTCATTTATTGACTGATCATGAGAAAGTGGTAGCAACACACATTAATGTGATGTGGCCACCACATGTTGCTGTTCGATAAGGATTTCCGGTGTTCTGCCTGGTGACACACATCCAAGTTCGGAAGGAATGTTTGGCCACCTCACAAACTACCTTGTCCTGGCCCTTGCACCTTCTCTGCTTGTACCTCGCTTTCTCTGTAATTGTAGCACTATGTTTTGCAGCACACACAAAATGCTAGAGGAACTTCGCCGGTCAGGTGGCATCTATGAAAATGAATAAACAATCGATGTTTCTGGCTGAAACTCTTTATCAGGACTGGAAAGGAAGGGGGGAAGCCACCAGAATAAAAAGGTGTGGGGAGGGGATTGAGGACAAGCTAGAAGGTGCTAGGTGAAGCCAGGTAGGTGGGGATGGTAAAGGGTTGGAAAGGAAGGAATTTGATAGGATAGGAGAGGAGAGTGGACCATGTTAGAAAGGAAAGAAGGAGGGTCTCCAGGGGGAGGTGAAAGGTAAGTGAGGAGAAGAGATAAGAGGCCAGAATGGGGAATAGAAGAAGAGGGAAAGGGAGGGGAAGAGAAAAAAGAAATTATCAGAAGGAGAAATTAATGTCCATGCCATCCATCTGTTTGGAGGATACCCAAACAGATTATAAGGTGTTGCTCCTGCACCCTCACTGTGGCAGAAAAGGAGACCATGGACCAACATATTGAAGCAGGAATAGAGATTGGAAATAAATTACTTGGCCACTGGGAAATTCCGCTTTTGGTGGTGGAGCGGTGGAGCTTGACAATTTACGTTAGGTCTCACCATTGCAGAGGAGGCCATATCAGGAGCATTGAATACAATAGACGACCCCAGTGGATTTGCAGATGAAGTGTTGACTCACCTGGAAGGACTATTTAGGGCTCTGACTGGAGGCACTGTATTCTAAATTTCTGTATTCTGGAACATTTGAAGGTTACTTAGGGAGCATTTGCATGATGTCCTGGATAGGTTTGTCCCATTGACGCAGTGAAGGGACCATGGATGACAAAAGAAGGCAGAGGATGGCATTAGATAGAGAGTATTCCACCTGGTGGGCTCTGGCTAACGATGATCCACAGGAGTCTGTTTTGGGACCCCTGCTCTTGCCCTCCTTTCTTTTCTTAATTAGTCCATAAAACTCCAAGTAACCTACTCATTCTGTTAGTGCAATCGTGAGATTCTGACTGGAAAGAATGCAAGTGAGTTTGAGGGTTACATTGCGAAGTTTCATTAAGTTGGACTCCATCTGTTTTGATTGGAACTACAATTATGAAGAGAAGGACGTGACAGACTCATTGATAGTTTGTGTGAAATACAACGGGTAATATAAATACAAAGCTAAATATGTTATTTTGCAAGTAATAATCTAGCAAAAGTAACAGTTCTGTATGTACAGACATAAATTTGGAGCAGGTGGTGATCATAAAACTGTCCAAGACACTCCCAACAAGCCAAGTCAAGCTGAGTTTATTGTCATAGTCATAAGTATGGCGAGAGACAGGTACAATGAGAACATTGCTTGCAACAACATCGCAGGCAGGTAGGCTTACTAGCTGACACGGTACTTCGCAGACCAATTCGTGTGTCTTTTCCTTTTCTGTTTCTTTGTAGAGTTTATCCTGCCTATTTGTTTTTATTTGTGAGATAATCTGGCAGGAATTCATCTCTATGTTTTTGGGTTATGTTGGTTGTTTAATTGCTGTTTGAAAGCGCAGCATTTGCAGTGCTTGTTGGTAATATTTGAGCATGGGGGTAGAGTACAGCAGGTTTTCCTTTGGATTTTTCTTTTGAATTATTGCATTCCAGACTCAGTCATCCGGGAAAATGTATATTTTTGCACATGTGTGCATGAAGTTTAGGACATGAAAATGGTTAACTTCATATCATGGAACATTAATGGGTGTGGAAACCCAATCAAGAGGAAAAAGATTTTATCATACCTTAAAGGTGAACAAATTGATGTTGCATTTATCCAGGAAACCCATTTTAAAGATGTTGAAGCCTGAGATTTAGAAGAGATTGGGTGGGCCAGGTATTCTATTCATCATTTAATAGCAAACAAAATGGAACAATGATTTTAGTTCACAAAAAACTTAATTTTGTATTGCTTGGAGAATTTAAAGACAAGGAAGGCAGGATAATTTGTATATATGTACTTATTAATGGGGTGAAGGTAGTACTTTGCAATATATATGCACCTAATAAGGAAGACCCAGACTTTCTTAACAAGGTCAACAAAATTTTAGGTGCCAAGGAAGGAAAAATAATTTTAGCAGGAAACTTTAACCAAGTAATGGACCCTGTTATAGATAAAAACAAATTTCAAACATCAGCTCTACCTAGGGACAGGGCGGCCTTACATCAACTTATTGAGGATATCGGTCTGGTGGATATATGATAATTGGTGAATCTATCCAGAAAAGAATCTACGTTTTTCTTTCATTGACATAAATCCTACTCTCAAATAGATTTTTTTCTAATATCCAACTCCATTGTTGAACAGGTGATAGACTGTAAAATTGGCCCAATAGCATTATCAGACCATGCACCGGTTGAAATTCAAATTGATTTAAATACTGAAAGGAGAAGGAGAGGTAGATGGCGAATGAATATTATGCTGTTAAAAGATGAGGATTTCAGTGATAAGCTGGCTAAGGATCTGACTTCGTTTTTTGAATTGAATGTAGGGAGCACAGTAAAGCTGCCCTCGGTATGGGAGGCATCCAAGGCGAATATAAGAGGAAAATTAATAGCACAAGCATCTAAAAGGAAGAAAGAAAGTAGGGAGCAAATAAAAAATCTGGAAGCAGAAATAAACACATTGGAAAAGGTCTTATCAAGACAATATACCGATGACTTATACAAAGAGCTGTACAATTTGAAATTCCAGCTAAATAACATATATAACAAAGAAACAGAATATACATTATTTAGATGAAAAACAAGTTTCTGTAAAGGTAGTGACAAAGCTGGTAAACTGCTACCACAATATTTAAAGCAGCAGAATACGAATAGTGTTATACCTGTAATTAAGAAAGGGGTACATTAGCGTCATCATCTCAAGAAATAAACAAAGTGGTAGGTGATAGTTGAAACAGTGAGAGGAGGAGAGAGTAATGGAAAGATCGGTGAAGATGATTGGTGAAAGAGATAAAGATCTTGAGGAGGGGAAATCTGATGAGATCTTGGAAGGAAGGGAAGGAGAAGGAGCACCAGAGGAAGGTCTTGGGCAGGTAAGGAGATCATGTGAGAGAGGGCAACAGGAATAGGGAATGGTGAAGAGTTATGGGGCATTTACCGGAAATTCAAGAAATCGATGCTCATGCCATCACATTTGAGACAGAGTATAAGGTGTTGTTCCTTCAACCTGAGTAGGCCTCTTTGTGACAGTAAAGGCACCCATGGACTTTCATGTTGGAATGGGAATTATAAATAGAATTGAAATGGCTGGCCACCGGGAGATCCCACTTTTTCTGATGGTCAAAGCATAGGTGCTTGGTGAAGAGGTCTCCCAATCTAAGTCATGGTGGATGGTTGTTTCTTGGACAGGTGAGAGGGAATAATGGCATTATGGTTTTGATCTCTGTTATACTGTGAAATGAAGAATGACAAACATTCTTGAATCTTGAAATAAGTATTAATCAGTCATCAGTATGGGCTTCTGTACCCATGACTGTGTGGCTAGCCATAGCTCAAATGCCGTCTATAAATTTGCTGATGATAGAACCATTGTTGGCAGAATCTTATATGAAGATGGGAGTGTGTACAGGAGTGAGATATACCTGCTTGTTGAGTGGTGATGTAGCCACAGCTTGCTCTCAATGTCAGTAAGCTGATCCTGGACTTCAGAAAGGATAGGATGGGGGAACATGAACCAATCCACATAGTGGGATCAGAAGTGAGCAATCTCATGTTCCCGGGTGTCAAGATCTCTGAGGATCTAATCTGGTCCCAACATATTCATCCAGCTATAAAGAAGGCAAGACAATGGCTATATCTCATTAGGAGTTTGAGAAAATTTGGTTTGTCATCTAACACACTCAAAAACTTCTACAGATTTATCATGGAGAGCATTCTGACAGGCTACATCACTGTCTTGTATGTGGAAGGCTACTGCACAGGGTCAAAGGAAGCTACAGAAAGTTGTAAAATTAGTCGGCTGTATTATGGGTACTAGTCTTTGTAGTATCCACGGCATCTTCAAGGAGTGATGCCTCAGAAGGCGCCATCCATTATTAAGGACCCCCATCACAAGGGACATGCCCTCTTTTCATTATAACCATATAACCATATAACAATCACAGCACGGAAACAGGCCATCTCGGCCTTCCTAGTCCGTGCCAAACTCTTAATCTCACCTAGTTCCACCTACCCGCACTCAGCCCATAACCCTCCACTCCTTGCCTGTCCATATACCTATCCAATTTTACCTTAAATGACACAACTGAACTGGCCTCTACTACTTCTACAGGAAGCTCATTCCACACAGCTATCACTCTCTGAGTAAAGAAATACCCCCTCGTGTTTCCCTTAAACTTCTGCCCCCTAACTCTCAAATCATGAACTCTCGTTTGAATCTCCCCTACTCTCAATGGAAACAGCCTATTCACGTCAACTCTATCTATCCCTCTCAAAATTTTAAATACCTCGATCAAATCCCCCCTCAACCTTCTACACTCCAATGAATAGAGACCTAACTTGTTCAACCTTTCTCTGTAACTTAAGTGCTGAAACCCAGGTAACATCCTAGTAAGTCGTCTCTGCACTCTCTCTAATTTATTGATATCTTTCCTATAATTCGGTGACCAAATTTGGCCTTACCAATACCTTGTACAATTTTAACATTACATCCCAACTTCTGTACTCAATGCTCTAATTTATAAAGGCCAGCGTTCCAAAAGCATTCTTCACCACCCTATCTACATGAGACTCCACCTTCAGGGAACTATGCACTGTTATTCCTAGATCTCTCTGTTCCACTGCATTCCTCAATGCCCTACCATTTACCCTGTATGTTCTATCTGGATTATTCCTGCCAAAATGTAGAAACTTACACTTCTCAGCATTAAACTCCATCTGCCAACGTTCAGCCCATTCGTCTAACCGGCATAAATCTCCCTGCAAGCTTTGAAAACCCACCTCATTATCCACAACACCTCCTACCTTAGTAAAATCGGCATACTTACTAATCCAATTTACCACCCCATCATCCAGATCATTTATGTATATTACAAGCAACATTGGGCCCAAAACAGATCCCTGAGACACCCCGCTAGTCACTGGCCTCCATCCCAATAAACAATTATCCACCACTACTCTCTGGCATCTCCCATCTAGCCACTGTTGAATCCATTTTATTACTCCAGCATTAATTCCTAACGACTGAACCTTCTTAACTAACCTTCCATGTGGAACTTTGTCAAAGGCCTTGCTGAAGTCCATATAGACTACATCCACTGCCACAACATTCCTCGTAACTTCTTCAAAAAATTCAATAATGTTTGTCAAACATGACCTTCCGCGCACAAATCCATGCTGGCTACTCCTAATCAGATCCTGTCCATCCAGATAATTATAAATACTATCTCTAAGAATACTTTCCATTAATTTACCCACCACTGATGTCAAACTGACAGGTCTATAATTGCTAGGCTTACTTCTAGAACCCTTTTTAAACAATGGAACCACATGAGCAATACACCAATCCTCCGGCACAATCCCCGTTTCTAATGACATCATTGGACCAAAAGAAGCTGCAGAGGTCTGTAAATTTAGTTGGCTCCATCGTGGTACTAGCCAATAAAGTACCCAGGACATCTTCAAGGAGCGGTGTCTCAGAAAGGCAGCATCCATTATTAAGGACCGCCAGCACCCAGGGCATGCCCTTTTCTCACTGTTACCATCAGGTAGGAGGTACAGAAGCCTGACGACACACACTCAGCGATTCTGGAACAGCTTCTTCCCTTCTGCCATCTGATTCCTAAATGGACATTGAACCCTTGGACACCGCCTCACTTAAAATATATATTATTTCTGTTTTTTGCACTATTTTTAATCTATTCAATATATGTATAGTGTAATTGACTTATTTATTATTATTATTTTCTTTTGTTCTTTTTTCTTCTATATTATGTATTACATTGAACTGCTGCTGCTAATTTAATAAATTTCACGACACACAGCAGTAATAATAAACCTGATTCTGATATATTGTCATATATCGCACTGTGACTGCTGTGGCTAAGTTAACAAATTCCATGACATATGCCGGTGATATTAACCCTGATTCTGCTTCAAGAGAAATCATTCGAACTAATGTACAAAATCAGATACCTGAAAGATTAGGCAGGACTTTATTTAACAAAACTTGTGAAAAAGAATATTTTCAACAGCAACGCAGCTGCCTTCCTCTTCAAGAACATCCTGATGCGAGGATATCTACAGTGCCCTCCTGGGGTCTGTGTTGAGCAAAACTCCCAGGCTTTAAGTTGAAGATCGATCTCCATTAAAATTTGGTTCTGAACAGTATGTCATACAGTATGAGGATTGGATAGTAGGCAGTATCTGCTGGGAAGAGAATGGAGCTGTCTGACTGAACTATATTGACGCTTATTGAAAATCCAAATACATTCATGATGAAGAAGAGCTTGTTACTGAGAGATATTGAAAGACAGGGATCAGAGGAATTCTGTGGTGCATACATACCAGTGGTCCTTGTGAGCTGTCAAATTCAAAGAAACCTTCATTATCTCAATTGGGGAAATTGCTGTAAACCCACCCAACAAAATTCATTGTTATAAATTAGATTTCTTCTGTTAGATTTAATATAGATCTGGTACATCACCAAGGAATCCAGCACATTTTTACATATGTACTGTGGAGAGCATTCTGACTGGCTGCATCGCCACCTGGTATTGATGCTCTAAGGCACAGGATCAAAAGAGGTTGTAGAGCAGATGTTCCCAATCTGGGGTCCACGAACCCCTCGGTTAATGGTAGGTGTCCATGGCATAAAAAACTTTGGAACTCCTGCTGTAGAGAGTTGTAGGCAGCCAGATCTTCCATGGGCACAACTCCCCCACCATGGAGAATACTTTCATAAGGCAGTCTCTCAAGAAGGCATTATCCATTATTAAGGAACCTCATTATCTGGAGTATGTCCTCTTCTCAGTCCTACCCCCAAGGAGGAGGTACAGGAGCCTGAAGAGTCTCACCCAACATTTTAGAAACGTCTGCCTCCAGATTTCTGAATGCTCAATGAAGCCATTACCACTGCCTTGCTATTCCTCTTTTGTAATTTTATTTGTAACTTAGAGTAATATTTTTATTATGAGATGTACTGCTGCCACAAAGGAACAATTTGCACCACATGTCTGTGATAGCAAACCTGATTCTGATGACAATTCAGCATTGATTTACTGTGAGATTCAGCTTCCAAGCGAAATGCTAGAAATATGGGTATCTATTTTTTACAGATGATGATAAGTTGATTTTGCCTATAATTCAGAAACAACACAGAAGACACTCAATATGATGACCAAACCTCCATAGTATCATAATGAATGGCATCAGAAGTACATAAAATCAATAAGAAAGAACAATCACAAAGAGTGGAGGGAGAGAGGAAACTACACTCAGTGGCCACTTTATTATGTACCTCCTGTACCTAATATGATAGTCAGTGGATGTATGTTCATGGTAGTCTGATGCTGGTTTAACATCTTGTGTATTCAGAGATGCTCTTCTCTGTACTACTGTATATGTGTTTATTTTAGTCACTGTCACTTTCCTGTCAGTTCGAAGTAGTCTTTGCCATTCTCCTCTGACCTCTTGCATTAACAAGAGGTTTTCATCCACATGACTGCCACTCACTGGATGTGTTTTGTTCTTCCACACAATTCTTTGTAAGCTTTGATGCACCATCAATAACTCACACTGAGACGTAAGGCGAGATATCGGCTTTTATTGACTGGAAGAAGGAACCAGGAGTGAGTGTCCATCATACTATGTCCTGGAGACTGAGGCCAAGTGTCGGGCCTCAGATCACCTTTATACAGGGGCCTGTGGGAGGAGCCACAGGAGCAGTCATCAGGGGGTGTGTCCAGACAGGCACATAGTTCACCACAAGCTTTAGAGGAGGTTGTGCATGAAAATCCCAGAGCAGCAGTTTCTGAGATATTCAAACCACCCCATCTGGCCCCAACGATCATTTCCCAAACAATGTCACTTAGATCACTTTTCTTCCCCATTCTGATGTTTGGTCTGAACATCAACTGAACTTCTTGACCATGTCTGCTTGCTGTTATGCATTGAGATGGTGCCACATGATCAGCTGATTAGATATTTACATGAATATACAGATGTATAGGTGTGCCTGATAAAGTAGCTACTGAGTGTAGATTGGTTGCTTGTAGAAATGAACATATGAACAGTACATTTATCTGACCTCTAAGCTTAACAATATAATGGGAGCTCTTCTGGCTCCCTAAGTTGCATACTTGTATCTAGCGAACAGCTTGTATATTATGTTATAGCTGATATATTCATAGAAGTTCACATTCCCTTTTAGAGAGACCTGGAGCATCTTAAGCCACTGAGATATATTTGAATTTTAGTCACTATTGTAATATTGGAATAACACCATCCAATTTAAACACAGCAACCTTCTGCAATGACTGTTTAAACAAGTAAAAGTCAAAGTCAATTCAAAGTAAAATTATTATTAAAGTATGTATATGTCACCATACACTACTTTGAGATACACTTTCTTACAGGCATTCACAGTAGAACAAAGAAATACAATGTAACCAATGAAAAATTACATGCAGAAGAAGACTGACAAACATCCAATGAGCAAAAAAAGACAAAGTGTGCAATTGCTAAATAATAATAATAATAATAATAATAATAATAATAATAATAATAATAATAATTGGATAATTAAATAAATAAATAAATAAATAGATAAATAAATAGATGAATAAATACATTAACAAATCAATAATACTGAGAACATAAGTTGTAGAGTCTTTGAAAGTGAGTCTGTATCTTGTGGAATCAGTTCAGTGTTGTGGTGAATGAAGTTATCCACACTGATTCACAAGCCCAATGATTGAAGAATAATAACTGTTTCTGAACATGGTGGAGTGGGACCTAAGGCTCCTGTAGCTTCTTCCCAATGACAGATCATGCTAATTTTGTTTGATATAAAAACAGAAAGAACCCCAGAGAATAAATCACTGTTTGTTGAGAATGACCTTGGGACCTTTTATTGCTGGTGATGAGCAAGAAAGAGGTGCCTTGAAGAAATGTTTTTTTTTTCCAGCTTGAATGTCCTGATGAATAGTTTTGGCCCAAAACATCAACTGTTTAATCATTTCCATAGATGCTGCCTGACCTGTTGAGTTCCTCCAGCACTTTGTGTGAGTTGCCTTGATGTAATGTTATATTGGAAAAGCTCTGGAGATAGAAAATCAATTTATTGTGAGCTGAAGAGTAGAAGGCCTCTAACTTGGGCTAAATTATATCATTTCATCATTGTGGAATGGAAATGGCATTGTAGAGTTGCCAACTGAATCTTGGCCACTTGTCAACCTTGGGAATTTAATTGATGCATGATGATGTAAAACAGGTCACATATTTATTTGCAGAGCCACAGAGGGAAGCTAACCCAAATTTATTGCTACACTGCAGCATACATCATCAATTTAACAAATCAAATCTGCTCAACTTTTACTTGATATGAAAAGAAGAGAGCAGTAAATTAATTCTGCTTTCCAGCTCAAGTAAGTGGTTTAATCACTCATCTCAATCAGTCACTGAATGGGAAGGAAGGTAAGGATTCTGCAATCTCAAGATCTTCTCAAAAATTTTATCACCAGAGGGGCTTTGAGTCACTGCCATAAAATAAGACACTCAAAATGTTGGAAGGACTCAGCAGGTCAGGCAGAATCTCTGAAGAGGAATAAAGAGTTGACAATTTGGGATGAGACTCTTCAGTATCTGTAAGGAAGTAGTTACTCCTAAACCTGGTGCTGTGGGCCTTCATACTTCAGGCCTGTCTGTCCGATGGTAGCTGTGAGATGATAGCATGGCCCAGATGGTTGGGATCATTGATGACGGATATTGCATTTTTGAAGATGCATGTTGCCTTTCTGCCCCCTTTACTTCCAGTTCTTATGAAGAGCCATGGTCTGAAATGTCGACTCTTTATTCCCTCCCAATAGATGGTGTCTGATCAACCGAGTTCCTCCAGCATTTTATATGTGTTACTCTGGATTTCTACCATTTGTGGCATCTCTTGTGTTCATAATATGTAATTAGTTTGTGCATAGCTAACTCCCACGGGTAGCCATGCGATAAAAGACAAATACTCACATTTTGATGATGACTGAGCAACTACTGGCCAGAGCAATGTGATCCCATTTGACCTCCTTCAAAAGAATGACATGGACTCCTTTGAAGTTGCACAAAACTGCAGATAAACCAAATCTCCAAAGGACAGGTGGATAAGGTAGATAGCAGGACAGGTAGATAAGGCTGGAGGAACCCACGCAACATCTGCAGAATGAAACGGATCATTTACATTTTGTGCTGAGACTCTTCATCACGCAATCCACTTTCTTTAGCACAGCTTTTGTTCGAGTGCTGAGGGAACATCACTGCACTAATTTCTACCATGACCTTTCCAATCGATGCCATGCTAACTTGCAGCATTTGATTCCTATACATATACCGTATACCTATGATTCCTATACATATCATATACCTGTGATTCCTATACATATACCGTATACCTATGATTCCTATACATATACCGTATGTCATAGAATTTGTTCAGTGCAGGCATAACAAATTGCTTTAAATTGCAATATAAAATATTTTAAAATTGTGGTGCAAAAGGGGAAAAGCAAGGTAATGTTCATGATTTCATGGACCTTTCAGAAATCTGATGGCAGCAAGGAGGAGGCTGCTCCTGAATGGTTGAGTGTGCATCTTTAGGCTCCTGTACCTCCTTCCTGATCCTTCTTCATAGTAAATCGTTGCTGTCCACACCTGTATCTTCCACATCCTTTATTGATTAGCACTTTTCGCGGGGTCCTACTGTCAAGGTGTGCACTGGCCTAGATGTGGAGCAATGATAGACTCCCATGTAGAGACAGAAACCAGAGTGTATACATAGGAATTCCAACAGAACATCATCGGTTTAACCAAGCAACACCGTGAGACAAATCATTCTCAAAATAAGGACCCTGCGATGTGCACTAATGGAGAGTCTGCTTTAAATAATTACAGTACGTGGAAAACCCGTGCCAGTCAAAATAAACTTGACAAGGTTAAACAGAAAGCACAAAGGCTTAATGACTTTAGTTAAGACAATAATTAGAATTAGCAAATACAGATTCTCCAGAAACCTCAGAGCCCAACAGTCTATGGCTCGCTGCACAGGTGCACAAGGCTCGTGACCCAACTTTAACTGTAATATTTGACTAGAAAAATATGCAGCTGAATATTACTTCTGTGCTTTAGTATTTTGCTATCAGACTGTACTGAGAATACTTCTCTTTACGACGTATGTCAAAGATTTGGATGATGAAATTGATGGCTTCCTGGCTAATTTTGTGGACAATACGAAGATAGGTGGAGGGGTGGGTAGTGTTAAGGAAGCAGAGAGGCTGTAGAAGGAATTAGACAAATTTGGAGAAAGGCAAAGAGGTGGCAGATGGAATACAGTGTCAGGAAGTGAATGGTCATGCTTTTTGTTAGAAGGAAGAAAGATGTATACTATGTTCTCAAGAGGGAGAAAATTCAAAAATCTGAGGTGCAAAGAGATTTGGGAGTCCCTGTGCAGGACTCACCTAAAGTTTAATCTGTAGGTCGAATCAATGTGAGGAATACAAATGCAATGCTAGCATTTATTTCAAGAAGACTAGAATATTAAAGCAAAATGTAATGCTGAGTGTGTATAAGGCAATGATCAGGCATCACCTGGAGAAATGTGATCAGTTTTGGGTCTCTTATTTAAAAAAGGATGTGCTAACATTAAAGAAGGTTCGCAGGAGGTTCGCAAGAATGATTCTGAGAATGAAAGGGCTAAAGCTCTGGGCCTGTACTCACTGGAATTTAGAAGAATGAGAAACATATCAAATTTTGAAGAGTGGATGTGAAGAGGTTATTTCCTTGGTAGGGGATTCTAGGACAAGAGGGCACAGCTTCAAAATTGATAGGACATCCATTTAGAATGAAAATGAGGAGAAGTCCTTTCACCGAAGGGGGTAAATCTTTGAAATATGTTGCTTCAGATGGCTGTGGAGTCCAGGTCATTGGATGCATTTAAGGCAGTGGTTGATTAGTCAAGGCATGGAGGATTATGGGAGAAGGCAGGAGAATGGAGTTAAGAGGGAAATGGATCAGCCATGAAGAAATGGCAGAGCAGACTAAATGGGCCAAATGGCCTAATTCTGTGTCCATGTCTTATGGTCTTCTGATCTTATGATCAGGCCAATAAAAGAAAATAGCTCATGTGTCTTCTTAAACACTTCATCTATCTACCCTGTTTCCTTTAGAAATTTGTTGACATCCTCTATGCCAGGGGTCGGCAACCTTTAGCACTGAAAGAGCCACTTGGACCCGTTTCCCACAGAAAAGAAAACACTGGGAGCCACAAAACCCATTTGACATTTAAAATGAAATAACACTGCATACAACATTTTTTTGCCTTTATGCTATGTATAAACAAATTATAATGTGTTGCAGTTATGAAATCGACGAACTCCTGCAGAGAAAACGAAATTACATTTCTGCATGCAACAAAAACATTTTGAACTCCGAAAAAAAGACATCGGGTTGAAGGTTACTTTTAAGTAAAATACTCAATATCTATTTGAGTCCTTCTTGTATTTATGAAAAACGCCGAACTTAAATTGTCCACCAGCAGCAAACCAAAAATAACGTCAGCCAGCTGTCAAGCTGAAAAATAAAAGGACTATTTCACTGAACAATGAAAAAATATGAATATACGTAAAATAATAGGCAATTAAAATAATTATCATACTTGGTTAATGGGATTTCTGCTCCTGGACCTCAGCGCACAGCGTCTGCACATCAGGGCTGTATGACGTCACCTTCATCTTTACACAGGATTGCAAGCTGTCATCTGTGAGGCGTGCGCAATGTTTGTTTTTAATAAAGTTCATGTTGGAGAACACCTGCTCACATACATATGTGGATCCAAAGATCGACAGGACTCCAAGCGCATACTTTTAATGTTTACATAAATGTCGGGGATAGCATTCCATGTTTCGAACACAAGTTTGTCCAGTTTGGGGAGGTTTTCAATATCACTCCATTTGTGATTCTGAGCAAGAACGGCCTTCTTACGGGCAACATCTTCAAGGTCTGCTCTCAAGCGTCTAAACTTGGACACCCATATGTCTTTGTCAGCTATGTCGGCCAGTTCCATCTCAAGATCAGGTTGACTCACACCTGCCGATGCAGTCGTATTCAGTCGGGATGGATCGATGCTTAGGGGAGTGACCGGGAAGGATAATGTGTTTTTTTCCTCTCTGAACTCACAGAAGCATTTCCCAAACGATGTTTGCATTGCGATGATTGCAGAATGTAAATACTCCGAATTTATAATGTCGTGAGCTTGTTTGAACTCTCTCAAATTGGGGAAGTGAGACAATGTGCCTTTCTGTAAATCTCTGGCAAGCACTGTCAACTTGCGCTCGAATGCCAAAACATCCTCCAACATGCGCAGGGCTGTGCGTCCTTTCCCCTGAAGAGCTGTGTTCAGCCTACCATGGGTCGAAAAATTAAAGAAATCGCGCACTGGTGGGTGTCAGGCTTTGGCAGTGGTGATGTATATTAATAGCGACAAAAAACACGTTTTATTTAGATTGTACAAGATCACCATAATCTTCAAATTTAGAATTACATTTCAAAAACTAACAAACTAACATAAAATACATTTTAATTAAATACTCATCATTTATTTTCCAAAGCCACAGGGAGCCGCAGCACAGAGATGAAAGAGGCGCATGCGGCTCCAGAGCCGTGGGTTGCTGACCCCTGCTCTATGCGGTCCCCTGTGATCTACCACACTAGACACTGCCCTCCAGTGTCATTCCCTTGTCTTGTTTTACCTCACACTTCTCCAGATTAAATTCTGTTTGCCAGTTTTCTGCACAATTGACCAGACCTCTATCACCCCTGCAGCCTAAAATTTCCTTCACTGTCTCAGATAGTCACCTTAGTTGGCATGGGTCAATTGAGCCAAAGGGCTAGTTTCCGTGCTGTGTTACTCCACGAGGATAAGAGTTTATGACAAAAATTGAAAAAGAAAATTTAAATGCAAAGCAGTGAAAACAGTTTTGTAAACAAATTGCAAATAATAAATGGTAAGAAATAAAAACACAAGTTGCAATTAGAAATAAGCAATGTAAAAGCAAAAAGTGGGGAAAAAGTGCTGACTGTTATATTGATGAAAGGCATTTGCAGAAAATATAGTTGAACAGGAAGGCAGAGAGAATTAAGTGATAAGGAGAGAGAAGTGAAGTGGATAATAAAGTAAGGGAAGATCAAAGGAACAGAGAAGGAAAGATCAATATGATAAAAGTGAATAGAAAATATTTTATTTTCTCCTTTTTATTCTGGTATCTTCCTCCTTCCTTTCCAGTCCTGAAGAAAGGTCTTGGTCCAAAACATCGAATGTTTATTCATTTCCTAGATGGGCCCTGGTGAGTTCCTTTAGCACTTTGTGCGTGTTGCTCTGGATCTCCATCATCTGCAGAATCTCTAGTGTAAGCATCTTATTTATTTATTTATTTATTTATTTAAAGATACAGCGTGGAACAGGGTTTTCTAGCCTAGCAAGCTGCACCACTCAATAGCCCACTTATTTAACCCTCGACTGATCACAGGACAATTTCCAGTGACCAATTACCTTACTACCCAGAATGTCTTTGGACTGTGCAAGGAAGCCAGAGCTCCCAGAAGAAACCCACACTAACAGGAAGAATGTACAAGCTTGCTTACAGAGGACACTGGAATTGAACTCTGAACTCTGTCGTCTGAGCTACAGTAGCTTCACACTAACTACTATGCTACCATGGCACCTCAAGTGAAAGAGTTAAGGTGGGACGGTAAAGGTGAATGAAACAATGTAGGAAAAGGAAGCAAAGAGAACTAAGAAAATGGAAAACTTTGCAGTGAAAGTCAAAATAGAAAAATAATTTCTTCTTAAGAGAAAGTGGCCTAAATGAAACTAAGCCAATGAAAATTAGAGAAATACAAATCGAGAATGTTGTGCGTGTAACTGAGAAAGTTAATGTCAAATGCAGAAAACATGTGTAAGGAGATATGGTGACTTAAACATGTGTGAAGGAGAGAAACAGAACAAAAGTGAAAAAAATAACTTCATAGGCAATTCTGTTGATACATTAAATTGGTAAATTGGAAGGTTTATATAAAGTGTAAGAATAAGCAGCCATATATATTTTGCACAATACTGTAGTAATTTTATGTATTGCACTGTATTGTTGCCACAAAAAGACAAAAAACTGTGACATATGTGAATGGTGATAAACTTGATTCAGATATGGGTTTCTATTGTGGACGGAGAGAGGAAAGGGGGCAGGGAGAGAGAGGAATCGTGGTTGGGAAAATGGAAAGGGGAGAGAGCAGCAAGCATCAGAGATATTGTCTGTAATGATCAATAAACTAATTGTTTGAAATCAAATAACCTTGCCTAGTGTCTCAAAGCTGAGTCTTTGCGCATCCTCACCATATTCTGCCCTTGGCTCTCCTCTCTCACCTGTCCTACACCATCCCACAGGCCTCCACCCTCACCATTCCCAACATCCTTTGCCTCTGCCAGATTTACACACTTGGTCTTTGCTACACAATGACAAATAGAATACTGTACACAACTCTTAGGCACCCTAGTTATATATATGTACCTAAAACCTTTGGACAGTACTGTATAAGTAAGCATTTTTTTCTTGGCATGTGGCCCTTAATGTCAGCTTTATTACTGAGAGAGAAAATTTCATTTCAGTCAATTTAATAATATATGAATTTCAAAAGGCATTCAGTTCAAGAACTCAGCAGGTCAGACAGCATCTACAGAGCATAATAAAGAGTGGATATTTGTGCCAAGACCCTTCATCAGGACTGGAAAATAAGGAGGAAGAAGCCAGAATAAGAAAGTGGAGAGAGGGGAAGGAGTACAAGCTAGAAGTACAAGGTAGGTAAAAGTCTGGGTGAGCACATGGTTGAAGAGTCAGAGAGATTACAAAGGGGGAGCAGTGGGAGAGGGTCTCACTGAAGGTGGGTGGGACTCATTTTGAAACAATCTCATTGAAGGCCAGGTTTGTCCAAGTCAGCAAGATGGCTAGGGAGGGAGCATTTGCTGCTGAACAGCTCCCTGCTCCTGAATTTCCAGTTTATACAGATTTTGGGAGCCATTGCTGAATATCCCACGGGGGATTGACTGGGGAGACATACTTCTATTAGCAGGACAGTCTTGAACAAGGGTAACTAGTTACAAGATAACTTGTGGCCCATTTCACTACTGGTTTTCAGGGCAACAATGAAGACCCTCTATCTCTGGCAGTGTTCAGGGCTACCTTCATCATGTCAGTAGCTTCCTCTTGGTTTTCATGACTGAGTCATGCAAGTCCTGGCTGGAATCTCAGGAATACTGTTGCACACAGATGTGGAAGTTATTCTTCATTGATGTTTCTGTAAAATTTTGCTTTACCAATCTGGGTTGTGAGCCCTGAGATGAACCCCCAAACTTGGAGAACTGGTGGACTGCTCTTAGTCTAGCCTCTTCCTTTTGATCTGTTTGGCATGGGTGACCCTACCCAAAGCCAAGCTATAAAGCTCTAGCCCTAACATAGCTTTCTAGGTCATTGCAGCACGTAGGCCTCTAAACCACGGCAAAGCTATGGTCCTCTTAGAGGAGCTACAAGATAAGGGAGCTGTAAATTGGATTCGATCTCACAATCGAACTCGTTATGATCTTGCACCTTATTGTTTACCTGGACTATGCTTTCTCTGCAGCTGTTTCACTTTATTTTACCTTGTTCTACCTCAATGCATTGTGTAATGATCTGATTGGTTTTTCGCTGCTCCTTGGTGCATCTTGGTGCATCAATCATAAACCAATACCAATTCCGACTTAAGACAGAATTGCCTAGGCATTTCATCTCAGAAAGTGTGGTGAGACTCTGCTATTCTCCATCCTAGAGTCTGGTAGAGGCAAGATCTTTGGCAGGATTTATAGAAGTGGTAGAGAGGTGTTTGAAGGGAATGAGTATTTAGGGTATGTGGAACAGAGAAGGACTTAGTCATAAGGCAAATCAGACATGGACCTACAGAATGGCAGTGTAGGCAACTAATAATTTACAAAACAATAGTGCAAACATATTTGATGTTTTGGATTTGCATCAGACAAATAAAGCTAATCTCTTTATCTTTAGTTGGTAACTGTGATCATGTGAATAGAAATAGCAAAGGGCCCATAACATCATGAAGGATTCCACCCATCCTGCTCATGGACTGTTTGTCCAACTCACATTAGGGAGAAGGCTACATTGCATCCATGCCAGGATGACCAGATTCAAAAACAGTTACTTTCCCAAGGTGTAAGGTTGCTCAACACCTCCACCTGCTAACCCACCCCTCCACACCCCCAAACACCACAATTTATCAATTCCTGCCATCACTTCTACAGACACTTCTGTACCAAGTATCACTTTATGGACTTACAATCAAGCTATAAATATAAGCTGTTGTATCTTACAAATTTAAGATTATTGTGTTTATTGTATTATTGTTGTGTTTATTATCTTTTTGGGTTTTTTTGGTGCTGCTTCAGATCCAGACTAACACTTATTCCTTTCTCCTTTACACCTGTACTTTGGAAATGACAGTAAACAATCTTGAATCTTGACAAATTGAATAATTGCTACACATCTGTGTTTGCAGGGGTTGAACATTCCCAAGGGACTTAACACTAAAGCAGGGATGGGTTGGCTGTAAAGCTAATGTGAACAAAATGTCTGTAAGAAAGGCCAGAGCAGAACCAAAGAGTACCAGCCCTCTGGAACTCAAAGTAGTTTACAGCCTGGTATTTTTACAGAGGATTGTAGGTGTCTGAGCCATGACTGTTCAGTATTATTCAGAAAAAGCAGGATCTCCCAGTGGCCACACATTTTAATTCCACGTCTCATTACCATTCTGATATGTCTATCCATGGTCTCTATTATCAAAATGAATCCAAACTCAGGTTGGAGGAACAACACCTTATATACCGGCTGGGTAGCCTCCAACCTGATGGCATGAACATTGACTTCTCTAACTTCCGTTAATGCCCCTCCTCTCCTTCTTACCCCATCGCTGACATATTTAGTTGTTTGCCTGTTCTCCATCTCCCTCCATCTCCCTCTGGTGCTCCCCCCCCCTTTCTTTCTCCTGAGGCCTCCCGTCCCATGATCCTTTCCCTTCTGCAATTCTGTATCACTTTCGCCAATCACCTTTCCAGTTCTTAGCTTCATCCCACCCCCTCCGGTCTTCTCCTATCATTTTGCATTTCCCCCTCCCCCCACTACACTCAAATCTCTTACTATCTTTCCTTTCGGTTAGTCCTAACAAAGGGTCTCGGCCCGAAATGTCGACAGCGCTTCTTCCTATAGATGCTGCCCGGCCTGCTGTGTTCCACCAGCATTTTGTGTGTGTTGTTTGAATTTCCAGCATCTGCAGATTTCCTCGTGTTTGTTCAGTATTATCTTGAGTTGTATCAGTTGTCACTTCAGAGGTACGAGGCAGATCAGAGGCATTTGGATAGGTAAGAACAGCATATGGAGGGGAGGGGCTTGCAGGATTATGGGTCAGTTGCAACTTACAGGGAGGATGCTGTGGTTGGCATGGACTAGATGGGCTGAAGAGCATATATCCATGCTGAGTTACTTTGTGACTCTATAAAGATGAACAAGGGAACTAGGAAGCCATGGACCAGATAGTCTAAACACTAATCAGAGAATTAAAGTCCATATCATTAATAAAGACTGACCATCTTCAAGGTTTTCATTTGACAACGCAGAGCCAAAATAGAATTACTAAAGGTAAGATGTGCCTGAGTATTGAAATACTGAATATTGAATGGCCTAGATAACCTACCAATCATTGATAAGCCTGGATAGAGTGGATGTAAAGTGAATTTTTCCAACAGTGGAGGAATCTAGAACCAGAGTGCACAGTCTTAGAGTACAAGGATGCCTCTTTACAACAAAGGTGAGAAGTAATTTCTTTAGGCAAATTCCTCCTCATCTCTGTTCTAAAAAAAACACATGCAAAACGCTGGAAGAACTGTGCAGGCCAGGCAACATCGAG
Organism: Hypanus sabinus; assembly: GCF_030144855.1. NCBI lineage: Eukaryota > Metazoa > Chordata > Chondrichthyes > Myliobatiformes > Dasyatidae > Hypanus > Hypanus sabinus. The sequence goes on along the minus strand of NC_082722.1, from coordinate 73,586,825 downwards.
GAAAAGAATATAGTCAATGTTTTAGGCCAAAGCCCTTTGGCAGGACAGGAGAAAAATAACTGAGCAGTAGAATTAAAAGGTGGGGGAAGCAGAGAGATAAACACAAGATGATAAGTGAAACCTAAGGGGGGGACTGATGAAGTAAAGAGCTAGGAATTTGATTGGTGAAAGAGACAGAAAGCTATGGAAGAAAGAAAAGGGGGGAGGAGCACCAGAGGGAGGCAATGTGCGGGCACGGACATAAGCTGAAAGAGAGTAAAGGGGATGGGAAATGTTGAAGGAGGAGTGGGAGGAGGCATTACCAGAAGTTTGAGAAATCGATGTTCATGCCATCAGGTTGGAGGCAACCCAACTTTTTTGTGGCCTCATCAGGACAGTGGAGGAAGCCATGGATAGATATATTGGAATGGGAATGGAAAGTGGAATTTAAATGGGTGGCCACTGAGAGATCCAGCTGGCTCTGGCAGACAGAGTGTAGGTGCTCTGCGAAGCAGTCTCTCAATCTACGTCGGGTCTCACAGATTAACAGGAGGCCACACTGGGAGCACCAAACACAGTATACGATCCCAACAGACTCACAGGTGAAGTGTCACCTCACCTGGAAGGACTATTTAGGGGCCTGAATGTTAGTGAGGGAGGAAATGTAGGGGCAGATATAGCAATTGCTCTGCTTGCAAGAATAAGTGGCAGGAAGAAATCAGTCAGGATGGATGAAAGGACAAGGGAGTCGTGTGGGGAGCGATCCCTATGGAAAACAGAAAGTGAGGAGGGTTAACGGAACAATATGCTTGGTGGGAGGATGCTGTTGGAGGTAGCAAAAGTTGCAGAGAATTATGTTCTAAATGGATATCCTTGAATTCTGGTAGCGAATCTGTGGAATTTATTGCCACAGACGGCTGTGACAGTCATTGGGTATATTGGGAGGTTGATAGGTACTTGATTAGTAAAGTCCAAAGCAGAGAAAATTCATTATCAAAGTTCATCTATGTTACCATACACAATAATGAGATTAACTTTCTTACCGGCATACTCAAAAAATCCAACAGTCATAATAGAATCAATGAAAGACTGCAACAACAGTGCAGAAAACTAGTGAGCAAAAGACAAAAAAAGCTATGCAAAATAAAAAAGAAAGAAAAAATAATTAATAATAATAAATAAACAATAAATATTGATAACATGAGATGAAGAGTCCTTGAAAGTGAGTCTATAAGTTATGGGAAGAGTTCAGTAATGAGGCAGGTGAAGATAAGTGAAGTTATCCCTCTGGTTTAAGAGCTGGAATTGTTGAGGGATAATAATTTTCCTCAGCCTGGTGATGTGGGTCTGTATCGTTCTTTCTTATGGCAGCTATGAGAAGAGAGCTTGGCATGGCTGGGAGGGGAGGGTCCTTGATGATGGATACTGCTTTCCTACAACCATATTCAATGTAGATGTGCTCAGTGGTGGTGGTGGGGGGGGCTTACTCATGGTGAACTGGGCAAAGTAAGGGCATAGACTTGATTTGTTATTCTGCTTGCTCTGCAACACACTCAGCGGTGGAAAGGGAAACAGTTGGCGCTCCTGTTTGAAGATATTTTGCTAGAAAGTGAAAGTCTCATGAGAATCTTGTAAAGCTGCAAGGAAAGTGAGGAGGGAAATGCATCTAATAGGGTAAAATCAAGGTAATTAACTGTGTCCAAGTGTGATATATATTAAAATTCCTCACTTACCCTGATTACAATTGCCCTGCAAAATTGACTTTCTTTCTCTTCCCACAGATGCAACTTGACCTGCTGAGTACTTGTGTCATTTTCCATTGTTACTTTAGACTTCCAGCACCAGCCATTGTTTTTGATATTTCTTTTTTAATTGGTTCTATTTATTAGTACCATCAGATCAACATTTAAAAGGGGATGTTGATTGGTTTTTGATTAAGAAGGGCCTATAAGGTTATAGGGAGAAGGCAGGAAAATGGGATTGAGAGAGATAATAAATCAGTCATGACCAAATGGTGGATTAGACACAACAGACTTAATAGCCATATTCTGCTCCTTTGTCTTATGGTCTAACTATTTTGGGAATGCCTGGTGCTGTTTTTCATACAGTACTGAGCAAAAGTATAAGGCACATATATGTAGCTAAGGTTACAACAGACTTTCTGTTTTAGCACATGGCCTAGTGGATAAGGCATCAGGTCTAGTGATTTGAAGGTCACTGGTTCGAGCCTCAGCTGAGGCAGTGCGTTGTGTCCTTTAGCAAGACACTTAACAACACATTGCTCTGCGATGACACCGGTGCCAAGCTGCATGGATCCTAGTGCCCTTCCCTTGGACAACATCGGTAGCGTGGAGAGACGAAGGCTTGCAGCATGGGCAACTGCCTGTCTCCCATACAACCCTGCCCAGGCCTGCATCCTGGAAAACCTTCCAAGGCACAAATCCATGGTCTCACGAGACTAATGAATGCCTATATATTATTACTAAGACTTTTATAAAGTTCTGAATTTGTTAACAAAGAGCAGGGAGCGAGTTTATAAATCTGGCAGGAGCAAAGGATGTTGAGATTGGCACGGTTTGAGTATGAAAGGGGTGTGGAACAGATGGCAGAGAAAGAATGCCAGGCCGGGGGTGCTGCGGGTACAGACACACACAGCCCAGAGACACCAGGCAAGGTCATTTAATTCCAGACAACTGTTTTTGTTCATCACAGAATGCTCTCTGGTGCTTCCTGCTCCCTCCCCTCTCCCTTCCCCTTTTCCCAACCATGATTCTCCTCTCCCTGCCTTCTTCCCACTCTCAGTCCACAATAGAGACTCACATCAGAATCAGGTTTATCATCACTGGTTTAAAATGGTGCTACTGAAGGCGAGTGACAGCTTACAGGTGGCTAGAGAGGCAAGAGATTTGAATAAAAAACATTATTAATCACACCTTTTCTGAAGTAATTTGTGGTAACTATCACTGCAAACATTGAAGAGACAAGCGAAGGCAAAGCCAATTGAAGGGATAAGATGAGCTGGTGCATTGCAACAAAAATGCAGATGGAGTTGGAGTAAACAATTCGGAGAGGAGAATTGGAAGCAGAGGAGTTTCAATGCCCGTCCATCTAATCCAGGTATGAGGTTGAGTCGTTCTAAGTGGAGAGGTTTAGAACAGCTTTGGGCTGGGCAGCATGGTCTAGCCCAGAGCTTGGGTCCTAATTAGAAACATATTCCACTGGGCGTTTTAAATGCCGGCCTAGAGAGATTAGAAAGGCAGGGTGTCAGAACCAGAGATGAGTGTGACCAATTTCATGCTAGGGTGTGAGGCTGCCCTGGCTGCTGTGCTTTATGTCTGGGAACTTCATGCCGATCTGCCCCACGATTACGATGAACTGAGACTGAGGGTTTGGGCTCTCTCTGGGTTGCTCCAGGGATTCAGATCTGTGGAGACCAGCTCTCTGAGCATACTTAAAGCAGAATTTCTTGATTAGTAAGAGCTTTAAAAGTTATGGGGAGATGGCAGGAGAATAGGATTGAGAGGGATAATAAATCAGCAATGATGGAATGCCAGAGCAAATGTGATGGGCTGAATGGCCTACTCTGCTTCTATGTCTTACAATCTTTGGCCAAACGCATTCATGCTAATCTTTTTTGCCCATATACATGAATCCCACCTGATCTAAATTCTTCTATGCCTTGCTCTAGGTTCTAACCCTTCTTTTCCTTGTCCTTTTAACTGCCTGTCTAATAAATTCTTCAGCATACTTATTTTATTTGGCTTCGCTGTGTACTCTAGCAGTGAGTTTCCTGACCTCTTCACTTTTCAGACACCTTATTTTAGATTATAAAACATGTAGGAGATACGGATAAATTTGACCGCTTTACACAAAAATGGACACTTTTTCTCTAATTATGTTCTTTCTTGCCATAATTATGTATAATTCATCATTTTTGTGAATGTTGTTTATATAATATCATGTTGCAGCAAGTTTACACTTTGCACCTGTAAGTACAAGTCCCAGACACGGAGGTGCTGGAGCGGGCTAGCACCCACAGCTTCTACACCCTCCTACAGAAAGCCCAAGCCAGGTGGGCTGGCCATGTCGTCAGGATGTCTGACAGTTGACTACCAAAACAGCTGCTGTATGGACAGCTGAGCCAGGGCAAGCACTCAGTTGGAGGGCAGAAGAAACGTTTCAAAGACTGCCTCAAAGTGTCCCTCAAAGACCTCAGCATCAATCCCAGTAACTGGGAATCGCTCGCTCTGGACCACCCAACCTGGCGGAGCAGGACCACTAAAGGAGCGTATGCAGCAGAAATCAGATGCACCGCAGAGGCTCAGAGGAAACGGGCTGCGCGCAAGTCTCGAGCTACCTCCACTTCCACTGCAGCACCTACCCTCATGTGTCCCACATGTGGCGAGACCTTCAGGACCCGGATTAGCCTCACCAGTCACCTCCGGACCCACAGTCACAAACCCTGCACCTGACAGAAGTCGTGGTCGTCTTCAACTCCGAAGGATGAGCAACAACAACAACAAGTCCTTATATGTATGACAAGACAACAACCTCAATTTGATAAAAAAATATTGTAATTTCCAGTCCATTAATACAGAATCTTCGGTATGTTTTGATGGTGCATTGCATCTTTAATGTGATATTGAGAAGAAGAACTTTTTGAATATCATCTTCATGTAATCTCTTGCAGTAGTTGATCAGCATTGTGAGCTTTAATCCCTTTGAACAACCAAGTCTCCAGCACATGCAATGGAAATATCTGACTGATTCAGGCAGAGATTAACAGTGATATCTCAAGACTGAAGCGTCCATCTTGTAAAAGGACATTTTCAACAAGTAAAATACACAAAATGCTGGATGATGTCAGCAGGTCAAGCAGCATTCATGAAACTGAACGAACTGTCGACATTTTAGGCTGGGACCCTTCCTCTGGACACCTAGTGTTCACTTCCAAGTGACATTGATCCACTGGGTTCTCTCCAAGAAATCTCTCTCTAACCAGGTTTACAAAAAAATTGCCAGGACTCAAGAGATTGAGTTGTAGAGAGAGGTTACACAGGCTAGGATTGAGGAATAGGAGAATGAGAGGTGACCTTATAGAAGTGTATACAATTATGAAGAGCATATATAGGGTGAACACATATGGTCTTTTTGTTAGTTAGGAAATCAGAACCAGAGGACATAGATTTAAATTGAGAAGGCAAACCTGTAATAGGTACCAGAGGAGCTATATTTTCACCCAAAGGGTGGTCTATATATAAACTGCCAATGGAAATGGCTAAGCCAGGTACATTAGCAGTATTTAAAAGGAACTTGGAAAGATACACAGATATGAAAAGTTTAGCGGGATGTGAGCCAAAAGCAGCCCAAAAGGATTAGCTTATATTGGGATCTATGTCAATATGGACCAGTTGGACTGAAGGGTTTGTTTCTGTGACCTAAAACTCTATTACAGGCCCAGGCATATGGATAAGCTGGTGAAGAGTCCTTACATGGATTACTTCTGTCATTTCATGGTTTTTTAACTCCCTTCAAATAGCTCAAAGCCATTCTCAGATTCTGCCAATTCCTATTTCACTGCCATTTTCCCAGTGTCCAAGAAACTCCCTGAGGTTGCCAATAGCCAAGTTAATTTCACAGCAATAGCCAGAATCATTTAGCAAATTTGGCAGACTCTCGGATTATTTTCCATTTTGAACAACATCTCGGATCATGCTTCAGATACCAGCTCAATGATTTATTCCTCTTTAGAAATGTGAAAATGAAGGTCCTATAAATACCTGCAATAGGATTGAAATTCCTCACCAGATTTATGAATGGTTGAAACAATGGGATTAGAAGCCAAGTGTTAAGGCTTGCCAGTTATTGGCAGTCGGGAAAGTGTAGATGGATTCATTACATTCTTAAACAGCAATATTGACGCAAGTAAATGGGCAAAATTGTGAAAAATGGATGTAGTTGGATTTGAGATGATCTGTAAAAAACATAGCAAAACCAACAGTTTCCTTAAAAGCTTGAGAAGCTTGAAGCAGAATCTCGAAGGGATTTAGGATCAATGTAGAAAGACCTGTAAATACGCTGTACAACAAATTAACATGTTCTCAGTATTATTTATTTACTTTGTTTTATTTTTTATTTGCAAATCTTGCCTTCTTTTGGACATTAGCTGTTTGTCAGTCTGTGTTTATGTATAGTTTTTCATTAATTTGGTTGTCTTTCTTTAAGGTTGTTATAGCTCAGGTTGGTAATGTTTATAAGCTCCCATTATCTATTGGATGCTTCCAATAGTGTGTGTTTCAAATAGTCTCTGACAACCAAGACCAGTTCCTGGCCTTCATGTGTGGCTTAACTACTAAGCTTTGTGGAACTGTTTATACTGACAGGAGAAGGGGCAAAGGCAGGTTACTGGCACCTTAAAACCAGTCACTTAGGGTAGATGAGGCTCGTCAGCCATAGTTGGCAGCTCATAGAGGAGAAGGAACAGTCTGCCTTGTAGCTATACTCACCCCATGGGTAAGGTTTTGGGAATAAACCCCCGAGGGAAAAATCCGGTGCTGAAGTCCCTAAGGCAGTCCGACATTGTGTTCAATGCTGACTGGCAACTCCTGCAACACTTCTGGTACCAAACTGCGTCAGTTTCTGCCACTCCTTTGGGTTCATTAGATGCATGGAGAGGGGGAGCTTGCTACATGGGCAACAGCTCGCTCTCCATATTGTACTGCCCTAGCTTGAATATCTAGACAGCTAGGACGCAATACCCATGGTCAACTCTGACCAACATAGACTTCAGACTCAAACTTTTTGTCTTTATTATCCTGCAAGAAAATGATTCTCAAGGTAGTATAGGGTGCTATATATGAACTGTGCTAATAAATATACTTTGAATTTTGTCTTTAATCTTTAAAATAGTGTGGACAGGCTGCTTTCTGTTGTGAATAATATCTTGTTTCATGCTTCAGATTTAATAAAGATGAAATCTTAATCTCCCTAACTACCTCATTGTGGTCTTGCATTTTAATGTCCACAAACTCTGCACTTCCTTCATAACTATATTCTGAATTCTGTTATTGCCTTTCCCTTTGTATAATGTTAATGTACTTATGAATGGAATTATCTGTATGGTTAGCATTGTATCTCGGTACATGTGTCACCTTAGCATAGCGATTAATGCAACACTATTAAAGTGTTTGAATTTCAATTCCAACGCTGTCCATAAGGAGATTTTATGTTCTCCCCATGAACACTCCAGGTTCTGCAGTTTCCTCCCACAGTCCAAATACGTAAGGGTAAGTAAGTTAATTGGTCAATGTAAATTGTCCTGTGATTAGTCTACGTTGCTGGGTGGTGCGGTTTGTTGAGGCTGACAATGTTCATTCTGCACCTTATTGCTCAATCAATCAATCAATAAATAAATAAGTAGTATGATAATAATAAACCAATTGCCAATTCTGAGTTTAACTCCACACTATGTACTTCCAAAGCATTTTGCATCTTTCCCAGATTTCCAATACTTGGGATCATCCCTGTTCATTCCAATACCCAAGTTGTGCATATATCATGCCACTTTTTCCCCAAAATCTCTGAGGTTTAACTATTTCCTATTCTTGTCTTCTGTTCACTGCAGTCGGGCAAACCCAGTGGATGACCCCTTCACACCATCTCTCTTTCGATTCCAATCCATAGAGAAATTAAAATTCTATCCGTATATAAAAGATGGAAATTATTTTATGATGCAATTCTTTCCATTGAATAATGATTAAACTTGTAAAATTAAATCCCCCAAGGGGTCAATAAAAACAATTAGAATTCACATCTGGTCAACCTGCATATGAGGCTGCACATGATATAAATTTTGCTTTTATGAAACATAAATCCACTGACCCAGCATATGCAAAGCATAAAAAAGCAGAAGAAATGTGTTAACTGTTGCTTAGCTAAATGAGCAAATGACTTTGACTCTATTATCCTCTACTCCATTGGAATCAGAGAGACAAGGAATTAGAGAGCAGTGAAATAGGGCACTGGCCCATCATTCCACATTAGACAATGGGCACCCATCTGTTTTACAGACATCTTCTAATACTTGGCCTTTTGCCTTCTCAATTCAGATGCACTTTTCAAATGCTGTCAATGATACTCTCTCTGTCATCCTCTCCAGAAGTGAGTGCCAGGTATTCACAACTATCAAGGACATCTTGAAGAGTCAAGGAGACTTCTGAACTCCCTACTACCCCTTGAACACACTATGAAAACCCCAGTAGCATTATATTGTTGTATATTTAAATACATAGAGCATCTCCACTTCATCTTGTTCATCTACGGATTTTTAAAAATATCTATTTTGTGTTAATATTATTTTATGTTTTGTATGTGATACTGTGTTTTGTAGCTTGATCCTTGAGGAGCATTGTTTTGCTTAGCTGTATACAAGTGTACAGTTGAATGACAATAAACTTCAAATTGAGCTTAAGAAAGCAGCGTCCATCATTTATCCTTCAAGAAGGCAACATATAAAAGACTCTTGCCATCCGGAACATGACTGTTCTCATTATTACCATTGGGGAGGAGAAACAGGAGCCTGAAGACTCACTCTCAATAATTCAGTAACATCACATTCCCCTCTGCCATCAGATTTCTGAACAATCTATGAACGCAATACCTCATTATTCATTTTTGCATTAGTTTTTTAAAAAATTTTTGTCTTTGCATTGTATTGCTACCACAAAACAACAAATTTCTTGTAATTTAGATCTGTGATGATAAGCCTGATTCTGATTCTGAACAAAGACCCCTTAGAGTCTCTATAAATCTCCAGTTTTTACCTTAAATCTACATCCTATATTTAAAATTTCTTCTGATATCAGGATAAGGTTATGAAGTCTATCTTTCTGTACCCCTCATAAGAATATATTATTCTTAAAATCCTCATTAATCTCTTGTGCTAGAGGGAAAACTGACTTCGATTTCACCAGTTCCTCCTTAGAAGAGAAACGTTTCAATCCCAGAGAATCAAAGTTAAAAGTTCAAAGCAAATTTATCATTAAAGTTCATATATATCACCATATACTACACTGAGATTCATTTTCTTACAGGCTTTCAAATACAATAGGATCAATGAAAAATATACACATTGACAAAGGCTGCGAAACAACCAGTAAGCAAAGGAAGACAAACTGTGCAAATATGAAAAAAACGACATAAATAATTTCAGCGAGGCATTTGATAAGGTACTCCATGCAAGGCTTATTGTGTAAGTAAGGAGGCATGGGGCCAAGGGGACTTTGCTTCGTGGATCCAGAATTGGCTTGCCCACAGAAGGCAAATCGTGGTTGTAGACTGGTCATATTCTGCACAAAGCTCGATGACAAGTGGTGTGCCTCAGGGAACTGACCTGGGACCCTTTCTCTCCGTGATTTTTATAAATGACCTGGTTGAGGAAGTGGAGGTTTGGGTTAGTAAATTTGCTGATGACACAAAGGTTGTGTGTGTTGTCGATAGTGTGGAGGGCTGTCAGAGGTTTCAGTGGGACATTGATAGGATGCAAAACTGGGCTGAGAAGTGGCAGATGGGGTTCAACCCAGATAAGTGTGAGGTGGTTCATTTTGGTAGGTCAAGTATGATGGCAGAATATAGCATTAATGGTGAAACTCTTGACAGTGTTGGAGGATCAGATGGATTTTGGCGTCCAAGTCCAGAGGACACTCAAAGCTGCTACGCAGGTTGACTCTGTGAATTGAGTTCAAGAGCCAAGAGGTAATGTTAACCATAGAACAATAGAAGACTACAGCACAGTACAGGCCCTTTAGCCCTCCATGTTGTGCTGACCCATATAATCCTTAAAAAAATGTACTAAACCCGCACTACCCCATAACCCTCCATTTTTCTTTCATCCATGTGCCTGTCCAAGAGGCTCTTAAATACCCCTAATGTTTTAGCCTCCACCATCATCCCTGGCAAGTCATTCCAGGCACTCACAACCCTCTGTGTAAAAAAATTACCCCTGATGTCTCCCCTAAGCTTCCCTCCCTTAATTTGGTACATATGCCCTCTGGTATTTGCTATTGGTGCCCTGGGAAACAGGTACTGACTTTCCACCCTATCTATGCCTCTCATAATCTTGTAGACTCTATCGTCCCCTCTCATTCTTCTATGCTCCAAAGAGAAAAATCTCAGCTCTGCCAAACTTGTTTCATATGATTTGTTCTCCAAACCAGGCAACATCCTGGTAAATCTCCTCTGCACCCTCTCCATAGCTTCCACAACCTTCCTACCAGAAGGTGACCAGAATTGAACACAATGGTGGAACATATGTTGCAACTGTATCCTGGTCAGACCCCACTTGGAGTACTATGCTCAGTTCTGGCCACCTCAGTACAGAAAGGATGTGGGAACTGTAGAAGGGTGTAGAGCAATGCACACACAGTGCTGAAGGAACTCAACAAGTCAGGCAGTATATATGGAGAAGAGTAACAGTCAACACTTTGTGCTGAGGTCCTTCATCAGGACTAGAAAGGAAAGGGGAGAAAGCCAGATAGAATTTTGGGGGAAGGGAAGGAGTACAAGCTAGAAAGTGATAGATGAGATCAGGTCAGGGGGAAGGTGAGTTTGTGCTGGGGGGTGGGGGATGAATTAAGAAGATGTAAGGACAGAGCAATCTGATAGGAGAGGAGAGTGGACTATAGAAAAAAGGGAAAAGAGGGAGTTAAGGTGAGAAGAAGAGAAGAGGTAAGAGAGGAACCAGAATGGGGAATGGAAAAAAGGGCGAGGAGCAGAAATGACTAGATGTCAGAGAAATCAATGTTTATATCATCAGACTAGAGGCTACCAAGACTGAGTATGAGATATTGCTCTTTCAGCCTGAGTTTGGCCTCATTGTAGCAGTATAGGAGACCATGGGAATGGGAATGTGAAACCAAATTGAAATGTGTGGCCAGTGGAAGTCCATATCTTGTGGTGGAAGGAGCAAAGGTGCTCAACAAAGTGGGCCCCACTTGACATTCTGAGTTAAGCAGCTGGAAGGAGATAGGTGGAAGAGCAAAGAGCTGAAAAAGAAGGAATCAGATAAGAGAGGACAGTGGACATTGTCTCTCTCTAAAGCAGAGGAGACTTCTCCTGGAGCACAAGATACAAAAGAGAAAAAAATATATATTGAGAGCTCTTCCTTGAGTATGACTGAATTATAAAGGAGATGTGCAAACTATGAAACAAATTAGGTCATAATTTGCTGTTTGAGTTAAATACACAATTATATACCTGATGAACTTGCTTTAGAAGAATGCTTCTATCAAAGTCAACACACTTTATAACATGTGCACACAATGCAATTGTTCCCCTGTATGCTTGTTTCCTGGCTTGTTCAAAGGATTGGCAAGTGGCAATTTTAACATTGATTAATGATGACTTTGTCTCACGCTGAGAACAAACGACTTCCTTCATTAATAATTGGAATAAATAATTCAACCATCAGACAAGGTCTTTATAGCAGTGTTCATCCTCAATTAGATTGTATTTTTCAATTTCATTTTCTTGCAAATGTAACATTGCTGCCTATTGAATACATGTAAACCCAGTAAGAATTTTATTGTTGTTTAAATACATAATACACTGACAAAAACATAGCTAGAAACAAAAAGAATGCAATTCAATGGTTGAATTTGATATCAGAAAATGTATACATTATATAGCCTGAAGTTCTTACTATTCACAGACAACATGAAACAGAAGAAAAAGACCCAAGGAATGAATGACAGAAAATTTTAGAATCCCAAAGCTCCCCCTCCCACACACAAGCAGCAGCATACCATCTCCCCCTCAGTCCCTTGCTCCAGCAAAAGCATCAACACCCCCACCACCCACCATGTAAGCAATAGAAAAGCCCCCAGAGACCGTAAGTCACAAGGTATGGTTTGTGTGGTCTTTCGTTGATTCGATTATGGATTTATCTATTATGGACTTATTGAGTATGCTCACAAGAAAATGAATCTCAGGGTTGTATATTGTAACATAAAAGTACTTTGATAATAAATTTACTTTGAACTTTGACGGCATCTCAAGAGAAGATGCTTGCAAAGGAGACTTGATGGGTCAAATGGCCGAATTTTGCTCCGCCAGCATATCTTATCTCTTCTGGGAAAGTTATCAGCCCTAACAAGGAGTAAAATCTAAACACTCAGCAGATTCCATCTTCAACATTCAAGCTATCCATTCCCTTAAGGAATTGGAATAATCTCTCTCCTGAGTCTCCTTGTCCCAAGAATTAATAATCTCTCATTCCACTTTCCTCCTCAGAGATTGCACGGTGTCAACCAAATGAAGGAGGAAGAGATCAGCTTACAGAGCCAGTATCTGAAAAAACAGTAGAACTGATTCTAGCAATGCTAATGTCCCCAACATAATATTTTTGGAGTATTTTTCTGACTTTTTAATTGGGAATTAGTCATTGATATATTATTGTCTCATGTAGTAAGGTACCTTTGTATGCCATCCGTACAGATCATTTCATCACACCAGTGCAATGAGGTAGAGCAAGGAAAACAATATCAGAATGCACCATATGGGGTTACAGTAACAGAGAAAGTTCCCATAATAGTGTAGTGGCTTCTGCAACAAAGTGAGTGGTCCAGGATTTGAATCTGGCTCACCTCTTGCACGCTTTCCATCCACGCTGGGCCAGGCATTGAGCTAGAAACTCGGCCGCATAAAAAAACAGATGCTAAAGAAATGGGAAGGTTGCTGCCTGATTCACTGTAAGGTGCAGAGAGGAACAACAAACAACAGAGAGAGCACAGTGCAGGTAGACAATAATTCACAATGCCACAACAGGTTAGGTTGTGAGGTCAGGAGATCATCTTATCGTACAAGAGGTCTGTTCAATAGTCTTATGCAGCAGTATCCTTGAGCTTGGAAGTATATGTTTTCTTGCTTTCGTATCTTCTACCTGCTGGATGGTGGGGTGGAGACACATCTTTACCAAAGAAGGTGTCAAGCACTCCTTCCCTCCGCTAACCTGCAGGTCACCCTTGGGCAAGGTGTAGCACCTGCTTAGTCCTCCAGATCAGGGTCACATGAAGCCATAGGAACAGGTGGTGGATGGTCCTATGAGAAGTTGGTGCATATCACAAGTCCTGGTTACGCGACCTCTGATGCTAGGCAATCTCCGAAGTGTATTGATAATGACTGGGGTCATTCATCTTGTAAAGACACTGCCCAGAAGAAAGCAACGACAAACCACTTTTCTACAGAAGGCCAACCTAGAACAATCATGGTTATGAGACCACGATGGCCTATGTCTGATAACACAGCACGTAATGATGATGACTTGATGGAAGAGGGGAGAAGAGAGAATGCCCAGGGTGCTTGTGGTCTTTGATGATGTTGGCTACTTTGCCGAGGCCGTGAGGAATATAGACTGAGACTGTGGAGAGAAGGCTGCTTCTTGTGATGTGCTGAGCCATGTCCACAACACTCTGCAATCTTGGGCAGAGTGGATGCCATACCAATCTATTATTCCGCCATATTTTGTTGACTGGCTTCAGCCACCTTGTACAAAGACAAGACAAAGAAATAATAAAAAAATAATTAACAGTTAAATACAGAGAGATAAATATTAGAATGTGCCAGGTTGGATAATTTGGCGAGCATCTGAGAATTCTTAGAGGAAGCCTATACATAAATTACTTGCTGGATTTCAATACAAAACAGCAATTTCAAAGACAAAGTGCTGGAGGAACTTAGCAAATCGGGCAGCATCTATGGAGAGGAATAAATGGTTGGGGCAGAAGCCAGAATAAGTAGATGAGGAGGAGGGGATGGAATACAAGCTGGCAGGTGATAAATGAGACCAAGTGGGAAGGCACGCTAAGTAGTTGGGGAACGGTGAATGGTGTCAGAAGCTGGGAGGGTTCCCAGAAGCTGCCTGTCTGTAATCTCTGCCGCTCGCAGACCCTTTGACCAGGTGCTCAACCAAACATTTTGCCTAAGGGTGTTCTGGGGGAGTCCACAAGTGTCACCAAACATTTCAATGCCAACATTCCATGCCAACAATTCTTGGCAGACCAACACAGAGCACAACAAGCAACAGAACAACAACAGCAAAACAAGCTCCATTCCTCCCTCCACTCACTCACCTACACACATGCACAGTCCTCTAACCCCAGGACAGGTTGCCTCCAGCTTCCAGCAGACTCAGACTCACAGACATTGGGACATGAGTTCACTTCTGAATCTCCCCTACACCCTCTCCACCACTTTCATATCCTTGATCTTCAGGGCAAGATAATCTTCAACTTTCCACTCCTGCAGGATAATTTAGCATCTTATTTAAAATGCAACCCATTAATTATATTAATGCTTTGGGATAATGATTCCATATCAGTAATGATCCTCAAGTGAAGCTTGATTCTATACAGTAAACACGAGGAAATCTGCAAATGCTGAAAATTCAAACAACAACACACACAAAATGCTGGTGGAACACAGCAGGCCAGGCAGCATCGATAGGGAGAAGCGCTGTTGATGTTTCGGGCCAAGACCCTTCAGCCCAAAACGTCGACAGCGCTTCTCCCCTAGATGCTGCCTGGCCTGCTGTGTTCCACCAGCATTTTGTGTGTTCTATACAGTAAAGATTTGTTTCATCTTGGAACTTTCTGTGTGTGAATGTTGTGGAGAATGTTGCCATAAGTAATTGGGAAAAGTTAAATATGATAGGATTTCTCCTCCAGTGTAGGACAATGAAGGGAGATTTGATAGAGGGATACAAAGTTATGAGGCGTATAGTTAGTTCAAAGTACAAAGTAAATCTTTTATCAAAGTACATGCAGTATATGTCAACATACTCTACCCTGAGATTCATTTTTCTCTTGAGTAATCAAATTAATTACCAAGAAACATAATGCAAGTCACTTTTTTTGACTGAGGTTGGGTGAGCCTAGAGCTAGAGGTCACGGGTTAAGGGTGAAAGGTGAAATCCTTAAGTGGAACATGAAGGGGATCTTCTTCACTCAGACAGTGGTGAGAGTGTGGCCTGTGCTGCCTGTGGTACTGATGAATGTGGGTTTGATTTCAATATTTAAGATAAATTTGGATAGGGCATGGATGGGTGGGGTAGAGAGGATAATTTTCTCTATGCAGGTCAATGGGCCTAGGCAGATTAACGGTTCAGCATGGACTAGATTGTCCAGCGGGCCTGATTCTGTGCTATAGTATTTGATGACTCTATGATTATAAGTATTTAATGTGAGGTTTTTAAGCATTAGGGTGGGTCTATTACTGCAGAATGATTGCACAGCAAAGTTTAACTCTTACCAAGTCAATCCAGCAGGGCTTGAAGGCATGTCTCTTGTCATTCTGAGGACATCGTGTACTTTTCTTGTCAGGAAAGGACTTGTCACTGTATGGATTAACCATTTTAGGATTGTGCAGTTATAGATGTGTCAAACAATATTCAGATTTGACATACAAAAAACAAAGTGTGCTGTTGTCTGTCTACGTAGTGACAAGGCAATCTCTCTCCACACTGCAGTGGTTTTCTAAGAGGCCTTCTCACTGATAATCTTCTTTCATTTATCACATTTGTCGCTGTTGAACCACCCTCCAGGAATTATCAGCAATAGGACCCCCTGCCTAATCCCTCTCACATAACATGTCCTCAACTATCCAAAAGAAATGGTGATGAGACAGATTAAATTCAAAGCTGAAATGGCTTGATGTGAAGGGAATGAAATCTGGGACACTCTCACTGTGGAAAGGGGATTGAGAAATCACCAAGATTTCCATTCCTTTGGTTTCCTGATCTTTATCCAAATCCTATTGATTTGCTGAGTACTTTGAGATTATAATGAAAGCTGTTCTTATCTTCAGTCTCATCCTGGAAATTGAGACAAGAAAGTAAGTCATTAGTAAGATTCAACAGCATGAACGTTTGGATCCTGAGAAGGCCTCTTCACTCCTTGCTCATCATTCAGTCAATAGATATACATTATACCTCTATCCACCCACCCACATCGCGAATGAAAGCAATGTTTGGACAATGATTTAAGTGTTAGGCCAAATCAGAAAAGTCAGATACAAGCCAGTTCAAGGTGCCAGGATCGAGGCTCCAGGGTATATCACAGTGACTGAACCTGATGAATGGATAACAATTTAGGCATAGGGCCAGATTGAAAAGGTCAGGGTGTCGGGGCCCGAGGTGAGGGACAGTCCAGGCAGCTCACTACTCCATGTTTTTTACTCAGCTCTGCACTGAAATAAGAGTCCATAGACAAACGTTTTTGTGGTCTTCAGTTCAGAACACTATTGCTTGTGTTGATTATTCGTATGGTTTCTTTTCTCTGCACATTGATTGTTTGATGGTCATGTTTGGGGTGTCATTGTTTCATGCCTGCCTGTTAGGAGATGAATCTCAAGGTTGTATAATGTATACATATTTTGATAATAAATGTACTTTGAACTTTGAACATCCCAGGTCAATCGACTCTTGCAAATTTCTACAGATGTAAGGTAGATAGTTTTCTGACTGGTCCAGAATGGAGACACAGGATCTCAAGAAGCTGTAATTGGAAATCACAGGTTAAAGGTGAAAAGTGAAATGTTTAAGGGGAACATAAGGGGGAACTTCTCCACTCAGAAGGTGATGATGTTTGTAGACTTGGCCAGTTCCATCAAAGGCCTCCCTTCCATTGAGGACATCTTCAAAAGGCAGTACCTCAAGAAAGAGTCATCAGTAAAGACCCTGTCCATTCTGGATATGCCTTCTTCCCAAAACTACCAACTGGGATGAGGAACTGGAGCCTGAAGAGCTACACTCAATAATTCAGGAACAGCTTCTTCTTCTCTGCCATCAGATTTCTGAATGGTCCATGAACTCATAAACACTATGTCATTATTTATTTTCATTGTATTATTTATTTTTGTAATTTTTGTTAATTTTCTTATCGTTGCACTTCACTGCTGTTGTAAAACTACAATTTTCACATTATATAAGTCAGTAATAATAGATTTGAATCTGAACACAAGAGATCCTGCAAATGCTGGAAATCTCGTGTAACACACATAAAATGCTGGGGGAACTCAGCATTTGAATCTGATTCTGATTCTGATACTAACAAACCTTCAGTAAGTATTTGTATCTTTGTATTTGTATTTGCATCATTAGGCTCAACAACAACTTCAGCCCTGCTGTAATCAGACTCTTAAATTAACCTCTTGTATGTTAAAGTTAAACTCTTGTCCTCATAATTCAGGTTTACGGTGTGTTCTAGTTCTTTTTTGTGTTGCTACTTTTGGACGATTTTTGAATCAGGGTTGCACTCAGCGATTCAGGTAATGAATACTGAGCTCAAGTAAAATACGCCTTTTGATTTTATGTTTTATATTCCGTGTTTTTGCTCTTTGTTACAGTTAGCGGGATTTCTGCATGGTGGAAGGGATGGGGGGGTTTGAATAGTTCTTTTTCATGGCTGTCTATGGGGAAGACGAATGTCAGGGATAAGTATGCTGCATACATACTTTGACAATAAATGTACTTTAAATATTTGAATAATCTACCTCATAATGGTCCTTGCACATGATTGTCTACCGGCCTTGCACTTTCTCTGGAACAGAAGCACTTTATTCTGCATTCTGTTTTTGCTTTTCCCTTGTACTACCTCAAAGTACTTATGCCTTGAAATAATCTATAGGGATTGCTTGCAAAACTAAGTCTTCCATTGTACCTCGATGGATGTGACAATAATAAAATAATATCCTCTCTCAGACTGCACAACCTGTCATCCCTGTTCCCCCACTTCACAGACCCTCCTCTTATCTTCTCCAAGCATCCCCCAGTTGTTCTCTTTGTCGTGTATTTTATTTTACTTTGTTTATTGATACAGTATGGGTAGCGGAGTGGGGATATGCCTCTACCAAAGGAAGTGCAAGGAGCTCCTTCCCTTTCCATTGTGCAGGAGATACACAAACTTACTGAAGGTGTGTTAGTATCAGTATCAGAATCCGGTTGTGTGTGTTTCTCTGGATTTCCAGCATCTGTAGAATCTCTTGTGTTCAGATTCAGATTTATTAACACTGACTTATATAATGTGAAAATTGTTGTTTTACAGCAGCAGTAAAGTGCAAAGACATGAAAATATTATGAATTACAAAATTAAATAGTAAAATTTAAAAAATGATGAAGTTGCCCCTTAGGTCCCATATTATTTCTTGGTCCATGGCATAAAAATGTTGGGAATGCCTGCTATAAACTTTACTTCTACCCATGTATACGTAAATGTCTTTTAAATGCACCTAACTCAACTATTTCCTCTGCCAGCTCATTCCATATATGGACTATTCCCTGTGGGGAAAAAGTTGCCCCCTAGGTTCTTATTAGATCTTCCCATTCTCATCTTAAACCTATTACTTCTAATTTTTTGATTCCTCAACCCTAGTTAAAAAAGACAGTGTGCATTCACCTTATTTATGTATCTGATTATGTACAACAGACCTCTATAAGGTCACCACTTATTTTCCTATGCTCTAATCATAATCTGTCCAAATTTACACTTTAGCCCAATCCTTTGAGTACCACACCCTTGTAAATGTTTTCTGCACTTCTTCCATCATAATGGAATTTTTCCTGAAACAGATTGTCCAAAACTGAACACAATACCCCAAGTACAGACTCAATAACAAATTTCACAACACGTACCAGTCATATTAAACATGATTCTGATTCTGACAATGTCTCAACTGAAGAAGACTTGCTTTCTTGCCCACCCTGTCTACTTGTGACGCCACTTTCACTAACTTCAGTTCCTTGACTGGAAAAAGTATATTGTCATTTGCAAAGTATGGTGAGGTACAGGTACAAAGAAAAATCTCCTTGCAGCAGCATCACAGGAATGTAGGTACAGACAACACACAAATTATCCAAGAACATGATTGAAATAATTGTATGCAAAATAAGACACTAGGGCAAAAAAAAAACAGACTTAGGCAAGTCCATGGCTGTGTAAGAGGTGGCCTGTTGTGTTCCATTGCTGAAGAAGTGTAAGGGTTGTGCAGATTTGCAAGGGTTGGTTTAAGGGACTTTTAGTGTAGGGAAATAGCTGTTCATAGTTCAAAATAAATTTATTGTCAAAGTATCTACATGGCACCATATACAACTCTGAAATTCATCTTCTTTCAGGATTTCACATTAGAACAAATATTACAGCAGAATCAATGAAATTCTGCACATAAAGACTGACAAACAACCAATGTGCAAAAGAAGACAAACTGCAAGTACTAAAAGAAACACATAATAATAATGTGAAGAGGAAAAAAAAAACACACACACAACTAAACTTACATGGAAGCATAATCCAGAAAAATGAAGAAATTATCACTATAAAAGAAAAGGTTAACCAATGGAAGAGCATGACCACCCATGGAACACACCCCTGTGATCTGAACAGATTAGATATTGGCAAGGAAGTGTCGAACACCTGGCTCAGAGTTGAAAACCGCTTCCCAGAAACAGGGGCTTCCTTGTGGCAATACAGGACCAGGAGGTAACACAAACAAATATCAAAAATACATAATAAAAGACCAACAAATTCAAGATGATAAATGCAAAAAAATGCCAAGTGAAACCAGAAGCAATCTAACACATTACAAGATCCTGCAGCAGTATAATTTAATCTGATTACTTACACAGGCATAATCAAGTGGCAAACGTCATTCACCAATATCTTGTTTTAAAGTACAAGCTCATAAAAGACACATACCTTATTATAAATACAACCCTGATCCAGCTTTAGAGTCAGGATTATTATGACCAATCAATTATTACAGATAGGACAATCAATAATAACCATCCAGATGTAATATTATGGGATAAACAAACAAGAATAATTTACTTAATAGATATAGCCATTACAAACACACATAATATGTAGATATCAATAAGCAGAAAACACCAGAAATGTGCTGAATTAATTCAGAAATTGGAAGACTATGGAACATGAACAGCAGATACATTGTCCCAATAATAATAACAGCAGTCGGTATCATCCTAAAGGCACTACACAATAGATTCAAGATTTAAATATTCAAAGTACATTTCAATAAGTTTCAGTGGGTACATTTAATGTCAGAGAAATATATACAATATCCATCCTGAAATTCTTTTTCTTTGCAAATGTCCACGAAAGTCGAATGACCCAAAGAATGAATGAGAGTTAAATGTTGGAACCCCAAAGCCCACCCCAGCTCCCCACTCCCACGCAGAAGCAGCAGCAAAGCAATAATTCCCCGTCCCACCAGCAAAAAGCATCAGCAACCCCCACCAAGCAGTCAAGTGTGCAGAAAAGCATCAATAAAGACACAGACTTGCAGTACCCCAAAGACTACTCGTTCACGCGGTAATTCAACAAACCACAGGCACTCTCTCTCCGTACTAAGGGAAAAAGAGGTATCCCCGTTTCACAGCGAGAGGGGAGACATAACAAAACAACTCGCTGACTTATGGTGTTAAAGGTCTGTTGCGTCACTTTTTCCGAGCACCATGCCCAAGGATCTCGGGTCCCTGGCACACAGCCAGCTCACTGCTTTTGATCTTCCGTGTACTCCCACAATACACCAGTCTTCTGTGGCGGCACCGACCTTGAATCCGCCTGCATGAAAATAAGGCACGCTGAAGGTGCACTACCCTTTCAAGCTGCATCCTTGGCATATTGAAAAGTGGCTGCTTGTGAGGCCCTGAGAGTGGGTCGCATTCACACAAAGAACTGAAGTCAGACTGTAACTCCAGGTCAGTGTTCAAAAGAACACTGGAAAGGAAAAAAAAAGAACTTAAAGATAGAAATATCAAAGAATGTATCAATTATACAGCCTTAATATTTGATTGCCTACAGGCAGCTATAAAGCAAGAAGAACCCAATTTAAAAAAAAAGAACGACCATAACCACTGCACAGGGAAAACAGGAGGAAAACTCACACACACATCATGCGAACAATAGAAGCAAATAACAGCATTCCAAACCATATTGAGTCCTTAGATCTGCTCCACAGAGCAGCTGGAATAGGCCCTAGTCTCGATCACCATTCATCAGATTAGCAGGGCAAAAAATGCTGCCCCATCTGCAGAGACAGCAGTCACCGGATCAGTTCACAGATGACACAACTGTGGCTAACAAGAAAACTCAAAGCCAAAGAAAGGCCATACAATAGATTAAACATTACTGGAAAGTTAGAGAAATGGGAAGCTTTTAAAAACAAGCAGAAGGCAACATGAGAATAGGTTAAGTGAACTCAGTCTTTTTTTCCCTTGGAGCGACGGAGGATGAGAGGTGTATAAGATGATGAGAGACATTGATTGTGTGGATAGTCAGAGGTTTTATCCCAGAGCTGAAATGGCTAGCATGAGAGGACACAGTTTTAAAGTGCTTGGAAGTAGGTACAGAGGAGATGTTAGGGGTAAGTTTATAACACAGGAAGTGATGAGTGCATGGAATGGGCTGCTGGTGATGGTGGTTTAGGCAAATATGATAGGGTCTTTTAAGAGACTCCTGGATAGATACGTGGAGCTTAGAAAAATAGATAACCCTAGGTAATTTCTAAGGTAAGGACATGTTCAGCACAGCTTTGTGGGCTGAAGGGCCTGTATTGAGCTGTAGGTTTTCTATGTTTCTAAAAAGTCATTAAGAAGGTAAGCTAGCCAATAGTACTAAAGAGGATATCAAAAGTTTCTTCAGATACATAAAGTGTAAAGGAAAGGCGAGAGTGGATATTGGACTGCAGGAAATCAATGCTGAAAGAGTCATAATGAGGACAACAAAATGGCAGATAAGCTGAAAAATATTTTGCATCAGTCTTCACTGTAGAAGACACTACCCTTACGGTGGAAGTTCTGGGTGTCAGAGGTCATGAAGTGTGTGAAGTTACCATACCTAGACAGAAAATTCTTGGGAAACTGAAAGGTCTTAAGGTAAATAAGTCACCTGGACTTGATGGGGTAAACTCCAGGGTTCTGAAAAAGGGGGCTGAAGAGATTGTGGAGGTATTAGTAATGATCTTTCAAGAATCACTAGATTCAGAAATAGTTCCAGAGAAGACAGGAATGTTACAAATTTCACGCCACTCTTCAAGAATGGAGCAAGGCAGAAGAAAGGAAACTATGGTCTAGTTCAGGGGTCGGCAACCCGCGGCTCTGGAGCCGCATGCGACTCTTTCATCTCTGTGCTGCGGCTCCCCGTGGTTTGTTAGTTTTTGAAATGTAATTCAAAATTTGAAGATTATGGTGATCTTGTACAATCTAAAAACGTTGTGGAAACCCCATTTCCTGGCACATCCGAACGGCTCACAATTAGCCACCATTCCGACTAAGGGAGATAGCCTACGGGGGTTTGTGAGTACGTGTCTTTTGGAGCATCCGCGCCCACGGGGACGGGTTGAGGGAGGCTTTAAAGCAAGGCTGTTTAGTTCGAATAAAGTTACCTTTGACTGCAGTGTCTTTATTTTAGCACTGCGTGTAGCACACCGCTACAACGTGTTTTTTATCGCTATTAATATACATCACCACTGCCAATGCCTGACACCCGCCAGTGCGCACTTTCTTTTAATTCTTCGATCCAAGGTAGGCTAACTATGGAGTAATCTTCAACCCAACGTCTTTTTTTCAGAGTTCAAAATGTTTTTGTTGCATGCAGAAATGTAATTTTGTTTTCTCTGCAGGAGTTCATCAATTTCATAAATGCAACACATTATAGTTTGTTTATACATAGCATAAAGGCAAAGAAAAACCCGTTGTATGCAGTGTTATTTCATTTTAAATGTCAAATGGGTTTTGTGGCTCCCAGTGTTTTCTTTTCTATATGGGAAAAGAAATATGGGAAATGGGTCCATATTGGCTCTTTCAGTGGTAAACGTTGCCGACCCCTGGTCTAGTTAGTCTGTGGTTGGGAAGATGTTGGAGTCAATAATTAAGGATGAGGATAATCATTCCCAGGTTCCAATAACTACACACACTTGCTTTCCATCAGAAAATGCAGGATAAAGACCCTGTGACCACAACAAGGGCCTGCCAGTTTGTTGGTTGACTTCAGTGTGAGTAACCTTGTTTCATGTTTCTTAGGATGGTCAGTTCTAAGTCTAGCATCACTCCTAGATTCTCTCCTGGATACTGATTCCACGCTTGCTATGTCAATAATGCCTCCCGACTGCCTCCATGCCGTGTTCTGCACTTGGGTTCGTCCACCGCCGCGCTCCTGTAACAGAGGCAGTATTCCCTAAAGGTTAATTTGCAGGTTGAGTGTGTGGTGAGGAAGGCAAATGCAATGTTAGCATTCGTTTCAAGAGGACTAAAGTATTAAAACAAGGATGTAATGTTGAAAATTTATAAAGTACTGGTGAGGCCTCTCTTGGAGTATTCTGAGCAGTTTTTGGCTCCTTATCTTGGAAAGCATATGCTGAAACTGGAGAAAGTTCAAAGAAATTCATGAATATGATTCCAGGATTGAATGGCTTGTTATTTGAAGAGCATTTGATGGCCCTGGGCCAATATTCAATGGAATTCAGAAGAATGAGGAGTGACCTCATTGAAAGCTATCGAATGGTATAAGGCTTTGATAGGTTAGATGTGGAGAGGATGTTTCCTATGGTGGGAGAATATAAGACCAGATGACACAACCTTAAAATAGAGGGGCATCCTTTTACAATGGAGATGAGGAGGAATTTCTTCAGATAGAGAGTGGTGAATCTGCCAAATTATTTGCCACAGGCAGCTTTGGAGGCCAAATCTTTATGGATTTTTAAAGCAGACGTTGGTTTTTGATTGGTCAGGGCATGACAGGATATAGGAGGAAGGCAGGAGATTGGGGTTGACAAGAAAATTGTATCAGCCATGATGAAATAGCAGAACAGACTCAATCGGCCAAATGGACTAATTCTGCTCCTATATCTTATGGTCTTATATCACCATCTTTCTAATTCCCTCCATAGATGCTACCTGACTTGCTGAGTTCTTCAAGGATTTTGTATATGTAATTCTTCTCATGTTATTTTGTGTCTGTGGTGGAGTGCACTTGATAAACACACCCTTTGACCCTTGACACATGCATTCACACATGTACAAACAGTGCCTTGAAATTTTGCTGTAGTTGAGATAAGCGTACCCACTTCAGTATCTTCTCTGGTATATTCTCATAATTAACCCCCTGTACATTGACATTTCTACACACATTCAGAGTCAGACACCAAAATCATTTTACATTTGTACTTTAAGTTTGTGATTATGCTGAGCGATCTGCTGTTTTGTGCTGTCATCTCCCGGCAGTTCTTTGGCATTCACTGGGTCCTAAACCAAGCTGATGCATTCAGGTTGGCCTTATGGTGCCTTTCCCTCCAAACATCGTGGAATATTGTATTTTTTTATTAATGGGGATATGTATATATGTTGATTCTATTTAATGTAGGTGTTTCTGTTTATTTTGTAATTTGATTGTAACTACATTGTGGATGTGCATCATATTCTAATTCATGCGTAGTCTTAAGTTAACTTTTTTTCTTAATTAAAAATGGTACTGTATATCCTAGTGCCTATACAAGGTGCTTCACCCTCAGTGAGACAGAGATAGGGTCTAGCAAGAGTTCACACTGGACAAGAACAAGTATGGATCTATTATTGTGCTTCCTTGTAAATATTGGCAAATTATTTTCACTCATTTTTGCAAGTTTGCTTTTTGATGCACCAATATCACCCTTAAACTAAAGTGCTACCCAACTTCAGCCATTTTTCTTTGGTAAAATTAAAGGTCATAGCCCATGTTTTTAATTGTGCCAAATATCTCTCCTCAAATGTGCACTGGAACATTTTACTGTGCAGGACATGTTACATAATGTGGGAGGAAACTGAAGCACCTGGAACAAACCCACACATTCATGTGAGGACTTATAAACTTACAGGGAATAGTTGAACTGAATGAGATTGCTGGCGATGTAATGTAGTGCAGGCACAAAATGATGTGGTTATTGTACTGGACGCATGTGGAATTGTGAAGTGACCTGGATGACCCCCCACCATCCTGGACTCACTCTCTTTCCTCTACTGCCATTAGGCAGGAAGCCCAGGAGGTATTGGTTCTGCACTACCACGTTCAGGAGCAGCTATTGCTGTACAACCATCAACCTCCTGACAAGTGTGGATAACTTCACTCAGCACAACTCTGAACTGATCACAGAACCTGCAGACTCACTTTGAAGGTCTTCACAACTCATGAGTTACAACTCATGTTCTCAGTATTATTTATTTGCACAATTTGTCTTCTTTTGCACACCGCTTGTGTGTCAGTCTTTGCAAGAAAATGAATCTCAAGTTAGCATATGGTAATATAAATGTACTTTGATAATAAACTTACTTTGACTTTGACTTGGACTTTGGGAGCCTTAAGTCACAAAAGCCCTATCTGAAGCACAGGAGTGCAGCACCACCTAGCCACTCACATGTCACCTCTGCAACAGCAGCTTAGCAGTTAGTGTATTACATTGCCAGTGATCTGGTTCAGTTCCACTGTTCGCTGTAAGGAGTTTGCACATCCTCTTCGTGAATGTGTGGGTTTGCGTGGGGTGCCCTAGTTTCCTCCCACATTCCGAAGACGTAACCCTTGAACAAATCCTTGACTCTACTCTTGCACCTGTTTTGTAACCTCTTCTTGTACCAGAACCCATAACCTAGTACTTGACACAGAACCTAGAACCGGTACAATTCGCTGTGAGGAGTTTGTATGTCCTCCTCATGGACATTTTGCTTTCCTCCGGGTATTCCAGTTTCCTCCCACAGGATGGTAAGCTAATTGGTCATTGTAAATTGTCCTTTGATTAGAATAGGGTTAAATTGGGGGTTGGTGGGCAGCTTGAAGGAACAGAATCCACACTGTATCTCAATAAATAAAAGAATAAAAGTAATCTTCTATGCCTTGAGGCTCTGGTTATTGGTTGGAAATGTATGGGAAACTGAGGATCGTGGTGACCTTCCAACCCACCCACCTTTCTTCACCTGTCACCTGCCAGCTTGTCCGCTGACCATCCCCCTTACCTTCTTATTCTGGTTTCTGCCCCATTACTTTCCAGATTCCAGACTGTTTCATGCCATTTCCAATATTCAAGCATAAATATTTGTTACTCCAGCTATGATACAGCACAAAAAATACACTAAAAGATAAGTTATTACCACTGTCATTGGTTGAAACAAAGGTGGTGATGAATCGACATATGGGAGGGAGATTGAAAATCTGGTTGAGTGGTGTCATACCAACAACTTCTCACTCAATGTCAGCAAGACCAAGGAGCTGATTATTGACTTCAGGAGGAGGAAACTGGAGGCCCATGCATCAGTCCTTATTTAGGACATGCAGACTGAGCCTAAAGAGCAAGGCTCCAGAGATCAAGATAGCTAAGAGGTGGTTGTGTGAGGCAGAGGAACAGTCACAGGATTGCCTTGAATCAGTGGACTGGGGCCATGTCTAAGAACTCATCTGAGGACCTGAATGACTGCACCAGGGTCATTACAGACTTTATTAAAACAGTTGTGTGTAGTGCATCCTCAAGAAATCACTCAGGGTTTTCTCACTTCAGAAGTCCTGAATGAACAATGAAATCCAGAATTTACTGAGAGCCAGATCAGAGGCAGTCAAGTCTGGAGATCAAGAATACTATGAGAGGTGCAGGAATTATTTCTGGAAAACCATCTCTTGGGCAAAATGGAGATTCTGGACTAGACAGAATCAATGAGGGATGTTTGACAGCTGTAGCAGAGTTTTAATGCCGTAACCTCCTAACAAGTTAATTCTTGCAACATAGGGGGCAGCAGAGCTTTGTTTCCAAATCAGCTCAATGCCTTCTATGCTCACTTTGATCACTAGAACAGGGTGAAACCATCCTGCACCCCCATGTCTCCCAATGAACCTTTGAGAGTACCTGAAGATGACATGTGGGCTGCTTTCCAGTGAGTGAATCCAAGGAAGGTATCCAGTCCGGATGGAATACCTGGCCAAGTACTGAAGACCTGTCCCAACCAACTGACTGGTGATTTCATGGATATCTTCAACCTCTTGCTCCGGTAGTTTGTGGTACCCAAGTACTTCACGCATGCTTCAATTGTACTGGTGCCCAAGAAGAGCGTGGTAATCTGCATAAGTGATTATCACCCAGTTTCACCTACATCCACTGTGATGAAGTGTTTTGAGAGGTTGGTGTTGAAGTATATCAGCTCCTATCTGATTGGCGACTTGGATCCACTCCAATTCACCTACCAAAACAACAGGTCTGATGCTATTGTTGGCTCCTGACACAACCCTGGAACATCTGGATGGCAAAAACACATACATCAGGATGTTCTTTATCAATTATAGATCAGCATTTAACACCATCTCCTCAAAACTAATCAGTAAATATCTGGACCTCTATTCACTCTTGTGCAATTGGATCCTAGATTCCTTCACTTGAGGACCCCAATCAGTTCGGATCGGCAAAACACCTCCTCCACAATCTCCATCAGCACAGGAACACCGGTAACTGCTTACAGTTTACAGATCCTGTTTACAGCTCCTGTTCTTTAGATTTGATAAGTGTGCCTGCAGTAAAAAAAAAACGTGTGTGGTCACATGTATGAACTCTGATAGTATATTTTACTTTCAAATTTGAGGTGGAGAAGGGTCTCCGACTTTATAATCCTTCGATTTTTCATTTTGGAAGACCTGTCCTGACTCCAGCATGTAAATGCAATTACAAGGAAAGCATAGCAGTGTCTCCACTTTGTTAGAAGTTTGCGAATATTGAGCAAGACATCTAATATTTTGACAAACTTCTATGCATGTGTGGTAGAGTATATTGACTGGTTGCATCAAGCCTGATATGAAAACACCAATATCCTTGAACAGAAAATTCTACAAAAAGTAGTGGAGATGGTCTAGTCCATCATGGTAAAGCACTCCCCACGGTTGAGCACATATGCACAGAGTACTGTTGCAAGGGAACCAGCATGCTTATTCAAGGACCCCCACCACCCAGGCCATTGCTGCTATCAGGAAGAAGGTACAGGAGCTCCAGGACATACACCAGCAGGTTTAAGAACAGTTATCACCACTCAACCAGCAGGCCCTTGAATAAATGGGCATAAATTCACTCAACTTGATTTTTCCCATCACTGAACTGTTCACACAACCTATGGTCTCAATTTCAAGGACTCTTCATTTCATGTTCTCAACATTTATTGCTTATTTATTTATTATTATTTATTACTCTTTTGTATTTGCACAGATAGATGTCTTTTGCACGTTGGTTGCTTGTCCATATTGTTGCTTGTCCATTCTATTGTGTTTCTTGGATTTACTGTAGATGCCCACAAGCAAACAAAACTCAGAGTTGTATATGGTGCACTGTATGCACTTTGGAAATAAATTTACTTTGAACTTTGAAGGAACGCAACAATAATTTAAAAAAGAATAAATAGAAATACAGAAATAGATTATATACATTGATTGTGTAACCATAAATTGACAATAGGCACAGGAGTGTCTATATATGAGGTGACTTGGTTAGGATATGATAAAGCCATAGTGGTTGGTAATGTGGAGGGCTGGGTTAGTGGGTGGAGGTGTTGTCTGGATGAAAGGCCTCAGCCTCAAAATGTTGTCTGTTTATTCCCCTCTAAAGAGTTCCACCAGTATTTTTTGAGTTTTGACCTTTGGCTGTCAGAGAAAGTAAGCGCCTCAGTACTGGCAGGTGTGAAAACCTATCCCGTCCCGCAAACAGAATACCAACAAAGATCAAAATGCCTCTGGACTGCATTATTAATTCATAGGCAACTCCCTAATACTATGTGTATTGTGACACAGTGGTTGCTTCCTTGATGTTGTGGATTCTTATTTGACACAGAAATAAATGTCAAATGAAGGTTGCTTTGGTACAGATGGTGCTAATGCTTTCAATACTGATTGTCTCCATTGGGACTTTTCATCCCGTTCTTTATAGTTCAGATCCCCTCACATACATCTGGAAGTCCTCCACAGCTCTGAAGATTGACAGTTTCTGATAGGGCTGGTGGTAAGGATTAAGCCATTATTAGCTTGCAGATTTCCCACTGGGAGTACCCTGAGCCTGACTTCAAGTAAAAATCATGTCCTCCCATTAGGCCAACTATTCACTCTCGCTACAAAGGACCACTCAATGTCATTATGCAAAGGTTGTTGCCTCAAGCTATACTGTGATTACACCATTCTTCCAGTATAAAAGTCCTTCAGAATCCAATCTCTTTATGTCGTAGTTTCACTTGATTTTTAACTGTGTTCATTTTCATAAAAGAAAATACTGGAATAACTCAGCGTCAGGTAGCGTCAATGGAGAGGAACAGTTGACATTTTGAACCTAGACCCTTCATCAGGTCTGGAGAAAGAGGGGCAGAAGCCAGACTAAGAAGGTGGGGAGAGCTTTCTGCCTTCTGTACCTTCTCTGTCAATCAGGAAGTTCAGGCTGATTATTTATCACAACACAAGACATTCTGCAGATGCTGAATGTCCAAAGGCAAAACATATAAAATGCTGAAGGAACTCATGAATAATAGAATATTGAAAGCTCGTCAGGTCAGGCAGTATCTATGGAAATGAATAAGCCAGCATCTTTCCCCTTCACTTCCAGTCCCAACGAAAAAAATCGGCCCAAAAGTTTGACAGTTTATTCGCCTCCATAGATGCTGTCTTTCCTGCTAAGTTCTTTATTTATCACAAAACCAGTTTACATCATGAATCTTGATTCTTTAAAATCCAAAAACTGCTTCATCTCTGTCTTGAATGTATCCCAGAGACTGAGATTCTACATCTCTGGGATACAGAACTCCAAATATTCACCACCCTCTGGGTGAAGAAATTGCTTCTCTTCCCTTTCCTCAATGACTGATGCTATACTTTTAGACAGCGACTCTCTCGCTTGTCAAAACAAAACTCAATACTACATAAAATGGTGTACATTTTGTTGATGTCACCTCTTAAAGCTTTTCAAGCTTGGATTTCATAGGGATTTTAACTTGACCGGATTTGGAGGCCAATGTCAGGATAAAATGGGTGTCCATATTCTATCATAGAACATAGAACCACACAGAATAGTGCCGGCCCATGATGCTGTGCCAGCTTTTTAATCTATCCTTTCCCTCACGCATGGCCCTCCATTTTTCTTTCATCTATGTGCCTTCCTTAGAGTCTCCTAAATGCCCCTAATGTAATGGCCCCTACCACCACCCCAGCAGCACATTTCAAACACCCACCAGTCCTAGTGTAAAAAAAACTGCCTCTGACGTTCCCCAAACTTCCCTCCAATCACCTTAAATTAATCTATCTATCTATTTATTTATCTGTTTGTTTGTTTATCTATTAATTGAGCTACAAGTGGAATAGACCCTTCCAGACGTCTGAGCTGCACTGCACAGCGACCCCAAATTTAACCCTCACCTAATAATGGGACAATTTACAATGACCAGTTAACCTACCAACCGGTACATCTTTGAACTCTGGGAGGAATCCAGAGCATCTGGTGGAAACCCATGTGGTCACGGAGAGAACGCACAAACCGCTTACAGATGGCATTGGGAATGGAAACCGGGTTGCTGGTACTGTAAAATGTTGTGCTAACCATCATGCTAATGTGTCACCCTCCTATTAAGCATTTCAATCCTAGGGAAAAGGTGCTGGCTGTACATTCTATTTATACTTCTTACATATCATCTTCTATTAAGTCACTTATCATCTTTCTTCACACCAAAGTGAAAGATCTTAGTTCACTAATATACACTTATAAGATATGCTTTCTCATGCAGGCAGCATTCTGGGTTAAACTCTATGAATCTTTGTAAGTGGGTGTGGGTTTCTGGGTTCCAGCTTCCATTTAAGTTTTCTGTTATCTATCTTATACTGATTAACAGTTTTATATTTTGGTCTTTGTGTTGAGTTCATCTGTTGCCCTTGAGATGGGAACAGTCTGGAAGTATAAAGATAGGTAGACAGGAAGAAAACCATAGACTTCATTCTGAAGAGATTAAATATTTGTCTTTCCATGTGATCTCAGAACATCCCAAATCACATTTCAAATGATGGATTTTTGAACTGCTGCTGCCATTGTAATATGGAAGAAGCAGCAGGAATGTGGAATTATAGCATCATCATCATCATCACCATTATTGTCATATGCCATGTCATATGATGTAGGTCTTTCCATGACCATGATTGTTTCTACAGGGGTATTTTGCCATTGCCTTCTTCTGGGTAGTGTCTTTACAAGATGGATAACCCTAGCCATTTTCAATGCTTTTCAGTGATTGTTCTACTGGCATCAGGACTTGCGAAATGCATCCGGTGCTCATACTACCATCCATCATCTTCCTGTGACTTCACATGACCCAGATCAGGGGTGTGGGAGCTAAGCAAGTGGTACACCTCGCTGAAGGGTGACCTGTAGGCTAGCAGAGGGAAGGAGCACCAGACACCTCCTTTGATAGAGATGTAGCTCCATCCCAACCCAGTGGAATATAACAAGCTCTATAAATTACAATGAGAAAATGGACAGGTTATCTGCTTCAGATATATAACGTTAGGAGAGGCATAGATAAGTGGATGGTCACCAGCTTTTGACCAGGATGGAAAAGTTTAAAACTACTTAGGCAGTGATTTAAGGGGAGAGGGAAAAGATTTAAAAGGGACCTGGGTAATTTTACTTACAGAGAGGGTACTGCATACATGGAATGAACTTTCAGAATAAGTGGCTGAGGGAGGTCCAATTACAGCATTTAGGGTCATTGAGTCACAGAAAACTACAGCACAGACACAAGCCCCTCAGCCCTTCTAATCCATGCTGAACTATTAATCTGCCTACACTATTAACCTGCACCTGGACCATAGCCCTCCATACCTCTCCTATCCACGCCCTATACAAATTTCTCTTGTATTGAAATTGACTCTGCATCCACCTCTTCCACTAACAGCTAATTCCACACTCTCACCACCCTCTGAGTGAAGAAGTATCCCCCTCATATTCACCTTAACACATGGCATCTGGTTCAAGTCTTGCCCAACGTCAACTCTTGCCTAAATTTAAAAATATTTAAACAGGTACATTGATAGGAAAGGTTTAGAGCAGTGGTTCCCAACCATTTTTTCAGGCCATGGAGCCTTATCACGAATCAAGGGGTCTGTGAACCCCAGGTTGGGTACTCCTGGTTTAGAGGCATATTATTCGACGTTGAGGAAGCCTGTATGGAGTACTGTGTCCAGTTTTGGTCACCTATCTACACCATGTGCACCATGTTGCAGGAGTACAGAGATAATTTGCAAGGATCTTGCTGGATCTGGAGGTCCTGAGCTATAAAGCATGACTGAATAGGTTAGGATTTTATTCCCTAGAGGGCAGAGATTGAGAGGAAATTTGACAGAGGTATGTAAAATTATGAGGGGTATAGATAGGGTAAATGGAAGCAGACTTTTTCCTCTGAGGTTAGGTGGGACTACAACTAGAGGGTATGGGTTAAGAGTGAAAGGTGAAAATTTTAAGGGGAACATGAGAGGAAACTTCTTTACTCTGAGGGTGGTGAGGATGTGGAATGAGCTGCCAACACAAGTGGTGCATGTGAGCTTGATTTCAACGTTTAAGTATAGTTTGAAAAGGTACATGGATGGTAGAGGTATGGAGGGTTATGGTCCTGTACAGGTTGATGGGAAGGCAGTTTAAACAGTTTCGGCAAGGACTGAAGGCCTGTTTCTATGCTGTTGTTTTCTATGACTCTCTGACTCTAAGACATCTTTTAGTTCCCTCAGTCTGCACTGTCCATCAAGTAGTCATTTACACTGATCCTGGTCTATTCGCTTTGTATTCCCTTCTAATCCAACACAGCTGCACACTAGGAACAATTCACAGCGGCCTATAAACCTGAGGCTTTGGGCCATATGAGGAAATTGGAGCAACTGGATGATTTTCATGTGCTTACAGAGAACAGACTCCATATGGACAGAACCCAAGGTTAGGACAAAATGTGGGTCACTGGAGCTGCAAGAGAGCAGCTCTACCAACTGGGCAATTGTGGCACCTTGCCCGTAACATTGGGGAAATTCAGAGGAGTCGCTTGATTTTATTTATTTGGAGATACAGTGTGGAACAAGGCCCTTCCGGCCCAATGAGCCCACACCACCCAGCAACCAACAAGTTCAACCCGAGCCTAATTACAGGTCAATTTACAATGACCATTAAAGCTACTAACCAGCATGTCTTTGGACTGTGGGAGGAAACCGGAGCTCCTGGAGGAAACACATGTGCTTACGGGAAGATCGTACAAACTTCTTACAGAGGACGTCAGAATTGAACTCCAAGCTTCAACGCTCCAAGCTGTAATAACATTGCACTAACCCTTGTGCTACTGTGACAATTTTATGTAGGATTGCAATCAGCAACTTCAAACTCACAGCCGTGAAAGCCTGTACATAGATAACACCAAGCAGAGGTGAAAATATTCCACAATGCAGTAAGTCAGACAATGACAGATTTGGGATTCAAGTGGTTGTAAGAGTGACTAACTCATGATCAACACTCCCTAGGTGCTGTTGAGAAGATCTAGATTTAGATTTATTTATTAATCACATGTACATCGGAACATGCAGTATACTTTTATCATCATAAATCAGCGAGTTGCTTTGTTATGACTCCCCTCTTGCTGTGAAATGGGGACACCTCTTTTTTCCCTTATTAGGGAGAGAGAGAGTGTCTATGGTATGTCGAATACCAGGAGAACAAGTAGTCTTTGGGGTACTACAAGTCCGTGTCTTTATAGAGTGCTAGAGAGCTTGGTGAGGCGTGACAATAATTTTTTGCTGGTGTGGGGGGGGTCATTGCTTTGCTGCTGCTTATGCATGGGAGGGGTGAGCTGTGGGGGGCTTTGGGGTTCTAACATTTAACTGTCACTCATTCTTTGGGGTACTCCTCTGTTTTCATGGATGTTTGTGAAGAAAAAGAATTTCAGGATGTATATTGTATACATTTCCCTGATATCAAATGTGCCGATTGAAACCTATTGAAACCTTCACATCTTCCCTGGTATACTTTGACAAAAGTGGGAACAGCAGGGCAGGTTTTACCCAGCCTGATGTTAAACTGTGGTCCTGTACCCACAGCTAAAGGATTCTGCAGTATTAACTCAAGGATTAGATTAGATGAGATCACACATACATCGAAACATATAGAGAAATGGGCCATTTGCATTAACAAGAACCACAATCTGAGGATGTATTGGGGGCAGCCCTCAAGGGCCGTTGTAAAATTTGTTCCCAGCATTTCATGCCCACTGTGTTCCACAGAACAACATGCAGCCAACATACAGCAAGCAACAGCAACAAAACAAAACCCATTCCCCACCCACACACACTGTTTTGTTTTTCACTGACATACATGTATTCATGTAAGATAAAACAGGATCATTGATGCCTGCAAATAAGTCATATTCTTTCACAGTGAAGGAAAGGATCTGGATACGTTGGAGCCAGCAAAGCAAATTCTTCCTTCAAGCATAATATACTTTGTATATTAATTAAAGCCTTTCTTAAAATGTATTCTGTTTCCAGTATCATGGCATCGCTATTGCCTAATTTCAATCACCTAAGAATGGAAGGACTTACTTGGTGACTTCAGAGTCATTTGATGGCTGTCCCAAGAAGGTAGTCTATGTCATCAGTGATCTTCACCATCTGATCATGCCCTCTTGCTGTTCCCAGTTGACAAGAAATACAGAAGCCTGAAGTCCCACGCCCACCAAGTCCTGGTACAACAACTTTCCTGCAATCATCAGCTTCTTTAACTGATTTGCACCTCCCTAACCCTATGAATTAAAGAATGCTACACACCACCTCTTGCACGACTAGGATCCTGTCTTTGATTGTGTGTTTGCTTTATTCTTGCACTGAAGTTTTGTTTCCACACTGTCATTTTTTAATCACAGGACAGTACGATTTTATGCTTAATTTACGTACAATTTATATTCTGTGTGTTGTCTATGATAATGCTGCCAGCTAGTGTTTCATTGTACTGTACCTCATGATAGATTAGAATTAGGTTTCACTTTTAGGTTCCTTTAATATCAGAGAATGTACACAGTATGCAACCTGAAACTCGTAGTCTTCACAGACGTCCATGAAGCAAGAGACTCTTTAGAATGAATGATAAAATATTGAAAGCCCAAACCCTCATCTACCAATCTACCACATGTAACAGAAGCAGCTGCAAAAGCATCAGCCCACCCTACCAAAATTGTGAAAAGACAAGAAACTCAATTTGACTTGACAGTCATCCTGGGACATTAAATGACTCTTAGATATGCATGTGGATGAAAGAAAAATGAGGGGCTATAAAGGAGGGAGGATTAGATGGATCTTAGATTAGGTTAAAAGGCTGACACAACATTATAGGACAAAGTATTGTGCTATATTATTCTATATTCTATGTTCTACGTACTGCACAGGAACAGGCCTTTCGGCCAGCATGTCTGCCCTGACCGTGATGCCAACCTAACTAATCTCACCTTCCTCCTTTCCCTGCCTGTTAATGTGTCTGTTCAACTGTCTCTTACACAAAACTCAAATCTGCTTCCGTCGCCAGCCACCACCACCTCCCACCGCCTGCGGCACTGTGTTTCAGATACATAGCACTATCTGGGTAAAAGAATCTCCACACACCTCCTTTAAACTCTCCTCTCTCATCTTAAACCCACCCTGCATTCATTTTTTGGTAAATTACCATCCTGGGGCTTCTTCAAACACATCTTCAAAAGGTGGTTACTCAGAGAAATGTCGCTCATCACTATAGTCCTCCACCATCCAGAACATGTCCTCTTCTCGTTGGAGTGGATGTACATCGGGGAAGACCAACACACAATTTAGAAACAACTTGTTCTGCTCTGATATCAAAATACTGAATGGTCCATGAACTCATGAACGTTACCTTTTATTTATAATTTATTTATTTTTGAAGTTTATAATAATTTTTTATCTTGCATTGTACTTTGAGTACAAAAACAACACTTGATGAGTGCATAGACATATGACCATAAGATATAGGAGCAGAAATAGTCTATGCTGTCCATTGTGGATGCCCCATCATTCAAGGATGGTTAATATTTTTTCAACCCTATTCTCTCATTTTCATCAATCCCTTTATCAATTAATAACATACCAGTCTCTATCTTAAGTAGACTGGGCCTCCTCAGCCCTCTATGTTAATGAATTCCACAGATTCATCATGCTCTGGTGGGATAATGTCTTTGCTGACTGGGGGGGGGGGGGAGGTGGTCACACTGCTAGGCAGGTGAGTCTTGAGGCTGTGAAACAATCTCAGGATCTGAGCCTTCCTCCATCCAATGTAGGAGTTCATCGCGCTCCAAGGAGAAAAGGCCAAGTTCACTCAACCTATTCTCATAAGGCATGCTCCCCAATCCGGGCAACATCCTTGTAAATCTCCTCTGCACCCTTTCTATAGTTTCCACATCCTTCTAGTAGTGAGGTGACCAGAACTGAGCTGCAATCAACAATGGGTTCGGTACTAAGTGTTCCTGCAGCACTTTTACAATAGCAGCAAAGCTCACTTCTGATTGTTTGGTTGGAGCAGTCAAACTTCAAAGCAAACTGTATGCCTTTAAACCCAGTGATTCAGAGATTCACACAGCTTCTTCCCCTCTGCAGTACAACTTCTAAGTGAACATTGAACCCATGAACACTACCTCACTACTTTTTAAAAGTTATTTCTGTTTTTGCACTACGTATTTTAACTAAGTACCTGTACTTTTACAATTCAGGTTTTTTCTGTATTTATCATGTATTGCATTGTACTACTGCCGCAAAGTTAACAAATTTCATGACATGCTGGTGATATTAAACCCAATTCTGATTCTGATTCTGAACTCATGAAAATTGGCACTTGCTTCTCATTGGCTATTCAGCAACACCGTAGCATGTCCAGAGCTCACTCACCCTAACTGGACATCTTTGGAACGTGGAAGGAAACTGGAGTACCTGGAGGAAACCCTTGCATTAACAGAGGAATCTTTATCTTCTAATCTGAAACTAATTTTTATCTTCAGCTTAGAAGTTATTCATGGGAGTACTCTTGTTAGCCTCCTCTGGATCCTTTCCAGGATGAGTACATCTTTCCTGTGTAACTCTCTGTCATTGCTACTCTATAAATTAAATCCCAGGTATGGCCCCTTAGCCTTCTAAATCTTTCCTATCCATGGATTTACCTGGATAGACTTTTACTAATACGTGAACATCAAAGATTAAAAGTCTAAGGAATCCCTTTGACACATGTACATCAAAAAATCAAAACATACATGCAATGAACTGCATCGATTTGCGTAACAACCAACATAGTCTGAAGATTGTGTTGAGGACTGACCACAAGTGTCACTATGTTTCCAGCGCCAACATAGCATGCCCACAACTCATGAACCCTAACCCTAACCTGTTCATCTTTGGAATGTGGGAGGAAACTGGCACAGCTGGAGGAAACCCACATGGTCATGGAGAGAATGTATATACTCTGACAGACAGCAATGGGAATCAAACCCTTTCCATCAACCACTGGCATTGAAAAATGATTGTGTTGACCACTATGCGACTGTGTCACCTTTAATTTATATTGTTACAGATTCAGCAACAATAAATATGTAAGTGAGGCAGGGGTTTTTATAACAAACATTTATTAAAAAAACAAACCCAAAAGTAAACAAATCACTAACGTAACCAGAAATCAGCTGCTGTGCGGCAGCTTAAACAGTTCTTAAAGAGATGTTGCAAAAACAGTTCTTCAAAGCAGTACTGCAAAAGTTCAAAATGCTCACAGTCCATTAAAGGAGAGACATCTTAGATGATTTAAATTCTCTTTCACGCCATTTTGCTGCGATTCCCAGTTGAACTATACTTTTCACCGAAGAATTTATGAAGATGGAAATGAAACGGCTTAAAGGCACTGACCTTTCCTTTACAAAACTGTTCCCAATCCTTTCTGCTATTCACAGGGATTAACACAGGGACAGCCAACGAATTCCTTCCGAATGAGGATCAAACAAGGTCGAACCTGTTTCACCGTCAAAATCGACTTTCTTCGATCTTTTAACTCCTGAACTCCGATCTTCACTCTTCACTGATTTTTAACTAGCAGTATTATAAAGAAACTGCCGGCAATAACCTTTTAAACTTTAGGCATTAAATAAAACTCCATCTTTCATCCAAACTGCGTCATAATATTAAACCACGCAGTGGCATGAAATCCAAATGGCAAATCCAGCCACAAACTGCCTCTCCTCACAGGGAGGGGCCCTCCTTTTATACCCTGTAAAAAAAAACCTGTCACATGACCTCTACTGGCAGGAAAATGACGTCATTCCACCATCCCAAGACCACTACTTTAAGTCCAGTATAGCTTCAACGCCTGTCATGTGACAAGTACACCACTGTCACGTGTCACAGGTACGTAACAATATTTATTGCCAAAAAGTAGGAAACCCATGATAATAGAATACATTTTTCTTTTCTCCAATTTACATTCCCAATAAACCTTGTTTTACTCAGGACTCTAAGCTGCCTTCTGCTTCCCATATGGAGCCCAAAGATCTGCAGCAAGGTGAGAATCAGATGAAAAGCAGGTTCATTGCCCAAATGAATATAGAAAACTTTACATGGTTTGATTTATCGCAGTTGTGTTTAGTGCTGTGTGTTCATTAAGGCTGACTTTGTGATCAATGTTAATTTAACATTATTATTGCATGCTGGGCTTTGGGACAATTACTGAATACTGAACATGCACCCACAAGCCATGGTTCATAAAATTGGTGTGGATTTTTGTCCAAATGAGATCATGGGCTCACTCTCTTCAATGAGTCCCAGATGCAGTCTCTTCAGGTGTAAAACAAAAAAAAACTCCAGTGAAGCTTCTCTTTGGATTGAAGGAGGATGAGATACAACGTGATAGAAGTATACTATATAATGGGATGCATAGCGAGAATGGAGATCCGGAGACTTTTCCCAGGGTGGAACTCATTAATACAAAGGGGGGCATAATTTTAAGATGCTGGTGGAATGCAGCAGGCCAGGCAGCATCTATAGGAAGAAGTACAGTCTACGTTTCAGGCCGAGACAGTTGCAGGTTCGGCACCGACCCCTGCAGCACAACGCTCACCACTGATTGCCAACCAGAGTAATACCCAAGTATCCCAACTCTCTGTTTTCTATTAGTTAACCAATTGTCAATCCATGCTATTACATCACCTCCAACTTTATGCATCCTCATCTTATGGATAAGTATTTTATATGGCACCTTATCAAACACCTTCTGAAAATCCAAGTCAATAATGTCCATCTGTTCCCCTCTATCCACTGAGCTCATTATATTCTCAAAGAACTCCAGTAGGTTTGTCCGACAGGACCTGCCTTTGCTGAATCCATGCTGCATCTGACTGATGGATCCATTTCTTTCCAAATGCCTCAATATTTCATCTTTAATGATAGCGTCAAACATTTTCCCAAATACAAATGCTAAACTAACTGGCCTATCATTACCTGCATTTTTCCAACATCCTTTTTGAATACTGGCGG
The DNA here is from genome assembly GCF_030144855.1 of Hypanus sabinus. Lineage (NCBI taxonomy): Eukaryota > Metazoa > Chordata > Chondrichthyes > Myliobatiformes > Dasyatidae > Hypanus > Hypanus sabinus. Next base: position 73,547,226 of record NC_082722.1, on the reverse strand, counting down.
GACATTTGCCATCTTCCAATCTGTCAGGACCTGCCCAGAGTCCAGAGAATTTTAATAAATCATCACCAAAGTCTCTACTATAACTTCTGCCATATATTTCACTACCTTGGGATGCATTCCATTAGGATCAAGGGACTTATCTATCTTCAGGCCCACAAGTTTTCTCAGCACTACCTCTTTAGTGATAGCTATTGTATCACAGTCCTCACCTCCCATCTCATCCATAACATCTCTCTTTGGCATTTAAATGTGTCCCCCAACATGAAGACTGACATGAAATAGTAATTCAAAGCCTCAGCCATTTCCTCATTGCCCAATATCAATTTCCTCTTCTCATCCACCAAGGGACCTACATTAAATTTAGCCACCATTTTCTGCTTTATATAATATAAAAGCTTTTACTGTCCATTTTTATCTTTTGTGCTAGTTTATTTTCATAATCTATCTTCCCTTTCTTTATTGCTTGCTTAGTGGTACTTTGTTGCTTTTTAAAGTTTTCCCCATCTTCCAGTTTCCTACTACTCTTGGTGACTTTGTATGCATGAGCTTTTTGTTTGATGCCTTCTTTTATTTCCTTAATTATCCAAGGCTGGCTCTCCCCACCCTTACTGTCCTTGCTTTGAACTTTTGTTGAGCGCTGTGAAAAATCTCCTTGAAAGTCTTCCACCGTTCCTCAATAGTCCCACGATATAGCCTGTGTTCACAATCTACACTACCCAAATCCTCCCTCATCTCATTGTAGTCTCCATTGGTTTTTGATCAAACTATTGCACCCCTCCATTTGATTGAGAAACTCAATCATACTGTGATCATTCTTTCCAAGAGGATTCCTAACTACAATATCACTAATTTTACCTGTCTCATTGCACAAGATCAGATCTGGGATAGCACGTTCCCTTGTAGGTTTAGTAACATGCTGATCAAGAAAGACATAGAAACATAGAAAATAGGTGCAGGATTTGGCCATTCGGCCCTTCAAGCCTGCACCACCATTCAGTATGATCATGGCTGATCATCCAACTCAGAACCCAGTACCTGCTTTCTCTCCATACCCCCTGATCCCTTTAGCCATAAGGGCCATATCTAACTTCCTCTTAAATATAGCCAATGAGCCATCCTCAACTGTTTCCTGTGGCAGAGAATTCCATCACGGATGCGTTCTATGAAGTCCTCCTCAAACAGCCTCCAGCAACTTGATACACCCAATCTATGTGCTAGTTAAAGACCTGACGATAACGGCATGATTTTCTTAGTTGGCTTTGATTTAGCTTTGGAAACAATGTTTATACACGGTGGCCACTTTATTAGGAACTTCCTGTGACTAATAAAGTGGCCAGTGAATGTATGTTTGTGATCTACTGATGCTGTAGCCATTCCACTTAAAGTTTCAACATGTTGTGGTTCAGAGCTGCTGTTCTGCACACTACTGTTACAATACATGGTTATTTGAGTTACTGTCACCTTCCTGTCAGCTTAAACCAGTCTGGCCATTCTCCTCTGATCTCTCTCATTAGCAAGACATTTTTGCCCACAGAATTGCCACTTACTAGATTTTTATTTTGCCTTTTCCACCATTCTCTGTAAACTCTAGAGACTGTTGTGTGTGAGAATCCCAGGAGATCAGCCGTTTCTGAGGAATTCAACCCACTCCATCTGGAACCTAAAATCATTTCACGGTCAAAGTCACTTAGATTACTTTTTTCCTCCATTCTAGTGTTTGACCTCAGCAACAAATGAACCTGTTGATCACGTCTACATGCTTTTATACATTGAGTTGCCACTACAGGATTAGCATTAACGAGTATGTGTACAGGTATATCTAATAAAGTGGCCACCGAGTGTATGATTAGAAGACTACATCTCTACCTTGCTGATAATCAACCTCAAAAATGTGTGCTTCGCCCATTACTCTCTTTATACCCAGGACTGAGTGGCTAGGTGCAGCTCAAATGTCATCAAATGCGCTATATTTCATTAGGAGTTTGAGGAGATTTGGTATGTCACCAAAGACACTGGCAAATTTAACTGGAGAGCATTCTAACTGGCTGCAGCACAGTCTGGTAAGTGGGGGTGGGGGTGTTGGTGTGGTGGCCATTGCACAAGAATGAAAGAAGCTGCAGAATGTTGTGAACTGAGTCAGCTTCATCATGGGCCCTAGCCTCAACAGCATCCAGGACATGTTCAAGGTGGGATGTCTCAGAAAGGTGTCATCCATCGTTGAGGACCCCCATCAGCCAGGACATGCTTTCTTCTCATTGCTACCATCAGGAGGTACAGGAGCCTGAAAGCACACACTCAGTGAATCAGGAACAGCTTCTTCCCCTCTGCCATTAGATTTCTGAATGGACCTTGAAATCATGAACACTACCTCACTACTTTTTTTTTCTCTTTTACACTACTTATGTAATTTAAATTTTGCAATAAACACTTACCTTCTGTAATTTACAGTTCTATCATTACGTAATGCAGTGTAATTGCTCCTGCATAACAACAAATTTCATGGCATATGCCAGTGATATTAAACCTGATTCTGATTCTGAAATTAATCTAAGCTCTTATCAAGGGGTCTTTGTTGAGGGGATTTAAAGAAGCAGGTCATACTTAGAGAATGTCTGTCAGGTTGGCACACTAATCTGTCAAGTGCAAATAGAATGCAGAAAACGTCGTTGGAATTTGCTTTCCCTGTCTGCTCTTATCAGTAGGTATTAAACTGTTATAATGCTCCAGAATCAGCAGAGAGTTGCAGGGATCCAAGGGAACATTTCTTTTTTTTATTATAGATACAAGCTCACATGCATAAATGATGCCGTTTACTGGGAAAGGGAAAGATTCCTTCTTCAAAGGCTCCATTGACAAGTAATTTGTGTTAGTAGCTGAGAGCTTTCTGTAAAGGTATCTTTCCCAAAAGCGCTTTGTTCATTTCTCTGCCGCTTAATAGAAGTGCCTTCGATATCCTCCACTCACCAATCTCGTGCATTCAGACATCAAAAAAAAGCACAATTTTAAGGCATTTTTAAAGGTTGGTATTTACAATTGTGTACATCAGATTTCTCTTTTAAAAGACGTTTTTGCAATCAGAGTCCCTTTTAAATCCAGAGAATCACCTTCAAATCCTTTAGAATGAATGAAAAGCCCCATCAAGATCACAGAAAAAGAGAATTGTGTTATTACGAACTTTTATAGAGACCCTGAGTGAAATTCATGCAGAGACATTAGTGTTACAGAAGTTCTTGCATTAAAGGACATTGCCATGACTTGAAGACCTGAGTCATTGAAGAAAGGTTGAATAGCTTAGGACTTAATTCCCTGGAGCATAGGATAATATGAGAAGATCTTAAAGAGGTATACAAAATTAAGAGGGATAGTGATAGGGTGAATACATGCAGGCTTTTTCCCTTCAGGCTGGGTGAGACTTGAACTAAAGGTCATAGATTTAGGGTGAAAGGTGAAATATTTAAGGGGAAGCAGAGGGGGAGCATCTTCACTTAGAGGGTGATGCGAACGTGATGCTGCCATCAGAAGTGGTAGGTTGGGGAACAATTAAAGCATAGAACATAGAACACCATAGCATCGTTCGGGCTTTTTGGCCCATGATGTTGTGCTGGTCTTATAACACACTCTCACATCAATCTAATCCTTCCCTCCTGCATAGCCTTCTGTTTTACTCTCATCCTATCTGAGAGATTCTTGAATGTTCCTACTGTATCTTCCTGTACCACCACTCAGGCAGGATATTTGTTTTGTAACAAATAAGAGAAATGATAGGATTTAAGAAGTTTAGTTTGATATATGAGTAAGTAAGGAGGCATAGGATCCAAGGGGACATTGCTTTGTGGATCCAGAGTTGGCTTGCCCACAGAAGGTAAAGAATGGTTGTAGATGGGTCATATTCTGCATGGAATGCTGGTCACCAGTGGAGTGCCTCAGGGATCTGTTCTGGGATCCTTACTCTTCGTGATTTTTATATATGACCGGGATGAGGAAGTGGAGGGATGGGTTAGTAAATTTGTTGATGATACAAAGATTGGAGGTGTTGTTGATAGTGTGGAGGGCTGTCAGAAGTTGCAGTGGGACATTGATAGGTTGCAAAACTGAGCTGAAAAGTGGCAGATGGAGTTCAACTCAATTAAATGTGAGGTGGTTCATTTTGGTAGGTCAAATATAATGGGAGAATATAGTATTAATGGGAAGGCTCTTGGCAGTGTGGAGGACCAGAAGGATCTTGGGGTCCGTGTCCATTGGACATTCAAAGCTGCTGCGCAGGTTGGTCCTGTGGTTAAAAGCACTGGCTTTGGCCTTCATCAATAATGGGATTGAGTTTAAGAGTTGAGAGGTAATGTTGCAGCTATATAGAACCCTGGTCAGACCCCACTTGGACTACTGTGCTCAGTTCTGGTCACCTCACTAAAGGAAGGATGTGGAAACCATAGAAAGGGTGCAGAGGAGACTTACAAGGATGTTGCCTGAACTGGGGAGCATGCCTTATGAGAATAGATTGATGAAGTCGGCCTTTGTTCCTTGGAGTGATGGAGGATGAAAGGTGACCTGATAGAGGTGTATAAAATGATGAGAGTCATTGATTGTGTGGGTGGTCAGAGGCTTTTTTCCGGGGCTGAACTAGCTAGCACAAGAGGGCACAGATTCAAGGTGCTTGGAACATAGAATAATACAGCACTGTACAGGCCCTTCAGCCCACAATGTTGTGCCGACCCTTAAACCCTGCCTCCCATATAACCCTCCACCTTAAATTCCTCCGTATACCCCTGACATCTCCTCTGAAGCAGGTACCAAGGAGATGTCAGGGGTAAGTTTTTTATGCAGAGAGTTATGAGTGTTTGTAATGGGATGCCAGTGACGGTGGTAGAGGCAGATACAATAGGGTCTTTTAAGAGAATCCTGGACAGGTACATGGAGCTTAGAAAAATAGAGGGCTATGGGTAACCCTAAGTAATTTCTAAGGTAAGGACACGTTCAGCACAGCATTGTGGGCTGAAGGGCTTGTGTTGTCATGTAGGTTTTCTATGTTCCTATGTTTCTAATTCACCCTAATGTTTTAGAGGGAGAAGATAAAATCAGATGTATCAATATTACAATGAAGTAAAGCAAACTAAAGAGGCATGAGAGAAGAGCTGGCCAAAGTTAATTGAAAGGGGATACTAGTAGGGATGAAGGCAGAACAATAATTCCTAGAGTTTCTAGAAGCAGTGCAGAAGGCACAGGACAGATACCTTGTGATGCACCATCAATAACTCTTGGAGACGTGAGGCGAGATATGGGCTTTTATTGGCTGGAAGAAAGAACAAGCAGCAAATGACCACCACACCACATCCTGGAGACTGAGGCCGGGGCTGTGTCTCCAATTGCCTTTATACCGGGGTCTGTGGGAGGAGCCACAGGAGCAGTCAGCCGGGGGGCATGTCCAGACAGGTATCTGTGGTTCACCACACCTTGCAAAGAAGAAGTATTCTAAAGGAAGGGTAATACAAGGGAAGTCAAGCACAGTTCAAAAGCAAAAGAGAGGGCATATAACAAAAAAAATTGGGAAATTAGAGGATTGGAAATTTTTTAACATCCAACAGAAGGCAACTAATGCAGCAATAAGGAGAGAAAAAAAATTAAGTATAAAGATAAGCTAACCAGGAATATAGTTAAGAATACCTAAAGATTTTTCAGGTACATGAAATGTCTAAGGGAGGCAAGAGTGGATATCAGGCCACTGGAAATTGATGCTGGAGACATAGCAATGGGGGACAAAAATTATTTTGCATCAGTATTCACTGTGAAAGACACCAGTAGTATGCCAAAAATTCAAGAGTGACAAGAGGAAGAAGAGAATGTAGTTGCTGTTACTAAGGAGAAGGTGCTTGGGAAGCTGAAAGGTCAGAAGTTAGATAAGTCACCTGGACCAGAGTTCTGAAGGAGGTAAATGAAAATATTTGGAGGTATTAGCAGTGATTAATCACTAGTTTCTAGAATGGTTCCAGAAGAACCATAGTGGAATAATTTAAACTAGCAATTTACACTCTTTCATTGTGGGCTTTTCACAGGAAGACTTCGCAGTCAAGCAGCAAAAAAAAAGAGAGACGATCTTATGATTACTCTAAAAAGTTTAAATCTTCTTTTCGATAGAAGTACAGTGAAACCCTCTCTCACTGCCAACCCACCACCACCCCATGATCTTTGTTGCACTCTGTCTCTTTGACCATGTACTCACCCAGATCCTCCTTCACACCGGCCCATTCTCCTTTTCATTCTGATGTATTCACCCTTCCTCTCCAGTCCAGAAGAAGGTCAGCCCGAAAGCTTGACTGTTTGTTTATTTCCATGGATGTTGCCTGACATGCTGAGTTCCTCCATCACTTTTTGTGTGTTGCTTTGGATTTCTAGCATCTGAAGAATCGTTTGTATTTTGTCTACGCCAACATTTCATGATTAAGAAAACCTAATCAGATCTTTACTTGTCTCTCTTTCTCCTGGATGAAAGGTACCTCATATCTCCTGCAGAAGAAATCATAGAATTATAGCATTCATAGGATATAGCACAAAATGATATTTAGCCCTTCAAATCTATGCTACTCCCAGTGTAGTAAATTCACCAGTTCCATTCCCCTGCTCGTCCCTGGTAGTGTTGCAAGTAATTCTCTCTCAACTATTTATTAAATTCCCTTTTAAGGACAGGATTTGCCTCTGTGCCAAATGCGGTCCTACCAACATATTGTGCTGCAACTCCAACGTAACATCCTAATATCCATACTCACTGCCCTAAATGATGAAGACAAGAGTGTTAAAAGCTTTCTACCAATGACTGGAAGCTGCATTAAGCACATTTGGAAGACACTCGGACAGGTACTTAAATAGAAAAGGTTTACAGGGAAAGGGGTCAAATACACCTCCAAGAGGAGCAGGATCTTGTGTTTTGGAGACTTGCATGCCTCAATGACCCGGAGAGATACTTTGGCTGGAGTTAGGGCTTTAGGATAGGATCACCCATGCCAAACAGCTCAATGGGTTGAGATCAGATTAAGTCCACTGGTCTTCCAGGTTTAGAGGTTCAGCTGAGGGGTAACAACAAAATTAAATTACTAGCAATGAGGAATCATTCTACAATTGAGTGGCCAAGGACAGACACAGATGGAGGACATTCGCTGCTGCTCTAACTGCCAGTGGCATAATGACAATAAGTAAATCAAGGTCAAAAGCAGGCAAATGGAACTAGCTTAGCTGGTGGTTTTGGTGAGCATGGACTGGGTGGCTCAAAGTGTGTGTTTTCATGCTGTCTGGCTCTATGACTCTACACTCCATTCTCTCCTTCAGGCAGTAAATTTCAGATTATAAGGATAAGTGACATTTTCTTCTTTCACATAACCATTATAAATACATTCTGCATTGCTCCAAAGCGTAAAGCCCTAACTTGCTCAACCTATCCTCTTAAGACATGTTCTCATGGCCTGATGGAAACTCGCTCCTTGTCAAACCATGAGCATATTACAGCATTGTACAGGCCTGGAACCTGCCCTTCAGCACACAATGTCTGTGCCAAACATCACAACAAATTAAATGAAATCCTTTTATGCCTGTACTTGAAACATACCCCTCCAGTCCTTGCATACTCATGCATTTACCGAAGACTTTTTTGTAAACAACTATGTATCTGCTTCCACCACTGTCCCTAGCAGTGCTCCAACCCCAGCCTGTCTGCATGCTTCTAGTCTACATTGAGTCATCAACTTCCTCAGTGGACTCACAGAAACAGGTCTTTCATCATGGGTCCACTTTTTATGTGTTCCAGTAAGTGTCCATCTTACCTATTCATTGAAAGTCATCTCCTCTGAGCTAGCTAGGGATTGGTCCATTGAAGAAGCATTGCACTATTGCACTCCTTTCTTTGGCTGCCATTTAGCACCATGGTGCAGGTTGATGATGTCTTGGTGCCGGTAGAGTATAAATCTAATGCCCTTAGAGCACTTACTCTCTTTTGCTCACTGGGTCACCATGGTGCCGGTCGTGAGTGGTGCCTTGGAAACTGTAAGTGTGTGTTGCAGTAAGAGAGAATCCAGGCACATAATGTTAGATTGTGGGGACCCACTTTCTGCGCAGGCGAACCGGCTCACAAATAGCCCGCGCGCGGCGAGAGACTTTGGTAATGCACCTCTGTCGTCATTTCTGCCCGGAGAGGATGGGAGCTAGGGATTAAAAGCCAGCGCTGTGAAGTTTGAATAAACTAGTCTCGAAACGACTTACCGACTGCGTGTCGTTGTTTCTAGCTCTGTATGTAGTACATCGCTACAAGATAACTATTTGTAACTGAGTGTAAGTTAAATGGTTTACTGAATGCTTAGTGTTTGTTTTGTCCTGTAAATAACTGCTTAACTTACTTACCAGTAGAGAAAGTCTTCTACCCCCACTCACTGAACCCATGAACCCTATTTCACACAACACTATGTAACAGACATTGCATTTAATCTTTCCCCTCTTGTCTTAATCTATAGCATCTAGTATTTGACATTCTACCCTGGAAAAATAATCTGACCTTCTACTCTGCTATCCCTCCCATAATTTTATAAGCATTTTTTTGGTCTCCCCTCAGCTTCTGAAACTCCAGAGAAAATAATATATTTTTTTTACATATAATCCCATCTCAAATACCAAAAGCCAATCAGAAATCTGGAAGTTAAGGACCCATGATCGAAGTCCTGTTTCTGTGAGTCCACTGAGGAAGTTGAAGACCTGATTTGGACTCGAAGCATGCAGACAGGCAGTGCTGGGGTTGCAGGACTGTCTGTGTGTGTGAGTGAGTGGATGGATGGGTCTTGTTTTGTCTCTGTTGCTTTGCTGATTTCATTCTACTGAGCAATTTGGACATACCCATGCTAGTGCGGAAGTTGTGGTGACACTTGTGGGCTGCCCCCAGCACATCCTTAGATTATGTTGGTTATTAATGCGTTTCACTGTACGTTTCGATGTACATTAATAAATGAATCTGAATCTCCCCACAAAATGGATCTGAGGGACAAGGTTGTCATGAAGAATTGTTGACATTGAGTTAAAAAGCTGCACTGGTCCCAATGTGATTTTAAACCAAAACATCGACAAATCGTTTCCTCCCACAGATTTGCCAAGTTCCTGCTGTGGGGCTTTTGTGGCTCCAGATTCAAATGTTTGTAGTCTATTGTGTCTCCAAACACTGTACATTTCTGAATGATTCTGACATTCAAATCTTTTCAAAAAGTAATAAAAATCAATTGGGTCAAGTACAAGTTTCTTGTCATCTGACAATACATATATACTGTTATGCTTGTTCTCAATAAGGACAAACTTGGTGTCTATTTATGTTAGAACATTTTATTACTGAACTGCTACTGAACACTGTACACGTGCAACCTGGTCACCATTGTAGCTTCTGCTTCTGGATTGCATTGCCCACTGGGAACTGAAGTTCTTTTCAATAGACGCATAAAAACACCTACTGTGTACAACCAAACGAAACAGCATTCCTCCGGACCACGGTGCACCCACAAAATTTGTATCACATACAGCACATAAAAAAAGCTATTACCATAAATAAGTTAATAAAATATAATTCTGTAGTATGTAGTACTCAGCACAGGTAAATAGTTAACAGTAAATGGCTCACTATCCTAGTGATGAGACCTTAGTGTTGGCAGGGTATTCATTAGTTTCACAGCCTGAGGGAAGAAGCTGTTACCCAGTCTGGCAGTCCTAGTCCTGATGCCCCTACACCTCCTCCCTGTTTAGTAGTGGGTCGAAAAGATTGTGGGAGAGTGGTGGGGATCCTGAACAATGCTCTGGGTCTTTTGTCTACAATGTTCCTGGTAAATGTCACAAATAGTAGGGGAGGAAGACATCCTATTAATTTAAAACACACAGATTATTCAAGCAATTATGACTTTAACAAGTTAACTAAATTCAATTAATTATTAAATCAATTTACCATTGCTGCAATTTCTCTCTATTGCAATGAGTGGACTGGTTGTTCTTGCAAAAGGGAATGATAGTGGCCACTAAGTCACGTAGAGCCCTCCTGCAGGGCGTGGACAGGAAATCGCCACCATAGGTAGCGTCTTTTAAAATTAGCTTATTCGTTACATGTACATCAAAACATACAGTGAAATGTGTTATTTTATGTTGGAGAGTTGTCCTCGAGGCAGCTCAAGAGCGAAGCCATGCCAACATAGCATGTCCACAACCCTAACTCATACAATCAGTGGAAGTTAGAGCATGCAAATGAAACCCTGTATGATCATGGAGACAACGTACAAACTATTTACCCTACCATGCCACTCCAAATCCCTTATGTGGCAAAATTCATGCATATTCAAATACCTGAACCTGACCGTGAACTTGGTTGTACTCACTTTGAGAAATGAAAACAACTTGGCCAAAGTCCACAGCCAATTCCCAAACTGCAATGTTTAATGCTAAATTTGAAGGAATAGTATTTTATTCACATGATTTAATGAATTAAATAAATTAAAATAATTAATAAATAATTCATTTTAAATTGAAATAATTATGCCTGGAATTAATGCCTATGATCTAAGTAGTTTGCCAGGCAATCTCAAAGAGAAGTTCAGTCAACCACATAGATGTGCATCTGGAGAAATAAATTTGACAAATTAAATACATGTTCATGAACCATTTAGGTTTATAGAATGTGGTAGTTTCATGGTCATTATTACTAGCATTAGCTCCTCATTCCGGATTCAGTTACGTTCAAAGTGAATCATTATTTAAACAGAGAGAAACCACAAGTTATTGTGGTATGAAAGATTCTGAGTGCAAATTCCAGACAATATCAGAGAACAGGATTGAACCCCAGCTTTCCGATCCTGTTTTTGATCCAACTAATCCTTCAACATCCTCTGTTTTTTGCAGTGGTGTGGCACTGTCTGTAATACTATTACAGCACCAGTGACCCAGATTGCTGCCACTATCTGAAAAGAGCTTGTACACTCTCCTTTGATCATGTGGGTTTCCTTTGGATCTTTTGGTTTCCTGTCACCTCCCAAAGGCATAGATAGGGGTTATCAGCTTAACTGGTCACATGCGTGTAAGTAAATGGAGCAGACTCATTGGGCCAGTCTACAACTTGCTAATTATTCAGAATTGATTGGTTATTTTTTTCATCCAAATCCCTTGTTTGGCAAAACATTGCTTTTCATTCGTCAACACAGTAAAAAAAATCATGATGACAGAATCATCAGTATTTCTGATACAGACATGAGGATTTTAAGTCCACCAATTCTAGGCTAGTGAAAGAAACCTCTCTTTAGATTTTTCCTATTCCCTGGTTCTAGAATTATAGTAGCCTTCAGCTACTCAAGTAATCATCTACATAAGATGGTAAATTGGTAAATTGGTTTAATATTGCGACACGTTAAAAACTTGTCTTCCAATGAGAGCAATTTATTGTAATGGTGCATTGAGGAAGTACAAGATAAAACAATAATACAATGCAGAATACAGTACAGGTAATTCTATGTGTTGGATGGTGGGGTGGAGCTACATCTCTGTTAAAGGAGGTGTAAGGCGCACCTTCATTCCACTAGTGTGCAGGTGAAGGCAAGGTAAAGGACTGCTTAGCAAACCCAACCTCCCCTCCCAGCCAGTCAGGGTCACCTGAAGCCATACGAGCAGGTGCTGGATGATCATATGATCAGCGGGTGCATATTACAAGTCCTGGTTATGTGACCAATAACTCTGGGCAGACAATCTCCGAAGAGTATTGATAATGGCCAGGGTCACCTGTCTTGTAAAGACATTGCCCAGAAGAAAGCAATGGCAAACAAGAGAAAATCTGCAGATGCTGGATATCCGAGCAACACACACAAACTGCTGGTGGAACTCAGCAGGCCAGCCAGCATCTATGAAAACAGTACAGTCGATATTTTGGGCCGAAACCCTTCAGCAAGACTGGAGAACAAAAGATAAGTAGTAGATTTTCAAGGTGGGGGAAGGAGAGAGAGAAGAACCAGGTGATAGGTGAAACCTGGAGAGGGAGGGATGAAGTAGAGAGCTGGGAAATTGATTGGTGGAAGAGACAGAAGCCCATGGAAGAAAGAAAAAGGGGGAAGGAGCACCAGAGGGAGGCAATGGAGGCAAGGAGATGAGGCGAGAGAGGGAAAAGGGAATTGGAAATGGAGAAGGGGGGTGTTAGGGGAAATTACAGAAACTTGAGAAATTGATGTTCATGCCATCAGGATGGAGGCTACTCAAATGGAAGATAAGGTGTTGTTTGTCTATCCTTAGTGTGGACTTATCACAACAATGGAGGAGGCCATGGATGGATGAATCAAAGTAGGAATGGGAAGTGGAATTAAAATGAGTGGCTACTGGGAGATCCCACTTCTTCTGGCAGCTGGAGCATAGATGCTCAGCAAAGCGGTCTCCCAATCTACGTCAGGTCTCATCGATGCACTGGAGGTACACCGGGACCACCGAACACATTAAGTGACCCCAGCAGACTCTCAGGTGAAGTGTCGCCTCAGCTGGAAGGACTGTTTAGGGCCCTGAATGGTAGAGAGGGAGGAAGTGTAGGGGTAGGTGTAGCACTTGTTCTGCTTACAAAGATAAGGTACCAGGATTGAGATCAGTGGGGAGGGATGAATAGACAAGGAAGTCACGTAGGGAGCAATCCATGCAGAAAGCAGAAAGTGGGCAGGAGGGAAAGATGTGCTTGGTGGAGGTGGCGGGATTTTCAGCGAATTATGTACTAGACGCAGACCAGATGGGGTGGTAGGTGAGGACAAGAGGAACTCTATCCCTGGTAGGGTGGCGGGAGAATGGGGTAAGAGCAGACGTGCGTGGAATCGAAAAGGAGTGGTTGAGGGCAGCATTGATGATGGAGAAAGGGAAGCCTCTTTCTTTGAAGAAAGAGGACATCTCCATTTTAGAATGAAAAGCCTCACCCTGAGAGCAGATGCGGCAGAGATGGAGGAATTGGGAAAGTGGATAGGGTGTAGTCTTGGTAGCACTGAGAGAAAGTAATGGCAAGACATTTCTGTTGAAAAGTTTGCCAAGAACAATCATGGTCCTGAGACCATGATCACCTGTTTCTTACAACATGGCATAGAATGATGATGATGATGATGATACATTCTCTGTGGTTACCTCTGCTTTTACTCATTGAAGCAGTGGTTCACAAGGCAGTTCAATGGAGTGAAGAACGTGTAGGAATTTTAAAGACTGCTCAGGGATAGCTTCAATAGCACTGTTATTGGACTCTTGAATGGGTTACTTATACACTCAAGATGAATTATTGATCTCTCATTCTGCCTCATTGTCAACCTTGCACTTTATTTGTCTGCCTGTGCCGCACTTCCTCTATAAATGTAACATTATATGCTGCATTCTATTCTTTTTTACTACCTAGAAGTTTTTCTGTATGGACTGTCTGGAGGCATGCGATCCAAAGCTTTTCACTGTACCTTGGTGTGGTGATTATCTTGGTCCGTCATGGCCGACAGTGACAGCAGGCCTCTGAGGGAGAGTTTTTAAAGTGGAAGGACATTGCACAGGGGCAGCACCACTCTCTTGACCTCAGAAGTCTGGGTCCAGTGGTACGAGAAACTATCACAAACTGGGGTCTTCCATACTTGCAGTAGATGATCATGTCATCTTCTGTGCCTTGTCGTGCGCTTCACTCTCCATGGAGCATGTACCACCTTCCGGACCATTGGATCTCACGGTCGATCTCATCTGCCCAGTCCGCTGGATCTTGGTACATGTGACAAAATTGATGCTGCCTTGTAGCAAAATGGGCATCATGTTGGACTTCTACCAGTGAACTGAAAAGTAATTCAAAGTTGTGAGTTCGGATCCCACCAGAGACATCATTTTTGCTCTGGCTACCACAGCGAGATAGTGGTTAGTGTCATGCTATATTAGTGCCAGTGACCTTAGTTGAATTCCACCACTGAAAATGAGGCACTTGTACGTTCTCCCCATGACTGCATGGGTTTCTTCTGGGTTAGTAGGTTAATTGTGTGATGGGAGGTCTAGGCGAGAATGGTTAGGACCCAAGTGCTGGATTACCTGAGACTAGAATCGAGACACAATATAAGACAGAGGCGAGGATGAAGTTCTAAATTTAATGCTAGACTAGAATTCAAATTAGAGCAGGTGCTTTTAAAATAGTAAAATCCTAGTGCTAAAACATGCCCAGCAATTAGTGGGGTGAGCTTGAATCTTCAAGGGGCAGTGCCAGCTCTATATATTCTGGTGAGTCAGAAAGCTTAATCCCCAGAAGAAGGTACATTTGGGTTATATCACAACAAATTGGTCACATGGGTATAACTGGGTAGTAAAGGCTCAGAGACCTAGAATTGAATTGAATTGACTTTATTACTTGAAACAATCATGAGGAGTAAAAAATTCTAATGTGCAATGTGCTATTAATGCTATTTATAACAGGATACTCAATATAACATAGAAATACAGTTGTGTCAGCATAAGTTAAGCAGTCTGATGGCCTGGTGGAAGAAGTTGTCTTGGAGCCTGCTGGTCCTGTCTTTTATGCTGTGGTACCATTTCCCAGATGGTAGCAGCTGGAGCAAATTGTGGTTGGGATGACTTGGGTCCCCAATAATCCTTTGGACCCTTTTTACACACCTGTCTTTGTAAATGTCCCAAATAATTGAAGTTCAAATCTACAAATGCGTTGGGCTGTCTGCACCACTTTCTGCAGAGTCCTGTGATTAAGGGAGGTGCAGTTCACATACCAGGTAGTGATGCAGCCAGTCAGGATGCTCTCAGTTGTGCCCCTGTAGAAAGTTCTTAGGATTTGAGAGTCCATACCAAACTTCTTCAACTGTCTGAGGTGAAAGAGGCACTGTTGTGCTTTTTTTCACCTCATAGACAGTATGTACAGACCACATGAGATCCTTGGTGATGTGTAGGCTGAGGAACTTAAACCTGTTCACCCTCTCAACCCCAGATCTATTGATGTCAATAGGACTTAGCCTGTCTCCATTCCTCCTGTAGGCAACAACCAACTCCTTTGTTTTTGCATCATTGAAGGAGAGGTTGTTTTCTTGACACCACAGTGTCAGTGTGATGACTACTTCCCTATAGGCTGCCTCATTATTATTTGAGATTAGGCTGATCAATGTAGTATAATCAGCAAATTTAATTAGCAGATTGGAGCTGTGGATGGCGACACAGTCATGGGTACACAGAGAATAAAGGAGGGGCTTGGGACACAGCTCTGAGGAGCAGCTGTGTTGAGGATCAGAGGGGTGGAGGTGAGAGAGGCCACTTTCACCTCCTGCCGGTGATCTGACAGGAAGTCCAGGATCCAGCTACACAAGGCAGGGTGAAGGCCAAGATCTCTGAGTTTCTGGTCGAGCCTGGAGGGAATTATGGTGTTGAATGCTGAACTGTAGTCCAAGAACAGCGTTCTCACATAAGCATCCTTCTGCTCTAGATGTGTAAGGACAGTGTGTAGAGCTGTTGGGCTGTCTGCTCCACTCTCCGCAGAGTCCTGCGATTGAGGGAAGTACAGTTCCCATACCAGGCAGTCGTGCAGCTAGTCAGGATGCTCTCAGTTGTGCCCCTATAGAAAGTTCTTAGAATCTGGGTGCCCACACCAAACTTCAACTGTCTAAGGTGAAAGAGGTGCTGTGGTACCTGTTTCACCACACAGCTGGTGTGTACAGATCACGTGAGATCCTTGGTGCTGTTTATGCTGAGGAACTTGAAGTTGTTCACCCTCTCAAGTAGAGGCTGTGGCTGTGTTGTATCTCAGACCAAGTTAAACTAATAAGTCAATTGCCAATTGAATGCTAGCTTTGTGAGGGATGCATGCGTTTAAGGTGAGTTAAATAAATTCTTACTCACTGTAAGCAAATTTCACAGACATATTGCACTATCATTTGCACCAGTGAGGATTCAGTAGTGTAATGTATCCATAGTATGCATCCATGGAAGAGGATGTGTACAGACTTTTGTGCATAATAGATAATGCTTTGTATAGTAGAACACAATGCTACTATCTGTTAAATAATGCAATGCAATTTGTTAAGCACGTCCACTGTGTTGGTCTATTGAATAATGGACCTGAGATTCTCAATAATGTGTGCAAGAATTATTATCCAATCAGTAAAATTATGCTATTGATATTCTCCCTGCTGATATTGAAAGGATGTTTTTGTTAAATTTTGGTATATTTGACATTGGATGAGCTGGCTACAGCAGATTGTGACCGAAGTTTGGTGGGAAGGTTGAATAAGTTAGTTGATTATTTTTTCAATCAAGGCGCCCGAAGTCAAATTATTTGCAATCCACTGATTGTCTACAAGTTCCCGAGTGCTGTTTTAATAACGCTCCAGGAAGGATAGATTGTAAATTGATTACTTCAGAGTGTTTACAGAAATGATTACAAAAAAAAAAATTCCAAGTATCAAGGTCAATGGGCAGATGGAATCATAGCAGATCAGAGCAGCCTAAGCGAGCTTGGTTCATGGCCACTGCAAAAGAGAAAGGTTTGTAATAAACGGACGGTTAAAGGTAGGGATGTTCAATAGCAAGTCCTTGGTGAACAGTGTAAAGATGTTGACATTGTGATGCAAAGATGATGTGATCATTGTAAAGATAAGTGTAGAGTAGGTTAAAAGTTTGGCACAATACAGTAGCTTGAACGATCCATACTGTGCTGCACTGTTCTATGTTCTTTGCCCACCCTGTCCAATGCAACTCAGCAGAACCAGGGGCAAGCGGTGGTAGTAACAGTTCAGGTGGCAGACAGCGATGAGCTAAACCTCACCACCATTGACCAGCAGCTGCACAGCAAGCAGGTGAGTGATACCATGCCAATCCAGATGAGGGGATGGCTGAGTGTGGGACGATGGTTGGAGAGGGCAGAGGTCTTCAACCCAGATACTTTATTATAAAAGTACATATATATCACCATAAACAATCTGGAAATACATTTTCTTGTGGGCATACTCTTAAGGAGATATCTTTACTCAACTTCCCTTGCCCCATCACTGAAATGTTCCCACAACCTAGCAGAATAATAACTATAATAGAATCAATGAAAGATTGCACCAGCTTGGACATTCAACCACTGTACAAAAGGCAACAAACTGTGGAAAAACAAAATTAAAGAAATAATAATGACAAGTAATAAATCTCGAGAAGGTGAGATGAAGAGTCCTTGAAGGTATGATAATAGGTTGTGGGAACATTTCAGTAATGGGGCAACTGAAGTTGAGTGAAATTATCCCCTTCAGAGGTAATAAATGTTCTTGAACCTAGTGGTGTGGGTCCTGAAGCTCCTGTACCTTCTTCCTGATGGCAGCAGCAAGAGGAGAGCATGACCTCGGAGGCGGGGATCTCTGATGATGGACGCTGCTTTCCTGCAACAATGCTTCATGTAGATGTGCTCAGTGGTGGGGAGGGCTTTACCTGTGATGGATTAGGACATATCCAGTACATTTTGCATGATCTTCTGTTCAAGGGCATTGGTGTTTCCATAACGGGCTCTAATGAGCCAGTGAATATACTTACCACCGCACATCTATAGATGATTGTCAAAATTATAGTTGACATGCCAGATCTTTGCAAACTCCTAAGGAAGTAGTGACGCTGCCATGCTTTCTTCATAATTGAATTATGTGCCTGATCCAAGACAGGTCCTCTGAAATGATAACACCAAGGAATTTACTGACCCTCTCCACCTCTGATTCTCTGATGAGGACTGGCTCATGAACCTCTGGATTCCTTCTTCTGAAGTCAAAACTGCTGCCACAAAACAAAAATTTCATGACGTATGTCAGATTCTGAAATCCATCAGATCGCTTACCCCTCCTCTGTCCACTAATCACTCTGAACTCCTATTTTATCACTTCTCTTCTTGTCTTTGTGCTAGGCCCCACCCCACTCTCAGTCCGACACAGGGTTTTGAACATTGACAATCCCTTTCCCCCACACAAATGCTGCTAACCCTGTGTTCCTCCAAAATATGGCTGCTCCAGTTTCCAGTACCTGCAGTCTCTTATGTCTCATTTTACCTCAACACTCTTTCTCCTACTATTTCCCCAAATATTCTGAAATCTGCAGTTGTTGAAAATGGCCAAGCTACTTTGTTGCTTTCTTCTTTTTTGTATGTATTGGATGTTTGATGTTTTAATTGAAAGAGTTCCATGGTGCTTCTTTGTTTTGCGGATGCTCAGGGTTGTGTACTGTATACATATATCAATAATAAATTACTTTGAATCTTTGGAGGGTGCACAACTCTCTCAGGTTGGAGGAGTTAACACCTCATATTTTATCTTGGTAGCCTTCAACCTAGCTGCATGAAGATCGATTTCTCTAACCTCTGGTAATTTCTCCCATCCTCCATCCCCCTCACCCATCCTTCTTTTTCAATTACCTATTCCAGTTACCCACTTAACTCTTCTTTTTCCATCACCTGTACATCACCTTCCTCTGGTGCTCCTCCTCCTTCCGTCTCTCCCATAGGCAACTCTTCTCTCCTATCTTCATCAGGCCTTTACCTTTTCCACCAATCACCTTCCACTGTTTACTTAAACACATACCCACCTTCTCTCTCACCTGTTTTCACCTATCACCTGCCAGATTGTACTCCTTCCCTTCCCCCACCTTCTTATTCTCCCTTTTCCAAATTTTCCTTGATTCTATGGTGGTCTAAAGTTGGCCAAGTTTGGTGTCAAATATACTCAATGACTCCTTCTTCACATTTCACTGAGACAAAGAATTTCAAATTGGACAATCCTTTGAGAGAAGGCATTTCTCCTCAAGTCCATCTTAAACAGGTGACCCTTTATTCTCAAACTATGACCCTTTTTTACATTTCCCTTCAAATTCCTTTCCTCCAGCATTTTGTGTTTGTTGCTTTGGACTTCTGGCATCTACTGACTCTCTAGTGTTTGGATTATTTATTTATTTATTGTAGCTTTACATGCTGTTGCCCCAGGAAACAATGTTAACCCAAAAACAGTACAATGTACTTTCAGCAAGCTGAAGATCGCCCAACTCTTAAGATCAATGAAAATTATAATTGGTTCAGAACAGCAGGAAATATTTTCAAGCGGCATGTTATGTTTTCCTGGGCTCAACAAATTCTGCAGATGCTGTAAATCCAGAGTTTCTGGAACAGTTTCACAAAAGAGGTGTATATTTGTTTTGGAATGTGTGTATCAAAGTCTCACTATATTGATTCCTTAAATGGAAGTCCTGTCTGATGAAGAAAGATTAAATTGATTAAGCATATATTTTCTTTTCATGCAAGTAATCTGATTGAACATGCCAGAATTGACAAGGTGCCTTTTGGATGCTTCGCAGTTTGAAGGGAACTGTAACAAATGGTTGTAGTTTCAAAGTAAAGAGTCACCTGCCGTGTGGACTCAAGGAGAGATTTCTGCTCTCAGCGGGTTTTCTAATTTGAAATTCCTTGTCTCGGTGAACTGTGCAGGAGGAGTCATGGAATATTTGTCACAGAGATTGGCAGACTTTGGACTGCCTGTGGTGGTTCAGTCCGAAGTCTGTGGTCCGGTCCGCGGACTCTGGACTCCTGGTTTTCTGGAGGTCCCTTGCTGCGGTTGGACTTAACTAGAAACACCTGAGGCTCATATTGGGACTGGGAATATAAGTGGCCCTGGGAGTGAGTGCGGTTTGTCAAGATGCTCATGGTTGGTTAGAATGGGCTCTAGCTATCCTTGGGGCTGTGTTGGAGAACCTTGGCTTCTGGGAGCCTTGCTGGTAGTAGTTGGAGTGGTCATTGTGGTATGGATTCAGCTGTTTCCTGGGCCAGCTGGGTGGCTGTCAGCCACTCTGAGCCAGGTAGGGATCTGGTTGCTTCCATAGTCAGCCAAGGCTGTTGGCTGTAATGGCTACTTGGAGCTACCCTGATGCAGAGGTGGAACTGTTGTTCCTTGGTGTTTGTCCCTTCCTGTCCTTGCCCCTGTGGGTAAGTCTGGCTGTTCTACTGTTGCTTTGTGGGAGGATCTGTTTTGTCTTTGCCTCTGTTGGGTAGGTTGGGCTGTTCTGCTGTTACCTGATGGATGGTCCTGCCCCACCTTGCTGTGGAGTGATAGATGAGTCCTGGCTTGTTGGAGGATAAGTCCTGGCTCCATGTTGATGTAGAGTTCCTAGTCTGTCCCTAGCTCTAGCCTTTGAGTTCCCCAAGCTCCAAGCCTGCAGCCTTGAAACAAGCCTCAAGGTCCTCTCCTTAGCTAAGCCTCGTCACATCCTTGCCTGGGTTTGGGGGTCTGAGCCTGAGGCAAGACCCAGTTTCTGGGTCCTTGTCCAGTCTTGGGCTTGGAGTCCACTCCAGGCTCTTTGTTCCCAGTCTCTTGTCCTGGTCCTGCTTCCCCTGCCTAAACTGCATCCCATCCTGTCCTGTTCTGTCTTGTCCTGTTTCTGGGACTCCAGTGTCTGTGTCCTGCAGTTGGGTCCTGATTCAACATCTGACTTATGACACTGCTGTAGAATCAAAGACAATTGAATGATGGAGTAGGTACCATATATGATATATATGTACTTAGATAATAAATAGTGAAAGGGAAACTATTTCACTACAAGTTAAGAAGGAATCAACAATCGTATTGAATTTTACAATGACAATAAATATTTGGAGAATTCAATCCTGTAACATAATGTATGAAGGTTGTCCATTACTGCACTCAGTTTCTGTGCTGATTTTGTTAATTTAGTCAATTAAAAGAACACAGCTGATGAATACATCCATCAATAACTATTAGGAACTAATATACAGCTTTAGAGTACTGCAGAGGTATTGATGGTGTTTTAATTTGTTCTGTATTTCATTTTAATACATAAATTGTTATTCAATTTCCACTTTTAACTGTTTCCATGAAACTTTGGCTAATTGGGGCAGCCACATATTTGGGCCAAAATGGAATGGTCCCAATATGTTCTGATTAACTGGAGTCCACTAAATAAATAATGAGAACTTAAATTGTAGAGATCTTGAAAATGAGTCCATCAGTTGTGAAATCAGTTCAGTGTTAAGGTGAATGAAGTTATCTATCCATGCTTCTTTCTGGTAAGATGGTGGCACATATACACACAGTGGTCTCTCTCATAATAGTCTTATGTGTGTGTGTTTTTACATAAGTTTATTCTTACGCACAGCTGGTCCACTGAATCAGTGAGCTGCTCATTGTTCAGAGAAGCCAGCTGGCAGTTCGGGGAAGGCAAGTTGGCCCATTGGGTTGAGAGAGTCAAGTTGGGCTGTCAGGCCAAGGATGTCAAGATGGGCCATTGGGCCTGGCAATTCAAGTCGGGCCATCAGGCCGAAGGGATTTGAGTTGTGTTGTTGGGCCTGAGGTTTTGAGTCGGGCCTAGGGATTCACGTTGGGGTGTGACCTGAGTGTAAACCATGCTGTAGCATGCTACTCTGAGACACTGGAGTTGGTGCCTTTGAACTGGTGTGAAGGTGGCATGTAGTGAAGCTGTGAGTGACTGTCGAAGGTTTCTTTTGCAATGGCAAGACCCTGTTGGACATGGATTGCTGCAGGCCTACTTCCCTTGTTTGGAAGTGAGACAGGTGGCAAGGCAGCAGTGTTGATCAGTTGTGGCAAGTACTAGGCCACAATCCCTGGGCTTGCATTGCAACATGGTGTCTGGGCTTGGCTGGAGGTGGCCTCTCCCATTGATGCTGCCTTTCTGTATTGGATCAGTGGAATTACAGGCTGAACAGCCAGGAGCCATCAATTTGCAGGACTTGGACTAAAAATATGTTTTCTTACGTGAATGTTATTTTTTTTTCTTATCTCATTATTTTGAATGTGCATGTTATGTTTTGGCACTTTGGCTCCAGAAGAATGCTGTTTCACTCGACCATATTCATGTATGGTTTGAATGACAATTAAGTTTG
This sequence comes from Hypanus sabinus, assembly GCF_030144855.1. Classification (NCBI taxonomy): domain Eukaryota; kingdom Metazoa; phylum Chordata; class Chondrichthyes; order Myliobatiformes; family Dasyatidae; genus Hypanus; species Hypanus sabinus. The sequence continues at coordinate 73,525,343 of NC_082722.1, read as the reverse complement.
ATTTGATCTGGTTCAGGAGGGTAATAACTGTTCCTGAAGCTGGTAGTATGGGATCTATTGCTCCTGTACCTCCCTCCTGCCAGCACCAATGAGAAGAGAACATGACCTGAATGGTGGGAGTCCTATATGATGAATGCTGCTTCCTTGTGGCAGCTCTTACAGATGTGCTTGGTCTCCAGTAATTTTCAATAAGATCATTCATGATCATACTGAGTAACAGAATGTGCTGATGAATCTTACAGCCTATCCCATAAATGGTATAGATCCAGTGGTAACTTTTTAAAGTACTGGCAGTACAGAAATTTACAAAGTTATGATACATTTGCATACTTGAAGAATAGATTGGAACCTCTTTCAAAAAGTTGTTATAAAGATGGCAGACCAAACTGCCTCCATGGGTTACTGAGGTGTTCTTTGTCCTCTTCTATGAGAAACCTATCACCAATGAACATAAAGTGTTAGAGCACAGCATAGACCCTTCTGCCCAAGATGCTATGCCAACCTTTTAACCTCCTCTAAAATCAATAAGTGACTTAAATTCTGTGTCAAGATTCAAGTCTGCCTCTGTTTGAGCTCAGACAGGAGCTTAAGGAATCTGAAGCCCTACACCACCAGAACAGCTACTTTCCCACCAGTGTCACACTATGCAGATCTTGAACTGATCTGCACCACAAAAATCCTGCCTCAGTAATGGAATGCAATGGACTAGCTCTTGCACTACTATGGATTTGTCTTTGTGAGTTTTGCATCTATCTTTGTCAGTGTTTTTCAATGTTCAAATTCAAAGTACACTTATTAACAAAGTATGTATAGGTCTCCATATACTATTCTCAAATTCATTTGCATGCAGCCATTCACAGTAGAATAAACAAATGCAATAGAATCAATGAAAAGCTACACAGAAACGACAAACCTGACAAGAATCCAATTTGCAAAAGAAGCTGGGCAAATATAAATGTAACAAATAATAAGTAATGAAACAATACTGAAAATGAGTTGTAGAGTCCTTGAAAGTAAGTTTATAGATTGTGGAATCAGTTCAGTGTTGAGGTGAGTGAAGTTACCCATGCTGGTTCAGGAGCGTGATGGTCATCGGGTAATAACTGTTCCTGAACTTGGTGGTGTGGGACCTAAGGCTCCTGTACCTCTTGTCTTGAATAATCTTTGTTAATAACATAGGACCATCAGACATAGGGGCAGAATTAGGCCATTTGGTCCATTGAGTCTGCTCTGCTGTTCCATTTTGGCTGATTTATTATCCCTCTCAACTCCATTCTCCTCCCTTCTCCTCAAAACCTTTGATGCTCTGTCTAATCAGGAAACTATCAACCTCTGCTTTAAATATACCCAATTATTTGACCTCTACAGCCACCTGTGGCTAATTCACTACCATCTGAATAAATAAATAATCACCCACTCTTGGAAACTTCCTGTCCATGTATCACGACCTTGATATATGGAGAAACTGAAGGGAAAATATCATCATGTTCACTGGCAATGACTGAATTCAGGCACAGGAAAATGGCTGACTCTATCACAGTCAGCACTGGCAATGTTTCAACTCAGGTGCAGAGGAAAGGCAGATTCCTATGTTAAGATGGAAACAAGGTGTTATACGTAGGATTACCAACATAGCATCAATGCGTAACTGAGTGACACCGCAAGACAAATCATTCTTAAAACAAGAACCACACCATCTGCGCTAAGCAACAGTCTGCATTAAATAATTATAGAAAGTGGAAAACCCATGTCAGTCATAATTAACTTAACAAGATTAAACAAAGAAGAAAGGCTTAACAATTCTAGTTAAGACAACAATTAGTAAATACAGCTGTACAGGTTGTTTGAAAAACCCAGAAGGCTAACAGTCTATGGCATGCTGCAGAGGTCCACAGGGCAGAAACAGGACTGACTGTACAAGATGATCAGCTTTTCAGCATATACTAGGAAACCACTAGCAAAGAGGATATGCGTCACTTTTTACCACAGAATCTACATCATTCTTCACTCAGCATGATTTCTATAATGTTTACTATTATTTTGACAAGGAACACATTTGTAATTAACTTTGTCTAAATTTGCCCTTCAGAGTATCATATTCCCTTCTTGCTATACAAAAATGGCACAGAAATCTTTTGAGAAACCATTAGGTTTTGTCAGACTCACTGAGAAGTTTCATTATCTTCTCTTGTAAGCTAGTAACATTGTTAACAGCCTCTTGTCCTTGAGATTCTGTTGCAGAAAGGTTACCAACTAAAGAAAATATTTGTCATTATGTTTGATCGATGAATGATCAAAGGAGTTTCAAACCAGTCGAAATGCCAATTTGTTTTGCTTTGCATTTTGACTGTCATAAGTGATTCGACAGTCTCCTCAAAGGTAACACATTGGAATTGATCATTATAATGAGCATGTGTCAATTTAAAAATAACCATGTTTGATTTTTCTTTTTGAATTCAGTGCTTGAAAATCTAGTGGAATTGTGTAATCATTTTTTTCTCTAATATTTCAGCTTTACTTACTTAACTACCTATTCTTAACTCATCGTGAGAATGGATTGGGTGCAATTATTTACTGGATGGTGAATGCTTATATAATGAGGAAATTAGGTGTTGGTGTTTACGTCAAAGGGAGCAGAATATAACATTATGTTGTCTTTTAGATGCACTATTTCCCACTGCTGCTGAAAGTTGTGATTCATTGCAATTCTCCACCCTTTGAAGACAGTGGATGGCAAATGAGACAATATTTACATTAGGTTTAAAGTCATAGAACACTACAGCACACAAGCAGGCCAATCGGCCCATCAGGTACATGCTGAACTATTAATCTGTCTAGTTCCATTGATCTACAGTCAGACCACAGTCCTCTATACCCCTCCCATCCATGCACCTATCCAAATTTCTCTTAAATGTTGAAATCAAATCCACATCCACCACTTCCACTGGCAGCTTGTTCCACACTCTCGCCACCCTCTGAGTGATAGAGCTCACCCTTATGTTTCCTTTAAACTTTTAACCTTTCACCCTTAACCAATAACCTCTAGTTCTTGTCTCACCCAACCTCTGGGGAAAAAAAAACTTGCTTATATTTAACTGATCTACATCCCTCACAATTTTGTGTAGCTTAATTCATAGTTGCCAGTGTGGAGATACCAGGGATTGAACCTGGACCTTCATATATATGAAGCATATTCTCCCACTGAACTACATCCACTTTGATTTCCCATATTTTGAGAGAAACCTGCCACAAAGATGTATATCAGCTGATACCCCAAGACACTAAGGCAGAAGAGCTGAATTAAGCCATCTGCCGCATTGACTCAACTTCACCATTCAATTATTGATGGTTTTTGTTCTCAAATTGCCTTCTCATATTAACCCCTAGCCCCCTTAACTTTAGCATTTAACATTTTATCCTTTAATACACCTAATGACTAAACCACTACAGCCTTTCATGGCAATAAATTTCAGAGATTCACCACAATTTAGAACTTCCTCCTCATCTAAGTTTCAAAGGGACATCCCCTTATTTTGAATCTATGACCATAGATCCTGGACTTTCCTACAAATAGAAACATCCTCTAAATGTCCACTCTGTGCAGGCCTTTCATTATTTGGAAGGTTTCAAGGAGATCCCCCCACCCGTTATCCTTCTGAATTCCACTGAGATCAGGACCAGAGATATTGAAGGCTGTAAATATATTGAAATCTGGAACAAGTTTGAGAGGTCAAACGGACAAATGCTGCGCCCGCCCACTTTACCCCTCACCTGCACTCTGCACCTTCTTATTCTGCCTTCTGTTCTAGTCCTGATGAAGTGTCTTGGCCTGAACATCGACTATTTATTTATCTCAGTAGATTGTGCCTGACTTGCTGAGATCCTTCAGAAACCTGTGTGTGTTGCCTTATTTCTTACATCAGTTCCAGTTCTGCATAACAATTATCACATCAAGGATTCATTCAACAATTCTAAGAATAAAAATTATATAACATATATACACAGATGTTAAAATATGGATGTGGAGTAAGATGTGCATAGATATACAAATGCAGTGGATTCCGGTTAATTGGGACACATTGTAACTAGTACATTTTGGCCAATTAAATGGCTGGCCCAATTAGCTGAATTTTCATGGAAATAGTCAAAAAGGTATTAAAAAAAGAGAACAACTGTTTAATTGAGTAATAAATTAGGTATTTAAATGCAATATAGGACAAATTAGAACATTATCAATACAACTAGAGTAATATAAAACTGTTTATTAGTTCCTAACAGTAGACAACAGGAATTCAGCCAATGTATGCTGCCATGTCCTTTTGAACGAACAAAATCAGTGCAGATACCTAGTGTAGATAATGGTCTGCGGACAGCCTTCTTACAATGCATTTTCCAAATCTTCATTTTCTTCATAGTTCAAAGCTTGTTAAAGTAGTAAAATCATGTCATTTCAGTCCTGGCCTTCTCTGGCATCTCCAAGTTTGATTGCTCGAGACCACAGTGAGCAATACAGTTCTGTATTTTGTTGTTTATTCCTCACGAACAATCAGTGACAAAAATCATTGCTTTTTGAATACGAATACACACAACTGACGCAATTTAAACACTGATCACTCTATGCATGGAATAGTGCCTCAGGACCACACAAATGCAATCAACTGATACTAAATTAGAAACTGTTTGGCAACAGATTCCTGTCCCAATTAAGAGGAATAGTGTCCCAAATAAATAAAATGAATCCTGGCTCTTTTCTTGGTTCATTTTTGTTCTTAAGGAGTTATTCCAAATAAGCAGCTGCCCTTATTAACTGATGCCCCAATTAGCCAGATTCCATTATACCAGTGTGTATTGACAATGTAAACAGCATTATAAAGTGTGTTTTAACCTGTTTACAGGACAGTGATTGAAGTCATAGAGGGTGCGTGGAGTGGTGAGATTGGCTGCCTGGAGGGGAAGAAACTTATAAGATGGTATGAAGTTTAGATTTTAATAACACTATGAAACCCTGGGTACCACACCCAAAGAAAAATATTCTTGCTTTAAATAAAAGCCTTGAATTACTAGAATTATGACAATGTGAAAAGAATTAAATGATGAGATGAGTCTTATACTTCAGGAGTAGAAAATTAGGCAATAATCTGTTTTAGGAATTCTAGGTTCATTAAATTTGCTGAAGAATTTAATACATTACGTATAAATAAACTATTCATTCTTGTGGAAAGCTGAAGTGTATAAAAATGTAGAAGCAATGGTCAGTAACATTAATTTCTTCCAAAAGGGAAATTTCTGTAAGTCTCTATTTTTGAGAATCAGAGTCAATTAGACCTTCACATTCTTGTGTTCGTTAATTGTTGAGATCTATAAAATCCATTACTTGGCCATCTTCAGATGCCCAAGTGCAGTCAAGAAGAAATGAGGCATCCTGTAGAGAGTCAGCGCAATGAACATAGTACAGTGAAGCATAGTCTAGGCAATTCTCATTGGGGGATCTGACTGAAACCTACCCAATATTGAAAGTATACAATAATGTGGATGCGGAGAGGGTTTTTCCAATAGTGAGAGAGTCTAGGACCAGAGGGCATAGCCACAGAATAGGAGAGCAGAGATGAGAAGGAACTTCTTTCACCAGAACAGTCTGTGGAATTCAGTGCCACAGACAGCTGTGGCGGTTAAATTATAGAGTGTATTTTCCTTCATTGAAGACCATAGCGAGGAAGGCTGTGAGATCTGGATTCTGTCTTGTCATACTCTGGACCATTCATCACTCACATAACAGCAGGGTAGAAGTTACCCTTCAGCTTGGTGGTACGTATCTTCAAGATGTTGTATCTTCTCCGCATGGGAGAGGGGAGGCAAGAGAATGTGGGTGTGGTCTTTAATTGTGTTGGCTGTAAGTTCAATTACTGAGCCTATATGCGCAACCTCTTGTGACACTTTGGGAAGAAGTGTTATACCAAGTCCGCAGGAGTAACCTAGAGCTGAGAGCATGAGTTGTAGAGCCATTGAAAATGAGTATAGGATCAGTTCAGAGTTGTAGGGTGAAATCTGTTCCTGAACCTGATGTTGAGGGACCGAAGCATCCTGTACCTCCTGCTCGATGGTAGTATGAATTATCTGTATGGGTGGCATATGAAACAAAAATCTCAGCTCAGCACATTATGGAAACCAGTCTCTACTCTATGGTCTGTTTACACTTCTCTCTGAGAATATGAAGCAGCCAAAAAATCAAAGAAATTGAAGATATATTCTTTCCTCTGACCTTCCATCAGGATGAAGATATAAAAGCCAGAAAGCATATATATCAACAGATTCAAGGATGACTTCTCCCCACTGTTATAATTATATTGAATGGTCTACTAGCACTATAAGATGGGTTGCAGACCTCATAATTTATCTCATTATGGCTTTGGCATTTTATGGGTGGCGGGGTGGAGATACACCTCTAACACAAGAGGTGTAAGGCGATTCTTCCCGCCACTAGCCTGCAGGTCACCTTTGGGCAGGGTGTAGCACCTGCTAAGCCCCCCCGATCAGGGTCATGTGAAACCATGGGAGCAGGTGGTGGATGGTCACTGATGTCAGGCAGACATCTCTAAAGGGTATTGATAATGGCTGGGGTCACAAGTCATGTAAAGTCGAAGAAGGCAATGACAAGCAACTTCTGTAGAAAAAATTCCCAAGGACAATCAAGATCATGGAAAGACTATGACCGCCCACATCATGCAACGTGTCACATAGTGATAATGATATTGTAGCATCATTATCACACCTTATTGTCTGCCTGCACACCACTTTTTCTGTAACTGTAGCATTTTATTCTTCATTCTCTCATTGTTTTTTCTTTTACAGACAGACAGACATACTTTATTGATCCCAAGGGAAATTGGGTTTTGTTACAGCTGCACCAACCAAGAATAGTGAAGAAATATAGCAATATAAAACCATAAATAATTAAATAATAATAAGTTAATCATACCAAGTGGAAATAAAGTCCAGGTCCAGCCTCATTGTTTGAATCATCTGTATAGCTGTCGTGCTTAGCCTGAGTCCATTTATTTTACCTTCACTGTTTTTCCTTATTGAAGAACACAAATGTATACACTTAATGGGCACTTCATTATGTACACCTGCTTATTAAAGCAAATATCTAATCAGCCAATCATCAGCCAGCAACTCAATGCACAAATGCATGCAGACTTGGTCAAGAGGTTCAGTTGTTGTTCAGACCAAACATCAGAATGGGGAAGAAATGTGATCAAAATTATTTTGACCATGGAATAATGGGGTAGTTTCAATATCTCAAGAATTGCTAATCTCCTGGGATTTTCAGGGACAACCATCTGCGGAGTGCAGAAGATGGTGTGAAAAAAAAAGGTCATCCAATTAGTTGTGAGTTGTCTCTTACAGCTACCTGGACTATTCTTCTTCCCACCCTGCCTATTGCAAAAATGCTATCCCCTTCTCACAGTTCCTCCGTCTCTGCCCCATCTGCTCTCAGGATGAGGCTTTTCATTCCAGGATGAAGGAAACGTCTTTCTTTTTTAAACAAAGGGGCTTCTCTTCTTCCACCATCAACTTTGCTCTCAAATGCATCTCTCCCATTTCCCGCCCATCTGCCCTCACCCCATCTGCCCACCACCCCACTTGGGATAGGGTTCCCCTTGTCCTCACCTACCACCCCACCAGCCTCCAGGTCCAACGTATAATTCTCTGTAACTTCTCAAATGGGATCCCACTACCAAGCACATCATTCCCTCCCCTCCTCTTTCTGCTTTCTGCAGGGATCACTGCCTACGCGACTCCTTTGTACACTTGTCCGCACCCATCCCTTCCCACTGATCTCCCTCCTGGCACTGTTCCTTGTAAGCAGAACAAGTGCTACATCTACCCTTACACTTCCTCCCTCACCACCATTCAGGGCCCCAGATAGTCCTTCCAGGTGAGGCGACACTTCACCTGTGAGTCGGCTGGTGTGGTATACTGCATCCGGTGCTCCTGGTGTGGCCTTTTATATATTGTTGAGACCCGACGCAGACTGGGAGACCATTTCACTGAACTCCTACGATCGGTCTGCCAGAGAAAGTAGGATCTCTGGCCACACATTTTAATTCCACGTCCCATTCTCATTCTGATATGTCTATCCATGGCCTCCTCTACTGTTAAGATGAATCCACACTCAGGTTGGAGGAACAACACCTTATATACTGGCTGGGTAGTCTCCAACCTGATGGCATGAACATTGGCTTCTCTAACTTCTGTTAATGCCCCTCCTCCCCTTCTTAGCCCATCCCTGACATATTTAGTTGTTTGTTTTTTTTTCTCTCTCTGCTCATCACTCTGCCTGTTCTCCATCTCCCTCTGGTGCTCCCTCCCCCTCTCTTTCTCCCGAGGCCTCCCGTCCCATGATCCTTTCCCTTCTCCAGCTCCGTATCACTTTCGCCAATCACCTTTCCAGCTCTTAGCTTCACCCCACCCCCTTGGGTCTTCTCCTATCATTTTGCATTTCCCCCTCCTCCCACTACTTTCAAATCTCTTACTATCTTTCTTTTCAGTTAGTCCTGATGAAGGGTCTCGTCCGGAAATGTCAACAGTGCTTCTCCCTATAGATGCTGCCTGGCCTGCTGTGTTCCACCAGCATTTTGTGTGTGTTGTTTGAATTTCCAGCATCTGTAGATTTCCTTGTGTTTGCAGTTAACTGTGTTATGCTTTGTAGCTTCAAGACATAAAACTAATTCAAAGGAAGATGCAGGGGTCTGAAATGCAAGTGCAAACCCTGTTTAAGTGAGGGTGCATGTATCGTATGGTAGCATGATGATATATGCAATTCACGTATTTATCCATATACTCCATAACAAATTATTTAAATGAATAAGAATGCTTAATCAAACAGTATATTTACAAGATTGCACAAATATTACTGAACTATTAAGTGCAGAATTTAGTTCTGTGGGTGAGAACATCTCATTAATGAGAGAGGTCAGACGAGAATAGCCAGACTGGTTCAAGCTGAGAGGAAGGTGATAGTAAGTGAAATAACCATGTGTTACAACGGTGGTGTGCAGAAGAGCATCTCTGAACAGGGTGAACCTTGAAGCGGATGGACTACAACAGCAGAAGACCACTCTGAGTTCCATTTGTTTACATAATAAAGCGGCCACTGAGTGTAGCTCTACTGTTCTTTGTTTTATTGAAGGACAACCACTAATTCTGAGTCATGCCATCTCATTCCCATTAAAAGTAAATTATCTGATAGGGTACTGCCTCTACAGAGTGCTACTGTACTATGTGGTTGAGTGATTAGTCTCAGCAAAGGATCTAACTGTAATAAAAGCTGGGAAAGATGTGTTCCACATGAGCAGTTCTCTCTCTTACTTTTCCATAATGTTGAAATAATGATTCAGTGAGACTCTTGTGTTTCAGCGCATTCTTTCCTTCGATTTCTCTGTTAATTTTTCATCCCTCTTCATGGCTAAAAGGAGTGATGTTGATTGGCTCTGAGGCTCCTCAAATAGTGGAGCCATTCAAACAAGAAGTTGTTTAACAACAAAAAATGATTAGGGAAGTTAAGCACCAAGATCTCATGTCAACATCCATCCAGGGTCCAACATATTCGTGCAGTTATGAAGCGAGCACGGCAGTGGCTATATTTCATTTGGAGTTTGAGGTGACTTGATATGTCACCGGAATCTCTAGAATATCTCTACAGATGTACCCTGGAAAACATTCTAACTGGTTGCATCACTGTCTGCTATGGAGGGGCCATTGAGAATTGTAGACTCGGCCATCTCCATTATGGGAATTCACCTACCCACTATCATCCAAAAGCAATGCCTTATAGAGGTGGCATCTATCATTAAGGACAATCAGTATCTAGGACATACCCTCTTCTCATAGCTACCATTAAAATGGAGGTACAGGAGCTTGAAGACACATACAGTATTGACTATCTTAGGAACAGTGTCTTCCTCTCCTGCATCAGATTTCTGAATAGACAATGCATGAAAACCACCATACTACCACATTATTATTCTCTCTTTTTCTACTTTTTATATATATAAATGGATTCTGATTCTGATTCTGAGCAACACTGATTTTATGTCTCTCACATCTGTATTGTCCCCAGCACAAAATCCTGTTTATTATATTGATTCTGCATATCAATAAGATAGACATTTCTGTAGTGATTTTGGTAAATGTTCTGCTCTATGAATGAGGCAAACTTGAACAAATGGATATTGAAATAAATGTACATGTTGTTGGGTCATAATGGATGCAGGGGGAGTGGTTCAGATTTATGGACTATTGGGATCTCTTGTGGGAAAGCTGCGATCTGAACAAAAGTGGGCCAATATCCTTGCAGGCGGGTTGGTTAGAGTTGTTTGGGTGGGGATAAACTAATCTGGCAGGGGGATGGGAACCGGAGTGATAGTGTTGAAGATGAGGTAGCTGGATTACAAGCAGAGGCAGTGTGTAGTGAGACTCCAGGCAAAGAGAGGCTGTTGATGAATTGCAACATAAAAAGAAGACAAAATCAAAAAGGGTGAATACAAGACTGAAGGTGTTGTATTTGAATGCATGCAGTATACAGAATAAGGTAGATGAACTTGCAGCACATTTGTAGATTGCCAGGTATGGTGTTGTAGGCATCACTGAATCATGGGTGAAAGAAGATTATAGCTGGGAGTTTAATGCCCAAGGATATGCATTGTATCAAAAGGATAGGCAGGAAGGCAGAGGGAGCAAAGTGACTCTGTTGCTATAAAATGAAATCAAATCATTAGAAAGTGGTGACTTAGAGTCAGAAGGTGTAGAATCATTGTTGATAGTTCTAAAAAACTGCAAGGGTAAAAAGACCCCAATAAGAGTTGTATAAAAAAAAAACCCAGTCAGAAGGATATGGCCTACAAATTACAATGAGAGGTAGAAAATGAATGCCAAAAGGGCAATATTACAATATTCATAGGTAGATTGGGAAAATCAGGTTGGTGCCGGATTATAAAGATAGGAAGTTTCTACAATGCCTATGAGAAGGCTTCTTAGAGAAGCTCATGGTTGACCCTACTAAAGAATCATTTATTCTGGATTGGGTATTGTGCAATGAACCGGAATAGACTATGTAAAAGAAACCTTAAAGGTAAGTGATCACAATATGATTGAATTTATCCTCAAATTCGAGAAGGAGAAACTAATTTCTGAAGTATCAGTATTACAGTGGAGTAAATAGAATTACAGAGACATGAGAGAAGATTTGGCCAGAATTAATTGGAAAGGAACACTGACAGGGATGATGGCAGAGAAATGATGGCTGGAATTTCTGGAAGTAATTTTGAAGGTACAGGATATATATATATTTGAAAGAGGATGAAGTATTCTAAAGGCAAAATGACACAACTGTGGCTAACAAAAGAAGTCAAAGCCAACATATAAGCAGAAGAGAGGGCATATAATAGAGCAAAAATAATGGAAAGTTTGAGAATTAGGAAGCTTTTAAAAACCAAGGTAAGGCAACTCAAAAGTAATTAAGAAGGTAAAGATGGAACACAAAAGTAAGCCAGCCAATACTATTAAAGAGGATACCTAAAGTTTCTTCAGATGCATTAAGTGTAAAAGAGAGGTGACAATGGAAATCAGACCAGTGCAAACTGATGCTGGAGCCATGGTAATGGGGGACAATGAACTGGCAGATGGACTGAATAAGTATTTTGCATCAGTCTTCACTGACAAAGACACAAGTAATATGCCAGAAGTTCCACGTGTCAGGAAGTCAATAAGTGTGTGCAGATACCATAACTAGAAAGAAGTTTCTTTCGATGCTGAAAGGTCTGAAGTTTGACAACTCACCTGGACCATATGGCGTACACCCACTGGTCTGAAAGAGGTGGCTGAAGAGATTGAGGAGGTATTAATAAAGATCTTTCAAGAATCATTAGATTCTGGAATGGTTCTGGAAGACTGGAAAATTAATTGTAAAAGTCACTTCACTCTCCAAGAAGGCTGAGAGTCAGAAAAAAGGAAAATACAGGCCAGTTAGTCCGACCTCAATGGTTATTTTGGGAAGATGTTGGAACTGATTGTTTTAAGGGTGTGCTTTTGGGGCACTTGGAGGCACATGATAAGATAAGGCATCATCAGCATGATTTCCTCAAGGGAAAATCTTGCCTAACAATTCTGCTGGAATTCTTTGAAGAAATAACAAGCAGGATAGACAAAAGAGAATCCGTTGATGTTGTGTATTTGAATTTTCAGAAGACCTTTTATGAGGTGCCACACATGAAGCTGCTTAACAAGCTACAAGCCCATGGCATAACAGGGAAGATCCTAGCATGGGTAAAGCAGTGGTGGATTGGCAGGAGGCAAATAGTTGGTATAAAGGGTGCCTTTTCTGGCTGGCTTCCGTGACTAGTTATGTTCAACAGGGTTCTGAGTTGGCACATGTTCTGTTTATGTTATTTGTCAATGATTTGGATAATGTAATTGATGGCTTTGTTGCAAAATTTGCAGATGATACAAAGATGGGTAGAATTGGTAGGTAGTTTTGATGAAGGACAGAGGCTACAGAAGGACTTAGGGAGATTAGGAGAATGGGCAAATAAATGGCAGATGGAATACAGTGCCAGGAAGTACATGGCCATGCACTTTACTAGAGGAAATAAAAGGGATGACTATTATCTAAATGGAGAGAAAATACATAAAAATTTGAGACACAAAGTGACTTGGGAGTCCTTGTGCAGAATCGTTAAAGGTTGATTTTCAAGTTGAGTCTGTGGTGAGGAAGACAAATGCGATGATAGCATTCATCACAAGAGGACTAGAATATAAAAGCAAGGATGTAATGTTGAGACATTATAAAGCACTGATGAAGCCTCACTTGGAAAACTGAGGACAGTTTGGGGCCCTTATCTTATAAACAATGAGCTGGAGAGGATGCAAACAACATTTATGAAAATGATTCCAGGTTGAACAGCTTATCATATGAAGAGCATTTAATGGCTCTGGGCCTCTGCTCATTGGAATTCAGAGAATAAGGTGTGGACTCATTGAAACCTATTGAACAGTGAAGGGCCTTGATAGAGTGGACGTGGAGAGGATAGTTTCTATGGTTGGAGAGTCTAAGACAAAAGGACACAACCTCAGTATAGAAGAGTGTCCTTTTGTAATGAAGATGAAGAGGAATTTCTTTAACCAGAGAGTGCTGAATCTGTGGGAATTCTTGCATCAGGCTGCTGTGGAGGCCATGTCTGTATGTATATTCAAGGCAGATGTTGATACGTTTTTGATTGGTCAGGGCATGAAGGGACATGGGGAGAAGGCAAGAGACTGAGGCTATGAGGAAAATTGGTTCACCCATGATGAAAGGGTGGAGCAGACTTAATGGGCCAAATGGCCTAATTCTGCTTCTATGTCTTTTGGTCTTATAATGGATGTGGGATATAATAGAGCTAAATAAGGCATATAACACTGAGGGCATTCATTTTCTTGCTATACTTGGGATGCACTGAACAGAAATAATCCTATAATTTAGTTTTATTTTCATTGCTTTCAGACATGCTCTCTCTTTCGTCTTCTACACTGTGTACATGTGTATGCATGAGTGTGTGTGCGTGTGTGTGTACATGTGAATTTGTATGCTACTGTGTGAGAATGTGTTTGTGTATGTGTGTGTGTATATATATATATACACACACACACACACACACACATATACGTGTAAACATCTGCGTGAGTGGGCATGCATGTGTTTGTGCTTGTGTGTATGCTTGTGTATTAAGTTTGTGTGTGTATGTGTATGCATGTGTGTGTGTGTGTTTAGGAAAAAGGAGTGTAAATTGAATTATTTTTGCCACATGTACTGATGTACAGCAAAAAAATTTATTTTGCATGACCTCAGTATTCATTGAATATAACCACTCCTCTTACCAGTTAATATCCTCATCTGCATCTTGTAAATGGAGTTAGAGCAGATTTCTGGCCACAAAGGTTTGAGCACACAAGGAGTGGTGTAGAGACCAAGGACGTAACCCAGTGGGGTGCCAGAGCTGAGAATAATTGTAGGAGAGGGATTGCTGTCTGTCCTTGCTATTTGGTCAGGAAGTCAAGGATCTGTTTGAAAGTGGGGTGAGGCGGGGGGAGGTTCAGTCCCTGCTCTAGTAGTACAGCAGGCAGAGATGCAGACAACTGTCTTGTGTAAGAACCTTCACTGGCCTAATGTTCCAGAGATGAATGTAAGAATAAACCAAGACATCTCCTGAGGATGTTAACCAATTGGAGGAGAGGTTATATTCAATGTATTGAGAAAAGTTCTTTTATGTTCTTTGGGAGAAAGTAAAAGGGAACAGGAATTGCATTAAATGGAAAACATAAAGAGTATTTGTAATCTAATGATTTTATGGGTCCAAACTATACTTTCCTGTTGAGTAAAACAGATAATTAAACCTATTAAGAAGCAGCCTCATGATATTTTCTGTAATATAACCATTGCTTAGAATACAGGAAAGGAAAGGTAAAGATGGCTTAAAAGAAGGCTTTTGCTGGAAAATTGATTGAGTGTTTGTCAGACTGTAATAGAAAGAATTAAAACCGTCAAGTGTTTACGGACTGATGAATCAGATAAAAATATTACACTATGCCCTCCACATCTCTTTCTGAATGTCCTGAAGTACTTCAAAGCTACCAAAGTCCATCTAGAGTGCCCTTATTATTGCAATTTTAAGAAATATGGCCACTAGTTTTTATATAGCATGTTTCCACACATATAATGAACGATAAAGCTATTTCAGACGTTAGGAGGACAAAGAGTCCCTGGGACTTTGGGAGAACACATTTCTTGACTTAATAGCACGTGTTTCTGTGAGAACAGGAGAGTGTAATGTAGCACAGAAAGCAATCTCTTCAACTCAACTCAGCAATGGTGGTCAAGCTGCCTCACTAAACCAGTACCATTTGCCTGTGTTTAGTCCATAACCTGCAATCCATTTGTAGTATAGAGGAGACACTACTTCAAGAAAGCAACGTCCGTCATCACAGATTCCCTCAATCCACACCATGCCATAGTCTTACAATAGACATTAGACAGTAGGTGCAGGAGTAGGCCATTCAGCCCTTCTAGCCAGCACCGCCATTCACTGTGATCATGGCTGATCATACACAATCAGTACCCCGTTCCTGCCCTCTCCCCATATCCCTTAACCCCGCTATCTATAAGAGCTCTATCTAACTCTCTCTTGAATGCATCCAGAGACTTGGACTCCACTGCCTTCTGGGGCACAGCATTCCACATATCCACCACTCTCTGGGTGAAAAAGTTTTTCCGCATCTCTGTTACATCTCCCATCACGTAGGAGGTTCAGAAACCTGAAGACTCATACCACCAGGTTCAAGAGCAGCTACTCCTTTTCAATCATTTAGCTATTTCATCAACTCTAATCACTAGTGTCCAGCAAAACTGTGACCACTTTGATCACTTTACACCAAAATGAAGCTTCTTTGTTCTAATTGTGTCCTAATAAAGTGGTCACTGAGTTTATGTTCATGGATTTCTACTGTTGTGGTCCATTTATTTCAAGGTATGATATAATGTGCATTCACAAAAGCTCTTCTGGGCACCACTGTGGTAAAGTGTGGTTATTCGGATTACTGTTGTCATCCTGTAAGCTTGAAGCAGTCTGGCCATTTTCTTCTGAACTCTCTCATTAACTAGGTGTTAGTGCCCACTGATCTGCTGCTCACTGGATGTTCATTGTTTTTTTGATCCAGTCTCTGTAAATTCTGGGACTGTTATGTGTCAAAATCCCAGGAGATCAGCAGTTTCTGAGGTACCCAAATGTCCCACTGGCACCAAAAGTCCAAAGTCATTAAATCACTTAGATCACATTTCTTCCCCATTCTCATGTTTGGTCTGAGCAACAACTGAACCTCTTGACCATGTCTGCAAGCTTTTGTGCATAAAGTTGTTGCTACATGATAGGCTGATTGGACACTGACCAAGTTTACCTAATAAAGTGGCCACTGAGTGTATAGTAGACAGTTAAGGATGCAACATTGTGAAACACCAGTATGTAGATTAATCAGAATTAGAATCTGGTTTAATATTGCCAACAAATGTTATGAAATGTCTTGACTTTGTGGCAGCAGTACAATGCAATACATGATAAATATAGAAAACAGCTGAATTACAGTAAGTATGTGCGTATGTATATATATATATATATATATGTATTAAATAGTTACATTAAAATAAGTAATGCAAAAACAGAAATTTAAAAAAGTAGTGAGTTAGTGTTCATGGGTTCAATGTCCATTTAGAAATCAGATAATCATGTGGCAGAGGGGCAAAGCTGTTCCTGAATCACTGAGTGTGTGCCTTCAGGCTTCTGTACCTCCTTCATGATGGTAACAATGAGAAGAGGGCACATCTTGGGTGGTGATGGTCCTTAATGATGGGCACCGCCTTTCTGAATCATGGCTCCTTGTAGATGTTTTGGATAATATGAAGTCTAGTACCATTGATGGAGCTGACGAATTTTACAACTTTCTGCAGCTTACTTCAATCCTGTGCAGTAGCCCGTCCATACCAGATGGTGATGCAACCAATCAGAATGCTCTCCACTGTACATCTGTAGAAGTTCTCAAGTATTTTGGATGACAAACCAAATCTTCCCAAACTCCTCATGAAATATAGCCACTGTTTTGCCTTCTTTATAGCTGCGTCAATAGGTGTGGATCAAGTTAGTTTCTCAAAAATATTGACATCTAGGAACGTGAAATTGCACACACTCTCCACTTCTGATCCCTCAATAAGAACTGGTTCCTGTTCCCTCATCTTATCCATTCTGAAGTCCACAATCAGCTCTTTAGTCTTACTAACATTGAGTGCAAGGTTGTTGTTATGACACCATTTAACTAGCTGATATATCTTGCTCCTCTACGAACTCTTGTCACCATCTGAGATTCTGCCAACAATGTTTGTATCATCAGCACATTTATAGATGGCTTTTGAGCTATGCCTGCCCACATAGATATGGGTGTAGAGCAGTGGGCTCCAAACTCCTCCATTCCTCGGCATGTCCTTATGCCTAAAATCCTCATAAAACACTCCATTGTATTGGCCTCCATCCCTGGCATTATGTAAAAAAAATTGCCCCCTACATCCCTTTTGATCTTCCCCCTCTTGCCTTAATTCTGTTTACATTTCCCTGCCCTTCTACCACTTCCTTAATAAGAGACAATAACACATAGGGGTAAAATTAGGCTGTATTGGCCCAGCGTGTCTGCTTCAATATTCCATCATGGCTAATTTACCTCCAGTCCACCATTCATGGAGGTTGAAAGGTTCTTGATTAGTAAAGGCATCAAAGTTTATGGGTAGAGGTAGGATTGAGAGATAAATCAGTCATGATGGAATAGAGGAACAGAATTGGTGGGTTGAATGTTCTGATTGTGCTCCTATGTTTTATAGTCATGTGGTCTAATTAATTATCCAAAACTTGAGGGGCATTTTTTTGGCATAGTTGGAACCTGGAAGATAATGGAGGCAGGCAATCTCAAACCATTTAAGAAGCATCCAGACAGGAAACTAAAGGCATAGAAGACTATGACCTGAAAGGTCATGGTGAGTTGAAGGGCCTGTTGAGAATCATAATCACCATCAGGTTTATACTGATTGTCTTAAATGATGTGAAATATGTTGTTTTGTACATAATGGTACATAATGAAGATGATGAATACAGAACAAAGACATAAAATTACTATAAATTACAGAAAAGGAAAATACTATCTTAGTGTTCATGGACCATTCAGAAATCTGATGATGGAGAGAGAAAGTGCTTCTGAATCACTGAATGTGGGTCTTCAATTTCCTGTACCGTCTCCCTGAAGGAAGAAATGAGAAGAGGAGGTCTGGATGATCAAGTTCTTAGTGATGTATGTCACCACTTTCTTGAGGCTTGAGGGGAGGATGTGGATAGTGTGGCATGGTGTTGTCACAGTTAGCCTACTGCTATTACAGAGCCAACAACCTGGGTTCAGCTCTGTCACTGCCTACAGGGTCACCCCGCATCTCTCAATCTATCTTGTCAGGTCTGATGCACTTTAGTTGCTTCCCTGCACTGCACGGCACTCTCTCCGCACACCCTTGCGCATATTATATTCTGCATCCTGTGTTTTTTTTCTTTGTCATGGATGTACTTATATATGGAATGCTAAGTCTGGGTGGCATGCAAACATTACATCTCAGTAAACCAATTACCATTTCACCATTTTTCAGACTCATTTGTTGGTCAAAGTTTATATATACTGCATATATTAGTATCTTAGGATCAGGTGTAATATCACTGGCATATGCTGTGAAATTTGTTGTTATGCAGCAGCAGTACATTGTAATACATAATAATAAAAACTATAAATTACAATAAGTATATATATATTTTAAAAAGTTAAGTTAATTAAGTAGTGCAAAGAGGGGAAAATAAGTAGTGAGGTAATGTTCATGGGTTCAATGTCCATTAAGAAATCTGATGGCAGAGGGGAAGAATCTGTACTGGAATCACTGAGTGTGACATATTGGAATTTTGAGGAGAAACATGCAGTATTCATCTAGAAAGGGCAGGAGATGATCAGAAAGGGGCTTTAAAAAGCTAATCACAAGAGCTTCTGCAGATGCTGGAAATCCAGAGTAACACATTATAGAAGAACTCAGCAGGTCAGGTAGCATCTATGGAGAGAAATCAAGTGTTTTTTCATCAGGACTATGGTTTTAGCTAATTACTTCTGCCAGGCTCTGAGATGTGTAAGGAGACATTAACTCCAACTTCTCAAGGAATGAGTGAGCTTTAGAAAGAAGGAAAAGAGATCTGCGAAAGATATTTTAAATGCAAGATTGCTGTAATACAGAAAGTTTTCCTCAACTGACAGTCAAGCCATCTAGGACTATGAACTCAGCAATTTCAAAATGCAGAACTAGGAAAGGGATAACTTCTTGGATTAAGTGATACTCATGACATCGGCTACTTTATTTGGCTAATTATCAGTGCTAATAATCATAGTGGACTGTTTTTATAACATACTGTTATTGTAATG
This sequence comes from Hypanus sabinus, assembly GCF_030144855.1. Classification (NCBI taxonomy): domain Eukaryota; kingdom Metazoa; phylum Chordata; class Chondrichthyes; order Myliobatiformes; family Dasyatidae; genus Hypanus; species Hypanus sabinus. Next base: position 73,506,269 of record NC_082722.1, on the reverse strand, counting down.
CTGTAAGGACAAGGTGACAGAGTTAAGGTATCTTGCTCATAATTGCCCAATGTTGAATCGTCAAATACTCTAAAAGCCATGTGCTGTTTGCAAATGGTTTTCTCTTTTTCTCTCTAATGTGATTAAGTGTGGCTCATCCTTTCCAATTAATCACACAGCACCCTCACTGGTGTTGATTTTAATTTAAATGATCTCACAGTTAGGTCAAACTCCACAAATGAGCCATTAATTTTCTAATCCATGTTATATTAACAACAGGTTATCCATGTCTAGAAAACCTTCTCTCCCTGTGATAATATGCCTGATAGGGGCTTTGCTCTCATTTAACTGTGAATTTTTAATTTATGTTCCTTTTTTTTGGTTAACTTTGATACCAAACTATTTCTTCAGAGGAGATAGTCTTTATGCCTAGTGGCTCACACTGCAACATCACTAAATATAATCACATCACTACCTTAAATCATTTAAATATAATTGATAAAAAGACTAAAGGGTATGCATATCAGGTCAGGCAAATCCACAGGATCAAAATCAAGTTTATTATCCTTGACATATGTGTTGCCTTAAGGCATTTGTTTAGCTTTATTATATTTTCGCTTTAGTAATTTATTTGTAACTATTTTCTAGTTAAAGTTAAGGTTGTTGAAAGTAAATTTGTTGTCTGTGATGTATCATGGCATGCGATGACGTCACACCTGGTTTTGTCGTGTCTTGTGGGAAAATACCGGTTTGGAGAAACGGGAAAGAGGGGGCTTGAGTGTACAGGATCAGCACGAGGAAAGTTTCTTTCTATGTATTAAGAAACATCATAGAAGCAATGCCATATGTTTATAAGATAATCAATATGCTGAAGTAAATATGTTAACGCTGATTCTGTTAAAAGTAATGATGGTTGATAAAGTTTATTTTCCTTGTTATTGAAAGCATTGCTGGATAGTTTGTGTTGAAGTGTACTTAAAGCCAGTTGATGGCATAGGTAGATTCTGACTGTATGTTGTATTTAATGTAATATAATTTGTTGTAGTTTTACTTTTATAAGTATTTATGATGTAAATGTGATGTCAAGAAGGAAACAAATACAGTAGATATTTGTATTGTTTTATCAACAGTTTTCACCATACGTTAATGTGGAAGAGTGAACAGTAAACGGTTAATCTTACTGTGATTGTGCTCTCATTGACTACAGTTTAAACTCGGTGTTTAGTTCAGAGTTTTTACACCTGAATGAGAACACTACAACATACATCTTCAATATGATGTTTTGAGAGAACAGTACCATGCAAGACATAACAAATTATTATTAGTTAGAAAATTAAAAACAAATTAATAGTGCAAAGAGGAAATAGCAGGTTAGTCTTCATGGGTTCATGGGCCATACAGAAATCTGATTGTGGAGAGGGAGAAGCTGTTCCTGAAATGTAGAGCGTGGCTCCACTACCCCTTCACTAATGGTAGTAATGAGAAGAAGGTATGGTGAGGGTCCTTAATGACAGATGCCTCCTGCTTGAGGGACTGCCTTGGTGGGAAGGTTTGAATTCATGATGGAACTGGCTGAGTCTTCAAGCCCCTGCAGCCATTTTTGACCCTGTGCATTGAAGCCTCCATACTAGGTGGTGATGCAGCTGATCAGAATGTTCTCCGCCTTGCATCTGTATAAACTTGCTGAAGGTGTCGGTGACAGACCGTAAGTCCTCTCAGAGAGGAAAGCAGAACTTATTACTGGAAGAAAAGTGGCAATACGTTGATCCAAAAGTGATTCTCTCTTTATCCTCCATTCCCCCATCCACCCACCTTCTCCCTCACCTGATTTTTTAAAATTTCAGGATATAGTGTAGAGTAGGGCCTTTAACATCCACAAAGCCGATTAACCCTAACCTAATCACAAGACAATTAACCTACCTGATATGCCTTTGGACTGTAGGAAGAAACCGGAAGACCTGGCGAAAACCCACACATTCCATGGAGAGGATGTGCAGACACTCCTTACAAAACAGCTCCAAAATTGAACTCCAAACTCTGGAATGCCCCAAGCATAGTGTAGCGCTAACTGCCCCGCTATCATGATGCCTAGGGTTGGCAGGTTTGCTGGATGAAGCAAGATTGAGTCAGTTGGGGCTGTGGTGAAGAAAGCAGATACGACAACTGCATTTAAGAGGCTGCTAAATAGAGAAGGCACATGTACATTCAGAGAACATTCACTTATCACCTTCTCACTTGTACTCTTTCCTCTCTCCCCAGTTTTTTATTCTGGCTTCTTCTCTCTTTCTTTCCACTCCTGATGAATGGTCATGGCATGAAATATTGACTGTTTAATCACGTCCATAGACACTGCCTGACCTGTTGAGTTCCTCCAGTATTTGTGCGTGTTACTCTGGATGTCAATCATCTGCAGAATCTCTTGTGTTTATGATTTGACGTACCCTTCCCCTTTATACCTTTCAGGTGGGAGTTTAAAGTGATACTCAGTTTGCTTTTCCAGCAAGATAGAAAAGATCCAGCTGTTCAGTTCAAAGATTAAAAAGTCATTCCAATGCTCTGACCAATAATCATCCTTCATCAGGTCCTCAGCCGATTACCAGTGACCAACTTACCATAAGCCATTTCGTCTCTGAAGACTGTTCCATATTTGTTTCTTTTTCACACAACAGCATTTTCTATTCCTAATGTATTATTCCTTGATTCTTCTTAATATCCACAAACCAAACAACCTCAGTGGTGAATGTAATCAACGACTGAGAATCCACAGGTCACAAGCATATTGAACTTCAAAGATTCACCTTTCTCAGAAGGAAGAGGCTTCTCCTGTCTCTTAACTGCCTTAACTTTACTATTGAGATTCAGTCTCTAAATAGAGATTTCCCAGTTGGGGCAAGTATTCTCCCTGAATCCAACTCATTAAGCTCCCTAATGAGGTCACCCTCATTCTTCTAAACTCTGGAGAATGGCAGGTAAGCCTACTCAATCTCCCCTTACCTGACAGATATCTGCCTCCTTTGAATCAGTTTGGTGAAGGCTTGCTTCACTCCCTTGAGGCCAAATATACTGTTTGTTCAATGTCAAGGAGATCAAAAATGTACAAACACTCTCAACAAACCCTTTCAATTTAAATTCCAGACATTATTTTTTACTCTCAACTCTTTACACAATATTAATTTCCCTTAATATTATGAGTTAAATTACTTTTCATCTATTAAATTCTGGGATTGTAAGACAATAAAATTGTAATACTTAATTGCAATTGTAATACATAAACAATTGTATTCCTGAAACAGATGACTTCTGTTTAAGAGAGAGTAAGCAGACTGTTTGTAAATGGGTGAGGCATAGAAGGATACAGTTATAATGTAGGCAAACAGTAGCATAGCAGTTAGTGTGCCGCTATTATGGGTCAAAGCATTCTGGATTTCAGAGTTCAAATCTCATGCCATTCTGTAAGGAACTGAATAACATCATTAAAATGCCAAAATAAAATTCTTTTGTACTCCTTGAAATATTTCCTCCAGGTTGGCTAGACATTCTCAAGAGTGCAGATACAAGACCTGAACCACCAGGCTACTACTCCCCCAGCATTTTTGTCCCCAGCATTTGAAGTATCAATTTAAATCTTCTGGTCAATGATCAAGGTCCAGAATTGGCTGACTCTGAAGATGCTTCCTTAATTACTGCCCATTATGCTGCTGGCATTTAGGGCAACAAGGAAAGTCCTCCATCTCTGGCAATGGTTCAAGGCCTCCTTCATCGTGTCAATAGTTTCTTCTTGGTTTTCACCATGCAAGTCCCGGATGGAGACGCATGAATACCACTGTACTCAGATGCTTCATTGCTATTTCCATAACAGGGTTGTTAACCCTGAGATGAACCTCGAAACCTGGACGAGTGGTGGACCTCTCTTCATCTGGCCTCTACCCTTTGACCTGTTTGGTATGGGCGACCCTACCAAAACCTCACCTCCAGCCAGCATAGTTCTCCAGATCACTGAGGCATGCAAACCTCCAAACCACATGTAAGTTGTGGTCCTCTCAGAGGGACTCTTGAGATGAGGGCTTTCAATCCTGTAGTGGCCACTGAACAATTTCATAAGCACCAGACATAACAGATAAATACTTGTTGGTAGAAGTGATAGAATTAAAAGATACAGATAGAGATTTATTTACCACAAACACTTAAATGGGCGAGACGTAGAAGGGAATAGTTTTAATGTAGGCAAATGTGATTAGTGAACAGGGCAATAAAGTCAACACAAACATAATTCTTCTGTGCTCTACGTCTGTATAACTGAATGACTTTAGAACCTCAGCTCTTATCAAAACCCTTGGAGTCCGGTAATCTGACAACAGAGACTTAGAATCGGAATCAGGTTGATTATTGATCGCAATTAAATGACATGAAATTTGTTTTGTGACAGCAGCATGATGAAGAGTCAACAAATTAATGTAAGTTACAAAAATAAATAAATAATACAATGAAAAAGGAATGACAATGTAATAAATCATAAACACAAGAGATTCTGTAGATGCTTGAAATCCAGGGCAACCCATACAAAATGTTGGAGGAACTCAGCAAATCAGGCAGCATCCATGGGAAAAAATAGTCAAAGTTTCAGACCTAGACCCTTCTTCTGGACTGAAAAGGAAGGGGGTAGATACCAGAATAAAAAGATGGGGGAACACTACCAATGTAGTGTTTATGGTTTCATGGGCTGTTCAGAAATCTGACACCTGAGTGGAAAAAACTGTTTCTGAATCAATGAAGTGGGTCTTCTGGTTCTTACACCTCCTCGCTGATGGTAGTAACAAGAAGTCATGGCCTGGATGGTGAATGTCCTCAGTGATGGATGCCACCTTCTTGAAGCACTGAAGGACCTCTCAGAACATGGTCAGGGTCCATGGCATAAAAAAAGGTTTGGAACCCCTGATTGAAGATGTCCTTGATAGTAGGGAATGTTGGACCCATGATGGACCTGACAGAGTCTACTACAACCCTCTGTAGCCTCTAGAAATGCTGTGCATTAATCAGAATCAGAATCAGAATCAGACTTGAATCGCCAAGTACCTGTGCACATACAAGGAATTTACTTCCGGCAGATGTTGTCTCTCTGCTCATAACAGATGATAAATATAAATGAAAATATAGATTATACATACAAGTAGTGCAATTCAAGTAATAGTTAGCCAACAGTTAACCGGCAGTTTACTGTTCAGCAGAGTGACCGCAGTAGGGAAAAAACTTCTCCAGTGCCTATTAGTCTTAGTCTGGAGGGATCTGAAGTGCCTACCAGACGGAAGCAGTTCAAACAGTCTGTGCGCAGGATGGAAGGAGTCCACGCATCAGTCAGAATTCTCTCCACTATACAATTACAGAAATTTGTAGAAGTCCTTTTTGACACACTGAATCTCCTTGAATTCCTAGCAAGGAAGCAGCAGGAATTGAACAACAATCTTACAGCTGGCACTGAAGTAAAATATCTGGAATGTTTGTTAAATATTTGGACATGAAGATAAGTTATAATTACAAGTATATTGCACACTGTCTGTGAAGGTGTGAATATTCTGATGGTGCGATGTGCATCAAGCTTTGGAAGCAAGGGTGAGAGGAATTGATGGATTCCTTTTACTGATCTTTGATCTGAAGAGGTGAAACTTCATTATATGCAGAGCTATTGCCATATACACTCAGTGGCTCTTTCTTAGGCACACCTGTAAAGCTGATATTTAATCAAATATCTGATCAGCCAGTGATAGGGCAGAAACTCAATGCATAAAAGACATGCAAATATGGTCAAGAGGTTCAGTTGTTGTTCAAAACATCTATCAGATTGAGGAAGCTTTGTGATCTATGTGACTTTGTAGAATAATTGTTGGTGTCAGATGGGGTGGTTTGAGTAACACAGAAACTGCTGATCTCATGGAATTTTCCTTGGAGTTTACTGGGAATGTTGTGAAAAACATTACACATCCATTGGGTGACAGTTCTGAAAACACCTTGTTAATGTGTACCAGAGGAGAATGGCTAGACCGGTTCAAGCTGACAGGAAGATGACAGTAACTCAAATAGTCACACATTACAACCATGTTGTGCAGAATAGCATCACTGAATGCACAGCACGTCGACCCTTGAAGAAGATAGGCTACAGCAGCAGATCACTAACATGCACTCAGTGATCATTTTATTAGGTCAGGAGGTACTGAGCGTACTTGGCTTAAACTCCAAAAGACAAGTCCAACGCTCATGCAGCTTCATAAAGGCAGGCGATTATTCGTTTAGAGCCTTTCCAGGGGCTTAGTGGACTGATAGAATCAGTTCAATTAAGATACTGCGAAGTGCCAGAATGCATCACTCACTCATGGAGAACTAAATGGATCCCTATTTTCATGAATCCATAAAGCCATGAAATTAATCAGAAATGTGACAAACATTTCTGTGATGTTGTCAAAATTGACATCAGAGCGGTTGAGGGTTGTGTTTGTCCATTTCTGAGTGGTTCATAAAATCCAAGCTGTCGCCGTACCTTGTGAACCGAGCTTCCCAAAGACCAAAGACACTCACAATTAACACAGTTAAATAAAGGCTTGAATTTACCTGGCATGTTTCACACTTCAATATATCCCAGAGCACTTCACAGCTAATGATGTCCTTCTGAAGTATATATGTTCTGGCAAGGTAATAATTTCAGCTAACGTTCTAAACACAGAAAGATCCTACAGGAGCAATGTAGTAAGGACCATGTAACCAGATATTTTTGTATTTAAATTGATCTGCATGTCCAGAAGTATTTGTAATCCTTTCATCATTTTCCTTTCAAATTAAGCCTTCAGTTCCTATGTAAACAAGTATTCAAAATGCAGACACCTGTGCCCGCAGCTCGTGATTCAGTAGTGAATTCAGACAAATTGTTCCAATCAAGTTATGAAAGTGTTGATTCTAAAGCTGTCAATCAGACCACAAGGGTGATCCTCATTTAGTTTTCAGATGGTAATGTTTGTCATTCACATAAGGTTTAATATAGAATCATAGAACACTACAATGCCGGAACAGTCCTTTCAGCCCATCTCTTCTGTGGTGAACCATTAATCTGCTAGGTTCCATCAATCAGCACCTAGCTTGGACCACAGCCCATCCAAGTACCTACCCAATGTACCTTAACTGTCAAAATCAAACCCACATCCATCACTTGCACTGGCTGCTCCACACTCTAACCACCCTCTGAGTGAAGAAGTGTCCTCTCGTGTTCCTCTTAAACATTTCACCTTTCACCCTTAACCCATAACTTCTAGTTCTAGTCTCACCCAAACTTACTGGAAAATGCATGCTTACATTTACCTTATCTATACCCCTCACAATTTTGTAGAAGTATCTCTTTCAAATCTCCCCTCAAGCTTTTAGAATCTAGGGAATAAATTCCTAACCTATTCAACATTTCCCTATAACTCAGGTCCTCAAGTTTCAGCAACATTCTTATAAATTTCCTCTGCAATCTTTCAATCTTATTCACATCTTTCCTGTAGGTAGGTGACTAAAGTTGCACGCTATACTCCAAATTAGGTATCATCAATGTCTTATACAATTTTTAACATAACATCCCAACACCTGTACTCAATACATTGAGCTATGAAAGCCTATGTGCCAAAAATTTTCTTTACGACCCTATCTACCTGTGACACCACCTTCAAGGAATTATGCACCTGTATTTTCAAATCCTTCTGTTCTACCACACTCAGATACCTCAGATTAAGGGTGGCATCCATCACTAAAAACCATTAACACCCCAGACATGCCATCTGCTCATCGCTACCATCAAAGAAGTATTACAGTGGCCTGAGGATACATGCTCATACATTTTCGGAACAGCTTCTTACCTTCCACCAACCAGATTCTGATGGCCCTTGAACCCATTAACACTACCACACTATTCCACTTTTGCTCTATTTATTTTTTAATTTGTAGCTTAATAATAATTTGTAATGCTTTGCACTTTGCTGCTGCCACAAACAAGAAATTTCATGACTGATGCCACTAGGAATAAACCAGACTCTGATACTGAACTCCAGCAGCACAGAACTCCCTCAGTACTGTACTACAGAGTTAGACTGGCATTTGTAATAAAACCTCTGCAATGGACCTTCTAAAACATTTAACAATGTTAACATCATCACCTCTAACATGAACATCCTCCGGTACTTTTTCTTTCTTCAATCTTGGGCTGTATCAGTATTTCCTGCTCTGCAAATGGGAAGTGGTGATGTATATTTAAGCCTTTGCAGGACATAAGGTGAAGATGATCCTTTAGCATTAGTGAGACAAAGTATTCTGGGAGTTATGACCCAGTGAGATTGGAAGAATATATATGTTGTATATGTAAGAATTGAAGAAAAATTGTTATGTACAAGTCTGATGTATAGCTAGGTCATAACTTGGAGATGTTGAACCTACTGTCTCTTTGGAATTGGAATTGGTAATTGGGAAAAAACTTGGTTTGCTTCCATCCTCTCAGATGATTTCAGAACATAACCACATTGAGGTAGTACAAGGGAAAACAATAACAGAATGACGATGGTCATAAATTACCTTTGAAACATAGAAACATGAAAAACCTACAGCACAATAAGGCCCTTCAGCCCATGAAGTTGTGCTGAACATGTCCCAACTAAGGTTACCCATAGCCCTCTATTTTTCTAAGCTCCATGTACTTATCCAAAAGTCTCTTAAAAGTCCCTATCATATCCATCTCCACCACTATTACCAGCAGCCTATTCCACACACTCACCACTCTCTGCATAAAAAACTTACCCCTGACATCTCCTCTCTACCTACTCCCAAGCACTTTAAACCTGTGCCTTCTTGTGGCAGCCATTTCAGCCCTGGGAAAAAGCCTATGACTATCTACACGACCAATGCCTCTCATCATCTTATACACCTCTATCAGGTCTCCTCTCATCCTCCGGCGCTCCAAGGAGAAAAGGCTGAGTTCACTCAATCTGTTTTCAAAAGGCAACATCCTTGTTAGTATGTTTAGACACAAAGAGTCAGCCCTAAATTGTCAGACCTGATGACTGCTACAGTTGAATGACCAACAATAGCCACTATCTCTGCCATCACAATGGAAATGAATGCCTGCTTGAGGTGGTATTTAGGAGCCCAGCATCAAGAATTGCTTCTATAGATCAGAAAACATTAAATTTCTGAGTGATCTATTTGTAACTTAATGATTAAATCTTATCTGAAGATTAAATGATTGGAGGGAAAGTCTGGAGGGTGGAGCTTAGTCAAGATGGCCCTAAATGGTAACTTCTTTGCTTGCATCTTTGGAAACAGCTCTATTTCCATCTTTAATATCTCTATTTTTCCATTTCAGGGTTCTTTTGAAGACCCTGACCTGGAGTTCCATGTTGACTTTAGTTTTTGTGGCAATATGGAAACATAGAAATGGGGCCCACTCTCGGGATGTCCTGACTAGCTGTTACCTGACATGCCAAGGGTGCAGCCTAAGAGTTCGGCTCTCCTTTGGAGGCCGAGGATCTCGGGGCTGTGGAGATGAGCGGATTGAAGGTCAATGTCCCGGACCGGATTATCATGGGAGATAGATTTTTGATTGTGTGCCCAAAGACTTGAGTTCTTTGGGCACAGAGCTTAGAAAAAATGACACAGCGGACTTTTAACATCGTAAACCAGCAAGTTGTTTGTTATGCCTCCACTTTTCACTGTGAAATGGAAACATCTCTTTCTCCCCTATTAGGGAGAGCGAGAACCTGTGGTATGTCAAATGCCAGGTGAACAACGTAGTCTTTGGTGTAGTGCAAGTCTGTGTCTTTGCTGTTGCTTTTGCTGCATGCTTGAGTGCTCAGTGGCGGGTGTCGATGATCTTTTTTTGCTGGTGGTTCCTGCTGTTTACATGCAGGAAAGAGGGAAGCTGGGGAGTACTTTGGGGTTCGAACATTTAATTGTCATTCACCCTTTGGGGCACTTCTCTGTTTTCATGGATGGTGCTAAGACAAAGCATTTCAGGATGTATATTGTATACATTTCTCTGACATTAAATATACCTTTGAATTTCTCACATTTTGTCTATTTATTTCTTGGCACCTACAATTTATGTAATTATTTTAATTCACCAAGTTGTTACCAGGAGTGGATGGATTGAGCTTTGAGGAGAGACTGGATAGTGGGATAGATAGGGACATTTATCACTCGGAGTGCAGAACAATGAGGAGAGACCTTATAGAAGTATACACAATTATGAGAGGCACAGATAAGGTGGACAGTTAGTATTTTTCCCCATGATAATTGTAGCTTGAACATTAACGATCAAAGTTCAAAGTGAATTTTTAACAAAGTGCATATACAAAACTATGCAAAAGTTTTAGGTGAGGGGTGGTGCAGGTGCAGATACACCCAGCCCGGAGACACCAGGCAATTCATTTGATTAAAAACTATTAGTTTATTGACCCTCAAAGAAAGTCTGTCTGGTGCTTCCTGCTCCGTCCCCTCTCCCTTCCCCTTTTCCCAGCCAAGATTCCCCTTTCCCTGCCTCCTTCCCACTCTCAGTCCATGATAGAGACCCATATCAGAATCATGCTTATCAACACTTACATTTGTCATCAAATTTGATTTTTTTTTGCAACAGCAGTACAACGTAATACCTAAAATTACTAAAAGTCATAGGAAACCCAGGAACATATATATATGAACCCATGAACACTACCTTATTATTTTTTGTATTTCTACTTCTGCACTATTTGTTTTAACTTAACTATATAATAAACATATATATATATATTCTTACTCTAATTCAGTTTTATTCCTATATTTATCATGTGTTGTACTGCTGCAAAGTTAAAAGATTTCACAACATATGTCATTGATATTAAACGTGATTTTGATTCTGAATCTGTGACAATCTTTGGACATAATTGGGGATGGAACAATAGAACTGGTGAAAGTTGAAGTTCAAGACAACTTACATACCACCCGGAATTTTTGTATCACTTCATTTGATGGACTGCTTCTTTGATCACATCTCCAGAGATTAATTTCACCACACCCCATGGAGCCATCATTGTACAGTGTTTGAAGAAACACATCAGTTATTCCTTGAGCAAGCTTTGCTTTTACTGAGAGCACTAGATGAAACGCTTGAGCTAAAAGCGTTGAAGACACAGAAGTATTGGAGAGTGAAATCAATAACAGTGGATAGATGTTTCTTGTTGCATTCCCTCTTTACATACATCTCAAATAGAGCTACTTCTCTCAGACAACTTACAAGAACTGAAACTTCAATAAGTGAATGAGTGAAACTTGAATGGAAATAAAGGGATCCTATTCTGGCTAGCTGCCGATTACCAGTGGAATTCAACAGAGGTCGATGTTTTTTACAATGTACGTCAATGATTTGGACTATGGAGCTAATGGATTTGTGGCTACATTTGCCAATGATTCAAAGATAGGTGGAGGAGCGGGTAGTGTTGAGGAAACAGAGAGCCTGCAGAGGGACTTAGATACTTTAGGGGAATGGGCAAAGAAGTGACAAATGAAATACGATGTTGGAAAGTGTATGGTCATACACTTTGGTGAAAGAAATAAATGGACAGACTATCATTTAGATGGGGAGAAAATTCAAAATGTAGAGATGCAAAGGGACTTGGAAGTCCTTGTGCTGGATACCCTAATGTTAACCTCCAGGTTGGGTTGGTGGTGAAGAAGGTGAATGCAATGTTGCCATTCATTTCTAGAGGTATAGTATATAAGAGCAGCGATGTGATGTTGAGGTTCTATAAGGCAGTTGTGAGACCACACTTGGAGTATTGTGTACAGATTTGGGCTGCTTATTTTAGAAAGGATATAGTGACATTTGAGAGGGTTCAGAGAAGATTCAGGAGAATGATTCCAGGAATGAAAGGGTTAACGTATGAGGAACATCTGGCAACTCTTGGGCTGTATTCCCTGGAGTTCAGGAGAATGAGGGGGGATCTCATAGAAACATTCTGAATGTTAAAAGGCCTGAACAGATTAGAGCAACACCCGCAAAATGCTGGTGGAATGCAGCAGGCCAGGCAGCATCTATAGGAAGACAAAGTTAGATATGGCCCTTGTGGCCAAAGGGATCAGGGGGTATGGAGAGAAAGCAGGTACAGGATTCTGAGTTGGATGATCAGCCATGATCATACTGAATGGCAGTGCAGGCTTGAAGGGTTGAATGGCCTACTCCTGCACCTATTTTCAATGTTTCTATGTACAGTCAACTTGATGGCATGAACACTGATTTCTCTAACTTTCGTTAATGCCCTTCTTCCCCTTCATACCCCATCCCTTATCTATCTATCTCTCTATTTATTTATTTATTTATATTTTACCCCTTTTTTTCTCTCTCTTTTTTCTCTCTCTGTCCCTCTCACAATCACGTCTTGCCTCGTCTCCAACTCCCTCTGGTGCTCTCCTCTCCCTTTCTTTCTCCCTAGGCTTCCCGTCCCATGATCCTCTCCTTTCTCCATCTGTGTATCCCTTTTGCCAATCAACTTACTAGCTCTTAGCTTCATCCCTCCCCCTCCTGTCTTCTCCTATCATTTCAGATCTCCCCCTCCCCCTCCCACTTTCATATCTCTTACCACCTTTTCTTTCGGTTAGTCCTGGAGAAGGGTCTCAGCCCGATACGTCAACTGTACTTCTTTCTATAGATGCTGCCTAGCCTACTGCATTCCACCAGCATTTTGTGTGCATTGCTTGAATTTCCAGCATCTTCAAATTTCCTCGTGTGAACAAATTAGATGTGGCAAAGTTATTTCCCATGGTAGGGGAGTATAGGACAAGAGGGCACAACTTCAGGATTGAAGGACGTCCATTTAGAATAGAGCTGTGGGGAAATTGCTTTAGTCAGAGGGTGATAAACCTTTGGAATTTGTGACATGAGCAGTTAGTTGTGAAGGCCAAGTCATTGGGTGCATTTAAGGCAGAGATAGGTAGGTTCTTGATTAGCCAGGGCATCAAAGGGTATAGGGCAGGGGTCAGCAAACTTTACCACTGAAAGAGCCATATGGACCCACTTCCCACAGAAAAGAAAACACTGGGAGCCACAAAACCCGTTTGACATTTAAAATGAAATAACATTGCATACAACGTTTTTTTTGCCTTTATGCTATGTATAAACAAATTATAATGTGTTGCATTTATGAAATCGATGAACTCCTGCAGAGCAAACGAAATTACATTTCTGCATGCAACAAAAACATTTTGAACACCGAAAAAAAGACGTTGGGTTGAAGGTTACTACATTGTTAGCCTACCTAGATCGAAAAATGAAAAGAAATCGCGCACTGGCGGGTGTCAGGCATTGGCAGTGGTGACGTATATTAATAGCGATAAAAACACGTTGTAGTGGTGTGCTACACACAGCGCTAAAATAATGACACGGAGTGGGTAAACTGCAGTCAAAGATAACTTTATTCGAACTACACAGCCTTGCTTTTAAGCCTTTCTCAACCTGCCCCCCCGTGGGTGCGGATGCTCCAAAAGACACGTACTCACAAACCCCCGTAGGCTATCATCCTTAGCCGGAATGCTGGCAAATTGTGAGCCGGTTCGGATGTGCCAGGAAATGGGTCACCACAACATTTTATTTAGATTGTACAAGATCACCATAATCTTCAAATTTAGAATTACATTTCAAAAACTAACAAACTAACATAAAATACATTTTAAGTAAATACTCATCATTTATTTTCCAAAGCCACATGGAGCCGCAGCACAGAGTTGAAAGAGCCGCATGTGGCTCTGGAGCCACGGTGGGTTGCCGACCCCTGGTATAGGGAGAAGGCAGGGGAGTGGAGATGACTGGAAGAATTGGATCAGCCATGATTGAACGGTGGAGCAGAATCAATGAACTGAATGGCTTACTTCTCCTCTTATGGTCTTATAGAATGAGTTAACACACCACAGACCAAAAACTTTGTCCTCATGCCAATGGAAGTTCTGTCTGCACTTAGAATGATGGTATTCAGGGTAAAAGTATTTTTATTAGATACATCTGTACTTAATAAAGTGGCCATTGAGTGATTGGTCATGGCCTTCTACTGCTGTAACCCTTCCACTAGAAGGCTCGACACATGTGTTTAGAGATGCTTTTATGCACACTACTGTTGTAATGTGTGGTTATATTAGTTATTGTCACCTTCCTGTCAACTTGAACCATTCTCCTCTGAACTCTCTGCCTATTTATTTCTATGACCATAGTGCACGACCTTGCATTTTGTCTAAGGCCTCTGATAATACCAGGCAGCACAATAGCATAGTGGTTAGCACAGCACTTTATGGCACCATGAAACCTGATCAGGTTTCAATTCATACCATTCTCTGTAACAAGTTTGTATGTTCTCCCCGTGACCACATGGTTTTCCTCCTCTCCATAGATGTGTGTTGCTTTGGATTTCCAGCATCTGCAGAACACTTGTGTGATACAACAGTTTGATCCCACTTTCCAAGGTTGTGGGTGTGTTATATTGGTGATGGAAATGTGGCGATACTTACTGGCTGCCCAGCACAATCTTCGCTGATTCGATTTGTCACAAATGATGCATTTCACCATAAGTTTCAATGTATACATAACAAATAAAGCCAATCTTTTAAATCTTTAAGCAGCTGAACATTCACTTTCTTTTTTCAACAGCTCCAGAAGGGTGAAATTATTAATTTATGGTTCTGAAAGTTTCTAAAAGGAAGACAATCTCAAGGCAGGCACTGTTCTGCATTAATAAGCATTCAGTCCTTGACTTCCTAAATGGTTAAAGTAGTCCCATCATAATCCTGCAGCCTTTGTAAGACCCGTTGTAAATGGTGAACTGCTTCTTTGAGCAAATCCATTCCATCTGCCAAAAGTGGAACTTCCCAGTGGCCAACCATTTTAATTCCAATTCCAATTCCTGTTCAATCTTGTTGGTCCACGGCCTCTTGTGCAATGAAGAGGCCACCCTCAGGGTGGAGGAGCAGCACATTATATTTTGTCTGTGTGGCCTGCAACCTTTTTGGCATGAATATTGTTTTCCCTTTCTGTTAAAAACATCCCCCCCACCACTTCTATTCATCACTCTGCCCTCTTTCTCCTTTCTCTGCCTATCACCTCCCCCGGTGCCCCTCTCCCTTCCATTATCCACTCCTTTCTCAGATTCCTTCCTCTGTAGCCCTTTACCTTTTCTATCCACCTGGCTCCACCTATCACCTTCTAGCTATTCTCCTTCCCCTTCCCCAGCCTTTCCCCTTTCTTTTAAGTCCTGATGAAGAGTCTCGGCCTGAAACATCAACTGTTTATTCAGGTCCACAAATGCTTCCTGACCTGCTGGGTTTCTCCAGCATTTTGTGTGAAGTTCCAGTACACTGGTGCAGCTAGTATGCCTTAGCCCCAGAAATCTGGGCACTTTCATGACCCTGGGTGCTGCCTGTGTATACTTTACGTGTACTCCCTGTCACTGTGTACGTTTCACCTCTATCTTCAGTTTCATCCCACAACTCAAAAACTTTGGTAGGTTCATTGGCCACTGTATTGTTCTGAAAGGACTTGACGAAGTCCAAAGCTGTAAGTAAATTTTATTGTCAGAGTATTTATATGTCACCACATACAACCCTGAGATTCATTTCCCTGTGGGGGTACTCAGTAAATCTATAGAGTAGCAACTATAACAGGATCAATGAAAGAGCAATCAAAGTGCAGAAGACAACAGACTGTGCAAATGCAAGTATAAACAAGTAGCAATAAATTATGAGAACAGGAAAGAACAAGATAAAGAGTCCTTCAAGTGAGATCGTTGGTTGTGAGAAAGTCTCCATGGATGGGCACATGAGCGTAGTTATCCACTTTTGTTCAAATGTCTGATGGTTGAGGGATAGTAGCAGTTCTTGAACCTGGTGGTGTGACTCCTAAGTCCCTTGTACCTTCTACCCGATGGCAGCAGCAAGAAAAGAGTATGGCCTGGGTGATGGAAATCTCTGATGATGGACACTGCTTTCCTACGACTGTATTTCATGCAGATGTGCTGAATGGTTACAAGGGTTTACTGGGCTGAATCTACTACTTTTTGTGGGATTTTCCATTAAAAAAAACATTGGTAGTTCCATACTAAGGCTGTGCTACAGCCAGTCAATATGTTCTCCACTATACACATTGTGTATAGTTCTGGTCACCGAATTATAGGAAAGATGTCAACAAAATAGAGAGAGTACAAAGGAGATCTACTAGAATGTTACCTGGGTTTCAGCACCTAAGTTACAGAGAAAGGTTGAACATGTTAGGTCTTTATTCTTTGGCGCGTAGAAGGTTGAGGGGGGACTTGATAGCGGTATTTAAAATTAAGAGGGGGATAGATAGAGTTGATGTGGATAGGCTTTTTCCATTGAGAGTAGGGGTGATTCAAACTCTTAAGTTGAGAGTTAAGGGGCAAAAACTTAAGGGTAACACGAGGGAGAACTTTTTTTCTCAGAGAGTGGCGGCTGTGTGGAAAAAGGTTCCAGTAGAAGTGGTAGAGGCAGGTTCAATGTTGTCATTTTGAAAAAATTGGTATAGGTATATGGACAGGAAAGAAATGGAGGGTTATGGGCTGAGTGCGGGTAGGTGGGACTAGGTGAGAGTAAGCATTCGGCATGGGCTAGAAGGGCTGAGATGGTCTGTTTCCGTGCTGTAATAGTTATATGGTTATGTACATCTATACAAGTTTGGCACAAATTTTGATTTGAATGGATCTAAGGAAGATTTTATTTTATTTAGAAAATGGCTACAACATCAAGCATGCTTCCTGAGGGGTTGTTGGAGCAGAAACTCTCACACACTTAAGAATTTATTTGGATGAGCATTTGGATCATTCTGTACACCAAATGCTGGTGAATAGGATTAGCGTAAATGTAGATTTGATGGTCAGCATGCGTGAAATATGCTGAAGCTCTGTTGCATTGCATTATAACTGTGACTTCCACAGTGCATTTGTAGGTTTGCATCAGGTAATGTTCATACGGACAGTTGACAGGGTGGAGATATGTCTCCAAGAAAGGAGGTGCAAGGCACTCCTTTCCTCCACCACCCTGCAGGTCACCCTTGGGCAAAGTGTAGCACCTGCTTAGCTCACCAGATCAGGGTCACATGAAGCCATTGGGGCAGGTGGTGGACGGTTGTTTGAGCAGCTGGTGCATGTCACAAGTCCTGGATATGCAACCACTGACGCTCTGCAGAAAATCTCTGAAGAGTATTGATATCTCAGAAGTCACCCGTCTTGTACAGACACTGCCTACAAGAAGGCAATGTCAAACCAATTCTGCAGAAAAAATTGCCAAGCACAATCATGGTCATGGAAAGACCATGACCACTCCTGTCATATGACATGGCACATAATGAATGAACGTTTATACAGACAGATTCTATGATTCACTGATTCTATGGTGTAAATAGCAAAATCTGTGTTATGAAGATGAGACCCACCTTTAATGTCTTCACTGGAGCACCCAGAGAAGCTGGATGGTCACAGGGAAAATGTGCAAACTCCACACAGAGAACACACAAGGTCAGAATTGAACCTGGGTCTCTGGAGCTTTATTAGTACTGTGTTAGCCACTGTCCTCGTCCTCACTTCTCCCCTACCTTAATAAAATATTTAAACATCTCAAATTAAAATTGCAGCAAGTAAATAGATCTCCAGATCTATCTATGGTGACACAGTGGCGTAGCAAATAATGCAATGCTATTACAGTTCTAGCGAGCTGGATTCAATTCGGTTGCTCTCTGTCAGGAGTTTACAAGTTCTTTCTTTGACCACATGGGTTTCCTCCACCTGCTTTGGTTTCCTCCCACATTCCAATGACACATGGGTTAGTAGGCTAATTGGTCATATGGATTTAAATGGTTGGCGCACATACGTTGCACCAGAAGGGCCTGTTGCCCTCCTGTATCCCTACATAAAAATAACATTTAAAAACACTTCCATTCCTTCAAAACGAATAAGTTTTGTAACTAGAATAAGACAGAGCCACTTTATAACCTCAGTTAGGGCTGGTCTTCTAAATCTTTACTTTCACTTAGGAACTGTATACTTGGTAATGGAAAATAGGTTTATTACTGTCAAATTTAAAAAAGCTATGTCTAAAACTTAATTTTGAATGCCATACAGATCATTTCACCATATCAGTACGTCAAAGTCATACAAGGGAAAGCAGAATGAAGTGTTACAGCTATAGAGAAGGGGCAATTCAGATAGACAATAAGTTGCAAGGGTCATGATGGGATAGATTCTAAGGTCAAGAATCCATCTTATTTTAAAAAACCTCCCTGTTATATTTCTTATGAATACTACAATATAACCTTGGTAGTAGGATAGCTAAAGGTAGGAAAGGCTGCTATGGGACAATGGAAACCATCAGCTGAAGCAAGACCTGATCAGTGAAGCATTAATATATGGATAAAAGCAGGGAATGGTAATCGTTCTACAGGTGGCATCTGAACTCTGGAGACACATGGTTTTTCTTACAGGCTTCTCTCCTCAGCCAGTTATTCCAGGAGCAGTGGTACTGTTGGATTTGGATGCTTTTGTGATCCAAATGTTCTTTGGAAGAAAAGAATCTGGCATAAAACTTATTGCTTACATTTGTAGGTGTCTCATATTCAGACTAGAGATCACAAAATTCCAATAACAGTTCATCATCATCATGTGCCGTGTCATATGACATAGGCGATCATAGTCTTTGAGCATGATTGTTCTTGGCAAATTTTTCTACAGAAGTAGTTTGGCATTGCCTTCTTCTGGGTAATGTCTTTGCAAGACATCATTTTAGAACGGAGATGAGGAGGAATTTCTTAAGCCAGAGAATGGTGAATCTGTGGAATTCATTGTCATATACAGGTGTGGTGGCCAAATCATTGGGTATATTTAAGGCAGCGTTTGATAGGTTCTTGGTTAGTCAGGGCATAAAGGGATACAGGGAGAAGGCAGGAGATCGGGGCTGAGAGGAAATTTGGATCAGCTCTGATGAAATGGCGGAACAGACTAGCTGGGCCTTATGGCCTAATTTTGTTCCTATACCTTATGACGTTATGATCTAATTCAACAGTGCCTTAGGAATGTCGGGATCATAGAATTCCATTAGCTTATCCTAAGTAAATCATCAATCAAAATGATATTAAAGTCCATTAAAAAAACTAACTTATTCCTATCCAGGTTCTAAATAAAACATGAGCATAAAGATGCACCATCAAACAATGAAAATGTTTCCATATCATTATTTAAAATGTCGAGGATAATCGTATCCCTTTTTACATTTGGAGTCCTTGATTACAAGTAAGGTTATGAATGTTTTATTAAGGTTGTTCATCTCATAATACGATGAAGCCAAAATGCACTTAAAAAAAGTAAAATTCCTATTCTACTTACAAGTGAATGGAAGTCTGTATTGATTGACATTATCAGCAGGTCAGGTAGACAGCAGAGCTTCTCGAATTGCTTCCAAGTGTTGATATCTGTCAACGTTTAACAGGGAAAGTGCTGTTTGATAATGAAACCACATACAACAAAAGGTAATGGGCTTTTAAAATGCCAGCATAATTTTAACCGGTGTGAGATCAATAGCTCTCCTCCTGCAGGTAAAATTCTCCAATATGAATTATTAAGAGGATTTTTTTTTCTAAAAAAATAGCATAATAGTCTAAAATAAAAGCTGAATCAATTTATAAAGATTACTGTATCCAATTGGTGTGGAAATAAGTTAAATTACTGTTCATTGGTAAACTTGTACTTAATCTGCGACCTTGACTGTGAAAATAGTGCAGGGATTATTTTTACTATTTTACATAGAATTATAGGGTTTTATAACATTAAAACAGAGCCTTTGTCCATGCTGACTATGTTGCCCAGTGAGCTAGTCCGATCTGCTTACATTTGGCCCATAGCCTGTAAACCTCTCCTGTCCATGTAAGTATTGCGATAGCCTTTAAATGTTGCTCATTATTTTACCCCTACCAATGGAGGCTCAGCTGCAAAGCTCTAAAGTCTGAAATTCTCTCCTTGAAACTTTCTGCTTCCTTTCTGTAAGACTGCCTTAGAGTCAACAGATTTAACTTATTTATTTATTGAGCTATAGGACTGATGAAGGGTCTTGTGGGTAAATATTGACTGCTTACTCTTTTGCATACATGCTGCCTAGCCTGCTGAGTTCCTCCAGCATTTTGTGTGTGTTGCTCTGGATTTACAGCATCTGCAGATTTTCTCATGTTCGGGATATAGACCATGTCCAGTTCATTGAAACTGGTTTAACTTGACATCTTGGTTGGCACAAACATAATAGATTGAGAGGCATGTTCCTGCATGATTCTGTTTGAGGTTCTATGCTCTTTTTTCTGTGTATGATCTTGATGCCTATGTTTAGAATGAATTTGTGTACAATGGTAGACAATGAAACTGTTCTTGGACAGAGCTTGGCTTCAACTCATATTAGCTCATCATAGCCCTTTGACACATTATCATCACTGAACTGCCTTGAACTCTAATGGAAACTGGATATTTGTAACCATATTTTGAAGTCCCACTATGGTTTCACACCTTCTGTTTTCTGTGACCTTCTCCATTCTGCAATTCACTAACATTTCTGGTCTCCTCCAATTTTTGTCTCCAGTGCATCAACACTTCAAACACAAGTAATTGTGCCTCAGACTAGGAACATAAGATAATAGGAGCAGAAAAGGATATTCAGGCCATCACATGTGCATCACTATACAATCATGGTTGATTGTTCTTTTCTTAACACATTCGCCAAACTTCTCCTCATAACCCTTAACACCCTTAGCAATCAAGAACCTATCCATCTCTGCCTTAAATACACCCAATGACTGGGCATCTACAACTAATTTTATGGATGCACTGCCCTCAGAATGAAAAAATATCTCCTCATCTCAGTTCCTGTCTTCTGAACCTGCGCCCTTCGATCCTAGATGCTTCTACTAAAAGAAACATCTTCTCTATGTCCACTCTATTCAGGCCTTTCATTATCCAGTAAGGTTCAATTAGATCCTCACCTTCATCCTCCTGGCCGCAAGTCATCACACATTTGTGGAATTCTTTCCTTAAACACTCCACCTCTACTTCCTCCTTCAAGATATTATTTAAAACATACCTTTTCATTATATCTCTTAGCATCCTTTTGCAAATCATATTTTAATTGTACTTGAACAGAAAATCCTACATATAGTAGTGGATACAGCCCAGTCTATCATGGATAAAGCCCTCCCCAGCATTGAGCACATCTAGACAGATTGTTGTCACAGCAACGAAGTAACTATTAACAGGTTCCCACCCCACCACTCGGGACATGCTCTCTTCTCACTTTTGTCATCAGGAAGAAGATACAGGAACCTTAGGATTCACACTAACATGTTCAGGAAGTTATCCCCCTCACCCACCAAGCTCTTGAACCAAAGGGGAAAACGTCATTCAACTTTGCTTGCTCCATCATTGAAGCGTCCTCATAGCCCTTCGACTCATTTTCCATGACTCTTCATCTCATATTCTTGATATTTATCGCCTATTTATTACTTTTTTTTAGTTTTGTATTTTCACAGTTTTTTGTCTTTAGCACACTGGTTGAACAAAAGAAAAATGGTCTTTCATTGATCCTATTATAGATTGATTGAGTACGCCCACAAGAAATTGAATATGGTGACATATTCATTTATGAAGATAGAGTGTGGAATAGGCCCTTCGAGCCTCAGCACCTAGCAATCCAACATATATATACTGTATGTACTTCGATAATAAATTTTCTTTGAACTTTGAACACACACCTTGGGATAATAACAGTTCTATGTAACCATAAACTAAGAGAAATAATGAGAGGAACCGAAGAAGAGAGGCAGTCAAAAACTTAAAGTGTAGGTCAAGTTGACAATAATATAGATTATGTAGACATTCTTAATAGAAATTTACTGAGAGGTGATCAGCATCAGTCCAATGTTGTGTTGCACATTTAAGTTACGACTGTGCTATAATGATTTTAAACGGCAATAAATAATGAATGCAGGACCTAATTGGTGAATTATTCTGTTTGCTGTTCCTGTTGTTCCCTTAGACATACAATGCATCACAAAGTGATTAGGAACAGTTGACATTGCATTGAATAGACAGTAAGAAATAAGGTTCTCTCTGTTTCACTTCACAATAATGCACATTACTTATTGCCTTCTATGTTCCCTAAGCTGCAAGAAGCAAATTGCCATGATTTGTTTTTTGTAAAATCAGGGAAGGTGGGAATGCGGAGTTGAAAATGCATTCAGATAAGCTATAGACTTACAGAGGTAGTAGAGAAAACATACTCGCCTTCATTCACTGGGGCCATCAGACCATAAGACATAGGAACAGAATTAGACCATTTGGCCCATCAAATCTCTCCACCATTCCAACATCGCTGATTTATTATCTCTGTGAACCCCATTCTCCTTCCTTCTCCCTGTAATGCATGATACTCTTACTAAATAAGAAACTGTCAACTTCAGTTTTAAATATACCCAAAGACCTGGTCTCCACAGCCATCTAAGGCAATGAATTCCACAGGTTCACACCATTGAGCTAAAGAAATTCCTCCTCATCTCTTTTCTAAAGTGAATGTGGTGAACTATGTGCCTGTCTGGACACGCCCCCTGCTGACTGCTCCTGTGGCTCCTCCCACAGGCCCTGTATAAAAGCGATCTGAGGCCTGACGCTTGGCCTCAGTCTCCAGGACATAGTATGATAGACACTCACTCCTGGTTCCTTCTTCCAGTCAATAAAAGCCGATATCTCGCCTTACGTCTCAGTGTGAGTTATTGATGGTGCATCAGTGAATTCCTTCTATTTTGAGACTGTGCCCTCTGGTTCTGAACTCCCCCACTATAGGAAATATCCTCTCCACATCCACTCTATTGTTGATCCTTTTTGTGCCTTTTGGTACATTGGGGAGCAGTTTTTGCAGTTTCCTTACATTTCTCTTTTTTTTATGAGGCTGAGTTGCTAGCTCAACTGGATTCAAACCTCGGACCATTAGCCTTGAAGTCCGGTGCTGATGCCACTGCACCATTGGCCTGACACCCACTCTATCAAAGCTTTTTAATTTTCAATAGGTTTCAGTGAAATCACCTTCATTCTTCTAAACTCCACTGAGTACAGGCCTGGAGCCACCAAATGCTCCTATTTTGTCAACCCTTTCATTTCTGGGATTATTCTCGTGAACCTCCACTGAATACTCCCCAATGCCAGAGCATTCTTTCTCAGTCAAGGAGCCCAAAACTGCTCACAGTACTCCAAGTAATGAATTCCACAGATTCACCATTCTCTGGCTGAAGAAATTCTTTCTCATCTCCATTCTAAAATAATGTCTTATAAAGACACTGCCTACAAGAAGGCAATGGCAAATTATTTCTGCAGAAGGTTATTGCCAAGTACAATCATGGTCAAAGACCATGATCATCCATGTCATACGAAACGGCACATAATGATGATAATGATGATGATAGCACAGAAGCAGACCCTTCAGTTCAAGTGGACCATGTTGACCATGATGCCCCATCAAATTTAGTCCCTCTTAACATTGTTTCACTCATAGGCTTCTAAACCTTTGCAATCCATGTAGCTGTTCAACTATCTTTATAGAGTTGTTATTGTATATGCCTCATTTACTTCCTCCAGAAGCTCATTCCACATACATAAAATTCTTTGTGCAGAAAAGTTGCTCCTCAAGTTCCAATTAAATCTCTTTGCTCTTAACTTAAGCTATACTCTTCTGTGCTTGATTTCCCCGGTCCTGGGAAAAAAAAAAGACTGTCCATTCACCCATTGTACATTCCTCTTTATTAAATAATTTATGAATTATATTGAAGAATACTTGAATGTCTAAGGTATAGAACACTAGAAACCTAGTGCTGTTAAATGGGAGTAAACAAGAAACTGCTGGAGCAGCTCAGTGCACAAGGACATAAGCCATGAATGCAGTGTCTTCACGGCAAATATCAACAATTCCTTCCCTCCCCACAGTGTCAGGCCTTCTCCTGCTGACACCTTTCTAACCAGCACATGGAGATGCCTCCCAGTCTCCACCCAGCTCACAGGATTCACCTGCGGCTCATTCCAGACTCATCACCTGCAGCCTAGTTGATCCCAGTTCTCATCCACAGTCCTTCTACATGCTTCAAACCAGCTGACCTCAACCAGTTGCTCCGAGCTTTCGCTCTTCCTGGCCTAAAGTTTACCTTCTTGCCTGTTGTGTTTAGTTTTTGTTCTCTCTTGTTTTGTGGCCCCTCGTGGATTGTTATTTTGTGATCTATTATTAAACTTATAGTTCATTGCTGAGTCACCTCTGCTGCTCTGCATTTGAGTCAAGCTTCTTCTGCATTTCCTAAAACACAGCTGCTGTCTGACCTGCTGATATTCTCCAGCAAATTGCTTTTGGTCCTGATTCTAGCATCCATAGTCTCTTCTGCCTCCTTTTAAGTCTAACTGGATACTACTGATCAACATGGACATCGAGGTCTTAAGGGGCCTGTTGTTTCACCATTTCAAACCACAGACATTCGAGCCTGTCCCTGGTCCTAATTTGTGCATTTATTTCATCAGGCCGAGTGAAGTTGAGCCATCTTTATGAATGCCTCCTCTTTGCCTCCTCCTTAATGGCTGGGTGGGTGGATACAGTTAGACCACATGCAAATAGATCAAGTTTTCATTTTTTTATTTATTGTGATACAGCACAAAATAGGCCCTTCCAGCCCTTCCAGGCATGCCACCCAGCAATCCGTCAAATGAATTCCTGCATAATCATGGCATAATTTACTATGACCAATTAACCTACCAACTGGTACATCTTTGGACACTGGAAGAAAACCTGGAGTACACAGAGAAAACCCACATGTCACAGGAAGAACGTACAAACCCCTTTCAGGCTATAGTGGGAGTTGGACCCTGGTCACAGGTACTGTAAAGTGTTATTGTCTTGGTCCCGTCTGACTGTCCCCCAACTCACTCCTATCTCCTTGATTATGCCTTAATTCCAGTTGTTACGTTCCCAGTTGTTACTAGTTCACTTAATTACAGCACACCTGGTTTCCATCAGAGACTGCAGGATAAGAACCCTGGCATCCCAGCCACTGGTCGCCAGTTCGTTGGTCTATTCCCATGTGATAACTTACTTCCCCGGCAACTTAGAACCATTAGTTTTAAGTTCAGCTCTAGTTTCAAGTTATTCCATGAAAACTCCATCTCCACATCAAGACCCTATATCAGAGCTCCGTGTCAAGATTCCTCCTGGTTATTTGTTCCATGTTTGCGACTGTGCAAGCACCTCTCAACCCTATTTCCGTGTCTGTGTCTAGGGTTCGCCTTGGTTCGACTTGGGTTCGCCCCCAGTTGCTCCATGTAACTGTTATGCTAAGCACTATGCTACTGTGTCATCCTACATTATTTTATTGAGTTAGTGTTCCAAGTTTTTTCTGTATTCAAAGTTTTCCTGTTTCTGGTTGATACAACATGATGCTGGAAATTCCTTTTTTATTTCAAAGAACATAGAACAATACAGGTCTTTCGGCCCAAAATGATTTTTAAACCAATTAAGATGATAACAATAGACAATAGGTGCAGAAGTAGACCATTCAGCCCTTCGAGCCTGCACCGCCATTTTGAGATCATGGCTGATCATCTACTATCAATACCCAGTTCCTGCCTTGTCCCCATATCCCTTGATTCCCCTATCCATAAGATACCTATCTAGCTCCTTCTTGAAAGCATCCAGAGAATTGGCCTCCACTGCCTTCCGAGGCAGTGCATTCCAGACCCCACAACTCTCTGGAAGAAGAAGTCTAATTGTGTCTAATTATACTAAACCCTAATGTACCTCATCCCTTCTGCCTGCACAATCCAATATCCCTCCATTTTCTGCATTTTGTTTATTTAAGAGAATATACTTTGTGTTTACAATTCATTACTCTGCTGCGATGTCTCTTCGAGGTATGGCTACTCTGAAGAAGTTTTAATCTTCCCTTCGACAGTACCTTGACTATACCTCTTCCCACCCTGCCAAATGCAAATATGCTGTTCCCTATTCCCAGCTCCTCTGTCTCCGCCGCATCTGCTCCCAGGATGAAGCTTTCTGTTCCAGGACATCTCAAATGTCCTCTTTCTTTAAGGATCGTGATTTTGTTTCTGCCGTCTTCAATAATGCTCTCACACTCATCTCCTCCATTTCCAAAACTTCGATCCTCACCCCATCCTCCCGTCACCACAACAGGGACCGAGTTTTCCTTGTCTTCACCTGCCACCCCACCAGCCTCCGGATCCAGCATATTATCCTCCGCAACTTCCGTCACCTTCAACAGGACCCCACCACTAAGCTCATCTTTCACTCTCTACCCCTCTCTGCTTTCTGCAGGGATCATTCCCTCTGGACTGCATGGTCCACACGTCCCTCCCCACAGATCTCCCACCAGGTACTTATCCCTGCAAATGTAGGTGCTATACCTGTCCCTATACCTCCCCTCTTACCACAATTCAGGGCCCCAAACAGTCCTTCCAGGTGAGGCAACAGTTCACTTGTGAGTCTGTTGGGGTCACCTATTGCATCCGGTGCTCTTGGTGCAGCCTCCTCTACATCCGCGAGACCCAACACAGATTGGGGGACCGCTTCGTTGAACACCTCCGCTCCATCTGCCGCAACAGACAGGATCTCCCGGTTGCCAACCACTTCAACTCTGCTTCACATTCCCATTTGGATATGTCCATACATGGCCTCTTCTACTGCCACGATGAGGCCAAACTCAGGTTGGAGGAGCAACACCTCATATACCGTTTGGGTAGTCTCCAGCCCCTTGGCATGAACATTGAATTCTCCAGCTTCCGGTAATTCCCTCCCTCTCCCTTCTCCCATTCCAGTTTCTCTCTGCCTCCTCCTCCAGCTACCTATCACTTCTCTCATGATTCTGCCTTCTTCTAGTACACATAGTGCTTTCCCCTTACACCTTTCCTGCCTATCCCCTCGCTGCTCCCCCTCCACCACCCCTTGATCTTTCCTCTTACTGGTTTTTCACCTGGCACCTACCAGCCTTCTCCTTCCCACCCTTCCCCCATCTTCTTTATAGGGTCACTGCCCCCTCCCTCTTCAGTCCTGACGAAGGGTCTCAGTTGGAAATGCTGACTGCTCATTTCCACGGATGCTGCCTGACCAGCTGAGTTCTCCCAGCTTGTTGTACGTGTTCCTCCACTCTATCAAGGCCTTCCACCA
This sequence comes from Hypanus sabinus, assembly GCF_030144855.1. NCBI lineage: Eukaryota > Metazoa > Chordata > Chondrichthyes > Myliobatiformes > Dasyatidae > Hypanus > Hypanus sabinus. Next base: position 73,479,026 of record NC_082722.1, on the reverse strand, counting down.
TTCGATAGGTTTCAATGAGGTCCTCATTCTTCGGAATTCCAGTGAATGCAGGACCAGAGCCATCAAACGCTATTCATACAACAAGCTGATTCTAATGTATGTCTTTGTTCTACCGTGAATGCCTGGAAGAAAATAAATCTCGAGGTGGTATATGGTGACATATGTATACTTTGATAGGAAATTTATTTTGAACTTTGAACCATGTATTTACCATGTGGACAATAAAGCTTCCATGATACAGAGCCCCTGCCAAAGTCCAATCCAATATTTAGCTCCTTTCTAGCCCTTCCAAAAACAAATAACCAAATAACCACAATCCACATTGTTGTTTGAGGATCCTTACTGTAACCAAAATGGTTGCTGAGTTTATTATATATTCACAGTGACTGCTTTACAAGCTTGGCTGAGATGTGCTTAGGGACGTTCTGAAAGGGATTCAAAACTGAACTACATGCTTTTTTTTCCCTCTAAGAAAATGTTTGTTTCCCTTGGAGTTGAAACTCCAGACACTTTCAGGCATTACTTTATTTCTTTCTGAATTCTCTTCATCTTTATTGGTCTCCTGTGTCTTGGACCTTGACCCTTTTTCTCATTTCCTCAGTTCAGTAAAACTAAATGTCATTCCAGTGCTGTGCTAATGCAGTATTCTCTCTCATATTAAAATAGAGAAGGAGAGGCAATAGGAAGAAGAGTTTTTTTTTGTGATTAATTGATTTAAATTTGAAAGCTTCATCTATATTACTTTTACCATGTGTAATAGCATTGTACATTAGAATGTATGGCTGTTATTTTCAAAGCTGCTATTTAGAATGGTCATATTAAATGATTAGGGCAATTCACAGTCAGCCTTTTTAAACAAATCTATTATTTTATTTCAAATGATAAGATAATTAAAAGGCTCAAACACTGAAGCTAAACATGAGATATTATTGCGCAGTACAGCAAAGCATTATCGTATCAGGTAGTTTACTCAGAGTCTGATTTACCTCAAAGATTTCCTTGTGCTTCCTCTTAGACTCTGCTGATACTCTTGAGCAGAATTTGAGGGAGAAGAGATGTATACAAAGGAAGATGCATTGCATACATCCCTGGCATACATCCCTGTCTAACTGGCTGCATCATGGTCTGGTATGAGGGTGTGGGTGGGGGGGGTGTGGGTGGTGGTGGTGGCATTAACGTGACACAGTGTTGGATGAAATAGCAGTAAGTTGTGAAGTCAATCTCCTCTGTCATAGGCACAAACCTTCGCAGCATCCAGAACATCTTCAAGGAGCAGTGCCTCAAAAAGGATGACATCCATCATTAAGGACGCCCATCACCTAGGACATGCCCTCTTCTCATTGCTGCCATCAAAAAGGAGGAACGGGAGCCTGAAGGCGCACACTCAATGATTTAGAAATAGATTATTCCCCTCTGCCATCTGATTTCTGAAACACTACCACACTACTCTTTTGCACTATTTATTTATTTTATCTATTATTAATAATATATATACATACTGTCCTTACAGTAATGCACAGACTTTATTATTATGTATTGTATGTACTGCTGCCACATGGCAACAGATTTCACCACATTTGCCAGTGATGTTAAGCCTGATTCTGATTCTGATTCTGATTACGTTTTTCATGCCAAGACCTTTTCCAAGAGTGAGTGAGTTTTAAGAAGCAAGGTGCAACCAGCAGACTCCATTGAACTGGACTAACTTTTTATAAAACTGTTTCCACTGTAAATACTTGCTGGTATTTATGTATTTTGTACATTTATTCCACATCCATACCTCTAACTTTAGTTTTATATAATTCTTTATTTTATACAACAGATGAATACTATAATTTTTGTTGCATGATGTGCTCACACACCACCATGAAGCAACTCACACAAAATGCTGGAGGAACTCAGCAGGCCAGGCAGTATCTATGGAAAAAAGTAGTCGATATTTCGGGCTGAGACCTTTCAGGACTGGAGAAAAAAAGCTGAGGAGTAGATTTGAAAGGTGGGAAAAGGGATGAGAGAAGCACCTGGCGATTGGTGAAACTTGGGCGGGATGAAGCAAAGAGCTTGGAAGTTGGTTGTTGGAAGAGACAGAAGGCCATGGAATAAAGGAAAAAGGGGGGGGGGAGGAGCACCAGAGGGAGGCAAGGAGATAACATGTGAGAGGGGCAAGGGGATGGGAAATGGGGAAATGGTGAAGTGGGGGAGATATTACTGGAAGTTTGAGAAATCACTTTTCATGCCATCAGGTTGGAGGCTATCCAAAGAGAATATAAGATACTATTCCTCCAACCTAAATGTGGCCTCATCCTGACAGTGGAGGAGGCCATAGATAGACACATTGGAATGGGAGTGGGAAGTGGAATCAGAACGGTGGCCTCTGGGAGATTCTGCTTGTTCTGGCGGACGGAGCATAGGTGCTCGGCGAAATAGTCTCTCAATCTATGTTGGGTCTCACCGATATACAAGAGGCCACACCAAGAGCACTGAACATAGTATATGACCTCAGTAGACTCACAGGTGTAGTGTCACCTCATTTGGAAGGACTCTTTGAGGCCCTGAGTGATATTGAGGGAGGAGCTGTAGGGGCAGGTGTAGCACTTGTTCCACTTGCAAGATTAAGTGCCAGGAGGGAGATCAATGGGGAGGGACAAATGGAGTGATGTGGAATGATCCCAGCAAAAAGCAGGACATGGAGGGCTGTGGAGGGAAAGATGTGTTTAGTAATGAGATCCATTGGGAGGTGGCGGAAGTTTCAGAGAATTATGCGTTGGACATGGAGTCTGGTGGGGTGGTAGCTGTGGACAAGAGGGACTCTATCCCTGTGAGGATGGGGTAAGAACAGACGTGCATGAAGTGGAAGCGATGTGGTTGAGGGCAGCATTGATGGTGGAGGAAGGGAAGATCCTTTATTCAAAAAGGAGGACATCTCAGTCATTCTAGAATGAAAAGCCTGATCCTGAGAACAGATGCGGCAGAGATGGAGGAATTGAGAGAAGGGGATGGCGTTTTTACAAGTAGGGTGGGATGAGGTATAGTCCAGGTAGCTGTGAGAGTCCGTTGGTTTATAATAGACATCAGTGGATAAGCTGTCTCTGGAGATAGAGACAGTGAGATCGAGAAAGGGAAGGGAAGTGTCTGAAGTGGACCAGATGAAGTTTGGGTGGAGATTGGAGACAAAGTGGATGAAATCAACAAGTTTAGAATGGGTTCAGGAAACAGCACCAATGCAATCATCAATGTAGCGTAGGAAAAGTGCTGGAGGGTCACTAGTGTAGGCTTGGAACATAGACTATTCCACATAGCTGACAAACAGGCAAGCATAGCTGGGACCCATGCGAGTGCCCATGGATACCCCTTTTGTTTGAAGGAAGTGGGAGGACCCAAATGAGAAATTATTTAGAGTGAGGGCAAGTTCTACTAGGCAGAGGAGAGTGGTGGTGGAGTGGAACTGGTTGGGTCTGGTGTCCAGAAAGAAACAGAGAACTTTGAAGCTTTCCTGGTGAGGGATGGAGGTGTATCGGAACTGGACATCCATAGTAAAATAAAATAATGGGGGCCTTGAAAAGATCAAAAGTGACACAACAAATTTCTTATAAATGTAAATCAATAAAGTTGATCCTTCATCCTTAATAAGATACTAAATCTAGTAATTGTTTCCGATTCCATCACCTTTTCCTCTTCTGGGTGTATTCTGGGTATAAGAAACTTGACCAGATTTAAAACTTCTTCATCTCACCTTAAACCAATGCCATATTACTTTTGATGCCCTAACCAGAGAGGAAAAAATGATTTCTCTACCATATCTACACTACATAATTTTATACACATCTATCAGGCAGAGCCCTCGAACTCTTTTGCATGAAGGAAGACAAATTCAGTCTATCCAACCTTTCCACCTAACTAAGGCCCTCCAATCTAGACTGCATGCCAGTCTGGATAACGCTCGGTCAAACCAAGGCACATTTGCCTCAGAGTCAGGCCCCAATTCAAAATCTGATGGGCATTATCTGGGATGGCACTTCAGTACAGCATGGAATAGATGGAGCATTGTTTGAAGTTACAGAGAAAAGGGAAAAGAGGAGAGGACAAAGGGAATCTCTGTGATAGGGTGGAGATTAAGTGGGCAACACACTAGTGCAGTTTGTAAAACTTCAAGTCCAAAAGTTGAAGCCCCAACATCAGTGAGTCTAGAGCCCAAGGCTGACAAGTCCAGAAGTCAACGCTTAATGACAGCAAGTTCAGGGCCATGGTCTGGAGACTGGGACCCAGAGGTGACCTTTTGTGTGACTGGAAGCCCATCTGTGGGTGGGGAGAGGATTAGGAAAGCAGTTTGTATCGATGTTGTTGCTTGTTGGATATTGAATCAGAATCAGAATCAAGTTAATATCACTGCATGCGTCATGAAATACGTTGTTTTGCTGCAACAGTGCATTGCAACACATAATTTAAAAAAAACCTAGATTTTTAATTCTTAATATTTTTTAAAAAGTTAAAATAAAAAATATGTTTTAAAAATTAAATACTGCAAATAGTGGAAAAAGAGAGAAAAAATTGTGAGGGAGTGTACATGTTTGTCATTCAGAAATCTGACACGGAGGGGAAGAAGCTGTTTCTAAAACATTGAGTGTGTGTCTTCATGCTCTTGTACTCCCTCCCTGATGGTAGCAAGGAGAAGAGGCATGCCTTCTTTCCCCTGAAAGCTGTGGGAATGCTGTGTTGCAACACTCGCAGGCTGGCCCAGCACATCCTCAGACCGTGTTGGTGATTAACGCAAACAACACAGCTCACTACATGTTTCAAAGTACATGTGATTAATAAATATCCAGTCTCTCCCTCTCACCTTAAATCTATGCCATCTAGTATTTGACACTTTTTCCCTGGGGGAAAACAATTCTGACTGTCTTTCCCATTTGCCGCTCATAATTTTACAAACTTCAGGTCAGATTTGGAATCAGAATCAGGTTTAATATCACTGGCATATGAAATGAAATTTGCTGTTTTGCAGCAGCTGTACATTGCAATACATTATACTAATAATTACAAATTACAATAAGTGTATATATATATATATATTACAGTAAAAAACTAAATCAAATTGATATTTGGTGTAACAACACTTTGCCTTTAAAACTATCAATTCTCTGAGGCGCACTGTCATGCAGTTTTATAAGAAAATCAGCTGGTAGGTTGTTCCAAGCATCTTGGAGCATTTTCCACAGTACTTCTGCTGATTTTGGCTGCCTCCCTTGCTTCTGTTTCTCCAGGTAATCCCAGACAGCCTGATAATATTGAGATCAGGTATCTGTGGAGGCCATATCATCTTATACTATATAAAAAAATCTAGAGTGCCTAAGACTTCTGCACAGTACTGTATATATAATAAATTACATAAGTATTGCAAAAAGAGATGAAAAGAGAATGCAATTCCAACACAGCTAATTCTCTCTAGTCCAGTTAGCATCTCAATGAAGCTCTCTTGCTTAACCCTGTTTCTATTTCCACAGATGTGGCCTGACCTACCTAATATTTTCACTATTTCTGTTATTTCTTTATTTCTTTGTTGGCCCTCTGAGCTGTGAAGTGTTACTTTTTTTTAGGAGCAGTGGAGTACAAGTAAGGGGGTGTGATGATGCTCTTTGTGCATTTATTTAAGGAATCAAGAAGTTTTCATAAACACAGGAGATTCTGCAGAAGCTGGAAATCCAGAGAAACAAACACAAAATGCTGAAGGAACTTAGCAGATCAAGCAGCATTTATGGAAAGCAGTGAACATTTGAAATTTTGGGATGAAACCCTTCATAAGGACTGGATAGGAAGGGGAAAGAAAGCAGAATAAGAAGGTGGGAATAGAGGAAGCAGCCCAAACTAGCAGGTGGCATGTGAAACCAGGTGAGGGATAAGGTGGGTGAATGGGGGAGGGGTGATGAAGTGAGATGCTGGGAGGTGATGGAATGGAAGAGGTGAAAAGCAAAGAAGACGGAAATTGATAAGAGGGCACAGTGGACCATGGGAGAAAGTGATGGAGGAAGGCTAATAGAGGGAGTGATGGCCAGATGAGGAAAAGGGAAGGGATGAGAGAGTAACGAGATTGGGGAATAGAAAAGGAGGGAAGTTGGGGGGTGAGGAATTACCAGAATCTGGAGAAATCGAAGTACATGCCAACAGATGGGAGACTACCCAGATGAAATAAGAGGTGTTACTCCTCCGACCTGAAAGTGGTCTTATGGTAACTGTAAATGAGGCCATGGAAGAACTAGCACTTTCCATGATTTTCTGTTACAGTTTGCAGCCAATTAAGTTTTCTTTGTTTCAAAGAATTTCTAAATCACTGGATTATGGAGTTTACTATAAAATGTTTCATCCACACAGATCATAATGGCCATCAAATCAGCTTTGAAATTGAGGGTTGGACCTTGACAATGCATTGGGGTATTGCTGGCTTCCAAGAAACTGAACTGGATGCAGGACAACACATGGCAAACCCATACTTAAGGGCATCCTGAGATGGGCCAGAACTCAGTGGGATGGGTGACAACCACCTAACACTGTGTTGTGATGGGCATTCACTTTCCAGGGAGACTTACTGCTAACTTCATCTTTCCAGCACAGGGACATGATCTTTCCAGAGAGTCAGAGTTGGTGGTGATAAAGTTAAACTTTTAATAAACATTCTTTGCTCAGCTTTTTTGTTGTAAGCAAGAACTAGTCTCCAGTCAGTCACAAACATGAGGAAGTCTGCAGATGGATAAAATCCAAAGCAAAACATACAAAATGCTGAAGGAAATCAGCAGGCCAGGTGGCATCTATGGAAAAGACATATTTTATCCTTAACTACCACCCCATCAGCCTTCATGTTCATACATTACCCTCTGCTATTTCTGCCATCTCGAAAGGTACCCTACCACAAAACATATCTTTACCCCTACCACCCACTTCCACTGCCCGCTTTCTGCAGGGATCACTGTCTCCACAATTCCCTTGTCCATTCATCCCTCCCCAGCAACCTCCCTCCAGGATTTATCCCAGCAAGGTACCTAAGTGCTACCCTTACCTGCCTTTGCACTACGTCCCTAATCTCCTTAACAGTTATTCCAGATGAGGTAAGATTTCACCTGCGAATCTGCTGCTGTTGTCCATTGTGTCCAATGCTCCCTATGCAGCCTTCTCTACATTGGTGAGACCCATTGTAAATTGGGGGACTGCTTCATCAAGCACCTCTGCACCATCCTCAACAAGATGGAATTCCACACCCCATTCTTTTATTCCCCACTCTGACCTTTTACTTCTCACCTGCCTACTACTTACCCTTGGGTCTCCTCCTTCTTCCTTTTTCATATTGTCCACTCTCCTCTCCTAGTAGATTGTTTCTTCTCCAGCCCTTGACCTTTTCCACCCTTTTGGCTTCACCTATCACCATACAGCGAGTGAATCAAAAGTGGTGATGAATCAACTTACTGAAGGGAGACTGAAAATTTGACTGAATGGTGATAAAATGGAAAATCCTACAAAAGGTAGTGGACTTGGCTCAGTAAATAATGGGTAAAGCTCTTCCAACGATTGAGCACATCTACATGAAGCGATGTCATGGGAAAACAGCATTAATTATCAGAGAATTCCACCACTCAGGACATACCAGCTTCTCACTGCTGCCATCAAGTAGAAGCTACAAGAGAGTCAGGACTCACACCACCAGGTTCAACAGTTACCACCCCTCAACCATCAGGTTGTGGAATAAAAGGGGATAACTACACTCACTTGCTCCATCATTGAAATGTTCCTACTACTATTGATCTCACTTTGAGAACTCTTCATCTCATTATCTCATGTTCTTGTTATTTACTGATATTTAGTTATAATTTATATTTGCATTTGCACAGCTTGTTGTCTTCTGTACACTAGCTAATCTTTAATTGATTCTGTTATAGTTACAATTCTATAGATTTCCTGAATATGCCACAAAAACTGAATCTCAAGACTGTGTATGGTGACTTATATGTACTTTGATAATAAAATTTACATTGAACTTTAAATTTTTTATATAGTGACATATGCTGTATGTACTTTGATAATAAAATGTACATTGAACTTTACACTTTTTATATATTGACATATATGCACTTTGATAATAAGGTTACTTTGAACTTTGAATTTCCCTGTAGTGTAGGGAAATTATGGGATAGGGTTTAAAGTCTTTTGACTGCAAGGCTTTGCAGACAGGGAACCTAATATCATCACAATGTAAAGACAGCTCTTGGATCTGAAGCATTAACTCTATTTCTTCTTCTGTGGAGTATTTCCAGCATGGTCTTTTTTTTATTTCAGAGTTCCAGCATCTGCAGACTTTTTGCTTTCAACTCTCAGCTGAGCCTGACTATTTTAGGCTAATGAGCGGAAAACTGGGTTCTGTTAACACTGTAAGAGAAGCATCTGTTCTTTACAATTCACCGAGGAAAGGGAAACTTAAACCAGTGAAGAATTTATATTTATACTACTTTCTAAAAAAAATTACGGAACACCTACACAACACCAGAGTAAACCTCAGCATCATCTTGAAAGGACCAGATCATGTTCCCTTTGTATTCTTTGGGAAAGGAAGAGCTGTCAGGTGGTGAATGCAATAAAAAAATCATTTTATTCACTCCAGTGACTGTTACCAGCCCTAAGGGCCTCATTACCATTCCTCACATGAGCACCTCAGGGCTGCTAATGACGATGAAAACTCAACCAGAATACCCTTATTACTTTGTTATCTTATGAAAAGGATTGTTACAAGGAAGAGATAATCAAAAGCAAAATCGGGGCTCAGCTGTAAATCCGGGAAATTGCATGCTTCACAGTTTTTGCATCACTGTTGAGGTAGTTTTGGAGAAGAGTTGAAGAGTTTGATGGTTAGAACATCACCACATTTCAAATCAAATTTCAGACATTTTCCGTATTCTTAGCAGCTCCTAATTAGAAAGATATAGAGCTCACAGCACAGATACAGGCCACTCAGCCCAGCAGCTTCATTCTGCTCTGCACAAAGTATTTTATCCTATCAATTATGAATGATTTTTTTAAAATTACAGATGCTGAAAGCCTGAAATTTAAAACATGAGAAATGCGCACAAACTGCTGGAGAAAGTTAACAGGTCAGGTAGCATCCGTGGAGGCAAATGGACAGTGGATATTTCTGGTTGAGACCCTTCATAAGGACAAGTCTATTTCCCTGCATAGAGCTGCCTGACTCAGTGAGTTTCTCAAGAGCATTGTGTGTTGCTCCAGATGTCTAACTTCTGCACCTGATGAAGGGTCCTAGCCCAAAAAGTTTTTTGCTTATTCCTCTCCATTGATGCATGCATTTGGAAGTAAAATAGAGTTAAGGCTTTGGGTCAGTGACCGTTCATCAAGTAAATCACCTGATTTCTTCTTCCTTTTTATATTCAAATGATTTGCCTCTTGGCTTGTCCTTGGAATCATAGAGTTATGGAGACACACAAACAAGCCATCCAGTTTATCTTGTTTGGTTTCAAAGTTCAAAGTAAATTTAGAATCAAACCACATAGACATCAACTTATAACACCCTGAGATTCATTTTCTTGCAGGCATTCACAATAAATATAAAGAAATATGATTGATAGAATCAATGAAAAACCCTATAGAGGGTCAAACAACCAATGTGCAAATGCAATATTATTATTAGTAATAATAAATTAGCAATAAATATCAAGAACATGAGATGAAGAGTCCTTGAAAGCAAGCCCATAGGTTGTAGGATCAGTTCAGTGTTGGGGTGAGTGAAGTTATCCCGTCTGGTTTGAGAGCCTGGTGGGTAATGATTATTCCGGAACCTGGTGATGTGAGACCTCAGCCTGCTGAGCCTCCTTCCTAATGGCAGCCGCAAGAAGACAGTAAGACATAGGAACAGAATTAGGCCATTCGACCCATCGAGTCAGCACTGCCATTTGATCATTGTTGATCCGCTTTCCCTCTCCAACCTCTATTCTCCTGCCTTCTCAACATGACTTTTCATGCCCTGATTAATCAGGAACCTATCAACCTCTGCCTTTAATACACACAATGATGTGGTCTCCACAGCTGCTTGTGGCAATGAATTCCACAGATTTATCACCCGCTGGCTAAAACAATTCATCTTCATCCCCATTGTAAATAGACATCACTCTATTCTTAGTCTGTGACCTTTGGTTCTAGACTTCCCCCACTATAGGAAACATCCTCCCCACAGAGGAAGAGAGAATGGCCTGGATGGTGCCGGACTTTGATGATTTGGTCACATCACTCCAATCAATTCTTATCCATGTACCTGTCCAAACATCTTTTATGTATAATTATGGCCAATCCTAACACTTTCTCCGGCAGCACATTTCATATAGCCACCACATGCTAAGTGACGAAATTGCTCCTTAGGTCCCTTTTAAACCTTTTTCCTGTTGATTTAAACCTCCTTCTTTGTTCTTCTGTCCTGGAGAGAAGACTGTGACCATTCACCTTATCTACACAACTCATTATAAGGCATTGGTCAGACCACACTTGGAGTTCTTGGAGCAGCATTGGGTGTCTTATCTAAGAGAGGATGTGCAAGCATTGGAAAAAAGTCCACAAGAGGTCCACAAGAATGATCCTAGTAAAAAAGGTATAAATGTATGAGAAGTGTTTGATGACTATGGGCCTGTACTCACTAGAGTTCAGAAGAATGAGGATGGATCTTATTTAAACCTACCAAATATTGAAAGACCTAGACAGACTGGACATAGAAAGGAAAGGATGTGTTGGTGAAGGATAGGGGCTTGTAAGTGAGAATGTCAAAAGTAAAGTCTTAGTGGCTCGTTTCCTGGCTCATGATAATAAACCCATTTCCTGCATGGCTTTCAACCCCAGTGGTAAGTGCAACTAGTTTGTGTTCATGGTTTTCAAATATTAACTCTTTAAAGACCACAATACATATGTAATTGAACTTTCAAAAATGTACTTACCTTAATGGAAATGACCCAAGGTTAAATTAATTGATTGATAATTTATTTCCAAGTTATTTTAATGGTTTTTTAAGGCAAATCCAAGCACCAGCAGCTATCAATTCTGCCATCTCCAAGTTATACATGTGGAATTCATTGCCACAGATGGCTGTGGAGGCCAAGTAAATAGGGTCTATTTAAAATGAAGGTTGATAGGTTCTAGATTAGTAATGGTGTCATAGTTACAGGTAGACGACAGGAGAATGGGGTTGAGAGGGATAATAAATCAGCCAATATTGAGTGGTGAAGCAGGCTCAATGGGCTGAATGGTGCCTATGTCTGATGGTCTTATGGAAAGGATGGTTCTTAGTGTAGGGAATCAAGGATCAGAGAGCACAGCCTCAGAATACAAGGATGTCCATTTAGAACAGAGATAAGGAGGAATTTATTTAGCCAGAGGATGGTGAATATGTGGATTCATTCCCACAGATGGCTGTGGAGGCCAAATCATCCAATATATTTAAAATGGAAGCTGATAGGTTCTTGATTAGTCAGAGTGTCTAAAGATATGGGGAGAAGGCAGGAAAATGAGGTTGAGAGAGAGAGTAATCCAGCCATGCTGGAATGGTAAAACAGACTCAATGGAGTGAATGGCCCAATTCTGCTCCTATGTCTTATGATCTTAGTTGATATGCTTCTAGAAGGTCACTCATCAACCTCTTCTGTTACAGGGAAGATAGGTTCCAGCTTATTCAGCTTCTTCTTGTAACTCAAACCCTCCCTCAATGACAACGTGTTTATAAAACCTTTTGTACCTTTTCCAGTTTAATGACATCCTTCCTGTAGCAGGGGGACTGGACTTGCACACTGTGGTCCAAATGTGGCCTGACCCAATTGAATATTATTAATCCTGATGAAGGACCTCAGCCCAAAACATTGACTGTTCATTTTCCTTCATCGGTGTAGCCTGACCTGCTGAGTTCCTCCAGCATTTTGTATGCATGTTGCTGCAGATATAAATTATCCTCTTCCACTCTGTTAATATTCTCCATTTCTGACATCGCTTAGAAGAAGCCACTTGGAAGGTGTTTCACACTCCCTTTCATTTCATTCCAGGAAGAGACTGCTTGATTCCAGAAACAATTCATTGTCATTGTGTGCAGTTCTAATAGTATTCTCAGCTGGTGGGTATTCCTATGTCAATTTGCAACATGGGACATTGAATTGAGATTTGGAGAGAGAACCTTAAATCATTTTTCTTTCCTTTGTACTGCCAATTTGCCATTGTAAACTCTTCGTTAGACTGCTTCCAAGCTGACATGAACATCCATTCTGCCTATGCAGGGACACAAAGAAAATGCATCCCCATTGTTCATGTCAACATCTAATTATAAAGCAAGATGTATGTGATGTAATACATGAATATACAGAATATAAGATCACACTTGGAGTATTGTAAGCAGTTCTGGGCTGCTTATCTATAAGAAGGGAAATGTTAGCATTGGAGGGATTCACGAGAATGATCCCCGGAATGGAAGGGTTGGTTGACAAGTTTTTGATGGTCCTGAGCCTGTACTCACTGGAGTTTAGAAGAGTAAGAAGGCGTTCTCATTGAAATTTATCAAATGCTGAAAGGCCTAGATAGAGTGGACGTGGAGAGAATGCTTCCAAAAGTAGGCGAATATAGGAACAGAGGGCACAGACTCAGAATTGAAGGATGTCTTTTTAGAATAAAGATAAGGAGGAATTTATTTAACCAGAGCAGATGAATTTGTGGAATTCATTGCCCCAAGTGGTTCTGGATGTGAAGTCACTGAGTATATTTAAAGCAGATGTTGATAGATTCTAGTTTAGTAAGAGTGTCTTAGATTATGAAGAGAAGGCAAGAGAATGGAGTTGTGAGGGATAATAAATCAGCCACAATTAAATGACAGAGCAGACTTGTTGGGCTGAATGGCCTTATTCTGCTCCCATGCTTTATGACCAAATGGTTTATATAATGCATGCATTGAGCTATCATATAGTAAAAAAAATGGACTTTCAAAAATCTGGTTTTTGTGAGTCTGTTGGGGTCATCTATTGCATCTGGTGCTCCTGGTGCGGCCTCCTCTACATCGGCGAGACCTGACGCAAATTGGGAGCTGCTTCGTCGAGCAGCTGCTCTCCGTCCGCTACAACAGACAGGATCTCCCAGTTGCCACCCACTTCAACTCTGCTTCACATTCCCATTCGGAAATGTCCATACATGGCCTCCCCTACTGGCATGATGAGGCCAAACTCAGGTTGGAGGAGTCTGGGTAGTCTCTAGCCCCTTGGTATGAACATCAAACTCTCCAACTTCTGGTAATTCCCTCCCTCTCCCTTCCCCCATCCCACTTTCACTCTGTCTCCTCCCCCACCCCTTGATCTTTCCACTGATTGGCTTTCCACCCTCCCCCCACCTTCTTTATGGGGCCCCTGCCCCCTCCTTCTTCAGTCCTGACGAAGGGTCTTGGCCCAAAATGTTGACTGCTCATTTCAACGGATGCTGCCCGACCTGCTGAGTTCATCCAGCTTGTTTGTATGTGTTGATTCAGGTTTTCAAAACTTCTCATCAAAGAGCGTTCTACATTTTCTGTCTGAATTTATAAAGTACGTTAAATCGCAAGAATGTTACCAGCAAGAGAAAATCTGCAGCTGCTGGAAATACACACAAAATGCTAGAGGGACTCAGCATCTATGGAAAAAAGAAAACAGTCGATGTTGCAGGCCAAAATACCGACTGTTTACTTTTTTCCATAGATGCCGCCTGGTGTGCTGAGCTCCTCCGGCATTTGGTGTGCATTATTAGGATGTTACCAGGTCTCAATGCATGACAGAGAAGGGGAGATTGAATGAACAGGCATGTTTTACCCTGCAGTGTTTGAGACTCAGAGATGATCTTATATAAAGCCATGAGGGGACTAGATAAGGAGAACAGTGACAGTCTTTTTCGAAGGGTAGAGAGTCCAAAACCAGAAGACACAATTTTTAGGTGAGAGGGGAAAGATTTAAATATGATCTGATAAGCATTATGTTTTACCCAGAGATTGGTGTATATGTGGAACATGCTGCCAGAAGAAATGATAAACATTATTAGGATTGCAGTGTTTGAGTAAAACTTGGGCAAGGAAAGCCCAAATTTGGGCAAGGATATAGACTAAATGCAGGCAAATGAGACTTGGTCAGGCAGGCAAGTTGGTCAGCATGGACAATTTGGGTGGAAAGGCCAGTTTCCATGCCATATGATTCTATGACTAATCCAGGGGTTCTCTACCTTCTTTGTGCCATAGACCAATATGAGTAACTGAGGGGTCCGTGGACACCTGCAAGTCACAGAATTCAATCAGCAACCTCATTCTTGCATTATGTGACTATTGGATAGATCAGTCATTGTTCTGAACTCTAGACCACTTTTGTCCATAGATCATTGATAGCCCAATTAGACCCTGAAGTAGGCTCAGAAGAGAAAATGAAAGAAAAGCAAAGAAAAGGAAAAGAATGTCTTGTAATTATATCGTCTTTCATGATCTCATGACAGCCAAGTTACTTTACAGCCAATGAACTTCCTGTGAAGTATACTCACTTTTGTAATGAAGGAAGTAGCATTCGATGTTGATGGACAATTAGTATCCTGATCGGGGTTGTCTTGACTATCAATATTGCAGATGATGGATGGTCTTTGCCTATAGCTCCTTCTTTCCTTCTTCTGCATTAACATTATCCAATTCCCTCTCTGCAAATTATTAATGTATCTGTTTCAAACATCTTTTCAGGTTCAGTATTCGAATCTGAATCAGGTTTAATACACTGGCATCTATTGTTCAATTTGTTGTTTTGCAGGAGATGTACCGTGCAATACATAAGAAAAGTTATAAATTACAATGATAAACATATATAAATTAAATTAGAGTAAAAGAGAGTAAAACTTAGTGTGTTAATGTACATGAGCTATTTACCAGGGGAGGAAAAGAAGCTATTCCTAAAATGTTTAGTGTTTGTCTTCAGGCACCTGTGCTTCCTACCTGAGAAGAGAGCATCTACTGGGTGATGAAGATCCTTAATGATGAATGCCATCCCCTTTGGACGAAGTCCTCGACGCCGGGGAGGTAGTGCCCATGATTTAGCTGGTTACATTACATATTTTAGACTATCTTTCAATTTTCCCTTTGGATTTTTACCAACCATCGCAGTGCAAACTCACTATTTATTCTAACACTGATATGTAAATCTGCTGAACACTTCAGTTGAAAGAATAAATATCAGGGAGATAATACAGTGGTTAAGTTATTGAACAAACCACTTATAAGTCAAGACCATTGAATGGCACAGAGAGTTCAATTCACAAATGAGCAGTGAGGAGTTTACATTAAAATAACTGATCAGGAACAGTATCCCACTGCTGTCTGTAAGGAGCTTGTTCGCTCTCCACTAAAAATTTGTGGCAAAAAGTCTTGCCTCAAATATCTCACTTAAACTTCCCCCTTCCAATGTCAATGCATGCCCATCAAGTCTGTTACCACCATTTCATCATGGCTGATCCATTTTTCCTCTTAGCCCCAATCTCCTGCCTTCTCCCTGTATCCCTTCATGCCCTGAATAATCAAGAATCTATCAAACTCTGTCTTAAATATTCCCAATGACTTGGCCTCGACAGTCGTCTGTGGCAGATTCACCCCCCTCTGGCTGAAGAAATTCTTCCTCATCTTCTGAAACAACATCCCCCTATTCTGAGGCAGTGTCCTCTGGTCCTACATTCCCCCACCATGGGAAATAACCTCTTCACGTTCACTCTATCCAGGCCTTTCCATATTCGCCAGATTTCAATGTTTCTAACACTTGACAGTACTTGGGCAGTAATGTAGTGTAGTTGTTAGCGTAACACTTTACAGCACCAGCAATTGGATGAATGGGTTTCAATTTCCGCCACTGCCTATAAGGAGTTTGTACATTCTCCCCATGACCATGTGGGTTTCCTCCTATATTTCAAATACAGACAGTGCAGGAGTAATAAGTTGTGGGCATGCTATGTTGGTGCCAGAAATGTGGCAATGCTTGCAGACTGCCTTCAGCATGTCCTCAAGTTGTGTTGGTTATTGACACAAACGACACACTTCACCGTATGTTTCAATGTTTTAATGTCCATGAGACAAGTAAAGCTAATCTTTGTCTTTATCTATAGCAAAGGTGTTCAATGAACAAATGGATTCTTCCAAAACCTGCTTCATTAATGAAATTCAGGGAAAAAAAAAATTCTCGTATAAATCAGCACAGCATAGGAACAGGCCCTTCAGCCCACAATGCCTATGCCAAATATGATGCCACCTTAAACTAATTCTGTCCTGCTTTTCATGATCCATATCACCTGTCTCCCCCCATTCCCTGTTTATTCATGTATCTATCTAAAGTCTCAAAGTTCAAAGTAAATTTATTATCAAAGTACATATAAGTCTACAGGTGCAGCCGTAAGATTCATTTTCTTGTGGGCATACTCAATAAATCCAATAACCATAATAGAATCAATGAAAGACTGCGCCAACTGGATGGACAATCAGTGTGCAAAAGATAACAAACAATGCAAATACAGAAAGAAAGGAAGATAAATAAGTAATAAATTTCAAGAACATGAATACGAAGAATCCTTGGAAGTGAATCCATAGATTGCGGGTTTATTGAAGCTAGCCCCTCTGCTTCAGGAGCTTGATGGGTGAGGGGTAACTGTTCCTGAACCTGGTGGTGTAGTCTTGAGGCTCTTGCACCATCTTCCTGATGGCAACAGCAAGAAGAGAGCATGACTTGGGTGGTGGGGGTCCCTGATGATGGATATTGCTTTCCTGTGCAATGCTCTGTGTAGATGTGCTCAGTGATGGGGAGGCCTTAATTGTGACTGTCATATCTGCTTCTAACACTTTGCTTGGAAGCCTGTTCCAGGCACCCTCTACTGTCTGTGCAGATAACGTAATCCAAATATCTTATTTAAACCTTGCTTCTTAAACGTGTGTTCTCTCATTCTTTACATTTTTGCTTGGGAGAAAGAATCTGACTCCCTACCCTATCTTTGTCTCACATAAACTGATAAACCTTTACTCAGTCTTCCTTCAGCCACAAAAGAACCAGGGAATGCAACCCAAGTTTGTCCAATCTCTCTTTTCAGCCCTGACCCTCCAGTTAGCATTCTGGTAAACCTCTTTTGTGTCTTCTCTAGAGAAGATTTGATGGGCCAAATAGACCATTCTACTCCTATCTTATGGCCAAAACCCTTGCATCCTTCCTACTATGATACAATAGAACTGCGCACAATACTCTAAGTACAGCTAACTAAAATTTTATACAGCCTGCGATATTACTTTCTGAATGTTATGGTCAATGTTCTGACTAAAGAAGGCAAATATATTTGTCTTCTTTCCCACCCAATCCATTTGAGTAGTCCCTTTCAAGGAGCTGTAGACATGGATTCCAAGATCCTTCCCTACAAGAATAGTGTTAAGGGTTCTGCATTAACTCTATACTTTCCCTTTACGTTAGATCTCCCAATGTGTAACGCCTTACACTTGCTCGAATCAAGATCCATCTGTTACTTCTTCACCCCTAACTGTAACTAAGCCATATCCACTGACAACACTCTACACCCTCGAGCTCAAATTAGTGAACAGATTTTATTTCTGTAAATTGAAATAACATGGGATGTTAGAAGTAAGAATGCATAATGGTAGCAATGATTCCTTAATGCCTCTGGAAAATAGAAATCTGATGTTTATTCCCAACCTGCCCTACATGTAGGTACATGCTGAGGGACTCATTGAGTGTTGGCGCAAAGGCTCTTTGAGGAAGGACCACTGTGTCGGATTTTTCTGCTGCAGGACAGAGTGGGGCCATTCCGGGAGAGGAAGCCAGCACTTCTATTTTTATAATAGTGTACCAGCCCAAGAGACCACATGAGTGGCAGCAATACTATTAATGTGAAGGATGATGACAGAACACTACTGAAAGCAATGATTGTGAATGAAAAGAATGAAATGCCATTGCTTGGGTTATTCTTATAAATAACTTTTTTATTATGAATAAAGTTTATTTTGATAAATATGTGGCTCTACTCAGCACAGGTTTTTATCAAAGAGTAGGTTTCGTCTCCTACTGTTCCTCCACAGTCCTGCAGCTTTCATCCTCCAACTATTTACTGTGATGGATATACACTGTGTAGGGCTGAGGGGTCTTTTTGCCAAGCTCAGCTTTATAACATAGCAGATGACACTTGAAGAAATCAAAGACTTGTTTTTGAGTAAGTTAATCTTCCAACCAATGTTCTTTGTTCAGCTTCTTGTCATAAGCAGGAACCAGTTTTAAGTTATTAATGTAAATAGCAAGTAATAATCAGTCTGAAGTTAAAAGGACAGCATTACAAACACACAGCACTATCTATAGAGCACAGTTGACTGGCCCACAGTATGAGGGTGATTGCTTAAGTGATGCAGTGTAAGATAATATGGTTGTGTTAATTGGGCCTGTTTCAAACCAGACAACACTGGCTAAGTCATTTATTTCAAGGAGATTTGCAGACCAGACTGATATTATCACTTAGCACATCAAATAACTGATCAATAAATAGTTGAAAGCTTTGTGTAATCAGAGGGTGGGCGCTCACAGTGTTAAGTTTAGATGTTTGGAAATTCAGTTGCCAGAAGCTTTTACACTGTCAATGTAACAAGGTATCTAAAAATATATCATATGTGTCTGAAGTCACTCACACTAAGACCATGTCATAGGAGCAGAAATAGGCAATCTGGGTCCTTAGTTTTGCTCTCCCATTCCATGATTTATCATCCCTCTCAACCCTATTCTCCTGTCTTCTCCCCATAACCTTTGACACCCTGTCTAATCAAGAACCTTTTAACCAATGCTTTAAATATACTCAATGATCAGCCTCCAGAACTGTCTGTGGCAATGAATTCCACAGATTCATCACAACCTGGCTAAATAAATTCCTTCTCATATCTGCATTAAATCAACATCCCTCTATTTTGAAGCTATATTGTCTGGTTCTAGACTAAGCCATTAGTCCTCTCCACATTCACTCTATCCAGATCTTTTAATATTGAATAGGTTTCAATGAGATCCCCATTCTTTCTTCTAAACTCTGGTGTGTACATGCCCAAAGCCAACAAATGCTCCTCATGCATTAACTCTTTAATTCACAGAATTATTCTGTGAAGTTTATCTGGTACCTCTCCAATGCCAGCATATCCTTTCTTAGATAAGGGGCCCAAAACTGCTCACAATGCTCCTACTGTGGTCTGACAAGCGTCTTATAAAGCTTCAGTATTACATCCTCGCTTTAATATTTTAGTCCATGCCAAATGACTGCTAACATTGCATTTGACTTCCTCACCACCTACTCCTCCGGCAAGTTATCCTTTAGAGAATCATACCTTTGCAATACCACCTTCACAACTCCCATTTTATTTTTCCCCCACTTTAGAATAGTCTTTCCCTTTATTCCTTCTACCAAAGTGCATGATCATGCACTTGTCTACACTATTTGTAGAATCCAGAATCTGCAGAATATCTTGTGTTTATGAATTCTTTTTACATCTCTCTTACACCCTTCATTCCTTAGGCAACACCACGTCAAACATAAGCACGTCATCCTTTGCCGAATACATTGCTTGACACTGACCACCATGTTCCGTGACACAGGCTACATATTGCAAAAAAATTGTAATTTGTGTGAAATGTTTTCAGGCTGTTCTCAGAGACGTGGTTAGGCATATATGACTTTCTTCATAAGTAACAAGCTTCATTCCTCAGACTCTTTCTTGTTTAGTCTCTTTGCCTGCATCCCCCGGGCTGCCTCTGCTTTATGTTGGATGAAAGAGTTGGTGTTTAGTGACATTTACCCAGGAGGTTTGCCTGTGATATGTCCTGTGCAAAGTTTATTGGGGTTCCTGCTGATATTGTAATGGTAAGAATATCAATTGGAAC
Organism: Hypanus sabinus; assembly: GCF_030144855.1. Classification (NCBI taxonomy): domain Eukaryota; kingdom Metazoa; phylum Chordata; class Chondrichthyes; order Myliobatiformes; family Dasyatidae; genus Hypanus; species Hypanus sabinus. The sequence continues at coordinate 73,459,080 of NC_082722.1, read as the reverse complement.
TTCAGCGTCTACACACAGACAAATTAATTTTGTAAAGGGTCGAAGCAGGAAACTGTCCACAAAACTTGCTTTCACACTGCTGATTCCATCAGGAACATATCCTCTGATGAAATAAACAGAGGGAAAAAATCAAACAATATTAAAACCGAAATAGACGTTTTGAACATGTAAAATTTATAGAGAAAAAGATCAGAATTGTTGCCCAATGATTTCCTTCAGCACAGTACTTCCAATGAAATCTTTGAATATAGTTAGTACTGTTACCATGACAACATCCTGACCCAATTGTTCGACATCAAATTTTTACCTTTAAGCACATTGCTAAAAAAAAACACATTTCAGACCATAGTTCCCAACCCTTTCAGAATACTGTAACTACTTGGTCTTTTGGTCAGCTGCGTGGGTTGTGAGGAGGAATGCAGAGGGTCCTTGGGGGGGGGGGGATATAGACAGGATAAGTGATTAGTCAAATAACATGGCAGATCAAAAACTACCTCCTCCACCCAGTTCCACTGCCCCCTCCCATTGGGCAGAAAATATAAAAGCTTGAGAGCATGTACCATTGGGTGCCAAGGCAGCTTCTTCCTACAGCTTTTGTCTTGTAGCTAACTTCAGACAGGAGGTACAGAAGCCTGAAGTCCCACAGCACAGTGTTCAAGAACAATTACTTTGCTTCAACCATTCAGTTCTTGAACTAAACTGTGCAATCCTAATTACTACCTCAGTTTAGCAACACTATGACTACTATGGAGGTTTCTGTGGAGGTCATGCAGATAGAGCAATCCTGTTGTCAGTATGGTTCCTTCCCAGCCTGACTAGATTGGGGAATAGACCTCACACCCAAACCCTCTATGATTCTTCTCCCTGTTCTCCCAAAACATTCGCTGTAGCCTGGCCACTCATTTGAATATCCAGATTCAGATGTATTCATTTCTCTATGTATCTATCTATCTATCTATCTATCTATCTATCTATCTATCTATCTATCTATCATGTTTACATTGAAAACATACAGTGAAATGTGTTATTTGCATTAAAAATCAACACGTCCTAAGGATGTGCTGGAGTCACGTGTTGCCACACATTCTGTCAACATAGTGTGTCCATAACGTTCTGCAGAACAACACAAACAACAACAGCAACAGCAACACATCAAAAAACAAAACAGAAACCACAAAGCAATCCCCTTTATATCCTCTCAACCAAATACACACACGTACAAGCTTACAAATCCTGGACAGGCTGCCTCTTCCAACTTCCAGCACCTATCCGTATTTGTAGAATCACAGACACTAAGCATCCGAATTCTGGACATGTCAACCCAGTAGGGATGGCCATAACACTTTGACTTTTGACAATTGGGCTTCAACTTTGGCATCAACCCAAGGACTTTACAACCCGGGCTCAACATCCAACATCCTGAAGCTGGGAGAATGCAAGTTGTAATGTACCTACAAAGTTATGTGTTGGAGCTGGAGGAACTTGTATTAGTGAAGCCCCACATTAAAAGTGACATAGTGCAACCTTACTCTATAGTGTGTTCAGGAAGGTTTCTTGAGACAATATGTAGATAAGCCTGAAAGAGGAGAGGCTGTATTTGATTAGGTATTGGAAAATGAAGCTGGTCAGGTATCAGATCTCTCAGTGGGAGAGCATTTTGGGGATAGTGATCACAATTCCATCTCCTTTACCATACCATAGCATAGGAAAATGTTTAATTGGAGTAAGGGGGAAAATGAGGCTATCAGGCAGGAACTTGGAAGCATAAATTGGAAACAGATGTTCTCAGGGAAATGTAAGGAAGAAATGTGGCAGATGTTCAGGGGATATTTGCGTGGAGCTCTGCATAGGTACGTTCCATTGAGACAGGAAAAGAATTATACGGTGCAGGAACTGTGGTGAACAAAAGTTGTTGTAAATCTAGTCAAAAAGAAAAGAAAAGCTTACATAAGGTTCAAAAAACGAGGTAATGCTAGATATCTAGAAGGTTATAAGGCTAGCAGGAAGGAGCTTAAGAATGAAATTAGGAGAGCCAGAAGGGGCCATGAGAAGACCTTGGTGATCAGGATTAGAGAAAACCCCAAGGCATTCTACAAGTGTGTGAACAGCAAGAGGATAAGACATTAGAGAACAGAACCAATCAAGTGTGACAGTGGAAAAATGTGTATAGAACCAGAGGAGATAGCTGAGGTACTTAATGAGTACTTTGGTTCAGAGTTCACTACGGAAAAACATCTTGGCAATTGTAGGGATGACTTACAGTGGATTGCAAAGCTTGAGCATATAGGCATTAAGAAAGAAGATGTGCTGGAGCTTTTGGAAAGCATCATGTTGGATATGTCTCCAAGACCAGATGAGATGTACCTCAGGCTACTATGGAAGGCAAGGGAAGAGATTGCTGAGCCTCTGGCAATGATCTTTGCATCATTAATGGGGACAGGGGAGAATCCAGAGGATTTAAGGGTTGCAAATGTTATTCCCTTATTCAAGAAAGGGAGTAGAAATAGACCAAGAAGTTATAGACCAGTGAGTCTTACTTCAGTGGTTGGTAAGTTGTTGGAGAAGATCCTGAGAGGCAGGATTTATGAACATTTGGAGAGGTATAAGATTAGGAATAGTCAGCATGGCTTTATCTAAAGCAGAGCATTCCTTACGAGCCTGATTGAATCTTTTGAGGATGTCGCGAAACACATTGATGAAGGTAGAGCAGTAGATGTAGTGTATATGGATTTCAGCAAGGCATTTGATAAGCTACCTTATGCAAGGCTTATTAAGAAAGTAAGGAGGCATGGGATCTAAGTGGGCCTTGCTTTGTGGATCCAGAACTGGCTTGTCCACAGAAGGCAAAGAATGGTTGTAGATGGGTCATATTCTGCATAGAGGTTAGTCAGTAGTGGGGTGCCTCAGAGATCTGCTCTGGGACCCCTACTCTTCATGATTTTTATAAATGACCTGGATGAGGAAGTGGAGGGATGGGTTAGTGAATTTGTTGGTGACACAAAGGTTGGGGGTGTTGTGGATAGTGTGGAGGCCTGTCAGAGGCTACAGTGGGACATTGATAGGATGCAAAACTGAGCTGAGAAGTGGCAGATGGAGTTCAATGCAGGTAAGTGTGAGGTAGTTCATTTTGGTAGGTTAAATATGATGGCAGAATATAGTACTAATGGTAAGAATCTGGGCTGTGAGGGATCTTGGAGTCTGAGTCCTTAGGACACGCAAAGCTTCTGTGCAGGTTGACTCTGTGGTTGGCCTTCATCAATCATGTGAGCCGAGAGGTAATGTTGCAGCTCTATAGGACACTAGTCAGACCCCACTTGGAGTACTGTGCTCAGTTCTGGTCACCTCACTGCAGGAAGGATGTGGAAACTATAGAAAGGGTGCAGAGGAGATTTACAAGGATATTTCCTGGATTGGGGAGAATGCCTTATGAGAATAGGTTGAGTGAACTTGGCCTTTTCTCCTTGGAGTGACGGAGGATGAGAGGTGACCTGATAGAGGTGTATAAGATGATGAGTGGCATTGATCATGTGGATAGTCAGAGGTTTTTTCCCAGGGCTGAAATGGTTGCCACAAGAGGACACAGGTTTAAGGTGCTTGGAAGTAGGTACAGATAAGACGTCAGAGGTAAGTTTTTTACACAGAGTGTGGTGAGTGTGTGGAATGGACTGCCGGTGCTGGTGGTGGAGAGTGATACAATAGGGTCTTTTAAGATACTCCTGGATAGGTACATGGAGCTCAGAAAAATAGTGGGCTATGGGTAATGCTAGGTAATTTCTAAGGTAAGGACATATTTGGCATAGTTTTGTGGGCCAAAGAGCCTGTATTGTGTTGTGTTGCAGGTTTTCTATGTTTCTATGCTTTCTAAATATCAAAGACATGAGTTGTTGAGTCCTTAAGAGAGAGTCCATAAATTGTGTAATCAGTTTGGTGTTGAGGTGAGTGAAATTATAAGATTTACGACTCAAATCCCTTTAGTACAAGGGTTCCCAACCTTTTTCATGCCATGTGCCAATACTATTAAGCAAGGGGCCCATGAAGCACAAATAGGGAATTCCTGCTTTAGTATCTCCTTTCTCATCTTAGGTCAATGCCCTTTCATTTTTTATGCCCTTAACACAGGAGAAAGGTTCTAACTGAGTATTATTTTAAACGCTTGTGTTAATGTCTCTTTTCAGCCTCCTTTGCTCCAAGCCCAGCCTATCTATTCTCTACGTATCACTAAATTCTTCTGATACAGTCAACATCCTGGCATGTTTCCTCTACACTCTCATCAGCACGATTACAGTATATCCTTCCAACAGTGTGGTAACGAGAACAATTACAACCTAACCAGCATTTTGCAAGTTACAACATCCTTACTCTTGTATACGAGCCATTATTGTCTTATTTCCTTCCAGATCTGTCCCCCACCTTGTCATAGGGGCTATTTTGCCTCTTACTTTCAAATTGTGAATAAAGGTTATGACCCAAAATGTGGATTGCCTATTTCCCTGGATAGATATACCCTGGCTCATTCAGCCTGTGCTGACACCCACACTCGTCTATGATTCTTGCATTTGAAGTTCTCAGTCTTTATGGGATTACTTTACAGGGCTGTTTGTTTTTTCTATGGGGCTTTTAGCGCAAGCTATAACATTGATTTGAAACTACTAAAATGAAGAAAAGCAATTCCAAGGACACCTTGATTGGGCTGGCAGAATTAAAGTCTAGGAGATTTTTAAGAGGAAGAATATCTTGTAATATTTGTAGTTCCAGAGGTTGTCAATGATGTTCAACAACACTAAAAATAAATCTGCATCTCAAGATAGTTGAGTGCATGGTGATATATTATGTCAATGCACAGGTATTAATAGTTTAATCATAAACTATATAATAGTGTATTCTACTTAACACACAGCAAGATTGTAAAGTTACAGAAGCTGTTCAAGCAAGTAGGGCTGTATATTTTGTGGCTAGATGTAACTAAATTGCATGCTGGCTTGACACTGGCCAGCAATGACTGCTTCAAACACTTCATATCTGCAGTATAATCCCCAGAGAGAGTCGTGCCGCAGCAAAGGAAGAAGTACCAGGAGGGCAATGTTGTTGGGAAGTTCAGATGGACTGTTACTTTTTCACTTAAGCTTGTGGAAAATAAGTTGTAAATGATAAATCAGTAAGAGATCAATGCATTTTGCATTTGTGTGTACTGTATGAGCAGTGCATTGCCATGGATACAGGCATGTGCTATGTCTGTATGTTTGTGTGTGCAGGTGTGGGTGTTAATGTATGTGTGTATGTATGTTTTTATGTGTTAATATATTTTGGTATGTGTATACATTCTTCTTAGGTGTGTGTTGATGTGATATATATACACACACCACCAGCCGCCATTGTGAACATATGTGTGAGTAGAAACTTAGCTGTAAATGCTCATGTGCTTTGTGTGTGTGTGTGGGGGGGGGGATAGAATGACATGTGTGAATATGTGTGTATGGATGTATATGTGTTTGCATGCATGTGTCTATATGTATATATGTGTAAGTGTGTGTGCAAGTGTGTTGGTGTGTGTGTGGTATGTTTGAGTGTGTGTGTGTCCCTGTGTGTGTCTATGTGTAGGTGTGTGTACGTAGTTATGGTTTGTGTGTGTGTGAGAGAGAGAGAGTAATATGTGTATGGTTTGTGTTTGTGTTTGGGGGGCAGATGAATGGATGAATTCAGCCTTCAGCCTCATTGGATGAAGATATCTGATTTTCTGAACACAACATCCTGGCTTGATTTTCATGAGATGCTGGACTCTAAGGTCGTCTGCTCAAACAAGGTGCCCAGTGCTAGTTCTGCAAGTAGGGATGGTGTGCCGAGATCACTGAATGAGAACAAGAATAATCTGACAAGGACAAGGTTAAAATTAGATGTAAAACCTTCCTCCGTTTAGCCACTTGGGTAAAAAAGTATGGACAATCTTAGTGACAGCACTGGAAGAGTGGGGTTCTTATTTCTCTCTGAGTCATAATACCTGTGACTATTGGTATTGGTATTCATTGGTGATTAACTGGTGCTTGTTTATTATTGCCAGCTCTACTGAGACACAGTGAAAGCTTTTGTCCGTACACTGTCCAAGCAGGCCATTCCATACATCAGTGTACTGACGCGGTGCCAAACACATCATTCCATAAATAGATAGGAAAATTCAAAATTCAAAATTGTTTACTGTCATTTCCCATACTCAAGTGTAAAAAAGAACAAAATAATTTTTACTCCAGATCTGATGCAGCATGAAGAAATACAAGACAAAAATAAAAAAAATATATAAATACATCAGCGAACCTAAAAGCAGCAATTGATTGTACGTCCATAAAGTGATGCTAGGTATAAAATCATCTGTACGTCGGGTGACTCTGACAGGAAATAATGAAGTAGTTGGTGATGGGAAGTGTTGCTCAGCCTTACTGCTTGGGGAAAGTAACTGTTTTTGAGGCTGCTAATTCTGGTATGGGTGCTACATAGCCTCTTTCCCTGTTGGGAGTGGAACACTCCATGAGCAGGGTGGGTGGAATCTTTCAGGGTGGGAACACTGAGGTAGTGAAAAGCAATTGCAGAATACAGATTGCGTTGCTGTGGTTTCAGAGAAAGTGTGTTGGAAGTAGACAAACTGTAAGTGGAGGTTGATAAGCTCCTTATTAGTAAGGGCGTAAAAATTTAAGGGGGGAAGGGAAGAGAATGAGGTTGAGGGGGTAATAAATCACCCATAATGGAATGGTGGAACAGACTTGATGGGCCAAATAGCCTAATTGTGTACCAATGTCTTAATGTCCCAAAGTCATATGAAAGGTAATTTCAAGAACCTGGTAAGTCTATTGAAGCTGACCTTGAGCCTGGTGTTACCTGTTCTTAAGCCGTCATATCTTCTGCCCAGTGTGAGTATGAGAAGTCAAAATGACCAGGATTGGAAAGGTCATTGATTATTGGATTGACTCAATTTCTTGCATCCTTCACATATGTGGGGAGTAAAAATCTTTACGTTACATCTCCGACTGAATGTGGAATGTACAAATTATTGTGATTTGTAATCAATAATAAGATATACAACGGCACAGTCAATGTAGTTTAGTAATGCAATTGCCTCAGCGTGAATTAATCAGTCGAATGGTGGAAGAAGCTGTCCCAGAGCCTGCTGGTCCTGGCTTTTATGCTCCAGTACCATTTCCCAGATCGTGGCAGCTGGAACAGTTTGTGGTCTGGGTGACTCCGGTCCCCCATGATCCTTTGGGCCCTTTTTACGCACCTGTCTCTGTAAATGTCCTGAATGGTGGGACGTTCACATCTACAGATGCGTTGGCTGTTCACACCACTCTCTGCAGAACCCTACGAGTGAGGGAAGTACAGTTCCCATACCAGGCCATGGTACAGCCAGTCAGAATGCTCCCAATTGTGCCCTTGTAGAAAGTCATTAGGATTTGGAGACTCATGCCAAACTGCCTCTACCATCTGTGGTGAAAGAGGTGCTTTTGTGCTTTTTTCACCACACAGCTGGTATGTACAGACCAAGACAGATCATCAATGATATGTATACTGGTGAACTTGAAGCTGTTCATTCTCTCAGCCCCAGATCCATTGAAGTCAATAGGGATGAGCCTATCCCCATTCCTCGTGTAGTCCACCACCAGCTCCTTTGTTTTTGTGAGATTGAGGGGGAGATTGTTTTCTTGACACCACTGTGTCAGGGTGATGACTTCTTCTCTGTCAGCTGCCTCGTTATTATTTGAGATCAGGCTAATCAATGTAGTATCATCTGCAAATTATGTTAGTTGCTTCCCCAAGACAGTGGAAAGCGTAGATAGAGTCAATGGAAAAGAAGCTGGATTCTGTCATGGTCCACACCAGATATGTAACCATGAAAATTTGAACTCACTTTCCAGAGGAGTTCTGAGGGAATGCCCTCTTGTCAGATCCAATAGTCTGGGCAATGACATGAGCAGTTTGAAGATCAAATAAATCTCAATCTTCTATGCGTGTGCTTACCAATAAAATCGGAAAGACAAAACTGTCGGATCCATGTTCTCCATTCCTTTGCCTTTTCCTCCAATCACCTACCAGCTTCTTAATTCATTCCCCCTCCTTCACCAGCCTGCCTTCACCTATCACTTATCAGCTCGTCCTCCCTCCCCTGCCCCCATATTCTTGTTCTGGCACCTTCTTGCTTCCTTTCCAGTCTTGAAGAAGGATCTCTCTGCACAACATTGGCTGTTTATTTATTTGCATAGATGCTACCTGGCCTGCTGAGTTCCTTCAGTGTTTTGTGTGAGTTAAGGTGACAGATCACTGTTCGGGTTTTGCTGAGGTTAAGCAGAGCAATCACACATACAAATTCCTGGAGGAACTCAGCAGGTCAGACAGCATCTGTGGAGGGGAATAAACAGTGAACGTTTTAGTTTCTGACCCTTCTTCAGGACTGGAAAGGGTGTGTGGGAGAGGGGGATTGAAGTGGTGAGATTTAAATAGTAAAGAGTGGCATAGTACTAGAAGCTGAAGACAAGATTGGTGGTTAAAACTGGGGACCATCAAGGCACCAGAAGTTGTAAAGCACAGATGCTGCGACAGGGCTGTTCTACAAGAAGTCGCAGAAAGAGGAACAGGTAAGCCCAGGAAGAAATATGAAAACCCACGTGAGAATTCCAGGTTCTGAGGTTTTGTTTAAACAGGAGGCAATTCAGCTGAAGCTAGAACGAAAAGGTGGAGAGAGGTGACGGAGGTCAAGCATTCAGGAGATAGGTGAGACCAGCTGAGGGGACAGGTGGGTTGGTCGGAGAGAGGGGATGAAATTTAGAAGCTATTGTGTGGGGGAGACTGGGAAGGACAGGTTTGACTTAGTCTGATGCTAAACTGTGGTCCTGTACCCTCTGGTAGAGATGAAAGACCCTGCAGCAGTACATCAAGGATTAGATGTATTACATTCATTAGGATAGGATTACACACACCTCCAACTCCAGGACAGGCTGTATGGACTCTGACCCCTGATTATGGCCCTGGACTCCTTGACATTGGGCCTCTTACTTGGAAGAGTTGAAGCCTGAAATTATCAAGAACATTTATCAATCAATATTCCTATACTAATGAAAATGCTTTACCCTTTATGTGAACTTGTTTTCACTTTGCTTTTAGTTCATTGTCTAATGATGTGGACATTGCTTTCTAAAGCAACATTCATCACTAATTGGCGGTGGTTTAACAGTAGAAAACATGCTCTGTGGATACATCACAGCATCGTCTGGAAACCAGTCTGCACCAAGCCTGCAGTAAATTGCAGCGAGCTGTGAGTGCAGCCCTGTCCATCACACAAACCAAACACCCCTCAATTGATTCTGGCTACACTTCCCTCTGCCTCAGGAAAGCAGACAACATAATCAAGGAGCCTTCCCATCAGATAGAAGATACAAAAGCCATGAACTGCCAGACTCAAGCACAGCTTTTATCCACCATTATCAGGCACTTGGATAAACCTCTCATCTAATACAAGATGAACTCTTGATCTCCCAATCTACCTCATTGTGGCCCTTGCACTTTACGTGTCTACCTGCACTGCACTTTCTCTGCAATTGTAACACTATAGATATTGTCATTTAAAGTGAAGTAAAATTGGATAGGTATATAGACATGAAAGGAATGGTGGGTTATGGGCTCAGTGCAGGTCGGTGGGACTAGGTGAGAGTAAGCGTTCGGCATGGACTAGAAGGGCCGAGATGGCTTGTGTGCGTGCTGTAATTGTTATATGGTTATATTTATATGGCTATATTCTATATTCTTTTTGAAATTATTTTCTTTTTATTATGTCTGTGTAATTATACATGACATGATTTACCTTGATGCCATGTAGAAAAAAAAGCTTGTTACTGCATCTCAGTATATGTGACAATAATAAATCAATATTGATACCAATACCTACAAATGGATCCAGATTCCAGTTATTGGCCAGACCAGGTGAGAATAAAACCAAGTAGATTTAAAAAATCAGTGATTTCACATGATTAACATCTCAATGAAAAGAGAAAAAGATTATTAACTGAATTAATTTTCACTACGTCCACTGTTCGGAACTTAGACTGATAATCATCTGTCTGGATTAGTTTTGTCCCTCCACAAACATAAACTGACCAGCAGGACATCTCTCCAGCTCAGCATTTCACATTTTTATATTCTTTCATTCAAGTTCTGTTGCTTTGATGACTTTATTAACTATCAACCAAGTGTCATCACCATGGCAACTCTAATCTCACCCTATTCCATTTATTCTATCTAACCCTCTCCAACCTGGCTGCAGTTGGAACTGCCTTGTTTTTCTCTTTTGCTATGTTCTGATAAGTCTGCAACTTGAACCGTTAATTCTGTTTTTTCATTTTAAATGCTTTCTGATTAGTTTCTGCATTTTCTGGGTTTATCTTTGAATTGTTAGCCAGGTATTATTCTCACACACACACACACACACACACACACACACACACACACACACACAGGTACACACACACACACACACAGGTACACACACACATGCACACACACACACACACGCACACACGCACGCACACGCACACGCACACGCACACAATACTGGTTGAAAGCCTATCAGGTAATAGTTGATTACTGTGATGGCGTTGGGTTTGTTGACCACAAAGTTCTAAACTCAACCAGAGACCTTAAGCTGTATTGGATATAAATAGCCATGAGTACTGTCAGTAAAGGGAGATTATACTGTAACGACCAAGCTTCAAAAGTTAGTTTACTTCCCTGTTTATTCTCCATGGTGAGTTTAGCTGACAATATTCACTATATGAGCAGTGGAGAAAAGACTTCCAGCTAACAAAATAGCTTAAAACATAGTACATTTGTCTTCAATGATATGCATTTAAGTTCAAATGATATTCTTAAAACACACTTAAAACTCACAGAGGATTTCTATCTTAAATATTTCCAAATTCTGTAATATACAACAGAGTGACGATGATTTTTGCGCAGTACTATATTCGTCCAGGTGCAATGGAGAGAGAGTTTGTAAATCTGGCAGAGGCAAATGACGTTGGGAATGGTGAAGGTGGAGTCCTGCAGAGGGGTATGGGACAGGCGACAGAGAAGGAGAGCCAGGGGGAAGAGATAGTGAGGGTGCAGCCAGACTTTGCCTTGTGACACAAGGCAACATCACTTGATCCCAAACAGTTGTTTAATTGATCATTACAGAATGTCTCTCTGGTGCTTTCTGCTCTATCCTTTAACCCTTCCTCTTTTCCCAACAACAATTCCCACCTCCCTGTCCCCTTTCCACTATCAGACCGCAATAGAAACCCATACCAATATCAGATTTATCATCACTCACATGTTTTTGTGGCAGCAGTACAGTGCAATAAATAATATCTCTACAGTGCTGTGCAAAAGTGTTAAGCACCCTAACAATATAGGTCATTAAATATAATATTCACATAGTACTGTATAAACACATCAGTTATTGATATGCTAGATTATATTATCCATCTTTTGTGCAACCTTCCTTGAACTAAAGAATCAGCTTGTCTATAAACCCAAATTAAACAACCCATTTTCTTAACCTTCAACTTAATAAGTAATAAAGCAGATGTAGTGCTAGCATGGCACTCACAGACGCAGTGTCTGCAAAATATAGAGCTTGTTTGCAAAGCTGTTATATAAAGAGTGTTTTTAACTTCAATCTGATTACTGCTTTCCACTTAAATTTTAAGAACTGAAGATTGACTTCTAAGTATGGCCGGAAACTAAACATATTGTTAGTTGGAAGTTTACTTACAACAATATATGATCTTACAAGTGGCAGATACTGTGTTTGGAAAACTGAGCTTAGAAAGCATGATTAGCAAATTAAAAGCAAGGTTAGCAAACAACCAAGAGGTCTACTGGTCTGGAGTAAATATTCATCACACCATTAGGTTTGTGCACTAAACAATGCAACAAACATCATACCATCCAATAGATCCCTCCTACCACACTCTCATGTCTATGCAAAGGACCTGAATGCACATCTTATTTCTGATAAGTTTCTGGTGGATGGAAAATTCTATATGATGCTCTCACTGACATTTACATAATCCATAAGAGAAACAGGAGAATAAACAGCCTTTAAATATAATTGCACCATCGATGGGGCTGGCATCAAACCAAAGCAAAAGACCAGGAGAAATAGTTGTCAAGGTGAGCCTTTTTTTCTGGCATATGCACAAGAAGCAACATCAATGAATTACTCCTCACTTGTCATACAGTTTTATTGATTGTTCAATACCATATATTCTCAGGGCTTTTAAAATTGGAAGACGATTTGGTATCATCTTCAAAGTTGAAAATTTAAACTGCAGCACTGTGTAGATTAAGTGTGTAAAAAGAATTAAGATGTCCCATGGTAATTTTTCTCTCCATTTAATTGCATTGCAGCTCATAAAATGTAATTAAAATATTAATAAAAATAGTCAATGAGAAACACTTTCATCTATCACATAGTAAGTGAGAAAGTGCAGAAATGGGAATTTTCCTGTTTATTGAGGGGAATTATTAAATGATAGTAAACAGCAGCAGACCATTTTACCCATCAGAAGTGTGCTGGCTCATTGTGAAACCGATTTGCAGTCTCTTCTCCATTCCTCCACTTTCATCCTTACCATTCATAATGAATCTACACCGACTACAACAGTGTATGGCTTGGAGATAACTTCCAGGTGGTGGTGGTTGCATGATTTTATTGCCCTTGGCAACACACACAAAATGCTGGAGGAACTCAGCAGATCAAGCAGCATCTATGGAGGGAAATAGGCAGTAGATGTTTCAGGCTGAAACCATTTATCAGCACTGAATGAGGTGGAGCCTCACCAGCATCTTATAGAGTTGCACCTCATAACTTCTGAGCTTCTATACTCAGTATTCTGTGTCATGAAGATCAGTGAGTTGAAATTTTTCTTCACCATCCTGTCTACCTATTTAATGAAGGCCAGTGCACCAAAGGTCTTCTTCACCATCCTGTCTACCTGCCTAATGAAGACCAGTGCACCAGAGGTCTTCTTCACCTTCCTCTCTATCTGCCTAATGAAGACCAGTGTGCTGAAAGCATTCTTGACCATCCTGTCTACCTGTGACCCTGCTTTCAAGGAACAACGAGGTCCAAATTCTCTCTGATTCATGTGGTAATCCTTCAAAGGGACCATATTTGCAAAATGGGAATATCAGCAAACCTTCATCTGGGGACTCCCTCCTCCTTCCCTTTGGAAGGTCAAATATGACGGCAGTATATAGCAATGGTGGCAAGACTGTTGGCAGTGTGGAGGATCAGAGGGATCTTGGGGTCCGAATCCATAGGACACTCAAAGCCTCTATGCAGGTTGACTGTGGTTAAGAAGGCATATGGTGCATTAATCATGGGATTGGGTTTAAGAGCTGAAGGATAATGTTGCAGCTATATAGGGCCCTGGTCAGACCTCACTTGGAATACTGTGCTCAATTCTGGTCACCTCGTTACAGGAAGAACATTGAAACTATAGAAAGGGTGCTGAGGAGATTTACAAGGATGTTGCCTGGATTGGGGAGCATGTCTTATGAGAATAGGTTGAGTGAACTCAGCCTTTTCTCCTTGGAGTGACAAAGGATGAGAGGGGACCTGATAGAGGTGTACAAGATAATGAGAGGCATTGATCATGTGGATAGTTGGAGGCTTTTTCCCAAGGCTGAAATGGCCAACACAAGAGGGCATAGTTTTAAGGTGCTTGGAAGCAGGTACAGAGGAGATGTCGGGGAAGTTTTTTATGCAGAGAGTGGTGAGTGCATGGAATGGCCGACTGGTAGCAGTGGTGGAGACAGAAATGATAGGGTCTGTTAAGAGACTCCTGGATATAGACATGGAGTGTAAAAAAAAGAGGGCTATGGATAAGCCTATGCAGTTCTAAGGTAAGGACATGTTCCGCACAGCTTTGTGAGCTAAATAGCCTGTACTGTGCTGTAGGTTTTCAATATTTCTATGTTTCGTCAATAGTCCATTCTATTCTCCTATCGGATTCTTTCTTCTTACCTTTTCCATTTCTCACCTCCCAGCTTCTCACCACATCCCATAAGGCCATAAGACATTGTAGCAGAATTAGCCCATTTGGCCCATTGATTCTGTACCACTATTCAATCATGACTGATCCTTTTCTCCTCTCCTCAACCTCATTCCCTGGCCTTCTTCTGTAACCTTTGATGCTATGTCCATTCAAGAACCCATTAATCTCTGCCTTAAATACACCCAACATCCTGGCCTCCACAACTTGCTGTGGTTACAATTTCCACAAATTCATCGCCCTCTGGCTAAAAATATTTCTCCGCATCACTATTTTAAGTGGATGCCCCTCTATCCTGAGGCTGTGCCCTCTTGTTCTGGATGACTCTACCACAGGAAACATCCTTTGTACATCTAGTCTCTCTAGCTATTTCTACCTACCTTCCCTCTCCTATCTTCACCTGTCATCCTTTAGTTTGTACTCCTCTCCTTCCCACCACTTTCTTATTCTATCCAGTGTATTGACTGGCTGCATCATGGTTTGGAATCATTGGTGTGATTCATCATTGGTATGGAAGCACCAATGCCTTTGAATGGAAAATCCTATAAAAGGTAGTGGATTTGGCCCAGCACATCACAAGTAAAGCCCTCCCAACTATTAAGCACATCTACATGAAATGTCGTCATAGGAAAGCAATATCCATCATCAGAGATCCCCACTACCCAGGCCATGCTCTCTTCCCACTGCTGCCATCAGATAGAAAGTACAAGAGCCTCAGGACTTGCCCCACCAGGTACAAGAGCAGTTACTACCCCTCAGCCATCAGGTTCTTGAATAAACTACACTTGTTTGCCCCATCACTGAGGAATTTCCCACAATCAATTATCTCATTTTAAAGACTCTTCATCTCATTATCTCATGTTCTCATTATTTATCGCTATTTATTTAAATTTGCATTTGCATAATTTTTTTGTCTTCTGCACTCTGGTTGGTCTTTTTTTGATCCTGTTATAGTTACTACTCTCTAGATTTGCTGAGTGTGTGGTGTGTGGCCAAGTGGTTAAGGCGTTGGACTAACAATTTGAAGGTCGTGAGTTTGAACCCTAGCCTAGGTAGCGTGTTGTGTCCTTGAGCAAGGAACTTAACCACACATTGCTCCAGTCCACCCAGCTGAAAATGGGTACCAGCAAAATGCAGGGGGTTAACTGGCGATAGACTGGCATCGCATCTGGGGTGGCGTCTTGTACTTCCAGTCGCTTCACGCCACAGAAACCGGCAGAAGCACCAGCCTGATGAGCCTATAAGGCTCGAGACAGACTTTAACTTAACTAAGATTTGCTGAGTATGCCCACAGGAAAATGAAACGTGTATGTAATTGATAATAAGATTTACTTTGAACTTCCTTTCCAATCCTGAGGAAAGATCACAGCCTGAAATGTTGACTCTTTCCATGGATGCTTCCTGACCCACTACGTTCTTCCAGCATTTTGAAGGTAATATTTTGAACGTTAGCTCTCCGTGCAGTTGGATTCCAAGAAGGAGGGGGTTAACAGAGAAGCAAACAGCTCTTTGTTTTATCTTAACAGGGAATTCTTTTCTTTCTCTCTGAAAGGGACGCTGCATATTGCACTGTCTGTTCTGTTTAGTAGAATTTATCTTCTGTGCCTCTCGCCACCAGTATGCACAGTGGATCCTGCCTTGTACAGAGCCTGAAGCCAATTATGTCATATCATGGTTTGAAAACAGGGCTTCCTTGTAGCTCATTTTTGTCCATTCCAATAAGTCTCTGTGTTATTAAACATGACTGTGTCTGGCTGAGATGGGGTAGATCTGGGGAGGAGACTATCAGCTCTTCATCTACTCCTTGGGTCTTGTCAACAGCAACACTATTGTTGGTGTGATGTTGGCCAATTGGCTGCACAGGCATGAGCTTGAGTGCAAATTATTTTCCACTCAGAATCAGAATTGTGTAATTTGTTTATTGACTGGATAAAATCAAAGCAATTTCAGACAGCTGTAGCACTCTGGATTTTTTACAGTTTGCTTAAATTAATATTTTATCAGGTTTATTAACAGTTAGGAACTTGGTTGTGCTCAGAGCTTGATTCAGTAAGAGATGGTTTTAATTGTGGTGTTGAGCCGTGACTTCACGTCCCACTCCAGATTTCTCAAACCCTGAATTGAGTCATAATTTACTGCAGCATAAAAACAGGCCATTCAGCCCAACTCATCCAAGCTTACCAAGGTGTCCACCAAGCAGGTCCTATTTGCTAGAGTGTGCCCCATATCCTTCTGAAACCCTTTTGTCTATATACTTACTCAAATGCATCAGTCCTTTGACACAGTGCCACACATGACGCTGCTTAACCAATTTAATAGCCCATGGTATTACAGGAAAGTTACTGACATTGTTAGAGCATTGACTGATTGGTAGGAAGCAGCAAGTGGGAATAAAAGGATCTGGTTGACTGCTAGTTACTAGTGGTGTTCCACAGGAGTCGGTGTTGGGAACACTTCTTTTTATGCTGCATATAAATGATTTAGATGATGGAATAGGTGGCTTTGTTGCCAAGTTTGCAGAAGATACAAAGATCGGTGGAGGGGCAGGTAATGTTGAGGAAACAGGTAGGATGCAGAAGGATCTAGAAAGATTTGGGGAATAGGCAAGAAATTGGCAAATGAAATACAATGTTGAAAAATGTATTGTCATGTACTTTGGTAGGAGAAATAAATATGCTGACTATTTTTGGCATTGGAGAGGGTCCAGAGGAGGTTCACAAGGATGATTCCAGGAATGAAAAGGTTATGATATGAGGAATGTTTGATGGCTCTGGGTCTGTACTCACTGGAATTCAGAACGATGGGCAGGGGGAGGGATCTCATTAAATGTTCAAATGTTGAAAGGCCTAGACAGTGTAGATGTGGAAAGGATGTTTCCCATGGCGGGAGAGTTTGGGACAAGGGGGCACAGCCTCAGGTTAGAAGGGCGCCCTTTCAAGACATAGATGCGGAGAAATTTCTTTAGCCAAAGGGTGGTGAATCTGTGAAATTTGTTGCCATGCCAGGTCATTGGGTATATTTAAAGCAAAGATTGATAGGTTCTTGATTGGACACAGCATCAATGGTTACAGGGAGAGGGCCAGGATCGGGGGCTGAGGAGATTAAAAAAAAAGAATCAGCTATGATTGAATGGCAGAGAAGACTTGATGGGCCAGAAGGCCTAATTCTGTTCATATGTCTTATGGTCTTATGGAATTGTGTGAATATTTCATTATTGTTGGGACCATACCCTGGATGTAGTGTAGACAGAGTTCTTGACTGCTCCTTTCTATCGTGGTCTGTAGAAGGACAGCTCTGCCATCTACATCAATATTTATCACTCAACCAACCTTGTTGAGGTATAACATCTGGTGGTTATTATGTCACTGTTTGTGGGAGCTTACTGTGTATAAATTGGCAGCCATCTTTAAAGATTCAGATATATTTATTATCAAAGTATGTATACAATATAGAACCCTGAGATTAATTGTCCTGTAAGCAGCCCCAAAACAAAAAAAAAAGACACCATGGAACCTGCTCAAAGAAAAACATCAAACACCCAATACAGAAAGAAAAAAGAACAAATCATTCAAACAACAAAAATGTGCGAAAATCACAAAGTATAAAAGATCAAACCACAGAGTCATTGAAGCAATCTAGCAATGTTCAGTTTAGTTCTGTTCAGTTCAGTTTAGCACTGTGTTTGTCATTGACTACAGGCCACAGAGCCGATCTTTCCCGATCAAGATCACACAAAATAGCAATAAAAAAGGGCTAAACAGAAACCAGAATCACATCGTAGCATGAACTACAGCCCAATCCACAAAGTATGCTGATTAATCCTTGCTTAAGGATCAGTACTCTGGCACCATCCTTCAGCAGGATCGAACAAGAGGAAGAGAGAGATTGGTCAAACACTGGCACCTTCCTCTGGGAGCAGCGAACAAGAGCAAAAGCAAAACTGATTACATGCATGCACCTTCCTCTAGCAGAGATGAATGACAGGGAATGAAGGACCGGTCAGAATGCAGGAGAAGGCGTTGAACACCCGCTCATCCTTCAGTCTTGAGCTCTTACTTCAATCTTGCTCGATACTTTAATTGGCGAGATCAGTGAGAAATTGAAGTCAAACGTGGCCTTGCACCCAGCCTCCAGGCTTCTTGGCCTTCAAGCCGCACACTCCACTTGAAAACTCACCAAACTCCCTGAGAGACAGAAAGTGCCGGATCGCTCAATCAGCCTGAAAACACACTCGCAAAACATAAATCACAGGTTTCAAAAGTAGCAGAATCATATTTGAAAGAACATTAGAACCATGGTTTCATAAAAGTACCAGGCCTGTTAGGTATGGGACTCTGAACTTCATGAGACCTAGAAACAGGGAGGTGAGATGAGGCATTTTAATTCCTGGCCAGAATTACTGGGAAAGTTAGTCTCTGATCTTGTTCACATTTAGTGGAGAAAAACTCCCCAACTTATTCTTGGTTACATTGATACTGATTTTGCCTTTTTGCAGCCATTCACAACTCATCAATATTATTACCTCTGCTACCAACTATTATGTTTTGTAACTTAAAAAACATTGAACTAATTCAAGGGAAGACACGGGAGACTGAGAATATGGGTTTAACTTTGTGTTTATTATTTTAACCAAGGTGTACACGTATTACATGGTAGCACGTTGTTGTATGCAATTCATGTACTTATACATATAATCTGTAATAAATTAGTTAAGTGAACAAGAATGCTTAATACCAATATATATATATATATATACAAGACTACGCAAATATAACTGGAATATTAAATGCAGAACTGTAACTTCTACCCCTCTCGCAAGTTCACTTGTGCTCTTTGTATCACTTCTCTCGCTTTACTGGATATGTTTTTGTCTCCATCTCAAGAGACAAATATTTACTATTAACCAACTGACTCCCACTGCTACTCCGACTTTACCTCCTCACATGGTGTCACTTGCAACGATATCATTTGTTTATCCCATTTACTCCATCTTCACCGCATCTGTCCTCTAGCAGGAAAGAGTGCAAAGAAGACTCGTGAGAATGTTTCTGGGAGAATGTGTGGAGAAGTCGGGACAGCTAGGACTTCATTCACTAGAGGGTAGGAGAATGAGAGATGACCTTATAGATAGCAGGAATGCACTCTATGCTTTTTCCTAGGGAAGGAAATCAAAAGCTAGAGGTCATAGCTTGAAAGACAGAAATGGTACCTGAGGAGTAACTTCCTCAAGCAGTGGATGAAGTATATAAATCTAGAGCCGATTCTATGGACCAAATGATTAGGAAAGCTTTAGAGGAACATGTCCAACATGATCAAATCCACTCTAAAATTTGAGAAGGAGAAGTGAAAGACAGATGAATAAGACAGATAAGACAATACAATAGAGTAAAGGGAATCAAAGAGGCATGGTAAAGAAACCTGGCAGGAATGTTAGACGTAACTGGGAAACTTGTAGATTAGGAAATTTAGTTTGGTAATAGATCTCAATAGAGTAAATTTGTTGCTGGCTGTGAGATGGAATTTCAGAGCAGTTTCTCATTGAGCTGACGAGGGGATCCGCTATATTGGATGGGGTGTTATGTATCGAACCAGGTGTGGTTAGGGGGCTTAAGGTAAAGGAACACTTAAGAACCAGTGATCACAGTATGATTGAGTTCAACTTTAAATTTGATAGGGAGAAAGTAAAGTCTGATGTAGCAGTATTTCAACACAATAAAGGAAATTACAGTGATATGAGACAGCAGCTGGCCAAAGCAAATTGCGAAGAGATGCTGGCACGAATGACAGAAGAGCAGCAATGGCTTGAGTTTCTGGGAAATAAAAGAGGAAGGTGCAGGATAGATGTATTCCAAAAACAAAGAAAAGATCAAATAGCAAAATAGTACAACCATGGTTAACAAGGGAAGTCAAAGCTAATGTAAAAGTAGAAGAGAAGGCATACAACATAGCAAAAATTAGTGGGAAGATTAAGGAATGGGAGACATTTAAACACCTACAGAGAGCAACTAGAAGAATCATTAGGAGGGAAAGTCTGCTTTTGCATAATTTTTAATCTATTCAATATACATATACTGTAATTTATTTATTTATACTTTTTTTTCTGTATTATGTATTGCATTGAACTGTTGCTGCTAAGTTAACATTTCACGACACATGGTGATAATAAACTTGATGCTGATTAAAATGTCATTAAGGACAGCAAGATGGAATACGGAAGTAAGCTGCCAATAATATCTACGAGGATACCAAAAGTTTCATCAGATACATAAAAATAACAAGCAAGATATTCAACAGAGAGCCACTTGATGTTGTGTACTTGGATTTTCAGAAGGCCTTTAACAAGGTGCCACACAAGAGACTGCTTATCAAGCTACAAGCCCATGGTATTACGGGATAGATTCTAGCATGGATAAAGCAGTGGCTGATTGGCAGAAGGTAAAGAGTAGGAATGAAGAGAGCCTTTTCTGGCTGGCTGCCGGTGATTACTATAGTCCCACAGGGGTCTGTGTAGGACCGATTGCTTTACATTATATGTCAATAATTTGGATGATGGGGTTGTTGGCTCTGTTACAAACTTTGCAGACAATATGAATAGAGGTGGAAGGGCAGGTAGTTATGAGAAATTGGAGAGTCTACAGAAGGAACTAGACTGCGTAGGAGAATGGGCAAAGAAGTGATACATGGAATACAGTGTCAGGAGGTGTATGGTCATGCACTTGGGTAGATGAAATGAAAGGATTGACTATTTTCTAAATGGAAAGAAAATACAAAAAATACTGAGGTGCAAATGGACTTAATGTGAGTTTGCAGGTTGAGTCTGTGGTGAGGAAGGCATATGTGATGTTTGTATTCATTTTCATGAGGACTAGAATTTAAAAGCAACGATATAATGTTGAGTCTATAAAGCACTGGTGAGGCATTTAGAGTATTGTGAGCAGTTTTGTGCTACTCTTATTAGAAAGGATGTGCTGAAACTGGAGAGTTAGAAGAAGCTTTGCACAAATTATTCCTGGATTGAATGGCTTCTCATAGTGTGTGATTGCTTTGGTCCTGTATTCACTAGAATTCAGAAGAATGAGGGGTGACCTCATTGAAACCTATCAAATGGTGAAAGGCCTTGACAGAGTGGATGTGGAGAGGATGTTTCCTGTGGAGGGAGAGTCTAATATCAGAGGACACAACCTCAGAATAAAGAGGCATCCTATTAGAACAGAGGTGAAGAGGAATTTCTTTAACATGAGAGTGGTGAATCTGTGGAATTCTTTGCCACAGGCTGTATGTATAATTAAGGCAGAAGCTTAATAGATTCTTGATTGGTCAGGGCATAAATGGATATTGGAAGAAGGCAGGAGATTATGGGCTCAGAGGAAAGATGGATCAACCATGATGAAATGGTGGAGCAAACTCGATCGGCCTAATGGCCTAATTTTACTCCTATATCTTATGGTCTAATAATGGGCTCATCATGGGCAAATGTGACTAGTTTTGTTAGCATGAACAAGTAGACTGAAAGATCTTTTGCCATGCTTTATTACTCTAAGACTCAAAGATGAGGACTTCCATTCTAGGACACTTAAAATACTCTCCTTTTTCAAGAAACATACAGTAGCTTCTCTTCTACTGAACTTCTTACTGCTATATTGGGATCTCATTCATGGCACTGTGGGAATTTGTTCATAGCAATATGGAGGATTCATTCATGGTATGTGGGGTTTCATTCATGGTGATGTGGAGATTCATTCATGGCAATGTGGAGAATTTATTCATGGCAATGTGGGTATTTATTCATGTGCTGTTCAGATTCATTTGTTGCACATGGGGATTAGTTTGTGGTATGTGGGGGATTCATTAGGTACAGAGGAGATATCATGGGTAAGTTTTTTACACAGGGAGTGGTGAGTGTGTGGAATGGGCTGCCGGCAATGGTGGTGGAGGTGGAAATGATAGGGTCTTTTAAGAGACTTCTGGATGGCTACATGAAGCTTAGAGGGCTATGGGTAAAGCCTAAGTAGTTTTCAGGTAGGGACATGTTCAGAGCTTTGTGGGCCAAAAGGCCTGTGTTGTGCAGTATGTTTTCTATGTTTCTATGTCATTCATTCACAGGGTTGAGGATTCATTCATGGCAATGTGGGGATTCATTCATGGCAATGTCAAGGATCAATGTTAGCATATCCAAAATAAAATACATTTTATTATCAAAGTACTTACAGTATATGTCACCCTATACGCCATTGAGATTTGGTTTGTTGTGGCGTACTCAATAAATCTACGCAGGATCAATGAAAGACCAAGCAAATTGCAGAAAGCAACAAACTGTGCAAATGCAAATGTAAATAAATACCAATAAATATTGAGAGCATAAGATGAAGAGTCCTTGAAAGTAAACCTGTAGGCTGTTGGAGCATTTCAATGATGGGGCAAGTGAAGTTGAGTATAGTGATTCCCTTTGTTGGTGACTCTGGCAAGATACTACCTATTCCTCTGTGTCCTGAGACAATCACTACAGCCTGGGACTTGCATGATTACCACATTGGTTAAACTGTGTTATGTGAATTGGCATAAGAGAGTGGATTCCTGCAAAGTTAGGTTTGCTGCAGTTCTGAAGTCCTATATAGACCTTACAATAAGGTTTATCAGTGGATCAGATGAATTTTTAAACTCCATTTATTTCTTCGTAGATGACATATTAATTTCAGGTTTATATAAATAAATTTGAATTCCTTACACATAGACCGGACAATGCAAAGATGACAAATTTCCTTTCCTCAAGAGCATTTGTGGATTTCTATGACAGTCAGCCAGTTTAATGGTTATTATTACTGATGCCAACTTTTTGCTCCCATTTTAATTATTGACTTGGTATTCAATTTGTGAGATCATGCATCCCAATCAACAGTCTGGGACCACTAGAAAACTGTCCATAATCCTAACCATTCTCCTATTAAGGCCGCTATGATAGTATTGTGGTTCGTGAAACACTATTACAGCTTGGAGTCTTCCAGAATTCGGAGTTCAGTTCCAGCACCATTTATCAGGAGCTCATACATTCTCCCGTTCTCCCCCATGAATCGCATAGGTTTCCTCTGAGTGTTCTACTTTCCATCCACAGAACAAAGATGTGCTGGTTGGTAGGTTAATTGGTGATCGTAAACTGTCCTGTGATTGGGCTAGGGTTAAATAAGGGGTTGCTGGGTGATGCAACTCAAAGGGCCTGTTCCATGCTGTATCTCAATAAACATATACAAAGTAAATAGTAGTGCATTAGGAGACAAGAGAACGTCTCCAGATGCTGGAAATCCAAGCAACACACACAAAGTTCTGTAGGAACTCAACAGACCAGGCAGCATCTATGGAAAAAATGTACAGTCGACATTTTGTGCTGAGTCCTGACAAAGTGTCTCGGCCTGCAGCATCGAAAGTTCTTTTTTCCGTAGATGCTGCCTGGCCTGCTGACTTCCTCCAGTATTTTGAGTCTATTTGCTGGGTACATTTTGGGATGGTGCTGCTCGCTGGGTCAGAAGGGCCTGTTCTGTACTGTATCCTTAAATGAATAAAATAAGTAAAGCTAAAAATACAAATTCCTCACACATAGAAGAGACAACACAAAAATGGCAAATTCCCTTGCTTTAATAACTGTGTGGTATCTCTAAATAATTAGCTAAATATATAAATAATGCTCTTGTATATTTCTACGAAAATATGCTTGTGTCATGGCTATTATCACTGATGCCCATTTTAACTATTTACCTGAAATTAAATTTGCCAGATCATGCATCTAATCAACATTTTGGGACAAACAGAAAATAGTCTGTAAATCTAACTCCTACCCAACAGAGCAGGGTTTCCCAACCTGGGGTCCACAGACCCCCTCAGTTAATGGTAAAAGTGCATGGCATGAGAAAGGTTTGGGAACACCTGCAACAGAGGGATGTGGATCATGTGCAGGCAGATCGAATACTTTAAATTGCTATCATGGTCAGGGTAAACATGATGGGCCGAAGGATCTTTTCCATGCTGTGTTGTTCAATGTTCTATGTACCTTCCTCTCAGTGCAAGCTGCTGATGGTCAAGGAAATGTAAACCGGCATTCCTAGTACTTCATAAACACACAAGGTTCTGCAGATGCTGTTAATCCAAAGCAACACATACAAAATGCAGGAGGAATTCAGCAGCTCAGGCTGCATCAATGGAAATTAATAAACATTCAACATCTCAGGCTGAGGCCTTCATCAGGACTGGTAAGGAAGGGGGAAGAATGCAGAATAAGAAGTTGGGTGGAGGGGAAGGAGTAGAAGCTAGAAGATGATAGGTGAGGCTAGTTGGGTGGAGGAGAGGGATGAGTAAGAAGCTGGGAGGTGACATGTAGAAAAGGTAAAGGGCCATAGAAGAAGAAATCTGGTAGCAGAGGAGATTGATTTCTCCAGCTGCTAGAAATGTTTCCTCCTTCCCCTTCTCTCTTCTTCAATTCTCCACTTTTAGAGTCATAGAATCAGGGAACACTACATTCTCTTCTCCTCAACTGCCTATCAACTCCTCTGGTGTCCCTCTTCCTTCCCTTTTTCCCATCGTCCACTCTCCTTCTATCAGATTTCTTCTTCATCAGTCCTTTACCTTTTCCACCTATCAACTCCCAGCTTCTTACTTCATTCCCTCTCTCTTCCATGTTCCTGGTTGCAACTGTCACTTTCTAGCTTGTGCTCCTTCCTGTACCCTCACCTTCTCATTCTGGCCTCTTGTCCCTTTCATTCTGGTCCTTATGAAGGGTCACGGGCCAAAATGGCAGCCTCTCCATAGATGTGGCCTTACCTGCAGAGTTCCTCCAGCAGTTTTTGAGTGCTCCCAGTACATTGCTTTTTCTGTCTCTGTCAAAGTGCCTCAATGTGCTTTACTGCCTACACAGTCATCTCCATGTGTAGTCATCGCTGTAATTTATGCCGAAGTTTGTTTGAAAAATATTCCTGTGAAGTGATAAAGGAAGTTTTACCACTTTAAAGGCTCTAAATAATTGTTTGTTTTATGTGGAGGGTTTTGTGATACTTATCCGTGTCGTGATAACACGTTGTATAAATAAGTCTTGATTTCCTGCCTTTGCTATTTCTGTGCATTCTCTTCAAAACTAATGCGCAAGACCAGCTGGTTGTATCATACCAGTGGCATTTTAGATAGTATGGCATTAATAATCACTGTGCAGGTGGTGCAGGCTATTAGCATATTAAATTACTGGTTGGATATTAAGAATAATTAGCTTGGCCTCATCTTCTTTGTACCTCTATTAAATATTCATAATGACAGTTCAAAATGATTTGTGCTGTCTCTTTGACATTTTGTGGAGTAATTTATATATATAGCATAGAAAAACAAGTTCTTCAGCCCAACTTGACCTGCTGACTAGATTACCTACCTGAGACCATCAGAACATAAGACCATAAAACACAGAAACAGAATTATGCTTCTTTGTACAGGTTCTCTCTCTAACTGTTCCCATTCCATTAGATAATAAGACCATAAGATATAGGAGTAGAATTAGATTATTCAGCCCATTGAGTCTGTTCTGCCATTCCATCATGGCTGATTTGTTCTCTTTCTCAACCCCATTCCCCTGCCTTCTCCCTGTAACCTTTGATGACATGACTAATCAAGAGCCATCAACTTTCACTTCAAATGACCTGGCCCAGCTGTGGTAATGAATTTCATAGATTCACTACCCTAATCTAGTCCCATTTGCCTTAATCTATACATATTCCTCGAAACTTGGACATACGTCTACCACTTCCTCTGGCAGCCCATTCTGTATACCCATTGCTGCCTGTGTGGAAAAAAGTTGACCCTTTTTAACCTTTCCCCTCTGACCTTAAACCTATGCCCTCGAGCTTTATACTCTTCCATATTGGTTATTCATCTTACCTGTGCATCCCCCACATCGTTTTATATATCTTTATAAGGTTATGCCTCAGACTCCTTTTCTCCAGGGGAAAGCCATAGCCTATCCAGTCTCTCCTCATAAGTCCTGATGTACTTCTAGTTTTGGCTGGCTGATGTGTGACAACGTTGAACATGCAAGAAATTGGTGATGATCAGAACTGTGAGAGAATGGAGGATTTTCCCAGGAATTGATGTCATAGAATGAAGCATGAAAGTTGATCAAAAGTCCTGAAGCCAAAGACAGATGTCCAAAGCCTGGTGACTGGAGTTGCGGAGGCCTGCCCTGGAGTTAGAGGACTCTCTGTTTGTCTGGGACGAAGGGAGGGTGGAAAGGAGCTTGTTTCACTGTTGTTATTTTCTTGCTTGCTGCATTCTGTTTGGTTGTGTTCTGAATTGTTCTGCCAAGCCTTGCGGTCGTGGAATGTTGGTACCCAGCACATCCTTAGGTTGTGTTGTCTGTTAATGCAATCAATGCATTTCACTATATGTTTCAAAGTACATGTGATAAATAAATCTGATCTGAATCTGAATCTGATTGCCAGAGGTTTTTCTCTCATGAAAATCCCCTCGGAAATCCTATTGTCCTGTTTTTTTAGTTTGAGGAATAGAAGTGATTTTTCGGGTACTTGCTAGGTGTGGAAGCAGCTATACCAGCTGGAAGATTTTGTATTGATGAGGTTTTTTAATGGGACTTTGGTGTGTTAGACCATAAGACATAGGAGCAGAATTAGACCATTGTGCCCATCAAGTCTGCTCCGCCATTTCATCATGGCTGATCCTTGATCCCACTCAACCCCTACACCTGCCTTCTTGCCAAATCTTTTGGTGCCCTGACCGATCATCTTCTCTGCCTTAAATATACCCAGGGACTTGGCCTCCACTGCAGTCTGTGACAGAGCATCCCACAGGGTTCACTACTATTTGGCTAAAAAAATTGTTCCTTACCTCTGTTCTAAAAGGTCACCCCTTAATTCCTAGTTCTGGATACCCCCACCATAAGAAACATCCTCTCCATATCCACCCTATCTAGTCCTTTCACCATTTGGTAGGTTTCAATGAGATCCCCACATAGTGAATACAGGCCCAAAGCCACCAAATGTTCCTCAGATGTTAACCCCTTCTTTCCCAGAATAATTCTCGTGAACCTCACAAAGGTCAGAAGAGAATGGTGTTGCTCTGATGTTAGGATTCTACATGATATACAACTTGAGGCCTTGAGGATGTGCGACTTAGCTGTCAGTATGCAAGCCAGGGCAATACAATATGGAGGGCAAGTTATTGCCTATGCAACAGGATCTCTCCTCCTTGCAGCTGATGAATCCAAAGGAACAGCAGAGGCTGATACAGTTTGACACCAGCATCTTTACAGGAGTTGTGAGTCAGCGTTGAACTCAATGTTGGACTACCTTAGGGACTCCAGCTCCGGATTTTCCCTTAGGATTTACTTCTGAAGTCTTCCCCATGAGTAGGTATAATTGCAAGGCAGCAGACATTTGAGATCAGAACAATTATTGTACAAAAATCAAAAATAAAATCAACTGTAGATGTTGGAAAGCTGAAATACGAACAGAAATACTGGAAATATACAATAGGTCAGGTCACACCTGTGGGAAGAGAAAAGGAGTTATGTTTCTGGTTGAAGATTCTTCATCAGAACTGGGAAGAAACAAATATAATCTACAAGCTGCAGAAAGGAAGGTGATGTTGATAACAAGGTGAAATCACTTAGTCACGGTTTACAGGATGGTAAAGGTAAATGAAGTGAGTGAACTAGTGCTGAGGGAATCTAGGACCACAGCCTCAAAAGAGAAGGATAGTCCTTTAGAACAGAGATGAGGAGAAATTTCTGTAGCCAGAGGGTGATGAATCTGTGGAATTCATTGACACAGATGACTATGGAGGCTAAGTTATCAGGTATATTTAAAGCAGAGGTTGACAGATTCTTGATTAGTAAGGATATAGCAAAAGTTGCGGGGAGAAGGCAGGAGATTGGGATTGAGAAGAATAATAAATCAGCCATGATAAAGTGGCTTGATGGGTTTAATGATCTAATTTTGCTCTTATGTTCATGGTCTTATGATCTTTTGGAATGGAAGCAGTTAGTGACTGAGCTCCTGGATAAAGAAACACAGACAAAATGATTATTTGTTCCCCCCTCCCGTGCGTAAGTGGCAGCAAGCAACGATTCCACCTCCCCCCGCCTGCAAAAAAAAGCACATCGTTATCATCACCAAGCCCAAGTGTGTGCTAAGCAATAGCAAAGATAGCAAATAGCAAAGCTAACCCAAAGGCTTCGCATTTCATCCGACATTCGACAAACCACAGGTTCTCTCTCTCCCTGATAAGGGAGAGGGAGGTGTTCCCCATTTTCACGCAACCGAGAGACATAACAGCAACCTGCTTCTTTACAATGTTAAAGGTCTGTTTTGTTGCTTTTTTCGAGTTCTGCGTCCAAAGATCGCAAAGACCTCGGGTCTTCAGGCCCACAATGAAAGATTTTCCCGCCTCCCCAACAACACACAAATCTCCAGCCGTGACACCAACCCTTGATCTGCCCATCTCCAAAGCCCCGAGATCTTAGGCTTCTGAACACCATCGAGATTCTCAGGCCAAACCATTGGCATGTCAAATAACAGCCAGTGTGGAACCCCAAGAATGAGTCCTATTCCCTCAAAGAGCCAAAGCCAGCATGTAACTTCAGGTCAGGGTCTTCAAAAGAACCCTGAAAGGGAAAAATAAAGACATTAAAGGTGGAAATAGATCTGTTTCCAAAGGTACAAGCAAAGGAGTCGCCGTTAGGCACCATTATCCCTCCTAAGCTCATAGACAACAACAGCACAGAAGAAGAATCTTCAGACCAACTTGTCCATGCACAACCATTATTTTGCTTAGACCCATTGACCTACACCCGGACCATAAACCCCTACCATCCATGTATCTGTCCAAATTTCTTGTGAATGTTGAAATCGAACCCACACCCACAACATCTACTGGCAGTTCATTCCACACTCTCACCACTTTCATAGTGAAGATGTTACCTTCAGGTTTTTCTTAAACATTTCACCTTTCACCCTTAACCTCCAGTTTTAGTCGTTGTCTCATCCAACCTAAATGGAAAAAGCCTGCTTGCAGTTACACTATCTGTATCCCTCATACTTGTGCATACTGTACCTCTATCATATCTCCTCTTATTCTCCTATACTCCAGAGATTAAAGTCATAACCTATTCAAACTTTCATTATAACTCGGGGCCTCAAGTCTTGACAACATCCTTGCATTTTTTTCTGCATTCTTCCAATTTTATTGATATCTTTAACAGACCAGAATGACACACAATACTCTAAATTAGGCCTTACCAACGTCTTATAAACTTCAACACATCACAACATTTTGCACTTAATGCTTTGATTTATAAAAGCCAAAATGTCAAAAGCTGTCTTAGCAACTCCAGGTGGAATGGAGCACGTTTTATAGAATCTAATTTTTTTAACCCTTACATACTGTTTGGGTCAAATTTGACCCATTTTGACATTTGACAGCAGTAAAAACACCCTAAATACCATTTTTAAGCCAAAATCTGATGACTTTTCCTAAAGTGATCCAAAATACGCAAAAATGAAAATATTAAAAAATCTGATACTTTTGTGCAGGTGCTACAGATTTTTGTACTTTGAGGCTGTTCTGGGTCAAATTTGACCTGTATCTGTTGAGATGGATTTTACATCTCTGAAACATTAATTAAGGATTAATCACCCATTTATTAATGTCTGATAGACTATTTATACATTCTAAATAGATCTGTGGTTCGAAACTTGGTATAGACACTTGTTATGAGGGAATTCTTGGGCCAGGTCTAAATTGACCCAGATCATACTGTGAAGGTATAGAATATGAACAGTACATAAGGGTTAAATTGAAATACAGTGTGGAACAGACCTTCCAGCCCTTCAAGCTGTGCTACCCTGCAATCCTCCAATTTAATCATAGCCTAAACACAGAACAATTTACAATGACCAATTAACTTACCAACCGGTACATCTTTGGACCTTGGGAACAAACCTGTACACCTGGAGGAATTCCATATGGTCACAGAGAACACATACAAACTCCTTACAGGCAGCAGAGGGATTTGAACCTGGGTCACCTGTATTGTAAAGTGTTGCGCTAACCACTAAGCTACCATGGACCTTTATTGGCACTAGCAGTGTGTAATGGACTACCTTGATGAAAGGTACACTCTAAGCATGTTAATACTTTTAATGCATCCATTTATTTTACACAACATGAGAATGTAAAGATGCTTAATATTTTACTTGGTCTGTGTCATAAGTTCACATAAGTTCAAAGGTAAATATCCAGGGTGGCTTAATATTTTAAGAGGAAATTTCACAAAGTAAATCAAAATAAACATCCATGTATAGTGCTGGAAAACGTGTCAGATAAATAGAGATCTTTTGTATCAAGATTTAGTTTCCAGCATCTGATCCCAGTGGATGTCTTGCAGAGGCTGAAATTGTTTACTCCGAGGCCCCAGGGAGAAATTAGGCAGCATCCTTGCAGGAATGAATGGGTTGAACCCTGAAAATGGAATGTGTGCATAATTTTGCTTCTGGGTCGACTTATTTTCTCTTAAGAGACTTTCCAAATCAGCTCCGGTGTGGCATTGAATCTGCCTTGGCTCTTAATGTTCTCCACTTTCCCAGAACAAACAGTTCAATGGCATCCACTGTTTAGACAGCGAGTGTAAAGACAAAAAATATCTCATGGTGCTCCACAAGCTTGCTCAGGATCTTCGTGATGCCTGTGTGCAGGCACTGACAGAAGAATTTCAGCTTCCATAGATGCCGAGCATTTGGGCCATGCCATTGTCTCACAGCTACAACTGGGCTGGAGGTACAGGAGTCTGAAGTTCCACACCACCAGGTTCAGGAACAGCTATGGTACATTTGAGTGACACAGCAGCAAAGCGGATAGTGCATCACATTACAACTTTACAGTGCCAGCTGTAAGATTGGGGTTCAGTTGCCAACGTGGACTGTAAGGAGTTTGTACATTCTCCCTGAGACCATGTAGGTTCCTCCAGTTTCCTCCCCTATTTTAAAGAAGTACGGGTTAGGGTGAGAAAGTTGTGGGCATGTAATGTTGGCATTGGAGACGTGGCAACTCTTCTGAGCTACCCAGCACAATCATCGCTGATTTGGATGGACCCACAATGCATTTCACTGTATGTTTCAATGTACATGTGACGCATAAAGCTAATCACTTTTTCTTTTCTTCCCATCAATGAGTAGGTTCTTGATTCCTGTCATTACCTTTTAGAACAGAGATGAGAAGGAATTTCTTTAACCAGAGAGTGGTGAATCTGTGGAATTCATTGCCACAGGCAACTGTGGAAGCCAAGTCATTGGGTGTATTTCAGACGGAGGTTGAGAAAATTGTGATTAGTCAAGAAGACGGGAAGAAGGCAAGAAGTTGGGGCTGAGAGGAGAAGTGGATCAGCGACGATGACATGGCAGAACAGAGTTGATTGGCCAAATGGCCTGATTTTCTTCCTATATATTATGATCTTATTAACTAAGCAACTTTATTTTTCACCTCCGAAACCCCGGAATCCATACCTTGCTCTGTCAGAGACTTGACTTAGACAGTAATATTTTTGCACTATAAAGTCTTGATCTGCACATTTTTCTTCATGGTCTTGTATAAATTTTGTTTGGTGCATTATCAGAATTGATATGCCTGTGTCACTGCAGCAAGCAATTTTTTCAGAATAAAAGTCAAAGTCAGAATCAGGTTTATTATCAATGGCATGTGTTGTGAAATTTGTCAACTTAGCAGCAGTGGCATAATATAATATGTGATGATATAGAAAGAAAAAAAGCAAATAAGTAAATCAATTACAGTAAGTATAGATTTGTACATTGAGTAGGTTAAAATTAGTGCAAAAGTAGAAATAATATATATAACAAAAGTGAGGTGGTGTCATTGGTTTCAATATCCATTTAGGAATCATATGGCAGAGGGGAAGAAGCTGTTCCTGAATTGTTGAGTGTGTGCCTTCAGGCTTTTGTACCTCTTTCCTGATGGTAACAATGAGAAGACGGCATGCCCTAGGTGATGGGCGGGGGGGGGGGGGGGGGGGTCGTCCTTAATAATGGATGTCACCTTTCTGAGGCATGGCTTCTTGAAGATGTCTTGAGTACTGTGGAGGGTAGTACCCAAGGCAGGGCTGACTAATGTTACAACTTTCTGCAGCTTCTTTCAGTCCTTTGCAGCAGCATCCCCCAACTCATACTAGATAATGATGCAGCTCTCCATGGTTCATCTATAGAAGCTTTTGAGTGTTTTTGTTGACAAACCAAATCTCTTCAAACTCCTAATGAAATATAGCCTCTGTCTTGTCTCCATTATAGCTGCATTAATATGTTGGGACCAGGTTAGTTCCTCAGACATCTTGACACTCAGGATCTTGAAACTGCTCACTTTCTCCACTTCTGATCCCTCTTTGAGGATTGGTTCATGTTCCCTCATCTTACCTGTACTGAAATCCACAGTCAGCTCTTTCGCCTTACTGACATTGAAACATAGAAACATAGAAAACCTACAGCACAACACAAAGTTGTGCCGTACATGTCCCTACCTTAGAAATTACTAGGCTTACCTATAGCCCTCTATTTTACTAAGCTCCATGTACCTACCTAACTGTCTCTTAAAAGACCCTATTGTATCCTCCTCCACCACCATTGCCGGCAACCCATTCCATGCACTCGCCACTCTCTGAGTAAAAAACTTACCCCTGACATCTTTTCTTTACCTACTCCCCAGCATCTTAAACCTGTGTCCTATTGACAACCAATTTAAGGTTGTTGCTGCAACACCACTCAGCTACCTGGTATATCTCGTTCCTGTATGCCCTCTCATCTCCATCTGAGATTCTACCAGCAATGGTTGTATCATCCGCAAATTTGAAGATGGTATTTGAGCAAAGTCTAGCCACACAGTCATGGGTATAGAGAGAGTAGTTAAGCACGCACCCCTGAGGTGCATCAGTGTTGATCGTCAGTGAGATGGGGTTGTTATCACCAATCTGCTCAGATTGTGGTCATCCAGTTGCAGAAGAAACTACAAGAGGCCCAGGTTCTGTAACTTATCAATTTTGGATTGTGTGAATAACGGTGTTAAATGCTGACCTATAGTCAGCAAACAGCATCCTGAAATAGGTATTTGCATTGTCCAGCTGATCTAAGACCATGTGAAGAGCTACTGAAATGGCATCTACCATAAACCTATAGTGGCAATAGGCAAATTGCAGTAGGTCCAGGTCCTTTCTGGGGCAGGAGTTCACCTTTGTCATGACCAACCTCTCAAAGCATTTCATCACTGTAGATGTGAGTGATACTGGGCTGTGGTCATTAAGGTACCTCACACTACTCTTCTTAGGCACTAGTATAATTAATGGCTTTTTGAAGCAAGTGGCAACTTCCAACTGTTGTAGTGAGAGGTTGAAAATGTCCTTGAATACTCCCACCAGTTGGTTGGCACAAGTTTTCAGAGCCTTAACAGGTACTCCTTTGGGGCCTGCTGCCTTGCGAGTGTTCACCCTCCTTAAACACAGCATAACGTCAGCCTCTGAAGCAGAAATCACAGGGTGCAGCAAGGGGCTCTTCACAGCTGTAGTTACATTCTCCATTTCAAAGTGGACATAAAGGCATTCAGCTCATCTGATAGTGAAGCATCACGGCAATTCATGTATTGGGTTTTGCGTTGTCAGAAGTAATGTCTTGCAAACTCTGCCACAGATGATAAGCATCCCATGTCGCCTCCAACCTCACTCAGAATTGTCTCTTTGCCCTTGAAATAGCCCGCCACAAGTCATATCTGATTCTCTTGCACAGACCTGGATCACTAGACTTAAATGCCACAGATCTGTCCCTCAGCAGGCGATGTACCTGCTGACATCCATTGTGCCTGTAGTATA
Organism: Hypanus sabinus; assembly: GCF_030144855.1. NCBI lineage: Eukaryota > Metazoa > Chordata > Chondrichthyes > Myliobatiformes > Dasyatidae > Hypanus > Hypanus sabinus. The sequence continues at coordinate 73,425,105 of NC_082722.1, read as the reverse complement.
CTGTACTTGAACACATGGCAATAAATTTGAGAACATGCTGGCCAGGGTCGCCAACATCTATGGAACCCAACCCCCCATAATGCCGGTGGGATGTATCTTGTGTTGTTGCCGGTTTGAAACAACCCAGGAGAAATGGAGAAATAGCCATCTCACATCCCAGAACATCAGAGAAAGACACCATAGAACGTCACCTCCAAAACACAGCAAAGAACAAATTCTAATCCATCACAAATCCCTTACCTTCTGGTAAAGTGCTTTCAGATCCTCATCAGAATCCTAATCATGAGGGTTTTTTCAAATAGTTTTTATTTTAAAATTTAGAAATACAATGTGGAATAAGTCCCTTCAGCCCTTCAAGATCCACTGCACAAGACCAATCACAAGTCAATCTCTAATGATAAATTAACCTACTAACTAGTATGTCTTTGGACTATGGGAGGCAACCCATGTGGCTACAGGGAGGACCACAGAAACTCCTTACAGACTCCTTACTTAACTCCAAATTGCAATGCCCCAAGCTGCAAAAGTGGTATGCTAACTGTGATCCTACTGTGGCACCCTTCTATTGGGTGCTGAACCTTTATCTTGAACTGTTCAGCTGTCACTACCTCCAGTTGAACTCTGTCTTTTTGTGTGTTTCCCCCTAGCTGTCAGTCTGTGGTTTTGTATTGCCACGTGCTCCTGTCCCTGCTCCTGCTCTACTCTGGCCCCTGTATCACTGAGTACTCCGTTTCTCATCTGTTTCTCATTGTTACCTGTATTGCTGCCACCAGTGTCTCATTGTGCTCCACCTATCATCTGCCTCTCTGTTCAGTGTTTTTCAATTCTGTGTTTTCACCTGTTTGTTGTCAGATTGTGCCAGTGAATTTTCCTGACTCTTTCCAGCATTTGTATCTGTACTCTGTCCATCTGAAGATCGAATCTGCCTGTTTCCCGATTCTGGTTTTTGGATTTCTCCGGATGTTTTGATCTCTGCCTGAACTTTGACGCCGACTTTGTTTGCACCTTGGGATTTGTTACTTAATTAATATGACTGTGTGCACAGTACTGGTTCTGCAATTGGATCCCTGCTTCAGCGCCCTCACACCAGCATAACCCTAGCCTTTGTTGGATAGTAGCAGGTCATGCAAGATAATAAAGATCACTTTGCAAAGAGAAGTCCCAGTAACCAGTGAATCCAAGAACCTCAGATGATAAATGTTGTAATTGCCTTCCTGCCTGCATAGTCAAACCATAATCCCTATTTCCAGCTACACTATTAATTGGATATGCATACTTTAAACATGACAGGACACAGTGACTTTAAACTTGCTATGGTACTATTGCTGCAATTTGTTAACCTCATCAGAGCTCCAATCTTGTGCTCCTTTTAAATTTATCTGTTTCACTGTAAAATTTTGGCAGGCTGCAATCTTTGCAAGAGGTCATTTGTTGATGAGGCAGTACAAGGTTTAAAAAGAGCTCGGTGTCTTTCAGAATTTTCAACAGGCTGTAATCATAACGATCTCTTAAGCACTTGGCAGGAGACAATGAAAAAAGTGAGTTGTAAGCAGATTGGGCATTGTTGGAGTGGGCCTGTATTAGAGTTGTCAGGCTCTGGCTCAACAGGCTTCAGCGATAAGAGGTGCAGACAAGAACTTAAGCTTGGAAAGTTAGAAGTAGAAGGATGGTAATTAAGGCAATAGAATGCTCCTCCTGTGAGATATATGATTGCAGTGTACTCTACCTAATGGTCTCCTTGCTGACTATATCTGCAGGAAGTGTACCCACTGGAGCTTGACCTGGATGTACTCAAACCTCATAAATGAGACTTTTACTGAGGTGATCACACCCAGAATGCAGGGTTCGGATAGTAGGTGGGTAACTACCAGGAGAATTAAGGGGAGTGGGTAGGTATTGTAGGGTTCCCTGTGACTACTCCCCTCAGTAGCAAGCATACCCCTTTGGATACTGCTGGAAAGAATGACCTATCAGGGCACAGCAACTGCAGCCAGACCATTGGCACTATAGCCAGCTCTGAGGTTCAGCAAGGAAGTGTGAAGTGAGGCAGAGTGACAGTAATAGGAGACTCAATTTTTAGAAGGATGGACAGGAGATCAGTGGCGGGAAAGAGGCACCAGGATTGTGTGTTGCATCCCAGGGTCCAGGATGTCTCAGAACAGCTGCAGAAGATTCTCATAAGGGAGGGTGGGCAACCAGAGGATGTAGTGCATATGACATAGGTAGAAAGTGAGAAGAAGTCCTGCACAGTGTCTATAGAGAGTTAAGAAAGAGGCTGAAGAGAAGGACCTCCAAGGAAATAATCTCTGGATTACTACCAGTAGCATGTGCTAGTCAGGGCAGGAATAGGTTGATTTGGCAGATGACTGAGTCACTAAGAACCTGGTGTAGGGGATCATCCTGGGTCATTGGAATCTTTTCTAAAATCGATAGGTTGCACCTGAACCCGAGGGGGATCAATATTATTGTGGACAGCTTTGCTGAAGCTGTGGGTCTGGGTTTAAACTAATTTGACAGACAGTTGGGAACTGAACGCCAGGACTGAGGATGGGGCAGTTGGAACACAAATCAATACAGTGTGTAGTGAGACTGTGAGGAAGGACAAGATAGATAATAGAGCAAAATTGCAGTCAGAGGGATGAATTGAAGTACTTCATGGGGATAAATGAAAAATGGTGAAGAATACAGTATTGAATATGTTATATTTGAATGCATGCAGTATACAAAATAAGGTAGATAATCTTGTAGCGCAGTTAGAGATTGGTATGTATGACATTGTGGGCGTCACTGAGTCATGGTTGAAAGAAGATCATAAGACCATAAGGTAATGGTGCAGAAGTAGGACATTCAGCCCATTGAGTCAGGGCTGATCCAATTCTTCCAGTCACCCCTCCACTCGCCTGCTTTCTCACCATACCCATTGATGCCCTGGCTAATCAAGAAACTATCTATCTCAGTCTTAAATGCACCCAATGACTTGGTCTCCACAGCCGCTCATGGTGACAAATTCCACAGGTTTACCACTCTCTAGCTAAAGTAATTTCTCCACATTGTTATTCTAAATGGACGTCCTTCAATCCTGAAGTTGTGCCCTCTTGTCCTAGACTCTCCTACCATGGGAAATAACTTTGCCCTTTCTAATCTGTTCGGTCCTTTTAACATTCAGAATGTTTTAATGAGACCTCCCTTATTCTCCTGTACTTTGACTCTATGTATTGCAATGTACTACTACCGCAAAACAACAAATTTTCCAACATACGCTAGAGAAATTAAACTTGATTCTGATTCTAATTCTCAAATCATCGCTGTTTTTATTCTCTAAAGTCACAATTGTATAGACACGATCTGTTTACCCTCTCATTATATGAGAAATGGGTTTCTCAGAAATCAATGTGAATAATTTTTACTGCTTTCCCTCTGTCACCAGTATATCCTACCTTAGGCATTCAGAACCAAAATGTACAGTTGTATTCCAGATACACTTTCACTGGGGCCTGTATAATTGGAGCAAGACATCTCAACACTTGTACTCAAATCCCTTGCAAAAATGTGAACAAAGTTATTAAGAAGACAACGGGAGCATTGAGCTTATAAATGAAGATGTGATGTAAAAGCAGGGATCAAGGCAGAATGTTATAAATATCTGATTATGCCTCAGCTAGAGATTTGTGTCCATTTCTGAACATCACACCGGGAAAGCTGTAGAAATTATTTAAAGAAAATTCACGTGCATGTTACTAGGGATGAGGAACCCTACAAGAAAGCAGCATCCATCATCAAGGACCCCCACCATCCAGGCCATGCACTTGTCTTGCTGCTGCCAATGGGAAGGAGGTATCAGAGCTTTAGCTCCCATAACACCAGGTTCAGGAACAGCTGTTACCCTTCAACTATCAGGCCCCTGAGCCAGTATGGAAAATTTCATTCAATACTGAACTGATTCCACAACCTTTGGGCTTGCTTGCAAGGACACTACAACTCCTGTTCCCCGTATTATTTATTCATTTACTTGTTTATCTTTCACTTTTCATCTTCTTTTGCACAATTTTGTCAATCCTTGCTTGCAGTTTTTTATTGATTCTGTTGTATTTCTTTGTTTTGCTGTGAAAGGTTGCAAGAAAATAAACTTTGGTGTAACATATGGTGACATATATGTGCTTTTATAATAAATTTACTTTGAACTTTTTGACAGAGGTCCTTTGCATCCATTCCAGATATATAGCAGCTCGTAATGGCAGCTACTCTGTACAGACCACTATAAACTCAGACATTCACGGACACAGCTCAGCACATTACAGACACAGGAATTCCCTCCACGAACTCTGTCTATACAATGCTATGCAAAAGTCTTAGTCTCAGATATACAGTTAAGCTGTCTAAGATTTTTGCACAGTCCTGTATTTGTCATTGCGGAGCAGAGAGGGAGTTTGTAAACCTGGTGAGAGCAAAGGACGCTAGGAATGGTGAGGGAAGAGTGCCATAAGAGGTGGGACAGGTAGCAGAGAAGGAGTGCCACAGGTGTGGATTGATGGGGGTGCAGTGGCAATGTCACTTGATTCTAAACAATTAGATTATTGATCATTACAGCAAGTCCCTCTGGTGTTTCCCTCGCCCTTCCCTATTTCCCAACAATAATTCCCCTCTCCCTGCCCCCATCATACTCTCAGTCCACAATAAAGACCCATATCAGAATCGGGTTTGTCATCATATATGTCATGAATTTTTTTTTGCAGCTGTGCAGTGCATAAAATTACCACAGTACTGTGCTAAACTCTGAGGCACCCTAGCTGTACATATGTGCCAAAGACTTCTGCATGGTTCTTCTCGTGGCCTCATAAAGCAGTTGGCATGATCAATGACTCCACTCAACCCAAGCATTCTCTCTTCTCTCCCATTCCATTGGGGAAAAGATGCAGAAGCCTAAAAGCAAGTGCCACCAGGCTCAAGGACACCTTCTACCCCACTGTTGTGAGGCTACTGAATAGATCCCCCTCTCCTGATTTTATCCTATTATTATTAACAGTATTGTGCAGAATGCACAACATGTTGAATGTTGAAGTGGATGGGCTACTGCAGCAGAAGTTCACAAGTATATACTCTATTGACATTAAGGACCTAATTGGACCTTAAGATAAAGCTTCCCTGAGATATTGGACTTTCTAGTCAACTGACTCTGAAGACTAGCAGCATTCATTTAATGTTTTGATGTTCTTTTCAGCTGCTGTGTAGGCTTCGTTTTCCTTTTGAGCAATTGAGTTAATGGCTCTGTTTGGCCTAGCGTTTATTGTTTATTTTCCCTTTAAAAATGTTCATATTAAAGTCTGTGAGCTATCGACCTGTTTCAGTGTCTCTCACTCCGCACTTGGGCCATATCTGAATGTCGGTAACAGGGACTCCAGCTCTAGACTTTTCCCTTGGGGTTTAATCCTGAAGCCTTCCCCTGGATGGGTATAGTTGCATGATAGTGGCGGTTTGAAGTAAGAGTCTTCCATCTCCTAGATGAGCTGCCAACCGTGGCGGATGAGCCCCATCTGCCCGAAGCAAAAGACACATGGCATTGGGAGCATTCAATAGGTAGTGAGAGCTTGTCCCCATTACCATCCCTGGCTATAACACCTGAAGGAAACAAGGCAGTGGTAGAGTGCAGAGATATAAATTTATTATAAAATATATTAATAACTGAAGATTCAGAACTAAGGAGAAGATGAAGGGACGATTCCTTTCCTCAAACCATTGTTAGAAAAGGGAATTGACAATAAGTTTAAAGGGTAACTGGCCTACTGATTAAGGAAGAGTGAATGGAACATAGAACATAGAACAATACAGCCAAGGTAAAGGCCTTTTGGCGCACAATGTCAATGCCGAGCACAATGCCAAATTAAAGTAAAACTGTCTGCATGCATATAGTTTTTAACCCATCCCCCCATCCCCTCCATATTCATTGTCTATAGAACCATAGAGCACTACAGCACAGTACAGGCCCTTAGGGCTGATAGTCTCTAATTCAGGCAACATCCTAATGAACATCTTCTGTAACCCCTCCAAAGGTTTGACATCTTTTCTCTAATAGGGTGACCAGAAGTGTGCACAGATGCACAGTACTGCATGGCAATGTTAAGTGTGTGCTGGATCAATCACAAATCCTTCTTCAAAGATCCAGCTAGTGAAGTAAAGGACAGAATGACTTCCTTCTGTGCTGGCAATCTGTGACAGATTCAAGAAGTAATGTGCTGACTTAACTAATTTCACAATGAGGGTGTCAAAGGGAAGCATTTAGCGCTGAAGCTAAGTTCACCCAGTGTGACAGTCGAGCTTGTAAAGCTCCCAGTAACATTAGTCAACTGTGAACTGACAGCTCTTATGAGGGCTTCCCGATTCCCTATCAGGTTGTGGCTGTTTGCTTTTACCTCAGGGCAGTGTGGTCAGAGTCTCCTTCAGGAGGAGCTTTCAATTATCCCTAATATTACCGAGAAAAGACAGCACTGCCCATCAGTGAAATATTAGCAACCATGCCTCAGATTGAAATCGCACAAAGGATTTTCTTCAAGGTGACCATCACCTGACTTTTGGGAGCAGTCCTCTTGTTGAAGCCTGCAGTGGCATCATGTTTAATCACAGGGTCATCCCGCAGAGGAAGTGGTCCTTCAGCCCTATCAGTCCAGGCTGACCAAAATGCCAATCTGAGCTGGTCCCATTTGCCTGTGTTTGACACATATCCTTCTAAACCTTTCCAATCTACCTACCTGAGGATGCAAAATAGCCAATGAAATATCTTAATTATGATCACTTGCGTAATTCAGGCAAAGCCATAGCCAATGGGAACAGCAAATTGCTCATGAACAGATCATCTGACTTTACTACTGTTGCTTAAGGTTTACGTGCTGACTTCAACCAACTCTACCTCCTTAAATAGCAGGCGGGTTCATTGCTTCATGTTCCAGCTTAGCTGAAAGGCAAAAGCCTCTACATGTGGTAAGTACTGCATCATCACACTAGATTTTGTGCTACAGTTACTTCAGGTGGGATCGAACCTACAACCTTCAGTCAGAGAGTTATAAAGAGTCACTGAGTGATATAACATGGAGTTAGGCCTTTTGGCCCTACTCGACCATACTGACCATGGTGCTCACCAAGCTGGTCCTGTTTCCCTCTATTTCAGAATCAGAAAAATCAGAATCAGGTTTAAAATCACTGGCCTACGTTGTGAGATTTGTTGAGTTTGTGGCAGCAAATCAGTGCAAACACAATAATAGAGAAAAAATAACTGCATTCCAATGAGCAAATAGATAAATTAAATTAGCAGTGCAAAAAATAGAAATTAAAATATAGAGAGGTAGAGTTCACGAGTTCAATGTCCATTCAGAAATTGGATGGCAGAGGGGAAGAAGCTGTACCTGAATCATTGAGTTTGGTGTCTTCATATTTCTGTACCTCCTTCGTGAAGGTAGCAATGAGAACAAGGCATGACCTCAGCGATAGAAATCCTTAAGATGTCCTGGATACAGAGGCTAGTGCTCTTGATGGAGCTTATTTAGATCCTCTGCAGTCGACACCACCCCACTCCCACCATACCAGACAGTGACACAGCCAGATAGAATGCTCTCCATGGTAAACTGTGGACATTTTTGAGTGTTTTTGGAGACATAATCTTTTCAAACTCCTAATGCAATATAGCTGCTACTGAGCCTTCTTTGCAGCTGCATTGATAATTGGGTCCAGGTTAGATCCTCAGAGATATTGACACTCAGAAATTTGGAATTATTCTCTCTTTCCACTCGGATCACTCGTAGAGGACTGGAATGTGTTCCCTCATCTCATATTTGGTTCATATCCCTCTAAAGTCCTTTTATCCATGGACTTTACACAATAAAATATTATTGTTTTCTTATATTTAAGCTACATGCACGCATTGTAAATATCTGTTTTGCACAGACTGGTGCAGCACTCTCGTAGTCTTGTGCAATGACAATAAACTTATACTTTATTCTATTCTTTTCAACCATTTTTTCTAGCAGCTTGTTCCCTATTTGTACCACACTCAACGAGAAGTTCCCCTTCAGATTCCTTTTAAATCTTTCCCCTCTCACCTTAAATATATACTCTCTAGCTTGTATCTCTCTTCCCTGGGAATCAGACTTTGTGCCCTTGATCTAGGTTATCATGATATTATATACTCTCTATAATTTCTCCCTTGAAACTCCTACATTTGAAGGAGTAAAGTCCTAGCCTGAGTATGCATTCCTTTTAGCTCTGGCCCTTAAAACTGGGTGTATAGACAATTCTTCTTCTTCTTCGGCTGTCCATCGATTACGATACAAGGTTGTATACAAGGTTGTATGGAAGACCGGTAGTTGCCCATGCTGCAAGTCTCCTCTCTCCACACCACTGATGTTGTCCAAGGGAAGGGCAAGGACCAATACAGCTTGGCACCGGTGCCATTGCACAGCAATGTGTGGTTAAGTGCCTTGCTCAAGGACACAACATGTTGCCTCAACTGAGGTTCAAAATAGCGACCTTCAGATCACTAGACCAGTGCCTTAGCCACTTGGCCACATGCCAACAATTCAATAAGACATGGCAAATAGAATTGCAGATCTTTGTAGACATCAGATATTTTTTCAGTCGTTGAACATCTTCACTCCATCGACAAAAGTGGAATATCATAGTGACCGAACATTTTAACTTTGATTTCCATTCTCATTCTGACATGTTAATTCATGTCCTCCTCTCCTACGATGTACAGTCTGAATTCTTTTGACATGTTTGTGGTCCAATATCACTCATCGTTTGTTCTGGTAAGCTGTTTCTGGTGAAAATAGTCCTCAGAGCCGAGACAGACTTTTCTGATGTGAACACGAGGAAATCTGCAGATGCTGGAAATTCAAACAACAACACACACAAAATGCTGGTGGAACACAGCATTTTGTGTTTTTTCTGATGTTGTTGACTTCATTGATCTAACCTCTGGCCACTTTGAATGAACATCCACAGTGATCAGAAACACGGAGTCCATGAATGACCCAGTGAAGTCAATATATATTCTTTGCCATGGTGATGACAGTCACTCCCAATAGTGCCTGTGTAGGTGCATTTTGAACTTTTTGGTATCTTGAACATCTTTTGGTCAAGTCTTCAATCTGTTTATCTATTCCTGCCAAAGATGCCAAAATGTCTTCTAGTCATGGCCAGAGATACTGCACAGTACACAGCACCAGGCTGTTGCTCACTTTGAGATCCCCACATAGGTGAATGGCTTTGGCCTTCCTTTTTTGATCTCTGCGACAATGGGCATGACCCAATTGCTCCACTTAATCTTGGAGAGAATTTCAGGCCTCCAGGCTCTGAAGTTATAGCATCCACTTTAGGATGTAATGCATAAAGAACTGTGCACACTTTATGGAATCTTGGTGTTGCTACTTCATCCAGTACTATTCTGGCCTTCATGGCTTTGAGTTCATCAATACCCTTCTCAAACACTTTCTCATCAGCATTAAGCAGCTGTGCCAGTTGTCTGTTGATGTCACATTGAGAACTTTGATAGTGTGGCCAGTTTAGTTGGATTTTTCTCAACCATTCATATCAGAGAAGTGCTGGCCCTCCACTTTTCAATACGTAAAGCTTGAACTGCTGTGTTTGGCTTCAATACATCATATTCACTTTCAGTTTGCCTTTGGGAGACAATTCTTCAACTGTGTAGGTCTTCTCACTGTGGTCTTCCCTGATAGTGGCTTAGAAAACAGTCTGTTGTAGTCATCCTCTCAAATTATGTATAAAGCTGACCCTGCATCCAGCTCCATTTTTAGTTTTACGTCAGATTCATGTATTGTGATACATATGATTTTGTGATCTGCTCTGCAATTCAAGGCTTGACAGCTCACCTTTGTCAGACTCTGTGTTGTCTGATTCTGTTTCACATTCGATCACTTCATATATTTGTTTAGTTTTGTGTTTAAACCTGAGTGTTGTTCTCTTTGGTTGTGTTTTATATCTAACTTGTACAATTTCTCCATGTGACTTTTTCAAAGACACTTTCTTCAAACCTTTTTCTTTGAACCATCAATCATTTGCATCATGGGAGGATTTGCTGCATCAGGTACATATTTGGCTTTTTGTACAAATCAGGAATAATTTGTTCATTTCACATTTTAACCTCATTTTCTTTAGTTCTGCTGCCTCCTTTGCTGCAGCTTCTAATGATATTGCAATGGTCAATGCCCATTCTAAGGTTAGATATCTTTCAGATAGTAGCCCCTTAATGTATCAGAAAGTCCGTCTCTTAAGTAACACTACTGGGAAAGTTTGTTCTGTTCTTCAATGTATTTAGAATTGCTTTAATCCTTTGCCTGGTTTCTTTTGTAAAACCTAAATCTCTCAGCTACTACCAGTGGTTTAGGGCTCAAGTGATTTTGTGAAATTGTAATAATTTTGTCGACCCTCTTACTTGCTGGCTTTTCAGGGGTTACTAAGTTGCATAGGAGGCTGTATGTTCAAGCACCCATTAAACTAAGAAGTGTGGAAGCTTTTGCTTATCCCCATCATTCATCTTACAATACAGTTCAACCTTTTTGGTATACGACTCCCAGCAATCATTAACACAATCAAATTCATCAGCTTTCCCAGCAAAAGCATCACCATCTTATTTTCACTTTAAGTTTGCTAGTTGTGTGTCTTTCACTGCATACTATGCTGTGTACTCCAATGTCCATGAAAGCTTTCTCCATACTGTTTAATTCTTTCCTCTCACTGTCTCATCCCATAATTTTCCCCTTATTGGTGCAGTTGGTGATATTCTCTGACATTCAGTTTCAGATCCATCACCAATCTGTTGTGTCCGTGTATGTAAATATCAATTAAGTTAAAGCATGCACATGGGAGATAGCTTTAACAGGTGTTTTCACATTGCAGTGCGAGAGAAAGCAATGCATATGCATAGACAACAAGTCAATGCACATGCACAGTCAACAGATCATACATAGTGCTAAGGGGAGTCATTACTCTAAAAGGAATACATACACACATTACAGTCACAAAACAACAAATTTCACTATATATGTCACTGATAATAAACATGTTTCTGGTTCTAATTCTGGTATAAAGATCTTACTGGTAAGGTAGATAGTTATTAATGCAAAAGATTCTGCAGATGCAGGAAATCCAGAAAAACACACACAATATTCTGGAGGAGTTCAACAGGTCAGGCAGCATCTATGGAGTTAAATAAACTGTTGGCTTTTCAAGCCAAAATCTTAAATTTAGTCTTGAGGAAAGATCATGGTCTGAAATGTCGATTATTTATTTATCTTCATAGATGCTGCCCAAATTGAAAAAGTCCTCCAACTTCTTTTGGTGGAGAATATTCTCCACTTCAGAGAGAAATAAAGCAACACCCATTATTTCACAAGTGAAATCATGTCAAAATTGTACTCAAACACCACCTTTGACGCAATCTGTTGAGCCTCTCCTTCAGCGGATCAATATTCCAATCCTATGTGTCCATTTTTGCTTTCTCAATAAAGTACTTCCAGTTAGCCTGTATAAGTTATTAATGAGACCTTATTTCCTTAGGAGCATGACATTGCTGAACTCCTTTGGGAGACTGGTTACCACCCTCACTTGCGTGTCTCAGTTCTTTCTGCAAACATCAGTTATTAATGACGCAAACAATTTTCTATTATGTATGCAGATAACATGAAAGCCTCAAAATCTTATCTGCAAACAGAAATTCTACTTATTGTCCTCAGTGTGAGGTTTCCTTTCTTGTACTGTAGATAATGGATCACCAATGTAAGCTTTTAAAATTGTTGGCCCATCATCCCAGCTCATGCTCCCTTCTCCCTTACCCCTCATTCATTTAGGATGGGTGTTAGCTGAGCTTGAGGAGACTTGGTCAATAAAAACACTCTTAAATTTCAATAGATGTACTGTGGAGAGCATTCAAACTGGTTGCATCACCTTTTGGTACGGAGGGGCCAGTGCACAGGATCGGAAAAAACTGCAGAATGTTGTAAACTCAACCTTCTCCATCGTGAGTACTAGCTTTCCCAGCATCCAGGACACCTTCAAAAGGTAATGTCTCAAAAAGGCAGCATTGAACATAAAGGACCCTCACCATCTGGGACATGCCCTCTTCTCATTGCTACCATTGAGGACAAGGTACAGGAGCCTCAATATTTCATGAATAGCTTCTTCCACTTTGTCATCAGATAACTGAATGGACAACCCACAAACTCTATTTTTTCCTGTCTTTTTGCACTACTTAATTTAATTTTTTATATTCACATTGTAATTTACAGTTTTTATTATTATGCATTGCAATGTACTGCTGCCAGAAAACAACACATTTTATGACATAGGACAGTGATATTAAACTTGATTTAAGTTTTTTGTTTGATATTTTGAGCTGGTGTTCAGTGACAGAAATCTCCTCTCTGTGTAAACAGTTTCTGGGTTCAATCCACCACTTTGTAAACTTGCACACAAAAGAAATACTGACAGACTGGTCTATTGTCAAAGTGGCTTGTGATTGGCAATAATATCCAGACTCAAAAGAAGAATCAGATGTATTATCATTGAAATGCCAGCAAAATTGTTATTATGGCATCAGTACTGTGAATATCAGGAAAAAATTCAAAAAGTATAAATGTGATGGCAAAGGGTAAGAAGAAAGTTGCTAAAATGGTGAGTCTTCAGGCTCCTCTACTATGTTTCCTTTCTCTCATCTCAGGTAAGGCACTCGTGCCAAAATGTTTCTGTAAAATAGTTAAGGTATCACTTTTTAATGCATCTTAAAGAACAGCATCATTGAAGCTCACAGTCTGATTGCTGCTGCTTTGCTCTTTCTGGGAATTCCTACTGTAACGCTCTGGTTAAGATTTTTACTGCTATGCTGTAAGTATTTCATTTTAGCAGTTCTATAAGACCTGTCTGTTCTGCTTCTAGCTTGTTTGGGTTTTTGCTGAAATAAGAGACTGGTTGCTCAACTTAGGTATGTGGTATCAGCCAGTCAGGTTGGTGGAATTGGGCGAACGTTCTAGCGAACGCAGTGCGAAGAGGTTTCACGAGGGGCACTGGTGTGGGTCAGAATATTCTTTGGTGGGAACTGGGAGCAGACAGGAGGGAAGATGGCTGAGGATGCCGTCCTTGTTGCACAAGGTGCTTGGTGCAGATGAATGGCTTCAAGGAGGAATGGCTAATACCCCTGTGGAAGAGCCCATATTTCAGATGGATCTCAAGTGGCATTCAGATGGTGGCATGTGCTTTTATGTGAACCGTGTGTCCAGCTCGTGAGTTACAGACAAATTCAAGATGAACTCCAATTTATGTGCACATTTGACTGCTTAATTATAATTAGCCCTTTCTGTTTTTTTTTCTTTTCTTTAATAACTCTTCTATTGATTTAACAAATATGAATATACTTCCTTTATAATTGTATGCAGTGTACAAGCTGTTGTTTCTTGCTAACGGGCAATTGCAGGGGGGCAGTAAATCACACAGCATTCACACGAACTGGGGCAAGACATCCCAACCTGAAGGGCAAACACGAGGAAATCAGCAGCTGTTGGAAATTCAAGCAACACACACAAAATGCTGGTGGAACGCAACAGGCCAGGCAGCATCTATAGGAAGAAGTACAGTCGACGTTTCGGGCCGAAACCCTTCATCAGGACTAACTGAATGAAGAGATAGTAAGAGATTTGAAAGTGGGAGAGGGAGGAGGAGATCCGAAATGATAGGAGAAGACAGGAGGTGAAGCTGGAACGTTGATTCTCAAAAGGGATACGCAGCTGGAGAAGGGAAAGGATCATGGGATGGGAGACCTAGGGAGAACGAAAGGGGGAGGGGAGCATCAGAGGGAGATAGAGAGCAGGCAAAGAGTGATGGGTTTGGTGGGACCAAAGTCGTACATGCCCTGGATGTACGGAGCCTGAAAAAGGTGTGTTTCTCACTGCAGAGTCCAGTGGCTGTTAGAGATGCACTGTAAAAGAAGTTCACTACATTACAACAGTGACCATTCTTCATGTACCCTGCTTTCTGTAAGGAATTGTGAACCTCCGAATACCATCAGACTTGTCAATTCTTGATTGTGTGTTGCATTGCTTAGGGTTATGGGCTGATTTCATTTCAAATATAACCTGCAGAAGGGCTCCAATATTTCAGTAAGTAATTGCTCTAGTAATAATTAAGAGAATGGATAAGTTCTCATTTAGATAATAAAGTTGCACACAAGAGATGATCTTGCAACAGTCAAATGTCAAACTGCATTTATAGTGAATGAGATAATTGGGTTACATCAATGTAATAACTCTGAGCAGCCTTTGAATTTTATGCCAAAAAAAAGTGGCCATTTGACTCATCGTGCCCCTTTCAGTTCTTGGTCAGACTATTTCCCAAATGGTCCAACTGCTTTAGTTTCACACTTGAAGTATTTATTTCCTAGGGAGCACAAAATTCTCTACTTTTATGATCTAAGTTCAGAATCAGAATCTGGTTTATTTTCAATACAATTAAATATATAACAAATTACAACAAATTTTTAAAAATTAAGTAAGTAGAGCAAAAGTCATGAGGTAATGTTCATGGGTTCATTGTCCGTTCTGAACTCTGATGGCAAAGGGGAAAAAGCCGTTTCTAAAACATTGTGTGTGTGTCTTCAGGCTCCTGTAGCTCCTCACCGTTGGTGCTAATGAGAAGAGGGTGGTGGGGGTCCTTAATGATGGATGCCAACTTTTTAAGGCACTGCATTTTCAAGATGTCTTTGATGATGGGGAGGTTAGTGCTCGAAATGGAACCAGCTAAGTCTACAGCCATCTGCAGCTCTTTTGGGTCCTTTGCAGTAGTCTCTCCACACCAGAGTGTAATGTAACTAGTTAGAATGCTCTGTCTCCAAGGTACATCTGTAGAAAATTATGATAGTATTTGTTGACAAACCAAATCTCTGCAAATTCCTAATCAAATATAACCAACAGCATGCCTGCTTCATAATTGTATCAATATGTTGGGCCCAGGATTGAGCTTCAGAGATGTTGTCACCCAGGAACTTAAAACTTCTGATCCCTCAATGAGCACTGCTGTGTGTTTATTTGAGGTTTGTGAGTTCAAGCTCAAAATGTTTTAAAGACATAATGCTTTAAAAAATAATTAAATATAAGTATATCAGGGTATTTGCATGCATAAATTCCCACAGTCAACAAGGAAATAATTGATAATTTGTTCATCAATGTTCATCAAACACATGAGGAAGTCTACTAGATCTCCTATTAGTCATCTTTTGGAAAGATATCATCTCCAAAAATCTGCAACAGGAAATTTATTGATAGCCTAAATTATTTGTTCTGATTTATGAAGTGACATCAGATCTATGCTCTTCTTTGTTCAGAGAAAGGCTTAGAGGAAGGGGTGTCTGTGGCACAAACACCAAGATGGCAAGGTGATTCCAAGCACCAATTCTTTAGGCCAACATCTTTTCCAACTGTTGAGGTGGAAGTAATCCCATTGCACAATTACAGGAAGAACAAGTGTTCATTTTGTATTCTGGACAATGACCATTCAAGAGACATCAGCAGTTCAAATGGCCATTCACTTTGGTGTTACTTGTCATAACTGGCACAAGGACAAGGGTTAATGTAAGGGGACTATTTGATAGTTCTGGGCCTGTATTCACTAGAGTTTAGAATAATGAGGGGAAATCTCATGGAAACCAACTGAACATTCAAAAGGCAATATAGAGTGGACATAGAGAAGATGATTCCAATAGGAGGAGAGCCTAGGACCATTGTCACAGCCTCAGGATATAAAGATTTCTCTTCAGAAAAGAGAAGAGGAAGGATTTCCATAGCCAGAGGAAGGTTCATCTATGGAATTTATTGCCATAGATAGGTGAGGAGGATAACTTTCACTGGCAGTGAATTCCAGATGTCAATCACTCACTATCAAGGACAAGTCATTGGGTATATTTAAAGACAAGTTTGAAAGATTCTTGATTAGTAAGGGCATCAAAAGTTCCAGAGAGAAGCCAAGAGAATGGGATTCAGAGGAAAAATAAATCAGCCGGGATTGAATGGCAGAGCAGACTTGATAGGCCAAATATCTAATTCTGCTCCAATGTCCTTTGGTCTTATAACTGTAGTTTAAAAGCAAACCTGCTTAGCATTGATAGGCACCAGTATGTAGATAATTAAATCAATGCATCTTTACCTTAAACAGACCAATATATATATATATATATATATACACAAACAAACCATTGCCTTCTACTTAAAATGCAGTAACACGGTGGTTTGGATAGCTGTAATAATCCATA
This sequence comes from Hypanus sabinus, assembly GCF_030144855.1. Lineage (NCBI taxonomy): Eukaryota > Metazoa > Chordata > Chondrichthyes > Myliobatiformes > Dasyatidae > Hypanus > Hypanus sabinus. The sequence goes on along the minus strand of NC_082722.1, from coordinate 73,408,805 downwards.
TTTTCAATACTGTATGTAAAAAAGTCCTAAGTGTTTGAACAGAGAAATCAATGCTAATTTTCCAAAAATTAGGAAGGCTATTCTATAAAAGACCAGAAGGAATAGAAGCGGAATTAGGTCATATGGATCATCAAGTCTGCTCCTCCATTTCATCGTAACTGATACAATTTTCCTATCAGCCCCAGTCTCCTGCCTTCTCCCCATATCCCTTCAAGCCCCTGACCTGACCAATTGAGAATCTATCAATCTCTGCCTTAAATATACTTGGCCTCCACAGCTGCCTGTGGCATTGAATTCCACAGATTCACCACTCTCTGGCTACAGAAATTCCTCCTCATCTCTGTTATGAAAGGACTTGCCTCTATTCTGAAGCCGTATCCTCAGGTCCTAGACTCCCACACTGTAGGAAACATCCTCTTCACATCCAATCTTTCAAGACCTTACACCATTTGAAAGGTTTCAATTAGGTTACTTCTCATTCTTCTAAACTGCAGTCCATACAGGCACAGTGTCATCAAACACTCTTCTTATGACAAGCCATTTAATCCTGGAATCATTTTCCTGAACCCCTTTTGAACTCCTTCCAATTTCAGCACATCCTTTCTATGATAAGGGGCTAAACCTGCTGACAATGCTCCAAGTGAGGCTTCACAAGTGTTTAATAAAGTTTCAATATTACATACCTGATTTTATATTCAATCTCTCTTGATACGAAAGCTAACATTGCATTTGCTGTCCTCATCATGATTCAACTTGCAAATTAACCATTGGCAAGGCTGCATAAGGATCCCTCAGCCCCTTTGCTCCTCAGAATTTTTTTTAGTTTTTGCTCTGTGGTGAACTACATATACCTGTCTGGACACTCTCCCCCTGCTGACTGCTCCTGTGGCTCCTCCCACTGACCCCGGTATAAAGGCGATTGGGGCTTGAGCCCTGCCTCTCAGTCTCCAGGATGTAGCATGGTGGTCAATTGCTGCTTGTTCTTTCTTCCAGTCAATAAAAGCTGATATCTCGCCTCACGTCTCAGAGAGTTATTGATGGTGCATCACGCTCCATTTAGAAAATAGTCCTTTCATTTCTTCTACCAAAGTGCATGAGCATATAGTTCTCAACACTGTCTTCCCTCTGCCATTTCTTTGCCCTTTTTCCTAATCAGTCAACTCCTAACTACTCCCTCAAAACGACATGCCCCTACAGATATCTTCATATTGTCTGCAAACCTTTCAACAAAGCCATCAATTCCATCATCCAAATCATTGACATATAACTTAAAAAGAATTGGACACAACACAAACCCCTGTGGAAAACCACTAGTCATCAGCAGCCTGCCAGAAAAGACTCCCTTTATTCCCACACTTTGTCTCCTGCCAGTCACCCACTGCTTTATCAATGCTAGTGTCTTTCCTGCAATATCACGTGCTCGTAGCTTGTTAAGCAACCTCATGTGGCACCTTGTCAAAGGCCTTGTGAAAATCCAAGTACACAACATCATGCGATTCTCCTTTGAATATCCTACTTGTTATTTGTTCTAAGAATTCCAACAGATTTGTCAGGCAAGATTTTCCCTTGAGAAATCCATGCTGGCTTTTGAAAGATTATTACTAATGCCTCCACAATCTCTTCAGACATCTCTTCAGAACTTTGGGGTGTACACCATCTGGTCCAGGTGACTTATCTACCTTCACATCTCTCAGTTTCTCCTGCCACCCGGAAATCCCACTATATTGCTCGTGTCTTCCACAGTGAAGATTGTGCAAAATACTTATTCCATTTGTCCACCATTTCACTGTCCCCCATTACTACCTCTCTAGCATCGTTTTCCAGCACCTCTCTCAGATACACTTTATGTATCTGAAGAAACTTTTGGTATCCACTTTAATATTATTGGCTAGCTTACCGTTGTATTCCATTTTTATCTTAATGACTTTTTAGTTGCTTTCTGTTAGTATTTGAAAGTTTCCCAATACTCTAACTTTCCATAATTTTTGCTTATTGTGTGCCCTCTCATTGAGCTTTCTGTTGATTTGACTTCTTTTGATAACCATGGTTGTGCCATCTTTCCTTCAGAATACTTTTTTCTCTTGGGATGTATGTGCCTTCCAGATTGCTTCCAGCAACTCCAGCCATTAATGCTCTGCTTCATCCCTAGCAGTGTTCTTTTCCATTCAGTTCTGGCCAACTCCTCTCTCAAGCCTCTGTAATTCTCTTTACTCCACTGTAATACTGATACATCTGAATTTGGCATCTCTTTCTCAAATTTCAGGGTGAATTCAATTATGATTGTTTTGCCCTGAGGTCTCTTTTACCGTAAGCTCTCTAATCAATTCTGGTTCTTTGTACAACACCCAATCCAGAATAGCTGATCATCTCCTGTAATCTATCACCAACTTAATTTTCCAAATCTACCTGCATATTGAAGTCCCCCATGACTACTGTAATATTACCCTTTTAGAATTCATTTTCTGTCTCCTGTTGTAATTTATAGGCCACATCCTCATGACTGTTTGGAGTTCTGTACACCATTAGGGTCTTTTTATCCTTGCAATATCTTAGCTCTATCAACAAAGATTCAACACCTTCTGACACTATGTCACCTCTTCCTAATGATTTGATTTGATTTTTTAGCAACAGAGCAACTTTACCCCATCGGCCTGTCCATTCGCTACAATGTGAATTCTTGTATAGTAAACTCCCAGGTATAATTTTCTTTCACTCATGATTCAGTGACACCTACAATATCATACCTGACAACCTGCAAATGTGCTGCAAGTTCATCTACCTTATGCCGTATATTGTGTGCATTAAAATGCAGCACCTTCAGTCCTGTATTCACCCTTTACAATTTTGTCTGCCTTTTACATTGCAACTCATCCTCCTGACTGCAATCTTGCCCTACTGTATCAACAGCCTCTTCTCACAACACATTGCCTCTGTTTGTAAACCAGCTACCTCACCTTTAGCACTAATATCCACCTTTCCTGCGATACTTCTTGCATTGCACTTCAGGACATTGGTCACACCATGCTCAACCTTTTGATTCCTGACTTTGTCTGAGGTCTGACCGACATCAGCCACCTCAATTTCCCCTCTAACTGTTTGGGCAATCGGGTTCTCATCCTCCTTGCTAATCTAGTTTAAATCCAACTGAGCTGCGTTAACAACCCTTCCCACTAAAATATTAGACCCCTCCAGTTCAGGTACAGACTGTCCCTTCTGTACAGTTCCCACCTTCCCTGGAATACAGCACAATAATCCAAAAATGTTATGCCCTCCCTCCTACACCAACTTCTTAGCCATGTATTAAACTGTATAGTCTTCCTAGTTCTAGCCTCACTAACATGGATGGCAATCCTGAGATTACAACCTTGAAAGTCATGCCCTTTAACTTAGCACCTAACTCCATAAGCGGAACTCATAACTCATCCTAACTATGCCATTGGTACTTACATGGACCATGACTTCTGATTGTTCACTTTCTCAGTTAAGAATGCTGAGGATTCAATATGAGAAATCCTGGACTCTAGCACTTGAGAGACAACATAACATCTGGGAATTTTGTTCTCACCCACAGAATCTTCTCTTCGTTCCCCTAACTAATGAATCCCCAAAAATTATGGCACCCAAAATTATTCAGAGTCCTGGATCCAGTCCTGGATCCACAATTCCATTATCAAAAATCCACTCCATTAATACCATGCTATCTACTTGCTGTTATCATGAGGCAGGAGATACACATGCCTGAAGCCCACACCAGACTACACTTGGAGTATTGTCAACAGTTTTAGGCCCCTTATCTCAAAAAAGATGTGTTGACATTGGAGAGAGTCCAGAGGAGGTTCACGAGGATGATTCTGGGAATGAAGAGGTTAACATATGAGGAGCATTTGGCAACCTTGGGCCTGCAATCATTGCAATTTAGAACGATGCAGGGGGCTCTCCTTAAAACCTCCCAAATGTTGAAAGGACTAGATAAGGTGGATATGGAGAGAGAAACTTTCGGGGGTATCCAGGGCACTGCATCAAAACTGAGGGACAACCCCTTAGAACAGAGGTAAGGAGGTATCTTGTTTAGCCATAGTGTGGTAAATCTGTGGAATATTCTAACATAGACTATGGTTGAGGCCAAGTCTGTGGGTATACTTAAAGTGCAAGTTGATAGATTTCCAATTAGTTGGGGCAGCAAGGGATATAGTGAGAGGGCAGGTGTATGGAGTTGGGATCCAGGATAAGCCATGATGAAATAGTGGAGTGGATTCAATGGGCTGAATGGCCTAATTCTGCTTGTATGCCTTATGTTCTTATGGTCTTATAATTGAAGCCCTCCAATTTAGGCAATATTCTGGTGCACTCTCTCCAGTACTTCCCTACTGTATTATGGTAACCAAAATTACATGCAATAACCAGTTCTTTGTCAAATTGCAGCATGGCATCTCAACTTTTATATTCTATACAGGACTTATGAAGGTTGTATGCATTGAGACACTTTCACCACCCTACCTACCTGTGTCACTACTTTCAAGGAACTATGGATTTGAACCCAAAGGTTACTCTGTTCATCAACACTCCTTAGTTCTCTACCACTTACTGTCAATATTCTACCCCTTTTTGACCACCCAAAATGCATTGCCCCACAATCGTTGAGACTGATCTCCATCTGTCAATACTCCACCCAGCTTTCCATTCTCTTTGTCCGTACGGCTTGATATTTGATTACACTCATGAGAAGTATTAAATTACATTCTAACTAGCAATTACATCTAGTACTTGGCTGCCATAGTAGCATACTGGTTACAGTGACACTATTACATCTAGGCCACCGAATCTCCTGTGCTCGAGCCCCAGCTTCTCCTTTCAGCAGCCAGAGCAATCCATCCTCACTACGGGACCAGTCATGTTGTCTTTGAACTTCTGTTTGCAACGATTCTGGAACACACCATCTTGGCTCATCCCTCAAACTCGCCTTGCTAATTGCTTGCCGTTTTACTGTTTGTGGCAATAATTTAAAACAAATTACCTCAAAAAAGGTGTTTTAGTGATGCCTTTCGGTGGATTTCTTATCTTTTTAACTATTAGAGAGCTGTTATGTGCATTTGGTAGCATCATCTTAACCAGAAGGTTAATTGGTCATTGTAAATTATCCTGTGATTAGGCTCAGGTTAAATCGGTGGATTACTGGGCAGCACAGCTCAGTAAGCAGGAAAGGTTTATTCGACACATTATCTCTAAATAAAAAATTAAATTAAATTAAATAAATAAAATTAAAGATTATTCAAAAATGGCTGTTCTCATATTTTATATTTTATCCATATTTTCTTATAACATAGAAGTCTTTTCAGCCAATGCTTAGACTAAGCCAACTCCCCCACTAATTTGGTTGTAACCTATTCTCTCTTGCATGCCAATCAAGCTCCCCCCAAGTTCTTCAGGCTCTTTTACCTCCTGCCTGACGTAGCATTGTGAAGAGGGCATGGCTTGGATGGTGGGGGCCAATGATGATGGATGTCCCCTTCCTGAGATGAAGTTGTCATTGATAGTGGGGAGAGATGTAGCCATCATTCTTGCAAGGAAGACATGTAAACTCTACACAGAGAGTACTGAAGATTAGGGTTAAACCTCAGTTACCAGAGCTGTCGAGCAGCAACACTATCTGTTGTATCATTGGAGAATGAAATGATGGGCGTTTTCTGTATGTTGTTTTCCCGAGATATCGACTAAGAAAGTGATGGTGTAACTGTCCAACATTTCCTGTTCTTACTTGAGAATTTTGTCACTCTTGAGTCATGGATAGAAAATACAAAGATGAAAATTAAGTTTCATTTTTGGATCTCACACCACTGCCCCCTGTTGCGGTGATACGGTAAGTAGAGCTGCTAACTTACAGACCAAGAACCCTATTCCAAAGGTTCAGAGTTCAATCCTGAACTCTGGAGACAAAGGAGATCACAGATACTGGAATCTAGAGTAACACACAAAAATGATGCTGGAGGAGGAAAATAGACAGTCGACATTTTAGTTTGAAACCCTTCACATGGACTGAAAGACTGAGGGGAGATAGCCAGTATTAAAAGATGGAGGGAAGGCTTGGAACGAAAGCTGATGGGTGATAGGTGCATTGTCATTCTGGTTGAATGAACACAAATTTCTTGTACTTCTGGCATCTGCTGTCTTGTCCCCTTTCTCTTTTCCCTCTTTTCTCTCTCCTCCTGATTCAGCTATTTCCCATCACCATATCTCCTCTCCAACCTCTTCATCTGCCTATCACCTACACACTCCTCCGATAGGTTCCCCTCCACTCCTCCCTGCTTTTATCCCATACTTGATCTTCCTCTCTGTCATATTCCATCTTCTTCAGCCTTCTGTGATGAGCACTTAGCACTTCCCAGTTTCTAACACCATTCCCACTCTCCCTCCTCCCTCTATCACCCCCTCACCTCAATCCATCTCTCACCTTCCAGCTCTAGCTCTATGCCTTTTCCCCATCTTTTTATACAGGCTATATCCCCTTTATCATTTCATCCAGGTATAGGTTCTTGTTATGTATTGTAACTTCAAAACATTAAACTAATTCAAAAGAAGACATGGAAGGTCTACAGGATTATGAAAGGCATAGATAGGGTGGATAGTCAGTACCTGTTTCCCAGGGCACCAATAGCAAACACCAGAGGGCATATGTACCAAATTAAGGAAGTGAAGTTTAGGGGAGACATCAGGGGTAAGTTTTTTACACAGAGGGTTGTGAGTGCCTGGAATGACTTGCCAGGGATGGTGGTGGAGGCTAAATCATTAGGGGTATTTAAAAGCCTCTTGGGCAGGCACATGGATTAAAGAAAAATAGAGGGTTATGGGGTAGTGTGGGGTTAGTACATTTTTTTATGAATTATATGGGTCAGCACAACATGGAGGGCTGAAGGGCCTGTACTGTGCTGTAGTGTTCTATGGTTCTATGGTCTGAAATGTGAGTCTAACTGCATGTGTAGGTGAGGCACGTACATATCACATGGGAGTGCGTTGACATATGCAATCCATGTATTTATACATATAAACTGTAATGATTTAAGCAGGAATGCTTAACTCAAAATTCAAATTTCCAAGTATATTTATTAACAAAGTATGTATACATTATATAACCTTAAGATCTGTCTCCTTACAGGACAAAGCAAGAAACCCAAAAGAACCCATTAAAAAAAACAAGAAACACTTATCACACAGAGAGAGAGAGAAAGAGAAACAGCATTCAGATCATAAGTTAGTCCATGGACACAAAGCCCTGAACAGGTGGAGCAGGCTCATAGCCTCAGACTTAGTTCATCTTAATCAACCATTATATTTATTACACAAATAATACTGAAATATTAAATATGTAACAGTTCTCAACATGAAACATCAGCTGCTCATTTCTGTATTCCTCTTGTGTTTTGTGTGTTGCTGACTCCTCAGGCATTTTCTGTTGTCTCTGTGACCACATGGGCTTCCTTTAGCTACTCCAGCCAGAGAAGTAAGGTTGACATGTTAATCATTCCCTGTATATTGTCCGTTGCATGCAGATGGAAACTGTGAAGTTGACAGAAATATTGTGAACTGAAGATTTCAATGGACTGAAGGGTCTGGACTATATACATATATATTTTATGTGGATGTATTTTACTGATATTCTGCAAGTGTTGTTGTCTTGTGTGTGCGGGGTCTGGGCCTTGGGCCACAGTGCTGTCTGGGTGGGGCATTAGAGCTGATGTGCTCCACCGGCGGCAGTATTGTGAAGCATCCACACCAGAGTTGGTGCTAATTCCACTGTTCCCGCACCACACCCACCTCCGGCGATTGCTTGCTAGGGGATAAGCTCTGTCATGGTTGACTGCACATTACATAGAAATATAGAAAATAGGTACAGGAGTAGGCCATTCGGCCCTTTGAGTCTGCACTGCCATTCAGTATGATCATGGCTGATCATCCAACTCAGAACCCTGTACCTGCTTTCTCTCCATACCCCCAATCCCTTTAGCCACAAGGGCCATATCTAACTTCCTCTTAAATATAGCCAATGAACCGGCCTCAACTGTTTCCCGTGGCAAAGAATTCTACAGATTCACCACTCTCTGTGTGAAGAAGTTTTTCCTCATCTCAGTCCTAAAAGGCTTCGCCTTTATCCTTAAAATGTGACCCCTCATTCTGGACTTCCCCAACATCGGAAACAATCCTCCTGCATCTAGCCTGTCCAATCCCTTTAGAATTTTATACGCTTTAATAAGATCCCCCCTCAATCTTCTAAATTCCAGTGAGTATAAGCTTAGTTGATCCAGTCTTTCTTCATATGAAAGTCCTGCCATCCCAGGAATCAATCTAGTGAACCTTCTCTGTACTCCCTCTATGGCAAGAATGTATTTCCTCAGATTAGGGGACTAAAACTGCACACAATATTCTAGGTGTGGTCTCATCAAGGCCTTGTACAACTGCAGTAGAACCTCCCTGCTCCTGTACTCAAATCCTTTTGCTATGAATGCCAACATACCATTTGCCTTTTTCACCGCCTGCTGTACCTGCATGCCCACCTTCAATGACTGGTGTACAATGACACCCAGGTCTCGTTGCACCTCCCCTTTTCTTAATCGGTAACCATTCAGATAATAATCTGTTTTCCTGTTCTTGCAACCAAAGTGGATAACCTCACATTTATCCACACTAAATTGCATCTGCCATGAATTTGCCCACTCACCTAACCTATCCAAGTCACCCTGCATCCGTTTAGCATCCTCCTCACAGCTAACACCGCTGCCTAGCTTTGTGTCATCCGCAAACTTGGAGATGCTGCATTTAATTCCCTCATCTAAATCATTAGTATATATTGTAAACAACTGGGGTCCCAGCACTGAGCCTTGCGGTACCCCACTAGTCACTGCCTGCCATTCTGAAAAGGTCCCGTTTACTCCCACTCTTTGCTTCCTGTCTGCCAACCAATTCTCTATCCACGTCAATACCATACCCCCAATACCGTGTGCTTTAAGTTTGCACACTAATCTCCTGTGTAGGACCTTGTCAAAAGCCTTTTGAAAATCTAAATATACCACATCCACTGGCTCTCCCCATCCACTCTACTAGTTACATCTTCAAACAATTCTATAAGATTCGTCAGACATGATTTTCCTTTCACAAATCCATGCTGACTTTGTCCGATGATTTCACCTCTTCTCAAATGTGCTGTTATCACATCTTTGATAACCGACTCTAGCATTTTCCCCACCACCGATGTCAGACTAACCAGTCTATAATTCCCCGGTTTCTCTCTCCCTCATTTTTTAAAAAGTGGGGTTACATTAGCCACCCTCCAATCCTCAGGAACTAATCCAGAATCTAAGGAGTTTTGAAAAATTATCACTAATGTATCCACTATTTCTTGGGCTACTTCCTTAAGCACTCTGGGATGCAGACCATCTGGCCCTGGGGATTTATCTGCCTTTAATCCCTTCAATTTACCTAACACCACTTCCTTACTAACATGTACTTCCCTCAGTTCCTCCGTCTCACTAGACCCTAGGTCCTTTACTATTTCTGGAAGATTATTTATGTTCTCCTTAGTGAAGACAGAACCAAAGTAGCTAGTCAATTGGTCTGCCATGTCTTTGTTCCCTATGATCAATTCACCTGTTTCTGACTGTAAAGGACCTACATTTGTCTTGAGCAATATTTTTCTTTTCACATATCTATAAAAGCTTTTAATGTCAGTTTTTATGTTCCCTGCCAGCTTTCTCTCATAATCTTTTTTCCCTTTCCTAATTAAGCCGTTTGTCCTCCTCTGCTGGTCTCTGAATTTCTCCCAGTCCTCAGGTGTGCCGCTTTTTTTTTGCTAATTTATATGTTTTTTCTTTGGACTTGATACTATCCCTAATTTCCCTTGTCAGCCACGGGTGCACTACCTTCCCTGGTTTATTCTTTTGCCAAACTGGGATGAACATTGCTGGTGAGTTTTGGACTCTTTTATTATGCGACTGTGATACCATTTGTGCTTCCCATCTTGTGTGTGTTTTGTGCTGTGTGTGACTGTTGGTATTGTGTTTTCCACCTTGACCTCGGAGTAACGCTGTTTCATTTGGCTGTATTCATGAATATTTACGTAATATTGAAAGACAGTTAAACTTGAATTGTTTTGAGTTGAATAATATGAATAAGGTTGGCAAATAAGAGTGCTGTTACAACCTCAGCTCTCAGGAAGTAACACAAAGGAGTCAGGCCAAAACAAGAGTTACAAACAAGAGATTTTTGTTAAATTTATGTTAAGATAATGGGACAAATGGGTGATGTGTGATATGGTAGTGCTGGCTGCAAAATGGAAGAAAGAGAAAGTGCCTTTAGGACTGTCATCCAAATTGCTTCGAGAAATTCAAGCTATTGCTGTATGCTGTCATCCCTGTCAGTGTTCTTTTTGAAACAATTTTCGCCATCTCCTCTCTCATACTTCTGTAATTTCCTTTTATTCCACAGTAATACTGATACATCTGACTTTAGCTTCTCCTTCTCAAATTTCAGTGTGAATTTTATCATATTATGATCACTGTCCCCTGTGGGTTCTTTTGCCTTAAGTTCTCTAATCAATTATGGTTCATTGGACAACACCCATCCAGAATTTCTGATCCCCTAGTGGGCTCAACCATGAGCTGCTCTAAAAATCCATCTCAGTATTCTAGAAATTACTCCTCTTGGAATGCCGTACCAATCTGATTTTCCCAATCTACCTGCATACTGAACTCTCCCATAATTAACGTAACAGTGCCCTTTTGGCATGCATTTTCTATCTTCCATTTTAATTTGTAGACCACATCCTTGCTACAGCTTGGGGTTCTGTATCTTCCTACCATCAGGGTCTTTGTACCCTTGCAGTTCCTTAGTTCTATCCACAACAATTCAACACCTTCTGACCCTATGTCACCTCCTTCTAATGATTTAATTTCATCGTTTACCATCAGAGCCATGCCAGCCCCTTTGTCTTCCTCCCCATCCTTTCGATACAGTGAGTATCCTTCGACATTAAGCTCCCTGCTATAATCTTCTTTCAGCCATGATTCAGTGATGCTCACAACATCATACTTGCCAATCTGTAACTGTGGTACAAGTTCATCAACCTTATTCCGTATGCTGCACACATTCAAACATAACATCTTTAATCCTGTATTCACCTTTGTATTGTTGACTTTTATGGTGAAACTCATCCTGTTGACTCCAATTTTTCCGTGTCTTCAGCCTCTCCTTTCTAGGAGTCTCACTACACATTGCTTTCACAAGACAGAATCTCTTGGTCAAACCCTGATAGATGCATATCACCTTTGGCCATAAAAGTGTCACAGAGAGCAATATCAGGGAAATTGTCAGAGCGCTGGCCTTTGCTTTGATCTTTCTTAGTAACACTAGCGAGTAGTAACACAAACAGGAAATGTGTCTGGTAAAGTCATTTGTAGATCATCGTCCCAGATGAGCCCCCACTATGTTACGACCTCAGTTCTCAGGAAGTAACACAAAGGAGTCAGGCCACAACAGGAATTACAAACAAGAGATACTTATTAAATTAATGTTAAGGTACTGAGAAAAAAGATTGATGTGTGGTATGGTAGTGCTGGCTGTAGAAAGGGAAACAGGGAGTGGGAGTGGGATTGGCCTTGTTTTTAAGCAGTTCCCACCAGGTACTGGCAGTGGAAGGGTAATTGCAGGTGTTAAAGTGAACTGAAATACAGATCAGGAAAAAGTACAGAACATAACAGTGCTTAATGGATAGTATCAAGTCTCTAGGCTGAAGGGCCAGTTTCAATGCTGTAGGATGCTGTGACTCACCAGAATACATTAATAGCAAAGATAACATTGTATATTTTACACAAGAAATTTCATTTTGAATCATTTATGCTTTTACTTTCATTGTAAATTAAAATTTAAAGAGATGCTGGGAGGTATAAAACACTTCTATGCTCTAAATCTCTTTATGAATCAATAGACCTATTAGCAAGTTCATAATAGCCAGTGTCATTTTATTTATGGATTTTGTTTTACCCAAAGGGGGTCAGTGGTCAGAAAATACAAATACTGCTGAAGTTTTGCCTGTCTTTGCACTAGCTAATTTATTTCAGAACCCATCGCTCCTACAATGGCCATTCAGAATCAAAATCAGAATCAACTTTATTTTCACCAGCATATGTAATGAAATGTGTTGTTTTGAGGCAGCAATTCAAGACTTAACAAAGCACTATAAGTTGCAATAGTAAAAAATAGTGCAGAAGGGAAATGCTGATGTCGTGCTCATGGGTTCGTCGTCTGTTCAGAAATCTGATAGCAGAGCGGAAAAGCTGTTCCAAAAATTTAGAGCGTGAGTCTTCAGGCTCCTATACCTCCTCCTTGATGGAAGAAATGAGAAGCAGGCATCTCTCAGGTTGCGATGATCCTGAATGATGGATGGATCTTCCTGAGGCACCAGCATTTGAAGATTCAAAATCTTGACAGTTCTGGCACACTGCTCGTACATTGCACTCTCTGCAAAGAAGAGCTCTTCTCCCACTGTGGACTTTATCCTATCTCACAGAAGCTCTCTGTGACTCCTCAATTGGATCAACCTACCAATGGCCAGTTCTTGCATCACCCCTTCCTTCCACTTCTTAATACCAGCTGTCTCTCCTTCCTCTTTCAGTTCAGGTGAAGGGTGTTGACGCGAAATATTGACTTGTAGCGGTGTGCTACACGCAGCGCTAAAGTAACGACACAGAGTCGGCAAACTGCAATTAAAGATGATTTTATTCGAACTTCACAGCCTTGCTTTAAAGCCTCCCTCATCCCGCCCTCCCCGGGCGCGGATGCTGTAAGGGCCACGTACTGACAAACCCCCGTAGGCTTTTTCCCTTTGTTGCGGACCTGACCTTTGTGCCTGCGCACTGGCTATTTGTGAGCCGGTTCGAGTGCACTGGGAAGTGGGTCGCCACATAACCCCGCCCCCAGAACTGGCCATACACCACCCAATGTCCACAGTCTGGGTCGGACTCTGTTTGGGAGGTCGGCCTCTGCGCCGCGGTGCAGGAAACTCGACCGGTTGCGCCAGGTCCACATGGGCCAGTTTGAGTCGGTCCACCGTGAAAACCTCCTCTCTCCCCCCAACGTCCAGCACGAACGTGGACCCATTGTTCCAGAGCACCATAAACAGCCCCTCATATGGCCGCTGCAGCGGTGGCCGATGCCCGCCCCTTCGTACAAACACAAACTTACAGTTCTGCAGGTCTTTGGGTATGCAGGTCGGGCTCTGCCCATGCAGCGAAGTGAGTATGGGGGCCAGGTTACCGAGCCTCTTGCATAGTCGGCCCAGGACTGCTGCGGGTTCTTCCTCTTGCCCCTGTGGGGCTGGTAGGAACTCCCCGGGGACGACCAGGGGCGCACCGTATACCAACTCGGCTGACAAGGCAGATCGTCTTTGGGTGCTGTGCGGATGACGAGTAGGACCCAGGGAAGCTCGTCCGCCCAGTTGGCTCCTCGCAGGCGGGCCATGAGAGCCGACTTCAGGTGACGGTGGAAACGCTCCACTAGCCCGTTCGACTGTGGGTGGTAGGCAGTTGTGTGGTGCAGCTGAGTCCCCAAAAGGCTGGCCCTAGCTGACCACAGGCTGGAGGTGAACTGGGCGCCTCTGTCGGAGGTAATTTGGGCCGGTACACCAAAGCGGGACACCCAGGTGGCGATCAGTGCCCGGGCGCAAGATTGGGAGGTGGTGTCGGTGAACGGGATCGCCTTTGGCCATCCGGTGAACCGGTCCACGATAGTCAGGAGGTGCCGTGCTCCTCGCGGCACTGGCAGGGGGCCCACGATATCCACATGAATGTGGTTGAAACGCTGGTGGGTGGGGTGGAACTGTTGCGGCAGAGCTTTGGTGTGTCGCTGCACCTTGGCCATCTGGCAGTGCAGGTACATTTTGGCCCATTCACTGACCTGCTTGCGGAGTCCGTGCCAAACAAACCTGCTGGAGACCATCCGGACGGTTGTCCTGATGGAGGGGTGTGACAAGTTATGAATGGAGTCGAAAACGCGTCGCCGCCAAGGTGCCAGGACGACGGGATGGGGCTGGCCGGTGGCGACGTCACAGAGTAGAGTCCTCTCACCTGGGCCTACGGGAGGTCCTGTAGCTGCAAACTGGAGACTGCAGTTCTGTAACACAGGATCTCCTCGTCTGCCTGCTGCACCTCTGCCAGCGCCTCAAAGTCTACCCCTGGGGAAAGGGCATGAATGTTAGGGCAAGTGAGCGCATCCGCCATGCCATTGTCCTTACCTGAGACGTGCCGGACATCCGTCATGTATTCAGAGATGTAGGACAGATGGCGCTGCTGGCGGGATGACCAGGGATCGGACACCTTCGTGAACGTAAAGGTAAGCGGCTTGTGGTCTGTAAACGCGGTGAAGGGCCTACCTTCTAGGAAGTACCTGAAATGCCGGATTGCCAGGTATAGTGCCAACAATTCCCAGTTGAAAGCACTGTATTTGAGCTCGGGTGGCCGCAGGTGTTTGCTGAAAAACAACAGGGGTTGCCAGCGACCCGCGATGAGCTGCTCCAGTACCCCACTGACTGCCGTGTTAGATGCATCCACTGTGAGGGCGGTAGGGACGTCCATTCTGGGGTGCACTGGCATCGCGGTGTTCGCCAAGGCTTCCTTCATTTGAATGAAAGTGGCGGCAGACTCCTCGTCCCAGGTAATGTCCTTGCCCGGACCCGACAGCAGGGCGAACAGGGGGTGCATGATCCGGGCAGCTGAAGGGAGGAAGCGGTGGTAGAAATTGACCATACCTACGAATTCCTGAAGGCCTTTGATCGTGGTGGGTCGGGGGAAATGGCGGACCGCATCTACCTTAGCGGGCAGAGGGGTTGTCCCGTCTTTAGTAATCCTGTGGCCCAGGAAGTCAATGGTGTTGAGCCCGAACTGGCATTTTGCCGGGTTGATTGTTAGACTGTATTCACTCAGTTGGGCATAGAGTTGACGGAGGTGGGACAGATGCTCCTGACGACTGCTGCTGGCTATGAGGATGTCGTCCAAATAGATGAATGCGGTCCAGGTCGTGTCCCACCACGTCCATTAACTGCTGGAACATCTGTGTGGCATTCTTCAGGCCGAACGGCATGCAGAGGAACCCGAAAAGGCCGAACGGGGTGATGAGAGCCATTTTGGGGACGTCGTCCGGATGCATCAGGATTTGATGGTATCCCCGGATGAGGTCTACCTTGGTGAAGATCCGTGCGCCGTGCAGGTTTGCTGCAAAGTCCTGAGTGTGCGGCACAGGGTAGCAGTCCAGTGTTGTAGCCTCATTCAGCCTGCGGTAGTCGCTGCACAGTCTCCAGCCCCCTGTCACTTTGGGCACCATGTGCAGGGGGGAGGCCCATGGGCTGTCGGACCGCCGTATGATCCCCAATTCCTCCATCCTCTTGAAATCCTCCTTCGCCAGTCGGAGCTTGTCCGGGGGAAGCCGCCGAGCACGGGCGTGGAAGGGTGGTCTCTGGGTCGGGATGTGGTGCTGTACGCCATGTCGGGGCATGGCTGCCATGAACTGCAGTGCCAGAACCGATGGGAAATCCGCCAGGACCCTGGTGAAGTCATTGTTGGACAGCGTGATGGAGTTGAGGTGAGGGGCTGGCAACTGGGCTGCACCCAGGGAGAACGTCTGAAAGTTCTCGGCGTGGACCAGTCTCTTCCTGGGCAGGTTGACCAGTAGGCTGTGAGCCCGCAAAAAATCCCCTCCCAGGAGCGGTTGGGCTATGATGGCCAGTGTGAAGTCCCACGTGAACTGGCTGGAGCCGAACTGTAGCTGCACCTGACGGGTGCCATAGGTCCTTACGGTGCTGCCGTTTACGGCCCTCAAGGGGGGACCCGGTGCCCTGTTGTGGGTGTCGTAACTCATCGGAGGTAAGACGCTGATCTCGGCACCAGTGTCGACCAAAAAACGGCGTCCCGACCGCTTGTCCCACACATACAGGAGGCTATCCCGATGGCCAGCTGCCGCAGCCATCAGTGGCGGCTGGCCCTGGCGTTTCCCGGGAACTTGCAGGGCGGGCGACAACGGCGGGCTTCTGCGCCCCACCGCTGGTGGTAGAAGCACCAGTGTTCATTGGGCCGGGGGTTGGCGGGCTCTGCGGCCGGGCCTGGACTGGTTTGCCGCTGGGAGCGTGGCCTGGTGATCTGTGCGATGGATGCCCCACTCACCTTCTTGGCGTTCCACAGCAAGTCCGTCCGGGCTGCCACCTTCTGGGGGTCGCTGAAATCCACGTCGGACAGCAGCAGGTGTATGTCCTCGGGCAGCTGCTCCAGGAATGCCTGCTCAAACATGAGGCAGGGTGTGTGTCGTGGGCCAGAGACAATATCTCATTTATTAAAGCCGATGGAGGTCTGTCTCCCAAGCCATCCAGGTGCAGTAAATGGGCAGCTAGCTCGCGCCGTGAGAGTCCGAAAGTCCTGAGGAGCAGGGCTTTGAATTCCGTGTACTTGCCGTCCGCTGGGGGAAGACTGTATGAACTCCTCAACCTGGGCCACTGTGTCCTGGTCGAGGGAGCTCACCACGTAGTAGTAACGTGTGTCCTCTGAGGTTATCTGCTGAACGGGGAATTGGGCTTCTGCTTGCTGGAACCATAGGTGAGGTCGCAGCGTCCAGAAGCTTGGCAGTTTCAACGAAACTGCATGAACAGAGGCGGCGTCGGTCATTTCTGGTCCAAAAATCGTTTGAACCGTCGGGGTCACCAATTGTAGCAGTATGCTACATGCAGTGCTAAAATAACGACACGGAGTCGGTAAACTGCAATTAAAGATGATGTTATTCGAACTTCACAGCCTTGCTTTAAAGCCTCCCTGATCCCGCCCTCCCCGGGCGCGGATGCTGTAAGGGACACGTACTCACAAACCCCCGCAGGCTTTTTCCCTTTGTTGCGAACCTGGCCTTTGTGGCGGCGCCCTGGCTATTTGTGAGCCGGTTCGAGTGCGCTAGGAAGTGGGTCGCCACAGACTGTCCTTTTTCCTTCAGAATCAGAATCAGAATCAGGTTCATTATGACCGGCATCTGATGTGAAATTTGTTAACATTAGCAGCAGCAGTACAAAGCAATATATAATCTAGCAGAGAAAGAGAAAGAAAAAAAAATCAATAAAGTAAAATATAATATAAATAAACAAGTAAATCAATTAAGTATATTGAATAGATTATTAAAAAATGTGGAAAAACAGAAATACTGTATATTAAAAATGTGAGGTAGTGTCCAAAGCTTTGGCCTGATTTTGCCTGATGTACTGAGTTCTTCAAGGAAAATGGTATGCTCCAGATTCCAGCGGCTACAGTCTCTTGTGTTTCCACACCAAATCTCCACACTTATCACCTCTCTGACAATACATTTGCATTGACCACGAGCTGGTAAAGTTTCAATGAAAAAAAGTCATTTCCTCCACAGCCATCAATGGGCTCACATTCACCCCTCTCTGTTACTATCTACACCTGCAATCATCTGTGATCTCTGATCCACCAAAGCGAAGCACCCTAAGTTCTTTCTTTAACAGACCAAGACAGGCATTAGCAGCTCAAAATAAGTTTTTGGCTGACCAATACTTCAATTCTGCTGACGCTGGTACTGACCAGTTTATGGTTGTCTGTACTTTAATAGAATCATAGAGTTGGATTGTGCAGAAGTAGTCCCTTCAGGTCAGCATGCCTATACTGACCATTATGCTTACTGGGTGGCAAGGTATCATAGCGGTTAGCTCAATCGCTTACGGCACTACTGATTACTGATCAAGCTTCAATTCCTGCCACTGTCTGTAAGAAATTTGTACTTTCTCCCCATTCTGCATGCATTACCTCCAGATGTTCTGGTTTCCTCCCATATGTCAATGATGTAAGGGTTAGGGTTAGTATGTTATGCTGGCACTGGAAGTGTGGCGATGTTTGTGCACTGTTCCCAGCAAAGTTTTTGGACTGTGTTGGTTGCTAATGTTGGATGCGTGCCGGTACTTGTGGACTGTCCCAGCAACATCCTTGGATTATGTTGGTCACTGATGCAAAATGATGCATTTCACTATACATTCAGTGACTAATTTATGAGCTACTTCCTGTACCTAACAGAGTGGATACTGAGTATGTTTCAATGTACATGAGGCAAATAAAACTAATCTTCTCTATCTTCTATCTATATATACCCATCCCACATGCCTGCATTAATTCCATATCCTTCTTACTCTGCTCATTCCAGTACCTATCAGATGCCTCTTCTATATCGTTACCTCAGCCGACTCCACCACCTCCTTTGGCAGCGCAATAAAAACACAGCATTGCATCTTGGCTCTTATATTCTAGTCCTCTTGAAATGAATGCCAACATTGCATTTAATTTCCTTAACACTGACTCAACCTTTATGTTAACCTTTGGAGAATCACACACAGAAGGCCTCCCAAGTGCTTTTGCACCTCTGATTTTTGATTTTTCTCTCCATTCAGAGAATAGTCTACATCTTTATTCCTTCTACCAAAATGCATGACCATACACTTCCCTACACTATATTCCATCATCCAGTTCTTTGCCCTTTTTCTCAATCTGTCCAAGTCCTCTGCAGACTCCCTGCTTCTCAAAAACTATCTGCCCTTTCACCTATCTTTGTATCATCTGCAGACCTGGGCAGAAAGCCATTAATTCCATCATCTAAATTATTGACGTATAACATGAACAGAAACGGTCCTATTAGAGACCCCGGTGGAACACCACTTGTCCCTGGCAGCCAACCAGAATAGTTCCTTCAGCATTTTCTATGTGTTGCTACAGTTTTCCAGCATCTGCAGAATCTCTTGTGTCAATGAATCCATCTCCTTTTGCATGAATTAGTTTCTGCCAGATTTTTCTTCAGAGCTCTTTATTTTTGATCCATATCATTTAGGTGAAGGTTACAGTGGGATTAGTCACTCATTCTGTGTCTGTAACCAGCATCTTAGTCAGCTTGTGGATCTTCCTTTAATTTCATTCCTTATTCATGAGCTGAAAAGGGAGGAAGAGTAGAAGAGGGGGAGGTGCAGGCTCGCCACCAGTGTGCGCTAATGCATTTGGAGCTAATAGTGTAACCTAGTCTCTGCCAAATGCACTCAATTTCAATGTGTCTGCAGCTGGCAAGCAACCGAGAGACAATTGATTGATTTGTGTGCGTTAGCCCTAATTGCATCTCCTGGCAAGAGGCGGCCAATGCAGTCACCCTGAAGCTCTCAGTAACAGTCTCATGCAGACAACTTGGCACCAAGGCAAAGCTCAAAATTCTGACCAGTGCAACCTTGCAGCAGTTAGGGCAGAAACCATTATTAGGATAGAAGTCCTCGGAGTGAACTATCAGAGTCCATTGTTTGGTTAAATGGAACACTGAAGTTTGACAAAACTTGGAGATTACAGAAATGGTGTAAGGGTGTTAAGAGGTCCTTTTCCCTTGTGTTTGTGGGCTGTGATTATTTCTGAAATGCTCAGCAGTTATCATCCCTGAATTCAAGAGGTTATTTTCAATCGCCGTCTTGAGACAGAGAAAGGAAGGATGACAGACATTCCCCCCCCCCCCCCCAGAGGATGTTAGGAACGGGATGGTGTTTCAGTGCAGTCTCATCATCCTGTGGTTACCATTCCTGGTGCTAGCTCTTTAATGTGAGATTTATTTAATTACTTGAAATTAAATTCCACAGCAGGATTCAAACCCCAGACATGATTGAATTAACTGCTGTGTTATCATCTCCTCACTAATTAGAGTTTTGTGCAATCCTAGCCCTGTACAAGCACTCAACTTACTCAGTGTTTTACTGGTGTCATCTTTGCATTCAGATGCTCTGTGCCCATGACCTTTACTCTCCCCGTCACTTCCTTCCTATTCTTCACTGGTATTTCATGCCGGACTTTAGTGTAATCCCCATCCTCCACACCCAATCTTCAGCAGTTATCCTCAGCCCAAAAGCAGGAATAATCCCCAAACACCCCCTCTCCTCAACTGCATGCCTTCAAAGGCTTACCCTTCCTATCATATCAATATTTTTAGTGTAATAGAGTTGTACAACACTGAAACAGGCCTCACTGCCCACTTGTCCACTCCAACCAAAATGCCAAACTGATTGAGTACAGATGAAGGGTCTTAGCCGGAAATGTTGTTGGTTTATTCCTCTCTATAGATGCAACCTGACCTGCTGAGTTCCTCCGGCATCTTGCATGTGTTACTCTAGTCCAATCTGCTTACACTTGGTCCATTCCCTATCATCCTTTCCTACCCAAGAACTTTTTGAAATATTTTTTTAAATATCATAATTGCTTCCCACCTCAATCAATTCCTCTAGCAGCTCATTCCATATATGTATGGAAATGTTGGTCCCTTCTATATCTTTCTCCTCACTTCAAACTGTAAGTTTTGAACTTCTCAACTCTGGGGAAGTGTTGCATCTCTGGTGAAGGAGCTTGTCATGTCCATTCTGGGAAAGCTCTCTCACCATTAATTCCCACTGGACACATTGCACTCACCTGTGGTTTCAAGTATCTGCTGGCATGAGGGTGCTTCCCCTCCCCCATCCCTTCATCTTTCCTCTGATTGATTTTCCACCTGCACCTTCCACCCTCCCCCACCTTCTTTATAGGGCCCCTGCCCCCTCCTTCTTCAGTCCTAATGAAGGGTCTCGGCCCGAAACGTTGACTGCTCCTTTCAATGGACGCTGCCCGACCTGCTGAGCTCCTCCAGCTTGTTGTACGTGTTGATTTGACCACAGCATCTGCAGTGTACTTTGTGTCTGTTGGCATGAAATGGTGGCTACCCCTAGTACACCACTTTGACAGGTGGGCTGAACCAAATGAGCGTAGCCAGTGAGATAGCGACATGCCCGTCATAGTATGTGGTAGACTGGGTGGATGAAATCTACAGTGAGATCCAATGACCGGGAGAGTGGTTCTGTACCATTTTGTGGAGTATGAAGGGCCTGACAAGGCACAGAACAAGTCATGGTCATCCACTGAACTCAAGGAAGACTCCAGTTTGTGCCAACTACTCATACTACTGGACCCAGACAGATGTAGAGAGAGTGGAACTGGCCCAGTATGAAAGCATCTCCACTTCAATAACTCTCCCCTGCCCATTCCTTCATGAAGTTCACATCATTTAAGAACTGCATAAATTTAACTGCCATTCTCAGATACAACAGACAACAAAACAATCACACAGGTGATGACACAATGTCTTTTCACCTCATCTATCCCCCTTGTGATCTGAAATATCTACACAAGACATAGTAGAAAATTAGGTCATTCAGCCTATCGAGTCTGTTCTGACATTCCATCATAGCTGATTTATTATCTCTCACAACACACAAGAACATAAGGAGACCATAAGGAAAAAAATTAGGACATTTGGCCCATCTAGTCTGCTATAAGATTACCCCTCATCCTCCAACACTCCAGGAAAAACAGTAGTCCCAGCCTACCCAGTCTCTCCTGAGAACTCACATGCTCCATTCGCAGTAACAGTCCTGTAAATTTGTTCTGGACTCTTTCCAGTTTTGATTTCTCTTCCTACCTGATGAGAAAATGCTGGGTCTGATATGCCATAGTGATGTTTTATTATTATTCCTGGACTTGGTGGATGAGTGATGCAAGAATAGTGGTCCAGTGGTTAAGTTATTTCATTTGTAATCTGAAAGGTCTGAAACAATGACCTTGAAATATGAATTCAAACCCCCTGATGGCAACTGCGGATCTTAAATTAAATTAATCCAGAATGAAAAGGTTGGTTTGACCATAGAGCTATTGGATTATCATATTTAAAACCCTGCTGATTTACTAATGTATTCTTACGAAGGAAATTTGCTGTCTTTACCCATTCTGGCCTAGATGAGCCTTCAGATCCACATCACCATTGTTGGCTAATCTGGGAAATGTCCTCCCTGCATCTAAAGTTGAAAGTTCAAAGTAAATTTATCATCAAAGTACATATATGTTACCATATACAATCCCGAGATTTATTGTCTTGCAGGCATTCATTGTAAGTACAAAGAAATAGGATAGAATCAATGAAACACACACAACAAATATAGACAAATATGCAATGTGCAAAAGACAACAAACAGTATAAATGCAAAAAAAGAGAAAAAAGTAATAGTAGTAAAAAATAAGCAACAAATATCAAGAATATGTGTTGCCGTCATAGAGTCATAGAAAATTACAGCATGAAACTGGCCCTTCAGCCCATACAGCCTGTACTGAACCTTTTAAACTGCCTTGTCACATGGAATTGCTCCTGGACCATATCCTTCCATACCCCTCTCACTCATGTACTGATCCAGATTTACTTTAAATGTTGATATTGAAATCATAGGAAACACTTGCACTAGAAGCTCATTCCACACTCTCACCAATCTCTGAGTGACGAAGTTTTCCCTGAAGCATTGCTCCTTTCACCCTTAAACCATGACCTCGGTTGTAGTCTCACCCAACTTCAGTCTTCAAAAGTGAGTCCATATGTTAGGTGGTGGAATCAGGTCAGTTTTGGGGTGAATGTAGTCAGCCTCTTGGTTCAAGAGCCTGATAGTTGAGGGATAATAACTTTTCCTGAACATGGTGGTGAGGGGCTTCAGTCTCTGTTCCTCCGTTGTAATGTGGCAGTGAGAAGTAAACATGCCCTTAGTGATGGGTGCTACTTTCCTGTGACAGCACTCTTTCTAAATGTGCTCAGTGGTGGGGAGTGTTTTACCTGTGACAGACTGGACTGGATCCATTATTTTCAGTGGGCTTTTCCATTCAAGGGCATTGGTGTTTCCATACTAGGCCATGATGCTACCAGGCAGCATACACTCCATCATGCATCTATAAACATTTGTCAGACCTCTCAAGAAAGCTAAAATTTTCTTATAGGTTTGAATTTAGGTTTCAAGTCTGCTTGGCCCACTGCTCTACTCATTTCATACTTAAGCTCACATGGCTAAGAACAGCTCCGATGCCTTATTTAAGTTTGCTGATGATATCACTGTTTTTGACCGAATTGACACATCGGAGACAGATTGAAAATTTGCTTGAATGGTGTAACAATAACCTCTCACTCAACATCAGCAAAACCAAACAGCTGACTACTGACAACAGGAAGAGGAAGCCAGAGATCCTTGAACCAATCGTCATTAGGAGTGCTGAGGGTTATTAGTTTTAATTTCCTTGACATTAACATATGCTGTTAAAAGCCGTTGATTAGAGAATCAAGATTTGAATAGCTCAGACTCAGCAGAAAGCAGCTGATAGGGCAATCGAGGTCAGGTGACCAAGCAGTTTGAAAAGCTCAAACAAATAAATAGAGGGTTACCTCGAGCGGAGCGGCCTGTGGAAAGCGGCCAGTGAAGGAGTGGAGACTTAAGGCTTTGACTCTAGAGTGTTCGACGAGAAGAGGGAGAGGGCGAGCTTGTTCCCAGTTGGTCTTTACAATGCCTCCTGAGACGGTGATGTGCCTCTTCTGTGAGATGTGGCAGTCTTGAGGGAGCTCCCCTCTCCTGCAGAGTCACACCTGCCAGAAGTGCTTGCGGCTGGGCGATCTGGAACACCTTGTGAGGAATCTGGAGAAGCAGCTGGATGACCTTCGACTCATAAGGGAGAATGAGGCAGTCATAGATGAGAGCTACAGGGAGGTAGTCACATCTAGGCTGCTGGAAGGAGGTCGTTGGGTGACAGTCCGAGGGGGGAAAACAAAGGAGAGTAGACAGGTAGTGCAGCGCACCCCTGTAGCCATTCCCCTGAATAATGTTTACCGTCCTGGATGATGTTGGTGAGGACAATTGACCAGGCGTGAGCCATGGTGGCAGGGCCTCTGGCACTGAGTCTGACCCTGTGGTGCAGAAGGATGGGACGGAGAAGAGGAGAGCTGTCGTCATTGGAGACTCTATAGTCAGGGGAGCAGACAGGAGATTTTGTGGACGTGAGAAGGAAACCCTCATGGTTTGTTGCCTCCTGGGTGCCAGGGTCCGGGATGTCTCTGACCGGGTGCATGACATCCTGATATGAGAGGGAAAGCAACCAGAAGTTGTGATACATGTTGGGACCAACGACATAGGCAGGGAGAGGGATGAGGTCCTGAAGTGTGAGTTTCAGAAACTAGGCAGAAGGCTGAAGAACAGCAACTCGAGTTTGGCGTTCTCAGGATTGCTGCCACTACTACGTGATAGTGATGATAAGAATTGGAGGAGATGGCAGTTGAATGCATGGCTGAGGAGTTGGTGCAGGGGGCAGGGTTTTAGATTTTTGGACCGCTGGGATCTCTTCTGGGGAAGGTGGGACCTGTACAGATTGGATGGGTTGCACCTGAACTTGAGGGGGAGCCATATCCTTGCAGGTTTGTTTGTTAGCATGGTTCGGGAGGGTTTAAACTAATTTGCAAGTGGGATGGGACCCAGAGTGATAGAGCGGTGAAAGAAGTGCATGGAGTAAAGCCAGATCCAATAAATAGAGAGGCTTTGAGGAAAGAGAAGCAAAATAAAGGGTGTAAAGGTAGTAAGGTAGAAGGGCTAAGGTGTGTGTACTTCAATGCAAGAAGCATCAGGGACAAAGGTGATGAACTGAGAGCTTGGATACATACATGGAATTATGATGTAGTGGCCATTACGGAGACTTGGCTGGCACCAGGGCAGGAATGGATTCTCAATATTCCTGGATTTCAGTGCTTTAAAAGGGATGGTGGGGGGGGAGGGAGGAGGGGTGGCATTACTGGTCAGGGATATTATTACAGCTGCAGAAATGGTGGTTAATGTAGCAGGATCCTCTTTTGAGTCAGTATGGGTGGAAGTCAGGAACAGGAAGGGAGCAGTTACTCTACTGGGGGTATTCTATAGGCCCCCTGGTAGCAGCAGAGATATGGAGGAGCAGATTGGGAGGCAGATTTTGGAAAGGTGCAAAAATAACAGGGTTGTTATCATGCGTGACTTTAAATTACCTAATATTGATTGGCACATGATTAGTTCCAAGTGTTTAGTTGGGGCAGAGTTTGTTAAGTGTGTCCAAGATGGATTCCTGTCACAGTATGTTGACAGACCGACTAGGGGGAATGCCATACTAGATTTAGTATTAGGTAACGAACCGGGTCAGGTCACAGATCTGTCAGTGGGTGAGCATCTGGGGGACAGTGATCACCGCTCCCTGACCTTTACCATTATCATAGAAAAGGATAGAATCAGAGAGGACAGGAAAATTTTTAATTAGGGAAGGGCAAATTATGAGGCTATAAGGCTAGAACTTGTGGGTGTGAATTGGGATGATGTTTTTGCAGGGAAATGTACTATGCACATGTGGTCGATGTTTAGGGATCTCTTGCAGGATGTTAGGGATAAATTTGTCCTGGTGAGGAAGATAAAGAATGGTAGGGTGAAGGAACCATGGGTGACAAGTGAAGTGGAAAATCTAGTCAGGTGGAAGAAGACAGCATACATGAGGTTTCGGAAGCAAGGATCAGATGGGTCTATTGAGGAATATAGGGTAGCAAGAAAGGAGCTTAAGAAGCGGCTGAGAAGAGCAAGAAGGGGGCATGAAAAGGCCTTGGTGAGTAGGGTAAAGGAAAACCCCAAGGCACTCTTCAATTATGTGAAGGACAAAAGGATGACAGGAGTGAAGGTAGGACCGATTCGAGATAAAAGGGGGAAGATCTGCCTGGAGGCTGTGGAAGTGAGCGAGGTCCTCAATGAATACATTTCTTTGGTATTCACCACTGAGAGGGAACTTGATGACAGTGAGGACAATATGAGTGAGGTTGATGTTCTGGAGTATGTTAATAATTAGGGAGAGGAGGTGTTGGAGTTGTTAAAATACATTAGGACAGATAAGTCCCTGGGGCCTGACAGAATATTCCCCAGGCTGCTCCATGAGGCAAGGGAAGAGATTGCTGAACCTCTGGCTAGGATCTTTATGTCCTCGTTGTCGATGGGAATGGTACCGGAGGATTGGAGGGAGGTGAATATTGTCCCCTTGTTCAAAAAAGGTAGTAGGGATAGCCCAGGTAATTATAGACCAGTGATCCTTACATCTGTGGTGGGAAAGCTGTTGGAAAAGATTCTTAGAGATAGGATCTATGGGCATTTAGAGAATCATGGTCTGATCAGGGACAGTCAGCTTGGCTTTGTGAAGGGCAGATTGTGCCTAACAAGCCTGATAGAGTTCTTTGAGGAGGTGACCAGGCATATAGATGAGGGCAGTGCAGTGGATGTGATCCACTGGATTTTAGTAAGGCATTGTTGGCGTGTGGCCTAGTGGGCAAGGCATCAGACTAGTAACCTGAAGGTCGCTGGTTCGAGCCTCAGCTGAGGCAGCGTGTTAACAACACATTGCTCTGCGCCGACACCGGTGCCAAACTGCATGGGTCCTAGTGCCCTTCCCTTGCACGACTTCGGTGGCGTGGAGAGGGGAAGGCCTGCAGCTTGGGCAACTGCCG
Source organism: Hypanus sabinus (assembly GCF_030144855.1). NCBI lineage: Eukaryota > Metazoa > Chordata > Chondrichthyes > Myliobatiformes > Dasyatidae > Hypanus > Hypanus sabinus. The sequence goes on along the minus strand of NC_082722.1, from coordinate 73,382,384 downwards.
GTCTCCCATACAACCCTGCCCAGGCCTGCGCCCTGGAAACTCCAGGCGCAGATCCATGGTCTCTCAAAACCAACGGATGCCATTTGACAAGGTTCCACATGGTAGGTAGGGTTTGAAGGTTGGCACAACATCGTGGGCCGAAGGGCCTGTAATGTGCTGTATTATTCTATGTTCTATGTTCTATATCAATGGATCTGCCCTCGGACCAGCACATAAGAGTTTTGTCAAAGAAGGCATAACATTTGACAAGGTTCCACATGGTAGGTAGGGTTTGAAGGTTGGCACAACATCGTGGGCCGAAGGGCCTGTAATGTGCTGTATTATTCTATGTTCTATGTTCTATATCAATGGATCTGCCCTCTGACCAGCACATAAGAGTTTTGTCAAAGAAGGCATAACAGTGCCTTGACTTTCTTAGAAGCTTCAATAGATTTGCCATGTCACCGAAACCTTTGACAAACTTCTATAGATGCACAGTAGAGCGTATCCTTACTGGTTGCTTCATGACTTAGTATGGAAACACCAATGACCAGGAAAGGAAAATGCTACAGATGCAGCCCAGTCCATCAGAGGGAAAGCCCTCATCACCATAGAAGACATTTTGCATGGAATGCTACCACAAGAAAGCAGCATTAATCATTCTGGAACATGTCTCCGCAGCCAGCTTATACCACACAGTGTCCAGATTCCGTGACCATCTGTCCCTTTCACCAATCCACATTCCAGCTCTTTACTTCATCCCTCCTGCTCCAGGCTTCATCTATCACCTGGTGGTTCTCTCTCCCCTCCCCCCACCTTTTAAATCTACTATTCACCTTCTTTCACCAGTCCTGCCGAAGGGTTTCAGCCCAAAACATCGTCTATACTTTTTTCTATAGATGCTGCTGGCCTGCTGAGTTCTTCCAGCATCTTGTGTGTGTGTGTGTTGCTCTGGATTTCCAGCCCCTGAATAATCTCTTGAGTTTTTTGCTGAATGTTGTCCTGTATTGTTGCATGCCACAGCTTGACCATCACACCACAGCAATTGCCTCATATACGTAAAGGGAAATGGTGAATAAAGTTGAACCTTGTTTCTTGATCAGTGGATGGCACAAAGATCTTAGAGGCTTTGAAGCCTGATTTTCATGTTCACAGAGCTTTGGATCTCGTGCTGTTACAAATCTGAATTGCACCTCTTCTTCATGTGGGGCTTGACACCTGAAGACCTGCAGCACATTATGGTACAAGTATCTTGTGTCATCAGGAAGATGATACAATGAATTAACACTTTGACCTTTACATATTCAAATCAGATGTTAATTATTCTGGTAAATTAATATTTGTAATTTTGAATATCTCTAACACTGCACATCCAAATCAAATTAAAGTATAATTATATTTTTTTTATTTTTCTCTACAAGTTGAAAAATTTGAAGTTATCGTCTTCAATAATGTTTCTCAAAATACATGTGTAAAACTCATGCGATTTGTTAGAGGTCTTTAGTGGGTGAGTAGTTTGAAGTTTTTAATTTGTTCTAACATTACCATTTTGTTTTAATAATGACTGAACTATTCCCATTGGAACAATTCCCAGAGCATCCGGTCCACTTTTTAAAAATGTGACACCTTCCACCTTGTGAATAAAAGGACAGAAGATAGTTTAATTACTGAGTGTCTTCTAATTATTACCAACATCTGTGTTGGAACCACAGAGAAAGTGCCTTGCTCTGCTACACAATCTCTCTGTGGAATCATTCCAGTGAGAGTAAAATAGTCCAAAAAAGACAAAGACTGTTAGCTCCACCATGAGCATGAGCCTCCCCAGAATCCAGGACATCTTCAAGGAGCAGTGCCTCAAAAAGACGGTATCCATCATTAAGGGATACCCATCAGGATGTGCCCTCTTCTCATTGCTACCATCAGGGAGGACGTACAGAAGCAAAGGCACACACTCAGTGATAAGGAGCAGCTTCTAACCTCTACTGTCAGATTTCTGAATGGACATTGAACCCGTAAACACTACCTCACTACTTTTTTTCTCTCTTTTTGCACTATGTATTTAATTTATCTATACAGTATATATATATTTCTTACTGTAATTTATAGATTTAAAAATTATTTTGTATTGCAATGTACAGCTGCTGCAGAACAGCAAAGTTCATTATATATGCTAATGATATTAAAGCTGATTCTGATTTTTTACATGGTAACAGCCCCATCGCTGGGATTCCTTTCCAATTATCATTCCATATTGACAATATTGGCTATTTTCTTCATCATTATGGAGTCTCTTTGCCTAATCACATCATGAAAGTACCACTTTTGGACTGATTGCAACAGTTTGTGAATCTGTCTCTCCATCACCTTGGCAAGGGCATTTGGAGAAAGACAAAATGCAATAACCATTCAAGAGACATCAACATCATATAAAGTAAAAATGAAGTCCTTTTATAATGGAATGAAACATAGGAAGAAGAGAAATGAGTCCCTCAAACATCTCCCATCATTTACTACAGTTATGGTAGTTCCGATTGCAACCTCAAATCAAATATTGACTTGACAGAGGAGTACAAGATGATAAGAGGCGTAGATCAAGTGGACAGCTACAGCCTTTATCCCAGAGCAGAAATATCTAATACTAGGGGGCAAAATTCTCTGGTGACTTCAGGAAAGTATAGGGGGGATGTCAAAGGTAATTAGCAATGATCTTTCAAATATCAATAGATTTTTGGTTCCAGAGGAATTGTAAATTGCAAATGTCACTCCACTCTTCAAGAAGGAAGAGAGGCAGAAGAAAATAAATTATAGGCCAGATATCCTGACCCCAGTGGTTGGGAAGATGAAGTCAATTGTTAAGGATGTGGGGTACTTGGAGACACATGATAAAAAAGGTCACAGACAGCATATTTGCCTTAAAGGAAAATTATGCCAGAAAAATCTGTTGGAATTCTTTGAAGAAATAAGAAGCAGGATGGACAATGGAGAATCAATGGATGTTGGGTACTTGGACTTTCAGAAGGCCTTCGATAAGGTGCCACACATGAAGCTGCCAAACAGGATTAGAGCCCAGGGTATTATAGGAAAGGTAATAGCATGAATAGAGCATTGACTGATTAGCGGGAGGCAAAGAGTGGAAATAAAGAGGGATATCCGTTTAGATAAGGGATGAGGAGGAATTTCTTTAGCCAGAGTGTGGTGAATCATTGTCACAGGTGGCTGTGGAGGCCAGGTTACTGAGTGAATTTATGGTGGAGGTTGATAACTTCTTGATTACTCAGGGCGTAAAAGGTAATGAGGTGAAGGCAGGAGAATTGGGTTGAGAGGGAAATGAATCAGCCATGGTGAAATGGCGAAGCAGACTTGACAGGCCAAATGGCCTAATACAGCTCCTATGTCTTATGGTCTTATGCAGTTTTAGTTTACATAGAGTTGTGTGTGCATGGAATGTGCTGCTAAAGCTGGTGATAGAAGGAATGCCTGCACTGTTTTGTGCACTTTATGCAGTCCTGTGTAGGTCTGTAGTCCAGTGTAGTTTTTTTCTCTGTGTTGTCTTTTATGTAGTTCAGTCTAGTTCTTGTACTGTGTCAAGTAACACCATGGTCCTGAAAAAATGTCTAATTTTTACTATGTACTGTACCAGCAGTTATGGTCGAAATGACAATAAAAGTAACTTGACTTGACTTGACTTGAGATACATTAGGGACATTTAAGCAACTCTTAGAAAGGCACAGAGGTGGCAGAAAAATGGCAGGATATATGGGAGGGAAAGTTTAGATTGATCTTCGAGTAGGTTAAAATATCTGCACATTGTCATGAACTGAAGGGCCTGTACTATGCTGTATGGTTCTGAGTTCCATGTTTTATGTTCAAACAACAATAAACGTCCGCTCCTTGACATCAAGAAGCCAGCTGGCTGAGCCTTAAAAAATATTCAGAGACTCTGCTTCCAATGTCCTTTGAGAAAGAGAATACCAGAGAATCAGAATCAGGTTTTATATCACTGGCATACTGTATGTCATGAAATCTGTTAACTTTGTGGCAGCAGTACAATGCAATATACTATAAATTTAGAAAAAAAAAAAACCTGAATTACAGTAAGTATATATGTATATTAAATAGTTAAATTAAAATAAGCAGTGCAAAAACAGAAACAAAAAGATAACGAGGTTTCTATGTCCATTTAGGCATCCAAAGGCAGAGGGGAAGAAGAAACTATTCCTGAATCATTGAGTGTGTGCCTTTAGGCTTTTGTACTAAACTCTTGATGGTAACAATGAGAAGAGGGCACCTGCAGAATTGTGGGGGTCCTTAATGATAGACACACTGCTCCTTGAAGGGATCTTGGATACTACAGAGGCTTGTACCCATGATGGAGACGACTAACTTTACCACTCTCTGCAGTTTACTTCAATCCTGTGAAGTAGAAACTCCCCAATGTCCCGCCCAAACCAGACAGTGATGCAGGCAGTTAGGATGCATTCCATTTTATATCTGTTGAGGTTTTTGAGTGTTTTAGGTGATCAACCATAACTCCTCAAATTCTTAATGAAATATGCCTACTGTGTTGCTTTCTTTATAGCTGCATTGATATACTGGAACCCTGTTAGATCTTCAGAGATATTGACAACCAGGAATTAGACACTGCTCACTCTCTCCACTTGGGATCCCTGTATGAGGATGGGTTTGTACTCTCTCATCTTACTCTTTCTGAAGTCCACAATCACCTAGTTAGTTTTACTGACATTGAGTGCAAGGTCGTTGCTGCAACACCACTCAATTAACCGGTATATCTCACTCTTGCATAACCTTTTGTCACCATCTGAAATTCTGCCCATAATTGTTATATCATCAGAAAATTTGCAGATGGCATTTCAGCTATATCTAGCACACAGTCATGGGTATAGAAAAAAGTGGAGCAGTGGGATAAGCACACATGTCTGAGGTGCACCAGTGTTGACCGTCAGCAAGGTGGAGGAGACATTATCAATCCTCACCGATTGAAGCAGTAGCAGAAGGAGATACAGCAGCCCAGATTCTGTAGCTTTTTGATCAGGACAGTAGGAATGATGTTGTTAAATGCTTAGCTGTAGTCAACGAAAAGCATCCTGACATAGATAATTATATTGTTCATGTGAACCAAGGCTGTACGGAGAGCCACTGAGATTGCATCTGCCGTAGACCTATTGGGGTGATACGCAAATTGCAGTGGGTACAGGTCCTTGCTGAGGCAGGAGTTGATTCTAGCCACAGCCAACCCCACAAAGCATTGCATCATTGTAGATGTGAGTGCTACTGGTTGATAGTCATTAGGGCAGATTGTGCCGCTCTTCTTGGGCACTTGTTGCCCTTTTGAGGTGGCGGGGGGGGGGGGGGAAGCTTCAAGCCATAGCAGTGAGAGATAGAAAATGTTTTTGTATACTCCTGAGAGTTGGATGGCACAAGTTTTCAGAGCCAATCCAAGTAGTTTATCAGCTTGTGAGAGTTCAGTCTCCTGAAGTACAGCCTGACATCAGCCTCCAAGACAGACATCACAGGGCTACCACATGCAGCAGGGATCCTCACAGGTTTCAAAGAGAGCATAAAAGACATTGAGCTCATCTGGTAGTGAATCATCACTGCCATTCATGGTGCTGGATTTTGCTTTGTGGGAAGTAATGGCCTGCAAATCCTTCTAGAGTTGCCATACCTCCAACCTTGCTCAGAATCGTTTCTTAGCTCATGAAATAACCCTCCACAAGTTTTACCTTGATTACAGACCTCAGAAGAGAAATGAAAAAATAACCACTTCATCTGTGTATTCCTTGGTTGACCTCTTATTTTTTTAAAGGGTGGTTATCTGATAAATATGTATCCTTTACTGAAGGAAATCATTTGAATGTTATGAGAAGAAAGTGGGAGAATGTGGTTGGAAAAATAGTCAGCGATAATTGAAGCTGTGGAGCCTACTAGATGGGCTGAATATCCTAATTCTGCTCCTATATCTTATTTTTTGTGAACAATTTTCTTTGTTTCAACATGGTTTGCATAAATTGGATGGCATTGCTCATGTTTACAACTTTGCAGAACTTTTAGTGCCAAAGAAATTTGAGACATCCTGAAAAAGGTGGGGGAAGAAGTAATGAGAATGCATCATTATTTTTGAAATTCCAAAGAGAATAATGCACTCTCAATACATCACAAGCACATCCTTCCTCACCGTTATAAATATCTACAGGAGTTGCTACCTCAAGAAGGTAGCAACATCATCATCAAAGTTCTCTACCATCTGGGCCACATAAACTTCTTTCAGTTAAAATTAGGCAGGAGGTACAGAAACCTGAAGTTCTACAACATCAGATTCAGGAACAACTATTTCCTTTCACCCATTTGGATCCTGAACCAATCAGCATGACTCTAATCACTACTCAAGTATATCAACACTATGACCACTTTCACTAGAATGGACTTTATGTATTTTGTTCTAATTGTGTTGCTTCTTGTATGATTTTGGTAGCTCATGTTTAATATATGATTTTCATGTTGATGTTGTGGCTCTGAAGCTCAGTGCTTGTGATGCTGCTACACGTAAGATTTTCATTGCACCTGTGTATACATGGATGTGCATATGACAATAATCTTGACTTTGAGACAGGCAAAGGCAGCAGGTAATGTCACAGCGTGCAAGTTCATCTCTCAGTCACACGCTATCTTGCTACAGAAAAATATTGTCCACCCCTTTTTTGATGCTGGATTCAAATCTTGGAACTTCTTAACCAGCAAGTCTTTTAGTATAGAGATAATACTGTCCCTGCCATTGATAAGCACACAGCATAACTGAATTTATGAAAGAACTCACTCTCTCTATGAGTTAATATGACAGTCAGGCAGAAGACAAAACCATAAGGAGGTGTATACAGAGTGAGGAGTCAAAGTCAAGTCAATTTATTATCAAATTATGTGCATGTTACCATATACTACCTTGAGGTTCATTTTTTTCAAATTTGAAAGTTCAAAGTAAATTTCATTATTGAAGTAAATATGTGTCACTATATACAAAATGAGATTCACATTCTTGTGGGAATTCTCAGCAAACCTTTAGAATAGTAACTACAACAGGATTAATGAAAGATCAACTAGAATGCAGAAGTCAAGAAACTGTGCAAATGCAAATATAAAACAATAGAATTAAGTAACAAGAACATGAGATGAGATGAAGATCCCTTAAAGTGAGATCATTGGTTGTGGGAACTTTTCAATGATAGGGAAAGTTAGTGCAGTTATCCCCTTGTATTCAAGAGCCTGATGGATGAAGGATTGTAACTGTTCTTGAGCCGGCGGTTCGTGTCCTGAGGCACTTGAACCTTTTCGCTGTTGGTAGCAATGACAAGAGAGCATGGCCAGGTATTCACGGGAAAATATAGAAGTACAATAGAATTTAGGAAAACAGTATAGATAAGGACTGACAAACAACCAACAAATAAAAGACAAATTGTGTAAATTTTAAAAAAGTGTAATTAGTACTGAGAACATGAGTTGTACAGTCTGTAGGTTGTGGAATCAGTTCAGAGTTACGGTAAGTGAAGTTATTGATGCTCATTCAGACCTGATGGCTGTAAGGTTACAATTGTTCCTGAATCATTTCATTCTACTTTACACTAGTATACCGACAAATGACAGCAAACATTCTTGAATCTTGAACCTGGTGTTGTGGGACCTAAGGCTCTGGTGCCTTCTGCCCACTGGTAGTAGTGTGAAGAGAGCATGGCCTAGATTGTGAACAACCACTGCCATTGTAATATTCCTCATTGAATATTACTTGGTAATTAGCAGCAGGAGCCTAAAGAAATCTGTAATTGGCTGTCATTTTTACACCAACTTTGAATAATGTTTCCCTGGCTTCCATGTATTGAAAACTAAAACATCTCAGACATTTTCCAAGATTCTCAAAGTCACACACTTGAAATGTTATCCCTCTCTCTCTCTCGCTAAAGATGTAGCCAGACTAGCTAAGTGTTTCTCTTCCGATCTAACAAAACCACGACTGTGTATAGCAGAGACTGCGGGGGCAGGAAGAGCAGCAGGGAGTAGCCTTTAAGCACATCCTGGTGTTGTGGTTCTCATCTCGTGATCCATATAGTGCAAGGCTGTGGCCAATATTATCTGAACAGCCAATGAACTTTTACCTAGCTCTCTCGTTTAAAATGTGTCTGGTTGTGAGTTGACAGTGTAGGAACAAGAGGCATGAGAAAATATTGATTTGTATTGTATTACTGTCAGGTAAAAGATACAATGCATTTATTAAATGGATACACTGGCAGAAAATGGGTGCAGGCTACATAACATTGAGAGTTACAGGAGCGAACCACAGTGATAAAAAGGTTTGAAGGTGCTCGTCTTGGGGCACAGAGGTTGGGGAGTGTAGACTTGAATCGATATCAGGCAGGAGATATGAAATGACAAGAGGCTCCACCGGAAACAGAAAATGGGCTGTGAATTGCCACGGTACTTTTTAAAAAATATATATGTATGTCCTCAACAGGGATGATATAGAGATGAATCCACTTGTGAACAGGTCAGGGACTCAAACCACCATGTCACATTACCCTTGATAAATCTCTGGAGATAGATGACATAAACATTTTGCATCATTGGGTCTATGGCAAACATAAATCAACCATTTTATGCAAATATTATATTACTATTTTTTAAATTCTCATTTTAACATCAATTCCCTCTATGTTCTACCATTCACCCCTCCCCCCCCACACACACACACACACACACACACACACACACACACAATTACAGGCAATTCACAGCAACCTATTAACCTACAAAACTTTAAATCTTTGGGTTATGGTAGGGGAAATCAGAGCAACTGGAGGAAACCCACACTGCCACTGTGAGGACTTAAAACACCCGCATATTTCTACAGATGTACTGTGGATAGGATTCTAACTGGCTGCATCACATCTGGAATGGGGGGTAGGGGGGGCACTGCACAGGACTGAAATAAACTGCAGAAAGTTGTGAACTCAGTCAGCTCCATCATGGGCACTTATTCAATGTATATATTAACTGTTATTTGCAGTTCTTTTGATATTAGTTATTGCAGAGTACTGCCGCCACAGAACAACAAATTTCACTACATATATTGGTGATATTAAACCTGATTCTGATCTGATTCTGAAAATTCTACACTCAAGCTCAGGATTGAATCTCGATCTTTGGTGCTACAAATGAACAAACCAGCGCCATGCCTCTGTGTTTCTGATCATGAACTTGGGAGAAACTTTTTTTTATCATAGGGGGAGAATTTAAAAGGCAAAGTGAAGAAGATCAGGAATGGAGTGGGATCAAGGGCTGGAAAACTCAATGAGTCTATGAAATAGTACTGATATGAATCCAACATGGACGTAGGGGCTGAATAGCAGTGAGATATAATGGCAGTCTCTACACAAAGACACTGGAGGAAGTCAGTGGGTCAGGTGACATCTGCAGTCGCTTGTGCCACTAGTGGTTGCTTAATTTCATTCTTTTCCTCCTTTCATGGGTGGTGGAATGATAGAGATTTCTCTCTACCAAAGGAGGTGTAAGGTGCTCCTTCTCTCTGCTTGCTGCAAGGCACCTGCTTGTCCCCCTGATCAGTGTCATTAAAAACCATGCGAGCAGGTGATGGATGGTTATATGAGCAGCTGGTGCACATCACAAGTCCTGGTTGTGTCACCACTGATGCCAGGCAGACAATTGCCCAAGTGTATATTGATAATGCTGTGGTCACCCATCATGTAAATACACTACCCATTTACAAGAATTTGCCAATATTAATGGTCATGGAAAGACCTACGTTATACGACACTGCACATAATAAATGGTGATCCTCTTTCTAAGATATTTAAAACAGCACTTTAGCAAAATCACCAAGACAGAAATCAACTTTATTATCTTTATGAAGGCACTCGGCCTGAAATATTGACTGTTAATTCCTTTCCATAGTTGCTGTCTGACCTGTTTAGTTCCTCCATCATTTTGTGTGTGTTACTCTGGATTTCCAGCAACTGCAGAATCACTTGTGTTTATGTCCACTGTGTGGATGGTTGATGAGTAGAAGGAGAGGATAAAGTTTGGGAGAGAAATAGGGAATGGGGATGGTGGGGTTGGTGGAAGAATGGGGTAAATCAAAAGGAGATATTAAAGGGACAGAGGGGGAGCAATTTACAAGAACAGAGATTCTGCATTGATTCTGCAATGTTGCAGAACACACAGTGGGGGATATGAGGAACTGGTCATCTGGTTTGCATTTGGCATCACTTTAGCTGTGGAAGAGGCCAGACAGGTTAGAACACTAGACACTAGAATACTACAGCACATTACAGGCCCTTCAGCTCTCGATGTTGTGCCGACTGATATATTCATTAACAAAGTACTAAACGCACACTACCCCCTAACCCTGTATTTTTCTTTCATCCATGGGCCTGTGCAAGAGGCTCTTAAACACCCCTAATGTTTTAGCTTCCACCACTATCCCTGGCAAGTCATTCCAGGCACCCACAACCCTCTGTGCAAAAAACTTACCCCTAATGTCTCCCCTAAACTCCCCTCCCTTAATTTTGTACATATGTCCTCTGGTGTTTGCTATTCATGCCCTGGGAAACAGGTACTGACTATCCACCCTATCTATCCCTCTCATAATCTTGTAGACTTCTATCAAGTCCCTTCTCATTCTTCTACGCTCCAAAGAGAAAAGTCCCAGCTCTGCTAACCTTGCCTCATAAGACTTGTTTTCTAAACCAGGCAACATCCTGATAGATCTCCTCTGCAACCTCTCCATAGCTTCCACATCCTTCCTATAATGAGGTGACCAGAACTGAACACAATACTCTAAGTGTGGTCTCACCAGAAATTTGTAGAGTTGCAACATGACCTCTCTACTCTTGAACTCAGTCCCCCTATTAATAAAGCCTAGCATCCAATAGGCTTTCTTAACTATCATTTAAACCTGTGCAGTGATGTATGAAGGATATATGGATTTGAATTCCAAGGTCCCTTTATTCACCCACACTCAAGTAACCGACAATTAACCCTGTACTCAGCCTCCTGGTTTGTCCTTCCAAAATGCATCACCTCACCCTTATCTGGATTGAACTCCAACTGCCACTTTTCTGCCCAACTCTGCATTCTGTCTATAACCACTTGTAACCTTCGACAACCTACAGCTCCATCCACAACTCCTCTAATCTTCGTGTCATCCGCACACTTAGTCACCCATCTTTCCACCTCTTCATCCAGGTCATTTATAAAAATCACAAATAGCAAGGGTCCCAGGACAGATCCTTGTGGCAGTTCACTAGTCACTGACCTCCAGGCAGAATACTTTCCTTCAACTACTACCCTCTGCTTTCTTCCTGTAAGTCATTTTTTTATCCAAACAGACAAGGTTCCACTGATCCCATGCCTCATGACTTTCTGGATGAGTCTCTCATGGGGAACCATGTCAAATGCCTTCCTAAGATCCATGTAGGCCACATCTACTGTCCTACCCTCATCAATTTCTTTTGTTACTTCTTCAAAAAACTCAATTAGGCTCATGAGGCATGACCTTCCCTTCACAAAGTCACATTGACTATCCTTGAGTAGACTGTACTTCTCCAAATGCTTGTAGATCCTATCCTTAAGAATCTTTTCCAATAGTTTGCAGACGACCAATGTAAGACTCACAGGTATATAGTTCCCAGGATTCTCCCTATTACCTTTTTTAAACAAGGGAACTACATTTGCCATTTTCCAATCCTCCGACACCTCCCCTGCAGCCAAAGAGGATTCAAAGATCATAGCTAATGCTCCAGCGATCTCATCTCTCACTTCCCACAGCAACCTGGGGTATATCACATCCGGCCTTGGGGACTTATCAGTCTTGATGGTTTTAAGAAGATCCAACACTTCTTCCTCCTTAATTTCCACGTTGTCCGGCACATAGGCCTGTTCTATTTTGACCTCACCCTGGTCAAGGTCCTTTTCATTTGTGAATACTGAAGCAACGTATTCATTTAGGACGTCCCCAACCTCCTCCGCCTCCAGGCACATGTTGCCTTCTTTATCCTTTAGCGGCATGACCTTCATTCTTGTCATCCTTCTGTTCTTCACATACGCATAGAATGCTTTGGGGTTCTCCTTAATCCTACATGCCAAGTCCTTCTCATGCCACCTTTGAGCTCTCCTAAGACCTTTCTTTAGCTCCTTCCTGGCCACCCTATATTTCTTATGAGCCCCTTCTGCTTCCTGCTTCTTATATCTACCATAGGCTTCCTTCTTCCTCTTGACGGGTTGCCTCATGTGTTTCGGCAGCCATGGTTCCTTTTTCCTTGTCTCAATGGGACAAACCTATCCTGAACCTAGCACAAGTGGTCCCTAAAATTCTCCCACATTACTTCTGTGCTTTCCTCTTTGTACATCTGTTTCCAATTTACTCTCACTAGTTCCTGCCTCATCCCTTTATATTTAGCCCTTCCCCAGTTAAGCACTTCCCCATTTCCTAGATCCCATCCCATTGCCCTGCAGGTTATAACTCTTCTGGATACTGTCTCAAAAATGGAGAATGTGTCATCTGCCCCACACTCGGTCAAGCGAGGAGCTCCAGATCTTTGGAGTCTGCTCCAGGTTCCAGAATCTGCAACAAATAATTGGCCGAAGGAGCTCAGTGGGTTGAGCAGCATTTGTTCAGAGGGGGAAGGAATCATGGTTCACATTTTGGTTCAAAATCTGGCATCCCAACCCTGCCTATTGATCCAAAACATCAACATTTTGCCACCTCCCCCCTTCGATGCTGCTTAACTTATTTTCTTAAGAGCACCAAATTTCTTGGTGTTCACCTGGTGGAGAATCTCACCTGGTCCCTCGACACTGGCTCCACAGCAAAGAAAGCCCAGCAGTGTCGCTACTTTCTGTGAAGGTGGAGGAGCGTCCATCTCCCACTCCCCCATCCTCATCACATTCTACAGAGGTTGTTTTGAGAGCATCCTGAGCAGCTGCATCACTGCCTGGTTCGGAAATTGCATCATCTCCGATCGCAAGATACTGCAGAGAATAGTGAGATCAGCTGAGAAGATCACCAGGGTCTCTCTTCCCGCCATTATGGACATTTACAGTACATGCTGCATCTGTAAAGCAAATAGCATTATGAAGGACCCCATGCACCCCCATACAAACTCTTCTCTCTCCTGCCATCTGGGAAAAGGCACCAAAGTATTTGGGCTCTCATGACCAGACTATGTAACAGTTTCTTCCCCCAAGCTATCAAAGGAGCTCAATACCCAGAGCCTGGACTGACACCTTACTGCCCTGCTGTCTTGTTTAGTATTTATTGTAATGCCTGCACTGTTTTTGTGTAATTTATGCAGTCTTGGGTAGGTCTGTAGTCTAGTGTAGTTTTTTTTTCTGTGTTGATTTTTACATAGTTCAGTATAGTTTTTGTACTATGTCATGTAACACCATGGTCCTGAAAAACATTGTCTTGTTTTTACTATGTACTGTACCAGCAGTTATGATCGAAATGACAATAAAAATTGACTTGACTTGATTTCTTTTTAATACAGAGATACACGACAGTAATAGGCCCTTCCAACCCAACAAGACAAAGCTAGCTGTGACCAATTAAGCAAACCCACATTTTGGAATGTAGGAGGAATCAGCAGCACCCAGAGGAAACCCATGCAGTTACAAGAAGAACGTACAAACTCCTTTCAGAGAGCAGCAGGAATTGAACCCAGCTCACTGGGGTTATAATGGTGTTGCACTACCTGTTGTGCTTCACACATTGAGTTCCTCCAGCAGATTGCATTGGGACACCTGAGCTTTCTTTTCACTGAGTAAAAACTCCTCAACCCATTTCCTCAAATCAATAACTTAGTTACTGAGCATTCTCTTAAGAGAAATGGATTATTTCTCTATCTGAGGCTCCATTAGCTTCATTCAACCCAATTAAATCTCCCTTGAGTCTCCCTCACTCTGTAAACAGAGTATGATGGCTTCAGCAATGTTTGCATAAATAGTGAGATCATAAACTTAACAAATAGCCCCAACCTGAAATGGTACCAGCTGTTGGGTGGAACTGTGCTGTCTTTCTTTCTTCATTTTTAATCTTTCTTCCATGGAAGAATGAGTTATTAACTGCATAATGCAGGACATTAAAAAAATCAGTGGCATATTGCAAGACATCAGAGAGAAGATGGATGAGTGCTTTACAATGAATATATCATTGAGGATCAGCATGGAAACAGGCCCTCAGCACCAACTGATCTGAGACAAACAAGCAACCACTTACACTAATCCTTCATTCATCCTACTTTGGTGTATATGCTCATCAAAGGAGTTGCTCGGTATCCCTACCCTCTACTAGCCTGTAGGTCACCCATGGGCAAGTTGCAGCACCTGCTTAGCTCCCCGATGAGGATCACATGAAGCCGTAGGAGCAGGTGATAGATGGTTGTATGAACAGCACGGTGCAGATCACATGTCCTGGTTATACAACTACTGATGCCAGGCAGACAATCTCTGAAGAGTATTGATAATGTCTGGGGTCACCCATCTTGTAAAGACACTGCCCAGAGGAAGGCAATGGTGAATCACTACTACAGAACAAATTGCCAAGATCAATCATAATCATGGAAAGACCATGATTGCCTATATCGTATGTCACAGCACAGAATGAACTAACAAGTGAGATTACTAACCCACGTCATTGGAATGGGAGAGGGTCCAGAGGAATTCAGGAGAATGATTTTGGGAATGAAAGGGTAAATGTATGAAGAACGTTTGAAGGTTCAGGGCCTGTACTCATGGAAATTTAGCAGAATAAGGTGTAATAACATTGAAACCTTTTGGATATTAACTAGTCTAGATAAACTGGATGTGGAGAGGATGTTTCCTATAATGGGTGAGTCTAGGACCACAGAGCACAGCCTCAACGTAAAGGGACGCCTAATTAGAACAGAGATAAGAAGGAACTTCTCTAGCCACAGGGAGAGAATCTGTGGAATTCATTGTCACAGACAGTTGTGAAGGCCAAGTAATTGGGTATATTTAAAGCAGAAGTTGATAAGTTCTAAATGACTAATGCTACTGTAAATTACAAAGAGAAGGCAAGAGAATGGGTTTGAGAGGGATAATAAATTAGCCCTGATGCAATAGTAAAGCAGAGTCGATGTGCTGAATGGCTTAATTCTGCTAGAATGTCTCATGGTCTTCGGGATGTAGGCAGAAATCATTCTGCAACAGGGAGAATGTGCAAATTTCATCTAAACAGAAGCAAGGTCAGGATTGAATCCCAGCGAATGGAGACGTGAGGAAGCAGTTCTGCTCAGTGCTCGTGAATTTGTGCCCAAGTGATGGATGCTGGAGACCAAGGATACAGAAGGTAGACAGGGTCAAAGATCCATCAATGCTGACATCACTCAGCGTGGAGGTGGCAATGAGCAGAGTTATGGTGAAAAGCAAATTGTCCTGACAGAGTTCTACTGCCAATGATGCCATTTTTTTGATTATTTGTTATTAAAGCAATTCTTTGTCTATATGTGATATTGCCTGTGCCATTGGAGTGAACTTTGAGGCCCTCAGTTGGTCAGAGTTGACCATCAATGTTGCATCCCACCTGTCTACGCGATATGCAAGCCAATACTCAAGCCAGGGAGGTACAACATGGAGAGAAATCTTTTGCCCATATAGCAAGCTCCTCCTCCATGCAATGAACGAATCCAAAGGAGCATCAGAGACTGATATAGTTTGGCACCAGTGCTACCACTGGTGTTGCCAGTCAGCATTGAACTAAATGTCGGACTATCTTATGGACTCCTGGATTTTTCCTTGGGGTTTGCACTCAAAGTCATCTTCATGCATAAGTATAGTCGCAAGGCATCGGAGGTTTGGGTTCAGACTTATCCTTCTTCAAGTTGAGCTGCCACCCGCAGCTGACGAGCCCCATCTGCCCAAACTGACTGGCTTTAAGGTGCCAGTACCCCTGACTTTTCTAACTCTCTGTCAGTAGAAACAGTTCTGCCAGGTTTAGTAGGTAGTGGGAGCTTATCCCCATTAAACAACCACTCCTCCACACTCTAGCAATGAAAACCTTAAGAAACCAAAGAAGCTTTATCTAGGAAACAAATAAACATGATCTGGTCATCATCTAAATTTAAAGTCAAATCTATTGTCATATGCACAAGAACAGAGAACATAGAACATTACAACACTGTACAGGCCCTTCAATAGTTGTACTAATATTTTAACCTATTCTAACATCAATCTAACCCTTCCCTCCTACATAATCTTCCCTTTTCAGACATCCATGTAGCTATCTTAAATGTCCCTTATGTGTCTGCCTGTACCACCACCCATGGAAGCATGCTCCAAATACTTGTGACTCATTGTGTAAAGAACTTACCTCTGACATCCCCTCCCCACAACCTTTTCCAGTCACCGTAAAATTATGGCCCTTTATCTAAGCCAGTTTCACCTTCTAAAAAGCTGTTCGGCTGTCCAAAGTTCAAAGTTAGACCATAAGACAGGAGCAGATCTGCCATTCAATCATGCCTGATTTATTATCTCTCTCAAAACCATTCTCCTGTCTGCAGCCTGTAACTTTTGATGCCATGACCAATATTGAACCTCTCAACCTCTGTTTTAAATATATCCAATGACTTGTCTTCCACAACTGTCTGTGGCTAAAAAAATAATTACATGTTCACCACTCTCTGGCAGAAGAATTTTCTCATTATCACTGTTCTGAAAGGACATACTTCTATGCTGAGATAGAGCACTATGGTCCTAGATTCCCCCATTTTTGGAAACATCCTCTCCACATCTATTCTATCTCAGCCTTTTAAGTCTACAATTTCTTATGTCTCTATGTTCAAGCCATTTTTATTTTCATTTTGCTATTTGTGGGAGCTTGCTGTGTACAAATTGCCACCCATGTTATTGTCACAGTGGCATTATTTAAATAGCTGTAGAGCACTGAGACATTAGACTATGAAAGATCTCCACGTTTTATTGTTTTCTAAATATACTGAAGTACAATTTTAAACAAGCATATTATAAAATGGTAGAAGAATATTTAAAGAAACATAATTACATTGAGGAGAAAAACATAATAAAAACCACAAGCCAAATAGAACAGCATATTTGTTGAAAGTAAATTGGTATGAAATGAAAATCTAATACAAATATTAAGGGATAATGTTGAAGTTGATTTTTTTTAATTCTGTTTAATATTTCATAAATCAAATCTAAGTAAGTTTGGAGGTCAAGTGGAATGATAAACATTTTACGCACCAAGGATTCCAGATGAAGCTATTTCTTATTCCCTGAGCTGCAGAGAGGAAAAATTCTTAATCACCTGGAGGAAAGTCATGGATTGATCTTTATCCACATCCCTGCGAAACATTTAACTACATGGTTTATACATTCACTGTAGAAGACAGTAGCAGTATGATAGAAGTTCCAGCTGTCAGGGGTCAAGAAGTGTGTGAAGTTGCCATAACTAGAGAGAAGTTTCTTGGGAAATTGAAAGGTCTGTAGGTAGATAAATCACATGGGCCAGATGGTAGACACCCCAAGGTTCTGAAAGACGTGGCTAAAGAGATTGTAGAAGCAGTAGTAATGATCTTTCAAGATCACAGAGTCTGGCCCTGTGGCTCAGAAGGGTAAGGAAGGGAAGAGGAAAGCAGTAGTGATAGGGGACTCTATAGTCAGGAGGTCAGA
The DNA here is from genome assembly GCF_030144855.1 of Hypanus sabinus. Taxonomy (NCBI): domain Eukaryota; kingdom Metazoa; phylum Chordata; class Chondrichthyes; order Myliobatiformes; family Dasyatidae; genus Hypanus; species Hypanus sabinus. The sequence continues at coordinate 73,364,675 of NC_082722.1, read as the reverse complement.
CAGGTGATTCCGTGGACGCAGGAAAGAAACTCGGATAGTAGTTTGCCTCTCAGGTGCCAGGGTCCAGGATGTTTCGGATCGCTTTCAATATATCCTGCGGTGGGAAGGAGAGCAGCCAGAGGTTGTGATACATATTGGTACCAATGACATAGGTAGGAAAAGGGAAGAGGTTCTGAAAAAGACTACAGGGAATTAGGAAGGAAATTGAGAAGCAGGACCGCAAAGGTAGTAATCTCGGGATAAATGCCTGTGCCACATGACAGTGAGTACAGGAATAGAATGAGGTGGAGGATAAATGCGTGGCTGAGGGATTGGAGTGGGGGGCAAGGATTCAGATTTCTGGATCATTGGGACCTCTTTTAGGGCAGGTGTGACCTGTACAAAAAGGAGAGGTTGCACTTGAATCCCAGGGGGACCAATATCCTGGCGGGGAAGATACTAAGGCTACTGGGGAGAGTTTAAACTAGAATTGTTGAGGGGTAGGAACCGGACTGAAGAGGCTGGGGAAGAGCAGGTTAGATCACAAATAGAGAAAGCTTGTAGACAGTGTGAGAGGGGGGATTGGCAGGTGATAGAGAAGGGACACGCTCAGATCAAAGGCTTGAGTTGTGTATATTTTAATGCAAGGAGTGTTGTCAACAAAGCGGATGAGCTTAGGGCGTGGATCAGTACGTGGAGATATGAGGTGGTGGCCATAACAGAGACTTGGATGTCTCAGGAACAGGATTGGTTACTTCAAATGCCAGGTTTAAGATGCTTCAGAAAGGACAGGGAGGGAGGCAAAAGAGGTGGGGGCATGGCACTGTTGATCCGAAATAGTGTCACGGCTGCAGAAAATGTGGACACCATGGAGGGATTTTCTACGGAGTCTCTGTGGGTGGAGGTTAGGAACTGGAAGGGGTTAATAACTTTACTGGGCGTTTTTTATGGGTTGCCCAATATTAACAGGGATATTGAGGAGCAGATAGGGAAACAGATCCTGGAAAGGTGTAATAATAATAGAGTTGTTGTGATGGGAGATTTTAATTTCCCAAATATCGATTAGCATCTCCCTAGAGTGAGGGGTTTAAATGGGGTGGAGTTTGTTAGGTGTGTTCAGGAAGGTTTCTTGACACAGTGTGTAGAGAAGCCCACAAGATGAGTGGCTGTACTTGATTTGGTGTTGGGAAATGAACCTGATCAAGTGTCAGATTTCTCAGTGGGAGAGCATTTTGGAGATAGTGATCGTAATTCTATCTCCTTTACAATAGCATTGGAGAGAAATAGGAACAGACAAGTTAGAAAAGTGTTTAATTGGAGTAAGGGGAATTATGAGGCTATCAGCAGGAAATTGGAGGTTTAAATTGGAAACAGTATTCCTCAGGGAAAAGTATGGAAGAAATGTGGCAAATATTTAGGGGATATTTGTGTGGAGTTCTGTATAGGTATGTTCCAATGAGACAGGGAAGTTATGGTAGGGTACAGGAACCATGGTGTACAAAGGCGTTAATAAATCTAGTCAAGAAGAAAAGAAAAGCTTACAAAAGGTTTAGAGAGCTAGGTAATGTTAGAGATCTAGAAGATTATAAGGCTAAAACACGAGGAAATCTACAGATGCTGGAAATTCAAACAACAACACACACAAAATGCTGGTGGAACACAGCAGGCCAGGCAGCATTTTGTGTGTGAGATTATAAGGCTACTAGGAAGGAGCTTAAGAAGGAAATTAGGAGAGTCAGAAGGGGCCATGAGAAAGCCTTGGCATGCAGAATTAAGGAAAACCTCAAGGCATTCTACAAGTATGTGAAGAGCAAGAGGATAAGATGTGAAAGAATAGGACCTATCAACTGTGACAGTGGGAAAGTATGTATAGAACCAGAGGAAATAGCAGAGGTTCTTTACTTCACTTTACTTCAGTATTCACTATGGAAAAGGATCTTAGTGATTGTAGAGATGACTTGCGGCAGACTGCAAAGCCTGAGCATGTAGATATTAAGAAAGAGGATGTGCTGGAGCTTTTGGAAAGCATCGAGTTGGACAAGTCATTGGGACCAGACGAGAAGTAATCCAGGCTACTTTGAGAGGCAAGGGAGGAGATTGCTGAGCCTCTGGTGATGATCTTTGCATCATCAATGGGGACAGGAGAGGTTCCAGAGGATTGGAGGGTTGCGGATGTTGTTCCTTTATTCAAGAAAGAGAGTAGAGATAGCCCAGGAAATTATAGACCAGTAAGTGTTACCTCAGTGTTTGGTAAGTTGATGGATAAGATCCTGAGAGGCAGGATTTATGAACATCTGAAGAGGTATAATATGATTAGGAGCAGTCAGCATGGCTTTTACAAGGGCAGGTCATGCCTTACGAACTTGATTGAATTTTTTGAGGATGTGACTGAACACATTGATGAAGGAAGTGTATATGGTGTATATAGTGTATATGGATTTCAGCAAGGCATTTGATAAGGTACCCCATGCAAGGCTTTTGAGAAAGTAAGGAGGCATGGGATCCAAGGGGACATTGCTTTGTGGATCCAGAACTGGCTTGCCCACAGAAGGCAAAGTGTGGTTGTAGACAGGTCATATTCTGCATGGAGGTCGGTCACCAGTGGAGTGCCTCAGGGATCTGTTCTGGCTCCTTTACTCTTCGTGATATTTATAAATGACCTCGATGAGAAAGTACAGGGATAGGTTAGTAAGTTTGCTGATGACACAGAGGTCAGAGATGTTCTGGGAAGTGTGGAGGGCTGTCAGAGGTTATAGCGGGACATTGATAGGATGCAAAACTGGGCTGAGAAGTGGCAGATGGCGTAAGTGTGAAGTGGTTCATTTTGGTAGGTCAAATATGATGGCAGAAAATAGTATTAATGGTAAGACTCTTGACAATGTGGAGGATCAGTGAGATCTTGGGGTTTGAGTCCATAGGACGCTCAAAGCAGCTGCATAGGTTGACTCTGTAGTTAAGAAGGCGTATGGTATATTAGCCTTCATCAATCGTGGAATTGAATTTAGGAGCCGAGAGGTAATGTTGCAGCTATATAGGACCCTGATCAGACCCCACTTGGAGTACTGTGCTCAGTTCTGGTCGTCTCACTACCTGAAGGATATGGAAGCAATAGAAAGAAGATTTACAAGAATGTTGCCTGGATTGAGGAGCATGCCTTATGAGAATAGGTTGAGTGAACTCCATCTTTTGTCCTTGGAGCAAAGGAGGATGAGAGGTAAGTTGATAGAGGTGTATAAGATGATGAGAGGCATTAATTGTGTGGTTAATTGGAGGCTTTTTCCCAGTGCTGAAATGGTTGCCACAAGAGGACACAGGTTTAATGTGCTGGGGAGTAGGTAAAGAGGAGATGTCAGGGGTAAGGTTTTCACTCAGAGAGTGGTGAGTGCGTGGAATGGGCTGCCGGCAATGGTGGTGGAGGCAGATATGATAGGGTCATTTAAGAGGCTTTTGGATAGGTACATAGACCTTAGTAAAATAGAAGGCTACAGGTAAGCCTACTCATTGCTGACGTAGGGAACATGTTCAGCAAAATTTTGTGGGCTGAAGGGCCTGTATTGTACTGTAGGTTTTGACAGACAGACAGACAGACATACTTTATTGATCCCGAGGGAAATTGGATTTTGTTACAGCCACACCAACCAAGGATAGTGAAGAAATAGAGCAATATAAAAGCATAAATAATTAAATAGTAAGTTAATCATGCCAAGTACGAAGTAAGTCCAGGCCTATTGACTCAGGGTGTCTGACACTCCGAGGGAGGAGTTGTAAAGTTTGATGGCCACAGGTATCAATGACTTCCTATGACACTCAGTGTTACATCACGGTGGAATGAGTCTCTGGCTGAATGTACTCACTCCTGTGCGTTTTTGTATGTTTAAGAATCGTTAGATTCTGAAATTTTCCCAGAAGACTAGAAAATTGCTAAGGTCACTCCACTCTTGAAGAAAAGAGAGGGGCAGAAGAAAGTTTGTGTGATTTTAGAGGTTGGGAAGTTGTTAGAGTCAATTATTAAGGATGAGATCTTGGAGACACATGATAAAATAGGCCATAGTGAACTCAGTTTCCTTAAGGGAAAATGTTGACTAACTGATCTGTTGGAATTGCTTGAAAAAATAACAAGCAGGATAGATAAATGAGGATTGGTTAATATTTTACACTTGGATTTTCAGAAGGACTTTGAAAAGGTGCCACACAAGAGGCTGCTTAACATCGTATTACAGAGAAGATTCTAGCACAGATAAAACAGCGGTTGATTATCAGGAGGCATAGCGTGGAAATTAAGGGAGCCTTTCTACTTGTGTGCCGGTGATGAATGGTTCTCCACAGGGGCCTGTGTTGGGACTGATTGTTTTTATGTTATATGTCAATGATTTGAATGATGGAATTGATGGCTTTGTTGTAAACTTTGCAGATGATATGAAGATAGCTGGAGTGACAGGTAGTTCTGCAGAAGGGATACAGAGGGATAGATAGAGGTGACGTGAATAGGCTGTTTCCATTGAGAGTAGGGGAGATTCAAACGAGAGGACATGATTTGAGAGTTAGGGGGCAGAAGTTTAAGGGAAACACGAGGGGGTATTTCTTTACTCAGAGAGTGATAGCTGTGTGGAATGAGCTTCCTGTAGAAGTAGTAGAGGCCAGTTCAGTTGTGTCATTTAAGGTAAAATTGGATAGGTATATGGACAGGAAAGGAGTGGAGGGTTATGGGCTGAGTGCGGGTAAGTGGGACTAGGTGAGATTAAGAGTTCGGCACAGACTAGGAGGGCCAAGATGGCCTGTTTCCGTGCTGTGATTGTTATTATATGGTTATCTGGAAGTAGGGAGGCTACAGAAGGGCTTAGACAGATTTGTAGAATGGGCCAAGAAGTGGCAGATGGAATACACCGTCAGGAAGTGTATGGCCATGCAATTTGATAGAAGAAATGAAAAGGCTGAATATTTTCTAAATGGAGAGAAAATACAAACAACTGAGGCACAAGGGAACTTGGGAGACCTTGTGTAGGTTTCCTTCCAAGTTAATTTGCAGATTCAGTCTTATAACCCAAGGGGACTGTGAAGCTTGGCAGTCTTTTGGTTTTTCATTGACACGTGTATATGATGCAGCGGAGTATGGGGTATCGGGGGGGGGGGGTAGCACTTATGGTGAAGAGGTAAGGGGCTTGTCGTGTCCATTGTGAGCCCCATTTTGGGGCCCACAGGTCACTCAGCTCTCACCTATGCCAAGTAGCTGTTTGTATGCGACAGCAGCCATACCCGGGTACATCACTTCAATGGGCGGGCTAAACAAGGTGGAGTTAACTAGCAAGCCTCATCTCCATTTGAAATAAGAACGTGCCTTTCCTAGCATGCATGGACCATGTGCAAGAGATCAACAGTGAAAGTGGTCATGTAACACTTCCTGGAGGGTGAAGGGCACAGCAAGGCACAGAAGAAGTCATGATAATCTACTGCAAACAGGGAAGACCACAATTTGCGATGACTCTTCATACTGCTGACCCAAACCTCTGTGGTCAAGAGAGTGGAACTGTCCCAATGCAACAGCTTTTCTACTTTAAATGTCTTCTGCACAGCCATCCTGCCATTGTTGGACATGTTAGACAACCAACATACAGTGATACAGTGAAAAGTGGGTCTTGCATTTGGTTTATATAGCTCAGAACATTACATATTGCATTGAGCTACAAACGTTTGTAGAATAAGGCAAAACAATAACAATGCAGAATAAAGTGTAAAAGGTGCAGAAAAAGTGCAGTACAATTATACTGCAGGGCCTGGGAAGCTTATTCCTAACCCTTCAGCTTTCTAACGCAGCAGCATGACCTTTCCAATGGGTCAGAGTCATAGGTGATAAGATTAAACTTCTAACAATGATTCCTTCCTCAGCTTCTGGTTGTGCAGAAGTAAATACTGAAGTCTTATCGTCCTTTAATCAACATAAGACAGTTATTTTGCCTGTTACGCCGCTGGTGCTTAGGGCAGCAATGAAGGTCCTCCATCTCTGGCGGCTTTCATAACTTCTTTCAACACGCCTCTAGCTTGCTATTAGTTTGCTGTCAGTCATGCAAGTCTCGGCTGGAGACTCGGGAACCGCGTCACACACAGATGTTGAAAAGTTCTTTGTTGCTGTTTCAGGAACGGTTTTGCTTATCTAATCAGGGATGGTTGCCCTGAGCTGAACCCCCAAAACTGGAAGGTCGGTGGACTACTCAGTCTGCCTCTTTGCCATGGGTGATCCTACCAAGAGCCTAAGCGTAAAACACTGACTTCAGTCAGCATAACTCTCCGGGTCATTGAGCCATGCAAGCCTCTAACACACAACACGCTTGGGGTCCTCTTGGAGGAATGTAAAACAATGGGGTTGTGTTAATTGACCTGAATCAAACCAGACATAACTGGATGAATTATACATAACATTGTGACTGAGTTCAAGGAAGCTTGAAGACCAGACTGATTTTGTGATTTAGGACATCAAACACAGGCAAAGTTAATCAATCAAAAGATGGGATATTTGTGTACTCAGTGAGCTGCTCTTTACAACATTAATTTTGGGTGTCTAATTTTAGACCATCTTTGTGTATTGCTTTGTCCCAGCAAAAGTAACTAAAACACATCACATGCAAATGATGTCAAATGGTAGAAAAACAGTATAAATGCTAGAAAGCATTGGGGATTATTAGAAATGAGAAGGAGACTGGAAGAAAGACAGGGTGACAGAAGCATGAACAAGATTTCATCCCTCAATCTTTGGTTTCTGCAATAGATGACTTAATTGTCTACTGATCGTTGGTATGTTCTTTTAGTTTGTAAAGATTCCATCTGTGTTTGGAAATCCTTTGTACTTTATAAATCTTTTGTAATTCAGAAAGCTTTTATAAAACAGAAGTCCTCTGTGAGTTTTAAATGTGTGTTAGGAACTACTTGTCTGAAATTAAAGGTATATCATTAAAAATAAAATCATCTGTGTTTAAACTACTTCATGAGCTGGAAATATCTCCTCCTTCATAGAGTGGAGGAACCCATCACTTAAGTAGTGGGTATTGGCAGCTGGACCTCAACAACGTGGTTAGACAGAGAAGTAAGTTAGTTATTGGAGAGTAGGTTGTACAATGTAGCCTCTCTGTAGAGAGGGCACACATAGATACAGTACTAAGCAAAAGTAATAGGCATGTATACACTGCTAGGGTGTCTAAAACCTTTACGCAGTACTTTAGTAATTTAATGTATCATAGTGTACTACTGCTGCACAAGAAATATTCTTGACACATGTGAGTGATGATTCTGATATGGGTCGCTATTGTGTACTGAGAGTGGGAAGGGGCAGGGAGAGAGGAATATTGGTTGGGAAGGGGGGAGGGAGCGAGAAGCACCAGAGAGATTTTCTGTAATGATCAGTATAACAATTGTTTAGAATTAAAAGACTTTGCCTCGTGTCTCAGGGCTGGGTGTGTCTGCACACCCACCACCCCTCATTCCTGGTACTCCTCCGCCACCTGCCCCAAACCCCTCCCGTGGTGCTTCATCCTCGCCTTTCAAGCATCTTTTGCTCCTGCCAGATTTACAGACTTGCTCTACGCTTTACATTAGGTGCCCTAGCCATATATATGTTGCTAAGACTTCAGCACAGTACTGTATCTGCATCAGATGAGGCATAAAAATTCCTTTTGAATTTAGGGTTTTGCAGACAGTGAACCAAATACACAGGTAAATGATAAAGTGCAAGATCATACTGAGGTAGATTGTTCAGTTAAGAGTGGGATAGAAGCTGTCCCTCAGCCTTCAGACTTTTATAACTTCCGCCCGATACAAGAAGGGAGACGAGAGAACATCCGGGGTATGTGGAGACTCTGAGTATACTGGCTGCTTTACTGAGGCAGCGGCAAGTATAGAGTCCACGGAGGGGAGGCTGGTCCCTGTGAGGTGCTGACCTGTGTCCACAACTCTCAGCTGTTTCCTGCAGTCACGTGCAGAGCAGTTGCCAGGGAATAACAAAACCAAACAAAAACGTGAGGAAACTGAGAGAAAGTGTAACAAATGATTTACTGATTTGGTGGGTCTATTACATGTGGAGAGCTTGCAGGAATGATAAATCATTAATGACTTCTTCTCTCGTTTGGCAGGCACACCAGCAACTAATTTCCGCTATTTGCATTAAGAGTTTTAAGGACGTGATTATGATTTAAAATATGATGAACTTCCTGACACAACACTGGTTTCCTATGATTTATATCAGTAGGCTGTGACCGATAAAACCACTTAAATCAAGTTCCTTATTCATAGCACCGCAGATCTATTAAACAATACTTACTAAACAAACATTTTGCTCATTAACTTGTCAGGTATAGGTAATGTGTGTAGTTAGAAGATATAACAAGATGTACCACATAAACTGTCACATTACTGGACTTGCAGAAGTGGTATCGTAAATATCCTCAGAAAATCTTTTCCTTTGTATTGAATGATTAAGTGGAAAAGACTTATACTCACTCACCACTTTATTCTGTACTTTCTATACCCAATAAAGAGGCCACTGAATGTTTGTTCACGGTCTTCTTCTGCATTCAGAGATGCTCTTTTGCACACCACAGTTGTAATGTATGGTAATTTGAGTTATTGTCGCCTTCCTGTCAGCTTGAACCAGTTTGGATATTCTTCTCGGACGTCCACAGAGCTGCCACTCACAAGAATTTTTTGTACCATTCTTTGTCAACTCTAGAGACTGCTGTACGTGAAAACCCAGGAGATCAGTAGTTTCAGAAATACTCAAACGACCCTGTCTGGCACCAACAATCACTCCACTGTCAATGTCACTTTGATCACATTTTTCCCCTTCCTGACATTTGGTCTGAGCAACTAATGAACCTCTTGACCATGTCAGCATGCTTTTATGCTTTGAGTTGCTGCCATATGATTGACTGATGGGATATTTGTATTAACAATTACAAATGCACCGGTGTGCCTAATAAACTGGCCACTGATTGTATTTCTCTGTAGTGACACACACAGATTGATAGAGGAACACACCAGGTCAGGCAGTATCTATGGAAAGGAATAAAGAGTCAATGTTTTGGGCTGAGACTGTTCATCAGGAAGGGGGAATGAAGCTAGAATCAGAAGGTGGATGAGGGGGAGGCGATAGGGGAGACCAGCTGAGGGGGAAGGTAGGTGGACAGAGGAGGGAGGTGAAGTAAGAAGCTGGGAGGTGATAGGTGGAAAAAACAAAGGTCTGAAGAAGGAAGAATATGATAGGAGAGGAGAGAGAACCATGTAAAAAAGGGAAGGAGATGGGGCATCAACAGGGGGTGACAGGCAGCTGACATACTTCTTCAGCAGTTTTCACAACTTTATTATACCCAAAGAACATGTAAAGAGTAGTCTCTGTTGTAATGTATGAAATGCAACAGTTCATTTACACAGAAGTTACAAACAAACAGGAGACAAGAGAGTGCAGATGGTAGGAATCTGGAGCAACACTGGAGAAACTCAGCAGGTCAAACAGCATCAGATGCTATCTAACACACTGAGTTTCTTCAATATCTTGTTTGTTGCTTATAACAAGCAAATAATCTGTTTTTGTCAGGGCTAATTATGTTTCTTCCTCAATGTTTCTAATAACTTCTGAAGTAGCAATGGGAGTTATCTTTTATCTCTCTGGAAAGATTGCTGAAATCTCATTCAGAATCTCACCTGGAAGATGAAATATCAAACCTAGGCTTAACATACATGATTTTAGACAGGGATTTGAACCCAACTATTTTCAACCTCTTTAGACAAATGAGGGATTTATGAATTATTCATGTCAGAAGTAATATTTTCAAAGTCTATACAGGTTAACCTCTGACAACCCATCAGCCAAATTCTCTTCTGTCTTCCTTCGTCATTATTCTAGACTGGAGGGGAAAAAAATCACTTGAAGTAGTGTAGCATGCAGAACAAGCTGTTTCATTATATCTCAGTACATGGGACGCAACATAGATTACATCTCAACTAGATATACAGTATTCTATATTGTGCAACTACTATACAGACATCTACAACATAGCAAAGCTTAAATTATACTATTTATACCATATATTATGGAGGCTAGTGGCCATGATGGTGCTGACTAACTTTACAACTCTTTGCAGCTTAGTTTGATCTGTGCCCCCCCCCCACCGAATCCCAGCCCCTTACCTGATGGCGATGCAACCAGTTAGAATATTCTAGATGTTAAATCTGTAGAAACTTGCAATTACCTTCGGGGACATGCCAAAGCTCTCTCAGCCTTCTAATGAAATCAACAATGATCTTAATTACAAATGTTCCTAGACGACTTTCACAATATCAGCAAGCTCATCCAAGCTGGATTGGTTGGAGCATTTCATCTTCTAAGCAAAATGTATGCACTTCCACCCAATGCACTCAGCAAAACTGGCACTCCTTTCTCATTGGCTATTCCATTTGCTTTAAAATATTGCTCGAATCCCTTAGCTTAAGATATCCAATTATCTCTAATGCAATCAAGAAAGGAGAGAGGCAGAAGAAAGGATATTACAGGCCAGTTATTCTGACCTCAGTGGTTGGGATGATGTTGGAGTTAATTGTTAAGGATGTGGTTTCAGGGTACTTAGAGGCACAAGATAAAATAGGCCATAATCAACACGGTTTCCTCAAGGGAAGATCTTGCCTGAAAATCTGACACAAGTCCTGGAAGAAATAACAAGAAGGATAGACAAAGGAGAATCAGATGATGTTCTGTATTTGGATTTTCAGAAGTCCCTTGACAAGGTGCCATACATGAGGCTGCTTAACAAGCTACAGGCCCATGATATTACAGGGAAAATTCTAGAATAAATAAAGTGGTGGCTGACTGGCAGAGGGCAAAGAGTGGGAATAAAGGGAGCCTTTTCTGGTTGGCTCCTGTGACTGGTGATGTTCCATACAGGTCTGTTTTGGGACCGATTCTTTTTACGTTATATGTTAATGATTTGGATGATGGAATTGATGGTTTGTTGCAAAATTTGTAGATGAAAAGAAGATAGATGGAGGTGGAGGTAGTTTTAAGGAAGTAGAGAGGCTACAGAAGGACTTTAACAGATTAAGAGAATGGGTAAAGAAATGGCTGATGGAATGCAGTGTAGGGAAGTGTATGGCCATGCATTTTGATAGAACAAATTAAATGGTTCAATATTTTCTAAATGGAAAGAAAATGCAAAAAATCTGAAGCATCAAGGGACTTGGGAGTTCTTGTGTAGGATTCACTATAGGTTAATTTGCAGGTGAGGAAAGCAAATGCAATGTTAGCATTTATTTGAAGAGGACTAGAATATAAAAGCAAGGAAGTAATGTTTATAAAGCATTGGTGAATCCTCACTTGGAGTATTGTGAGCAGTTTTGGGCCTCTTAGAAAAGATGCACAGTTTTTTTAGACAGGATTCAAAGGAGGATCACAAAAAATATTTCAGGTTTGAATGGGTTGTCATATGAAAAATGTTTGATGGCACTGGGCCTGTATTCTCTAGAATTCATAAGAATGAGGAGTGACCTCATTGAAACCTATTGAATGATGAAAGGCCCTGATAGAGTGAATGTGGAGAGGATATTTCCTCTGGTGAGAGGCTCAGACTAGAGGACACAGTCTCAGATTAGAGGACTGTCCTTTTAGAATGGAGATGAGGAGGAATTTCTTTAGCCAGGGAGTGGTAAATCTGTGGAATTATTTGCCATGGGGTGCATTTGAGAAAGAGATAGATGTTTTTGATTAGCCAGGGCATCAAAGGGTATGGGGTGAAAGCAGGGGAGTGGGGATGACTGGAAGAATTGGATCAGCCATTGATTGATTGGCACAGCAGACTCAATGGGCTGAATGGCCTACTCCTGCTTGTTTTATAGATCAGCCATGATGAAATGGTGGAGCAGACTCAATCAGTCAAATGCCCTAATTCTACTCCTGTGTCTTATGATCTTACGATCTAATGTCTATCTTTCCAAAGCAGCCAGCTATTCCCCTTTTTTACAATTTATTATTATTACCATCCAGTATTCACTGTTAATGTACCCGTGAATTTTGTGCTTTTGCTGCACTTTTTTTTAAAAAGACTCTAACATCTCTTTTCCCTGTGCTGCGCTTCAAAAGATAAGTATTCATCTTGGGTTCATTTAAAACTTCTCATCACCACTATTATAGTTTGAAACTCCAAAACATAAAACCAATTGAAAGCAAAAACATGGAGCTGGGAATGTGTATCTTCGTTTTGTTATTACTGTAAGCAAGACACGCATGTATGACGTGGTGGCGTCATGACATATGCCATTCATGTACTTTTACATATAACCTATAATGAATTATGTAAACAACAAAGAACGCTTAATTAAATGCTATATTTACAATACTATTGAAATATTAAATGCACAAATACTCAAGCTTCTCCTGTGCAAAGAGTGGTAGTAGATGTTGTGTATTTACACAAGGCTGGTGCGTGTCTTTGCTTTCCGTCTGTTTGGGCCACTAGCCCGCCCCGAGGTGGCGGCAACAACAAGTGGGCCCACGGCCGATAATGATCCTTCCGCAGGTTCACCTACGGAAACCTTGTTACGACTTTTACTTCCTCTAGATAGTCAAGTTTGATCATCTTCTCGGCGCTCCGCCAGAGCCATTGCCGACCCCGGCGGGGCCGATCCGAGTTCCTGGATTCAAATCCGGCTGTCTCTTTGCATGTTTCCTATCTGGGTTGGGTTGAACATCGAGCTAGCATACCTGTTTCATTAAAAAAAACAGACTAAAAGAAACAGTAAGGGTGCTACCTAATGTGCCGCAAGATGCAGAGAAGAATATCGTAACAAGCTACACACACAAAATGCTAGAGGAACTCAATGGACCAGGCAACATCTATGGAAAAGAGTTACAGTTGACATTTCAGGCCAAGACCCTTCATCAGGACCTACAGATTTTCTTATATTGGTGTTATTATCAATGCTCCCATGCGCTCATATGCATTACGGTCTTAATTGCCTCAACCACTTCCTCTGGCAGATCATCCCATAAATAGACCACCTATTGATTAAAAACGTTAAAAAGTTATTCATTTGACTCAATTTCATCTACTTCAATCAAAGTAGAAAATCCACAGCTAGAGTTTGGGCTGAGTAATAAATGTTTGGCTAGCATCCTATGAATAAATAAAATAAAATCTTCCTATTTCTTCTGGGATTACGGGGAAGCAAAGGCATCGTAATGCTGTTCAAATGGTACTCTGACATTTATATACAAGTTTGCCTATCTTGTATATGATGTAATAATGTTAGGTCTTGCTCTTATACTATTTTTTATGGAGTAGGTCTGGTTGAAGAATAAATCTCCTCCAAGAAATTGTGGAGAAATCAACTCTTCTCCATGAATCTGTATTCATTTCAAATGTCAAGTAGAGACCAAGAAGTTCAAACATAGAGTAAGGCAATAAAACATCAGCATAAAGCCGTCATATAGTTGGGATAGGCCATGCAATGAGAAAGCTTAACTTGTGCTGTACCGAACCATTAAAAAAAAATTCAGTCCAGAAGAACTCCGCCATGGACAGTCCCAAGCACAGTGGTGAAAAGAGGAGGGTTGGGAACGGGGCTAACAACCCCATCCTATGAAAATCCAGTGCTACAGAAACACCAACACATGTGCTGAAGACCTCATCCCTGGAAGAAGGGGATATTTATCTGGAAGACAAATGGATGAGTTACACTCAGACTTGAAGGACTGGCCAATGACAGAGGACTCCGTTGAGCTGCTGTTGGTGTGTTGGTGGCTTATGTCCTAGTAAGAGTGATAGGATTAAGAAGAAGAAGTTTACCTGGATATTGCCTTGATTAGAGAGCTATAACAGAAGATTGGACAAACTTGGGTTGTTTTCTCTGGAATGACGGAGGCTATGTGGAGATTTGAAAGAGGTTTCTAGAGGCATAGGCAAGTAACTGGAGTTGGAATTTCTAATTTCAGGGATAAAATTTCTCATACCAAAGTGCATTTAAGGTGAGCGGGGTCAGCTTAATGAAATGTCAGGGGCATGTTCACAGAGAGTGGTGAATGACCAGAATATGCTGCTGGGGTAGTGATAGAATCAGATACTTTAGGGATTTTTAAGAGATATTTAGATAGGCACATGAATGTGAGAAAAATGTAAAGTAAGGACATTGTGTAGACAGCAGGGAATAGTTTATTTGGCCATTTGATCACTAATTTTATTGGTTTGGCACAACATCGTGGGCAGAAGGGCCTATTCCTGTGCTGTACTCTTCTATGTTCTAACCCTCATTGATGGTGATATTGATGACTGTGGCCTTCAGTAAGTCCACCTTCTATATGAAGCACTGTTACACTTTAACTTTAGTGACATCCTTCAGTGATTTATGGTATAAATAGTCATTGCATTAAGTCCAATGCATAATACATGAAGAGATTGAATGGTTTAAGTTTTCTAAAAAATGATTAAAACTGAATCCATTTGTTCCCAAAAGTGTCCTGGATTTCCAATGGGATTTCTTGTCTAGCTTCAACTTCGTTTATGCAAGAAAGGTTAATGAGTTGTATTCGTTAACTGTGTCCTTTTTAATTGAATGTGTTATATTTTGTTAATGAGATGCATTTTGATAAGGTAGAACAGATGAAGACCTTATTAAAATAAATCACTCGAACCTTCCCCAGTGGTTCAGTTGACTAAAGTGTACAGACTACAAGTTCCAAGGATCAATTTCTGATATGCATTGATGTAGCTGGACATCAGCAATACTTATTTATGTTTAGGATGGTGGTGAATATTGGTAGCTTGCGTTGAGGTGTTTGATGTTGCAGTGTTAGCCAAGCTTGGCAATTAGCTTGTTCTGGGAGTATATAGCCTTCCCCAACTACTCCCCCACCCCACCCCTGTTCACTAGCTTTGGTCCTGATTGGCTAGCCCTTCAGCTGGTCTTTGAATTCTATTGGCTCATGTTTCTTTTGCTCGTAGGGTTTCGTAGATGGTGTCTATGTCGATATGCTTGTTTACGGGGTTGTCAGAAAGGAACCACATTGTTGATCTCAGTATATAAATCCTGAAAAGGACATCATTTTAATCGGGATACCACAGAGGTTTCGGCACAGACAAACGTGATGCAGGCACAAGAATTTTTAGAAGCATGGTGCTTTTTCTGATAACTTCTTAAACATATTGAAATAGACAACATTTATGAACCCGTAAGAGCCAAAGAACCATGATCCAATAGAATTCAAAGGTCAACTGAAGGGGTAGCCAGTCAGAAGAGGCAAGCGAGGGGAGTGTATACAATAATGCGAGCGCTCCCAGAGAAAAGCACTAACACTGCACACTGAAGACGTTAACGCAAATAATGATGAAACGTCTGCAAGCTAATTGACAACCTCGGCGAACACCGTACATCAAACTCTATTATGTGTAAACTGTAACGTGCTAAGTTGTCTTAAAATTTTGCATTGGAGTGGTATCAGACAAAGTATGATACAGAGCATGAAAATTTATACTGCGACAGATGAAGTAAGATTGTCTTCAGATTGCCTGTGGAAGTATAAAACCAGAGACCAGAACTGTACAGCACTGGAAAAGACCCTTACACCCATGATGAACTAATTGAACTACTGATACCTGTTCCAATCTATCTGCTCATGGTCAATATTCGCAAAATGCCGGAGAAACTCAGGAGGCCAGGCAGCGTCCGTCCTCCTACCACCCTACCAGGGATAGGGTTCCTTTTGTCCACACCTACCACCCCGCCAGCTTCCGAGTCCAGCACATAACTCTACAAAACTTCTGCCACCTCCAACGGGATCCCACTACCAAGCATTTATTTCCCTTCTTCCCACTTTCTGCAAGGATCGGTTCCTATCTGACTCCCTTGTCTATTCATCCCTCCCCACTGATCTCCCTCCTGGCACTTATCCTTGCAAACAGAACAAGTGCTACACCTACCCCTACACTTCCTCCTTCACTAGCATTTAGGGCTCTAAACAGTCTTTCCAGGTGAGGCGATAGTTCACCCGTGAGTTTGTTGGGATCATGCACTGTATCCGGTTCTCCTGGTGTGACCACTTGTATATCAGTGAGACCCGACGTAGATTGGGAGACCACATCGCTGAGCACCTATGCTTTGTCCACCAGAAGGAATGGGATCTCCCAGTAGCCACCCATTTTAATTCCACTTCAATTCCCATTCCGTTATGTCAATCCATGACCTCCTCTACTGTCAGTTTGGAGGAACAACACCTTACATTCCATCTGGGTAGCCTCCAATCTGATGGCATGAACATCGATTTCTCAAACTTCTGGTAATGTCCTCCCCCCCCACCCTTCAACATTCCCCATCCCCTTTTCCCTCTCTCACCTTATCTCATTGCCTGACCATCGCCTTCCTCTGATTCTCTTCCCTGCTTTTCTTTCTTTCATGGCCTTCTGTCCTCCCCTATCAGACCGCCCCCTTCTCCAGCCTTGTACCTCTTTCACCAATCAATTTCCCAGCTCTTTACTTCATCCCTCCCCCTCCCGGCTGCACTTATGACCTTATGTTTCTCTCTCCCCTCCACCCACTTTTAAATTTACTCCTCATCTTTTCATCTCCAGTCCTGCTGAAAGGTCTTGGCCCAAAATGTCGACTGTACTTTTTTTCTCAGGATGCTGCCTGCTGCCTGAGTGTGTTGCTTGGATTTCCATCATCTGAAGATTTTCTCTTGTTCATAGTCAATATTCCTCCATTCTCTTCATATTTATGTGCCTATTGAAGAGCCTCATAAACTCCTCTGTAGTATCTGCCTCTACTACCATCTCTGGTAGCACATTCCAGCATACATAATGTGTCAAAAAAAAACCTACTCTTACATATCTTCTTTAAAGTTTCTCCTCTCATCTTAAATGCACATCCTCAAGTATTAGGCACTTAACACTGGGCAAAAAAGAGATGCCAGCTTTGTACTATATCACCAATTATCACAAAGCCTCCCTCACCCAAACGTGGCTTGCCACCAGCTTCATGGGGAATTGTTGGGCAGCTAATGCTACCCTTGCAATTAAGGCCTAGAAGGCTGAATGAATAAT
Organism: Hypanus sabinus; assembly: GCF_030144855.1. Lineage (NCBI taxonomy): Eukaryota > Metazoa > Chordata > Chondrichthyes > Myliobatiformes > Dasyatidae > Hypanus > Hypanus sabinus. The sequence continues at coordinate 73,347,633 of NC_082722.1, read as the reverse complement.
GAGGGTCTTCACCCCCTTTGCCTTTTCAACCAAGAATTCAGCTGCTCATAATACGCAAAGTCAAAGCTGAGTTTATTGTCATATGCGTAAGTACATGTTTGCACAGGCGGAATGAAAATGCTTGCATGAAGCAGCAGCCTCACAGGCACAGAGCACAAGAAAAATAAATTATACAAAATTGTACAAGAAAGAGCATACGTAATTAAATGGAAATATACAAAGTCTATTGAAGTGCAAAGTGGGCATAGTGGCAGTGAGATAATGATTAGGGTTGTGCAGTTTGGTTGAAGAATTGAATAGTTTAAGGGCTTGATATAGAAACACCAAAGCCTTTGAAAGGAAAATTCTACAAAAGACAAAGAATTTGGTTCAGCACATCACAGGTAAAGCCTTCCCAACTCTTGAGCAGATCTACATGAAATGCTGTCATAGGAAAGCAACATACATCATCAAAGATCCCCACCACGCAGGCCATGCTCTCTTCTCACTGCTGCCATCAAGAAAGTACAAGAGCTTTAGGACGCACACCACCAGGTTCAAGAATGGTTACTACCCTTCAACCATCAGGATCTTGAATAAAAGGGGATAACTACACTCACGTGACCCATTATTGAGATGTTCCCACAACCAATTGAAACCTATTTTTACTGGGTGTCTCTGGAGAGGCGGCTCATTAGGCCCTTACTATCAGTGAGAAAACCACCTTTTTCAGACTCCACATGGCTAAGGTCGATATGACTTGGGTCCCACCAAACCCAGGAAGATGGTTTGTCTGAAACACCCGAACCCTGGTCTGTGTGAATACTGTGTAAATACTGCCCCCACACAATTGTCCATTGACAAGAAATAAGAGACAGTACACTGCATATGAATATAAATTATATTTATGAATGTTAACTTAACCAAGGAGTTATTAAAACAAAGAAAGAAAAAAATCAAAAAATGAGCCGATTACAATTTAACAGCCAAATGTGCACAGAAGTTGGATCTCAACTTGAAGTTGTTTTTAAATCACGCACTGGACCCACTGTCTGTTCAACCCACTTTCTGAATGTCACTGGAAATCCACTTTGAACAAACGGGCTCCCCAAGGGGAGTACTGATTCTTCTTCCTTGAAGCCATTCATCTGCACCAAGCACCTTGTGCCCCTCAACCATCTTCCCTCCTGTCTTCTCCCAGCTCCTGCCAAAAAGACCTTGACCCACCCAGTGCCCATCACAAAAACCTCTCTGCCCAGCCTTCTCCAGAACCTTCTCCTAATTCCACTATTCTGACCTGCCGACACAACATTTCTAAATTGAACAGCATAGCTCCTTATCTTTAGCTCAAACCCAAACCTGATAAAAGCTGAACAGATTGCTCTTACAGAACCGCTAAAATGAAATACCTACAGCATAGCAGTAAAAATCTTAACCAGGGCACTACATAATGGCTTTACTTTAAAGACTCTTTATCTTATGTTCTCATTACTTATTGCTTTTAATTTATATTTGCATTTGCACAGTTTGCTGTCTTCTGTACTCTAGTTCATCTTTCACTGATCTTGTTATAGTTACTATTCTATAGATTTGCTGAATATGCAGGAAAATGAATCTCAAGATTGTATATGGTGACATATTGTGTATGTACTTTGGTAATACATTTACTTTGGAAGTAACTGTTGCTGATCCTGGTGGTGTGAGATTTCAGGTTTCTGTGCTCCTGCCTGGTGGCTGAAGGAAGATGGCAGGCCACAGGAAGCATCCTGAGTAAAATGTAGTATAGCCACTGTTCCTGGTTTCCAACTTCCTGGTTCGCAATCTGCAACCTATGACTTCAGTCTTAATCACCTTGACAACAGCTCTTGATTATTTTAAATCAATGGAACCATTCCAACATCAATATTTGTGTCCATTTTGTGGGACACCCGGTTTGGTTTTCCTTGCTTTTAAATTCTTAGCTCCTTAACCCTGAGCTAAACATTGAACTGTTGCCCCCTCATTCTCATTTGAACCCTGGCATTTTGACCTCTTTGGATCAATGAACGAAATATGACATAACACAGCCACAGAATTGATATTGTTAGGGCACAAAAATGTGTGCACACATTATGTGTATGCAAACAAAAATTCTGAATAAAAAGTTTGAAGTCAAATCAATCAACTGTATATATATATTTAAAGACAGTGTCAGGAATTGAATCCAAATCGCTGGTGCTGTAAAGTGTTAAACTAACTACGACTACAAAAAGTAGTGGATGCAGACCACTCCATCATGGGTAAAACCGTCCCCACTATTGAACACAGGGAACAATGTTGCAGGAAAGCAACATCCATCATCAAGGACCCCACCATCCAGGCCATGCTGTCTTCTCACTGCTGTCATCAGGAAAGAGGTACAGGAGCCTCAGGACCCACATCACCAGGTTCAGGAATAGTTATTATCTCTCAACCATCAGGTTCTTGAAACATTGGGGACAACTTCACTCAACTTCACTTGTCCCATCACTGAAATGTTCTCACAACTTAAGGACTCACTTTCAAGGATCCTTCATTTCATTATCTTGATATTTATTGCTTATTTGTTTGTATTTACTGTTTGTTGTCTTTTGCACATGGGCTCTTTGTCCATCTTGTGTCTGGTTTTTCATTGGTTCAAATTGTTTCTTTATATCTACTGTGAACGCCAACAAGAAAACAAATCTTAGGACTGTATATGGTGACAAATATATACCTAATTTGATAATAAATTTACCATGCTGCCCTTTGAAGTACAAACTTGAGTGTGAATTAATGAAATGTTTCAAGGCTTTGGTAATGTTCTGTGCACTTATCAACTCTGCTGCAAAGGAAAGGTATATTTGATTTGGAGTCAGTCCAATGTAGATTCACTAGATTGATTCCTTGTCTTGGTAAAGTACCCTCTGAGGAGAAATTAAATAAAATTGGCCTAATGTCATTGAAGTTTTAAAAAATGGGAAGTGATCTCAGTGAGAGATTTGGATTTGACAAGAATTGATTGGGTTAAAGATAAACATTGTTTTGTTAGCATAGGTGTTAAGTTTCGTAACTTCAAAATAATAAACAAATTCAAAGGAAGTCATGGGAGTCCGAAATATGTGGGTCTACCTTTGTGTTTTGCTTCAAGGGAAGTGAGCATGTATCCCGTGGTGTCAGGAAGCATTCAATCCATGAATTTATACATATAACTCGTAATAAATTATTTGAACAAATAAGAATGCTTTATCAACCAATATACACAAGATTACTCAAATATTATTTAAATATTAAATACATCACACTCCACCCTGCTTAACTATAGACTCCAACTCAAACTCAACTCGAAACATAGTTTACAATATAATGCAACTACTATATACAGACATCCACAGCATCATAAGTTGTTCCATTCAAATCTAAAGATATAATTGCTACGGAGGTTATCTTACTCTTGTGGTATAACATCTTTCCTGACAAGGGGGATCACTCTGCTCGGCAAACAAGATTTGAGGATATGAGTTCAATCTGAGGCTCTGGATCCTCCACTGTGGTGGTTGCAGGAGTTGATTCTGACACTGCAAAGGGTAGTTCTGACACACTTGCTCCCTTCCTTAGTCTTTTCCTATTTTGTGCATCTTGATCTTGGAGAGGTACATTATGTTCACTGGAGTATTCTCTTATTAATCATTATACTGTTGCCGTTATGATCTGATCTCTCTTCTTGGTTTCCTCATCCATGACATAATCTGATGAAATCCTCTGTTTTTGAATCTTCATGGACTCATTTCTTATTGGTCTTCCATTCATCCAGCTGGGCTTTAGTGTTTGCATCTACTTTTACAAATTGCTTGTAAAAGTATTGACTACATAGAAGCTCAATTCACCTTGTTGGTTACTGTATTTCAGTGCACGATTGCCATTCCCACAACAGTTATCTTTTCTCCAGTACGAGTTCTTAGGTGGATATCTGCAGGCTTCAGTTGAGAATCTTTGAAATGCCACTCAAACTCATTTTGTAGAATGACTGAATCAGTTGATCCAGTGACCAATTCCATTTTAATTAATTTACCATTCATTTCTGATGCAAGCTTTATTGCTTGTCTACTGTTAGCTTTCACATTGTAAATTCCAAAGCCAGCCATCCTGTATTACTCTCATCATTGTAAGACTTTTCATCAACATCATGCAGTTTAGTGCTCTTTTTGAAACTGCTACTTGATTTTTCAAAAAATTTTCTCATCCATTGCTGTCCATTTACTTCTGTCTGACCGACATGCTCTTTGTATGTATTCCACTTTGTTGCATTTTCTGCAGGTTTTGCCTTTAAATCTGCACTGGGCTAGTGTATGTGAGTCCCTGCCACATCAATGACACAATTTGTTTGACCAGGCCAGTTTCTTTTTGATGCTGCAACTTTGTTCAGGCTCTCTTTCATTCCTGACCACAACACAATTGTACCTCAGTCTGCTGTTTAGATTGATCCAACAATTTCAACTGCTTTTAAATGCAAGTTGTGCTTCAGTTAGGAGCCATTTTTGAATGCTATCTAGTAAGATTTCAAAAACTAAATGATCTCTGAGTGCATTATTAAGCCCATTAACAAAGCTGTGTGCACTGAAATTGATGCTCCTCCTTCTTGTTTCCACTTATGAAACATAAAGTGTGCTGCTGTCAACAACAGCTTCAGTTCTAAATGAGCTAGAGGTACGATGGATTGAAGATGCAGAGTGATCACGTGGTAGAGTGAGTGAACAGGTGGTAAAGTAAGGAACCAAACATGGAAATTGAATCTGAAGATGTATTTGACGAAGTAGTGCTATATCTTCAAATACTAGGGGGCAATGTTTTAAGGAGAAGGGAGAAAAAGTTAAAGTAGATGTTGAGCTGTAATTGGTTAGGCCTGGGGTCAAGATCTGGTTCAAACATGTGATCTACTAGGCCTGGGGTCGAGGCCTGAAGGTCAAACTTGTGATCAGCTAGACCTGAGGTCGAGGTCTGAAGATCAGACCCATGATCAGAGAGTACTAGGGTTGACACCGATGCTCATGAAGTCCGGAGTACAAAGCCGAAGGTCGAAGAACCAAATTGGCAAGTCTGGCAGTTGAGTCCCAATATTTAAACATGTAACCAGTGAATCCCAAGGTTTATATCTAGAAGTCAAAGTCCAAGGTCGGAGGTCCAATGTCTAAGGGCCTTAGTACCCAGTGCCAAGGTCTGGAGCATCAGAGATGGTGTGTGTGTGTGTGTGTGTGTGTGGGGGTGGGAGGGTGGGTAAGGGGCTTACTTTTCTTTGGTGTTGTTATTGCTTCTGTTGTTCTGTTGAACATGTTGGGCAGGATATGTTGTCGCTGGAATGTGTGGTGACACTTCGTGGGCAACCCCCAGCACATCTGCAGGGATCCGATACCTGCAAGGGAATTTTTATATAGACAGAGAATGATAGGTGCCTAGAACACACTGCTGGTGGAAATGGATATAATAGTGGTGCTTAAGAAGCATTTGGACAGGCATGTGAACATAAAGGACATGGAGGGTTCCGGATCATGTACAAGCAGCTAGATTTAATGTGGCATCAGGGTCAGCAGAAATATTGTGGGCCAAGAAGCCTATTCTTGTTCTATGTTCCAGAGACAGACAGAAGTCAGGAAGGTAACAAAATGTCTGTGATAGGGTGGCCATCCAGTGAAAAGATGAGGTGATATTTTTGATCTTACATTGAGACAATAATCTGAACTAGGGTGTTTGAACTATAAGCAGAGTCTGTATAGCCTGGGATTTTTTTTTTTTTGGAAGAAAGCTGAGGGATGGCCTTAGGTTCATAAAATCATGAGTGTTATAGATAGGTGAATGACCATAAGACCATAAGAGATAGGAACAGGATTAGGCCATTCAGCCATTGAATCTGCTCCACCATTCGATCATAGCTGATTTATTATTCCTATCAACCCCATTCTCCTGATTTCTCTCTGTAACCTTGAACACCATTATTAAATAATGACCTATCAATCTCCACTTTAAATCTACTCAGTGAATTGGTCTCCATAATGAGTTACACAGATTCTCCACCCTCTGGCTGCAGAAAGGTCACAGTCATTTTCCCCTCCCTCCTCCAGTGTAGGAGTGTCTAAAACTAGAATACATATATTAAAGGTGAGAAGGACTAAATTTAAAAGTGACTTAAGGGTTAAATTTTCCCAGACAGTGGGTATGTGGAATAATCTGCCAGAGGAAGTGGTAGAGTCGGGCACAGTCATAAGGCATTTGGACAGGTACATGGATAGGAAAGGTTTAGTGCAGGGGTTTCCAACCTGTTGTCCACCGAGTATGGGACGAATGCAAGAAAGTGGGACTAGATCAAGTAGACATCTTGGTTAGCATGGACAATTTGGACCAAAACAGCACACGTGAAATATTGGAGGAACTCAGCAGGTCAGGCAACATCTATGAGAGGAATACATAGCCAACGTTTCAGGCCAAGATACCTCCACAGGACTAGGAAGAAAGGGGAAAGGCACCAGAATAAAAAGGTGGGGGAAAGGAAAGCGGCTAGTTGGAAATTGATAGGTGAAACCAGGTGGGTCAGAAAGGTTAAGGGCTGGAAAACAAGAAGTCTGATAGGAGAGGAGAGCGGGCCATAGGAGAAAGGGAAGTGAGATGGGAACCAGGGGGAAGTAATAGGCAGGTGAGAAGAAGTAAAAGGTTGTCTTCCAGCAAGCTTCTTTCCTCCCCTCCACCTTTTTTTATTCTGACATCTTTCCCTTTCCTTCTCAGTCCTGAAGAAGGGTCTTGACCTGAAACATCAACAGTTTATTCATTTTCACAGATGTTGCCTGATCTGCTGAGTTCCTCCAGCATTATGTCTGCATTGTTTTGGATTTGCAACATTTCCAGATTTTCTTGAGCCTGTTTTCATGCTACATAAATGAAGATAAGAAAGTGAGATGGAGAATTACACTGACATGCAATTGGAAGCTCTTGGTCACCCTTGAAATGTTCCATAGACCGTTCATCTAATATATGTTTAGTCTATAGTATAGTACTGACCTCCTCCTGGATAAAGAGTGTACATTAAACTGAATTTAGCATGCCTAATTGTCTTTGTTACAGCTGGAATTGACAGTTTCACTCTTGGATGGTCTTTCTTGTTTTGCTTCCAATAGAGCTGAAATTATCTAAAGCCCCATTCGCCCTTTCGGTTCACCATTCTTCTAGCAGTAAACTAAATAAAAACACATGAAATAGAATAGTAGATCATTCGGCCCCTCTCAGGTTCTCTGGGATTCAGTGAGATCTAAGTAGTATTTTACCTGTTGCCTTACAGCTTGGTAAGGCAACCGCTCTGCCTGTGACTGGAAGGAACTGCAGCGAGTGGCGGACACAGCTCAGCATATCAGGGCAAACAGCTTCTCCTCCATGGGCTCTGCCTAACCTCCTCGCTGCCTAAGTAAAGCAGCCAGCAAAATCAAAGATCTCACTCACCCTTGACAGTCTTTCTTCTCCTCCCTCCCATCAGGCAGAAGATTCAAAAGCCTGAAAACATGTACCGCCAGGCTCAGTGATAGCTTCTATACTGAAGTAATCAGATTATTGACTGCTTCCCTAGTAAGATAGATACTCTTTTGACCTCAATCTACCTTGTAATGTTCTTGCACCTTACTGTTCGCCTGCATTGCACCTTCTGTATCTGTAATACTTTATTCCGCACTGTTAAATGCTTACTTTGTATGACCTCCATACACTTGCAATGAAACAATCTGTAACGATGACAATGCATGAATGTTTCTCACTGTACCTTGGAACACGTGACAATAATCAACTAATTTACTACATTCCTGCACTAATCTGATATCCATTGATTCCATTTACATATCAAAATCAACCTGTCATTGAAATACTGAGTGATTGAGCATTCCAAGCTCTCTTTGGTAGGGAATTCCAAAGATTCACTCAAAGAAAGTTCTTTTTACCTAATGCTTGAATGGTCAGCTATTTATTTTAGATTCAATATATTTATTGTCACATATATAATGAAACATAATTCATTTTGATAACAATCAAACATTTTGTTTGCAATTCTAATCTCCTCTGTATTATTATTTCAGAAGACCTGTCTTAAGTATAATTTGAAAGAAAGCATGACAGCGCCTCTACTTTCTTAGAAGTCTGCAAACATTCAGAATGATGTTTTAAACTTTGACAAACATTGAACAAAAATGATAACGGGTATTGATCGTGTGGGTAGCCAGAGGCTAACATAGAGGGGCCTACTTTTAATATGCTTGAAAATAGGTACCAAGGGGATGCCAGGGGTAAGTTTTTCACACAGAGAGTGGTGGGTGCGTGGAATACACTGCCGGCGGTGGTGATGGAAGCGGATACAATAGGGTCTTTTAAGAGCCTCTCAGATGGGTATATGGAGCTTGGAAAAATAGAGGGCTATGCGCAAGGGAAATTCTAGGTAGTTCCTAGAGTAGGTTACATGGTCGGCACAACATTATGGGCCAAAGGGACAGTAATGTGCTGTTAAATTCTATGTTCTATGTCGTCCTGCAGAAGAGCACTGTATATTGCCTGGTTGCATCATAGCCTGGTCTGGAAACACCAATGCTCTTGAATGGAAAATCTTACAAAAAGCAGTGGATATGGCCCTGTCCATTACAGGTAAAGCCCTCACCACCACTGAGCACATCTACATGATTTTCTCAACATCCATCATCACAGTCCCACACAACCTAGGACATGCTCTCTTCTTATTGCTGCCATTAGAGGGCTGAGCGATGGAAGATGGCGTTTAATGCTGCCTAAGTGTGAGGTGTACATTTTGGTAGGAATAATCCAAATAGGACATACATGGTAAATGATAGGGCATTGAAGAATGCAGTAGAACAGAGTGATCTAGGAATAATGGTGCATAGTTTCCTGAAGGTGGAATCTCATGTGGATGGGGTGGTGAAGAAAGCTTTTGGTATGTTGGCCTTTATAAATCAGAGCATTGAGTACAGGAGTTAGGATGTAATGTTAAAGTTGTACAAGGCATTGGTAAGGCCGAATTTGGAGTACTGCGTACAGTTCTGGTCACCGAATTATAGGAAAGATGTCAACAAAATGGAGTACAGAGAAGATTTACTAGAATGTTACCTGGGCTTCAGCACCTAAGTTACAGGAAAAGACTGAACTAGTTAGGTCTTTATTCTTTGGAGCGTAGAAGGTTGAGGGGGGACTTGATAGAGGTATTTAAAATTATGAGGGGGATAGATAGAGTTCATGTGGATAGGCTTTTTCCATTGAGAGTAGGGGAGATTCAAACAAGAGGATATGAGTTGAGAGTTAGGGGGCAAAAGTTTAAGGGTAACACAAGGGAGAATTTCTTTACTCAGAGAGTGGTAGCTGTGTGGAATGAGCTTCCAGTAGAAGTGGTAGCGGCAGGTTTGGTATTGTCATTTAAAGTAAAATTGAATAGTATATGGACAGGAATGGAATGGAGGCTTATGGGCAGAGTGCAGGTAGGTGGGACTAGGTGAGAGTAAGTGTTCGGCATGGACTAGAAGGGCCGAGATGGCCTGTTTCCATGCTGTAATTGTTATATGGTTATATGATCCCCAGGACTCACACTATCAGGTTCAGAAACAGTTACTGCCCTTCAGACATCAGGCTCCTTAAGCAATGTGGATAACTTCACTCAGCTTCATTTGTCCCATCATTAAAATGTTCCTGCAACCTTTGGATCCACTTTCAAGGACTCTTCATCTCACGTGTTTTCAATATTTATTGCTTATTTATTTATTGTTGCTATTTCTTTCTTTTTGTGTTTACGTAGTTTGTTGTCCTTTCCACACTGGTTGAACACCCAAGTTGATGAAATGCTCTGTTGTTTCTGTTATGGTTATTAGTTTATTATGGATTTATTGAGTATGCCAAAAAAATGAATCTCAAATCTGTATATGGTGATATATATGCACTTCGATAAAAACAATTAGCTTTGAACTTTGAACAACCGTCAACCTGAGAATGTGCTGGGGGCAGCCCGCAGTCGTAACCATACCAACCTAGCACAGTCACAATGTTCAGCAGAACAACACACAACCAACATACAAGCAGAAACAGCAACATAATAAATCCCATTCCCATCCAGACTACGGTGCTTGGTTCAGTTCAACAAGGGGAAGCATCAACTCTGCCCAATCTTTTTTTTTAATGTATCTCCGCCCGCAATAACCCAGTTGACTCATTAATCCTCTGAATAGGCCAAGCTGGTCACTCAATCCAAGGGACAATTAGTGATGAGATGTCCTGCAGGTGAGTCAAATCTTGTGAGGAACCCCTCTTTGACGAAAGCACGTGCATTTCTTGAGATAGCCTGCTCTTCTGGGTTACTTTTGCACTGTAATGAGGTGCCAGTGCTTGTGGCTAACTCACCCTGTATCAACAGGATAAAAGCATGCCTACAACCTTTGCTCAGCACATAGGCCCTGCAAAAAACAAATGCATCAATTGTCAGCAAGAGCAAACTTGCAGCAGTAATTATTTTTACCTCGTCCTTCCATTTATTTGCTAACTCATCTGATTCTGCTCACTTGTGAGACATCTGTGTTTCTCCAATTGTGCCCCCCTTGTCCATTCTATAATTTAATCGCTCCACTGTGAGTGGATCTGTGTTCAACTGGCTGACTATTAGGATCTGTATTCATTTTTGATAGTTCGATCTACAGCATAGTAAAAGGCCCTTCAGGTCAAATGAGCCTGTGCTGCACAATTGCACCCATGTGACCAATTAACCAATCCATGGAAGGTGGGAGGAAACTGGAGCACCTGAAGGAAACCCACGTGTCCACAGAGAGAATGTATAAGCTCATTACAAAGAGTGGCAGAAGCTGAACCTGGGTTCTGATGCTGCAATAGCATTATGCTAACCGCTGTGCTACTGTACCACTCTGTAGTTCCTTCAAGGTTTCCAACTCTCAACTACATCTCTCTCTCGTGTTTCAATACCTTCCTTAAGAGCTGTCTCTTCGCTTTTGGTCATCTGTCTATAAAATATCATGTGGATCAAGGTCAATAGCAAAGCATGAGTTGCAGGGGGGTGCACTTGCAATGCCAAAGATGTGATATAGCGATAAGTCTTCTCCTAGGATTGTCACCTTGTTGTGATGGAGAGTCTTGTGAGTTCCTGAGATTCTGAGAGGGATGCTGTCAGGCATTTAGCCATCAGCTGCTTAGCTCCTGTTAGTGTTAGCCATAGCAGTAACATCAAGAGGGATGATCCAGACAAAGAGTGATCCTGCAAAGACCTCAACATGGAGCTGGCTGAAGACGATGGGACATTATGACAGCAGTGGAGGCAGAGGAAGCAGTGAAGTGTCCCCAGCAGTCTTGCATTCCATCCCACTGGACTCTGACCCTGATCTGTCAAGGACTGAGTAGTGGCAGTCCATGCATCAGCCTTCCCACATTAAACAAAGTCAGTCACAGGAATTCTCCATTAAATGAATCCACCAGAAGATGTGAATCCTGGATTGTCCTCTGCAGCCACCTAAGGACCCACCAAGAGACAACCCTTAGGAGAACATCATAGTTGACTTGGATGATCACATGACTATAGTGATAAATGCAAAGCAATAAAAACCAGCAGTGAGTTGCCATCAATAGCGCTGACATCCTGAGCATCTGGACTTAAATCTCCGTCAGAAATGATGAAAGTAACTGTATGGATATTAGGCACAAGAAATGTTGCAGATGCTGGAAATCTCGAGCTGCTAAAGGGTCTTGAATTGAAACATCAACTGTGTTCCCATCCATAGATGCTGTCTGACCTGCTGAGCTCTTCCAGTACATTGTATGTATAACCATATGGATATGTCTATATTGTATATGTATAAGGATATGTCTATATTGTATATGTATAAGGATATGTCTATATTGTATATGCATATGGATATGTCTGCTGGGAAGCTTGGTAACCGCATAGGTTCACAATGGCTGTACACACTTGTAATGAGCAGAGTTTTTCCTGAGACACTGATCAACAAATATTCTCTCACTCACCAGATTTGCAGACAGCATGCTTGTGGGCATCCAAGCCATCTTCTGTGGTCAAAGATCTTGCTAAGAGGTCGATGTCTGGGTATTTGATGCCAAAAATGAACATGGTAATTGGCAACTGATTTATCATTGTCACTTATGACGAGAAACATCATCATATATGCCAAACCCAAACACATTAAGGTAGTATAATTTAAAAAGCACTAGTAAAATGCAGGATATAATGTCACACATTCACAGAGAAAGTGTGGAGCAAATAGATAAATGAAGTACAAGGGCGAAAGTCAGGTCAATTGAGAGATCAAGAGTTCATATTTAACATTAAAGAGATGGACATATTTCTGTGCTGAGCAAGTGATTGCAAGTGATTCTACAAAATTTGTATTTTAAAGTTGTGTTTTTTGTCCTTGAATTGCAGCCCTGATTTTGTATTTACAGATGCAAACTGCATGGAAACCATCCATTCAGCCCACCATATTCACATCAATCATTCTACACTTATTTACATGATCTTAATTAATTTCCTTTGCCACTTTAATCAACAATTCTCCGCCTTCCCCTCCAACATTATGTCCAAGCGGTGCTGTCGTTCACTGGCTCAGGTGCAGTTTAATATGAACACAGTAGAGTACAGGAGGAGGCCCTATAGCCCACAATGTTATACCAATCTGATGAAATGAGTGCCCCATGAGCCCGTTACACTCATGTGACCAATTAGCCTACTAACATGTACATCTTTGGAATATAATGTCATACTTGATTGGTCCTACTCTCTCACATCTTATCCTCTTATCCTCTTGCTCTTCACATACTTGTAAAATGCCTTTGGATTTTCCTTAATCCTGCTCACCAAGTCCTTCTCATGGCTCCTTCTGGCTCTCCTAATTTCATTTTTAAGCTCCTTCCTGCTAACTTTATAATTTTTCTCAATCTCTATCATTACCTAGTTTTTTTGAACCTTTCATAAGCTTTTCTTTTCTTCTTGACTAGATCTTCTATAGCCTTGTACACCATGGTTCCTGTACCCTACCATCCTTTCCCTGTCTCATTGGAACATACCTATGCAGAACACCATGCAAATATTCCCTGAACATTTGCCACATTTCTGCCGTATATTTCCCTGAGAACATCTGCTCCCAATTTATGCTTCCAAGTTCCTGCCTGATAGTTTCATATTTCCTCTTACTCCAATTAAATGCTTTCCTGACTTGTCTGCTCCTATCCCTCTCCAATGCTATGGTAAAGGAGATAGAATTGTGATAGAAATGCTCTCCCACTGAGAGACCTGACTCCTGACCAGGTTCATTTCCCAATACCAGATTGAGTACAGCCTTTCCTCTTGTAGGCTTATTTACATATTATGTCAGAAAGCCTTCCTGAACACACCTAACAAACTCCACACCATCTAAACCCTTTGCTCTAGGGACATGCCAATCAATATTTGGGAAATTAAAATATCCCATCACAACAGCCCTATTATTATTGCACTGTTCCAGATCTATCTCCTTATCTGCTCCTTGATGTCCCTGTTACTATTGGGTGGTCTATAAAAATCACCCAGTAAAGTTATTGATCCCTCCCTATTTCTAACTTCCACCCACAGAGACCCAGTAGACAATCCCTCCAAGACTTCCTCCTTTTCTGCTGCCGTAACAGTATCTCTGGTCAACAGTGCCACATCCCCACCTCTTTTGCCTCCCTCCCTGTCCTTCTGAAACATCTAAAGTAGCCATTCTTGTCCCTGAGCCATCCAAGTCTCTGTGATGGCCACAACATCATAGCTTCAAGTACTGATCCATGCTTTTCTGGGAGGGGCTGTAGACCCATACTGGGGCCCCCACCATGTACTACTGCATTGGCACCCTAGACCTTTGGCCCAATCCCTTGTGGGTCACGCAAGTGCCGCAGCAGTGCACAAGCAGCTCCACGTCTTGCCTGTACCCAGGCCAGTAGAAGCTTGCCCAACATCTTTGTGACCCCCAAGCTGGCTAGCCTCCACCAGCCTGTGCACCATGGCATGGAGCCCTATGGAGAGCACAAGCTGCGGGAGTTGTCTGTCACCGTCGGGCAACAGCCACTGCCCTTCGCCCACTTGCAGCATTACCCACTGAGCGTATAGGGTTTTGGTCTTTGGATCCAGGGTGGAAATACCTGTCCACTCCAGCCACAGTCCCATGCTCAGATAGCCCCTCACCCGGGCCAGCATGGGATCACTCACCGACTTGCTGTGTAGTTGCTGGTAAATGATGAGAGGTCTAGCTCACTGCCGGCTGCCAGTGAAATGGTGCTACCACCACTTGCCCTAGATATGCTAGGTTGTGTAGGGCTGCTGGAGGATGTGCTCCACTGTGGCAGGCCGCTCTGAGACCAGTGGTGGCTGTTGCTGGGCGTGTCTGGACCGCTTCCTGGAGCTGCCCTGGTGGAGAGCCACGGCTTCAGTGCTGAAGTAGAGTGTTGCCCCCTTACACATCCGCACATGATCCCCAGCGGGACAGCGGGTCCAGGTCAATAACGCAGGATTCTTGGATGTCGGCTCGTCGCACCTTGAGCTCCACTGTAATTTTTCCCTGCTGCAATCCACTGCCAGTTCTTCCTTTTCATTGCCGGTGACCGTAGCCATCTGGGTTGTCATTGCTGTCCACCCAGGTGGGGATGCCTGGGTGGTAGTGATAGTGATGGGTGACCCCATGTCCATCAACACACGGCATCTGTTGACCTCCACCAGGCTGTCCACCTTTAAGTCCTGTTCTTCAGCCAAACAAATCATGCAGGGAGGCAACAGTGGAGGATTCTGCTGGAGGTCTCGGGCGGCGCCTCCAGCTTGGTCTTTCCCAATGTCTTTGCTGGGCTGTGGCATGGTGGTGGTGTGGGGTTGTCCCAGGCCATATGGCTTGTCTATCTACACTGGAGGCCGAGATCACTCTGTGACACCCAGGCACGGTGCAGGTTGTACCCAATTCAAGGGCTCCTCCTCCGCCTCAGCGAAACAAGCCCAGGTTCACGACATGCGGGGCAACACTGGGATGCCAACTTTGCTTCTGTCCTCTGCCTTGGCCAGCGTGTCGGTCAGCGATGATGGTGATGTCAAGCAAACATGCTACTAAAGGCGCTCCAGTGTCAGAGCCTTTCTAAAGGCGTGTTGGGCAAACGCTTCGTGGACCGTGGGACCGAACTGGGGGTAGCTATGCCATGAACTGGAGCAGAGATCTGCCGAATTCGCCCCCAGGCCTTCTCCCACACAGCACCAGCTGCTGCCCAGTTCTTCCCTCATTGCTTACTCCAATGACGTCCGTTCAGAACGCTGGACTAGCTCCGCTGTGAGGACCCTGTACTCATGTTGTTCAGCTGGCGTTAGGTCGAGGAATGCCTGCAGGGCAACCCCTTCCAGGGACAGGGCAAGTTGCACCACTGTCTCGGTGGGGCTGCACCCATTGTGCCATGTTGCAAGTTTGATTTGAGCCACGTGGCTGCTACCATTGTATCTGGGAAACTTCAGGGTGGACCTTGTAGCGTGAGTTGCTGAGGGCCATTGGTCTTCCTTTTGTTCCTGCAGCATCAGTGGTGTCTGCCATTTTGCCCATACTCTCATGGTGGTGGTGTCTCGGGTTACCTGGGCTGGAGTCCTGGGTGCACTCGTGCTATCGGGGCTTCCTATAAAGTCCTCCTTTGGAAACCTGCCTTCATGAGCCTGGACCAGGGGTGCGGGGGACGCATACTGCTCACTCCTTCGACTTATTCCCCAGATTTTAAGGTGCTCGATCCAGCATTGTACCTTTTCAATCTCGTCGGCAATTTCTAATCCCACTCCTGACACCAATGTGGCAAGCACTTGGTCGATAATGACAGACAAGGAATCTTGTTTCACCCAGCAACCATTTCAATTGTGATAAACACAAAACCAGACCAAGCAATATAACACGGGGAGAGAATCAACTTAGTCACATACAGCTGGGGGAGGTGATTATTACAAACCCTGGTTACAGACAGGGTGACCCACAAACATACGTGGCAATAACTGCATAACCTGAACTACAATGTAAGAATAAATGAACTTGAACATCCCACCATAACCACACAAAACTATTTTAACACAAGAACAATAAATAATTCTGGTCACTCACTATTGAGCCTGATTCTGCTTCTGATTATTCTGCACACTGGTTGAATGCCCAACTTGGTGTGGTCTTTCATTGATTTTATTATGTTTATTATTGTATTATGGATTTATTGAGTATGCTTACAAGAAAATAAATCTCAGGGTTGTATATGTTGACATATATGTACATTGATAATAAATTTTCTTAGAGCTTTTGAACTTTGGTGAACCTCCCAGCTGGGATATTAGCTTTCCTCCAGTTATGGAGCAGCCCGTCCCTCTTATATTGGTCGCCACTACCCAGAAATGTTTCTAATGATCCAAGAACAGGAAAACATGCCCACTGCACTAGATACTCAGCCACTCCTGATCTGTTCTATCATTCCTGTCTTTACTGGTATGGGACCCATAGAGTTTCTGCTACCTTTGAGTTTCTAACTCTCTATCTTCATTATGCAGGTCATCTTCCTACTTTCCCCTCATCGCAATGGTGCCAATGTGCACTACAATGTCTGTCTGCTGATCCTCACCACCACATCCATCCCACTCACCACCCGAGGATTTTCTGCAACTCTTCTTTCAAGCCCAGCACCCAGAAGGCAACACACAACCATGTCTTCCACGACCACAGAATCTTCCGTCTGACCCTCTCGCTATCGAGTCCGCTGTCACTACTCTGCTTCCTGACTTTATCCTTCCCTGCTGAGCCGCAGAGTCAGTGTCAGTGACCTTGCTGTTACAGATGTGTGCAGACAGGACATTTCCCAAATTCAACAACATCCAAAGGGATATACATATTGTCAAGGAGAACCCAAAGCTGACAGCCTACGTTTTTCTGGTGGAAATCCACTGACCAGAAGCCTGCACCTTGGCTACAACTACCTCAGTGAAAGTCTCATCCGTGAAGACCTTAGCTTCCATGATGATCCTGAATATATCCAATTGCACCTGGAGGCAATTCCCCGCAGATACAGTCATCAGGGAGACTGCTTATCCCTCTAAGTCGGGCAGGTGTGTGAGCCTGCAGCACTGCAACTGAAATGCTCCCATGCACATAGCATTTGTTGCCATGTAGTTGGAATTTTCTCTTATATAATATTAATATAAATTCCCGCACAGGTTTCAGGTCATGTAACAATTTCCCACTCAGAGCCATAGTTGGTCTGCACAGCTGCAAAAGAAATTAAATGGACCATTGAGTGAAGTTTCCTTACATTCCACATCTTGCAGAAGGAACAGGGTGTCCTAACTACCACCCTGCCTGCACTAAAGTAAGAATTAAGTATGAACAACAAAATAGAACTTTTCCTGCTTCCTCTCGTTTAAGCCCTTTCTTTAAAAAAGATACTCTCTCTCCTCTACCTAGGTCACTTATTCCACCTCTTCATCTCTCCACTTTTGCACTGGCTCACTGTCCCAAACAACAGTTTACTTGACCATAGCTTCTTTACATTGGCTGCTGTTCATTTGCTTATTATTACTAATTAACAATGAAATACCAATGCCCTTGAACAGAAAATCCTACAAAAAGTAGTGGATACAGCCAAGTCCATCACAGGTAAAAACCTTCGCACCATTGAGCACATCTACATGAGCGCTGTCGCAGGAAAGCAGCATCTATCATCAGGGACAGGAAATACAGTACCCAGGAGATATTCTCTTCTCACTGCTGCTATCAGGAAGAAGGTACAGAAGCCTCAGGATTCACACCACCAGCTTCAGGAGCAGTTATTAGCACATCAACTATCAGCCTCTTGAACCAAAGGGGATAACTTCATTCAACTTCACTCACACCATCATTGAAATGTTTCCACAACCTATGGACTCACTTTCAATGACTCTTCCTATCATGTTCTTGACATTTATTGCTTATTTATTTATTATTATCATTTATTTATTTTTATATTTGCTCTGATTGTTGTCTTTTGCACTCTGTTTGAATGCACAAGTTGGTGATGTCTTTCATTGACTCCGTTACAGTAGTTATTCTATTAAAGATTTATTGAGTTTGGCCACAGGAAAATGAACCTCAGGGTTGTATAAGGTGACATTTATATACTCTGCAATAAATTTACTTTGAATTTTGAAACTGTGCATCTTTCGGAGTGCTGTTGAGTAAAACTCAACCAGCAAGCCGCGGCAAACCCATTGTACCAATCTGCATGTCTCTGTGCTATGGGAGGAAACTGGAGCACCTGAAGGAAGTCCATGTGGTTACAAAGAGAAAGTACGCACTCTATGGAATTAGAGATCCCTGGCTAAAAGGAGAAGTAGGACATAGTTTGATTGTCTACTTTGGAGCATCGGTAGCTGGCAGGAACCGTGAAGGAAGTTTATGTAATTATGAGAGTCATGGATAAGGTCAGTGCCCTGAACACCCAAGTCGGGATTGAACCCAGCTCATTGGAGTTGTGACTCAGCAGCTCTAACAAAACACATATAAGGGATCTCTGTAAATACAAAATCCTTCCTTCAAACGTGAGCAAAGAACATTAGAAATCTGGCAGTTTCAAGTCTTTATGTCCATAAACCTTTTGTTGCCACTTTGTATATTTTCTTGATTACTGGAGTTACCATCCAGAGATTGGAACTAGTGAATCCCAACATACCCATTAAATGCTTTTCAAACACGCTGTTAGAACATAAAACATAAAGCAATACAAAACAGGAACAGGGCCCTTGTCCTATAATAATTGTGCCAATCATGATGCCAATTTAAACTAAATGCATCTGCCTGCTCACAATCCTCATACGTCCATTCCCTGCCTGTTTATGCATCTGCTCAGATGCCTCTTAAATGTAATTATCAAATCTGCTTTCACCGTCTCCCCTGACAGTGCTTTCCAGGCACCAACCATTCACTGTATAAAAATCTTAGCTCAAAAACTTTCTTTAAACTGCTACCCTTTTACTTTATGCTTTCTTAGACATGTCCTTCCTTTAAAAAAGGTAAAGAAATTAAAATATGCTTATTTGTCACACGATTGTTGAAACATACCGTGAAATGTGCTTGCTTCAACACAGTCTGAGCCTCTCATTACTTCTACGACTCTTAACGACTCTCAGGTGATTGCTATACCTTTGAATAACTCACTGAGTTTACAGACCTGAAACTACCCACCATGGATTTGAACTGAAGAAGCCTCTCGAATGAGTGGCAAAAAATCTTCTGGACACCACAGCAAGTTCAGTTGCCTTGATTTACTACTGCTTGATATAGAGTGAGCTGGATAACTAAGAAACTTCACAGACCAGCACGTTCTGAGGTTGTGCTGGGGCAGTCCACCAGTGCCAGGCATACCCACAACTTACTACCCCTAACCTGTATGTCTTTGGAATGTGGGCGGAAATTGGAACATCTGGAGGAAAACCACATGGTACAATCTCCTTACAGACAGAAGTGAATCCCCATTGCAATCGCTGGCACTGGTACTGATGAAAGTCATTAGACAGAACTATTATTAGTTCTCCCTTCACAGATAATATATAACCTGTTGAGAATTTCAGGGTGAAGAAGCAACACCTTGTATTCCTATATTCCATCTGGGTTGACTGCAACCTGATGGCATGAATATTGATTTCTCCTTCTGGTGAAACATTTTTTCCCTTCATCCTCCCCTCTCTGGCCTCTTACTACTTCTCATTTCCCACTTGGTCCCCTTCTCCTTCGCTTTTTCCTAAAGCCTACTTTCTTCACCTATCTAATTCCTTCCTCTGCGGCCCTTTACCTTTCCTACCTACCTGTCTTTATCTATCACTTTCTAGCTACCCTCCTTCCTTTCCCCCACTCCCTTTTATTCTGGCATCTTTCCCCCTTCCTGATAAGACCTGAAGAAGGATCTCAGCCCAAAACATTGACTGTTTATTCATTTCCATAGATGCTGCCTGACCTGCTGAGTTCCTCCTGCATTTTGTGTGTGCTGCTTTGGACTTCCAGCATCTGCAGACTTTCTCATGTTAATTATTTCCAACATTTTCTTTTTCTTGTTATAAAACAGGACTGATGTTTAAATTCCATCAGGCTCACTAATTTATGTAACGAACTGACTTTCTCATATGAGGAACATTTGATGGCTCTGGACCCCTACTCACTGGTATTCAGAAGAATGAGTAGCAACTATATTGAAACCTATTGAATGTTGAAAAGTCCTGACAGAGTGGAGGTGGAGAGGATGTTTCCTGTGGTGGGTGAGTCTAAGAACAGAGGACACAGCCTAAGAATAGAGGGCCGTCCTTTTAGAACGGAGATGAGGAGAAGTTTCTTTACCCAGAAAGTGGAGAACCTGTGGAATTCATCACCACAGGAAGCTGTGGAGGCCAAGTCATCGGGTATACGGAAAGCCGAGGTTGATAGATTCTTGATTAGTCTAGGAATGAAGGGTTATGGGAAGAAGGCAGGAGACTGGGGTTGAGGGAAATATAAACCAGCTGTGATGAAATGGTGGAGCAGACTTGATGGACCAAATGGCCTAATTCTGCTCCTATAACTTATGATCTTATGACGTGTATAAATTCAAACAAGCTCACAAATTTATGCAACAATCTGACTTGGTTATTAATCCCAGCACACTAAAGGAGTTGACTCAAAATTGCCCTCTGAAGTGCCCTAGCAAGCCAATCATTTCAAGGGTCAATACAAAGAGGGCATAAATGAAATATCAACATTGCATTATTATCTATCAAAAACATGAAGTATTTAGAAACTTAAACAAGAGCAACTATGAAACAAATCTTATTGTAAAAAGTTACATTTTATTTATCAATCTTGATGTAGATTGATGGAGATTTATAATCAGCGGGCTCTTTATTAGGTACAACTCTACAGCTGCTTTTTAATATCTAATCAGTCAATCATGTAGCAGCAACAATGACAATAGAATGTAGACGTGGTCAAGAGATTCAGATGTTGTTCAGACCAAACATCAGAATAGGGAAGGAATTTGATCTAAGTGGAATAATAGTTCGTGCCAGATGGGATGGTTTTTGTATCTCAGAAGCCTCTGATCTCCTGGGATTTTCATGCTCATCAATCTCTAGAGCAGGGTTCCTCAACCTAGAGTCCAGGTACCTCTTGGTTAAAGGTAGGGGTCCGTCCAAGGCATAAAAAAAGTTGAGAAACCCTACTCAAGAGTTTGCAGAGAATAGTGTGGAAAAACAAATAAGCATCCAGTGAGTGGTAGACCTATGGGCAAAACACTTTGTTAATAACTGAGGTCAGAGGAGAATAGCCAGACTTTTTTGAGCTGACGGGAAGGCAATGGTAATTCAAATAACCATGGGTTACAACGGAGATGTGCAGAAGAGCATATCTGAATCCGCAACACATTGAACCTTGAAGTGCAAACATAGAGTACACTGCAGATGCTGTGGTCAGATCAAGACGTACAAAAAAGCTGGATGAGCTCAGTAGGTCGGGCAACCTTTCAACGGATGCTGCCCGACCTGCTGAGTTCATCCAGCTTTTTTGTATGTCTTGAACCTTGAAGTGGATGCACAACAGCAGCAAAAGACCACACGAGGTTCCACTTCTGTACATAATAAAGTGGCCACTGGGTTTACTTAGGTAAATAAAATGTACAATAATTCAGAGCATTGCTTTCCCTTGCTCACAATTTTGCACATTAGTGCTATATATGACCTGAAGGAAGAGCAAAGGTTGTAACAGTGAGCCTTTATCTTGTAGATTCAGAGTTTGTTACCCATGGGAATTGACATGTCATTAAACGACATGAGGAACACCACAAGGCAGACACATTCAGAAAAAAGTTGTATCAGTT
Source organism: Hypanus sabinus (assembly GCF_030144855.1). Taxonomy (NCBI): domain Eukaryota; kingdom Metazoa; phylum Chordata; class Chondrichthyes; order Myliobatiformes; family Dasyatidae; genus Hypanus; species Hypanus sabinus. The sequence continues at coordinate 73,325,742 of NC_082722.1, read as the reverse complement.
TTCTCTGATGAAGGCTCTTTTATTACAAATTTTTTTTTTCAGCGTGGGAGAAATCTTAATCTTGCATCTTTTGCAGTTGGAATAGTTGAATCACCTTGTGGGATGAAATTGTAATTCAGTAAGTTAATTCTTCTTTTATTCACGTCTGCTGCCTTGATGTTTTGCTGCAATTTATTAATAGCCTCGGAAAAAAAATGAAAGGCCACTTTCTGCCTCACTCTGGGTCTCTTTCACTTGCTCTATTTTCACTCCAGTTTGATCTTTCGCTGACTGCAGGTTCTGGAAAATTTCTACCAAGATGTTTGCAGTAATTGTCTTCAATCTTCTACATCTTTACGTTTGATCTGAATGATGCCACCACATTAAATTGGCTACTTAATAATCTGCCTAGATTCAATTAGCATTCTATCACACTGCATTGCTATTCCAGTTAAACAAGTTGTTGAACAACTTTTCATAAAAAAAGCTCTCTTACAGGTGTGTAAGATTAAAATAAATTGCTAGGAAAGCTAATATTCATTATCTAACCCTAATTATTATTAAATAGCTTGCAAAATCTTTACAAAGGGTAATTAAGAGCACACCGTATTCACATTACTTTGAATTTAGAATTGTATTTGACCAGACTAGGTGATTAGAAAACAATTCCTTCACAAGCGGGCATGAGTGAAACAGATGGATTTTTATGACAATACGCTGGTTTCATATTTACCATTATCAAGACCATCTTTTAGACCATAAAACATAGGAGCAGAATTCAGCCATTTGGCCCAATGAGTTTCCTCTAGCATTTTCATTCTCAGCCACAATCTCCAACCTTCTCCCCGTAACCCTTCAAGCCCTCACCAATCAAGAATCTACCAACTTCTGCCTTAATATACCCAATGATTTGGCTTTCACAGCTGCCTGTGGCAAAGAATGCCACAGATTCACCACACTCTGGCTAACAAAATTCTTTATTCCAGATTTATTTGCGTAACTTCCGTTAAATTGGATAGGAAAGGCACAGAGGAAAATGGACCTTGTGCAGGTAATTGGAATTAGTTGCTGAACTCAAGAGATTTTGCAGATGCTGGAAATCTCGAGCCACACACAGAAAATGCAGGAAGAATTCAAGCAGTCGTTCAGCAACAATGGAGGAGAATAAACAGTGGAGACTCTTCATTAGGACTGATGAAGGGCTTGAGCCTCAAACATTGAGTCTTTACTCCCCTCCTTGGATGCTACCTGACTTGCTGAATTCCTCCAGTATTTTTTGTGTGTTGCACTAGTTCTTGAACTGACCAGAAAAATCTTAACAACACCTTAGAGTAGTTGTTTGTTCTCTTTCTCAGTCTTTCAGCTGTCTTCTTATGTGTATTTTGTACATGTGTACAGGACAGTGCAAAAGTGTTAGGGAGCGGAGAGAGAGTTTGTAAATATGGCGGAAGAAAAGGATGTTGGGAATGGTGAGGGTGGAGCATGTGGGAGGGGTATGGTACAGTGGTGGTGAACAACGCCAGGGTGGGGGAGTTGGCACAGGTGCAGACACCCTCAGTTCTGAGACACCAGGCAAGGTCATTTGATTGTGAGTGGGGTGCCGCAGGGCTCAGTGCTGGGCCTGCAGCTGTTTAGACAGACAAACAGACATATTTTATTGATCCCGAGGGAAACTGGGTGTCGTTACAGTCACACCAACCAAGAATTTTTACCATTTACCATTTACATTGATGACTTGGAAGAGGGGACTGAGTGTAGCATAGCAAAATTTGCTGACAACACTAAACTGAGTGGAAAAGCAAATTGTACAGAGGATGTGGAGAGTCTGCAGAGGGATATAGATAGGTTAAGTGAGTGGGCCAAGGTCTGGCAGATGGAATACAACGTTGGTAAATGTGAGATCATCCACTTTGGAAGGAATAATAGAAGAGCAGATTATTATTTAGATGGTGAAAGATTTCAGCATGCTGTTGTGCAGAGGGACTTGGGAGTGCTTATGCATGAATCGCAAAAAGTTGGCTTGCAGGTACAGCAGGTTATTAAGAAGGCAAACTGAATGTTGGCCATTGCTAGAGGGATTGAATTGAAGAGCAGGGAGGTCATTCTGCAACTATACAGGGTACTGGTGAGGCTGCACCTGGAGTACTGTGTGCAGTTATGGTCCCCATACTTAAGGAAGGATATACTGGCTTTGGAGGCAGGGCAGAGGAAGTTCACCAGGTTGATTCCAGGGATGAAGGGGTTAAGCTATGAGGAGCAATTGAGTTGCCTGTGACTATACTCTCTGGAATTCAAAAGAATGAGACGGGATCTTATCGAAACATACAAAATTTTGAAAGGGATAGATAAGTTAGAAGTAGGAAAGTTGTTTCCATTGGTAGGTGAGACTGGAACTAGAGGACATTGCTTCAAGATTCAGGGGAAAAGATTTAGGATGGAGATGAGGAGAAACTTTTTCCCAGAGAATGGTGAATCTGTGGAAATCTCTACTCAAGAAAGCAGTTGAGGCTTCTTTACTGATTATATTTAAGATACAGTTAGATAGGCTCTTACATAGTAAAGGAATTAAGGATTATGGGGAAAAGGCAGGTAGATGGAGCCGAATTGATGGACAGATCAGCTATGATCTTATTGAATGGTGGGGCAGGCTCAATGGGCAGGATGGCCTACTCCAGCTTCAATTTCTTACATTCTTATGTTATGTTCCAAGCAACTAGTTTATTGATCATTACAGTATGTCCCTCTGGTGTTTCCCACTCCTTCCCCTTTTCCTAATCATAATTCCCCTCTCCCTGCCCCTTTCCTACTCTCAGTCCACACCAGATACCCATATCAGAATCAGGTTTATCATCATTCACATATGTCATGTGACAGCAGTCTAGTGCCATACATAACTCTGCTACAATACTGTGCAAAACCGGGTCCCCTAGCTATACACTGTATATGTGCCTAAGACTTTTGCACAGTACTGTGAGTCATATATAACTTATATTAATTTAAGTTTATATTAACTGCTGTTTGGTTTGTTTTGGAATGTACTGTACTTTCTCTGCAAAAGACTGTCTTTGATGGCCTTGTATGTCATTGGTTCAATGACATAGAAAATTGCAATTCAAAAGAATGACGCAGTGTCAGAGTCATAAAGTCCAAATACCTACTGGCTAGGTTAATTGGTCATTGTAAATTGTCCCGTGATTAGTTTAGAGTTCATCAGTGTTACGCATTTGCTGGGGTGGTGTGGTTTGAAGGTGTGGCTATATTGCTACGTAAGTAAACACAGCTGAATAAAATAAACATCAATCATTTGGAAGCAATAGATATGAAATCATTTTAATATGTTAGCTTCACTTCACTTGGAGTTAGCGCCTAACGTGTGCATACCTTCACGTAAAAATTGGGATGTTTAATTTCCAAGTATATGACTAACAAAGAGCCTGTAAGCATTACAACAGCATGAACATGACAGATTCTGCAGATCCAGAACTACACACACACAACATGCTGGAGAAACTTCATTCTATTCCTATACTCACTGTCATGTGGCACAGGCAGTAATCCTGAGATTACTACCTTTGAGGTCCTGCTTCTCAACTTCTTTCCTAACTCCCTGTAGTCTGTTTTCAGGATCTCTTCCCTTTTCCTATCTGTTACCAATTTTATAGGCAGGTGGGCAATGTGGCCATATTCAATATCTTCTTTTCAACATCCACCTTTTTTACCAATATCACGTATAAAGAAGTCTGCCCTGCATCTATTATTTGACTTTGGAAGCAAATGGAATCCATGCTTAGAGCATTAAAGGAAACTGTAGATGCTGCAAATCTAGAGGTGCCAGGATGGGAATGGAGGGAAAACATGATAGAAGTGTTGAAGAGGCTCTTAGATAGGCTTATGTGTGTGCAGAGAATGGAGGGATGTGGCCACTGTGTAGGCAGAAGGAATTACATTCTTTAGGCATTTAATTAGTTTGGCACAACATTGTGAGCCAAAGGGCTTGTTCCTGCGCTGTACTATTCTATGTTCCAAAGTAAAGAGCTATGGTAGCATAACATAACAATATTACAGTTCAGGAGTCAGAGTTCGGAGTTCAAATCTGGCGCCATATGTAAGGAGTTTGTATATTCTCCCTGTGACTCTGTGGGTTTCCTCTGGGTGCTCTAGTTTCCTCACACAATCCAAAAATGTACAGGTTGGTAGGTTAGTTGCTCATTGTTAATTGTCCTGTGATTAGGCTAGAGTTAAATAGGTGGGCTACTAGATGGCACTGCTCTCTGGGTCAGAAAGGTCTGTTCCACACTGCATCTCTAACTAAAATAAATAAATGCTGGAAATACTCACCAGGTCGATCTGCATCTGTGGAAAGAGAAAGAGAATCAATGTTTCAATTTTGAGCAAATGAGATGAAGAGTCCTTGAAAGTGAGTCCGCAGTTTGTGGAAAAAGTTTAGTGTTGGGGTGAGTGAAGTTGAGTGAAGTTATTCTCCCTGGTCAAGAACCTAATGGCTGAGGTAAGAACTGTTCCTAAATATGGTTGTATGGATCCTGAGACTCCTGTGCCTCCTTCCTGAAGTACAGAAGTTATCCTGTCATCCACTGCATCCATACCACCGTCAATTATCTATCCATACTTGAAAGATATTTGAAGGGATCATATATATGCGTATTTGGATGGACATGATTTGATTAGGGGTGGTCAACGTGACATTGTGCATGGTAGGTCATGCCTAACCACTCTTGTAGAGTTTTTCAAGGAAGTTATCAGGATGTTCATGAAGGCAAGGCAATGGATGTTGTCTAAATGGACTTTAGCCAGGCATTTGACAAAGTCCCACATGAGAGGTTAGTCAAGAATGTTCAGTCACTTGTCATTCAAGATGAAGTAGTGAATTGGATTAAACATTGGCTTTGTGGGAGAAGCCAGAGAATGGTAGTAGATGGTTGCCTCTCTAACTGGAGGCCTGTGACTAGTGGTGTGCTGCAGGGACGGGTGCTGGGTCTGTTGTTGTTTGTCGTCTATATCAATGATCTGGATGATAATGTGGTTAACTGGATCAGCAAATTTGCAGATGACACCAAGACTGGGGGAGTTGTGGACAGTTAGAAAGACCATCAGAGCTTGCAGCAGGACTGGACCAGCTGGAGAGATAGGCTGAAAAATGGAAGATGGAATTTACTGCAGAGCGTTGCCCTTTGGTAGGACCGGCCAGGGTAGGTCTTACTCAGTGAATGATAGAATGGTAGAGCAAAGTGCTCTGGGAATACGTTCATTATTAATTGAACGTGGTGTCACTAGTAGATTGGGTCGTAAAAGAAAGCTTTCGGCACTTTTGTCTTCAGAAATCAAAGTTCTGAGTACAGGACATAGGGTGATATGTTAAAGTTGCATAACATGTTGGTGAGACCTAATTTGGAGTATTAGGTGCAGTTTTGGTCACCTAACTACAGAAAAGATGCAAATAAGTTTGAAAGGGTACAAAGAAATTTTACAAGGATGTTGCTGCGACTGGGTAACCTGAGTTATAAGGAAAGAAAGAATTGGTTAGGACTTTACTCCTTGGAAAGGAGAAGATTGAGAGGAGATTTAGTAGAAGTACAGTACACAAAATTATGAGAGGTATAGATAGGGTAAATGAAAGCAGGCTTTTTCCACTGAGGTTGGGAAGGATTAGAACTAGAGGTCATGGGTTAAATTTGAAAGGTGAAAAATTTAAGGGGTGCATCACTCAACCTATCCACATAAGAGAACCTCCCAGTAACTCTCTGCATCCTCTCTAAAGCTTCCACTTCCTTCCATAGAGGGATGGGCCTGAACTGTTAGTCCACTACAAGAAGGGGAAACTTCTTCATTCAGAAGGTCATACAAGTGTGGAACCAGCTGCCAGCACAAGTTGTGCATGCAAGCTCAATATGAAAAGTTTTTATAGTTATAAGGATGGCAGAGGTATGGTTGGCTATATTCCAGATGCAGGTTGATGAGAGTAGGCAGTTTAAATAGTTCGGCATGAACTAGATGGGCTGATGGGCCTGTTTTTGAGCTTTAATTTTCTACTATTTTATTAATCTATGACTCAATGTTTCTACTTCCAATTCTCAAACTTTTTACTTCCTGTATTTTCCATGGTAAGGGTATCAAAAACAGGAGGGCATAGGTGTAAGGTGAGTGGAAAGAGTTTTCAAAGGTATCTAAGCAGTAACAAATCACAAACATGACAAAGTCTACAGATGCTCAAAATTCAAAGCAACACATCCAAAATGCTGGAGGATCTCAGCAGGCCAGGCAGCATCTATAGAAATTAATAGATAGTCAACATTTTGGTCCGAGACCCTTCATCAGAACTGAGAAGAAAAGGAGAAAGATGTCAGAATAAAAAGAAGGGGAGAAATTAAAGAATCTAGCTGGAAGGTGATAGGTGAAGCCAGGTGGGTGGAAAAGGTCAAGGGCTGGAGAAGCAGAAATCTGATAGAAGCAGAGAGTTGACATTGTAGAAAGAGAAAGACCCAGGTGGGAAGTAATAGGCAGGTGACGAAAGGTAAAAGGTCTGGGTAGGGAATAGAGGAAATGTGGGAGGGGGGAGAGATTTACTGGAAGGAAAAATCAATATTCATCTCCTGAGGTTGGAGGCTGCCCAAGGAGAAGATATTAGAAGGTGTTGCTCCACAACCCTGAGTGTGGCCTCATCTTGGCCATGAACTGACGTTGGAACGAGAACATGAGGATTCACTTGTGCCTTATATAGCCTCAGCATTAGATCCTTGCTTTGATATCTTATACATATGGAAAATAAATAAGAACAGAGAGATGGAAAGAAATACAGGGAAGAAAATGGTCTGAAATTGTGACATGAGAATAGATTGAGCAATCAAGGGCTTTTCTGTTTGGAGTGAAGGAAGATGAGATGTGTCTTGATAGGGTGTACAAGATGGTAAGAGACAGTGAGAGAGTGAACTGCCAGCACCTTGATGTAATGTTGTAGCTCTATAAAACCTGTGTTAAGTCACACTTTGAATATTGTCTTTAGTTTAGGCCACTCCACTATGGAAGGAATTGAAAGCTTTAGAGAGGATGCAGAGGAGATTTACCAGGAGCTTGTCCTATGTGGATAGTTTAAGTGGTAGGGCTTTTCTCTCTAGAGTGGAGGAGGAGGAGATGTGTCTTAGAATCATAGAGCCATAGAAAAATACAGCACAGGAAGAGGCCATTTTGTCCATCTAGTCTGTGACAAATCATTGAAACTGCCTACTTCCATCGACCTGCACGGGGACCATAGCCCTCCATACCCCTACCCTTCAGGTACCTATCCAAACTTCTGATAAATGTTGAAATCAGGCTCACATGCACCATTTGTGCTGACAGCTCATTGACAGCTCGACCTTCTGAGTGATAAAGATTCCTCTCATGTTCTCCTTAAACTTTTCACCTTTCACCATTAACCCTTGACCCCTACCTGTAGTCTCACCCAATCTCAGTGGAAAAAGGCTGCTTGCATTTACCCAACTACACCCATCTTCTACTTCCAAAGAACAAAGTCCTAACCTATTCACTTTTTCCTTGTCATTCAGCCCTGGCAACATCCTTGTAATGTTCTCTTCTCTTTCAACCTTAATTATATCTTACCTATAGATAGGTGACCAAAACTGCACACAATACACCAAATTAGGTCTCACCAATATCTTATACAACTTCAACGTAACATCCCATCTTTGATTTCCTTTGAATTTAGGAAAGCTATCCTGATGAATGTACCTATCCGTGCCACCACTTCAATGAACTATGGACCTGTATTCCCAGATGCCTTTGTTCTGCAGCACTCCTCAGTGCCCTACCGTTCACCGTGTAAGGTCTACACTGGTTAGTCCTGCTGAAATGCAACACCTCACACTTGTCTGCATAGGAGGTGGTGTTAGAAGCAGATACATTAGGGACATTTGAGAAACCCTTAGACAAGCACATGGGTGAAAGAAAAATGGAGGGCTTTATGGGAGAGAATCAATTGAACCATGAATAGCTGAAAAGGTTGACCCAAATTTATGGGCCAAAAAGCCTGCTCTCAGAAGGTCATCAACTATGAAGCAAAGGACTGAGGTAATGTTTGATTAAAAGTGGTCACGTTTGTTGAATCTGGAGTTAAGTCCGGGAATTGTAATAGAACATGGAAATTTACAGCATATGACAGGCCCTTCAGCCCACAATGTTGTGCTGACCATGTAACCTATTCTAGAAGCTGCCTAGAATTTCCCTCACTCATACCCCTCTATTTTCCTAAGCTCCTTCTACCTATCTAAAAGGCTCTTAAAAAACCCTATTGTATCCACCACCACTGTCAAGAGTGCATTCCACTCTCTGTGTGAAAAATTTACCCCTGACATCCTCTCAGTACCTATTACCAAGCACCTTAAAATTACACCCCCAAATGTTAGCCATTTCAACCCTGGGAAAAAGCCTTTGGCTATGCACATGATCAATGCCTCTCATCATCTTATACAACTATATCAGGTCACATCTCATCTTCCGTTGCTCCAAGCAGAAAAGGCCAAGTACACTCATCCTATTCTCATAATGTACTAATTTTTGAGTTAATTACTCACAAAACAGCAGGAATGCGGGAAAAATTAACGCTACTGTTCTCAGGTCAGCCAATCAAAAAGTGGTTTGAGATGCTTTGTGAAAATTGAATATTTTCCCAGGATTCTCTGGCACTGATAGTGGAATAGAGATCTTGCAAATAACAGTATGCCAGAAATTATTGCAAAAAACATTACTGAAGTTAAATTCTTTTGCATTTAAGTTGAAGTTAAGGTCTTTCCTCTGCTTTGCATTATATTATTTATTTAAAATGAGTAAAAAATATGAAACAAATTATTCTTCTTAGCCTTCATATATTACCAATTGTAATTTCTGAATTCACAGCACAGCTAAATGCTGGCCAATCAGGAATACCATTACCTTAATTCAGATAGAAGTTCTAGGTGCAATTAGGACATCCACTTATAATCAAAAAGGGTCTTATTTCTAAGGGAGCCCTTTTCAATTACAGCCCACGCTAAAACCCATTTTTGCCTTTTTAATTTTCAGAAGTCGGTGAACTAAATATCTTCTGCCAAAGGTATCCTATCGCATTTTTCTTTCAGGTCATATGCATTTGCCCATCATTTGAATGAAAATGATTTAGCAGACTATTCCATCAACATATTGAGCCTCTACTTAACTGAAATAATGATCCTTTACTGAAATAGCATTACGAAAAGCTGAACAAGGCAACTTGGTCCGTCACTTGGCATTTTTGACTGTAATGTTCTTTAGGAGATACTGAAAGATCTGAAAAGGCAGCACAATTAGTGTCACACTTTAAGATCAGGTTGTATTTCCTGCCACTGTCTGTAAGGAGTTTGTAAGGTCTCCCTGGAATGTCCTACCAGGGTTGGTGTTGGAGGCAGATACACTAGGGATATCTAAGAGAATCTTAAACATTTTTCTCATGTATGTAAGAAAAATGGAGGTCGACTTGGGAGAGAAGAATTTGATTTCCAGTCAGTTAAAAGGTTGATATAAATTATGGACCAAAAAGTCTGCACAATAGAATTACTCAGTAGGTCATCAAATATGAAGCAAAGAATCATGTTAATGTTTCATTTCCAAGTTCCTCTAGTATTTTGCGTGTTTTGCTTTGAACTTCCAGCATCTGCAGAATCTCCTGTCTCATTAGAAGTGGTCGAACTTGTTGAATCTGAAGTTAAGTCTGAAGATTATAATGTACTAAGTTTTGAGTTAATTGCTCACAAAGTGGTAGGAAGGTGGGAAAAATGAACACTGCTGTATTCAGGTCAGCCAGTCAAAAAACAGTTTGAGACACCTTGTGAAAATGTAACATTTTCCCAGCCTTTTCTCGCAGTGATAGTGGAATAGGCAGAGGTAACACCCATGGGTTTCCATTCAGTGCTTCAGTTTGCTTGCACATTCTAAACATGCACGGTTTGGGGTTGGTGCACTGTGAACAGGCTACATTGGCACTAGAAGCATGGCAACATTTATGGCCTGCATCCAGCACATCCTAGAGGTAAACATCTTACTTCACATGTGACAAATAAGGATAATCATTATTGTTATCTTTACTGAATCTTTAGTTGTTAGATAAATGTCATTCAGCTATAACCCAGTTACCGGATATTCCTAAGAAACCATGGACAGCATGGTAGCCTAGCAGCTAAGGTAATACTATTACAGCTTCAGTGACCAGGGTTCAATTCCTGCCACTGTGGGTAAGGACTTTGTACCTTTTCCCTAGGTGTTCCAGTTTCCTCCCACATTCCAAAGATGTATGCGTTAATAGGTTAATTGGGCATATGGGAGTAATCAGGCAGTGAGGGCTTATTGAGCCAGAAGGGCCTGTTTGTATTTGTATCTCTAAATAAAATAATCCAAGCATTACAGAAAGTTGCATTATAGCTGAACTTTCAGAAGATTCAAAGTACATTTATTACCAAAGTATATATGCAGTATACAGCCCTTAGATCTGTCTTCCCATAGACAGTCACAAAACAAAGACAATCATGGAACCTGTTCAAAGGAAAACATCAAACCCCCAACGTGCAAAGAACAAATTGAGCAAACGGTAAAAAACAATGAGCTAAAAACATGGAATATAAAACATCAAACTGCAAATCATCAAAGCAGTCCAGCGCATGTACTTTTGTGCACCTGGAAACATTCGGCTTATCCATGAGGATTTTCTCAAGCTTCTACAGATGTACTATAGAAGGTGTCCTGACGTGTTGCATCACAACCTGGTAAGGGAGCTGGCCTGCTTTAGACCCACTGAAACTACAGAGTATGCTAAAACAAGCTTATCACTTCCTTTCATCCAGTCTACCTTCACAGTGGCTTGTAAAAGGAAGGCTTGCAATATCATTAAGGATCCTACCAAAAGAGCCATTCTATCTAAGAGAAGATACAGGAATTTGAACACAGCCACCAGACTCAAGAACAGCTTTTTTACTATTGCTATTAGATTTCTGAACATATCTCCCTTTTCAAGCCCCCTTCACGGTGATGTTGTCATGTTCTTTCCACCACTCTGTTGCTTTGTGCTCGTTGTTGCATTTATTTGCTACCTCGATCAAATCCCCCCTCAACCTTCTATGCTCCAATGAATAGAGACCTAACTTGTTCAACCTTTCTTTGTAACTTAAGTGCTGAAACCCAGGTAACATCCTAGTAAATCATCTCTGCACTCTCTCTAATTTATTGATATCTTTCCTATAATTCGGTGACCAGAACTGTACACAATATTCTAAATTTGGCCTTACCAATGCCTTGTACAATTTCAACATTACGTCCCAACTTCTGTACTCAATGCTGAGGTATTTAAAATTTTGAAAGGGATAGATAGAGTTGACGTGAATAGGCTGTTTCCATTGAGAGTAGGGGAGATTCAAATGAGAGGACATGATTTGAGAGGTAGGGTGCAAAAGTTTTAGGGAAACACGAGGGGGTATTTCTTTACTCAGAGAGTGATAGCTGTGTGGAATGAGCTTCCTGTAGAAGTAGTAGAGGCCAGTTCAGTTGTGTCATTTAAGGTAAAATTGGATAGGTATATGGACAGGAAAGGAGTGGAGGATTATGGGCTGAGTGTGGGTAGGTGGGACTAGGTGAGATTAAGAGTTCGGCACGGACTAGGAGGACCGAGATGGCCTGTTTCCATGCTGTGATTGTTATATGGTTATATGGTTATTATTACGCTGATTGCTGTATCGATGCTACCACCCTGCAATTCTACCTGCAAACATTCATATCTGAACATAGAACAAGGGATATGGGGACAAGGCAGGGACTGGGTATTGATAGTGAATGATCAGCCATGATCTCAGAATGGCGGTGCAGACTCGAGGGGCCGAATGGTCTACTTCTGCACCTATTGTCTATTATCTATTATCTATTATAACATAGAACATAGAATAGTACAGCACATTACAGGCCCTTCGGCCCACAATGTTGTGCCAACCCTCAAACCCTGCCTCCCATATAACCCCCCCCCACCTTAAATTCCTCCATATACCTGCCTAGTAGTCTCTTAAACTTCACTAGTATATCTGCCTCCACCACTAACTCAGGCAGTGCATTCCACGCACCACCACTCTCTGAGTGAAAAACCTTCCTCTAATATCCCCCTTGAACTTCCCTCCCCTTACCTTAAAGCCATGTCCTCTTGTACTGAGCAGTGGTGCCCTGGGGTACAGGGTCTAGAGGCTCCAGGGTACAAGCTCCAGGTCTAGAGCATAAAGTAGTTCCTCAGCACAGGAACAGGCCTTTTTGCCCAAAATGTCCGTGCTGAACATGATACCAAGTCAAATTAAATTTCTTCTGCCTGCCCTTTGTCCACGTTCCTCTATTCCCGAACCTGAGTTTGCAAATCTCCATGAGTCTGCAAGGGAAAGTCAAAGGCCCAATGTCTGTGAGTCCAAGTCCACTAGAGGATGGCTAGAGGATGAAGACAGCTTATCTTGGGTTTGGAAGTGTGTGTGTGTGTGTGTGTGTGTGTGTGTGTGTGTGTGTGTGTGTGTGTGTGTGTGTGTGTGTGTGTGTGTGGTGTGTGTGTGTGTGTGTGTGTGTGTGTGTGTGTGTGTGTGTGTGTGTGTGTGATACAGAGAAAGGTCATGGAAAGAATGTACGAACTCCGTACAGGCAACGGTGGGAATTGAAACTTGGAAGCAGCTATTATAAAATGTGCGAACCACTAAGCTACTGTGCTACCAACATAGAACACTGTGGGTTTTAGATTAGTACCAGAATGTGTGACAACATCCGCAGATTGCCCCCAGCACATCCTTGCATATGTAGGTTGTTAACGTGACAAGTTTGAAATCTGTTCAATTTAGTTATAAATAATTTTTTAAAAAGAGTTAAAACAGGTTATTTAATGTGAATATCATTTCACGTTGAGGAAAAATAGAGATATTTTTAAAATATGCAAATATTCTTAGCTGAAAATTTTGAGGATCTGTGTGCAAGGTATTCTCATATAGTATAGAGCATTGAATCTGTCATTGACTTGTATGGGCTCGCATTCAATCTTTAGCACGCAATTGATTGCTCATGCCTGCCAGAATGGCTGGACAAGGGCAGTACAGGTTGTACTCATTCACCATAAAGTGACCAATTCATGAACGTAGTGCATTTGTGTTTTATTTGTCTCCTCTTTTCAGGGGTACTCCAAAATTCTGGAGGCACCATTGGGATTGGGTGAACAGGTGTACCATCGCCTTGCCAGATCGAGTTCATCCAAGCCACGCCCAGCCTTTTCTTAATCGCTTAGAGCAGCGGCAGTTGATTGAGGTGAGGGTGAGGCAGTTGATTGAGGTGAGGCTGAGGCAGTTGATTGAGGTGAGGCTGAGGCTGACAGCTGATGGAGCAGTGCACGCTCTTGAGGTACAGTGAATGCTCGAGGCTACGTAATCCAGTCAGCAGCAAGGAATCTTACAATCATCACAATAACTCACACCACTGGTAAGGAGGAAAGAACATGGTTGTGCTTGGGAATCTCCAAGAACAAATTAGTGAGAAAATGTGTGAATTACCTGAAGACTAGCTGATGGAATTCAGTCACTTCCTTCTGCTCCCAGGAGAAGACAAAGCTAAGAAAACACATTTGTCTCTCTTATCCCTAATAACTCACCATCTGGGAAGAGAGGAGCTGGGAAATCTGGAGGACAGTGGCATGTCTGAACTTCTGCAAGTTAAATGAGTTAGTGTTTGCTACAACTGCTGTAGCTGATAACACGGAGGCAGAAAACAGAGAAATTACAGTAACCCGCAGTTCAAAACAAAGGTCAGCTCCTAACAGGATGAACTTAAGTGATCCGCAGTGGTTAGTTCAGAGGGAAATTGTCTCATCAGCATGGCGCAGACTTTAAAATATCTGATCAGGTTGGTGATCCTGGTCAAAAAGACAATTTGTCATGTTCTTGTTTGCCAGATAGAACGTGGTCTAAATAAAGACTATCCAGAGGAGGAGATAATCCTTTGCTCACATTATCAGGAAAATGGAGTACAGGCAGCTGACAACAGAATACAATGAAGAGACACCACAGAGTTTATTAATACATATTCTTGATCTGAAGCAGAAAGCACTGTTTGCCTCACAGGAAGCAGAGGCTGGTCTGAAATCTCATCCAGCCTTAGTGCAGAGAATGTTTTTACATACTGTACTCACCGTTTACAAAGTGATTGTACTCAAAAGGACCTTCAGCCATACTTTCTAGATCCACAAATCTCAGATGAGGTACTATTAGAGAAGCTAAACACTGCATGTACAAATGAAACTGGCTGAGCCTGCACTGCCATGGTTAACCCTGCACAGTTTAGGGAACATCCTGCTGAGTAGAAATGTTGGATGGAAAGGACTCGTATAGGTCTAGTATCTCAGTTGAAAACACTTAGTGATGACATTTCACAGGTAAAGGAGCAACTTCAACAGCCCATACCTGTGTGTCAACAAAGCTTTTCCAGTTTCAAGTAAAAATAAACAGGAGATGAAAGCAACTTCTCAGCCACGAGACCTAGAACCGAGTTACTAGCAACTGCCAGAGTGGCCTGGGCAGTCTGTGGGGTAAAACTTTGTAAGGTCTGAACTCCAGAGAGGGCCAAGCATTGAACAAAAACAGTGGTGCAAAAAGCAAAACCTGTGAATTAAACCAGCTCTGCCTCAGCCACACCCAGCCCCACAACAATAACATTTTCCCCCATTTCAGCAGGGTGCAACAGTATCATATGCACCATCATCTGCAGCTCAGCAACCATGTCAAGGAGCTCCACAGAATTATTAATTTTTACCACAGCAGTATGGAGTTGTACAACATTATCCAGTCCCAAAATGTCAATATACTGGCCTGCTTTGGTGACTTTATTCACCATGAACAAGAAAGTGTTTTCTCTGTCTGAAAGGGGATGTGAGTAACTTTGCACCTACTATTACAATGTGGTAGCAGCGGGCACTACTTAGCGGGATGTAAAGCATGATGAATAACCGGCCATCCACCAGTGGTTTAATTGCACTGTGCTAAGTCAATCAATACTTGTCTGTAACTTCACTGGCGGGCAGACAGTGGCTCGTAGAATGCTACTTTCAGGGACATCGAAGTGAAGGGATATGGGACACAGGTTCACAGGTGTACATCATAACCAAGTAGAGGAAAACTAGGCACTTCCCTGGAGTTAAACTGAGAGATGTTTTAGAGATAGATAGATACTTTATTCATCCCCAAGGGGAAATTCAACATTTTTCCAGTGCCCCATACATTATTGTAGCAAAAACTAATTACATTTAACTCAGTATAAATATGATATGCATCTAAAATCACCCTCTCAAAAAGCATTAATAAATAGCTTTTAAAAAGTTCTTAAATAGTTTAAATAGTTAGAGAGACATCCCAGGCATTCCAGCTGGTGGCAGCCAATGGTGCAAGCATGCCATATGTACGATGGGTTGAGTACACTTTCAAATTAGCTTTGCCTGGTGCAAAAGAATTGATCGTACCCATTCTGGATCTGAAAGGCAGACTTCCATCCTAACCCATCATTAGATTCAACATGATTGAACAGATAATAGAGGAGAATGATGGAAGATTTAAAGACAGGGAGGGAGAACCTTTGTTAAGAGCTGCATTTCCTAGACTGGAGGAGCAATATCAAGGCATTTATCAATCTGATTAGCATTGAGATCCCTGTGAGTATTGAGTAAAGACAACAGAGGTGGTTAATATACCAGAAAATACAACAATGCAAGTTCAATGCTATGTGCAGTCTCCACTTGTGAGAGAAGAGAAATGAGTAAACCCACAGTGGGCAGAAGGCCTTGAAATGCGTGAAACACTTGTGGCACTGCAGAGGCGTGCACGTCCATACACTGATATCAATGTGCACAACCGAACAGACCAAGACATCGTATTTGCTGAGAAGACAGTACACGGGACATTGCAACCAATTAAGTCCCTCTTCCGTTATTACACAGGAAGGTGCCGTATTTGACCCGGCCACTCAACACCAAATAGAAGATGATAAGGGTGAACTTGACTCTGATTTATGGGATCGCCCAGTCGATGTGAACCACTTAAGTATATAACAGCAGCGGATCGTGAAGTAGATGCTATGAGAAAAATGTCTCTCCTTTTTAAAATCAGACAATGACATTAGATGTATAGAAGGTTTTCAGCTGAGCATCTCTCTGAAAGATGATGAACAGGTTGCCCGCATTTATTTTTCAGTTCCAATACCCCTCTAGAGGTTAATGAATGATTACGTGCAGGAGAGGTGAAGAAGGAATCTAAGGGAAAACACTATGGGTAGTAGAAGAAGGCAGAATCATGAGAGGTGATAGGCAGCTAGAAGAGATACCTTCTTCACCTCTCCTACCTCTCCTATCACCTCCCTGCTTCCCCTCCCCCACCCCTTGATCTTTCCTCTGATTGGCTTTCCACCCTCTCCCCACCTTCTTTATAGGGCCCCTGCCCCCTCCTTCTTTAGTCCTGACGAAGGGTCTCGACCTGAAACGTTGACTGCTCCTTTCAACAGATGCTGCCCGACCTGCTGAGTTCATCCAGCTTTTTTGTACGTCTTGATTTGACCACAGCATCTGCAGTGCACTTTGTGTTAACAGACTTCATAACCCGCTGGGGCTTGTATGAATGAGGTTGAATCCCTTTTGGACTCATGGATATGCCCGCAGCTTGCCAATATTTCATGGAGGAGGGCCTTGAAGGATTAAGAGATGAAGTCTGTGTACCACACCTAGATGACACGCTAGTGTTCAATAAGACCTTACATGAGCATGTTGATGTGGTGAGAAGAGAGCTACAGTGAATGCAGGTTAATGGAGTGAAACTTAAACCCAGCAAGTGTGAGTTGTTTAAGCTGAGGGATGATACCTGCAGAGAATAAGACCATAAGACATAGGAACAGAATTAGGCCATTCAGCCCATCGAGTCTGCTCCACCATTCCATCATGGCTGATCCTGGATCTCTCTCAACGCCACACAACTGCCTTCTTTGAAGCCCTGACCGATCAGGAAACAATCTACTTCCCTCTTATCTTTTCCCACGGACTTGGCGTCTACCACAGATTCATTACTCAATGGCTAAAAAAAAACTTCTCTACCTCTGTTCTAAAAGGTCAAGTCTCAAGTTTGAGGCTGTGCTCTCTAGTTCTGACTGGCCCCACCATAGGAAATGCCCACTCCACATCCACCTATCTAATTCTTTCAATATTCAGCAGGTTTCAATGAGATCCCCCCCTGCATTTTTTAAGTCTGGCTGAGTACAGGCACAAACCTGCCAAATACTCCTCATATGTTAACCCCTTTATTTCTGGAACCATCCTCGTGAACCTCCTCTGGACTCTTTCCAATGACAACACATCCTTTCTGAGATATGGAGACAAAACTGTTGACAATACTCCAAGTGCAGCCTGACTAGTGTTTTATAAAGCCTCAACCTTATCCTTGTTTTTATATTCTATTCACATTGCAATAAATGCCAACATTGAATTTGCCTTCTTTACCACAGACTCAACCTGTAAATTAATCTTTTTTGGAGTCTTGCATGAGGACTCCTAAGTCCCTTTGCACCTCTAATGTTTGAATTTTCTCCCCATTCAGATAATAGTCTGTACTTTTGTTTCCTTTGCCAAAATGCATTATCATACATTTCCCAACACTGTATTCCATCTGCCACTTTCTTGCCCATTCTTCCAATTTGTCTAAGTCCTGGTGCAATTGCATTGCTTCCTCAGCACTACCTACCCTTCTACCTATCTTCACATCATCTGCAAACTTTGCCGCAAAGCCATCAATTCCATTATCTAAATGGAGGCAAACAATGAGAAAAGTTGCAGTCCCAATACTGACCCATGAGGAACACCACTACTCATGAGCAGCCAATCAGAAAAGATCCCTTTATTCTCACTTTCATTTAAGCCATTTGAACTTGCGTCAGTTGACTTTCTTGACCTACACAAGTGCAAGGGTCGACACGAGTACATTCTGGTGATTATTTACCATTTTACACGATTTGCACAGGCATATACTGCAACTTCAAAGTCAGGAAAAACTGTCACTGATCATCTTTTCAATGACTTTACCCTGAAGTTTGGGTTCGCATCACAAATACACCATGACCAAAGGGCTGACTTTGAGAACCAACTCATCACGCGACTGAGAAAACAAAGCAGTGATCAAGAATTATACCATGCCACCCCCATGGAAATGGACAAGTTGAGAGGTTCAACTGGACCTTTCTGCAAATGGCAAAAACTCTAACAAAAAGACAAAAAGTTAATTGGAAAGAGTCATTGAATAAAATTGTCCATGCTTACAACAGTACAAGATCAGAAGTAACAGGATTCTCTCAGTTCTACCTTCTCTTCAGTAGATCGTTGAGGTTGCCCATAGATATATTCTTTGGCCTGAACACTGACAAACGTCCTGCAACCCACAACGAATGCTTGGAAAGATGGAAAAGAGACATTCAAGAGGCCCATCAGATTGCCAAGGAGTTATGCAAAAGGTCTCAATAAGAGAAATTCTGACAGCAGAGTGAGATTTACAGAGTTACAACCTGGGAATTGTTTCCTGGTAAAAAGGCTGACAACCCTAGCAGTCTGGGAGAGCTTCCAAACCATTGGGAGGACTGCATCCATAATGCTGTATGAAAAGTTGGGAGGGATGTGCCGATCTATGAAGTAAAACCTGAACAAGGAAAGGGAAGATCCAGAGGACCATGTCACAATCTTCTCAGGTCATGCGAACACCTGCCTTTGGATGGTGAACCACAAACAGGTAATGCAACAAAGTGCGAGTGTCTGCCAAAACCGAGTACCAGGGCTCGTCCACCAAAAGAGAAGGAAGAGCGAGAAGCAGCCAGTGACAGTGAGGATGAATATTACTACCAAGTTGAAAGTCTCCAACCTGACAGTAGCAAGGACTACAAATAGAGCCCAGCCTGCTGAGCAGCCAATGAGGGTTGAGGATTCACAATGCTTCCAACGACAAATGCCGGAGAAGGAACAGTTGTTGAGCTTGCCTGCATGTGAACCAGCACCAGTCCCTGTATCTTCATCTGCTACTGCAAATCATTACCGGCCCCTTAGCTTCATCCAAACCAAGTGACCAAAGTGATTTTCCTGAACCAGTCCCAGTTCCTGTATTTACTCCAGCAAATAGTCAGCCAGACAACCAGATGGAGCAAAGACAAGGGAGCTCAAAGTTTCATTGGGGAAAATGACAGCCGCCAAAATGCTTTACTTACTAAAGAGTTGGGAGTCCCACATGTCACAACATACAAACTGTAGACCATAGAGCACATCAGTATCAGGCCTTGCCTTATAACTGTGTCAATGTCAATGACTTCATGACTACCAGTGCCCCAGTTCCTACATTAGCTACCATGCACATACTAGAAACCATAGGAATATTTCAACAAGGAAAGTAGTGATTGCATTTCCAACATTGGGAGGAGATGTTGGGATGACATTTATTTATGAGGGAGAGTGTGTGACAAGGTTGAAATCTGTTCGGTTTAGTTATAAATAATTGTTCAAATAATTATTAAGAAGAGTTAAACAATTTATTTAATGTGAATATTATTTCATGTTGAGAAAAAAGGGAGATTGCCTTAAAAATATGCAAATGTGTTTAGTTGAAAATTTTGAGAATCTGTGTGCAAGGTATTCTCTTACAGTATTGAGCACTGAATCTGTCATTGAGTTGTAAGGGCTTGCATTCAATCTGCAGCACACAATTGATTGCACATGCCTGCCTGAATGCCTGGGGATGGTCAGTACACATTGCATTCATTCACCATAAAGTGACTGATGTATGAGTATTACAGCATTAGTGTTTCATTGGTCTCCCATTTTCAGTGGTACTATATTGAGACAAATTATGTATTTCATAAACAAGAAAAAATCTGTAGATGCTGGGAATCAGAACAACTCAAACAAAATGCTGGAGGAACTCAGCAGGCCAGCCAGCAGCTATGGAAAAATGTACAGTCAATGTTTTGGCCTGAAATGTTGACTACTTTTTTTCATAGATACTGCCTGGCCTGCTGTGCTCCTCCAGCATTTTGTGTGATGTATTTCATTGTGTGTTTCAAAGTACATATGAAAATTTAATTGAATCTTGAATCTTGGTTCCATTCATGCCCTTGCGCTTTCCTAAATTATGTTAAACTCTTCTGTCAAACCTGCCTTCACCAGCATCCCTGGCAGCTTTTCCAAGTTCCTATTCTAAGCTGCTTCAGCATCCACTCCTGTTTATAAAGCTGGAACACTATAGTACAATCTCATGCCATGAGGAATTCAGACCAAACTATGCATGATAAATATTTGCTGCAGCAAAGCTGACCAGACAAATCTACGAGCAACATCTTAATGCGTGCGCTTTGGTGCTCCTCATGAATGGAGTTATTCATCTTCTCTTGGAATGCTGACCCTAACATCTTCTATTTTTACAACCTACACATACACGACCAAGGGAAAAATGTACTTTTAATTACTTTTTCAAAAGGGTTTTGTTGCAAGCACAAGAGTGAATATGTGTTACAAATATGACACGTTAATATATTATGGCTGTGCATAAATGGGAAGTGCTGTTTGTTGTTGGTTCTCCCATCAATTTATTATGCTGTCAAGACGATTTGTTTTACCTGGAGAGGTACAATTGTTTAACCTGCCACTTGTGTTTTTAGAAGAGGTGCTGACAGAACAGCAGTGAGCCCTTTGACCTGAAATGCTTCTTGTTTTTTTAAGCATGTGAAAGGCTTTACAATACTTGCTGAATGTTTTAAATTAATCTCATAACATTATGCAGGTAAAAGAAGGCTAATCAGCCCAAAATACCGAACACAGTCATTCCCAGTAAAACTAACGTTGGAAATTTAGAATCAAAGTAAAGATCCTGGAAGTACACAAGCAGCTTCTAAGCAGAAAAAAACTCTGGCGCTGTGTACATTGTAAGACCGTAAGATTTAGGAGCAGAATCAGGCCACTTGGCCCATCGAGTCTGCTCCGCCATTTCATCATGGCTGATCCATTTTCCCTGTCTCCTGTCTCCACCCCCCTCCCCATATCCTTTCTTGCTCTGATTAATCAAGGATCTATCAACCTCTGCCTTAAATATACCCAAAGACTTAGCTTCTACAGCTGCCTGTGGCAATGAATTCCACAGACTCACAATATTCTGGTGAAAGAATTCCTTCTCATCTTTGTTCTAAAAGGACATCCCTCTGTTTTGAGGCTGTGTTCTCCGGTCTTTGACTCCCCTGCCATAGGAAACATCCTTTCCGCATTCACTCTATCCAGGCTTTCAACGTTCAATAGGATTCAATGAGATCACCTGTCATTCTTCTAAATTCCATTGATTTAGTCGACCAAATGTCCCTGGATTCTAGAGATTTTTGAGAACATTATAAAACTGCAAATGTGATACTAATATTTAAAAAGAGAAGCTGTACATCAGTCATTTGGAATATGTTGAACACCATTGATAAGGAGGTAACAACAAAACAATGAGCAGATCGTTACATTCACAAGGATGCTGCCAGGTCTGGAGGACTTGAGTTATAAGAAAAGATTGAATAGGTTAGGACTTTATTCTTTGAAATGAAAAGACTGAGGGGAGATTTGATTTGAAGTGCATGCAGACTTTTTCCACAGAGGTTGGGTGGGAACTACAACTCGAAGTCATGGGTTAAGGGTGAAAGGTGAAAAGATTAAGGAAAACATGAGGTGAAACTTCTTCACTTAGAGGATCTCAAGTTTATGGAACAACCTGCCAGCACAAGTAGTTCATGCAATGTCAGTTTCAGTGCTTAAGAGAAGTTTGGATATGTACATAGATGGTTTGGCTGTACTGAGAGTACAGAAATGTTCTGCCACCAATAGCTGTGGAGAGCAAGACCGTAGGCATATTTAAAGCAAAAATTGAAATTTCCTGATTGGTCAGGGCACTAAAGGTTATGGGAGAAAGCAGGTGTATGGGATTGTGTGGGATCCAGAATCAGACATGATAGGAAGGCAGACTCGGAAGGAAGACTCGGTGGGTTGAATAGCCTAATTCTACTCCTATGCCTTATGGTCTTGTGGTCTTATGGGCTTTGCTGGGTAATTCATTAACTCCCTGTTTCTGATTGCTGTAAATGCTCATCTGAAGTTGCCTGAGGTCATACGAATGAAGTCAACCACATCAGAAAAGACTATTTCTGCTCTGAGGTCTATTTTCTCCAGAAATGGCTTACCAGAACAAATAGTCAGTGACAACAGACCACAATACACCTCAGAAGCGTTCAGACTATTCATGAAGTAAAGTGGCATCAAACACTTCAAGTCAGCTCCTCACCACCCAGCAATCAATGGTTAGCTGAAAAGTTTGTCCAAACCTTCAAGAAGTCCATTAAAGCTACAAGCAAGGAGAACAGTTCTTTTCAGCACAAAGTGGACTACTTTTTTGTGTATCAGAACTCTGTTCATGCAATGACAAATCAAACACCTGTAATGGCACTCATGAGCAGGAATCTGAGATCTTGCACAGATCTCCTGAAACCAGACTTACGGAGGGAAGTACAGAATAAACAGATTGGCCAGTTGCCAAGTAAATCAGGAAGGAGCTTTCAGGCTGGACAGGAAGTCCTTGCACATGATCACTGAGAAGACAAGTGGACACCCAGTAGGATAACTACAAGAACCGGCTCACTGTTGGTCATAGTGGACGCTGGAAATGTTAGGTTGTCCAGATACTGGGTACTCAGCTGAAGAACACACCTGGGTCATCTGCATCCAACAAGATGAACACAGTGCATCCTCTGGACTCACTTCTCAGTGATGATCAGCTCACTAACAGCATGACGGGACTGGCAACAGAGAACATTTTCTTTGACAAGACAGTTGGCAAACCTGATGCCGCTCCAAAGGTCCCAAGTTACTGTCCTGCATGAAAAAGAGTGCCACACAAAAGACAGGATCTTTAGTATAGAGAAGTTAGTTCATTTCTTTTCATAGCTTGTCACACCAGACAGTCATCCATTCTCGTCTGGCGTGTAGTGTCAGGATCGGTCTCCTTTCAGATTAACCGGGTCACAGTATGAACATTCCTGACTCGACCCTTGTTTTTTACGCGGTCGAGTGGCTAGCTCGGCACTCAACCCAGCATGGACAGAAAAAGCGTCCATGGGGGTGCGACTGGGTTCGAACTTGGGAGGCTTCGCTTCTGAAGTCCGGCGCTGATGCCACTGCACCGCTAGCCGGCACAGAGAAGTTAGTTATGGACTGTTACTTTAAGAAAAAAAACAAGCAACCACTGTTATTGTGAGAGCATGGTTATTTGAACTTGGTCTGTTAGGGAAATTGGATGTTTTGTCACATATACAGTTTTACATTACATTAATCTAAAGGGGGAAGTAGTATAATGTATGGATCTATTTCTTTTAGCACAATGACTCCTCTTGATTATTGATTATGATTGATTATTGATTACTGATGATTGACTGATAACTTACCCACGTGCATTGAGTTGTAGCTCTCTCGGCAAAGCGAATGTACAAGTTAACTTTGCCTCTGGAAGAGTGCCTTTATTTATTTGATTTGTAGTTGTACTGACACAACACTGGTGCAGAAGACCAGCAGGCTGTCACGGTGAGCATGCCAATGGCTCAACGCGGGTGTGGAGGAACAGCAGAGTTCCATGTAGAGAAGGAAACAAGAGGTTACACACAGGAATACCAACAGGGTGTCATAGGTATGACTGAGCGACACTGCAAGATAAATCATTCTCCACATACTCAAGTTCTGCACACAGCAGTAAACGAGCATCCTTGTAAAATAATCATAGCATGCAGGAAGCCTGTGCCAGTCACAATTAAATTGACAAGATGAAACCAAATGCACGAGGGCTTAATAGCTCCAGTTAAGGTACAAATTACCAAATGCAGGTGTTAGGGAAACTTGAAGGTCAATGATCTATGGGTCGTCGCAGAGGCCTGCCATGCTCATGGCAAATAAAGTGTACCCTGAATGTAGGTTCCTGTCTTCTGCTACTGGAACCCATCTAATTCAAGGTTAAATCTGTATTCAGAGATGGTCCTCTGCACACCACTGTTGTAATGTGTGGTTATTTGAGTTCCTGTCTCCTTCCTGTCATCTTGAAACAGTCTGTCCATTTCCCCCTGACCTTTCTCAGTAACAATGCATTTCTACCCACAGAACTGCTGCTCACCGGAACCTCTGGAGTTTCTGTAAACTCCAGAGACTGTAGTGTGTGAAAATCTCAGGAGGCCGGCAGTTTCTCAGATACTCAAATCACGCTACCTGGCACCAAAAATTATTCCATGATGAAAGTCATTTAGATCACATTTCTTCCCCATTCTGATGTTTATTTTGAACAACAACTGAACCTCTTGACCGTGCTTGCATGCTTTTATACATTTAGTTATTGCCACATGATTAGCTGATTAGATATTTGCATTAATGAGCAGATGTACAGGTGTATCTAGTAAAGTGGCCGCTGAGTGTATATTAAAATATATTTTTTTGAAATACTGGGAATAGTTAGCAGGTTGAACGCAGCACCGTGAGGACCCATTTATACCAAGTCCTTCCTCCAGCACTTGTGATTATGTTTGAGGTCAGCAGAGATGCTGCCTGACATGCTTAGCATTTCCAGCGCTTCCTGATTTTATTTCAGATTTCCAGTATCTGCAGTCTTCATGATCTTCCCAGCTCCTTGAAATTTCATGACCCTTAAACCCTGCAAGACAAGCTTCACTGCAGCATAAGTGTGTCATACTCTGTCTCTGAAATGCATTCCAGTTAGCCACAGGACATGACTTTCTAGGTAAAGGAAGTAACTTAGCACAAAATCTACACTCCTGTTGTGCTGCTTTCTACAACAGTCCTTTTCTCTTTGTTTTTCCATAATAGGTAAGCTTCTCTGGGTATCCCTTACTCATGTATGAAAAATTTATTATGATCTACTTTCTCTTGCCAATCCCCATCATAATTTCTCTTCTGCGCAACTTGATTTCCTCCCAGCACTCTGTGGCATTGAGCACTTGTGAAGAGGCTTTAGACTTCCTGTTTATGCCCGTGCAGATTTGAGACTGTCCTTATTTATAACTGGGAACACATTTGGCCTGAACCCTCATTATCTGCTCCTTGAATGCTTCCCAGAGCTCCATCACTATGTGGCTGTTTGCAGTACTTTTTTTTTACTAATCTATATCCGTCATCTTGGCCTCATCACAATTGTGATTACTTTGCAATCAAGAAGGACTCCAACAAGGTTCGAGTTTCACTTCAGGCTTTGAATTCACATATTGAATTTTTTCACTATAGTTCACCTGAGGCCTATCAGTCCTTAACCATGTTGCCGTATAATAACATCTGATTTTTATTTTCTCCCAGCCAAGCACCCAGAAGGACTTGATTGAAGCTACTTCTGGATTTAATTAGTTTTCTACTCTGTAGACGAGGGAGTGGAAATAAAGACTTCTCTTGCCTCAAGTAGCCCTTCTGTTGAAGAAAGGCAAGATTCCAATCAAAGCTGCACAATGCAATGTGGGAGGCTGAGAGAGAATCACCAACAGCTTTGGAAAGTTGTTAACGCACGCATTCACGCACACACACACACAAACACAGATTTCAGGCTGTTGTAACAATGAACGTACCAAGAGATGTTGGCTCATTAGTACACCAGAACTGAAGCAGGTGGCAGAGAAGGGTTCAATTTTTTGATTATTCAGAAGAAATTACAGAACATTTTGTATGTGCATTGTTATATTTGTAAGTTTTTTTTTGCCAAATGTCTATAGTTGGTACAATGCCAGAGTGTCAACAATCCAGTTCAGGGATGCTTGCTTTTCTCTGACAATTATGTGCAGGAGGATCTCATCTCACAGCTGATTTCAAATCCACAACATCTGTTCTCAGGATGAGGCCTTCCATTCCAGAACATCTGAGATGTCCTTTCTTTTCAAGAACTGCATTCCTCTTCCACCTCCATTGATACTGTCCTCACTCGTAACTCCTCCATTTCCCAGATATCTGCCTTTGATTCATCCTTCCACCTTCACACCATGGATAGGTCTTTACCTAGGAGCCTCTGTATCTAGCCACCATTCTCCGCATCTTTTCCCACCTCCAAAGGGATACAACCACCAAACATGTCTCCATCCCAACCCTCCTCTACTTTTAATAGAGATTGATTGTTCTCTTGTTCTTTATTCCCTCTGCACAGATGTCTCTCCTGGCACTTACCCTTGACAAGTTCCTGTACCTGCCCCTCTCTCACCACATTCAGGTCCCAAACAGTCCGTCCAGGCAAGGCAACACTTCACCTATGAGGGCGATGGGGCCATCAATGTTATCTGGTAATCCTAGTGCAGCCTCCTCTATGTTGGTGAGACCCTATGAAGGTTGGGGGACCACTTCTTTGAACAACTTAGCACTGTCCACTGGAAAAGCAGTGGCTGGCTGGCTGGCTGGCTGGCTACCGATTTCAATTTGATTTCTCATTCCCATTCAGATATGACTGTCCATGGCCTCCTCTCCTGCCACAACGCAGTCAAACTCAGTTGGAACAGCAAAACCTTATACTGTGTTTAAGTATCCTCCAATCTGATGGAAAAAAAATACTGATTTCTCTAACTTCTTAATTTCTCCTGCAACTTCCTCACTTTTCTTTCTTTTCCACTCCCCATTCTGGTTTCCCTCTTTCCCATTCTCTTCCCCTCAAATGGGAATCGCCTCTTTTTAGTACCCCTCCTCCCTTGCTTTCTTCCACGGTCATTGTACTCTGTTATCAGCACAGTGGTAAGGGAGTGCATGAATGATCTAATGTATGATTTGTTAAATGCCAATATGAAGGCACAATAAATAATCAAGAAAGCTACCATAATGCTATGTTTCTTGAAAGGAGGAATGAATTGGAAGAAATGATGTTATACTCTGATTACCCTGGACAGCAAAACTTTGCTTTCTGAATACTTTTGGGTGTATCTTGTGAATTTTGGGCTGTTGATCATAAAAATCACCTTGAACTTACCCTGTCATGCACCGTTTGTTAAAGTTGCCTGCATTGGTTATTTCAATTCATAATTCAAGTTAGAATAATTGATGCCAAGATTAAGTAAGGCATTTTTCTTGCACCACAAATCAAACAGGTCATCAACGGCAGGAAATTCAAAAAACTTTGAGTGGGACTGGAGAAAATCATGTGGAAGGCTTTCAAGGATGTGGTTGAAAATTTTCTTGGCAACTACAGAGCATCAAACTATATGAAGCAGGTGGACAACATGCTTCAAGTGTACAAAATCATGAAGGCCAACATGTCACTAAAGGTTCATTTTCATCATTCTCATTTAGATTCTTCCCTGCAAATCCTGGTGCTGTTAGTGATGAGCATGAAAGTTTTCACTGGGGTCATGGAGAAACGATAACAGGACAAATGGAATGCATAAGTGCTGCTTGATTATTGTTGGACACTTAAGCAAGGAGCCTCAGACACTGAGCTCAAGTGAAAATCATGAACAGAATATTTTTAACATAACGTCAGAGCCTTAAAACAATTAAGCGTATTGCATTGTATTCAATAAAAGATCAGTTATTGTTTCTCCAAATCCCTACAAGACACAAATAGTCTAAAATTATATTTGTATTCAGCTTCAAGTGGTCTATCATAAAAAAAATTGAGGAAGCAACACTTTAAAAAAAAAATTGTTGACCAGTGTTATATATAAGGCACTATAAAATTACATCATAAATACTATCTATCTATGTGTGTGTGTGTGTGTGTGTGTGTGTGTGTATGTATATATAAAACAGAATTGTACAGCACATGATAGGCCTCTTATCCTACTATGAAGTGCTTATCTTTTAACCTACTCCACAATCAATCTAACCCTACCTCCTACACAGACCTTAACTGTCTATTTCTCTTACATCCATGTGCTTATCTAGAATTCTGTTCTATCTCCCTAATGTCCCTAATGTAACAGCCTCCAGCACCTCACCATTTTTTGTGTAAAAAATTCACCTCTGATGTTTCCCTGAAACTTCCCTCCACTCACATTAGATGAATATCCTCTGGTATTTAGCCATTGCTGCCCTGCGATAAAAGTGGTGGTTGTCTACTTAGTTAAGGAAGGAAGTACATTTGTACAAAGTTCAAAGTAAATTTCATTATCAAAGTACATATTGGTCACCATATACAACCCTGAGACTCATTGTCTGGCAGGCGTACTCAGCAAATCTATAGAATAGTAACTATAACAGGATCAATGTAAGATCAACCAGAATGCAGAAGACAACAAACTGTGCAAATGCAAATATAAATAAATAGCAATATATAATGAGAACATGCGATAAAGTGTTTTTAAAGTGATACAATTGATTGTGGGAACATCTCTATGGATGGGCAAGTGAATGTAGTTATCCTCTTTAATTCAAGAGCCTGATGGTTGAGGGTAGTAACTGTGCTTGAACCTGGTGATGTGAGTCCTGGGGCATTTGTACCTTCCACCTGATGGCAGCAGCGAGAAGAGAGCATGACCTGGTTGGTGAGGATTTCCAACGATGGATGCCGCTTTCCTACAACTGTGTTTTATGTAGATGTGCTCAATGGCTGGGAGGCCTTTACCCACAATGTACTGGGCTGAATCCATTATCTTTTATAGGATTTTCCTTTCAAAACCATTGGTGTCTTCATACCAGTCCATGGTGCAATAAGTCAATAGTCTCTCCACCATACATCCATAGATTTGTTAGAAGCAGTATAGTCAAGGTTTATTGACTTATTATGACAAGTTTATGGGTTTGCTTGTAAGAAAACTTAGATAAACGAGATATATCTGCCGGAGTTTATAAGAGTGAAGGGTGACTGACTGAAACATATCAGAACCTGAGAGGTTTTCTCCTGTGTGCAGAATCAAGAGCTAGTGGATAATGTTTAAAACAAAGCATCTCTTATTTAAGAGTTATTTTCTTTCAGTCATTGAATTGGGAGCGGCATGGTAACATAGCAGTTACTACAACGTTTCATAGCAGCTATAAGACTGGGATTGATTTCCCTCTGCTATCTGTAAGGCGTTGGCACATTCTCCTCATAAATGTGTAGATTTTCTCCAGGTGTCTGGTTTTCTCCCACATTCCAAAAACATATGGACTGGAGTTAGTGAATTTTGGGTATGCTATGTTGGCGATGGGAACATGACGACTTTTGTCGGCTGCCTCCAGCATATTCTCGCAAATTTGATTTGATGTTAATGATGCGTTTCACTGTATGTTTTAATTCACTTGTGACAAATAAAGCTAATCTTTAAATCTCTTTACAATGTTTTGAAAGTATCTTCTCAGGGGATGATGAAAGCAGAATCTTTGAACAGTTTCAAGGCAGAAGGAAGCAGATTCTTGATAAGCAAGTGGATGAAAAGTTACCAACGATAAATGGGGCTCTGAAGCAAAGATTAGAGGTACATTAGTACATTAGTCATAATTTTATTGAATGACAAGACCAACCTTGATGGGATGAGTGGCCTTACTCTACTCCTAATTTATGTATGTACGCTTGGGTTAGGAAATTTTCTTCCTTGCCTGTGGTGGGGAGTCTAGGACCAGAGGCCACAGTTTCAGAATAGATGGATGTCCTTTAGAACAAAATTGAGGAGGAATTTCTTTAGCCAGAGGCTGGTGATTCTGTGGAATTCATTGCCACGGAAGCTATGGAGGCCAAGTCAGTGGATATATTTAAAGAGGAGGATTAGTTAGGATGTTAAAGGTTATGGACAGAAGGCCGAAGAATGAGGTTGAGATTGATAATAAATCAGCCATGATGAATGATGGAGCAGATTCAATTGGAAAACTGTCTAATTCTGCTCTTCTATTTTATGGTCTGACTTAATCTTATCCATATGTGACCCCAAGCCCACTAAACTGGTTGCCTCCTATATAATCTTTGAAATGCTCCAATGAGATATTCAGTTGAAGGAGCAATTAGGGATAAGGACATTCTCTAAGTCAAGGGCTCACTACCGTTTTTTTGCATTGGAGCCTTACAATTAACCGAGGAGTCTGTAGACCCAAATTTGGGAACCCCTGCTATAAGTGAACAAAGGAATCTTACTCTACATCTCTCTAATCCGATAATGCCTGTTTTCATTTACCCAATCTATACTCCTCATAATTCTGAATACCTCTGTCAACTCTCTTCTCATTCTCCTACGGTACAGGGAACAAAATCCTAATCCATTCAACATTTCCCTGTAACTCAGGTATTCAAGTCCCAGCAACATCCTTCTAAATGCTCTCTGTACTCTTTCAATCTTACTAACATCTTTCTTATAAGTAGGTGACCAGAACCACATGTAATTTTCCAAATTTGGCTTTATTACCATGCTGTACAACTTCAACTTAACATCCCAACTTCTCTACTCTAATTTATGAAGGCCAGTGTGCCAATATCCACAGCCCCCCCCCCCAACTCTTTCTTTTGCTTCAATTCCCTTTCCTGGTGTCCCTTTTCCCACTTCCCCGCAGTAGCCTGGCACCTCTCCTTAATCTCTTTCTCCCATGATCCACTCACTTATCCTATCAGGTTCCTTTTTCTTCAGGCATTTAACCTTTCCACCAATCACCTCCAAGCTTCTTACTTCAACATCATCCACCCCCCCCCCCCACCTCCACCCACATGGCATCTTCCTGACATATTTTGGCACCTTCCTTCTTATTTTCCAGTCCTAATGAAGGGTTTTGGCTTGAAGTGTCGATTGTTTGTTAATTTCCATAAAAGCTGCCTGACCTGCTGAATTCCTCCAGCATTCTGTGTTTGTTATTGTGGATTTTCTGCATCTGCAGACTCTCATGTGTTTACAATGTGCCAAAACCTTTCTTTACAACCCTACCTATCTGTGATGCCACTTTCAAGGTATTATTTATATGCACAGCAATATTCCAGCTCAAAGCAGGTTGCTTCCACAATCTGCTGTTTGTAGGGCTGTGTTGTGTGCACGCTGACCCCACATTAGCTAAATTGCAGCTATGGGTGTAGTTCATTGTAGTGAAGTATTCTGGGGCATCCTGAGGTCATTGAAAGGGAGCTGAGCATTATTGACCTTTGCCAGGTTTCAGCAGACTGCACTGAATAATGGTACAGATGGCTCTTATCATTTGAAAGTGTTCCAATATGAATGCCTTTTAACCACGGACTAGAAACCACTTTGCCTTATTGTGGTTAACATCCAGTAAATCTTACTGTTAGTTACAATGCCTTTCCAATCTCTTTCACACCAGTTTTCCTCTCAGGTACCATTTAATTCAATTGCTATGCTCCCTATATTTGAGGGGTCATGATAGCGTAATAGTTAGTGCAACACTATTACGAATTGGGGTGTCATAGTTCAGAGTTGAAATCCAGCACTGACTGTGAGAAGTTTATACATTCTTTCCGTGAGCTCACGTGTTTCCCTGGGTGCTGCAATTTCCTCCCACAGTCCAAAGATATACCAATTAGTTGCTTAGTTGGTCATTGTAAATTGTCCTGTGATTCGGCTAGATGGACTGCTGGGTAGTGCAACTCACTGGGCTGGGCAGGCCAGTTCGGGTGCTGTATCTAGAAATAAAAAATATATAAAACTAAATGAATTTAAAAAGTGAGTGGTAGGGGGCACTTACAAGCTTTTGTCTGAACAAATTATGTGCAAAGAAAGAACCACCTTAATAAAGGTTCCTTCACAACATTGAGATGTCCCACAGCATTTTATAATCAATAACACAATTTCCACATGATAGCTAATCTGTTCACACCAAACAGTAGTGTGATTGTCATCACATTTCTCTTTCTACGCTCCTGACTGTGTGGCTCAGCAATGCTCAAATGCCATTTATTAATCCACAGATCACACCACTGTTGTTGGTAAATTCTCAGATGCCAACTAGGAGGCATCCAGGAGTGAGATTAATTAGCTAGTTGAATGAGGTTTCAAAAACATTCTCACACCCAACGTCAGCAAGTCTAAAGAACTAACTGTGGATTTCTGGAAAGGGCAGTTGGGAGAGCACACATGCCAGACCTCAGTGAGGTATCGGCAATGGAAAGATTGGGCAACTTCAATTTCAAAGATCTGTCCTGTGTACAACACATTTATGCAATCATAAAAAAGGCACACCAGCCGCGATACTTCCTTAAGAATTTGTCACAAAGACTCTTGCAACTGTCTTACAAATTTCTCCAGATGTACCATGGAAAGTATTCTGACTGGGAGGAGGTACAGGAGCCTGATGGCCCACACTCAATGATTCAGGAACAGTTTCTTTCCCTCCATCATCAGATTTCTGAATGGTCTATATGAGGTACGAGATACAAGATTGTTTAATGACATTTCAACTATTCTAGTAGAAAGGGGAATGAAATAATTGTTACTCCACAGTCGATGCAGTGCAAAAAGAAAACACAATAATAAACACAACAAATGGTTGTCACAAGAGGACACAGGTTTAAGGTGCTGGGAGTAGGTACAGAGGAGATGTCAGGGGTAAGTTCTTTTACTCAGAGTGGTGAGTGCATGGAATGGTCTGCCAGCAACGGTGGTAGAGGTGGATACGATAGGGTCTTTTAAGAGGCTTTTAGATAGGTACATGGAGCTTAGTAAAATAGAGGGCTATAGCTAAGCCTAGTAATTTCTAAGGTAGGGACATGTTCAGCACAACTTTGTGGGCCGAAGGGCCAGTATTATGCTGTAGGTTTTCTATGTTTCTAAATATAAATATGTAAAATAGATTATATACATAGATTGAAAATATCTCCATAAAGTGACTTTTGGTACAGGAGTGTCTGTACATAATGTGACTAATGAAAAATAACAAAATAATGGTGGTAGTGTGTGCAATGGGGGGAGGGGTTTGTTAGTGGGTGGAGGTGTTGATCAAAAAAGTTCAAAGGTTCATTTTGCTATCAAAGTATGAAACTCTGATAATTGTCTTCTCTAGATAGCCATGAAATACAGAAGGACCACGAGCTGTTGAACGAACAGACATCAGCTTCTCCGTCCCACACAAAAATAACAATAAAAAAACTCACAAACCCCAAATTCCCCCAACATCTCCCCTACAGAAAAAGCAGCGAAAATAACAATCCTCAGCCCCCTCAGTTGCAGAAAAGAACAGTGACAGTAGCATCAAATTCCCTCCAACCATCCCCAAACACACTAAATACCAACAGATCACTGACACCAATTGGCCTTAAGAAAGAAAACACTGAAAAACAGAAGTACAATCCAATAATCACATAAATCTCAAAACATTGAACGGTCCTTCCGTGACTCAGATCTCACGTCTAGTTCAAATGCCACAGACCCAGCTCCTGACCATTGGAAACAAATACAGACCCCCCCTCCGCATTCACCTTGGTTGCCTCCATTGGGAGCAATCGCTGACAGCCTCTGTATACAGCTTGGTGACCTCCATAGCAATTAACACTGACCCCCTCTGTATATGTGGCTTCCTTAGGGAATTATCGTTAACACCTCTTTGTGCACCTTGGTCGTCTCCAAATGGAATGAACACTGACCCCTCTGTATACATCTATGTGGCTTCCTTAGGGAATAATCGTTGACCCCTCTGAGTACATGTCGGTGGCCTTATTAGGGAGTGATCGTTGACCCCCTTCTGTGTACATCTTGGTCGTCTCCATAGGAAATGAATGCTGACCCCTGTGTATACATCTTGGAGGCCTCCATAGGGAGCGATCACTGACCAGATCCCAATGCTGCCAATCTGGCTGCTGACCATCGTCATCCTGGTGGCCTCCATTGGGAGTGATCGCTAGCTCCCTCTGAATTTTCCTCCATGCTTCAATCCTCCCTGCTGCTTTGAGATGGAGTTATTCATGACCCCACCCTGTCTCTGGACTTTTTCCATAAGTTAGTTCACTCTCTAGGTCCTTCTCACATCCCTGTCTCTGATCTTCACGAGACAGCTCTCCGGAATCAACTGCGCGCTGAATCATTTGACTGAGTTCCAAACTGCATGTCACCAGGCTCCAACAATTTCTGTGGCACCAACAAGACAAAGAGAACAAACAGGAGTAGAAAAAGTGAAATAATTTAGGAGATTTGCTATCTGAAAGATGTCACCTGAGAAATCATTGGTCACTTGCACCATCTTGACTAGAAGTATGCAGTAAGTACCTACCTTTCAGCTTGGGGAAAATAACTAGTTTTCAGTCTGGCTGTCCCAGCAATGATGCTACATACCCTCCTCCCTAAGGGGAGTGAGACAAGCAGTCCAAGAGCAGGGTAGGTGGAATCCATCATGATGTTACTGGCCCTCACCCAGCACCTTTTCGTATATGTCCTTGATGGCAGATAGGCTATGAACACTCCCTTATTCATTCTCTTTTTTGCATTATTCATTTATATTTTATTTTATAGGAATTTTATGTCTTTGCACTGTACTTCCATCAGAAAAGAATAAATTTCACATCAGATGCAATAGAATAGATGTAATAAACGTGATTCTGATTCTGATTCTGGATTCTGGTGGTCAATGGTTAAATTACTTCTGAGGGATAAATGATAACTTAAGTGAACTTACCTTCCTCTCATTCTCCAAATCAAACTATGTGGTGTCAGTACCTCAAGCTTAATATCTCCTCCAAAAGGTAGCATCAATGGATTGTCTAACTCTCTGGGGTGAGGCTTTGAATCCATCTCAGCATCTCAGAGGATCTAACCAGGGCCCAAATCATTGATTCAATAATGAAGAAGACAAGCTCTACTTTACCAATACCGATTCCTTATGTCGCCGAAAATGTAACGGTTTCTGCGAATGATCAGTGGAAAGCATTCTGATTAATTGCATTCATTCATTCATTTAGCATTTATTATTTATCTGTCTACATATTTATTTATATATCTATCTATCTATTTATTTATTCATTTATTTATAGATAGCGCGGAATAGGCCATTCTGGCCCTTCCAGTCATTCATGCCACGTCGCCCAGCAACCCCTAATTTAACCCAATCCTAATCCTAGGACAATTAACAAAGGCCAATTTACCTATCAACTGGACTGTGTCTTTGGACTGTGGAAGGAAACTAGAGCACCCAGGGGAAACCCATGCAGTCAAAGGGCAGACGTACACACTTCTTACAGACAGTGGTGGGGCAGCCCGCTATGGAAGACAAGCTGCAACAGGACAACATGGAATACACCATCAATCTACTGACCTTGCCTCTCAGGGGCTTGAACTATATACATTTTTTTGTGATTGTATGTTTGTCTGCTATCATAACTATAAGTAGTATATGTGCTATATGCTGTGTGCTATTGCTACTGTGTTTTACACCTTGGCCCTGGAGGAACTTTTTTTCACTTGACTGTATTCATGTATGATGGAATGACAATTAAATTTGAAGCTTCCATCCACAGGTTCATAAGAGGTTACAGAGCATTCGAGACTCAGCCAGCTTAATCAGGGACACAACCTTTCTGTGTGAGGCTGTGCCTCATGAATATTACATCCAACACTGAGGACCCTCACTCTACCGTCCTTGCATACCAAGCCAGGCAGGGATTTCAAGACCTTTTCAAAAATCACATGAGCTGCAAACTTTCTTCAGTGTTCTTAATGAGAAAAAAGTAGTGAAACTGTAGAAAGATAAGTAAAACAGGCATTAGCTTTGCTACAGAATTGTCGCTCAACTGGATATGAACATATTATTGATTATTCTCATGATCAGCACTAAACAAGCTAATACACACATGCAACAGTCTAAAGCTAAACTGTGGACTGGAGTGAACTTATGGAGCAATAATAGCAATGAGTAACAAACAGAATACTTCCTTCAAAATACATCTGCTAAAATGTTTACCAATATTAAGAAGCTCAAAACTCACAGATATTACTGTTTCAAGAGCAAATAAAGAGTGAATACAGATGGGTGTCTTTCTGCCGTGTGTGCTTCAAGACAAAATCTAAAATTAAGCCGTGTAGGAAATTATGTAAAAAAGCACCTTCTGAACAGGAAGTGATGTTTGTACAAAGCAAACTGCATTCAAAATGAACAGCGCCTCTGGAGGCAAAATGCTCACCATCTGGGACATCAAGTCAAGGCAAGTTTACTGTCACTTCAACCGTAAACTGCTGGTACAGTACACAGTAAAAACAAAACAATGTTCGTCTAGGACCCTAGTACTATATGAAACAGCGCAAAACTACACTAGACTATGTGAGACAGCACAAAGCTACACTAGACTACGTAAAGCAACATAAAAACTACACTAGACTACAGACCTGCACAGGACTACATAAAGTGCACAAAACAGTGCGGGGCAGTACAATAATTAATAAACAAGATAATAGGCACAGTAGAGGACAAATTACAATATGATAATAAATGATGTAGATGTCAGTCTAGATTCTAAGTATGCCCTCATTCCGTTCCTACAATCGGGAAGGAAGTACAAGAGCCTAAAAGTCCAGATGCAGTGATTGAGAACAGCATCCTCCCCTTTGATGGCAGATTTATGGATAGTCCATGAACCCATTAACAGTTATTATTATTTCTTTTTTCCTTCCACTATTTATTGAGCTATTTTTGTAATTTATGTAATTTCATATCTTTCTACTGTACTGCTGTGGCAAAGCAAATTATTTCACATCATATGAGTCATTGATAATAATTCTGATTCTTACTCTGATTCTGATCCTGCTCATAGGTAAGGTGTTATTCACTGGAAATACAGCTGGAATACAGAGACAATAAAAAAGTAGGCCGGAGGTGTAGTGGCATCTGCAACGGACTTTGAGGCAAGTGGTCTCAGATTCAAATCTAGCTGGATCCTTGCATGTTTTTTTCCATCCAGGCTGGATTGAGTGCCAAGCTCAATGCTATAGAAATGGCGAGGTTGCCACCCGATGCACCACAAGGCGCTGAGAGGAACAGCATCGGACACAAAACACAGAGAAGCTGTGAAGAAATAAGAGACTCCAGCTGCTGGAATCTGAAGCACCAAACAAACTGTTGGAAGAACACAGCAGGTCAGGTGGCATCTGTGGAGGAAGATGGACAGTTGGTGTTTCAGTTTGAGATACAGAGAAGCAGAGAATGCTGAAAATTGGGAGAAATCCTATCCTGGAATTAGTCAGTGGCAAATGCACCTGGAAGCTCCTGGCCAGAGAGACACTCAGACTCAGGTTAATAGTTATTTATCACATGTACATCAAAACATACAGTACTCTGCAAGACCCTTAGGCACATAAACTGTAATTAGTTAGGATGCCCAAGACTTTCGCACAACACTGTAGTTATTTTATGTATTGCACTGAACTGCTGCTGCTGCTGCAAAAAAAAACAAATTTCGTTACACATGTGAGTGATAATAAACCTGATTCTGATACGGGTCTCTATTGTGGACTGAGACTTGGATGAGGCAAGAAGAGGGGAATCGTGGTTGGGAAAAGGGAAAGGGAGAAGAGAGAGAAGGGGAAGCACCAGAGAGACC
This sequence comes from Hypanus sabinus, assembly GCF_030144855.1. NCBI lineage: Eukaryota > Metazoa > Chordata > Chondrichthyes > Myliobatiformes > Dasyatidae > Hypanus > Hypanus sabinus. Next base: position 73,288,225 of record NC_082722.1, on the reverse strand, counting down.
TTCTCTAATGATCAGCAAGCTAATTGTTTGCATCCACATCACTCATCACCCCTGGCACTCCTCTGCCACCTGTCCCACACCCCTCCCGCAGTGCTCTATCCTCACCATTTTCAACAAACTTTGCTCCCACCAGATTTACGAACTTGCTCTCTGCTCCACTATGCAAACATACAACACTGTACAAAATTCTTAGGCAGTCTAGCTGTAGATATGTGCCTAAGATTTTTGCACTGTACTGTACGCTGAACTGTATCATTTGCATTTACAACCAACACATTCAAGGATGAACTGGGGGCAGCCTGCAAGTGTCACCATATATTCCAAAGTCAACAGAAGTGTGCCGGCAATGTTTAGCAGACAGTCATACCAGACAGTCCTCTGCAGAATTGACGCTCCACACCAACGACCCATGTTTCAGCTAACTCACGATCCCTTTGTTCCACACTCCCCTTAACAACATAAAACTGGCAGCTAAAGATATATTCACTGTCACATCACATGCTGCACTGCTTCCAAATTCCATTTAATTCACTTTGATTGGATGAATTTTGAAAGCAGAGCCCATTTTTCTTCACAAACATGGATGAGAAATGAATCTAAGCACAATCTTACATCAGAACAAGATCAGAATCAGGTTTAATATCACTGGCACGTGTGGTGAAATTTGCAAACTTTACGGCAGCATTACAATGCAATACTAGAGAACAGAGAGAAAAGAAACTGTGAATTACAGGAAGCAAATAGTTATATCTATCTATCTATCTATCTATATATATATATATATATATATATATATATATATATATATATATAAAATAGTTAACTTAAGTAGTACTGCAAAATAGAGATAAAAAATGATTGAGTTACTGTTCATAGGTTCAATGTTCATTCAGAAATCTGATGCCAGAAGAGAAAAAGCTGTTCCTGAATCATTGACTGTGCCTTTGGGCTCCTGTACCTCCTTCCTGATGTTAAATATGAAAAGAGGGCATGTCACAGGTGGGTGGGGAGGGGTGTGGATCCTTAATGATGGACACGCCCTTCTATGGTACTGCTCTTTGAAGATGTCCTGGATATTATGGAGTTTGGAACCCATTGATGGAGTTGACTAATTTTTCAACTTCCTGCAGTCTACTTTGATCCTGTGTAGTAGCCATCCCCATACCATACTCCAGTAGAAAATTGTGAGTGCGTTTGGTAACATACCAAATCTCCTCAGACTCCTAAGGAAATATAGACATTGTCTTGCCTCCTTTATAGCTACAACAATATGTTAGGTCCAGGTTAGGACCTCAGAGATATTGACACCCAGGAACTTGAAATTGCTCACTGTCTCCACTTTTGATCCCTCTGTGAGAATTGGTGTGTGTTCTCTCGCCTTACCCTTTTACAACATTGAGCCACTCTTGAAACATTTTACCCTTTAATCAGATCTGAATTAGAGCATCATTTACCACCATTGATCTTGGTACCACTCACTACTCTTACTGAATACAGAACTAGAATCAGAATCAGGTTTGATATCACTGACTTAGATGACTTGATCTTGTTTTGGAGTAATCACATTTTCATGACCTTGCAACTTGCTATCTACCCGATTTGCACTTTCACTGTACAGTAACACTCTATTGTATTACTCTATTGTATTGTATTGTATAGTACACACTGCTATTGTATTACCTTGTACTACCTCAAAGCACCATTGTAATGAAACAATCTTCATGTATGGTATGCAACATACAAAATGTTGGAGGAACTCAGCAGGTCAGGCCGCATCAATGGAGGGGAATAAACAGTCAACATTTTGTGTTGGAACCTTTCATTGGGAATGAAAAGGAAGGGGGAAGATGCCAGAATAAGCAGATGGGGGAAGATGAAGGAGTCACTGGAACTGGGTACACGTGACAATCATAAACCAATTCACTAATTTCCCAAATTTAATTTACAGATTTGCTCTTTTGCAGCAGTAGTACAGAACAACAGAACAAGCACCAAGGGACAAAGATTAAATATCAAATTTGTTCGCTGTATACATTTACATGTGTTAGCAATTTACTGCGATGTTTTGGTCAAGGCATGGAAAACAACAAAAGCATCAACCTTTCTATAAGCTAACAATACCAGTGAAAAATAATTTTGTGGTAGTGTTCATGGACAATACAGGAAACTAATGGTGCAGGGGAATAGGTTGTTTCTGGATTGTTGATTGTGTGCTTTCATGCTCCTTTATCTCTTACCTGATGGTCACAACAAAAAGAGGGCTTGTCTTGGATGGTGCGCGTTCTTAGTGATGCATTTTATTGAGGCTCTGTCATTTAAAGATATGGCAAGGCTTATGCCCACAATGGAGCTGACTTATACTCTGCATTCCTGTACATGGGAGCCTCCACACTAGGCTGTGATGTAACCAGTTACAATGTTCTCCACTCCACAACTACAGGAACTAGTAAGAACCTTTGTTGACATACCGAATCTCCTCAAACTCCTAACAAAGCAAAGCCACTGGCATGCCTTCTTTGAGATTGTATCAATGCATTGGGTCAGGATAGAACCTCCACTTAAAAGTTGTTAGGTGAACCTCAGTACAGATTGGTTGGTGGGGAAGTTCCAAACCTCTGCTCCCCTTTATTGCTATTCTGTAGTTCCTCCATTTCAATCCAAACGCACAGTCAACCCATAGCCACAAAATGATAACTGCTCATCGATTGCAATATCGTTGTTTTGTAATCACTCTGTTAGATAAGAGGGTAGTTAAGAGCAATTTCAGACAAAAAAACAAACAGTAAAGTTTAAATAAAGAGCTGAAGCAATAAAATCATCAGATAAAGGAGTGCTAATGATAGAGCAAATTGTTGTGCTATTATTTGCTATAAACCACCTAACGGATTTGCCCAATAAATGACCAAGATTACCTTTGGGTTAGGGGCAATTCTCTCAGTCTCTGATTTTTACATCATTTAACAGTGCCTGACTATGAAAGGTCATGAAATTCCACTCCTACATCATTGAATCATTTACAATGCATCACAATAAAATAAAAACAAAACGCTTGTGAGAAAATCTACAGAGTAACACTCACAAACTACTGGAAGAACTCAGCAGATCAGTTAGCATCTATGGAAATGAGCAAACAGTTGATGTTTCAGACTGAGACCATTCATGAAACTAACACTTGCTTTTGTGAATCACCTTTTTTTTTACTCCAGGAGTACCCGAAGAACATTAGAACCAGGAAGAATTCTCCGAAAGGTTAGTGCAGGTGGTTGGAATTTGCAAAAGACAAGATCCCATCATAGTTCCCTGATTGCTGAATGAAGAACATTAAATCTGTAACAACAAATAGCTGAACAAATACCCATTTGAGGGCACTTTACTGCACAGAACAGAAGTCTGCAGGAATAGGCAATCTGGCATAAGTCTATTCCACTTTCAATATGATCCTGTCTTAATAAGGTAGGAGATTGAGGACGAGAATAAATAATAAATCAGTCGCGGTTAAATCGCCCAGCAGTTTTAATGGGCCAAATGATCTAATTCTACTCCTCTATATTTTCATTTCATGATTTGGCTCAATAACTCTTCATAGAGTCATAGAACAATAAAACACAGAAATAAGCCTTCTGGCCCAACTCATCCACGCTGAATTAGATCCTCACCAAATCTTGCCTCAGTTGGCCCATATACCTCCAAACCTTTCCTATCTATATAAACAAATGCATTTTATATCCCTATTGTACCTGCCTCAATTTCTTTCTCTGGAATCTCATTCTATCTCCATCCTCTGTATCCTTATCTGTGCCAGTTCCCTATTGTCCTCAGTTCTCTGAACTTTCAAAGATGAGTCTACAACTTTTTTAAATACTGCTAGTGATCCAATCTCCATAAAGCTCTGGTGTAGGATATTCCAGAGGCCCTTCACCCTCTGAGAGAAAAGATTCTTGTTCAGCTCCATTTTAAATTACCTTGTTTCTTATCTCCTATGTTCCCTAATGAGAGTCCCCCATTATGGGAAACATCTTCACATCTACCTTGTCTGTCCTTTGAGAAACTTGCAAGACTTGGTTGGGTTATCCCTCATCTTCTCAACTGCAAAGAATCCAGTTCAAAAATGGATCAGGCTCACGATATCATGCGGTACCAAAGAGACGTTACGCCATCGGTGGCCTCAGCTCTGTGTGCTCTTGGAGAGCTGGGATTGGAGTGACTCAGCATTCTAGGATCCAAGGGTGGGTCTGCAGTTAGGTATCATTAGGGCGAGTGAGACCAGAAGTCAATCAACTATGGTGAGCCAGGCTGGAGAGATTGGTATTGGGGTGGAAGGTGGAATCATGAGCTGCTGGACGAAGGAGATGAGTGTGTACTAGAAAGAGGCCTGATGTGTGTTAGGAGGTTTCATAGGCTGTGATCTGCTAGGACAAATCCTCTTTTGTGATCCTCAGTTAGTAATTGTCACAAGTACAGAGATACAGATTAAGTATGCTGAGATGGTACAAAAGGAAAAGAAGAATATGACATGCAGAATATAGTGATTCAAGACTCTTATGACAGCAGGATAGAGACTGCTTTTGAGCCTGGTTTACCCAGCTGTCAAACTTTTGTATTTTCAGCCCAATGGAAGTAGAGGCAGGGGTAAGAGAGTATGTCTGAGGTAAGAGGTGTCTTTGCTAATGTTGGCTGCTTTCCCTGAAATAGCAAGAAAAGTCCATAGATCTGATGAAGGGCCTCAGCCTGAAATGTTGACTTTATTCCTCGCCATAGATGCAGCTTGGCTTTCTAAGTTCCTCCAGATTTTATATGTTTAACTCAGTCCAAGGAGAAGAGGGTGGTTTTGATGTTGGACTGAGCAAAGGTCTGCTTCTCCTTGGATGATCTGTGTTGTCTGCAGGTTACATAAGTGCAGACAAAACTCACACCAGTGACATTGGTTCAATAGCTTACTCTGGTCTTTCAATGGCTAAGGGAATAGAGCTGGAGTACTGCGTGCAGCTCTGGTGACCATATTTAAGAAAGGACATACTGGCGTTCGAGGCAGTGCAGAGAAGGTTCACTAGGTTAATTCCGGGGATGGGTGGGTTGATGTATGATGAGAGGTTGAGTAGATTGGGACTCTACTCATTGGAGTTCCGAAGAATGAGAGGCGATCTTATTGAAACATATAAGATTATGAAGGGGCTTGATCGGGTGGATGCGGGGAGAATGTTCCCAATGATGGGTGAAACTAGGACTGGGGGCATAATCTTAAAATAAGGGGATGCCGTTCCAGGACTGAGATGAGGAGAAATTTCTTCACTCAGAGGGTAGTGGGGCTGTAGAATTTACTGCCCCAGAGAGCTGTGGAAGTTACTACACTCAATAAATTCAAAATGGAGATAGACATTTTCCTGGATAAAAATGGCATTAGGGGATACAGTGAGAGAGCAGGTAAGTGGACATGAGGCTAGGTTTAGATAAGCCATGTGATCTCCTGGACCAGTTTTCGATAGCCTGGATGAGTCGGAGAGGAATTTTCCAGATTTTTTCTCCTCAATTGGCAAATCGTTTTTTTTTCCCGCTGGGTGATCACATGGGTTTGGGCGGGATGAATAATAAAATAAAATGGGCGGCATGGTGCCCTGTTGGTTGGCACTGTTGCCTTGTGGGATTCAGTGAAAACTAGAGTTAAGATTGGATCAGCCATGATCTTGTTGAATGGCGGAGCAGGCTTGAGGGGCCGATTGGCCTATTCCTGCTCCTATCTCTTATGTTAACTGTCCAATTACTTGAATTTAAACCCTATGAAGGTTATTGTGGACCTAACATTCCATTATACAACATCTTTGTCACAAGTAATGATGATCATAAAATTGTGATTTATGGGTGGGGATTTTAACTATTGCTTAAACCTTTCGATGGATAGATCTAAGCCCACTCAAGCTCTTCCAAATAAATTGGCCTCTCTTATTAATTCTTTTATGGTTGATTCTGGAATCTCCGAAATTTGGCGTTTTTTACATCCCAATCACAAAGAATTTTCATACTTTTCCCATGTTTATCATAATTATTCAGGAATTGACTACTTCTTTATTGATCATTGTTTACTTACAGATGTTATTGAATGTAAATATGATTCTATTACCATTTCTGATCATGCACCTTTGAAACTATTAAGACAATGGATTCATCTTCTAATGCTAAATCTTGTAGGTTCAACTCTATTTTATTGTAGGACCCAGACTTCCTTAATTTTATTAAACAACAAATTGATTTGCTTTTCTCAACAAATTTTACACAAGAGATCTCTAGTGGAACATTATGGGACATTTTTAAAGCATTTATTCATGGACAGATTATTTCTTACTCTGCTGGAGTTAGGAAACAAACTAATTCAGAAATATTAACATTGGTTGATAAAATTAAAGCAATTGATAAGATTTATTCAGTGAACCCCTAGCAAAGAGCTTTATAAAGAAAGAGTTGAACTTCAAATGGAGCATAATCTGTTATTATCCTCTTCGATTGAAAATCAGTTAATTAAATCTAGAACCCTATTTTATGTATATGGAGATAAATCTGGCAAATTATTGGCTAATCAATTGAAAACTGCTTCGGTTAAATGACAAATTACTAAGATTCGTAAACAAGATGGCACTTTGACGATTGATCATAAAGAGATAAATAAAGCCTTTCAAGATTTTTATAATTCTTTATATCAATCAGAATTTGTTGAGGATTCTTCTATAATGGACGATTTTTTAAGAAAATTGAATATCCCAAAATTAACTACAGAAGATAGAATACTTCCAGACGCACCTATTACAGAAACCGAAATAAAAGAGGCTACATTTTCAATGAATTCATGTAAGGCCCCTGGTCTGGATGGTTATACTGCAGAATTTTTTAAATCCTTTTCCTCTATACTCTCTCCTTGGCTTTGTAAAATTTTTAAAGATGTGTTAACTGTAGGTAAATTGTCACAATCTTTTTATGATGCTTCTTTTTCTCTAATTCTTAAAAAATTAAAAGACCCCACTGAATGTGCATCCTATCGGCCTATATTTTTGCTGAATATGGACTTTAAGATTTTTAGTAAAATTTTGGCCACTAGATTAGAAAATATATTACCTCGAATTATCTCTGAAGATCAGATTGGATTTATTAAAAATCATTATTCATCTTTTACCATCAGAAAATTGATTAATATTATTTATACTCCTTCATCCAAAATACCAGAATGTGTCATTTCTTTAAATGCTGAAAAAGCATTTGATAGAGTTGAATGACCATATTTATTTAATACATTGCAGCATTTTAATTTTAGTTCAAAATTTATATCATGGATTAAGTTAATATATTATAAACCTTTGGCTTCAGTTTTCATCAAAAATCAAAGATCTCCTTTTTTTCATTTATTCCGTGGTACGAGGCAAGGCTGTCCTTTATGTCCTTTACTATTTGACATTGTTTTGGAACCTTTAGCTAACGCCATTCGTGAACCACCTAATATTGTGGGTATTACCTGTGGGAAAGGGACTTATAAGTTATCATTATATGCTGATGATTTGTTACTATACATATCTGACCCAGAGAGATCTATTCCTGCTATTTTGTCCTTGCTTGCTCAGTTTAGTAGCTTTTCTGGTTACAAACTGAATTTTAATAAGAGTGAATCATTTCCATTAAATATGCAAGTTCCAATTTATAAACACTTACCATTTAAAGTTGTCACAGATCATTTTACTAATTTGGGTATTAAAATTACCAAGAAACATAAGGATTTATTTAAAGCTAATTTTTTACCTTTAATTGACCAAATTAAGCAACTTGTTACCAGGTGGTCCCCATTATCTTTGTCATTGGTTGGTCGAATTAATGCTACTAAGATGATAGTGTTACCCAAAATGTTATATTTATCCCAAGCACTACCAATTTTTATTCCTAAATCTTTTTTTGATATTATTGACTCTAAAATATCTTCGTATCTGTGGCAGAATAAAAATCCTAGCCTAAGCACAAAATATTTACAGAAGCCTAAGAAGGAGGGTGGTTTGGCTTTGCCAAACCTGAGATTTTACTATCGGGTAGTCAATATTTGATATTTAATATTTTGGACACAAGAATCGATTATAGCATCTTGCCCACAATGAGTAAATTTGGAATGTAAATCTGTACAAGACTTTTCATTGTTTTCAATTTTAGGATCTTCACTTCCTTTTTCTTTATCTAAATTGAATAAACAAATAACTAATACCATAGTTAAACATACATTGCGAATATGGTTTCAATTTTGTAAATTTTTTGGCTTGAATAAGTTTATCTTATCAAGCCCTATTATATCTAACTTTTTTTTTCGACCCTCTTTTATGGATCAAGCCTTTGTATTATGGAAAACAAAAGGTATAACATGCTTTCATGATCTATTTTTAGAAAATAATTTTATGTCCTTTGAACAGTTATCTAATAAATATAATTTACCTAAAACTCATTTTTTTAGATATTTGCAAGTTAGAAATTTCTTGAATAATATGTTACAGTCTTTTCTGAAATTATGTCCAATGGACATTACGGAAAATAATTTAGTTATGAATCCTTGCCGGAAGGGTTTAGTAGCCACCATTTATAATATGATCATGAAAATACAGCCAGAAGTATCAAAAAAAATTAAGGAATGGGAAAAAGAACTTCATTGTCTTATACCCACTGAGCAGTGAGAGAAAATTTTACAATTAGTCAATTCCTCTTCTATTTGTGCTAAACATGACCTAATACAATTTAAGGTTGTACATCGGGCTCACATGTCCAAGGATAAACTTGCTCGATTTTACTCTCATGTTAATCCAACCTGTGACAGATGTCATTCTGAAGTAGCTTCATTGACCCACATGTTTTGGTCTTGTTCTTGTTTGCAAAATTATTGGAAAGATATTTTCGGTATTATTTCAACATTTCTGAATATCTAATTGCAACAGCATCCTATTACTGCAATTTTTGGCTTACCAATGGTGGATAATATTTGTTTATCCCCCTCAGCTCGATGGATGATTGCATTTGTTACATTAATGGCTAGAAGATCTATCCTATTGAATTGGAAAGAAATTAATCCTCCAACTATATTTTAGTGGTTTTCTCAAACTATCTGTTGTTTGAGCTTAGAAAAAATTAGAAGTGTTGTCTTTGATTCTTCATTTAAATTTGAAGAAACTTGGAGACCATTTATCCAACATTTTCATATCAGTTAAACTGACTTTTCCTAAACCCTGCTTTTATTATCCTTAATTATTTGGATGGAGGTGCAGAGTTATTGATGCTACTGTGTATATTTGACATAATACAATGGCCCATGTTGGTTAGGTTTTTTTTCCCTTTTCTTTTTTGGGGATTTTTTCCTTCTTATTTACTCCCTTTTTTCATAATTACTGTAAGTTTGGGAGGTTATTATATGGATTATCATCTATATGAATGTATACTTAACCTATTAATTATGTACTTTCAAACTCTCTGTATTCATGTTTCATTTATGTTTGTTTAAAATTAATAAAAATATTTTTTTTAATTGTCATTTATGAAAGAAGTCTAGAGATCTCCTTTCCTTTCCCATTCAGGTGATTGTGTGATTCCAGATGCACCAATATGGAAAATCTCTTAAAGTGCTTTTAGTAGCCATTGAGTTTAAGAGAATTTTGACAAGTAAAAGATTTGCCCAACAGCCAATCCAGTCATTGGAAGTTTGGAGAGAAGGGGACTTCAATCAGGTCCACTGCTCAAAGATAAAAGGAAGCAATGGGCCGTGATAGCGAAGAAAAAGCTTGATCAATTGACCAATCAGCATTTGGATTAAATTAGGAAGAGCAAATTAAAGAAAGACAAGGGCAAGCGCAGCAGCCATTGTCACAATGGCCATCTTCAGTGTGGTGTACTTGAGGTATTAGCTATTCGAAGCTTTAATGAAGAGAGGCTTCAGTCTGAGAAAGCAAAGGAAAAAAAGTTCAAGTTTTTTGTTCTCTTCTTTTAAGCTCCTCAGCTAGGATAGTAGATATGACAGGCAGGATAGTGAAATGCTCCTCTTGTGGGATGTGGGGAAGCAGGGTCAGTGTCACTGATGACTATGACTGCAGGAAGTACATACAGCTGCAGCTTCTAACAAACCCCATTAAGGAATTGGAGCTGGAAATGGAAGGATCTCAGATCATTCCAGAGGCTGAGGGGGTGATAGATTTTAGATTTTAACAATTAGACAGGTAGTTACACCCAAGTTGCAGAACATAGGAAACTGGTTGACAGTCAGGAAGGAGGATCCCTGTGGCCATCCCCCTCAACAACAGGTATCACTTTTGATACAGTTGAGAGGGATTACCTAACAGAGAGAAGGCACAGTGATCAGCCTCTGGCACTGAGTCTGGCTCTGTGACACAGAAGAGAATTGGAAGAAGAGAAGCATGGTGTGGTGATAATGAATTTGTTAGCTAGGGGAATGTACAGGTGGTTCTATTGGGCAGGCACAAGATTCCAAGACATGCTACCTCCCAAGTGCCAGGTTCTGGGATATAGCAGATTGAGTTCTCTGTATTCTTAAGTGGAAGGGTGAACAGACAGAAGTTGTGGTCCATGTAGGTACAAATGACATGGGTAGGATGAGTGATGAGGTTCTGCATTGGAAGTTCAGTGAGTTAGGTGATTGTCATAAGGAAACATGCACTGAAGTACTAGGGGCAGGACAGGAACAACTAAACAATAGACAAGTAGTGGCAACCATGGTGTGCATGTGGGACATGACATTCTAGGTGATTGATTCTGGGGTTCCAGGAGAGTCTTAGAGTTCAGGCAAGGCAGGATCCCAGAGTTAACTGGGCAGGCCACATAACTCCTGGGCAGGGCCCAGACCTCCCAGGCAGGAACACAGGTGCCTGGGCAGGTCACAGGACACCCAGGAAGGTAGCAGGGCACAACCCATCAACAATAAGAGATAGGTAGGGGGAGAGACCTCTGGGCAGGCCTCATAACTCCTAGGCAGGGGCCCAGACCTCCCAGGCAGGAACATAGGTGCCTGGGCAGGTCACAGGGCACCTGGGTTCATTGCAGGGCACAACCCACAGCAACCAGAGATGGAAAGGGGAAGAATCCCCCACCAGGCAACAGCAGTCCAGCCAGGCTTACCCAACAGAGGCAAGGGATAGGAAGGGAACTAGGTCCAGGGTGACTGCCAGACTTGCACAAAGAACTCATCTTTAACAAGAAGAACTCCTGGCCAAGGCAACCAGAAGGACAGGACCCCCAACTCCACTCAGTCCCAGAGCCCCTATATAGAATGCCAGCCAATGGGCATCAGGTGCACCTCCTTGAGTCCAAAGAAGCCACAATGATCCACAGGTGTGACTACTCAGGCTCAAGGGTGAAAGGAAGGATGGCTACAAGACCCGGAGTCTGGAGTCTGCAGACTGGATCAAAACCCAGAAAGCGGGCTCCAGACTGGACCATAACAGTGCTAAGTTAAAGAGCAGGACTCCAGGGTTGTGATCCCAAGATTGCTACCCATGCCATTTGCTAGTGAGGCCAGAACTAGGAAGTTCACACTGTTTAATACATGGCTAAGAAGTTGGTATAAGAGGTTGAACAGAAGGTCTTTGGATCCTTGGCTTCTCTACCCGGGACGGTAGGACCCGCACAGAAAGAGTCAGTTTGCACGTGAACTGGAGGGTGACCAATATCCTAGTAGAAGGGTTTGTAAATGCTGCATGGTGGGGTTTAAACTAGGGTTATAGTGGGATGGGATCCGAAGTGCCAGAACTGTTAGTGGAGAGGTTGTGGAGGCAGATGCTGGTCAGACCTCAGACAAATTTACAAATCATCAAAAGATTGAGCATGGTGTGACTAGCATCCTGAACTGTGGATATCTTAATACAAGAAGTATCATAGGAAAGACATATAGTAGTGCCAAAAATGAGGTAGCTGGTTTACAAACAGAGGAAATACATAGTGAGGAGAAGTTGTTGGTAGGGAAAAATTGCAGTTAACAGGAAGAGTTGCAACGTGAAAGGTGGACAAAATTGAAAAGAGTAAATACAGGACTGAAGGTATTGTATTTGAATGCATGCAGTATACGGAATAAGGTAGATGTACTTGCAGCACAGTTGTAGATTGGCAGGTATGATGTTGTAGGTAACACTGAATAATGGCTGTAAGGTTATAGCTGGGAACTTAATGTCCAAGATGCACATTTTATTGAAAGGATAGGCTGGAAGGCAGGGGTGGCAGAGTTGCTCTGTTAGTAAAAAAAAATTAAATCATTAGAAAGAGGTGACAGGTTTGGAAGGTGCGGAATCATTGCGGATAGAGCTAAGGGACTGCAAGGGTAAAAAGACCCTGCTGGTATACAGACTCCACAACTGTAGTAAGGATGTGGCCTACAAATTACAATGGGAGATAGAACATAGAATAGTACAGCACAGTACAGGCCCTTTGGCGCACAATGTTGTGTTGACCCTTAAACCCTGGCTCCCATATATCCTCCAACCTTAAATTCCTCCATATGCCTGTCTAGTAGTCTCTTAAATTTCACTAGTGTATCTGCCTCCACCATAGACTCAGGCAGTGCATTCCACGCACCAACCACTCTCTGAGTAAAAAACTTTCTCTAATATCCCCCTTGAACTTCCCTCCCCTTACCTTAAAGCCATGTCCTCTTGTATTAAGCAGTGGTGTGCTGGCTGTCCATCCTATTCCTCTTAATATCTTGTACACCTCTATCATGTCTCCTCTAATCTTCCTTCTCTCCAATGAGTAAAGCCCTAGCTCCCTTAACCTCTGATCATAATGCATATTCTCTAAACCAGGCAGCATCATGGTAAATCTCCTCTGTACCTTTTCCAATACTTCCCCACCCTTACTATAGTGAGGCGACCAGAACTGGACACAGTACTCTAAATGTGGCCTAACCAGAGTTTTATAGAGCTGCATCATTACCTCGCAACTCTTAAATTCTATCCCTCGAGTTATGAAAGCTAACACCCCATAAGCTTTCTTAACTACCCTATCTACCTGTGAGGCACTTTCAGGGATCTGTGGACATGTACCCCCAGATCCCTCTGCTCCTCCACACTACCATGTATCCTGCCATTTACTTTGTACTCTGCCTTGGAGTTTGTCCTTCCAAAGTGTACCACCTCACACTTCTCCGGATTGAACTCCATCTGCCACTGCTCACCCCACTTCTGCATCTTATCAATGTCTCTCTGCAATCTTTTACAATCCTCTACACTATCCATAACACCATCAACCATTGTTTCATCTGCAAACTTACCAACCCACATCCAGGTCATTAATAAAAATCACAAGTAGGGGTTCCAGAACCAACCCTTCTGGGACACCACTAGTCACAACCCTCCAATCTGAATGTACTCCCTCCATCACAACCCTCTGCTTTCTGCAGGCAAGCAAATTCTAAATCCACCTGGCCAAACTTCCCTGGATCCCATGCCTTCTGACTTTCTGAAAAAGCCTACCGTGTGGAACCTTGTCAAATGCCTTACTAAAATCCATGTAGATCACATCCAATGCACTACCCTCATCTATATGCCTGGTCACCTCCTCAAAAAACTCTATCAGGCATGTTAGGCACAATCTGCCCTTCACAAAGCCATGCTGACTGTCCCTGATCAGACCATGATTCTCTAAATGCCCATAGATCCTATCTCTAAGAACCTTTTGTAACAGCTTACCCACCACAGACATAAGGCTCACTGGTCTATAATTACCTGGACTATCCCTGCTACCTTTTTTGAACAAGGGGACAACATTCGCCTCCCTCCAATCCACAGGTATCATTCCCATGGACAACGAGGACATAAAGATCCTAGCTAGAAGCTCAGCAATCTCTTCCCTCACCTCGTGGAGCAGCCTGGGGAATATTCTGTTCGATCCTGGGGACCTATCCATCCTAATGCATTTTAACAACTCCAAGACCTCCTCTCCCTTAATATCAACATGCTCCAGAACATAAACCTCACTCATATTGTCCTCACCATCATCCAGTTCCCTCTCATTGGTAAATACCAAAGAGAATTATTCATTGAGGATCTCGTTCACTTCCACAGCCTCCAGGCACATCTTCCTACCTTTATCTCTAATCGGACCTACCTTCACTCCTGTCATCCTTTTGTTCTTCACATAATTGAATAATGCCTTGTGGTGGTTTTCCTTCACCCTACTTGCCAAGGCCTTCTCATGCCCCCTTCTTGCTCTCCTCTGCCCCTTCTTAAGCTTCTTTCTTGCTACCCTATTTTCCTCAATAGCCCCATCTGATCCTTGCTTCCTAAATCTCATGTATGCTGCCTTCTTCCACCTGACTAGATTTTCCACCTCACTTGTCACCCATGGTTCCTTCACCCTACTATTCTTTATCTTCCTCACCGGGACACATTTCTCCCTAAAATCCTGCAAGAGATCCCTAAACATTGACCATAAGTCCACAGTACATTTCCCTGCAAAAACGTCATCCCAATTTACACCCGCAAGTTCTAGCCTTATAGCCTCATAATTCGCCCTTCCACGATTAAAAATTTTCCTGTCCTCTCTGACTCTACCCTTTTCCATGATAACACTAAAGGCCAGGGAGTGGTGGTCACTGTCCCCCAGACGCTCACCCATTGACAGATCTGTGATCTGACCCGGTTCATTACCTCATTCTAGATCCAGTGTGGCATTCCCCCTAGTCGGCCTGTCAACATACTGTGACAGGAATCCATCCTGGACACACTTAACAAACTCTGCCCCATCTAAACCATTGGAACTAATCAGGTGCCAATCAATATTAGGAAAGTTAAAGTCACCCATGATAACAACCCTGTTATTATTGCACCTTTCCAAAATCTGCCTCCCAATCTGCTTCTCGGTATCTCTGCTGCTACCAGGGGGGCCTATAGAATACTCCCAATAGAGTAACTGCTACCTTCCTGTTCCTGACTTCCACCTATACTGACCTAAAAGAGGATCCTGCTACATTACCCACCCTTTCTGTAGCTGTAATTGTATCCCTGACCAGTAATGCCACCCACTCCCCTTTTTCCCCCTCTCTATCCCTTTTAAAACACTGAAATCCAGGAATATTGAGAATCCATTCATGCCCTGGTGCCAGCCAAGTCTCTGTAATGGCCACTACATCATAATTCCATGTATGTATCCAAGCTCTCGGTTCATCACCTTTGTTCCTGATGCTTCTTGCATTGAAGTACATGCACTTTAGCCCTTCTACCTTACTACCTTTACACCCTTTATTCTGCTTCTCTTTCCTCAAAGCCTCTTTATATGTTAGATCTGGCTTTACTCCATGCACTATACTTGCAGCTCTCGCATGACTTTTATCCTCCTCCACCTCACCACCTGCTCTAACGCTCTAGTTCCCCTCCCCCTGCAAATCTAGTTTAAAGCCCCTGGAGCAGCACTAGCAAACCTTCCCGTAAGGACGCTAGTCGCTCTCCAGTTCAGGTGCAACCCATCCCGTCGAAACAGGTCCCACCTTCCCTGGAATAAGACCCAATTGTCCAGAAGCATGAAGCCCTCCCTCCTGCACCAACTCCTTAGCCACGTATTTAGCTGCATTATCTTCCTATTTCTAGCCTCACTAGCACATGGCACTGGTAGCAATCTTGAGATTGCAACCCTGGAGGTCCTGTCTTCAAACTTTGCACCTAACTCCCTACACTCTCTTTGCAGGACCTCCTCCTTCTTCCTATCTACATCATTGGTCCCTACATGGACCACGACATAGAAAATGCATGCCTAAAGGGCAATGTTTCAATAGTCATGGGGAACTTTTACACGTAGGTTGAATGGAAAAAACCAGGTGGGTGCTGGATTACAGGACTGTGAATTTCTAGAGTGCATACGAGATGGCTTTTTAGATCAGCTCATGGTTGAGCCCACTAGAGAATCATCTATTCTGGACTGGGTATTCTGCAATGAACCAGAATTGATTAGGGAGCTTAAGGTCAAAGAACCCTTTGAGGAAAGTGGTCATAATATGACCAAATTCACCTTGATATTCAAGAAGGAGAAGCTAAAGTCTGATGTATTAGTGCTACAGTGGAGGAAAGGAAATTACAGAGGCATGAGAGAGGAGTTGGCCATAAATGCTTGGAAATGAACACTGGCAGGAATGACAGCAGACTGCAATGGTTGCACTTTCAGGAAGCAATTTGGAAGGCAGGGGATATATACATCCCTGAGAGGAAGAAGTATTCTATAGGAAAGATGACACAACTGTGAGCAACAAGAGAATTCAAAGCCAACATAAAAGCCAAATAGGAAGAATATAATAGAGCAAAGATTAGTGGGAAGTTAGAGGATTAGTGAGCATTTAAAAGCCAAAAGAAGGCAACCAAAGAAATCATTAAGAAGATAAAGATAAAATACAAAAGTAAGTGAGCTAATAATACTAAAGGGGATACCAAAGATTCTTCAGATACATAAAGTGTGAAAGAGAATTGAGAGTGGATATCACACTGCTGCAAAATGATGCTGGAGGGGTAGCAATGAAATGGCAGATGAACTGATGAAGAGACTAACAGTATGGTGGAAGTTCCAGATGTCAGGGCGCATGTAGTGTGTGAAGTTAACTTAACTAGAGAGAAGGTTCTTAGGAAACTGAAAGGTCTGAAGGTAGATAAGTCACCTGGACCAGATGGTGTACACAACAGAATTCTGAAAAAGGTGGCTGAAGAGATCGTGGAGATATTAGTAATGATCTTTCAAGAATCACTAGGTTCTGGAATGTTTCCGGAAGACTGGAAAATTGCAAATGTCACTCCGTTCTTCAAGAAAGGACAGAGTCATAAGAAAGGAAACTATAGGCCAATTAGTCTGACCTCAATGGTTGGGAAGATGTTGGATTATTAAGGATGAGATCTCTGGGCACTGGAAGGCACATGGTAAAATAGGCCATAGTCAGCATGGTTCCTTCAAGGGAAAATCTTGCCTGACAAATCTCTTGGAATTCTTTGAAGAAATAATCTTTGTAGACAAAGGAGAATCAGTTGATGTTGGGTACTTTTTTTTTAGAAGTGTTTTGGAAGGTGCCACACATGAGGCTGCTTAACAAGCTACAAGCCCATGGAATTACAAGGAAAAGTCTAGTATGGATAAAACGGTGGCAAAGCATGGGAACAAAGGGAGCCTTTTCTGGTTGGCTGCTGGTGATTGGTGGTGTTTCAAAGGGATCTCTATTGGGACCAATTCCTTTTACATTATACAGTATGTCAATGATTTCAATAATGGAAGAGATAGCTTTGTTGCTAAGTTTTCGGACGATATGAAAATAGATGGAGTGGCATTTTAAAACCATCTTAGGGAACTTGATCTACAGCTTGATGACCTTTGGCTTGTTAGGGAAAGTAAGGTGGTGATAGACAAGAGCTACAGGTAGGTAGTCACCCCAAGCTACAGGAGACAGATAAATGGGTGACTGTCAAATAAGGGAAGGGAAAATATCAGATAGTGGAGACCACCCCTGTGGCCATCCCCACCAACAAAAAGTACTCAATTTTCATTACTGTTTGAGGTGGTGTGGGAAGAACTAGCTATAAGAAGCAACTGTGACCATGCCTCTTGTACTGAGTCTGGCCCTGTGGCTCAAAAGTGTAGGGAATTGAAGAGGATGGAAGCAGTAACAGGGAACTCTATAATTAGGATGACAGATAGGCGATTCTGTGCTGTGTGTTGTGTAATAACTCAAATTTTATTAAAGAGCTTAATATAAAGGAACCCTGAGGAGGCAGTGATCATAATATGATTAAATTCATACTGCAATCTGAGAGGGAGAAGCACATGTCAGATGTATCAGTATCACAATGGAATAAAGGTAATTAGAGAGGCATGAGAGAGGAGCTTGCTGAGATGGATTGGAGGGTGATACTGCTGTAAAGTTAAGGGCTGCATAAAAGCCAAGGGAAGGACATTAAAAGCAAAGCTGAATGGGAAGTTGGATAATTGGGAAGTTTTTCTTTCTTTTTCAATATTTTTATTAATATTCACATAGAGGAATACAGAGTACATGTGGATATATATTATGAATCAAAAAAGATAGAATAGTACCAAATACATTATATTTAAATCATACTTGCAATTGCAGTACTCTATATTCATAATCAAATGCATACATTAATTAAATTGTAATTTGAATTGTAATAATTTTATTATAAAATAAGAATCTAAACCCATTACCAAAGTCAAAGCTGTTTGGTAAAGAAAGAAAGATGGAAAAAAATCCTTATCACATAATGATTTATGTTATTAGCCAACATCTCTACTTTAATACCAAATCAAAGGTTTTGAATGTAATTTAAGAATGGTCCCCACAATGTTTGAAAGTCTTAGTTAGAATCAGAAACTGAACAACAGATCTTCTCTAAGTTTAAGCATCACATAACATCACGTTACCATTGAGCATGAGAAGGCGGAGCAACATCCTTCCATTTAAGCAACACTGCCCTCCTAGCTGTAAGAAAACTAAAAGCCAATATATACAAATCAGACGTCTCCAAAGTTATTCTTTTTTCTCCAACAATACCAAACAAGGCTTAAAGGGTTAGGCTTAAAATTTACTTTAAAAAGTACAGAAAAAGCTTGGAATACTTCTTTTCAGTACTCTTCAAGATTCCAACATGTCCAAAACATTTTGATTAGTGAAGCCTCTCCATTGTTACATCTATCACAATAGGCAGATATATCCGGTTAAAAACGAGATAGCTTGTCTTTGGACATGTGGGCCCTGTGGACCACTTTAAACTGTAGGAGGGAGTGGCGAGCACGTAGTGATGAAGTGCTAACCAATTTAAAAATTTCATTCCGAGTCACTTCAGAAATTGAAATCTGTAAATCTTGTTCCCATGCATTTTTAATTTTGTGTAAAGGAGCCTCTCTTATTCCTAACAACATACCATAAATATTGGATACTCTATTGAGCCATTATGAAAAGGTTTCAAATTAGAAATTACATCTATTAAGTTTCATCAGGACTCATAGGAAATGTATGTAATTGAGATTGCTGACAGCCTTTAATTTGTAGATATCGGAAAAAAAGTGGGTTTTTGGTAAGCTATATACCAAACAAAAAGAGACTTGCTCCAACAGACAGATCCTGGAAGCATTTAATACTCAATCTATCCCATTCTTTAAAAACTACATCAGTCATAGAAGGTGTAAAAAAAAATTAGAAAAAATGGGACTAGAAAGAGAAAATCTCAATAAACCAAAGTGTCTTCTCAATTGTAACCAAATCCTCAAAGTATGTTTAACTACCAAATTGTCAGTTAGTTTATTAAGGAAGCTTTTAAACTCGAAAAAAATGCAAATAAAAAGATATAAGAAGGGAGAAGTATGAGGGAAAACTGGCCAATAATATAAAGCAGCATACTAAAAGATTTTTCAGTTATACAAAGACTAAAAGGGAGATGAAAGTTGATATTGGGCCACTAGAAAATGATGTTGCTGAGGTAGTAAATAGGGACAAAGAAATGACAAATTAATTTATTAAGCCACTTGCTGTATGCCAGAGGACTGTAAGTGTCAGGGAGCAGGACTGAGTGCCATTTCTATTACAAAGGGAAAAGTGCAAGACAAACAGAAAGGTCTTAAGGTGCACATGTCACCTGGACCAGATGGACTACATCCCAGAGTCCTGAATGATTTTGCTGAAGAGGTAGCAAATGCTTCGGTTATGATCTTTCAAGAAAGTCTTGATTCTGGCATGGCTTCAGAGGATGAAAAATTGCAAATTAAGATGGTAGGAAAGCAAAAGGTAGGAAATTATAGGCCACATAACTTAACTTCAGTGGTTGAGAAAGTGTGTTAGAGTCTATTATTAAGGATGAGGCTTCAGGTTACTTGGACATTAATGATAAAATAAGACAAACTCAGCAGGTTTCTGTGAAGGGAAATCTTGCCTGACAAACCTGTTAGAGTTCTTTGAGGAATTAACAAGCGGGGTGGATAAAGGAGAAGTAGTGGATGTCACTTACTTGGATTTTCAGAAGGCATTTGATAAGGTGCCTCATATGAGGCTGCTTAACAAGATGAAATCCTGTGGCGTTTCAGGAAAGACAGCTGCCTGTGGTAAAGAATTTCACAGATGAACTGCCAGAGAAAGTGGTTGAGGCTGGTACATTGACATTTAAATGCCACTTGGACAGGTAGTGGATAGGAAAGCTTTAGAGGGATATGGGCCAGATATGGCCAAATGGGATTCATTTATAATTGGAATATTGGTCACTTTGTACTTATTGGGCTGAGAAACATCCTTCCATGTTATATGACTCTGACTCTCTGGGGTGCTTGTATGCTAAAAAACTAAAAGAATTAAAGAAAGTAACTGAACCTACTGACCATACATGGAGCCCTCTGAGCAGTTATAAGAAGCATAAAGAAAATCCAAATGGCCTTTTAACTCATGTTATCTATGCTAAGCTCTTGTGCCTGTCTAGATTAAACCCATTTGCCAGCACTTAGTCCATTTCCCAGCCATGCTTTAGTTTTGCTGGATAGAGGGACATCCCTTTAGAACAGAGGTGAGGATGAATTTCTTCAGTCAGATGATGGGGAAACTGGAATTCATTGCCACAGATGGCTGTAGATGGCAAGTCATTGGGTATAGTCAAAGCAGACATTGACAAATTCTTGATAAGTTGTGGTGTGAACCTTATGTGTAGAAGGCAGAGGAATAAGGTTGAGAGGGATAATAAATCAGCCATGATTAAATGTGGAGGAGGCTTCATGGGCCAAATTGCTTATTTCTGTTCCTATGTCTTATGATCTTATAATAAAATCCAAATGTACATAACATTTGAATATTTAAGTCATCAAGGCACACAGTAAACCTTTCATCACATCATATCTACGCCAAAAATCTAGTACCTGTCTCAATTAATCATTTGCAAGCACATAGGCAATTTCCCAGCCAAGTCTTGGTTGTTGAAGTACTCTCATTGAAGTTGCTTTTGTTAAGTGGCAGAAATTTCCTGATTTTCCTTCAAGTTTGATTTTCACTGAAATTGAATTACTTAGCAAAGTGTGTTTTTACATGAACTAATTTCCAGGCAGATATCGTAATGGCTGGATCCGTCCTTGATTACAACTCGGACACTTTTGAGTTAGTGGTGGAGAGGAGGTCACGAAACAAACGGTTATCCATAATGGATAATCAGGCACATCCTGTCTATGACCTACTGTATAAGCAGTGAAGCACCCTTTCAAACAGTCTGATTCAGTTCTGCTGTTCCAAGGATCATTAGAGAAAATCTTTCGTACCAAATGCAATAAGCGAATACAACAGCTCATCTCTGTGCGATAGGAGAACCCAAATGATAGTACAATAGTCTCTGTTTTATTATTTCCTACATTATTATTGCACATTGGTAAAATATTATTGTGTACATTATTATTCTGTACTTTATTATTAGTTAATATTATTACTATTATTATTCCTAAGTGTGTTTTAAAATGCTGTTACTGTAACAAAACAATTTCTCATGTGGAATCAATAAAGTACTTATTATTATTGTTATTATTAATGGGTGGTATGGTAACATAACACTATTGCAGCAACAGTATCCCGGGTTCAATTCTGCCACAGTCTGTAAGGAGTCTGTATTTTCTCACCATGACCGCATGGGTTTCCTCCTGATATGCTGATGTCGTCCCACATTCCAGATCCAATGACTTGACCTCCACAGTTCAGTATGTCATTAAATTTCACTAATTAAGCACTCTCTGACTGAAGAAATTCTGCTCATCTTGGTTCTAAAGGGACGTCCTAAACCAATTAATTTGGTTCATCATTGTTGGTGATGAGGCCCAGTACTGTTGTGTCATCGGTGAACTTGACACTGGGATTAATCAGGTATCTGGCCGTACAGAGTTGTATGAGCAGACTGTACAGCAATGGTCTCAGCACACAGCCCTGAGGGGCATCCGAGTTGAGGATAATGAGGAGGAAGGAGTGCTTGTGCATCCTGACTATCTGAGGTTTGTTAATTAGGAAGTCCAACACCTAGTTGCACAGTGGTGTATTTCAATAGGTTTCAATAGGTGTACTTAATGTCAGAGAATTGTGTACAATGTACATCCTGAAATTCTTTTTCTTCGCAGACACCCATGAAAACAGAGAGTTGCACTGAAGAATGAATGACAGTTAAAACGTTACATCACCAAACCCCCCTCCCATGCACAAGCAACAGCAAGGCAACGACTCCAACCCCACCCCCAGCAAAAGCATCGGCATCCTCCACCAAGCACTCAAGTGTGCCGCAAAGCATCAAGAAAGACACAGACTTGCAGTCCTCTAAAAGGTACTCATTCACCTGGTAATTCGACATACCACAGTCTCTCTCTCTCTCTAATAAGTGAAAAAGTGGTGTTCCCAGTGAGAGGGAAAACATATAAAAAAAACACTGGCTGATTTCTGACGTTAAAAGTCTGTTGTTTTACTTTTCCTGAGCCCTGCACCCGGAGAGTCGGCCCCAGAAAGGCACAGCTCTGCGGACGCACAACCCCCGACAGCCAACCCGCTGCTCCCACTTTTCCGTGTTCTCCTGTGACGTTTCAGTCAGGGGCAACAGCCTAGAATTAGCACAGAGTCTTGAAAACCTGGAAACTTGAAAGCACACTCGTCTTCTAGGCTGCGTCCTTGGGATATCAAAAAGGCAGAGGCCCTGAGAGTGGGTCCCATTCCTGCAAAGAGCTAAGACTGGGGAATAGGAGTTTGTTCATCAAGATCTGTGGGACAATAGTGTTGTATGCCAAACTAAAATCAGAAAGAGTATTCTGGCATACAGTAAGTGTTCTTGTTTTCTAGGTGTGCCAGGGCCAGGTGATGACAGATGCTATGCAATCTGTTGAAGAGTGGTTCTGTTAGTAAGCATGTTGGTGAGTGCCCAATATGGTAGAAATGGAGTTTTTGATATGTGCCATTACCAGCCTTTCAAAGCACTTTGATTGATGTCAGTGCCATTGGGTGGTAGTCATTTAGGTCTTTGATTGGGACAGCAGCCTGGATGAGGACATCAGTGAGGACATTAGTGAGCTGATTTGCACACACCCTGAGTACCTGGCCCATTCATCTTATGGGGGTTAAGTGTCTGCAGAGCCCTTCTCACATTTGCTTCTGTTGCAGACAGTGACAGCTTACCTGGGGCGAGGGTAGCTTTTATGGCCAGTGTTGTGCTGCATGCCTCAAAGAATGCATAAAAATTGTTTAGAGTATCAGGGAGATGGTTGTCGTCTATCCAGTTGTTGCTGTTTTTCCTTATGTAGTCAGTAATGCCCTTGATGCCCAGCCAAGTACTTCAGAGCTTCTATCGAACAGGTGTTCCTCAGTTTTTTGTGCTAGCTGTTTTTGCCCTCTGGATGGATATGATACAGCTTTTCTTGGCCGCTCTGAGAGCTGATCTGTCTCCATACTTGAAGGCAGTGTTTTAGTTGGGAGCGCACCTCTGTGCTCAGCCAGGAATTCTTGTAGAGTACGTAGGGTTTCTTGATCACATAGAGCATCGTGGAATTGTTGCTTATGTTCCTGTGATTAGGTCTTAATTCCACATTCACTTGAAAGCCCAAAGGTTTCTCAGGCTCTATAGGGAACTGGTCAGACCAGACTTGGAATACTGTGAGCAATTTTGTACCCCTTATCTGAGAAAGGATGTGCTGGCATTGGAGAGAGTCCGGAGGAGTGGGAGGAGTGTCTGACAGGCTCTGGGCTATCACTGGAGTTTATAAGAATGAGGGAGAATCACATTGAAACTCATTAAATATTGAAAGGCCTAGATAGAGTGGATAAGGAGAGGATGTTTCCTACAGTGAGGGAGCTTAGGACCAGAGGGCACAGACTCAGAATAGTAAGATGTCACTTTAGAACAGAGATGAGAATGGATCTCCGTGGTGAACTATGTGTATACCTGTCTGAATACGTCCCTCTGCTGACTGCTCCTGTGGCTCCTCCCACAGATCCTTGTATAAAGGTGATTGGAGGCACTGCTCCTCCCTCAGTCTCCAAGATGTTGTGGTCACTTCTGCTGCTAATAAAAGCCTATCGTTCGCCGCCCATCTCCGAGAGTTATTGATGGTGCATCAATCTCTTTAGCCAGAATTTGGTGAATTTGTGGAATTCATTGCGACAGATGACTGTGCGGGCCAAATCACCGAGTATATTTAAAGTGTAGGTAGATAGATTCTTGATTTTTAAGTGTGTCAAGGGTCGGAGGATGGAGTTGAGAGGAATAATAAATTAATTTTGATGGAATAGCGTAGCAAATTTGATGGGGCAAATGGCTGAACTCTGCTCCTATGTCTAGGCCATGCTCAGTTTTATGTGTGGATACCCCGGTTGGGGGAAGAGATTAATTTTCTTATTGAATTGCTTCTGCACTGCTGCATATGGCAGTAAATTCAATTTAGTTGTGCAAGAGGAATCTCTCAAAAAATAGCAGCTCCAGACTTTAAATCATTAGTGCAAAGAGCTCTAAAAGCATTCAGAAATAGTTTTTTTTGCTTCAAAGGAGAGTTATATCATTCCGTGCTATGCTTGAAATGGGAATTCCATGAAAGAAAATGAATTGCAATGAAAGCAATTCATGGAAATTCAATGGGATGCGAGATTAGTTGCTGAAGTTTGAAAAGTGAAGGAGTTTGATCCGAAGAGAATCAAAACAACAGAAGACCAAAGTTTATCATCATAGATTTACTAAATTGTACTGCACAGTCTTTTCAATTCACTTTGGCCAGAACAACTGCTGAATCACTCTTTCATCTTTCAGACTATTGTCATAAAGCCTTGATATTAAAAATCCATCGGAGAAGAATTATGATGCGGAATCAGAAATTGGAAGGAAATATGAAATTTTCTGTAAGATGTCAGAGACATCATGAAGTGAGAGAGGCCTTTTGGCCAACCATCAAATCCACACCTGGCAATAAGACCCCATATACATTAAAGCCATTTTAGGGTGTGTGAAGGAGGGGCTGGTTCAAAAGTCAGGTAGCAGTGGGAAAGAAGCTGTTCTTGAGTCTGGTCATGTGGGCATCCAAAGTCCTGTCGCCTCTCCTTAGGAGGTAGAAGAGAGAAAAGGGAATGGACAATGTGTCACACACAAGAGAAAATCTGCAGTTGCGGGAAATTCAAGCAACACACACAGAATGCTGGAGGAACTCAGCAGGTAGCATCTATAGAGAAAAGGACAGTTGACATGTGGGCCAAGATCCTTCATCGGGACGGGAGAAAACAAAAGATGAGAAGTCACAGTTAGAAGGTGGGGGAGAGGAGGAAGTAGGTGATAGGTAAAACGGGGGCGGGGGGGAAGGTGAAGTAAAGAGATGGGAAGTTGATTGGTGAAAGAGATAAAGGTGGAATCTGATAAGAGAGGACAGAAGGCCATGCAGGAAAGAAAAAGGAAAGGAGCACCAGAGGGACATGATGGGCAAGTAAAGAGATAAAGTGAAAGGAAAATGGGAATGGGGAATGGAGAAGGTGGGGGCTATTACCAGAAGTTCACGAAATTGATGCTCATGCCTTCAGGTTGGAGGCTACTTAGATGGAATATAAGTTGTTGCTCCTTCAACTTGAGTGTGGCCTCATCACGACAGTGGAGGAAACCATGGACTGACTTGTCAGTATGGAAATGGGAAATGGAATTAAAATGGAGCTTAGAAAAGTAGAGGGCTAAGGGTAACCCTAGGTAATTTCTAAAGTAAATACATGTTTAACACAGCATTGTGAGCCGTAGGGCCTGTATTGTGCCCTGGGTTTTCTATGCTTCTAAAATGGGTGACCACTGAGAGATCCTGCTTTTTCTGGCAGACAAAGAATAGGTACTTATCAAAGCAAACTCCCAATCTACATCGGATCTGAGAGTGTGTCAGGCATCTTTGATGTTATTGTTAAA
This sequence comes from Hypanus sabinus, assembly GCF_030144855.1. Taxonomy (NCBI): domain Eukaryota; kingdom Metazoa; phylum Chordata; class Chondrichthyes; order Myliobatiformes; family Dasyatidae; genus Hypanus; species Hypanus sabinus. The sequence continues at coordinate 73,262,330 of NC_082722.1, read as the reverse complement.
ACCCTCCTGATGCAATGTACCATGAATGTGTACGAGATGGAAGGAAGTGGTGAACTTGTGATGGATTAGCTCTCTGCAGTTTCCATTGGTTCAACCATGCAGTTTCCGGCATCTTTTTTTTGTAGGAGGGAATGTTGTAGGTTGTTGTTTATGTTTGAAACACTAGCTCTGGATTCCCCTTCAGAACACTCGCTGAACTTCATCTGGACACCCATTTTAGATGAAGGGTCTCAACCCTCAAATCTTGATTGTCTATTTCCTACCACAGATGCTGTCTGACCTGTCAGTGAAGTCCCGATCTTGGTGAGTCTGGAGATGGAAGGTAAGTCGGGGTTGGAGACTGGAGGTTTGGAAGTCAGATCTCTGCCATTCTGGGAGTTCGGACCAGAAACTGGAGTTTGCAGGCCCAGTGTCAGCGAGTTTGAGAGTCCAGGGCCAAAGACTGGAGGCCCAGAGGCAGCCTGTGCTGGTGTTGGAGGCCTGTGTGTGTGAGGCTGGAAATGGGCTTGTTTTGCTGCTTTTGCCTTGTTCTGTTGTGTTGCTGTTGCTGCTACTTGTGTCGTGTGTAGTGTGTTATGTGGTGGAACATTGTAGGCATGCTATACTGGTATCTGAATGACCCGTTCACTATATGCTCTGATATACATGTGGTTAAGTAAATCTGAGTTGCACCAGTTTTTGTGCATTGCTCCAGATTCTACCTTTTGCAGGGTCTAGTCCCTCTCCACAACAGTGCAGCTCTTCTCTATATGACTATGAGTGTCAAAATTTTCTCTGTATTTAAGAACCTGAAGCAGAATTCTGTGTGTTATTTGCAGGATCAGTTGCTAAAAAGGGCAACTGTGGCTTTAGTACCTTATTAAATACCATGTCAGGTGTCTGACTGGCTTCTGGATTATAGCAATTGTGTGCAGACACCAGCTGAACCAGTCTGAAAAAGCCCCTGTAGTAAACTTTTCCTAAATGCTGCAGGTACAGGATCTGTTAATTTGCTTCGTTCTTCAGTCACAAGGCTAAGTGGAGAACCCAAACAGCAGAATCAGCTTGCTTGGAGTGAAAATAAAAAATAATTGCAGATGCTAGAAATCAGAAATAAAGCTGAACATGCAGGAAGTAGGTCTGTTTGTTCTCTCTCTCTCTCTCTCTCTCTCTCCCCCTCTCCATTCTGTCACTGCCTCTCTCTCTTTTCTTCTCCACTCTTTCTCTTTCAGTCATTCCCTTTCTCTCTCCCCCTCCCCTCTCCCCCTCTCTCTCTTTCTCCCTATTTCCCTCTCTCCCTCTCTCCCTCTCTTCCTCTCTGTCTGCCTGCTTTTCTTTTCTCTTTCTAGCTCAGTCCTCCTTTCATAATCTCTGACTGTCCCTCACTTTCTTTTTCTCACTTTTCCCAACTGTCCATCTGTCTGCTCTCTGTGCCTCTTTCCTTTTCTTTCTCTCCAATGCCCCCTCATCTCTGTATTGCTTTAATTAGTGTTGAATGGACAAGGTGGCTGACACAATCATAATGGGTGAGGACCTGTTTCTATGCTGTTTTTCTCTGTGGCTGTATGAATTTAACACACTTGCCTCAAGTAACCTCATTTGTTTATTACATGATGGGTAAATTCTGGAGGGAATTGTGTCATCTGTAAAGTGCAATAGCAATGGTTGTTATGAGGAAGATTTGGAGGAAATTCTGGAGGTTGTTCAGGAAGAAATCCAGAGCTTGTTAGGAGGGTATTGTGGCATCTGTAAAATGAGGCATAAATGTTTGTTTGATACAGGTAGCTTTTTGATTTAAGTGAAAGGAACCAGTACCTAAAATATCAACCCACAAACTGTGACAACAAAACATATGAACAGCTCATAGCTTCTAGACCATAACACTATAAAACCATAAGACATAAAAAAGAATTAGGCCATTTGACACTTCAGGTCTGCTCCCCATATCATCATAGCTGATTTATTATCCCTGTCAACTCCATTCTCCTGCCTTCTCCCAATAACCTTTGATACCCTGACTAATCAAGAACCTACAATCACTGCTTTAAATATGTCAAATGATTTGGCCTCCACAGCCACCTGGGGCAATGTTTTCCACAGATTCACCATTCTCTGGCATAAAAAGTATTTCTCATCTCTGTTCTAATTGGATGGCACTGAGACTCTGCCCTCTGGTCCTAGACTCCCTCACAATAGGAAACATATTCTCTACTTCCAGGCCTTTCAATATGTGATAAGTTTCAGTGAGACCCTCTTCATTCTTCTAAATTCTAGTGAGAACAGGCCCAGAGCCAACAAATGTTCCCCTTTCATTCCTTCAATCATTCTTGTGAACCTCCTCTGGTCCCTCTCCGATGCCAGCACATCTTTTCTTAGAAAAAGGTCCCAAAGCTGCTCACAATACTCAAGTGCAGTCTGACCAAAGTATTATAAAGCCTCAGCATTACATCCTTACTTTTGTATTCTGGTCCTCTTGAAATGAATGCTTACATTGGATTTGCCTTTCTTACCATTGACTCAGCATGCAAGTTAACCTTGCATGAGGACTCCCAAGTTCCATTGCAATTTTTGAGTTCTCTCCCCATTTAGAAAAGAGTCTGCACCTTTAATCTTTCCACCAGAGTGCCTGACCATGCACTTCCCTACACAGTGTTCCCTCTGCCACTTCTTTCTGTCTTAGTCCTTCTGCAGACACCCCGCTTCTTCAAAACTACCTGCCCCCACACTTATCTTCGTATCGTCCAAAAACAGAGCCATCAACTCCTTCATCCAAATCATTGACATATCATGTGAAAAGAAGCAGTCCAAGCACCAACCCCTATGGAACACTGGCAACCAATCAGAAAAGCTTCCCTGTATTCCCACTCTTTGCCTCCTGCTAGTCAGCCAATCTTCTATCCATGCTAGTATCTTTCCTGTAATACTATGGGCTCTTATCTTGTCAAGCAGCTTCATGTGCAGCACCTTGTCTGGAAATCCAAGTACACCACATCTACTGGCTCTCCTTTGTCTATCCTGTACGTTATTTTTTCAACAAATTCCATCCGATTTGTCAAGCAAGACTTTTCCTGAAGGAAATCATGCTTAATTGGCCTTTTTGTATATGCCACCATGTACCCTGAAAGCTCACATTTAATGATGCTTAATCCTTCCAATCACTCAAGTCAGGCTAGCTAGCCTATAATTTCCTTTCTTGTGCTTCTTTCCTTCTTATAAAGTGAAGCATTATTTGCAATGTTCTAGCCCTCTGGAACCATACCAGATGTAGCGATTTTTGAAAGAACATTATGAATGCCACTGCAACCTCCTCAGCTACCTCTTTCAGAACCCTGGGGTGCAATCTGTCTGGTCCAGGTGACTTACCTACCTTCTGACTTTTCAGCATCCCTAACACCTTCTCCTTAATGATAGAAACTGCACTCACCTATGCCCACTGACACTCCCACATTTCTAGCATTCTGCTACTGTCTTCCACAGTGAAGACTGACGCAAAATACGTACCAAATTTATCCACCATTTCTTTGTCCCCTTTACTGCTTCTCCAGCGTCACGTTCCAGTGGTCTGATATGCACTCTCATCTCTCCTTTACTGTTTATATATATGAATATACTTTTTGTACCTCATTATGTTATTGGTTAGTTTACCTTCAATTTTCAACTTTTCTCTCTTTATGGCTTATATAGTTGTCTTCTGTTGGTTTTTGAAAGCTACCCAACCTCTACCTGCCCTCTAATTTGTGATAAATTATATGCCCTCTCTTTCGATTTTATGCTGTCTTTGACTTTCCATGTCAGCCACGGTTGCCTCACCTTCCCTTTAAAAAAAAATCTTCATCTTTGAGATATATCTTCCTTGCACCTTCCAAATTACTCTCAGAAACTCTTGTCATTGCTGTTCTGCTGTCATCCCTGCTAGAGTCCCATTCCAATTAACTTTGGCCAGCTCCTCTCTCATGCCTATGTAATTCCCTTTACTCCACTGTAATACTGATACATCAAATTTTAGCTTTTTCTTTTCAAACTGCAGGGTGAATTCTATCATATTATGAACACTACATCCTAAGGGGTCCTTTAGCTTGAGCTCCCTAATCAAATCCAGTTCATTACATAACACCCAATCCAGAACTACCGTCTCCTAGTGGGTTCAACCACAATCTGCTCTTACTTGATTTTCCCAACCTACCTGCATATTGAAGTTCCCCATGACTATAGCAACTTTGCCCTTTTTACATGTAAATTGTTTCCCAAAGCCTGACTGCTCTCGGGGGCCTGTATTTCACTTGTCGTCTTTTTACCCTTCCAGTTACTTAACTCTACCCACCAGGACTCTACATCTTCTGATCCTGTGTCACCTCTTTCTAAGGATACGATTTCATTTCCAACAGCCCATTACATTTTAAGACATTGGTTACACCACATTTGGATCACTGTGTGCAGTTCTGATCTCCTTGTGATAGGAAGGACGCGATTGCATTGAGGAGATTCACCAGGATGTTGTTTGGATTGAATCAGAATCAGAATCACATCAGAACCAGGTTTATTATCACTGACGTATATCATGTTTATGGGAGCAGTAGAGTGCAATACTTAAAAAAATTTACAATGAGAAATACATTATAAAATATAGTACAGAAAGAAAGCAAAAATAGTGAGGTAGTGTTCACAGACTGTTCAGGATTCTGATGGTGGAAGGGAAGAGATAGTTCAAAAAATGTTGACCATGTCCTCTTCTTGCTACTACCAACAGCAGGAAGTACAGCAGCCTTAGGTCCCACAACACCAGATTCAGGAACAGTTATTACCCAACAACCATTATCACCCTGAATCGATGCAGATAACTTCACTCAGCACCACTCTGAACTAATTTTACGACCGACAGACTCACATTCCATTGGTTTTCTCTCAAACATTTTTAATCCATAGTTCCTGTAAATTCAATTGTATTTTTTTTCCTGTAGATGCCTACAAGTAAATGACTCTTATGGTAGTATATGGTAACATATACAAACTTTGATAATAAATTTAATATAACCTTTGGACTTTGGATTTAGATGGTGAAATATTGTAAGATGGCAGAAAGTAATCCAGTGTTTCAAAGTCAAAAGTCCTGATAGGAATTGAAGACAAGACATAAAAGATCTTGGTTCTTCTCCTCCTTCCATTTCTCCTATGGTTCACCTCCGTTTTCCCTTTCTCTTATGGTTCCCTTCCTCCTTCCCTTTCTCCTACGGTTCCCCTCCTCCTTCTCTTTCTCCTACAGTTCCTCTCCTCCTTCCCTTTCTCCTGTGGTTCCCCTCCTCCGTCCCTTTCTCATATGGTCCACTCTCCTCCCCTATCAGATTCCTTCTTCTTCAGCCCTTTATCTTTCTCACCCACTCTGCTTCACTAATCACATTTCAGCTAGCCTCCTTCCCCTCCCCCTCACCTTTTTGATTCTGATGTCTTCCCCTTCCTTTCCAGTTCTGAAGAGGGGTCTCAGCCTGATATGTCAGCTGTTTATTCAGTTCTATAGGTGCTGCCTGACCTGCTGAGTTTCTCCAGCGGTTTGTGAGTGCTGTAAAGAGACACAGCTTATTCTGGAAATTGGAATAGCTAGTTAATCAAAGCAAAAGAAAAGATTCATTCTATTGTATCTGTCTATAAGCTATAGATATGCTTTCACCATGTTCTACTCTGTGACAAAAAACATCATAAATTATCCGTTCACTTGAACAGAAAAGAAATCACTGACTATGAAGAGCATGCAAGTGTAATTTAGTCCTAATGAAGCCATATTTCATTGTTAATTGTCTGTCACTATTTTATTGGATTCAACAGAGAAATTCCTTAATCAACACATTCACTCCTGCCTCAACAATGATAAATTTTGTGGAATAATGTCCATCGTTCAGGTCAACCTCCCTTGGAGACTGTTTTACACACTGATGGAACAATGGATCCAGTGTTAAAAATGCTAATCTTTTGTGAGTAAGGACAAAATAGCTTTAATTGGAAAATGGAATTGAAATTAATACTAATTTAATTTGCTTTTTTTTTAAATCTGTGAACAGCAGAATTCTGTTTTTTTTCTCTTTCTAGGTTTAGATGAAAGTTTATTTGCAGATTAAACAGTTGTTGAATTCATCTTTCAATTCACATCAAAATTTTGCAATTTTGAGGAAAGCTTTTGGCCCAAAATGTCAACTGCTCACTCCTTCCCATAGTTCCTCCAGCATTTTATGCATCTTGGTCAAGATTTCTAGCTTCTGCAGAACCTCTTGTGTTTAAAACTTGGCAGTGTTAAGGACTTGGGGAAGGGTATGAAGAGAGTGAGGGGGGAGCTTGCATTGAAGTAAGACTCAGATGCTTGGATTACTCCCACATTTCAGGGTTATGTGTGGCCCAATAGCACAGTGAATAACACAATGTTTTACAGCAGTCAGCTGTAAGATTGAAGTTCAATTCCAAGCTCTGTCTGTAAAGAGTTTGTATGTTCTCCCCAAGAACATTTGGGTATCTTCTGAGTACTTTGGTTTTGTTCCACATTCCTACAAAATGCATGGCTGTGGTAAGTGATTTGTGGGCAAGCTGGGTTGTTGCCAGTAATCTGGCTGAACCAGCACATCCTCAAACTGTGTTGGTTGTTGACGCAAACAACGCATTTCACTGTGCTGTATGTTTTAATGTGTCAATGTACATGTGTCAAATAAACTAATCTTTAATCTTCTTTGATCTTCAGTGCCTGGAACATGATACTGGGAAGGTAGTAGATGCAGATTTGATAGTCGTGTTTAAGAGGAACTTACGAACATGCAGGGAATGAGGGATATGGGCCATTTTAAAGGTAGATAGGCTTAGTTCAATTTGATGTGATGATTGGCATAAACGCTGTTCCTGGGCAAAATGTGCTATGTTCTGCGTTTTGATTGACTGAGCAGTTTGAACGAACCAAGTGATCTATGCCACCTCATACACATGCGCTTCCCTCTGTTGGACAAGGTCAACCTTGGATGTTGCATCCTGTCTTCATGATATACAAACCGGTAGGCAAACCAGGGCAGTACAATATGGAGAGCAAGCCGTTGTCCATGCAGCAGGCTCCCCTACTCCACGCATCTGATGAATTCAAAGGAACAGCAGAGACTGATAAAGTTTAACACCCGTCATGTTGTGGGAGTTACCAGTTAACATGGGACTCAGCGGCTCCAACTCTGGAATTTACCTCAAAGCTTATTCCTGAAGCCTTCCCTATGAGTGGGTATAGCTGCAAGACAGTGGAGATCAGAGTTTTCCCTCTCCTCGATGAGCTTCCAACCACTGCTGCTGAGCTCCATCTGCCAAAAGTGACGCTTTAAGACATCAGTAATCCAACTTTGCCCCTTCTCCTGCCTGTGGAAGTGGTTCTATCGGGCTTAGTAGCAATGCCACACATTAATGCCAGGAGCTAGACTGAGCAGTCAGAGGCAATTTGAGACACGTGCAATTAGAAGCATCCACCCAGCTATGACAACCTCACAAAGAGTGTGAGTGCAATAGCATTACGTGAACCACTAAGTTACTGTGCCACTCTCTGTCAAGGATCTGAGTGCTGTGGGAATCTGAAAATCACTCTTTAATAGGGTTAATGGAAATTAGCACTGCTGGAATATTTAAAACATTTCTGGACAGTCACTTGAATCACCAGGCTCTGAATCAAAGCTTGAAGTTCAACTTAAATTTATTATCAAAATGCATGTGTGTTACCATATCCCATCTTGAGATTCATTTCCCTGCTGTCATTCACAATGGAACAGATAAATTGTAGAATCAATGAAAAACTGACAAATGTGCAAAAAGAAGACAAACCATGCAAATCTAAAATAAATAAACAAACAAATAAATAATACAAAGAACAAGAGTTGTAGAGTTTTTGAAAGCGAGTCCCAAGTCAACCAGTGGTAAATGGGATTAGCAAAGGTAGGCAGTTACATGATTGTTGGTATAGCCTTTTTTTATTTGAGCTGTATGTCGGCACAAATCCATTAGAGCTGGCAAGGGGAGCACCACCACCTGCAGGTCCTCTCCAACTCATACGCTATCCTCACCTGAAACCATGTCGCCTTTTCTTCTCCTTCACTGCACCTAGTTCCCAGAACTCCCTGCCCAGCAACGTTGGGAGGCCACTTCCACCATCTTCTGCAGGGCACTGAGGGATGAGCAATAAATGCTATCACCCACATTGTGCAATATGAATGTAAAAAAAAGAAAGCTATACGCAAGAAACTATCATGGCTTTTCGCCAAGTTAATTGAATCTGTTCCATCTATTAAAACTCCAGCTGTGACAGCACAGCTGAGCAGCCAATGAATGGATCAGAAACTTGTCTGAAGAGCGTAAGGCTGGCTAGCCTGGCATCACTTTAATCCTTGAGATATGACACACGATTTGTCTCATGGTTCACTGTAGTATACAGCATGCCTAATGACTAACTTGGTAATTCAGTTCCTCTCACCCAAGGGACAGCTCTGTCATGAGATAAAAATAGTTAAACCATTATTGCAGAGTAACTAATATGTCACTAAGTTGCTGACAAACTCACCCCACCCCCAACCTGACTTACTCCTCTTTTTTATGAAACCAAATCAGCGACCTGTTGTTCATTATCTATTTTCATTTGGGTTTGTGTGTGTGTGTGTTTTACAAGGTGAGTGCCAAAGTCAGAGGATAGAATGTTGTGTTCCTTACCATCAGACCATAAGACAAAGGAGCAAAATTAAGCATTTTGGCCCATTGACTTTGCTCTGCCATTCCATCATGGCTGATTTATCATCCCTCTCAACCCCATTGTTTTCTCATTGGAGCGACAGAGGATGAGAGGTGACCTGATAGAGGTATATAAAATGATGAGAGGCATTGATCATATGGATAGCCATAGGCTTTTCCCCAGGGCTGAAATGGCTAACATAAGGGGGCATCATTTAAATACGCTTGGAGTAGGTACAGAGGGGATGTCAGAGGTAAATTTTTCACTCAGAGAGTGGTGGGTGTGTGGAATGCATAGTCGGTGATGGTAATGGAGGTGAATATAATAGGGTCTTTTAAGAGATTCTTAAATAGGTACATGGAGCTTAGAAAAATAGAGGACTATGCGGTGGAGTAACTCTAGGCAGTTTCTAGAGTAGATTACATGGTCAGCACAGCATTGTGGGCTGTAAGGCCTGTAATGTGCTGTAGATTTCTCCCTATAACCCTTGACACACTTACTAATCAAAAACTCAGCAACTTGGGGTGGCAGTGTGGAGATATGTCTCTACCAAAGGAGGTGTAAGGAGCTCCTTCCTTCCATTAGTCTGCTGATCACTGATGGGCAAGGTGTTGCACCTGCTTAGCCTATGATCAGGGTTACGTGAAGCCATGGCGCAGGTGGTGGATATTCATATGAGCATCTGGTGCATATCACACATCCTGGTTATGCAACCATTGATACCAGGCAGACAATCTCTGAAGACTATCAATAATGGCTCAGGTCACCCATCTTGTAAGAGACTGCCCAGAAGGAGGCAAAGACAAACTAGTTCTGTAGAAAAAAAACTGCCAACAACAATCATGGTCATGGAAAGACCATGATCGCCCGCATCATACAACACAGGCATAAGGAACGAATGAAGCTTTAACTAATGGTTGATCCTCCACAGCCATCCATGACAATGAATTTCACACATTCACCAGTCTTTGATTAAAGAGATTCTTCCTCATCTCTGTTCTAAAGGATTGTCCCTCTATTCAGAAACTGTGCCCTCTGATCCACTTACCTTCAGATATGAGAGCCATTAATTACTTGGTAAGACAGTGTCTCCTCGTCTGCTGGTGGATTGGCAGCTGGAATAATTTATTCAATAGCTTCCTTGCTTTAGAACTCACTGGTTATGAATTTAATGGCGACACAAGTGATTCCACCTCCATGGCCCAAACACACATTCATGGGGACGTCTTTGGAAGTAAACCCTAAGGAAAAAATTGGAGCTGGATTATCTAAGGCAGACCTATATTGAGTTCAACGCTGACTGGCAAGTCCTGCATTGCCGCTGGTGTCAAAGTGGAATCTGGAGCAACAAGCAACCTGTTGCAGGAGCTCAGCATGTCAAGCAGCATCTGTGGGAGAGAAATGTATTGCTGACAGTTCAGGTCAAAACCTGGCATCAAGACTCCCTGCAGAGGGTTTAAACCTAAAACGCTAACAATTCTTTTCCCCTCACAGATGTTGAGATGTTGCTCAGCCCACTGAGATGGTCCAGCAGATCGCTTGCTGATGGTGAATTGCAGTCTTGCTCCTGAGGCACCGGCACAAAATTCAGGTTGATTCACTCAGTCGACAAAACAAAAGAAGATGGAGGAACTCATCAGCTCAGGCAGCATCTATGGGGAAAAATGGATGGTTGATGTTTCATGTCGAAACCCTTCACCTTGACTTCATGGCCAGCTGAAGGATTTTGACCAAAGCCTCGACTGTCCACCTCCCTCCACAGATGCTGCCTGACCTATGGAGTTTTCCAGTTATTTGCATGTTGCTCCAGATTCCAAATTCTCTTGTGTCTCATCTTGTTTCTTGTAGTGCTGAGGGCCCACTGTACAACCAAACACATTATCACTTAGATAGTTATTATGAAATCAAATTGTTGGATGAACTCAGGAAGTCAGGCAGTATATATGGAAAGAAATAAACTGATAGCATTTCAGGCCAAGACCATTTATCTGGACAGTGGCTTATTTTTGAAGAAAAATTAGAATTTCTTTCCCAAATCTCTCAGGCTAAAGATATTCTGTGTACTGAATAAATAATTACAGCGACGCAGCTTGTGAGAGAATATAATACACAAGTTGTCTCCTACACTTTTAATGTTACAATTATTACTGCAATTTATCAAGTTCTCGTCTTGTTAAAAATAAAAGCTGATCAAACAAAAGGCTTCCCTTTTCCCTTTCCTCTGAGTTATGGCCCCGTCTAGTGTCCCCTTGTCCCTTAAGGTTGCCATAGCCACAGGCAGGTTTTTTTTTGGGGGGGGGCTAGTAGTAGGGACAAGTTCCCATTACTTATTATTCCCATCCCAATGGCATGAGTCGCAAATAGCTTCTGCCAACCAAGTTCAGCTCCTGGCCTTCATGTGTGGCTTAGATACCAAGCCCAGTGGAACCGTTTCTACTGACAGAAAAGGGGGCCACAGTGGGTTACTGGTGCTTTAAAGTCAGTCATTTGGGCAGATGGGGCTCATCAGATGTGGTTGGCAGCTTATCATGGAGAAGGAAAACTCTGATCTCAAACCTCCATGGCCCAAACACACCCTCATGGGGAAGGCTTTGGAAGTAAGCGCCAGGGAAAAAATTGGAGCTGGATTACCTAAGGCAGTCCTATGTTCAGTTCAACGCTCACTGGCAAGTCCTGCATTGCCGTTGGTGTCAAAGTGTATTGGTCTCTCCTTGAATTCATCAGAGGGGGAGCCTGCTGCATGGGCAAAAGCTTGCTCTCTATATTGTACTGCTGTCATTTGCATATCACGTACACAGCTAAGATGCAATATCCATGGTCGACTCCAAAAACTGAAGGGACTCAGCCTAGTGTCCCCTAGCTTAGGGGATTGAATTGAACTACTTAGATCTGCGGATCATCAGTCTTATATTTATGCTTTATCATTTTGCTCTGTATCTAATTCTTTAACTACCAAAGGATGCACACACAAGGTAAGAGGAAAGATTTAAAACAGACCAGAGAGGTAACTTCTTTACACACAGGGTAGTGAGTTCCAGGAATGAGCCACCAGAAGAAGAGGTTGAGGTAAGTATAATTTCAACATTCTGGGAGGCACTTGGATAGGTACATGGAGAGGAAGGTTTTGGAGGATTATGGGCTAGAAGTGGGCAACTGGGACTAGCAGGGAGGGTACAACGTTCAGCATCAACCAGTTGGGCCAAAAGGTCTGTTTCTATGCTGCATTGTTCTATGAATTTATGACTCTAGATGGATCAGTCATGGCTCTATTGGTAGAACTCTCCTTGATTCAAAGATTTGACTTCATTAGACTGGGCTCATAGGACATCCTGAACCAGAATATGTGATGAGAAAAGAACCAGAAGGTCAAAGTGGTTCAAAGTCAAAGTCAATTTAGTATCAAGGTACATATATGTCATCATATACTATGCTGTGATTCATTTTCTTGCAGGCATTCAAAGAAGAAGAAGAAAGAATGACAAGCAACCAATGTGCAAAAGAAGACAAACCGAGCAAACAGAAAAAAAATAATAAATAAGTAATAAGTAGCCTTAACCTGAGGCCTTGTCACCCTATCATATTGGAATAAAGCAGCACTAGTTTAATAGCAGTCATTTTCCTTACATAAATTATTAAGCAGATGTTCCTAATCAAGCAATAACATCCAGGGTGGTCAAGTGGAACAGAGGGAGACCAGGAAATACATGTATTTCAGGTAGACAGGGTGGTGAAGAAGGCTTTTGGCAATTTGGTACTGAGCAGAGGAGCTGGGACATTATGTTGCAGTTGTAGAAGACGATGTTGAGGCCACACTTAAAGTCTTGTATTTTGTTTTGGTCACACTGCATTCAGAAACATGCCACTAAGATGGAAAGAGTGAAGAAGAGACATGCGAGGATATTGTCATGTCTCAAGGGACTGAGATATAGAGAGAGGTTGAATAAGCATGTTCTTCATTCTTTGGAGCATGGAAGAACAATACTTACTTACTTACTGCCCATTATGCTGCTGATGTTTCGGGCAGCAATGAAGGTCCTCCATCTCTGGCAGTATTCAGGGATTCCTTCATCAAGTCAGTAGCTTCCTCTCGGTTTTCACTACAATCATGCAAGTCCCAGCTGGAGATGCCGCAACACCATTGCACTCAGATATAGGAGGATTCTTCACTACTGTTTCCATAATAATTATGTTTTCCCTGTCAAAGGTGTTACCCCTGAGCTGAACCCCCAAACCTGGAGGAAAGGTGGACAACTCTGAGTCTAGCCTCCGCTCTTTGACCTGTTTGGCATGGGTCACCCTATCAATATCCAAACCTTAAAGCCCTGACTCCAACCAACATTGCCCCCTGGGTCAATGAGGCACACAAATCTCCAAACCACAGCAAGGTCGTAGTCTTCTTGGAGGATAGAAGATCAGGTTAGGACTTCATTCATTTTAGCATAGGGAAACAGGATCAGACTTTATTCATTTTAGCATAGGTGGGCGTACAGGTATGTAAAATCATAAGCAAATAAGGTGAATCTACACCATGTTTTTTCTTACAGTTGGGGAATCAAGAACTTGAGGGTGAAGTGCAAGGGGAGAGGGAAGAAATTTAATAGATACCTGAGCAACAGCCTTTATCAGCCAAAGGTCAGTCGGCACATGGAACAAGCTACTAAAGGGAGTGATTGAGACAACTATATTAACAACAGTTAACAGGTGCTTGTTAACGGGTAGATAAAGAACATGTGGGGGGGGGGGTTCACATCCTGTGGTCCATGGATCCTTTGCATAATGGTATTGTTCCATGGCATAAAAAAGGTTGGAATCTGCAACCAATCCAGATATTGGAAGCTTGAGAGGAGGGGATTTCACTCAGATCCACCGCCTGTAAAGGAAAAGGCAGCAGTGGGTCAAAACAATGTAATAGAGCCTTGAGGAGCAACCAATTGATGTTTGGGATTGATTAGCAAGAGCAAATTACATAAAGGAAGGCAAGGGCAAGCACAGTGGCCATTATCTGAGTAGACAGGGTCAAAATGGAGATCTTGAGGATTTAGCTCCTTGAGGCTTCAGTAGGGAGAGGCTTCAGTCAGAGAAAGCAAAGAAAAGAAAAGCTCTAGGTTGTTTTTTTTCCCCCTTCCTTTCTTCATCTCTGCACAGTTAGGACAGTAGAGCTGTCAGGCAGGATAGTTGAATGCTCCTCTGGTGTGATGTGGGAAGTTAGAAAATCCTCCAGTGCCCCTGATGACTACAACCCTGAGCAGCATCTAACAATCCACATCAAGGAGCTGAAGCTGGAACTGGATGAACTCCAAATCATTCAGGAAGCTGAGGGGGTGAGAGATAGGACATGTAATAGAGAGGTCGTTATACCCAAGGTGCAGGATACAGCAAGCTGGGAGACAGTCAGGAAGAGGAAAGGGATTAAGGAGCCAGTGCAGATTACCCCTGTGGCCATCCCCCTTAACAACAGGTGTATCACTGTGGATCCTGTTGGCAAAGTTGACCTAACAGAGGAAAGTCACAGTATTCGGGTCTCTAGCTCTGTAACTCAGAAGGGAAGAGGAAAGAAGAGGCATGCTGTGCTGATAGGGGATTTGTTAGTTAAGGGAATGGACAGAAGGTTCTATGAGTGGGAATAAGATTCCCGATGGTATGTTGCTTTCTGGGTGCCAGGGCCCTGGACTTCTCAGATCGAGTCCTCAGCATTCTTAAATGGAAGGGTGAACAGCCAGATGTCATAATCCATATAGATGCAAATGACATGGGTGGGACGAGTGATGAGATTCAGCATAGGGAGTACAGGGAGTTAGGTGCTAAGTTAAAGGGCAGGACTTCCAGGGTTGTGATCCCAGGGAGGCCAAAACTAGAAAGATTATGCAGTTTAATACATGGCAAAGAAGTTGGTGTAGGAGGGAGGGCATAAGATTTTTAAATCATAGGGCTCTATTCCAAGAAAGGTGGAACCTATACAGAAGGGACGGTTTGCACCTGAACTGGAGGGGAACTAATATCCTAGTGGGAAAGTTTGTTAATGCTACACGATGGGATTTAAATGACAGTTGCAGGGGATAGGAACCAGAGTGCCAGAACTATTAGTGGAGAGATTGAGGAGATAGATATTGGTAAGACCTCGGAAGAAGTCAGGAATCAAAAGGTTGAGCATGGTACAACTAGTGTCCTGAACTAAGTAAATTTCAATGTAAGTAGTATCATAGGAAAAGCAGATGAGCTTAGGGCATGGATCAGCATGCACAATTATGAAGTTGTAGCCATTAGTGAGACTTGGTTGTAGGAGTGGCAAGACTGCCAGCTTAATATTCCGGGGTTCTGTTGTTTTAGACACGACAGAGTGGGAGGGATTAAATGAGAGATTAAAAAAGTCTCTGAACAAAAATCAGGAAATGATATGCTGGTGAGTCTGACATTAGCTGTGGGAAAGTTATTGAAAGGTATTCTAAGGGACCGGATGTATAAGTATTTGGATAGATATGGACTGATTAATTGCATGGCTTCATTCATGGTAAGTAATGTCAAACCTATCTTATAGCATGCTGTATAGATATGTGCCTAGGACTGTTGCACAGTACTCCATATATCAATGTGGAGCAAAGAGTGAGTTTGTAAATCTGGCAGGAGCAGACGACGTTGGGAATGGGAAGGTTGGAGCCCTGCGGGAGGGATGTGACCCAGGTGGCAGAGAAGGAGCACCAGGGTCGGGTGGGTTGGTACAGGTGCACACATCCCCAGCCTTGAAACACTAGGCAAGATCATTTGATTCCAAACAATTGGTTTATTGATCATTACAGAATGACCCTCTGGTGCTTCCTTCTCCCTTTCTCATTTCCCAACCATGATTCTCATTTCCCTGCCCCTTTCCCACTCTCAGTCCACAATAAAGGCCCATATCATAATCAGGATAATCATCACTCACTCATATCATGAAATTTATTTTTTTTTCAAACAGTGGTATGGTGCAATACATAGATTACTACGGTAATGTGCAAATGTCTTAGGCAAGCTTGCTATAGATATAGGCCTAACTCTTTTACACAATACTGTATATATTTCTTATCGTAATTTATATTATTTTTGTATTGCACTGTATGCTGCAAAAAACAACAAATTTCACTGCAAGTATGTCAGTGATATTAAACCTGCATCTGAGTCTAATCATAATTCTGTTTCAGCTACCCAATCTGAATCACCCCCACTACTTGAGATTAGAACAAGAGGTCATAGGTTAAGGGTAAAAGGTGAAATATTTAAGGGGAACCTGAAGGGGAACTTCTTTACTCACAGGATTGTACGAGTGTAGAAGAAGCTGCCAGCTAAAATGGTAAATGAGTGTTTGACTGCAATATTTAAGAGACGAGTGGATGGGTATATGGATGGGTTGGGTTTGGAGGGCAATGTTTCAAGTGTGGGTTAATGAGACAAGACACATCTCAGTTGACTCGGACTAGGTGGAGCAAAAGGTCTGTTTCAATATTATAGTGTTCCATGATTCTGTGACTCTATGCCACCCTGACTACAAACTGATCAACTGAAGTTTCTGGGAGAGATCATAAAATGTAGAATATGGAACATAGAACATAGGATATAGGATGTAGAACAGTATAGCGCAGGTACAAGGCCTTCAGCTCACAACACCTGCCCCAAATATGATACTGAATTAAATTAATTGTTTTCTATCTGTATATAACCTAATTCTCTCCATTTCCTGGATTTTTATGTGTCTATATCATAGCATCTTAAACACCATGATTACACTTTCAGGAGGAGAAAACCAGAGGTCCATGAACCAGTCCTCATCAGGGGATCAGAAGTGGAGAGGGTCAGTAACTTTACATTCCTCAGTGTCATCATTTCTGAGGCTCTGTCCTGGGCCCAGCATGTAAATGCAATTATAAAGAAAGCAAGGCAGTGTCTCCACTTCCTTAGAGGTTTGTAAAGATTTGGCATGACATCAAAAACTTTGACAAACTTCTGTAGATGTGTGGTGGAGAGTATATTGACTGCTTGCATAACAGCCTGTTTTGGAAACACCAATGCCCTTGAGTGGAAAATCCTACAGAAAAATGATGATATGGCCCAGTCCATCATGGTAAAGCACTCCCCACCATTGAGCACATCTACACAGAGCACTGCCACAGGAATCAGCATCCATCATCAGTAACCCCCCACTTGCCAGGCAATGCTCTCTTCTCACTGCTGCCATCAGGAAAAAGGTACAAGAGTCTTAGATCCTACATCACCAGTTCCAGGAACAGTTATTACTCTTCAACCATCAGGCTCTCAAACCAGAGAAGATAACTTCACTCAAGGTCATTTTTTTTATTAAGTGCAATCGTGAACAATAGCCAGATCAGAAATGCTGATCAAGTCAACTAGTTCCCAAAGAGAACTCTGATAGGACAATCAGATGGTTCACTGCTGCTCAGCGATTGAACATAAAATAATCATATGTACAATTAAGAAACACTAAAAAATAGTAGAAATACTGGAGTCATGATGAAGTCTGCTGGAGAGAGAGGTTTATACACATGCTGTCCTCCATAATTCAGAGAGAGTGAAGGATAAGGTTATGGGGTGACAAAATGTGACAGGAGCACCTGGAACTAAAAACTAATCCCAACCAGGGGAAAACAGCGCCTGATATTTCCACACTTTTCTCCAGCAGTTTAGGGACTAAGTCCAACTGGAACATAACTCAGAAGTGCTCTTGAAAATCAGGTATTAACCCAACCTGTCAACAACCAAGCATTGCCATCCTGGTCGCCTTCATGATAGCTTGTGACTTCCCTCCCAGAAATTTGCCCATCACTGAACTAATTTCTCAGCCTACGGACTCACTCTCAATGACTTTTCATCTCATGTTGCTGATACTTATTGAGGTTGAGGGACTCCAAAGCCCAAGAATGAAAAAACCTGCAAAAAGTGGTGGATTCAACCCAAAAAAAGCCCTCTCCACAATTGAGCACATCGACAAGGCGCACTGCCACAAGAAAGCAACATCCATTATCAAGGACCCCTATCATCCAGTCCATGCACTCTTCTTGCTGCTGCCATTAAGAAGGAGGTAAGTCCTTCAAGTCTCATTTAAGTCCTTTCAGTTCCACACAGCCAGGTTCAAGAACAGTTATTAACAGTTATTAATTTGTATTTGTGAAGTTCATTGTCTTTTGCACATTGATTCTTTTTTTTCGTCTTTCATCAATTTTATTGTGTTTCTTGGATTTACTGTGTATGCCCACAAGGAAATTAATCTCAGGGTTGTATATGGTGATACGTATGTACTCTGATAATAAATTTACTTTCAACTTTGAACTCTGAGGTTGACACCTGATTCCACTGCAGCCCCAGTGTGCTGTTCAGAACACCTAGGACTCTCTGTGTGGAAAAACAAGCCCCACATATCTCCACTAAACTTGTCTCCTTTCATCTTAAATCTGTTTCACCTAGCACACGAAAGAAGTTTGGTGACACTGTAGCGTGACACCTTACAGGAGGAACTGGAAGATCAGGGATCAGCTCCCCTCGCTGTCTGTAAGGAGTTTGTACGTTCTCTTCATGACTATGTGGGTTTCCTCCAGGTGGTCCAGTTTCCCCCCTTTTGTAAATATGAGGGTTAGCAAAATTGTTGGCTTGCTATGTTGGCACCAGAGAAAAAAGTAACACTTGTGGCTGCGACCAACACATTCTCAGACCGTATATTTTGAATTACATGCGGCAAATACCACTGACCTTTTCTACACTGGAAAAAGATACTGTCTGCCTACTCTAACTATGTGACTCATAATCATATAAACCTCCTCAACTTCTGCCATTCCAGAGAAAAGAAACCAAATTTGGCCAACCTCTAATCCTGGCACCTTCCTGTTTCATCTCCTCTGCGTCTTTCCCTAAGCCTCAACTTAGTGTATTTTCTTGCTGTATATTTTCTTCCCTTCCCGGACAACGAGAGTTGCCATCTCATCACATTTTAACAGACACCTCCCATCAGAGATAATTAATTGTTTGTGAAATTCCAGCAAGATGTTTCTGGAAAACGAGATGCACTATAAATCCAAGCCCCTATTTTTAACCAAACTATGAAGTGTCACAGTTCTTGAAGATTAATTTCCTTTGGCTGCACTTTGAATAATTTTTGGCAGGTTAAAAAAAAAGTTGCTAATCATGAAGTAATGAATAAGTTTAAAAATGTAATTAAAAATAATTATAAGCAGTGCTCAGTTATGTTCTTGCTGGAAGCACAGAAGAGCCTGGGTGGTTGAGAGACTCGCTTACACTAGCAGATGCTACACAATATATTCCTCAATTCCTGGGGCTGAGGAAAGACATGAAGACATGGTACATGGGGAAGGAATAGTTTATTTATCTAGTTATCAGGATGTGATAAAAATGATCTATAATTGTAAAGCCAGTTGAGGGATAGGTTTTGGTCCAAGTCATCAGAAGTAGTTTGCTTGCTCTTTGAAATAGACTGTAACACATAGGAGCAGGATTAGGCCATTCAGTCCATTGAATTTGCTCTACTCTGCGATCATGGTTGATTTATTTTCTCTCTCAATGCCATTTTCCTGCCTTCTCTCCACAGACTGTGATGCTCTTTGTACCTATCAGCCTCCATTTTAAATACCAATGATTTAGCCTCCACAGCCATCAGTGGCAATGAATTCCACAGATTCACCACCCTTTGGTTAAAGAAATTCCTCCTCATTTCTGTTCTAAAGAGACACACCTTTATTTTGAGGCCATAATCTCTGTCCTAGATTTCCGCACTATAGGGAACATCCTGTCATGTCCACTCTACCTAGGCTTTTCAATATTTGATATATTTCAATGTGATCTCACAATTCTTCTGAACACCACTGAATAGAGGTCCAGGACATTCAAATGGTCCTCATGTTGTTAACTCCTTCATTCCTGGGATCATTCTTATTAACCTCCGCTTGACCCTCTCCAATGACCCTTTCTTAGATAAGAGAGGCAAAACTACTCACAGTTTTCACAGAGAGAGTGCTGGGTATGTGGAATGTACAGTGATAGTGGTAGAGGCAGATACAATAGGGCTTTTTAATAGACTTCAGGTAGGTACATAGAGCTTAGAGCTGTGTGGTAGGGGAATTCTAGGCAGTTTCTAGAGTAGGTTACATGGTCAGCACAACATTGTGGGATGAAGGGTTTGTAATGTGCTGTAGATTTCTATGTTTCTTTATTTCTATGTAATACTCCAGATGTGGTCTGAATAATGCCTTATAAAACTCAACATTGCATCCTGCATCCTTGCTTTTATAATGACAAATACTAAATCTTATACAACCAACCATGTATGTATAAGATTTAACAATTAACTTGAAGGATAGCATTTATTTATTTATAGAGATGCAGTGAAAATAGGATCTTCCAGCTCTTCGTGCTGCACTGCCCAGCAATCTCCCAATTTAACCCTAGCCTAATCACAGACAAGCACGAAGACCAATTAACCTACCAACCTGTCGGTCTTTGGGACTGTGGGAGGAAAACTGGAGCACCGGAAGAAACCCATGCAGTCACAGGGAGAATGTATAAACTCCTTACAGGCAGTGGAGGGACTTAACTGTGTAGATCTACATAGAAACACATGTTAAATTTACTGTTCAACACTCCAGGTTTCCAATGTCACTGTATTGTAGAGAGTGTAACAGAGAATCTAGGAGACAATTAAATTGACACGGAGGTAGAGTACACAGACAAGGATTATGCTGAGAATTGTATCTTGGGCTCAGGGAAGACTTCTAAAAGACTCTAAGAGTTGGGGATTATACAAAGTGAATGAATATTCGATATAATCACCAACTCAGTAATGAAGGATAAAGACTCAGGCAGGAAAAAGGAATAGCATTTTATATTTAAATTCTCACATCAAGGGAGATAAATTTGGTGACGAGAATCTCAAAGGAAGAAGAAGCAATCATATTATTGCATTATACATCACATCTATATAATGAAAATGGGCAGTCAACAAAGACTCTTTAACGCAGTATTAACCCATATATCGTAAGCATTTTCTATTCCCCTGCATGTCTAAAAGATTCATTTGTCATTCACTTCCTCTGCATAATCACCTCATGTGGGAACAGTGGTATAATAGTTAAGCTACTGAACTAGACCCAGATTAAAGATCTGATGATGCAAGGTCAAAATTCACCATGACATCTGTAGAATTTAAATTCAGTTACTTCAGTTACTGAACTGTTAGCACTAATAACGGTGACAATGAAACTAGCAGAATGCTGTGAAAAATCAGATTCTCAGGGAAAGAAATAAAACCAGAAGAAACAAGTGTAAGCCATATGGTCCCTCGAGGGTGCAGTACAGTTTTAACCGGCTATTGTCAAGATTAGATTGTATGTTCTACCAGACAACTTGGGTTGTCTTTTTTCTGGAGCAGTAGAGTTTGAGAGGAAACCTGATCAAAGTTTGTAAAATTATGAAAGGCACAGATGGAGTAGGTATCTGATATATTTTCTCTAGAGTTGTAATGCCCAATGAAATTAAGGCGAGAGGAAAAAAAAATCAAAGGAGATGTGAGTGTCAAGGCTTTTACACAGAGAGTGGCAGAAGCTGGAATGTGCTGCCAGAGAAGCAGTAGAAACATATGAATTAGAGGCATTACAAGGTTAGAGGTATTAAGTGGCTTTTAGATAGATGCAGGAGTCATTTGAAAGTATAAGTATAATGTATGGATCTAATTCTTTTCAAGCAATGGCACCACCCACTTCCCACCTCTTAGCACTACATATTGATCTGTTGTTTGCACATGTGCAGTTGTGTACACATGTGCAATGATCTCTCACTCTCTTTGCTGCAGTTTGAATACACCAGCTAAAGCCTTCTCCTGTGTGGGGGCTTTCATTTAGTTGATATGCAGTTGTGGACAGACACGACAATTTGGCAACGAGTATGAACATGAATGTCAGAAAGTAGCATGAACCGCACCAACAGTTTCGGGACAAAAGAGCGAGTGTTAAACAGCGTGAGAAAGCTAAAGGACCCATGAGCAATGGTGAAAGACATGCTGAATGTAAAGTAAAAATAATGTGGTGATTGTTTCAGTCAGGAAAATTGATGAACTTGATAGCGCTAATGAAAGCTGGGAGCTGTAAATCGAGAGGATGGAACTGTATTGTAATGCAAACAAGGTGGAAGATCAAAAGAGAGCCCCAACACTTCTTAGCTTAATGGGACCAAGAATGTAGTCTCTTACATAACCTAGTTACCCCTGCAGAATCAGTAAACAAGTCGTTTGATGAAATTCTTACCAATTTATAAAATCACTTGAGCCCGAAATTGCCGGCAATAGCTGAAACATTTAGATTTTACAAAGGACCCATTCAAAAGGTAAAAGTCTAACTGAATACATTACAAAACCTCACGAAGTTTCCTAGTCCTGTGACTTTAGAGATGGACTTTCTGATGCTTAAGAGTTAGGCTTGAATGTGGCATGCATAGTCAAAGCACTCAAACAAGGTTACTGGTCAGAAAACCTTAGAATGGGCATTAACCATTGCTAGAGACTCCAGCAAAGGATGCAGCAGAACTACGGAAAAAGAGGTTGGAATGTGAAATACATAAAGTGTCCCTGAATGGTGTAAAAAGCCAAAGATGATATCGATGTGGCAAATCCTCTCATGATACCATTAACTGTTGATTCGAAGAAAAAGTCTGCAGGAAGTTTCACAGACAAGGTCACATAGAGAGAATGTACAAGTCAGACAAAAGGCACAATGGAGTGAAATGTCTCAAACACCAAAATAAACAAATGCATCATCTGTCTGAACGTAAAAAAAAGTATCAGACAATGCAGAGTCTGACAAAGATGAACTGTCATGCCCAGAATTGCACAGTATTACTGAAGCAGATCACAATATAATATGGATCACAATAGATGTATCTGGTATAAAAGTGAAAATGGAGCTGGATACAGGGTCAGCTTTGTCTATAATTTCAGGGGTGGACTACAAATAATATGATATCATCATGCAAGGATGGCCAGCGCATGTTTCCATATTTCTCAGCAAGATGAGACCAACTGTCAGTATGTCAAAGAACACTGATATGTGGATCTCCTATTGTGGTTCCCTTTAAACTGTGCACCAGAGTGTTAGAAAATCTGCACGATGGATTTTTGGATACAGTCAAGAGGAAGTGTCTCACCTGGAGCTACATGTGGGGGCCAGGAATAGATAAACAGACTGAAGTCTTGGCCAAAAGCTATTACAGATGCCAAAAAGTTCAAAATGCACCCCCACAGTTACCATTATACCCGTACAAGTGGCTGCCGTCACTATGCCAAAAATACATATTGACTTTGCTGGGCCATTCATGGACTCATGATTCTGATTGCTGTGGATGCTCATTCAAAGTGGCTGGAGGTTACACCAGTGAACTCGATCACTTCAGCAAAGACTGTGTCTGCTCTGAGGATTATCTTTGCCAGAAATGGCTTACCAGAACAAATTTTGAGAGACAACGGTTACATACCCTGTGGGTATCTTGTAACTGTCTTATGAGCATGATGTAATGGTCTTGTGATGGTGGGGAGATGTAGTTTTCCCAACAGTGAGAGGTCATGTGATGGCCTGTTTCAAAAGGTATAAAAGGGGAAAGCCTTGCTGTGACACAGATCAGTTTGTTGTTCAATTCGTCAGTTACTCTGTTATGCTGCGTATTCGTCTCATAATGCAGTTTTTTTTTAAAGTGGAGTTTTGCTTTCTATTTTAGGTCTCAAAGGTTATTTCTGGCAGTTTCACTACAACACTGCCAGTTTCAGTCCAGTCGGAGGGTGAAGATTTATGGAAGTATGGAAAACCCGAAGGATCGCGTAAAGTTGGTGTCGTCGTCGGTTGTACAAGGTTGACCTTATTTAATCTTCATTCAAGGAATTAGTAACCTGCATCTGAGATAATCCCTGCCATAAGAGCGGAATGGGTTAGATGCAGCGTTATTCGCCAAGGAAGGTCAGTTCCTTTAAGCCGTTTTTATTTCCTTCATTGTAAATCCTTCGGCTGATGCATATTTCGGCTAGGATCAGCAGTAACGTCACGTCGTCAAGGAATTCAATACTTCAGGGAAGTCTCGCCTAATTGACTGTATAAATCTCTTGGACTTTTGCATTTATCACTTTAAGAACTGTTCAAGTTGCCATATAGCAGTTAACTTCCGGTTAAGTTAGTAGTTTGTTTACTTTTCATTTGTTGTTCAGCTGAGTTTTAAATAAATGTTTCTTTGTTTATAAAAAACCTGTCTCAATTCTATATTCATTGTTGCCGTATCATAACACGACCACACTACATATCAGAAGAAAATTGGCTTCAGACATTTCAGTCAACTCCTCACCACTTAGCAATGAACGGGTTAGCTGAAAGCTTTATCCAAACTTTCATGAAATCCATTAAAGTGATGGACAAGGAGGACACTTTTCTACAGCACAAGGTGAATAACTTTGTTTTTGTGTATGGGAACTCTGTTCATGCGATGATTAATCAAACACCTGCAGTGCTGTTCCTGAACAGTATCCAGAGATCTCACATAGATCTTCTGAAACTAGATCCATGGAAAGAAGTGCTGAATGAACAGTTCAGCCAGTTGCCAAGTAAAGCAGCAAGGAGCTTCAAGATTGGAAAGAAAGCCCTAGCACATGATTGCTGAGAAGACAAATGGACACCTGGCAGGATAGCTAAAACAACTGGACCACTGCTCTATACAATGAATGTTGGAGATCAGACCTTGAGATGTCATGTGGACCAGATACAGCATGCTCAACCGAAGAACACACCTGAGTTGATTGCTCAATCCAAAACTAAACAAATGCATAAAGTGACTGAATACAAAACAGAATCAGACAACACAGAGTCTGGAAAAGGTGAGCTGTCATGCCTAAAACTGCAGAGCAGTACTGAAGCAAATCACAAGATGGACACATTACAGCCACCAGCCTTATCTCTGTCACTGAGAGCAACTTGACACTAATATCCAAGAAAATTGTCTTAGGAAGGACACCTAACAAGCCCAATGCCACTCCGCAGGTTCAGAGGCACTATCCTGAAAGAAACAGAGCACCACCCAAAAGACTGAACCTTTAGAAATGTGAAGTTAGTTATGACTGTCATTGTGTATGCAGGTTTACTTGGAATATGGGTTTATGAAAAGGAAATTGAATGTTTTGTACATGTACAGTTTTATATTGCAAAAATCTAAAGGGAGAGGAAGTGGAATGTATGGATCTATTTCTTTTAGGACAATGGTTTACTCCCCCCCCCAATTATGACTACATATTGACCCATTGTCTATGCTTGTGCTGTTGTTTGCACATGTACACATGCACATTGTTCTCTCTCTCTCACTGAATGCACCAGTTAAAGCCATCTTCCATGTATATCCATTTATTTAATGTGTATGTAGCTGTGCACAGACACAACAAGAAAGGATTAAGAATCCTTAGTTTAATTAGCTTAGTACAATATCATGGGCCTAGAGTCTTTCGCCACACTGTACTCTTCTGTGTTCTATGAACTTGCTTCACCATTTAATCAGATCACACCTTGTGTCCATTTTAAATCCCAGGAAGGAAATCCCAGTGATGACTGTGACTTGTTTACAACTTTGGGCACTTTTCCTAGGAGCCCACTCTTATGATATAGATTTCCAGGGTACCAAACAACACAGTACTGGTGACAGCTTGTCACATCTTCCACTGTTGGCAAGTGAAGAAGAAAAGTCTTCATACTGTGACCCAACAGAAGTGTTTCGCACAACATTGGTGGACTAGTTGCCAGTAACAAATACAAAAGGAAACAAGGAATGACACAACATCGTCAAACATCTATGACATCATCAAGCAAGGATGGCCAGTTCATGGTAATCCTTTGTTTCCAGAGTTCTCAGTGAGATGAGATCAACTGTTGGTTTGTCAAAGAACACTGATAGTATGTCTCGTGTTGTGGTTCCCTCTAAACTGCACATCAGAGGGTTAGAAAAGCTGCATGAATGACACCTGGGTACAGTCAATATGAAGAGTCTCTCCTGGAGCTTTGTGTGGTGCCAGGAATAGATAGACTGAAGTCTTGACCAAAAGCTGTTTGGGATGCCACAATGTTCAATATGCACCCCCACAAGGGAGTGGACAATATACAATCTTTACTATGGCAAAGATCGTATATTGAATTCACTAGGCCATTCAAGGACTCCATGTTTTTGATTGCTGTGAATTTCCATTCGAAGTGGCCGGATGTCATATCAATGAAGTCAACCACCTCAGCAAAGACTGTCTCTGCTCTGAGGACTATCTTTGCCAGAAATGTTTCCCTGAACAAATTGTGAATGACAAAGTTCCACAAATCACGTCAGAAGAGTTCAAACTATTCATGAAGAAAAATGGCACCAGACATTTCAAACCAGTTCCTCACCACCAGCAATGAACAGTTTAACTGAAAGGTTTGAACAAACCTTCAAGGAAGTCGATTAAAGATCAAAACAAGGAGGACTCTTCTCTACAGCACAAAGTGGACAGCTTCCCTTTTTGTGTACAGTATTGGAATTCTGTTCATGCGATGACAAATCAAACCCCTGCAATACTGGAATCTGAGATCTTGCATCAACCTCCTGAAACCATTTCTAAGCAGAAAAGTGCAGAATAAACAGTTCAGCCAGTTACCAAGTGAATCAGCAAGGAATTTCAAGGTTGGACAGGAAGTCCTAGCATGTGATTACAGAGGGGATAAGTGGATACACAGTAGGATAACTACAAGAACTGGACCATTGATATACACATTGGATATTGGAGATCATACATGGAGACATCATGTAGACCAAATACTGGATAGTCTGCTGAACAACAAACCTGAGTCAACTGCATCCAACAAGATGGACATATTACAGTCACTGGACTTATCTCTCAGTGACACTTGCAACACAGAAAGTTGTCTTTGACAAGACACCTGTCAAACCTAATACCACTTCGGAGATCCAAAGGAGCTATCTTGTGGGAAACAGAGTGCCACCAGAAAGACTAAAACTTCAGTGTAGTGAAGTTAGTTATGGACTATTATTGTGAAAGCATGTTTATTTAAATATAGGCTGTTAAAGAGAAATTTAATATTTTGTTACATGTACAGTATTATGTTACATTAATCTAAAGGGGGAGGAAGTGCAATGTATGGATCTATTTCTTTTAGAGTAATGACTCCCCTTAGCACTACTTATCTACTGATAACTTACCTATGCTCATTGATCTGTTGTCTATGCATGCACATTGACCTGCTCTCTCTCTCTCTCACTGAAACGTGAATACACCAGTTAAACTTCACCTCCTGCATGCGTGTTTTTATTTTATTTGATATGCATTAGTACAGACAAAAGACAGCTTCTATCCCGCTGTTATCAGACTCTTGAACAGACCTCTTGAATGATAAAATGGACTCTTAATCTCATAACCTACCTTGTTATGATCTTACACTTTATCATTTACCTACTCTGTACTTATGCTGTAGCATTACACTTTATTCAGCATTGTTATTGCTTTATTGTTCCACCTCAATGCACACTGTAATGATTTGATCTGTATGAACAGTAAGCAAGACAACTTTTTCCCTAAATCTCAGTACATTGAATAATAATATACCAATACCAATGTGTGAATGTTCCTTTTTTTAAAATGAACTGTATCATAATGAATTTTCTCATATGCTTATGTCTCTTTAAGAAAACTAATGTCATCATTGTCTATCTCCTTCTTATTCATCTTTTACACTATACTGTATATTCGTCTTGAAGGATCCCACACACCCTGCTTGAGGACTGTTTGTCCATCTCCCATCTGGGAGGAGGCTAACTGGCATCCCATGCCAGGACCACCGGACTTAACAATGGCTCCTCTCCCTCATGAGTAAGACTGATCAGCACCTCCACCCACTAAGTCCACCAGTACTTTGTAATTTTGCATCAGTCACCTTATGTACAGACTAGTGTCACTTTATAGACATACAGTCAACCTATGTATATAAGCTACCTTATGCATTTTTCTTCATTGCATGTTTTTTTTTCTCATTATTATTTTGTTCTTTATCTTTTGTGGGATTTTTTTTGTGTTGCATCAGATCTGGAGTAATATTTATTTCATTCTTCATACACGTGTAAAGAAATGACATTAAACAATCTGGAATGCTGTAACTTGTAACAATGTTAAGCCTATACTGTACTGCTGCCAAAAAACAACAAATTTAATGACATATGTCAGTGATAATAATAAACCTGTGTTTGATTCTGTGATAGAATGCACCACCAACTTTGCTTTGTTAACTGATCAACTGCAGACCAGGTAGAGCACGGTAGATTGTAGAAAGGGTCTTATTTATGTGTCTGTAGTCATCAGTGGTCAACCACAATGATCTCTGGTCAAATCTTTGCATTATTTAGGTGAGTCTTGTATCCACCAGCACTGTGAATGTGAGGATTGAAACTCACTTTGGGTGCATTCAGTCTGATAACTACTTATAAGACTATTAAACTGTACTCTTGTAAAATAAGATGGACTCTTGACCTCACAATCCATCTTACTATGAACTTGCACTTTATTGTTTACTGGCACTACATTTTTCTCTGTAGCTGTTACACTTTCATCTGCCCTGCTATGGTTTTATCTTCTTCTAACTCAGTCCGTTCCACAGTCATTTGATCTATATGGATAGCATTTTCATACAAAACATATCCTCCACCCCCATCATCTTGTTCTGGCTTCTGCCTCCTTCCTTTCCAGGACCGATGAAGGATCTTGGCCAAAAGCACCTGACTTGAGCTTCTCCAATATTTTATTTGAGTTGCTTGCAATTTCCAGCATCTACTGAATCTCTCGTATTTCTCGTATGTGAGACACTGTACCCTGGTACGTGAGAAACCAGTTCATGTCATTCTGTTGAATCAAAGGTGGTGGTGAATCGGCACATAGGAGGGAGATTGAAAATCAGGCTGAGAGGTGCCAGAACAGTCTCTCACTCGATGTCAGCAATACCAAAGAGCTGATTATTGACTTCAGGAGGAGGAAACCAAAGGTCCATGAGCCAGTCCTCATCAAAGGATCAGAATTGGAGAGGGTCAGAGTGATTTTCATGTGTGCATACTCAATAAACCCATAATAACATAATAATCATAATGAAATCTGTCACGTTCTCCTTCGGGTGTAACGAAACGCCGAATTTAACGTCCGGATAAACCACAGTTAATAAGAACCAGATCGCAGTAAGATTAACCATTTACTGTTCACTCTTCACATTAACATATGGTGAAAACTGTTGATAAAACAATACAAGATTGATACAGTATTTGTTCCTTCCTTAATATCACATTTCAAGTGTAAATACTTGCAAAGGTGACTATAACTACATTACACTAAGGTGCAGTATACAGGGAGAGTTTACCTGCTCCATTGACTACTTTAAATACACTTCCATGCAAACTATCCGCGACTCTTTAACTAACGAAAGCATAAACATTATCTACCGTCGTTACCTCTAACAGGATCAGCATTAATATCTTAGTTCAATATATCGATTATCTATTAACTTACAGCGTTGCTCTCACTGTGATTTCTCATGCCTGCAAAACTGCTTGTGCTCAGGTGAGCCTCGTGGAAAGCCCCCACCCTCGCGCTAATTTCAAACCGGTGTTTTCCCACAAGACGCGGCGAAACCGGATGTGACGTCATCGCATGCCGATATATTTTACATGCAATGAATACACTTTAAACACTTCTAATTCTAACTAGAAAATACTATTGAATGAATTACTAAGCGAAAATATTATAAACTAAATAACTGTCGTAAAGACAGCACACTCCCCGCTTGACCTTCGTAAGGTCACAATGAGCAGAGTACAAAACTTAGTCTCTTAATCAGTCATTGGGTAGAAGTAGAATAACTTCTGTAACTGGCCCTTGGTAAATTTTCACATCGCCTTGGTCGGTAGTCTTCAATTCGATCTTCCTGACATGTCCATCCCCGATAGGGAATGTAGCAGTGATTCTGGCCATTGGCCAGCTGTTGCGGGTGGCTTGCTTGTCCCTGAGCAGGACTAAGTCTTCAACTTGAAGATTCCTTCGGGGTTCTGTCCACTTTTGTCTCTGTTGCAACAAAGGTAGATATTTTTGTCTCCAGCGAGGCCAGAACTGATTTGCCAGAGCCTGGACTTGTCTCCATTGCTTTGTGTACAAATCCTTGTCTGAGAAGTCTCCTGGTGGAGGAGGTGCTCCTGCCTTCTGTGTAAGGAGCATTGATGGCGAAAGGATGAAGGGGTTTTCTGGGTCAGAAGACACAGGTAGGAATGATTGTGCGTTTATAATGGCTGTGACCTCTGCCATTAGGGTGCACAGTACCTCGTGGGCCAATCGGGTGCGTTGCTGCATCTCAGGTTTCCTTTTCCGGGTTTTCCGTAAGGACGTGAACCGTTTGACTGCCTGCTCTTTGTTATCTGGTGAGCGCTGGCGTGGTTCTCTGATTGGCAATGGGGCAACCCCATTATTTGCTTCATCTCTGAAGACCTTGGTGTCTTTGGGTTTTAAAGAAATGGTATCTTGAGCTGATTGTGCAAGTTTGTTTCCGTGCTCGGTTTGAACGAAAACTGACTGACCTAGCGTCTCGTCGGTTACTTTACGCTTGGTAATGTCTTGTTGTGCTTCTTTAGGGTACACCTCAGTGAGGCAGATCTCGGAACAAGAACGGCTTGACTGAGTTTGACCGCAAACTTCTGTACAGTTCGAGCTGACAATTGTTGTCCTGGAGTGAACCTCTCCCTCCCCGCCGTCCTGTTGTGGGGGTGAAGGAGCGTTGTCGGTTCTTTCATTCTTGACTTCATCACGGAGCCGTGAGGGTAAATTTCCTTCCTCGTATGGATGTGATGCAATCGTGACTCTCTGAGGTTCCTCGTAGCTGGGGAAGTTATCGAATACGTATGGAGAGGGGAGACGAGCCTGCCTGTCTATTTGAGATTGTACATAGTCGCTTGTGCGTTCCAGTCTGGTCCTTTCTAAAGTAGATCTTACTGCGGTCAGATCACGCGACCCTTCAGCTTCTTCTATGTACTTTGCTTCCGCCATGGCAGCTTCTTTTTCTCTTTCTCGCTGCAGCACTTGCAACTCTGTCGATATTTTTGCCATTTCCAACTGGGTTTCGGCTTCTCTGGCGGCTTCTTCTCTTTGTCTGGCGGCCCTTTCTTTCTGGATTTCGGCTTCTCTGGCAGCCTCTTCTCTTTGTCTGGCGGCCCTTTCGGCTTCTCTGGCGGCCCTTTCTTTCTGGATTTCGGCTTCTTTGGTGGCCAGTTTCATTTTCAAAACTGCCTCTTGTTTGGCGTAATGCAGTCGCACCTTGGCGGCTTCTGCCTTGGCTCTTGCCTGTGTGGACTTACTTGATGTCGTTCTACTGCCCTTGTCGCTGGGCGCCATCGACTTGATCCCGGATCGAGCTG
This sequence comes from Hypanus sabinus, assembly GCF_030144855.1. Taxonomy (NCBI): domain Eukaryota; kingdom Metazoa; phylum Chordata; class Chondrichthyes; order Myliobatiformes; family Dasyatidae; genus Hypanus; species Hypanus sabinus. The sequence goes on along the minus strand of NC_082722.1, from coordinate 73,231,144 downwards.
ACATTGCAGCACTTGAAACACCTGATAATGCCGCTTTTTCACTGTCACGTTCTCCTTCGGGTGTAACGAAACGCCGAATTTAACGTCCGGATAAACCACAGTTAATAAGAACCAGATCGCAGTAAGATTAACCATTTACTGTTCACTCTTCACATTAACATATGGTGAAAACTGTTGATAAAACAATACAAGATTGATACAGTATTTGTTCCTTCCTTAATATCACATTTCAAGTGTAAATACTTGCAAAGGTGACTATAACTACATTACACTAAGGTGCAGTATACAGGGAGAGTTTACCTGCTCCATTGACTACTTTAAATACACTTCCATGCAAACTATCCGCGACTCTTTAACTAACGAAAGCATAAACATTATCTACCGTCGTTACCTCTAACAGGATCAGCATTAATATCTTAGTTCAATATATCGATTATCTATTAACTTACAGCGTTGCTCTCACTGTGATTTCTCATGCCTGCAAAACTGCTTGTGCTCAGGTGAGCCTCGTGGAAAGCCCCCACCCTCGCGCTAATTTCAAACCGGTGTTTTCCCACAAGACGCGGCGAAACCGGATGTGACGTCATCGCATGCCGATATATTTTACATGCAATGAATACACTTTAAACACTTCTAATTCTAACTAGAAAATACTATTGAATGAATTACTAAGCGAAAATATTATAAACTAAATAACTGTCGTAAAGACAGCACAAAATCAATGAAAGGCCACACAAAATGGGTGTTCAACCAGTGTGCAAAAGACAACAAGCCATGCAAGTACAAAAGGAAAGAAATAATAATAATAAATAAATAAGCAATAAATATCAAGTCCTTGAAAGCGAGTCCATGGGTTGTGGGATTAGTTCAGTGAAGGGGCAAGTGAAGTTGAATGAAGTTATCCCACTGGTTCAAGAGCCTGATAGTCGAGGTGCAGTAACTGTTCTGAGCCTGGTGGTGTGAGTCCTGAGGCTCCTGGACCTTTTTCCTGATGGCAAAAGCAAGAAGACAACATGATCTGGGTGGTGAGGTTTCCTGATGATGGATGCTATTGGATCCTTAGGCCATGTTGGTTGTTAACACCAATGACTCATTTCATTCACTATGTGTTTCAATGTGCTTGTGAAAATTAAATGAATTTGAACTCCAGTTCCAGACTGAATTGTTAATGTGCTGCTCATGATGATGAGAATGAGAGTAGTGTTCTCCCACTCATTTAAAATGTTCCTTAGTGTTTCCTGAGTTCCAATATTGTGGTGAATGAGTGAAAATCTTCTCATATTCCCCATCCCCATTTTTTAAACCAATCCTGGATCTGGACTGAAAAGCCATTGAGGGGAATGCGATGGGATTTGTATCCTAAATCAGAATCCCACTTCACTTCTCCTGAGAGATTCATGTGTTTAACCTGCACCCTGAATCAGGCTTTCGCTTGGGGGCCCAATCACCCTCCTATTTGTGGATCAGGCTGAGGCAGCACACCAAGAAAATCTCTTGTACAGCAATGGTGAATTTCTTGAACAAGTCTGTTCACTCACCGCTGTTGTGGTGTACACTGGGGAGCGCTTCTATTGAAAGCGTCAAGATACTCCACTGATCCCAAAAACAGAAATTCATTGCATTCTCATTGCAATAGTTACCTTGAGATTTCATAGGTTCATCAGTAACTCACTTGTCTTCATAGCACTTGATTGTTTTATACCAGCAGGATTGCTTCACCTGTCTGACAGATGGGTCTATGCCTTCCTTACCAGACAGCTACTTCTCCCATTCTCATTGCAATTAAGTGCTCTAATATACAGTTTTGTATTTCTGTTGAGACACTGCTTAACTCAAGTTCAGTTCTCCTGCATTTAAGCTATATTCCAAACTCCATTCATGTATCTTTCTTCCAGACACTTCCCCGACCCAATGGCCATTTTTCTCTTCCAGCTTAATATACAACATTCTAATTCTGGATTCTGCCCCCTTTCTTTTCGGTTCTGATGAAGGATTTTGGCCTGAAAGTTTGATTGTTCATTTTGCTCTAGAGATATTGCCTGACCTGCTGAGTATTTTGTGTGTGTTGCCTAAGGTTTCCTGCATCTACAGAATGTCTCGTGACTTCTGCTACTGGCGTACTTGCCCATCGTTCCTTTCAAAGTTCAAAGTTCAAAAGAAATTTATTATCTAAGTACTTATACTTATGCTTTTGGCTCGGTTTTTTTTTGCTATTTATGTGATTTGATCTTTTTCCTTTGAGTGTCAGGTGTTTGATGTTTTTCTTCGAAGGGATTCCATGGTGTTTCTTTGTTTCATGGTTATCAGTGGGAAGATGACTCTCAGGGCTGTATGTTGTATACATACTTTGATAATAAATGTACTTTGATTCTTTAAATACTTTATATTACCACATACTACATTAAAATTCATTTTCTTGCAGTCATTTATAGGGTAAAAAGAGAAATCCTATAGAATTTATGAAAACTATACATAAACAAAGACTGACAAATTACTGATATTTCTAATTTGTATTGGCAATTTATCTTTTCAAATATGTATGATTAAGTTGATTACATTACAAACCTTCCCAATTTAATTATGAAAATTCCTTCTAGAGCCTGCATGATTCCAACAGTAATGGTTGAGCCACAGCAACACATGGGAAAAGCTTCCACTGACCAGGATAGTGATAGTCTGAACCTTTATTTGCCCATTGGAAGTAGATGCCAATGGAACTCAGAGCATGGAAATCAGGAGTGAATAAATCAGATAAAGAAAGTGAGATTAAAATCCTCATGAGAAGATATGACAGCAGCTTTCCAATTCATGAAGGGCTTTAAGAAGTAGATTCAAGTACACATTTATTATCATTGACGTACATCACGAGCATTTGTTGCTTTGTGTCAGCAGTGTTGTGCAATGCATAAAATATACTATAAATTACAATAAATAAATAAACAAACAAGCAAATAAATAAAATAGTGTCAATGAAATATAGTGAGATCATATTCATGGGTTCATGGATCATTCAGAAGTCTGATGATAAAGGGGAAGAAGCAGTTTCTATGCATTAAGTGTGGGTCTACAGGCTTCTATACCTTCTAGAAGACATGCCTTGGATGGTGAGGGTTCTTAGTCATGGATGCTGCTTTCTTGAGGCATTGTATTTTGAGGGTATACTCAGTGGTGGGGAGGGTTGGGCCCATGGTGTAACTAGCCAAGTTTACATCATTATGCAGCCTCTTACAGTCTTGCACATTGGAAACACTCAGTTTGCTCTCTTCTACAGAAAGTTTCTGTAGAAATATTCTAGTCTTTGGTGATATACAAAATGTCCTCAAACTCCTAATGAAATCTTGCTGCTGGTGTGTCTTCTTCATGATTGCATCAATGTCTCAGGTCCAGGATAGATCCTCTGAGATTCTGATGCCCAGAAACTTGAAACTGTTCACTATTTCCATATTATTTCCTCAATGAGGACTTGTGGGTGTTATCCTGATTTCCCCTTTGTGAAGTTCACAATCATTCCCATGTAAAGTCAGTGGTGAGCTTGTTTAAATAGGTCGGTAACCATGAACACGCTAGACCAAATGGCCTGCCATTTAAGCCAATGATGTAAACATTTTGGGACGGAGAATGGTTATATATTCAAAAGCTTTTCTGTTCATTGTGGCATCGCCAACACCACTTTACCTTCCAACAAGGACATATACATAGAAAAAAGCCAGCAAAAAGATAAAGGATCCTACCCACCCTGCTTTGGAAGAGGCTACATAGCATCCACTCCAGGACCAGCAGACTTAGAAACAGTTGCCTTCCCCAAGCAGTAAAGCTGAACACCACCTCCACCCACTAAACCACCCCTTCACACCCCAAACCACCACTACTTTATCTTTTCCTGTCAGTCACCTTATATACAGACACTCCTGTGCCTAGTGTCATTTTATGGATATTCAATCAATCTATGTACATAAGCTATATACTGTATTTACATGTATTGTGTTCTTTACCTTATTGTGTTTTTTTATGCTGTATCAGATCCGGAGTAACAATTATTTTGTTCTCCTTTACGCTTGTGTACTGAAAATGACATTAAACCATCTTGAATCTTCAATCTGGAATCAGTCATGATCACAGTTTCAAGAGGTATGATAAGCTAAAGGAAATTTCACATAAAACATTTCTACCCAGACTGACACAAATTTCGATGAATAAAATTTAGAGGAGAGGAAGGAACAGGAGGTACCAGGAAGGGTATAAATCCGGGAGTTTATGAGATTTAGCATTGTAGCAACTCAGATGAATTGAATTTCCTTTTAAATGGGCCTTCAACTTCAAAAAGACTTCAATAAAATATATATTTCCCTTGTTGAATGATTTGGTTTTCTAGTTAAATTAAATTGCAGCACATCGGAAAGCAGTCCAGAGCCAAAACTGAAAACCCCTGTCATTATCCTCAGGAAGATAGATAGGTTTTCATTAACAGTCTGCAGCTGTAACTGTGCCTTCAAGCTGGAGCTCAGTGGGTCCCATTCCTGTCTCCATCTGAAGGTTATGGATTCAAGTTACACTCCAGAATGGTAACAGCCATGGGCAGTAGTGGGGAGGTGATTCTTAGATTGTGCCCACAGAGTCAAATGAATATCTTCATGTTCCTTCTGATTACTCTTCAACAACAGTCTCCAACCTTCACCCTCTCCTACTCCCAAATCACTCCATCTATTTCTTTTTTTCTGTCTGCTTTCATCTATCGTCCACCTTTCACTCTCCCTCAAATCCTCTGCAATCCCCTCCCCTACCTGGTACAACTGCCTGCCATCGTTCACCTCTCCTCAGTCCATCAATCAGCCTGGGTTTGTTTCATTGCTCCCCTTATCCTCGTTACACCAACCATTGCTTCTTTCCGCTTCCAGTCCTAATCCAGGATTTTGATATAAAATATTGAAAATTCTTTTCTCTCCACATTGCAGAATCTGCAGTCTCTGGAGTCCCTGAATATTATCCCATCCCTCAAGCCCCAGAGACTTGAGGCATATCAGATACTTTGTCCACATACTAGAACAGTGTAGGCTTTGAGCTGAACAAACTTGGACTCTGCTAGTGGGCTGATAGTTTTATTATTTCTCTGAGCCTATATCCTGCTTCCACGTCCTTTCATAGCCACTATCAGAGTTTGAACTAGACTGTTTTCTATTTAACCTGTAGAGTATAATACCTTTTGGCAACACATTCTCTTTTTCATCCTTTCACCACGTTGCACTCTGCAAGATTCTCAGTATCTGCTCATCATCAGATGAAGCCATCCTCCATGTCATGTGTGTGTGTGTGTGTTCCTTTAATTCCTGGTGGAGCAGCTGGTAGGGGACCGTTATGACAAAGCTTTTTGCACTGATCTCCAGGTTTTTGGAGCCAGCTGGATTCAAACCCGGGAGCTTTCGCTCCAAAGTTCGGTGCTGATGCCACTATACCACCAGTCCACCAATGTCTTGGTTACCTTGTAATAATCAAAGCCTCTACCCACAAGAATATCCTCTCCTCTTCTCCCTCCACCCTTACATGAGGCAAAATTTACAAAAGCTTGGAAGAACATACCATCCGGGTGAAGGACATCTTCTATCTAACTATTAAAAGAATACTGAACAGATCCTAATCTATTTTAAGATTATTGAACAGTCTTAGTAGAATAAGATGGACTCTTGACCTCACAATCTGCTTCATTATGGCCTTACACCTTACCATCTTTGTGTGATGCACTGTCCATGTAAAGGTAGCACTTTTTTCTTCCCCTTTCAGACTTCTTTCCCCTTCTTTTCCATTTCAGGTGAATGGTCTTGGCCGAAAACTTTGACTCTTTATTCCCCTACACAGATGTTTCCTGACCTGCTGAGTTTCTCCAGCTTTTTGTGTGTTACTCTTCATCCTTCATTCTGTTGTTCTGTTCCCTCATACCACCTCAAAGCACCATTGAAACAAACTGATTTGCATGGACGACATGTCAATCAAAGATTTCACAGTACCTCGGTACATGTGACAATAAAAAAAACCTCTTAATTCCAGGTTATGAAGCAATGATCTCTTTGAGTCAGCTGTCCCTTGCCCTCTCCATGTAAACTCAACAAGATCACAGTCATCCACTATCCTATAGGTCATCCTTGGGCAAGGTGTAGCCCCTGTATAGCCCCAAGCCTCCCTCCCCCTCCCCAATGAGGCTCACACAAGGCCATGGGAGCAAGTGGTAGATGGTCATATGAGCAGCTGTGTATATTGTATATCACCAATCCTGGTTATGTGACCACTGAAGCCGGCCAGATAATCTCTGAACTGATGATGGATGGGATCATTCATCTTGTAAAGACACTGCTCGAAAGAAGGTAATGGTAAACCTCTTCTGCAAAAACATTGCCAAGAACAATTATGGTCATGACCATGATTGCCCATGTCATACGGCCCAGCACATAATGATGATGATGATGATGATGAAAGGCAATTCTCTCTTCTTGCTACTACCATGAGCCAGAAGGTACAGATACTTTAGATCCCACACCACCAGGTTCAGGAAGAGTTATACAGTGCCCTGCAATTATCAGACTCTTGAACCAGCATGGGTAACTGCACTCACCAAACTCTACAATCTATAGGCTCACTTTCAAGGGCTTGCGACAACTCACATTCCCTTAGCTTTCTTTGCACAGCTTATCTTCTTTTGCATATTGTTATTTGTCAGTCTTTGTTAATGTGCAGTTTTTCATAAATCCTATTGTAATTCTTTATTTCCTATAAATGTCTGCAAGAAAGGACATATCAAGTGAGCATATGGTAATATATATGTACTTTGAAAATACATTTTACTTTGTTTTGACTCGCATTTTAATACCCTCCCTATTTAGTTTGTTTTCTAATTCCTCCCTGGACTCACTTCTTCCTTAGGTACAGAGGTGGTGTCAGGGATAAGCTTTTTACGCAGAGAGTGGTGAGTGCGTGGAATGGGCAGCCGGCGGCAGTGGTGGAGGCAGGAATGATAGGGTCTTTTAAGAGACTCCTGGATGGTTACATGGAGCTTAGAAAAATTAGAGGGCTATGGGTAAAGCATAGGTAGTTCGAAGTTAGAGACATGTTCGGCACAGCTTTGTGGGCTGAAGGGCCTGTATTGTGCTGTAGGTTTTCTATGTTACTGTGATTCCTATCTTCTCCTGCCTGACTATATCTGACAGCTCCTCCAGTTCTGGTATTCTATATCATATATCCCCAACCATTGACTCATCTGCTTCGGCCTTAACTCTGAATCTTACTCTCTGAATATCTCCAGTTCCTACCTCCTCATTTAAAAAAAAATCTTTAAAAACATCTTGCTTTGGTCACCTGTTATAATTGACATTTGTTGTTAAATTCTGTTCAATTTCCTTGCAACATTTTACATCAGCAGTGCCATATAAACACAAAGCAGTTGTTCACTTCTGTCAGTGCAGTGTTCTCACAATAATTAGTTTTTGTGCTTCTAACATTTTCTGTATGATTTTTTTTTCAGTTTTCTAGCACATGCAATTTATGTTCTCCTATTAATTTGGAGTTTAAAGACTACTGTGAACCACTTAGTGGCTGACTTCTAATAGTGATTTATTTCTATGCCAACTGTTCCTCAGTTGATCTTCCTCGTGCCTCTCAGTGCAAGCAGAAAATCTCTTGAGCCTCTGGTACGGAGACACAAGAGACACCAGATCCTGGAATCTGGAATCAACATGTGTAGGAACTCAGCAGGTCAGGTAGCATCTGTGGAGGAAAATGGACATTTGACCTTTCAGAATAAGACATCCCACTGCTGCCTGTAAGGAGTTATGACCACATGGGTTTCCTCTAAGTGCTTTGGTTTCCTCCCATGGTCCAGAGAAGTACCCATTGGTAAGTTCAAACACGAGGAAATCTGCAGATTCTGGAAATTCAAACAACACACACAAAATGCTGGTGGAACACAGCAGGCCAGGAAGCATCTATAAGGAGAAGCACTCTCAAAGTTTCGGGACAAGACCCTTCATTAGGACAAAGGGTCCTGATGAAGGGTCTCGGCCCAAAATGTCAACAGTGCTTCTCCTTATAGATGCTGCCTGGCCTGCTGTGTTCCACCAGCATTTTGTGCGTGTTGTTCCCATTGGTAATTTAATTGGTTGTTGTGAATTGCCCCATGATTAAGATAGGGTTAAATCAGGGGACTGATGCACAACATGGCTCAAAGACTGGAAAGGCCATTTCTGCACTGCATCTCAGTAATTAAATATCAAGGGACATAACCAGTATGAAGTGGTGAGGGGAAGAGTTGGAGAAGAGCTGGCAAATGGCACATGTATCCAGCTGAAGAGGGTTAATAGACAGATTGAGGAGGAAGGAAGAAAAATAGCAATAGAAGTTGCAAGGTGATAGGTGGAAGCAACAAAGGGCTGCAGATGATGGAATTTGATATGGAAGGAAGGTGAAACAGGGAACCAGTAAAGGAAGTAGGGTTGGCAGATTGACTCATAGAGTACTACTTCACAGAAACGGATATTCAGCTCACCTAGTCCATGCCAACCAGGTTTTTCTGTCTAGACCCATCTACCTACACCAGGACCATAACCCTCCAAACCCCTTTCATGTATTTACTTTTCCAAACTTCTCTTATATGTTACAATTGAACTCCGTATATACCACTTCTGCTGGCAACTTACTCCACACTCGCACTACCCTCTATGCAAATCAGCTTCACCTCAGATTCTCCTTAAAAATTTCACACTTCACTCTAAATCTATGACCTGTAGTTCTAGTCTCACCCAACCTGGGAGGAAAATGCTGCATACATTTACCCTAGTATCTATGCCCCTTGTAATCTTGTTGTCAAGAGCTCTGTGGGCCTGTGCATCTGTATTTGTTAATTGTTGTCTTATCTAGAGTTAATAAGCCTTCATGCTTTCTGCTTAATCTTGTCAAATGTACAAAAGCATTTTGATTGACCCAGGTTTTCAACATACTGTGATTGTTTAAAGTGAACTTCCAATTATTGTTGATCACAGGGTCCTTCTATGTTTTGAGAATGATTTGTCTCGCAATGTCACTAGTTGAGCCATTGATGTTTTGTTGGAATTCCTATGAATAAATTCTTGTTTCTGTCTCTACATGGGAATTTGTCACTCTTCCGCACCTGGGTTCAGGCACCTGTCAATGCACACGGTGACACATATATACCAGTAAAAAAATCTCCTATCCTTCCCTGGTGCTCTATGTAAGCAAGGAATCAAATAAGGGTGGTCAGTGTGGCTCTGCAGATATGCTGCACCCTCACTGCTCCCACTTCATGAAATTGTGGGATGAAACCACTTGCGAGTTAGGAGCCGACTTGGAATCAGGAAAGTTTGATGGCAGGTATACAGGAAGACTGGCTGTCACTCGCCTCTGAAGTGGGCACTAGTGATAAGGAAGGAGGAGGTGATGTAAAACATTAGTTTGGATTAGCTGCTGAGAGAATCACCTATACTGTTACATGGAGAGAGACTGCTGGGATAAGGAAGCCAGTTCCCAGTTGATCAGTCAGTCCTAGAACAAAAGAACTATTTTCCATTTCCATTTGTAAATTAGAGAATCAAGAAAAACATGTTAACAGACTATAAATCAGATCCACTGACCGACTGGATTAAAGATCTAAAGATTGGCTTTGTCACTTGCACATCGAAGCATACAGTGAAATTCATAGTTTGCATCAAATCAAATCACCGAGGATTGCGTTGAGCAGCCCTGCAAGTGTTAACATACTTCCGGTGGCAATATAACATGCCCACAACTTACTAAACCTAACTCAACATCTCTGAAATATGGGAGGAATCTGAAGCAATTAGAAGAAACCCACGGGAGAACCTATGGACTCCCTACGGTCAGTGATGGGAATTGAACTTTGATCTTCCAACTAGTGCTGTAAAAGCCAATTCTGCCTGGTTCTGCTTGCTGCTCCACGATGTTCACTCAGCGCTGCACTGAACTGAGACTGTGGCCTGCTCGGGCTGCAGTGATGCCAGGCTTCGCATCTGTGGTCCCACAACATTTACTCTGCTCTGCAATGACTTGAGTCCGTGGCCTGCTCCAGCTGCAGTGATGCCAGGCTTCGCATCTGTGGTCCCACAACATTTACTCTGCTCTGCAATGACTTGAGTCCGTGGCCTGCTCCAGCTGCAGTGCTGCCAGGCTTCACATCTGTGGTCATGTGATATTTTCTTGGCTCTGTGCTGAACTGAGGCTGTGACCTGCTCTGGCTGCATTGTTTCCTGGCTTTGTATCTTTCATAAAGCTTCAGCAGTTCTGAATGCTATCTGCTTACATTTATTGTTTGCTTGATTTTTTTGCACATTGGGTGTTTGACAGTCTTTTTTTAATGTTCTTTTGGGGTTTCTTTGTTTTGTGGCTGCCTGTAAGGAGACGTATCTCAAGATTGTATAATGTATACATACTTCGAGAATAAATGTACTTTTGATTTTGAACATTAAGCTATTGTACCATCCTGATAACAGATTCTAAGGTACTAGAATGTTTGTGGCACGATTCTAAGCACTGAAGATTCCAAATTAAACTTTGCCCGTGCTATTAAGATTTGCATATGCAATTAATAATTTTAAATAATTAAATAATCCTTCAACTAATTCAATGTACTTAAAATAATTCAATAATTGGATGCAACTCACCCTGTGCTTTTCCCTGCAGTTGTTCCTGATCATTCATGTGATGGAGTTCCACAACATCCATCAGCTCAGATCAGGGCTGATTCAGCAGAAACTCTCCACAGGAATCTCCTGAGTCTCTCATTTTTTACCACAACCCTGTCATTTACACAGTAGCAGCAATTTCCAGTGCTCATTAAACCTTTGAACTTCCACATCTTTGGGATACAGGAGGTTGAGGCCTTAAATTATAGGAAAAGATTGAATAGCTTAAGAGTTTATTCCCTGTCGTGTAGGAGTAAATGAGGGGAGATTTGATAGAGGTATATAAACTATGAGGGGTATTGACAGGGTAAGTGTAAGCAGGTTTTTTTTGCACTGAGCTTGGGTGAGACTAGAACTAGTGATCATGGGCTAAATTTGAAAGGTAAAATGTTTTAGAGAAATATGAGGGGAAACTTCTTCACTCAGAGGTGGTGTGTGTAGAATGTGCTACCAGCAGATATGGGTTCAATTTCAACACTTGCGAGAAAATTGGATAGGTGTACGGATGGGAGGGGTATGGAGAACTATGGTCTGGGTGCAGGTCACTGGGATTAGACAAGTTAATAGCTCAGCATGTACAAGATGGACTGAAGGGGCTGTTTCTATGTTACAGTGTTCCCTGACTCTATGATTCTACCCTGACACGGTCGCAGAGAGAATGTGCTAACTCTGCACATAAAGAGCATCTGAGGCCAGGATCAAACTTGGGTCACTGGAACTAGGGAGCTGCAGTCCACCCCACTGTGCTCCCTCTATGCTTCTGTCTCATCTTGCATCCTGCACCTTTCTCGCTTCCTCCTAAATGCTTGGTGCTTATCATCCCTCTGGTAGTGAACCCCATGGTAAAATGTATAGGTCCACATTCCAAAGACACATGGCTAAGGTTAGTGAGTTGTGGGCATGCTATGTTGGCGCCCAAGGCATGTCGGCACTGGTGGGCTGCCCAGCACAATCCTCACTCATTTGATTTGTTGCAAACAATGCATTTCAGTGCATATCTCTATACACCTGTGAGAAGTAAAGGTAATCTTTATCTTATTGGAAAGTTTTCTGATGAATATGCATTCCCTGCTATAGCTTCTCCAGGGCCTGATGTGGCATTGCTTTCACTTAGAACTTACTTCAAGAGTTGAATGCAAAGTGCTTAATTTAATAGACAAGATCAAATTAATTGGGACTGTTAAATCTGAGGAGAGGGAAAGCTGACAATTTTGAAACTGAGGCAGAACATGTACAGAGCTAGAATAATTAATAGAGGCATTTATGGGGAGGAGTGGTGACTCATATCACTGACCTGCAGTGCTGCATATGTAGAATTTAAATGTCCGCACTGTATCAGTGCAGGATTCCTTCAGCAGCTCCCGTTTCCTTCTGCATCCCAATGATATTTTGGTGAATTAATTGACTGCTATAATTTACCCCTGTGTGTGGAGTTAATGGGCATAAGGTAGAAAATAAATTGTGGGAAATGATGGCCTGGGACTGATGTAAATGCCTTGAGGTCTGACATTGACCCAAAGAGCCACATGACCTTCTTCTAGGTTGTAAGGATAAATGTGTAAAGAATAGTACATACACTAGGAATAATAAACCCCTTCAACCCCTTAGTCAGATCCATCATGGGCGCTAGCTTCTGTAGTATCCAGGAAAATTTCAAGGTGCGATGCCTCAAGGAGGTGGTGTCCATAATTAAGTATCCCCATCACCCAGGACATGCTGTGTACTCATTGCTACCATCAAGAAGGAGGTACGGAAGCCTGAAGACACACACTCAGTGATTCAGGAACAGCTTCTTCCCCTCTGCTAACCGATTTCTGAATAGATATTGAACACACGAACTTGCTACTTTTTTTATTTCTATTTATGCACCACTTATTTAATTTAACTATTACATTTTTTTTACTGCAATTCTATTTTTTCTTCTTTTATTCTGTGTTGCATGGTAATGTTGCTGCAAAGTCAACAAATTTCGCAACATATGCCGGTGCCATAAAACCTGATTCTGATTATACCATCGGACTCCTGGACTGGCTTCATTCGCCATAGTGCTGAACGGACTCCACAGCTGGGACTCTGCAGTTTATGCTCTGTCTATTATTTGTTTATTTTTTTATTATTTGCATGATAAGTTCTTTTTTTCACACATTGGATGTTTGCCGGTCTCTGTTGTGTTATGGTTTTTCGTAGATTTTATTGTATTTCTTTGTTGTTTTGTGGTGCCTGCAAGAAGACAAATCTCAAGGTTGTAAATTTTTAATAATAAATTTACTTTCAACTTTGAAGTTTTTGAAGTGTTACAAGAGGTTGGGGCTGAAGTTCAAAATACCAAAATCATAATGATTCCATTTTGAATGCATTTCTGCCTAGTATGAAAAAAACAATGCCCTTGAACAGAAGCTCCTACAAAAAATAATGGATATGGCCCAGACCATCACAGGTAAAGCCCTCTACATCATTGGGTACAACTACATGGACCACTGTCACAGGAAAGCAGCATTCATCATCAAGAACTTCCCAAAATAAAGGCCATGCTCTCTTCTCACTGCTGCCGTCAGGAAGAAGGTACAGGAGTCTCAGGATTTACGTCTCAAGGTTCAGGTACAGTTATTACTCCTCAACCATCAGGTTCTTGAACCAGAGGGGATAACTTCACTCAGCTTCACTCACCCATCACTCAAATGTTCCTACAATCTATGGATTCACTTTCAAGGACTCTATCTCATTTTATTGATATTTATTGCTTATGTATTATTATTATTATTATTATTATTATTATTATATCTTTCCTCTCAGCTCAACCTGGTAAAACTTGAGGTACAGGCATAGACAAACACACTAATTTTTCAATTGCTAGGAACTTCTGGACTATTCTAGTGGTGTTTAGTTTTGTGGCTTTAGATATTGCTATGTAGGACTTATTGTTTAACGCTATTGTGTAGTGACCTTAGTTGCAGATATTACTATTGGGACAATGTGTGCCCTGTTCGTGTTCCACAGTCATTCAAATTCCTCTTTTAATTCAGCATATTTGGAGTGTTTTTCGTAGTGATTTCTATATGTTACATGTGTTTGGAATGGCTATAGCTATTAAGAAAGTTGTTCTTGCTTATTTACCCTATCTTATTATATCCAGATGGTTATTATGGATTGCCCTATTTGTAATAACAAATCAATCAGAATATAATTGTGGGACTCTGACTCTAAAACTAGATCAGGCTTGTATTTATAGTAAGATACGATTTCTTTCATGAGTTTGTATTTTAAAGCAAAATTTTGGTGAATGATATTTGTTATTTGATTGTGCCTGTGTAAGTAATCAGGTTGAGTTAAACTGCTGCAGGATCCTGTAATGTGTTGGAATGTTTTGGTTTCCCATGGAAAGTTTTGCACTTATAATCTTGAACTTATTGGTCTTTTATTCTGATAAATTTTGATAATTTTGTGTTAACTACCTGTCCTGTATTGCCACGAGGAAGCGCTCTGTTTCTGGGAAAAGGTCTCCAACTCTAAGCCAGGTGTTTGACACTTCCTTGTCAACATCTAGTCTGCTCAGTTCATAGGGATATCTTCTATAGAGGGTCATGCTCTTCCATTGGTTAACTTTTTCTTCTATAATAATATTTTTCTTCATTTTTCTGCATTATGCTTTCTCTTAAGTTTAGTGGTGTGCATTTCTTATCAGAATTGCATAGCTCCTGTAGAGAGCTGAAACCTGTTTTCACTGATGAAAGTGTATCCTTAGAAGTTTTATCTGACTGTTATGTAAATTTTGTATATCTGTTATTCCTTTCCCCCTTCTGTCCTAGGTACAGTAGTGTTAATCTAAGCATGTTTGAGTATACATGGTGTTTTCTAAAATCTGTCACTTCAGTTATTTATCTTTGTAAGTTTTCCAGATTAGTTTCAGACCAAGATATTATGTCAAAAATACACTAAATATGGATATAGCAAAAGTGTTTATTGCCTTTGCTATATTTTTACCATTGAGCTCTGTCTGGCAGATTTTCTCAAGCCTTGAAGTAAATTCTGTTGAAAATTTTCCCTTTATCACACTATGATCTATTTTCTTTGCTTGTTGACATCCCAGATACTTATATGTTTCATATTCATCCATCGGTTGGATTGTATTCTGCTGTTCTGTTTTGTATTCTACCAGCTCTATTGCATCATTCTTTATGTTTAATGTTCTATACTTATCCAGTCCAAAGTTCATGTTTATATCTTTAGTAAAAAGTTCTACTATTTGAATTAATGCTTTAGCTGTACTAATGAAGGTGCACATAATTTCAAATCATCTATATATAGGTGTGTCAAGGTAAAATTTGTTTGTTTCTGATTTAATACCCAGTTTTCATCTGATGCAGTAAATTAGTAAGTGTACTTAAAGCTTGACAAAAACCATCGTGTGCTTTGAGAGTCACCCTGGAAAATACCTTGGTTATTATTATTACTATTTTCATTTCCTTTTTGCACTTTCTTTTTGAATTTGCAGCTTACTGTTTTTTTGCACAGCTTAGTGGGTGTGGTCTTTTACTAATTCTATTGTGTTTCAACTATTTGCATGCCTGTCAGTACCTCCAATTGAACTTTGTCTTTTTGTGTGTTTTCCCCCGGCCGTCAGTCTGTGTTTTTGTATTGTCACGTTCTCTTGTTTGTTGTCATGCCCCATGGATTCAACAGTGGCTAGATGGGAGATGCCAGAGAGTAGTGGTGGATAATTGTTTATTGGGACGGAGGCCAGTGACTAGCGGGGTTCCTCAGGGATCTGTTTTGGGCCCAATGTTGTTTGTAATATACATAAATGATCTGGATGATGGGGTGGTAAATTTTGGATTAGTAAGTATGCCGATGATACCAAGGTAGGAGGTGTTGTGGATAATGAGGTGGGTTTTCAAAGCTTGCAGGGAGATTTATGCCAGTTAGAAGAATGGGCTGAATGTTGGCAGATGGAGTTTAATGCTGAGAAGTGTGAGGTTCTACATTTTGGCAGGAATAATCCAAATAGAACATACAGGGTAAATGGTAGGGCATTGAGGAATGCAGTGGAACAGAGAGATCTAGGAATAACAGTGCATAGTTCCCTGAAGGTGGAGTCTCATGTAGATAAGGGTGGTGAAGAAGGCTTTTGGAATGCTGACCTTTATAAATCAGAACATTGAGTACAGAAGTTGGGATGTAATGTTAAAATTGTACAAGGCATTGGTAAGGCCAAATTTGGAATATTGTGTACAGTTCTGGTCACCGAATTATAGGAAAGATATCAATAAATTAGAGAGAGTGCAGAGACAATTTACTAGGATGTTACCTGGGATTCAGCACTTAAGTTACAGAGAAAGGTTGAACAAGTTAGGTCTCTATTCATTGGAGCGTAGAAGGTTGAGGGGGGATTTGATCGAGGTATTTAAAATTTTGAGAGGTATAGATAGAGTTGATGTGAACAGGCTGTTTCCATTGAGAGTAGGGGAGATTCAAACGAGAGGACATGATTTGAGAGTTAGGGGGCAGAAGTTTAAGGGAAACATGAGGGGGTATTTCTTTACTCAGAGAGTGATAGCTGTGTGGAATGAGCTTCCTGTAGAAGTAGTAGAGGCCAGTTCAGTTGTGTCATTTAAGGTAAAATTGGATAGGTATATGGACAGGAAAGGAGTGGAGGGTTATGGGCTGAGTGCGGGTAGGTGGGACTAGGTGAGATTAAGAGTTCGGCACGGACTAGGAGGGCCAAAATGGCCTGTTTCTGTGCTGTGATTGTTATATGGTTATATGTGCGCCTGTCCCCGTTCCTGCTCTACTCCGGCCCCTGTATTACTGAGTACTCCATCTCTCACCTGTTTCTCATTATTACCTGTATTGCTGCCACCCATGTCTCACTGTGCTCCACCTATCATCTGCCTCTCTGCTTATTGCTCTGTGTATTTCAGTCCTATGTTTTCACCTGTTTGTTGCCAGGTTGTGCCAATGAGTTTTCCTGAGTCTGAATAGCGACGCTGCCTGTTGCACAATTCTGGTTTTTGGATTTCTCTGGATGTTTTGATCTCTACCTAAACTTAGATGTTGACTTTGTTCACACCTTGGGATTTGTTACTCAATTAAAATCACTGTGTGCACAGTACAGGGTCTGCGATTGGATCCCTGCTCCAGGGTTCTGACAGTACAATCTGGCCAGAATGGATCCAGCAGACCCTGGTCATCTGAGAGCTGCCCTGGGACAACAGGACGTGTCCCATCTGTCTGGTCGGGTGAGAGAATGGGGAACAGCCGTCTGGGAGGCAGGCTCCCCTTTCTGCAATAGTTTTCAGTTATTTTCTGAGGAGATATGAGAAGTGTTTGATTGCTCCAAACATGGAGAGAGGCTGCCTGTGAAATGCTGCACATGCACCAGGGGCATAGATCTGTGTCAGATTACACCATAGAGTTCTGGACCCTAGCCACCTCCAGTGGCTGGAACTCGGAGGCACATTATGATGCATTCCTGAATGGCCTCTCAGAAGACCTCAAAGATGAGTTAGGCCCCCAGGACCTTCCTGCCACCTTTGAAGCCTTTGACTTGGCCATCTGTAGTGATGTTCGCCTTCAGCAGTGCCACAGAGGCTCCAGAGTGTCCCTGGGGGCACTGGGCGAGTTCCAAGCTCCTAGTCAGTCTACATTGACCTGCTGTTTGCCCTGTTTACAATTCCCATTCCAGAGCCTGAAGCTATGAAGGTTAACTGTACCTGCCTGATGCCAACTGAAAGACAAAGGAGAATCGGCACCCATTCCTGTCTGTACTGTGGCCAGCCAGACCACTTCATCTCCACCTGCCCAGTAAAAGCCAAGTGCTCACCAGTAGGATGAGGAGTACTGGTGAGCGTGACCCCTGTTTGCCCCTCCTCGACACCACTCACTCTCACACCTGCTTCTCTGGAGTGGGCTGTCCAATGGTGAGTAGTCTCCATCTTGGTTGATTCTGGTGCGGAGGGGTTTTTTATCAATTTTGGCTTGGCTGTCCAGTGGGGATTACCCACGTCTGTTCTCTAGTCACCATTGGGGGCCAACGCCTTGAACGGTCGGAGACTGGCTAACATCATCCATGTCATAGCCCCGGTGAGACTCAGTTCATCTGGCAACCATCGTGATCAGGTCAACCCTTTATGTTATTGACTCTCCTCAAGCTCCCATTGTCCTGGTTAGATAAACACAACCCCCATATTGACTGGCTCAGTAACAAGATTGTAGGCTGGAGCCCATTCTGCCCATTCCACCATGCTCAGATCTGCTTGTCTCCAAGCCCAGATCCCCCTGAGGAATTTCCAGATCTTAGTGCCATCCTTCCTGAATACATGGACTCAAGACTGTGTTCAGCAAATTCCGGGGCACTTCCCTGCTGCCTTATCGTCCATATGATGGTGCCTTTGACCAGAGTCTCTGGCTGCAGGCATCATCCGACCGTCTTCCTCCCCTGCCGGGTTTTTTCTTTGTTGAAAAGAAGGACGGCTCCTTACGTTCGTGCATTGATTACCGGGAACTGAAAGAAGTCACTGTTAAGAACCGTTATCCTCAGAACCATGTGCCTTGAAGTCCAGTGCTGACGCCACCACACCACTGGCTGACCCAAATTACATAATACCTGTATAATGATAGGACATCCAAAAGAAGATTACATTTAATGAGTTATATCTGAAGTTAATTTACTATTGCATGATCAGAAATGCACTGGCTTAACTGTACAGTAAGTTCCCACAAACTTGGGAGTGCGACCAGATAATCAGATTTCACAGGACTGCATTCACCAGAGGACATGAAGAACTCTAGACTCTTTACTCAAAAGAGATCCTCCACGTTCAACAGTCAGGGTCCCTGATCAATAGTATGAGAGAAATGTGGTACCTTTGTATGTGCAGCACTGCATCAGTCCAACATCATATTGCCAGCCTGAATTTAGTTAGGCTGACATGGAGGTGGAAACAACAACATGGGCCACAGCTAAATGGAAAAGACCCATGTACATACAGATACCTCCTACACCTAATAAATTGGCCATTCAGTGTATGATGCAGGTCATCTGCTGCTGTAGCCTGTCCACTTCAAGGTTTGACATGTTGTGCATTCAGAAATGATCTTCTGCACACTACTGTTGTAACGTGTGGTCTTTAGTGTTACGGTCATCTTCATGTCAGTTTGGACCAGTCTGGACATTCTCATTTGACCTTTCTCATTAACAGGGCATTTTCACCCACAGGACTGCCACGTACAGGATTTTTGTTTTGTTCCTTGCACCATTCTCTGTAAACTCTAGAGACTGTTGTGCATGAAAATCGAGAGCCTGTAGTGAGTTCAGCAGTGTCTGAGATGCTCAAACAACCCCACCTGCCTCTGTGGTCAAAAGACACTCAGATCACATTTCCTCTCCATTCTGAAGTTTGGTCTACACGACAACTGAACCTGCATGTTCCTGAGCTGTGCTGTTCTAGGTTATATTAAACTCAGAAATGAAAACACTACAGAAAAGTGATCGATACATCCCAGTCTATGATAGGCAAAGTGCTCCTCACAATTGAGCACATTTATGGGGACCGCATGCCACAAGGAAGTAGGGACCATTATCAAGGACCCCCACTACCCTGTCCATGCTGTCTTCTCTCTACTACCATTGGGCATAAGCCTTTGATTCCACACCATCAGATTCAGAAACAGTTATTTCCCTGCAATTATCAGGCTCTTGAACCAGCATAGATAGCTCTGCTCATCATAGCCTACACTCTCAGTTTCAGAATCAGAATCAAGTTTAATATCCCATGTTCTGTTATGCTGTGAAATTTGCTGATTTTGCAACTGAAGCACAGTGTAATACAAAATAACAGACAAAATGTAAATTAAACTCCTGTAACTAAACTAAACACCTTAGAGATAGTATTTATAATTATCTGGATAGACAGGATCTGATTAGGAGTAGCCAGCATGGATTTGTGCATGGAAGGTCATGTTTGACAAACCTTATTGAATTTTTTGAAGAAGTTACGAGTAATGTTGACGAGGATAGGGCAGTGGATGTAGTCTATATGGACTTCAGCAAGGCCTTTGACAAAGTTCCACATGGAAGGTTAGTTAAGAAGGTTCAGTCGTTAGGAATTAATGCTGGAGTAATAAAATGGATCCAACAGTGGCTAGATGGTAGATGCCAGAGAGTAGTGGTGGATAATTGTTTATCAGGATGGAGGCCGGTGACTAGCGGGGTTCCTCAGGGATCTGTTTTGGGCCCAATGTTGTTTGTAATATACATAAATAATCTGGATGATGGGGTGGTAAATTGGATTAGTAAGTATGCCGATGATACCAAGGTAGGAGGTGTTGTGGATAATGAGGTGGGTTTTCAAAGCTTGCAGGGAGATTTATGCCGGTTAGAAGAATGGGCTGAACGTTGGTAGATGGAGTTTAATGCTGAGAAGTGTGAGGTTCTACATTTTGGCAGGAATAATCCAAATAGAACATACAGGGTAAATGGTAGGGCATTGAGGAATGCAGTGGAACAGAGAGATCTAGGAATAACAGTGCATAGTTCCCTGAAGGTGGAGTCTCATGTAGATAGGGTGGTGAAGAAGGCTTTTGGAACGCTGGCCTTTATAAATCAGAGCATTGAGTACAGAAGTTGGGATGTAATGTTAAAATTGTACAAGGCATTAGTAAGGCCAAATTTGGAATATTGTGTACAGTTCTGGTCACCGAATTATAGGAAAGCTATCAATAAATTAGAGAGAGTGCAGAGACGATTTACTAGGATGTTACCTGGGATTCAGCACTTAAGTTACAGAGAAAGGTTGAACAAGTTAGGTCTCTATCCATTGGAGCATAGAAGGTTGAGGGAGGATTTGATTGAGGTATTTAAAATTTTGAGAGGGATAGATAGAGTTGACGTGAATAGGCTGTTTCCATTGAAAGTAGGGGAGATTCAAACAAGAGGACATGATTTGAGAGTTAGGGGGCAGAAGTTTAAGGGAAACACGAGGGGGTATTTCTTTACTCAGAGAGTGATAGCTGTGTGGAATGAGCTTCCTGTAGAAGTAGTAGAGACCAGTTCAGTTGTGTCATTTAAGGTAAAATTGGATAGGTATATGGACAGGAAAGGAGTGGAGGGTTATGGGCTGAGTGCGGGTAGGTGGGACTAGGTGAGATTAAGAGTTTGGCACGGACTAGGAGGGCCGAGATGGCCTGTTTCCGTGCTGTGATTGTTATATGGTTATATTAAATAATTAAATTAAGTTGTGCAAAAATAGAAATAAAAAAAGTAGTGAGGTAGTGTTCATAGATTCAATGTCCATTCAGAAATCAGATTGCAGAGAGGAACTAGCTGATCCTCAATCACTAAGTGTGTGCCATTAGGCTCCTGCACTATCTTCCTGATAATAACAATGATAACAAGGCATGTCCTGGGCGATGGGGGTCCTTAATGATGCATGCCACGCTTTTGAGGCATCGCTTCTTGAAGATGTCCTGGATACTACAGAGGTTAGAGTTCATGATGAAGCTGACTGAGCCTACAACTCCCTGCAGCCTACTTCTATCAAGTGCAGAAGATCCTATCCTCCCAACCCCTGCACACCGGACTGTGACTCAGCCAGTCAGAATGCTCTCCACGGTACATCAGTAGAAATTGGCAAGTGTTTTTGGTGATATATCGAATCTTCTCAAATTCCAAATGAAATATGGCCATTATCTTGTCTTCTTTATAGCTACATCGATATTTTGGGTCCAGGTTAGATCATTAGAGATACTGACACACGGGGATTTGAAATTGCTCACACTTTACAACTTTGGCTTTAGTTATTTGCACAATTTTCCTTCTTTTACACATTGGTTATTTGTCAGTCTGGTTTATGTTTAGTTTTTTTTCGTATATTCTATTGTACATTTTCTTTATTTTCACATACTGTGCCTTGTAAAAGAACCCAGCCCCCAACCCTTTGTTCACTTACACTAAATGCCTGCAAAAACTGAAACACAGGTTAGTATATGGCAACATATACGTAGTTAGATAATAAATTTTACTTTGGTTTTGACTTCGTTTGTTCACAATAACTGCTGGATGTGGCCTCAGTGGTGTGGAGCTGGCTGTTTCCTCTCAGCTAAAATTAGATGGTATTTGTCTTCCAATTTTCCTGCTCCCCTGAAAGATATTCACCATTCATCTGTGAGCTGTGGTTCTGAAGTGATTGCTTCCATTAAATCAATCTTCATGACGCTCCCTGATGGATTTCCATCAGCACCATCTGCTATACTTTAATACTTTCTGATTATTACGACAATGTCACGTCACATTTCCCTTGAGTGTTTGCTTTTTGGTTCACCACCTGCAAAGAGTGTCATTTGGCCAAATTCAGTGTACATGACAACATACAAATTAAATTTAAATAAAACAAACTATGAGATGTGATTCAGATGTGGCCAACTGGGAAACACATTAAATGTTATGAGGGTGTGTAAACAATGAATACATACAGTAGTTCACAATTAGAACATATCCTGTTACAGCACGAAAAACCTGACAGAAGTGTCCAGCTTTGGCTAACAAGAGAAGTTAAACATCGCTTCAGGTCAAAAGAAAAGCCTTGACCTGTATGTCACTAAAACGAACAATAAGACTGGGGACTGGGGAAAAAAAATCTCTAAATGCAGCAAAGTAGAGCCAAGACATCAATAGAGAGGATGTAGAATACAAGAGTAAACGGCAAGAAAAATGGAAAAAACAGTCTGCAAAATTTCTGCATGTAGTAAAATGATGGCAAAATAAAATACAGATTTTCATTGACAGTGAATGATTTTGAGGAAATACTCATTTTATTTAAAGATATAATGTGGAACTGGCCCTTCTGGCCCAAAGAACTGCACTGCCCAGCAACCCACCTAATTAACCTTTGCCTAATCACAAGATAATTTACAATGACAATTAACGTACTAACTGGTACGTCTTTCGACCATAGGGAGAAACCCGAGCACCCGGAGGAAACTCACTCACTCATAGTGTGACCGTACAAACTCCTTATAGACAGTTTGGAATTCTCCAAACTCCAGAACACCCTGAGCTGTAATAGCATCTCACTAACCACTACGCTCCTCTGGCGCCGCAAATGAAAACCTTTCCTCTCATAAGATTTAAGAGCAGAAATAATCAAAGAGTCATTGGAAAATTTACAAGAATGTTGTTGGGCCGTGAGGACCTTAGATACATGGAAAGGTTAAGTAGGTACAAACTTTATTCCCTAAAGCAGAGGAGATTGAGGGGAGATTTGATAGAGGTATACAAAATTATGAGGAGTACTAACAGAGTAAATGCAAGCAGACTTTTTCCACTGATGTTTGGTGAGCCGAAAACTAGAGGTCATGTGTTAACGGTGAAAATCAAAGTATTTAAGACGCTCCTGAGGGGGGTTTACTTTTCTTGGAGGCTGATGGGAGTGTGCAATGAGCTGGGTGTGGGTTGGGTTGCAACATTGAGAGAAGTTTGGGTAAGTACGTGGATGGGGAGGGATATGGAGGGCTATTCTCTAGGTGCGGGTCGATATGACTAGGCAGGGTACAGCATGGACTGATGGGTTGAAGGGCCTGTTTCTCTGCTGAAATGCTCAGTCCTCGCTGATTTCACTGCGTTTTTCAATGTCACAAATAAAGCCAATCGTTTCATGACTCTGGCACATTCTATTTATTATTTCTATTTTTTTAGATTTACAGATAGTGTGAATCGTGTGGAACCAGCCCAACCTAATCACAATGACAATTAACCTCCTAACTGGTATGAGATTGGACAGTGCAGGAAACCAAAACAACCAGAGAATACCTATGTGCTCAGAGGAAGAATGCACAGTCATTACAGACGACACCAGAATTGATCTCCAAACTCTGAAACCCTGAGCTGTATAACGTTGAGCTAGGTTAAACTGGCATCCCTTTCTCATACTGTTAATTGTATACTCTTTGTAGAGATGATTTTCCAATCCATATTTCTCCTGCCCACAGAATGTTTCATTTATAACCGCTTGTGTTGCCGTCCACTATAGTACTTGCAATTCCACCAGCACCTTGCATGTATTTCCAATGTCCTAAATTTATTTTGTTCTTCATCCCAGGGTCTAACTTCTCCCTCCTGTTCAGTGTTTGCTACCCAGCTCTGGATAGGCCTACAACTCTGCAACATGCACTCAGTGGCCTCTTTATTAGGTACACCTGGTCATTAACACAAATATCTAATCAGCCAATTATGTGGCAGCCACTCAATGTATAAATGCATGCAGACATGGTTAAGAGGCTTAGTTGCTGTTCAGACTAACATCAGAATGAGGAAGAAATGTGATCTAACTGACTTTGACTGTGGAATGATTGTTGGTGTCTGATGGGGTGGTTTGAGTATTGGTTTGACCCCCTCTGGGATTTTCATGCATAACAGTCTTTAGAGTTTACAGAGAATGGTGTGAAAAATAAATCAGTGAGTGGCCATTCTGTGGGTGAAAATACCTTGAGAGAGGTCAGAGGAAAATGGCCAGACGGGTTCAAGCTGACAGGAAGGCAACAGCAACTCTGCTAACCATGCTTTACAACAGTGGTGTGCAGAACAGAATCTCTGAATGTGCAAGAGGTCAAACTTTGAAGTGGATTGGCTACAACAGCAGAAGACCAGAAACCTTCATTCAGTGGGCACTTTGTTAGGTATAGAAGACAGCTCTTTTTGAGAATTCCCTCTGACTTGTGTTGTAATTATTCCTCCAGGCTGCACTCCCAAAGGTCCTGCAGTTAATACATTCACTAATAAGCAATTCCTTCAACTCTGTAAAATTGCAATTATCAGCTTTGTTAAGAAAGCCTCCAAAAACTTTCTCTGCTCCTGGTTATGAGTAAAGGACAAGGTAGTAATAATCAATGGGGGAGGGTGTGTGTGTGTGCATGATAATGTTTCTGTTAACGCAATTCTATTTCTGTTTGGAGCTTGGAGTGCAATTCTGGTATCCTCTGAGAAATTTTGTATGCTCTTGTGTGCATTTGAGCATCCTCCAGGTGCTCTCTTTTCCACCCAATGTCCAAAGTTGTACAGTTAGTAGGTTAGTTCATCTTTGTAAACTGTCCTGTGATTAGGCTTGTGTTAACTTAGCATTGTCAGGGTTTGCTGGGCAGTATTGAGACATTGTTGTACTTCACAGAACCACCATATGCCATGGTAGCATACTGGTTGGCAGGGCACTATTACAACATGGGAGCATCAGAGTTGGAAGTTCAATTCTGGCATCCTGAGTAAACAAGCTTGTACATTCCTTTCTATGTGCCTGTCAGTTTCTTTCGGGCATTCCGGTTCTCCCCGCCCCCCACCCCCCCACATAACGAAGACATACTGTTTAGTAGGTTAATCGGTTACTGTAAATTGGGCTGTGATCAGGTGAGAGTTAAATTGGTGGATTGCTGGGTGTTGGGATGGGAGAGTCTGTTCTGCACTGTATCTCTAAATAAAGATAAAGCTATTTTTTGTCAGGATGGCTTCAATAGCCCTGGAATATATCTGGTGGATTCTCCTGGGTTTCATTTAAGGTTTGATGTCTTGCTTGTGACAGATGAGACACAATAAAAAATTTTTACTTTTACCTACTCAGAGCGGTGGTTTTTCATGGACTCTGCTGTATTTCATTGTTTTCCCATGGGTGCCTGCAAGAAAATGAATCTCAAGCTTGTATCTGTAATAACATAGTTTGATATCAAATTTACTTTGAAATTTGAATTTTGAGCATAACATGGAGTCAAACTCTTCCCCCTACCTTCACCGTTCTGTAGGCAAGTTAGTTGCCTGCAGATTCAGAGGCTCTGCCAATTTTCTTTGCTCCTCTATGCTCCATCTCACACCTTAGTATCTCTCAGCACAGAAAATGTGTTACCCCAACTGAAAAAGGTTATGTCAACTATTCTGGACTCTGATTTAGAGAGAGCAGTCAAACTGCATAAATTAATTCACTGGGACTTTTGATACCATGTCTCAATAGTTCCTGTTTTCAATCCCTGATACAGTGGGAGCATTTAAGCTATCATCACTGGTTCAGTGCTGTGCACAATATTTAGGCACATGTATATAGTTAGGGTGCCTAAGTCTTTTCAACAGTAAAGTGTTTGTCAATATGGAGCAACGAATGACTTTGTCAATATGGCAGGAGCAAAGAATGGTCATAATGATGAAGGTGGAGTGCAAGGGGAGGAGTGGGCAGGTGCCCAAGAAGAACTGCCAGTGTGTGCAACAGGTGCAGGCACACCAGCCCTGATTCCAAACAATCGGTTTATTGATCATTACAGAATGTCCTTCCAGTCCTTCCTGCTCTCTCCTCTCTTCCTTCCCCATTTCCCAACAATGATTCCCCTCTCCAGGCCCCCTTTCCATTCTAAGTCCACAGTAGAGACCCATATCAGCATCAGGTTTATCATCACTCATATATGTCATGGAATTTGCTGTTTTCTTTTGTAGCACTTGTACTGTGAAAAGCATAAGATTAATACAGTACAGTTCAAAATAGAATTTTGCATTGTACTGTATTTCACCACTTAATCAGGTTCCTGGTCCAAACATGTTGATGTCACAGGAAAGGAACTCATCTTCAGAAGGATGAATAAATTGGCCATCCCTGTTGACCATTACCAATTTCTTTCGATGCACCACAGAAAGCATCTGATTTGAATGCATTACAGCTTGGCAGCTCCTCCGTCTGTCACCACAAGAAACTGACACACCTCAGCTCATTATGGAAACCAGCCTCCCCTGTATGTCTGTCTATACTTGCTGCCTCAGTAAAGCAGCCAACATAATCAAAGACTTCACTCTCCTGAAACATTCTTTATCACCTCTCTCATTGAACAGATGGGTGGCAGGTGGAGATACATCTCTACCAAAGGAGGCAGAAGGCACTACTTCCCTCTGCTAGACTGCAGGTCACCCTTGGGCAAGGTAGGTGCCTACATAGTCCCCCCAAATCGTAAAGCTATGGAAGTAGCTGGTGGATGAGCAACTGGTGCATATCACAAGTCCTGGTTTTGCGATCACTGACGCCAGGCAGATTATCTTTGAGAGTATTGATGATGGCTAGGGTCACACGTCTTGTAAAGACACTACCCAGAAGAAGGCAAAGGCAAAACACTTCTGTAGAAAAATTTGCCAAGAACAATCACAATCATAAGACCATGATCACCTATATCTTAGAGATGGCACACGATGATAATGATCGATCAGAGGATATAAAAGCTTGAAAGCACTTACCACTACTGTAATAAAACTATGAAATTGATGTTCATTATTATGATATGGTCAAAGTAAATTTAATTTTATTATCAGAGGACATACAGTATGTCACCACATATAACCCTGAGATTTAGTTTCCTGCGGGCATACTCAGCAAATCAGCAGAATACCAATTATAACAGGATCAATGAAAGATCAGGGAGAGTACAAAAGACAACAAACTGTGTACATGCAAATATAAATAAATAGTAATAAATAATGAGAACATGAAATAACAAGATAAAGAGCCCTTAAAGTGAGATAATTAGTTATGGGAACATCTCAATGGATGGGCAAATGAGTGTAGTTATCCACTTTTGCTCCAGAGCCTGATGTCTGTGAGGTAGTAACAACTCCTGATGGTGCAAGTTATGAGATTCTTCTACCTTCCACCTGATAGTTGCAGTGAGAAAAGAGCATGACCTAGCTGGTGAGGATCTCTGATGACAGAGTTTCATGTAGATGTGTTTGATGGGTGGGAGGGTTATACCTGTGATATACTGGGCCGAATCTGCTACATCACAATCTACCCCGTTAAGATCTTGCACTTTATTGTCTGTCAGCTCTGTGCTTTCTCGGTAGTTTTTACACTTTATTCTTTATTTGTTTACCTTGTTCTGCCTCAATTCACTGTGTAATGATGTTATCTAAACGAACAGCATGCAAGACAAGATCCTCACTATATCTGTGTCAATAATAAGACAATACCGATACCAGACCCCTTAACATTCCTACCATGAATTTTTTCCAGACTGCCTGCCTCTGGAACCTTCCACACAAAACACTGGAGACATTTGAGAGCAGTTAGACTCATGACAGAATCATTAAAAAGGTGACAAGATTTAAGAGATAATTACAGTCCATGGATCAATATTATATATGACACATCTGATGCAAAGACTACTCATAATTTTGAACTTGATATTAAACTTTCCCTTTAACTTTATTTTTCAAAGTTCCAGTGAACAAATCAATTTTTAAGCATTACTTCATAACCATAACCTTCCCGTGCCTGACAACACTGTAGTAAATCAGCTATATGGTCCCTTCCCTGCCACTGATAATTTGGCTCAGATGTTGTGCCCAGAATTGCACTCAGTACTCGTGTTGACAAAAACTTCTTCAAATTCAGAGTTCCTGTTCCTAAAATTTCCACTTCTAACATGATCCTGACCAACAAAATTCATTTGCTTTGGTGTATTTAAGACAAAGGTAGGTAGGTTGTGATTAGTAAGGATGTTAAAGGTTCCCACAGAGAAGGCAGGAGATTGGGGTTGAGAGTGAAGGTAACTTAGCTATATGGCTTGTGGGGTGCATCTCTTGTGTCTATAGTGGTCGTTCCAGTTAATTTACTATCTCCTTTCTTGGGTGGTGAGATGGAGACACGTCTCTATCAAAAGAGGTGTAAGGCTCTCTTTCCCTCTGGTAACCGGCAGGTCACCCTTGGGCAAGGCATAACACTGGCTTATCTGCCCGATCAGAGTTATTTGAAGCCATGGGAACAGGTGGTGAATGGTCATATGAGCAGCTGGTGCACACCACAAGTCCTGGATATGCAACCATTGACCCTAGGCAGAGAAGCTCTGGAGTATTGGTCATGGCTGGGGTCACCCATCTTGTAAAGACGCAGCCCAGAAGAAGGCAATGACAAACCACTTCTGTAGAACAATTTGCCAAGAACAATCATGGTCGAAGACCATGGTCATGTACCTCAAACAATGCAGCACATAATGATAACAGATGCACCATAGAAAGCATCATATCTGGGTGCATTGGAACTTGACGTAGCAACTACTCTGCTCATGAAAGCTTACCAACACCTCTACTCTCTGAGGAGGCTGAAGAGGGCTCCACTATGCACATCAATACTCACGACCTTCTAAAAATGCACAGTAGACAATATCCTAACAAGCTGCATCATTGTATGTTACGGAAACTGCTCTGTGGCAGATAGAAAGTCCCTGTGACGGGTAGTCAAATCTGCACAACGCATCACTGGAATCAGCCTTTCTGCCATCAAGGTCATATATACAGAAAGCTGCCAGAAAAAGGCCAGGAATATCATGACGGATCCCACTCACCCTTCTCGTGAACTGTTCGTCTCACTTCCATCTGGGAGGAGGCTGCACAGCATCCACACCAGGACCACCAGACTCAAAAACAATTACTTTCCCCAAGCAGTAGGACTGAGCAACAGCTCCACACACTAACACACCCCTCCACACCCCCAACCATCACAACTTTATCGTTTTCTGTCTGAGTCAATTTATGTACAGACATTCCTGTAGCCAATGTTACTTTATGTGCATACAATCAATCTATGTATATAAGCTATCTTGTAATATATTCGATGTGTTCTTTATGTTATTATGTGTTTTTGTGCTGCATAAGATCTGGAGTAACAATTATTTTGTTCTTTACATTTGTGTACTGGAAATAACTTAAAATAGCATTGGAAGTCTTGAATGCAAGGAAGTGCAGAGAGTTGTGGACAGCACAACACATTTTAGAAACCAGCCTCCCCTCTAACAACTTTGGCTACACTTCCCGCAACCTCAGTAAGGCAGACAGAATAATGTATAACCCCACTCAACCCAGAATTCTCTGCTCTCTGCTGTCCCATACCAAAACCTAAAAGCACATACCATCAGGCTAAAGGATAGTTTCTCTCCTGTTACTCCGAAGGGTACTGAATGGACCTCTTGTATGATTGGATAGACTCTTGACTCTCCTTACCGTTTGCCTGCACTGCAGCTTTTCTCTAACTGTAACACTTCATTCTGCATTCTGTTACTATTTTCCTTTAAACAACCTTGATGCATTGTTGAAATTAAGTGACCTGTATGTGTGGCATATAAAATAAGTTTTTCATTCTACTATCTCAGCACATGAGGCATGAATAACTAATTTACAAGATATTCCTGAGAAAAACTGGCACAAGCCTAGGATCAGGAATAAGGAGGAAGATAAAATGATAGGAATATTCCAGCTCTTTTCACAAGCAATAAGTCTCATAACCATTACTGTATACTAAACAAATAGACTTAGTAACCAAGTTCATGTATCTTCTGCAAGTAAAGTGTGTAATAAATATGCAAACACAAGGAAAACTGCAGATGCTGGAAATTCAAGCAATACACAGAAAATGCTGCCCGGCCTGCTGCGTTCCACCAGTATTTTGTGTGTGTTGTGTAATAAATAGGTGGCTACTATTCTCAACAGAGTGAATGAGCAACCATGGATGAAGTGCATATATAAATATGAAGAGATTATTTTTATAGAGTCATAGAACAATACAACACAGAAGCGGGCTCTTCGGTCCATCTAATCCATCCCTAAGTTTTTTTCTGCTTAGTTCCACCTACCTGCAGCTAGACCCAAGTCTTCCATACTCCCTTCCAAGTACTTATCAGAAGTTCTTTTAAGATTCAAAGTTTCGAGATTCAAAGCATATTTATGATTTAGTATGTATGTAATATACAACCTTGTGATCTGTCTTCCTCACAGAGTCACGAAATAAAGGACCCTTGAACTAAAGCCACTCAAAGAAAAATAGCAAACATAAAACTCTTCTACCCATCCCCCGTGTGCAAAAAAAAATCATACAAATGGTAACAGAAAAAAGAGTGAAAAAAAGAATATATAACACAAGATCAAAAGGCATACTTCATTTCCATTCAGCTCAGTGTTCATTATCTGCAGGCTGCTCCAAAAACATCGCCCAAGAGTAGCAATGAAAAGGAGCATCTGGAACTAGAACTGGCAACTAGAACACACCATAAAAACGGAATTAGAGTCCAGATCCATAATTAGTGTCATTTAAACCTTGCTCCAGCACCATCTACCAACAGCACTGAGGGAGAGAGGGGTCGCTCAAACGAATGAACCTTTCCTCAGGAGCAGAGAGCGAGACTGCCGTACGCAGACACTTTCTCCGACGGCAGCGAGTGGGAGGCTGATACACAGCGCTGAACACTCGCTTGGCCTCTGCATCTACCCACTTTGATGATTTCAATCTTCCTCAGCACTTCAGTCAGCAATTTCAGCAAGAAATGGTGTCGGTCAAGGGCCCCATGTCCCATCTCTTGGCTTCCTAGCCTTCATGCTGCACACATTGTCCATCACCTTGTGAAACTCTCTCAGAGACAGCAAAGTGCATTTCACCTGATTGGCCCAAAATCACAACTCCAGAAAGTAGATAACAGTACCAGAACCATATCTGAAATTATAAGAAGCTGTAAATAAAGTGAAAGGAATTGTTTCATGAACCGTCTTGAGGATGTTGCCTTTGGTAGCATTATTTGCTGGCTCCACCTTTAAGTATAACAATCAAACCTGCATCCACCACTTCTGGTGGCAGCTCATTCCCCACTCATACCACCCTCTGAGTGAAGCTTCCCTTAAATATTTCACCTTTCACTCATAACATATGATCTCTCGTTCTAGTCTCACCCAGCCTCAGTGGAAAAAGCCTGCTCGTATTTACCCTCATAGTGTGTATACCTCCATCAAATCTCCCCTCATTATCCTACAGTCCTGGGAATAAAGTCCTAACCTATTCAATCTTTCCCTGTAACTCAGGTCCTCAAGTCCCAGCAACATTATTGTAAATTTTCTCTGTACATTTCTTTTTCTATTGTTCAGTCTGGTAAAAGGGACTCAGCTGTTTTATTCAAGCATTTTTTAGCTTTATTCATCAATAGAGTTCTGTGGTCTGTTGGTCGCCAACGCAAAGCTAATATGTGAAATTTAATATGGAGCCTAGATCAAAGGACTTTAATAAAATAAATAATGTAAAAAGAGAAAAAAATAAAATAGTGAGATAGTGTTTATGGGTTCAATCTCCATTCAGAAATCTGATGGTTGAGGAGAAGAAGCAATTTCTGAGTCGTTAAGTATATGCCTTCAGGCTCCTGTACCTCCTTCTTAATGGTAGCAATGAGAAGAGCTAGAAGTATAGAGAATTATAAGAGGCATAAACAGCACTAATAGCTCAAATCTTTTCTTCGAATGGTAAGGGTATTAAAAACAATAAGGGATTAGTTTAATGTTGTGGGGGGGGTGGGGTCTGAAAGGAATGGTAGATATCCAGAACATGCTGTCAGAGAAGATGGTTGGATTAGATACAATCACTATATTTAAGACCATTTAGACAGACATTTACATTGACAAGGCATAGAAGCGTACAGACATAATCCAGGCAATTAAACAGGCAAAATAGGTTGGCATGAATGTGTGGGCAGAAGGACCTGTTTCTGTGCTGTATAACTCCAACAGTATGATTCCAAGAGTTATTTTTATATATTTATTTTTTTAATTTATTGAGATACAGTGCCAAATAGACCCTTCCAGCCCTTTGAACTACGCTGCCCTGCAATCCCCTGATTTAATCTGAGTCTATTCATAGGACAATTTAGAATGATCAATTAATCTACCAACCAGTACATCCTTACATGGCGTGGGAGGAAACCCACTCGGTCAGGGGAAGAAAGTACAAATTCCTTACAGGCAACAGCAGGAATTGAACCAGCTTGTCTGTACTGTAAAGTGTGGTGCTAACCACTACACTACCATGCTGTCCCACTATGCTCTGAAGGCAGCAGTGGACTGACTCTTCTCTACATATTTTAATGCATCTAAATCAGTGGAACCTTGAGTATGGAAGGTGAGCGTGAATGATAGACAATGATGGTATCTTGCTTTGGCAATAACTGAAGATAAATCTCTCCCTAAAGTATTTACATAATCTCTGAGAATGAGAACAATTTTGAACGTCTTCCTTAAAAACAGTAAATCATTCTTTGATCCAAATAAAAAAAATGTTTGTCACATGGCCTTTAAAACTCTTCCTTTCCAAACTTAAACCCATGTCCTTTTGATTTTGATACCATTATAATCAGAATCAGACTCAGGTTTATTATCACTAACATTTCGTATGTCATTAAATTTATTGTTTAGCGGCAGTAGTACAGTACAAGATATAAATTATACTGAAAGTTTCAAGAAGGTAGTATATATATATATATTTTAAAATCAACACACACAAGATGCTGGAGGAACTCAGTAGGTCAGGCAGCATCTATGGAAATGAATAAACAGTTGACGGTTTGGGCCAAGACCCTTATTCAGGATTGAGAAGGAAGGGAGAAGATGCCTGAATAAAAAGATGAGGGGAGGGGAAAGAGGCTAGCTGAAAGGTGATAGGTGAAGCCAGTTAGATGGAAAAGGTCAAGGGCTGAAGAAGAAAGAATCTGACAGGAGATGAGAGTAGACAATAGGAGAAAGAGAAGGACGAGGGAACAAGGGGACATAAGGGCAAGTAATAGGCAGGTGAGAAGAAGTGAAAGGTCAGAGTGGGGAATGGGGGGAGTGTGAAATTTGTTCACCAGAAGGAGAAACCAACATTCAGACCATCAGATTGGAGGCTACTCAGTCAGAATATAAGGAGCTGCTCTTCCACCCTGAGGGTGGCCTCATCTTCGCACAAAAGGAGGTCATGGATCGACACATCAGAATCGGATATCAAGTCAAGTCAAGTCAAGTCAACTTTAATTTTCATTTCAACCATAACTGCTGGTACAGTGCATAGTAAAAATGAGACAACGTTTTTCAGGATAATGGTTTACATGACACAATACAAAAACTAGACTGAACTACGCATAAAAAAAACACAGAGAAAGCTACACTAGACCACAGGCCTACACTGGACTGCATAAAGTGCACAAAAACAGTGCAAGCATTACAATAAATAATAAACAGGGCATTAGGGCCAGGTGTCAGTCCAGGCTTTGGGTATTGAGGAGTCTGATAGCTTGGGGGAAGAAACTATTATATAGTCTGGTCATAAGAGCCCAAATGCTTCGGAGCCTTTTCCCAGGTGGCAGGAGGGAGAAGAGATTGTATGACGGGTGCATGGGGTCCTTCATAATGCTCTTTCCTTTGCAGATGCAGCGTGTAGTGTAAATGTCCATGATGGCAGGAAGAGAGACCCTGATGATCTTCTCAGCTGACCTCACTATCCGCTGCAGGGACTTGTGATCCGAGATGGTACAATTTCTGAACCAGGCAATGATGCAGCTGCTCAGGATGCTCTCAATGCAACCCCTGTAGAATGTGATAAGGATGGGGGTGTGGGAGATGGACTTTCCTCAGCCTTCACAGAAAGTAGAGACGCTGCTGGGCTTTCTTTGCTATGGAGCTGGTGTTGAGGGATGAGGTGAGATTCTCCATCAGGTGAACACCAAGAAATTCGGTGCTCTTTATGATCTCTACCGAGGAGCCGTCGATGTTCAATGGGAAGTGGTCGCTCTGTGCCCTCCTGAAGTCAACAACCATTTCTTTTGTTTTGTTCACATTCAGAGACAGGTTGTTGGCTCTGCACCAGTCTGTTAGCCACTGCACCTCCTCTCTGTAAGCTGACTCATTATTCTTGCTGATGAGACCCACCACGGTGGTGTCAAAGGCGAACTTGATGATAAGGTTTGAGCTGTGTGTTGCAGCACAGTCGTGGGTCAGCAGAGTGAATAGCAGTGGACTGAGCACACAGCCCAGCCCCCCCCCCCCCCCCCGTGCTCAGTGCTCAGTGTGATAGTTTTGGAGATGCTGCTCCCGATCCAGACTGACTGAGCTCCCAGTCAGGAAGTCTAGGATCCAGTTGCAGAGGGAGGTGTTCAGGGCTAATAGGCTCAGCTTTCCAGTCAGTTTCTAAGGAATGATTGTATTGAATGTTGAACTGAAGTCTATGAACAGCATTCATACGTACGTGTCTTTTTTGTCCAGGTGGGTTAGGGCCAGGTGGAGGGAGGTGGCAATGGCGTCATCTGTTGAGTGGTTGGGACGGTACGCAAACTGCAGGGGGTCCAGTGAGGGGGGCAGCATGGTCTTGATATGCCTCATGACGAGCCTCTCGAAACACTTCATGATCATGGATGTAAGTGCAATGGGACGGTAGTCATTTAGACAGGACACTGAAGCCTTCTTCAGCACAGGGACAATAGTGGTGGCCTTGAAGCACGTTGGAATGGTAGCACTGCTCAGGGAGATGTTGAAGATGTCAGTGAGAACATCTGCTAGCTGGTCTGCACATCCTCTGAGCATTCTACCAGGGATGTTGTCTGGTTCAGCAGCCTTCCATGGGTTGACCCTGCACAGGGTTCTTCTCACATCGGTCACAGAGAGACACAGCACCTGGTCATTCGCAGGAGGGGTGGACTTCCTCGCCGCCATGTCATTTTTCGCCTCAAACCGGGCATAGAAGTTATTCAGCGATATGTAATAGGAATGGGAATTAGTGAAAAAGAGAGCAAAAATAGTGAGATTGTATTCATGGATTTAAAAATCTCATGGTGGAGGAGACGAAGCTGTTCCTAAAACATAGAGTATGTGTCTTCAGGCTTCTGTACCTCCCCTTTGATGGTAGTAATGAGAAGAATACATATACTCAATGCTCGTGAGGATAGTGCCCATGATGGAGCAAGCTGTAGCTTTTTTGATCCTGTGTAGTGGTTTCTCCATACCAGATGTTGAGAGGATTAAGCACATTGTCCGTCTACCCTATCTGTGCTCTTCAGAATCAAGCATAGTCCTATCAGGTCATGTCTTTTCCCTGCAGCCTCAGTCTTATGGACTTTCTGCATCCACCTTGAGAGAACAGACAAGAACAAACCAATCACTTATCTGAAAGGCAACACCTTAGACTGTGCAGAACTAACTCACACCACATAATCAATGCAATAGGTTCAGTTTGCTCAAGTCTCTCGAATGGTTTTGAGTGCAGGATCAATCCAATACAAAGTAAAGATGCTTCCTATCAAACCACTGCTGACTCTAAGAGATACAATGAGCAATGAGCTGTACTGCATCTGTGGACATGATTAACTATTTCCTCTTGAATTAGCTACCGTCTTTGACATGATTTGCTGAAACGTCTGCACTTTGTAACAAAGAAAAGCTCTGTA
The DNA here is from genome assembly GCF_030144855.1 of Hypanus sabinus. Lineage (NCBI taxonomy): Eukaryota > Metazoa > Chordata > Chondrichthyes > Myliobatiformes > Dasyatidae > Hypanus > Hypanus sabinus. The sequence continues at coordinate 73,195,223 of NC_082722.1, read as the reverse complement.
GATGTAACTGGAGATAAGAGGAGATAATTTGCTGCTGTTATCCCTAACTGGAGATTTGGCTTGATCTCTATTACTAATTTTAATTGAATTTGCTTGAAGGCTTTACTTAAAGCCATTATGAAAAGTGCAGATAGTCATGTAGAAAATACTTACCCTCGCTAATCATCAATATAATTATCATATTTGGTACTGAATTATGATTGCAAGATAACAATATTGCTCTTTAATTAAATGTATAACATATGTATGACCTGCCTGGCAATTATGATAATTATAGTGCGTGAGGTTAATACATTTCTTTTAATATCTTCTTCCAGATGACATTCATCTTCCAGATGAACCTATAGACCATAAGATCTAGAAGCAGAATTAGGCCATCCAGCCCAATGAGTTTGTTCCAGCATTCCACCATGTTTGATATATTATCCCTCTCAACCGTATTTTCTGCCCTCTCCCCATTCTTGATAGAGTGGATGTGGAGAGGATGTTTCCTCTGGTGGGAGAGTCTATGACTAGGGGGCACAGCCTCAGGATAGAGGGACATCCTCTTAGAATGGAAAAGAGGAGGAATTTCTTTAGCCACAGAGCTGTGAATTTGTGGAATGCTTTGCCACAGGCAGCTGTGAAGATGAAGTCTTAATGTATATTTAAGGCAGAGGAAGATAGATTCTTGATTGTTCAGGATATGAAAGTATATTGGTGAAGGCAGGAGATCAGGCTGAGAGGAAAATTAGATCAGCCATGATGAAATAGCAGAGCAGATTCCATGAGCCAAATGGCCTAATTCTGTACCCTTACTAATCAGGAACTTATCAACCTCTCCTCTAAATATATCTAATGATTTGGCCTCCACATCCGTCTACAACAATAAATTCCACCGATTCAATACCCTCTAGCTCTATAAATTCCTCTTTATCTCATTCTATAGGGATGTCCTTGTATCCTGAAGCTCTGCCCTCCAGTCCTAGACTACCCCATTCTCTCTTAAATTGTAAAGAAGGAAGTTTTCTCTCTCTATGGCTTACTGGACAGGGTATGATAATGGATGAAAGATGATATTTTTATTCTCTCCTTTAGTTGGGGGCATTTTATTCCACACCTCTAAACAGTTTTGAGATCTTAAAGCTGAGCTTTTTGTGGCAGGCTGGTGTGTGCCTTGGAGAAAAGTTGCTAGGTCATGATCTGATATATCTCCTGCTTCTGTTTTTTTTTAGGTGGAGAAGACTGAATGCTTGGAAGGAACTGTTGATGGAGTCTTGATTAACCAGTTACAATCTATCTTTTGTCAGATGTACCCTAATCAATGCCTTCTATAAATTCATTGCTTCAATGCTCCTACATCCCATGTTACCTGGTCTGGAGGGCTTGTGTTATAAGGAGAGGTTGGAAAGGCTGTAACATTTTAACACTAAAGCAAAATCATAAAGAGCACCTTGGTCACAACCCTTCCACGTATCAAGGACATCTTTAAAAGGTGTTACTTCAAGAAGGTAGAGTCCATCACTAAAGATCGTCATCATCCAGACCATGCCCTCTTCTTCTTGGTACCATCAGTGAGGAGATACAGGAATATGACATCCCACACAATGATTCAGAAACAGCCTCTTCTCTTCCAAAATTATAAGACCTTAAGACTATAAAATATAAGAGCAGAGGTAGATCATTCAGTGCATAGCCATACGCTTCCTAAAACTGTATTCCATCTGCTACTTTGTTGCCAATTCTCCCAATCCATCTAAGTCATTCAGCAGACTCCCTGTTTCCGCAAAACTATCTTCCCCCTCCACCTATCTTTATATCATCTGCAAACTTGGCAACAAATCCATCAAGTCCATCATCCAAATTATTGACATGTAACGTGTAAGGAAGTGGTCCCAGCACTAACGCCTGTGAAACATCTCTAGCCACTGGCAGCAAACTAAAAAAAGGTCCCCTTTATCCCCAATCTACATCTCCTGCCAGTTAGCCAATCCTCTATCCAAGCAGGTACCTGTCCTGTAATACCATCAGCTCTTATCTTGTTAAGCGGCCTCGTGTGCAGCATCTTGTCAAAGGCCTTCTGAAAATCAAAGTACACAACATCCACTGACCCTCCTTTGTTATTTCCTCAAAGAATTTCAATGAATTAGTCACACAAGATCTCCCTTTAAGGAAATTATGCTGACTTTGACCTATTTTATCATGTGCCTCCAAGTACCCCAAAACCTCAACTTTAGTAATGTACTTCAACATCTTCCCAACCACTGAAGTCAGGCTAACTGATCTATAATTTCCTTTATTTTGTTTCCTTCCATATTTTTGAAGAGCTCATGAATTTTTGAACACAACCTCATTATTTATTTCTATTTGCTCGATTTGCTTTTGTAACTCAGTGATTTTTTATCTTTGCTGAAGACAGCTGCTGCAAAACAGCAAATTTCATGTCTTATAATTCAGCGATAATAAATCTGATTCTGATTCTGATAAGGTGAGTGGTCACAGTCTTTTTGCAGGCAGGCTAGTCTAAAATTTGAAGGCATAGAAAGGGAAATATTTAAATGGTACCTGCTGAACAATTTTTTTTTTTCACACAGATGGTGGTAAGTAATAAAACGGTTGTTGTGGTTATGCTCAAAGACTCAAAGTATATTTATTGTGCTTTTGTGTATATGCAGTATTCAATCCTGAGATGTGTCTTCCCATAGACAACCATGAACCAAAGGAGAACACTGGAAATGGTTCAAAGAACAAAAAGATCAAACCCCCCACAGGCAAAAAAATTGCACAATCGGCAGAAAGATGAGCACAAAACACAGAATATAAAATAGAAAATCGAAAGAGTCCAGGCACTGTTCAATCAAGCACTGTGTTGTTCATTAGCTGCAGGCCACCCTGACCAAAATTGTCCAAAACAGCAACAAATTAGAAGTGATCAGAAAGCACCAACACATCATAACAGGAACTGCAGAGTCCAGTCCACAAACTGCCCAAGATCCAGAACTCCAGCACAATTCACGGGCAGCATTGAGCGAGAAGAGGAGAAAGAGAGAGCCCTTTTGAACACCAGGAGTAGTGATCAAGAGCGAGAGAGAGAGATTTAGGTAGGTACCTGGATCAGAAGGATATAGAGCTGGGGATCTCAGCCCCCATTGATCCCTCAGTCAATGATAGGGTCCCATAGCATAAAAAATGTTGGGAACCATTGATGTAGATGGATATAGACCATATGTAGGCAGACTGGATTAGTTCAAGTAGACTATTTGATCAGCAAGGACAAGATGGGCTCAAGATCCTGTGCTCTTGCTGTATAATTCTATGACTCATTGATTCTGTGCATCTTTGATTATGTTTCCCCATTTTTATAGAATATGGTACTGTGCAGTAACATCATAGTTTAATTACTGAATGTGATCAAGGGGTCAAGATTATTTGATACACAAATTTAATGCTCATCCCACCTGCATGACTACTGGGAAATTAAAATTCATGTAACACTCAATTAAATAAAGCTAGATTGAAGGGCTAGTGGTAGTAAATGAGACCATGAAACTTCTGGATTTCCATTAAACATTATCTGGGTAATTTTTTATTCCTGTACTTAATGTTACTGTGTCGAATAGGCCCTTCTGAACTTTCAGTCATACCATACAGTAGCCCATAATTTAGCACAAGCCTAATCAACGGACAATTTACAATGATCAATTAACCTACTAACTGGTACTTCTTCAGACTGTGGAGGAAACCAGAGCACCTGGAGGAAATGTTGGCGGGGAGAGCGTACAAACTTACAGACAGCGCCAGAATTGAACTCTGAACTCCCTGAGCTGCAACACCATTGTGTTAACTGCTATGCAGTCATACCACACACCCTTTAGGAGAGCAAATCTGTCATCCTTAGCAGTTTATCTTGTATATTATTTCAGATTCACTGCCTCCTCAGTTCAGGGACAAGAAGCAATTGACAAACATTGCTGGCCTTGTTAGCAATATCTGTGCTCAATTAATTAAAAATTAAACACAATTATATTGGTCTTTGTTATGGATTCGTTCTTCAATCTCCACAGCTGCTTGTCGAACCGTGCAGCACAGTCACTTATCAGTCAGGCTGCTCCCTGTTGATGATATATGACACCCAAATTTAAATTGTATTTCCCTAAGTCATGTTGAGTTTAATACCATGTGCACAGATATGGTGAGACTATAAGATCATAAGATATAGGAACAAAATTAGGCAATCTGGCTCACTGAGTCTGCTCTACCATTTCATCATGGCTGATCCATTTCCCTCTCAGTCCCAAACTCCTGCCTTCTCCTCATATTGCTTCATGCCCTGACTAATCAGGAACATATCAACCTCTGCCTTAAATACACCCAAAGAGTTGGCCTCCACAGCCACCTGTGGCAACAAATTCTACAGATTCACCACTCTCTGGATAAAGAAATTCCCCCTCATCTCTGTTCTAAATGGACGACTCTGTATTCTGAGGCTGTGTCCTCTGGTCTTAGACTCCCCCACCAAAGGAAACATCTTCTCCATATCTACTCCATCGAGGCCTTTCAGCATTCGATAGTTTTCAATGAGATCCCCCTCACTCTTCTGAATTCCAATGAGTAAATGCCAGAGCCATCAAATGCTCCTCATACAATAAGACTTTCTATTCTGGAATCATTTTCAAGAACCTCCTTTGAACCCTCTCCAACATCAGCTCATTTTTTCTTAGATAAAGGGTCCAAAACTGCCTCAAAATACTGCAAGTGAGGTGTTGGTACAATGAAAAACTTGCTTGCAGCAGCACCATAAGCAGCTAGGTTCAGACAACATACAGAATATACGCTCAATAGCTACATTATTAGGCACACCTGTACACCTGCTCATTAGTGCAACCATCAAATCAGCCAATTATATGACAGCAATTCAATACATAAAAGCATGCAGACATGGTCAAGAGGTTCAATTGTTGTTCAAACCAAACATCCGAAAGGGGAAGACTTGTGATGTAAGTGACTTTGCCCATGGTACCCTAAGAGGTGGTTTGAGCATCTCACAAATTTATGACTTCCTAGAATTTTCATGCACACCAGTCTCTATAGAGTTTACAGAGAATGGTGCAAAAAACAAAACAAAAAAATGTGAGCAGCAGTTTGGTGGGTGAAAATGCCTCGTTAGTAAGAGAGGTCAGAGAATGGCCAGACATGTTCAAGCTGACAGTAACTCAAATAACCACATATTATGACAGTGGTGTGTAGAAGAACATCTCTGAACACACAAACGCATCTAACCTTGAAGTGGATGGGCTATAGCAGCAGCAAACCACACAGGGTTCCACTCCCATACCTAATAAAGTGGAGACTCAGTGTAAATTGTTATTGGCAGGTCAGTTTTTTTGAGCCATGTTGCTAAACTGTGGAATTCAAAACTTAAAACTGAATGCCCCAAGGCGTTCTATGTGTATGTGAAGAACTGGAGGATGACGAGAACGAAGGTGGGATCGCTAAAGGATAAAGAGGGAAACATGTGCCTGGAGGCGGAGGAGGTTGGGGAGGTCCTAAATGAATACTTTGCTTCAGTATTCACAAGTGAAAAGGATCTTGAACAGGGTGAGGTTGAAATAAAGCAGGCCTGTGTGCTGAATAATGTAGAGATTAAGGAAGAAGAAGTGCTGGATCTTCTTAAAAACATCAAGATTGATAAATCCTCAGGGCCGGATACGATACGCCCTTGGTTGTTGTAGGATTTGAAAGAAGAGATCACTGGAGCATTAGCTATGATCTTTGAATCCTCTTTGGCTACAGGGGACGTGCCGGAGTACTGGAGAATGGCAAATGTAGTTCCCTTGTTTAAAAAAGGTAATAGGGAGAAACCTGAGAACTATAGACCAGTGAGTCTTATGTCGGTGGTCTGCAAACTACTGGAAAGGATTCTTAAGGATAGGATCTATGAGCATTTGGAGAAATACAGTCTTCTCAGGGATAGTCAATGTGGCTTTGTGAAGGGAAGGTCGTGCCTCATGAGCCTGATTGAGTTTTTTGAAGAGGTAACTAAAGAAATTGATGAGGGTAGGGCAGTGGATGTGGACTACATGGACTTTAAAAAGGCATTTGACAAGGTCCCTCGCGAGAGACTCAAACAGAAAGTCATGAGGCATGGGATAAGTGGAACCTTGGCTGTTTGGATTAAAAAATTGGCTTAAAGGAAGAAAGCAAAGGGTAGTTATGGAAGGAAAGTATTCTTCCTAGAGGTCGGTGACTAGTGGAGTGCTGCAGGGATCTGTTCTGAGACCCCTGCTATTTGTGATTTTTATAAATGACCTGGGTGTAGAGGCGGAAGGATGGGTGAGTAAGTTTACAGGTGACATGAAGATTGGAGGAGTTGTGGATGGAGCTGTAGGTTGTCGAAGGTTACAAGAGGATATAGACAGGCTGCAGAGTTGGGCAGAAAAATGGCAGATGGAGTTCAATCCGGACAAATGTGAGGTGATGCATTTTGGAAGGACAAACTAGAGGACTGAGTACAGGATTAATGGTCAGTTACTTAAGAGTGTGGATGAACAAAGGGATCTTGGGGTTCAAATCCATACATTCCTCAAGGTCGCTGCACAGGTTGATAGGGTGGTTAAGAAGGCCTATGGGATGTGAGACTTCATTAACAGGGGGATTGAGTTCAAGAGTAGAGAGGTCATGTTGCAACTCTACTAATCTCTGGTGAGACTGCACTTAAAGTATTGTGTTCAGTTCTGGTCATCTCATTATAGGAAGGATGTGAAGGCTATGGAGAGGGTGCAGAGGAGATTTACCAGGATGTTGCCCGGTTTGGAGAACAAGTCATATGAAACAAGGTAAGCAGAGCTGGGACTTTTCTCTTTGGAGCATAGAAGAATGAGATGGGACCTAATAGAGGTCTACAGGATTATGATAGAAAAGGTGCATAGTCAGTATCTGTTTCCCAGGGCACCAATAACAAACACCAGAGGGCATATGTACAAAATTAAGGGAAGTTTAGGGGAGACATCAGGGTTAAGCTTTTTACATAGAGGGTTGTGAGTGCCTGGAATGACTTACCAGGGATGGTGGTGGAGGCTAAACATTAGGGGTATTTAAGAGCCTCTGGGACAGGCACACGGATGAAAGAAAAATAGAGGGTTATGGGGTAGTGTGGGTTTAGTACTTTTATTTAATGGATTATATGGGTCAGCACAACATGGAGGGCTGAAGGGCCTGTACTGTGCTGTAATGTTCTATGGTTCTATGGCAAGGGATGTAAACTCAGCTGATGCTTTGAAATGCCAGTTCAAAACCTACGAGGGGTGATTGATAAGTTTATGGCCTAAGTAGAAGGAGTCAATTAAAAAAAAAACAGCATGTTTATTTTTCAACATAGTCCCCTCCTACATTTACACACAGTCCAGCGGTCGTGGATCATATGGATCTTGGACCTCCAAAAAGTGTCCACAGTGTGGGTGATTGATAAGTTTGTGACCTGAGGTAGAAAGAGATGAGTTATACAGCTCTCATTACATGCACAATGCAGTTCAACTCTTTGAGTGATTATGCAGAAAGTTTGAAGTTAATAACTCATCTCCTTCCACCTTAGCCCATGAACTTAGCAATCACCCCGATGAGTTAGTAACTGATGAATTATTAACTTCAAACTTTCAGAGTTGAACTGCATTTGCATGTAACGAGAGCTGTATAACTCATCTCCTTCTACCTTAGGCCACAAACTTATCAATCACCCCTCGTATTTATTGAACCTGACTTTTAACTAAAAACTTTTTATCTTTTATTTTCATGTTTACTTTTATTTTATTTCTATTTTTTATTTATGCTTTCTTATCCCTTTGTACAGCATTTAAACGGTATCATCTGCACATAAAGTACTCTGTAAATTGTGGCAACCCACTTTCTGCACAGGCGAACTGGCTCACAAATAGCCAGCGCGCGGGGGGAGACTTTGGTAATGCACATCTGACGTCATTTCCGACCGGAGAGGGTGGGCGCTAGGGATTTAAATGCCAGCACTGCAAAACAAGACGTAAGTGCAAAAAGGAAAATGTATTAGAAGAAGTGGTCCACAGTGTTCCATTGCTGAAGGATTGGGGTTGTGTAAATCAGTTCAATAAAGTAAGAAAGTTTCTGTTGGGAAGTAGCTGTTCCTGAACCTGATGCTGTGGGATTTCAAACTTCAAATTCAAAGCCAAAATAAAATTTATTATCAAAGTACCAAAGGTTTAAAGGCTCATTTTATTGTCAAAGTATGCATGTGTGATGCAATGTCTTCTCCAGAAAGCAATGAAATACAGAAAAACCATGGGCTTTCTTGAAAGAAAAGACATCAACTTCCCTCCATGGCATTAAAAGAAGAAGAAACAAAACTTGCAGACAGCAAAACCCTCCAGCCCCCACACAAAAAAGTAACAGATTGCCCACATGGAAAACAGCAGCTGGAACATCAAAAAACTCAAACCCCCCCAAACTCTCCCTCACAAAAAAATCAACCAAATCATCAAAGCCCCAGCCCCCTCCCTTGCAGAAAAGAACAGCCATGACGGCGTCAAAACCCCCAAACCCTTTCTCACACACAAAAATCTAACAGATTGTCCACACAGGAAAACACCAAGAAGAACATCAGACCCCAAATCCTCAACCCCTCCCTCGCACAGAGAGTAATATACGACCCCGCCCCCACCGCCGCTGATCGGCAACAAGAAAGAAACCAGCAAAACTGAAGAAGTCCAACATAAAGTACAGTCCAATAATCACACAAGTCTCCGAATTTCAAAAACATCCTCCCATCAGCATTGGGGAGTGCAGCCGCACAAACTCGCTCCTTTCATGAAGAGTAACCGCTACATAAGTCCGACCACCAATCAACCCGGATACTGACTTCTGTCGACCCCATGGCCTCCTTAAAGAGTGACCACTGACCTCCTCCGCATTCACCTCGATGCTTCAATCTTCCTCAATGCTTTCAAATGGAGTTCAATGTGACCCCTGTCTCTGATCTTCTCCCCAAGGCTGCTCGTGATCTCAGTCCTCTCCAGACACGGCAGAGCACTAGACCATTCGATCAGATTTCAAACGGCACATCACAGGCTCCACAGACTCTAGAAAACAATCAAGACAAAAGGAACAAGCAGAAGCTGTAGAGAAAATGAAATAATTGAAGAGGCGGGCTATCTTGAAGACATCGTCCAAGGAATCATTGTTTGCTGGTGCCATCTTGGCTGGGTGTATTTGTAGAAGTATTCTGCCCCCAACCCTTTGTTCACATAAATGAGTACTAAGGCTAGGGTTTCAATCAATTTACCTGAGAATTTTTATTAGTGAATTACATGGTTATTTTTCACAGTAGATCCCAAAAATCAGGGATAATTGTAAAGCATGAAAAACTAAACATTAAAGAAGTGAAATATTATCAGTTCGAAAGTATTCATCTCCTTTTGCTCAGTACTTAGTTGAACGACCTCTCACTGTCATTACAGCCTGTATGTAAACTTTTTGGATAAGTCTCTATTAGCTTTTCATAACATAATGGAGCAAGATTTGCCCATTTCTATTGCAAAATTGCTCAAGCTGTGCTAGGTTAGCTAGGGAGTGGACAGCAATCTTGAGGTCTTGCCTCAGATGTTCATTCGGCAGCCTGACCTACGCAGTGTGCTGCGGTTTCATTTATATTCCACTTTTTTTACAACGGACTGCACTGAGCTGAGGTATGTTCAGTACCTTTGAGACGATCTTGTATCCTTCCCCAGATCTGTGCTTCTCTATTATCAATTCCATGGCTTGCCCTGAATGCTCTTTTGTCTTCATTTTGCTTGGTCTGTTGAAAATCTACCATTCTGTTGGAACTGACAGAGAGAAGGGTTATTTATTCTTAGGAATTCACTGAAACCAGGTAATCCTCCAGTTTTATACACAACAGCATATTGGGTGAGTTAGTGAGGTAACGTATAGTATTGCTAAATGAAGAAAGTTCCTTTAGTAATTACAACGTGAATGTATACTTCTTTAGCTTCACATTTTGGTTTTAAAATTTTAGTAAATTGTTAACAGGTTTTGGAATTTTTCCTTTGATTTGACATGATGTACAATGTTTTATAAATCTTACTTCAATGTATTTTAAATTTAGAAAATAAGACAGTAAAATGTGAGAATAGTTGTGGGTGCTGAATACATTTTTAAGGCAGTATATTTTTCAATCTTAATTTTTAGCAATAAGGCACAGAGGAAGCCTCTCCAGTCCTTCAAGCCATGCTGCTCCAGCAACTCTAACCTAATTACGGGACAATTTACAATGGCCAATTAATCTACATGGTACCTCTTTGGACTGTCAGAGGAAACTGGAGGACCCAGAGAAAACCCATGTACTCCACAGGGAAGATGCATGGAGACTCCTTACAGAACCTATCTTTGCCTCGTCTGCAGGGTTCAGGATTGTAATGCCTGTGTCCAAGGATCTAGGTAAGTTAAAACCAATGCCACTACTGATACTGACATAATCCATTTCTCCCATTCACACTTCACAGTAAATTTATTATCAAAGTACATAGAATTCACCATGTACAATCCTGAGATTTATTTTCTTGCAGGCATACTTAGTCAATCCATGAACCATAATAAAATGAATGAAGGGCCATACCCAACACGATGGGCAAACAACTGATGTACTAAAGACAACAAACTGTGCAAATAAAAAGAGAAAAAATAATAATAGTGAATGATTAAATAATAACTATTGAAAACATGAAATGAAGAGTCTGTGAAAGTAAGTCCATAGATTGTGGGAACAGTTCAGTGATGGTGCAAGTGAAGTTGAGAGAAGTTACCCCACTGGTTCAAGAGCCTGATGGTTGAGGGGTGATAAATGTTCCAAAACTCATGGTGAGAATCCTGAGGCTTCAGTACCTTCTTCCCAATGGTAGAAGTGAGAAGAGAGCATGTTCTGGATGGTGGGGGCAACATATAGGAGCTCAATGGTAGAGAGGGCTTTACCCATGATGTATCATTGCACTGTATCCAATACTTTTTGTAGGATCTTCCATTCAAAGGTATTAGTGTTTCCATACCAGGCTGTGATGCAACCAATCAATGTACTTTCATCTGTAAAAGTTTGTCAAAATTTTAGATGCCACACTGAATCTTTGCAAACTTCTAAGGAAGGTAGAGGAGCTGCCATGTTTTCTTCATAATTCACTTACATGCTAGACCCAGGAAAGATTTGCTGAAATGATAACACTGATGCACCATCAAGAACTCTGAGACGTGGGTTAAGGTAGGCTTTTATCGGCTGGAAGAAAGCACAAGCAGCAAGTGACCATCACACAACATCCTGGAGACTGAGGAAGGGTCTTTGGCTCCAATCGCCTTTATACCGGGGTTTGTGGGAGGAGCCACAGGAACAGTCAGCGGGGGGGGGGGGGGGGGCGTGTCCAGACAGGTATATGTAGTTCTCCACTTCTGATTCTCTGATGAGGACTGGCTCATGGTTAATAATCAGCTCCTTGGTCTTGCTGACATTGAGTAGGAGGTTGTTGTTACTGTACCACTCAGCCAGATTTTCAATCTCCCTCCTATATGCTGATTTGTCATCACCTTTTATCCGGCCAATGTCAGTCGTGTCATCAGGAAACTTAAATATGGCAGTGAAGCTATGCATAGCCACACCATCATAAGGATAAAGTGAGTAGACCAGGAGGCTAAGAACACAGACATGTGGTGTGCCTGAACTGATGGAGATTGTAGTGGACATGTTGCTGCCACTCTGAACAATTGGGGTCTATAAGTGAGGATGTTAAGGATCTATTTGCATAAACAGGTATTGAGGTCAAAGTCTTGGAGCTTATTGATTAATTTTGTGGGGGTGATAGTATTGAATGCTGAGCTGTAGTTGATCAAGAACATCCTAATGTTACCATTTTTTCTGTCCAGATGTTCCAGGATTGAGTGATGAGCCAATGAAGTAGCATCTGCTGTTGACCTGTTGTGCTGGCAGGAAAATTGGGGAGGATCTAAATTGCTTCCCAGGTAGGAGTTGATATATTTCATCAGCATCCTCTGAAAACACTTCATCACCGTAGGTGTAAGTGCAACTAGATGATAGCCATTGAGGCAAGTTACCAAGTTCTTCTTAGGCACCGGTATAAATGAAGACTACTTAAAGCAGGTTGCTATCTCAGACTGCCAAAGTGAGAGGTTAATGATGTTAGTGAACACTCCAGCCAGTTGATTAGAACAGGTCATTAGTACTTGGTCAGTTCCCCCAGCTGGTCCAGCTGCTTTCTGGGGTTTCACCCACTTGAAGGAAGCTTGCATGTCAGCCTCACAGACTGAAATCAGAAGGTCATTGTGGGCTGTGGGAGCTTGTGAAGGTTCTTCCATGTTTTGACAGTCGAAGTGAGCGTAGAAGGCATTGATTTAATCTGGAATTGAAAACCTGTTGTCACCTATATCCCTTGATTTTACTTTGTGAGAGATGATAGTATAGCATTCATCCATGTTAATGAGTTCTTTTTTATCCTTGCTCCTTTTTCTCCTCAGTTATCACATGCTGAATTTTGCAAACAGACCTTTGGGAAGACTCCTTATTGAACACTTTGTAAAAATCCATATATTCTACTCCTGCTGGCTTCCTTTCATCTATGTATACAGTGAGTCTTCAAAAAACAATTATTTTGTCAGATGTTCACCTTTAACAAATCCTTGCTGGAGATCCAGATTAACCTTTACCTTTCTACATGTGTAGTAATTTGAACTCTTATTGTAGCTTCAAAGACTTAACTGCTAAGTTACATAGTTGCTTTTACCTGGCTTATCTTTCTGTCTCGTCTTGCACAATTTGTTGCGACCCAAGAAGAACAGAGGAATCATTTCCATGAGGAGCATTAGACCATAAGCTAATGGAGCAGGATTAGGCCTTTTTGGCCCATTTTATAAGGTGTTTGATAAGGTGCCACAACTTGATAAGGCTGCTTAACAAGATAAAATCCAAAGGCATTACACAAAAGATATTGGCATGGATAGTGGAATGGCTGATAGGCAGGAGGCAGCAAGTGGGAATAAAAGGGGCCTTTTTTGGTTGGCTGACAGTGACTAGCGGTTTTCCTCAGGGCTCAGTCTCGTGACTGCTGCTTTTCATATTGTTTGCCAATGATTCAGATAATGGAATTGGTGGCTTTGTTTCAAAGTTTGCGGATGATACGAAGAAAAGTGACGGGGTAGGTAGTGCTGAGGAAGCAATGCGATTGCAGCAGGACTTGGACAAATTGGAAGAATGGGCAAAATATTGGCAGTTGGAATACAGTGTTGGGAAATGTATGATAGTACATTTTGGTAAAAGAAACAAGAGTGTGGACTGTTATCTAAGTGATAAGAAGGTTCAAACATTAGAGGTGCAGAATGACTTAGGAGTCCCCGTGCAAGGCTCCCAGAAGGTTAATTTACAGGTTGAGTCTATGGTAACGAAGGCATTAAGTTCAAGCAGAATAGAATATGAAAGCAAGGGGATAATGCTGAGCCTTTATAAGACATAGTCAGACGGAGTATCGTCAACAGTTTTGGGCTGCACATCTCAGAAAGGATTGACATTAACTCTTTTACTTCTAGGATCATGCTCTTGAACCTTCTCTGGATCCTCTCCAATGCCAGCACATCCTTTCTTAGATAACAAGCCCAAAACTGTTCACAATACTCCAAATGTGGTCTGACCAATGTCTCATAAAACCTCAGCATTACATCACTGGTTTTATAATCTAATCCTCTCAAATTAAATGCTAACATTGTATTTGGTGTCCTTACCACCAACCCAACCTGCAAGTTAGCCATTAGGGAATCCTGCCCAAGAGCTTTCAAGTACCTTTGTACCTCTGATTTCTGAATTTTCTCCCTGTTTAATCTACACCTTTATTCCTTCTACCAGAGTGCATGACCATACACTTCTCTGCACACATATTGCATCTGCCACCTTTTTGCCCATTCTCCTAATCTGTCTAAAGTCCTTCTGCAGTTGCCCTGTTTCCTCAGTACTGTCTGCCTCTCCACCTCTCTTTATATCCTCCACAAAAGTGGCCACAAAGCTAAGAATTTTGTCATCCGAATACAGAATGCAAAACAATTGGCCAATGAACCAGTAGTGCAGAAAACAATACTTACCATCTACTATCTGCAGAATGCCAGAGGGAAGCACAGATCCAAAAACTTTTCACACCTCCATCTCTCCCTTTCTCTCACCTTCTTGACATCCTTGTTCAGAGCTTAGACCATAAGGTACAGGAGCAGAAGTAGGCCATTCAGCCCATCATGTCTGCTCTGCCACTCAATCATGGGCTGATCCAATTCTTCTAGTCATCCCCATTCCCCTGCCTTCTCCCCATACTCTTTGGTGCCCTTTAGCATCTACCAAGGGGGACTCCTATTAACTCTTTCCTTACAAGTGAACAGAAATTGGTAAGTCTATTTTAGGAAAATAGGGGGGAGGGATGGCAGTGGTGGGTGGTGGGTGGAGGGTCATGGGATATCCTAGCAGGGCTGGTGAAAGAGGCACATTATTGGGTAAATTGTAAACAATTTTGAGCCCCATTATTTAAGAGAGAATATGCTGATGTTCAGAGGAAATTCATGTGAATGATTCCAGGAATAAAAGGCTTATCGTGTGGCTCTGGGCTGTTACTCACTGGAATTTAGAAGAATGAAGGAGGATCTCACTGAAACCAAATGAATTTTGAAAGGCCTCGATAGAGTGGATGTGGAGGGGATGTTTCCTATTGCAGGAGAATCCAGGACCAGAGAACACAACCTCAGAATAGAGGGACTTTGCTTTAGAATGGAGATGAGGAGAAATCTCCTTAGCCAGAGGGTGGTGAATCTATGGAATTTATTGCCACAGGAGGCTGTAGAGGTCAAGTCATTTGGTATATTTAAGGTGGAGGTTGATAAGTTTTAATTAGTTAGGGAATCAAAGGTTATGGGAAGAAGGCATGTGAATAGGGTTGAGAGGGAAATGGATCAGCCGTGATTCTTCTCCTATGTCTTTTGAACATTTAAGAGCATTTGGATGAAAGGAAAATTGAAGGTTATGTGGTAGAAAAGAGCTAAATTGATTTTGGAGAACTTAAAATATTAGTGCAACATCATGGGTCAAATCATATATGCTTTGCAGTACTATGTAATGTTCAAATGCCAGCTCGAATCAGAACATTGAGGAAGTTTGTTTGAATGAAGGGGAGGAAATGGAGAAATAAGGGATTGCAGATGCTGAGATTTCAGCAATTGGGCTTCAACTCAAAACATTGACTGTCCAGAGAAACTGCTTGACCTCCTCTAGTATCTTGTTTGGTGAAGGAATGAAAGTGTTGCAACTTGACTGAGGAGGTTGGAAGAAGCATGTCAGGCTGAACTCAAGAAAGAGAAAGAAGAGTTACAAATGGCTAAGCTAAAGAAAAATAAAAGTTTTCAGTTTGAGATGGATGGGGTTGGGATTGGGTTATGTGCATAAGAACAGGATTGGATTTATTATCATTATCATATGTATGACATTAAATTTGTTGTATTGTGGCAGCAGTATAATACAAAGACATACATCTATTATGAATTACAAAATAAATAGTGCAATAAAAAAGGAAAAATGAGATAATGTTCATTGGTTCACAGACTGTTCAGTAATCTAATGGCAAAAACGAAGAAGCTGTTCCGAAATCATTTAATGTGGGGCTTCAAGCTCCTGTGCTTTCTCCCTGATGGTTCAGAGAAGAGGGCAAGACTTGGATGTCTTGTGGAAGGTTCTTAATGATGGATGCTGCCTTTCTTGTGGCCCCACCTCTTGAAGATGTCCTCAATAGTAGGGATTATTGTACTTCTGTGCTGGCTGATTCTACAACCCTCTGCAGCCTCTTGCTGTCCTGTGCATTGGAGCCCCAATACCAGGCTGTGATGAAGCAGTCAGAAAGTACTCCGCCATATAGAGTTTCTATAGAAAATTGTAAGATTCTTCCACTATCTTCTAAGGAAGATATCCTCTGGTGTGTCTTCTTTGTGGCTGCTTTAATGTGTTGGTCCAGGATGGATCCTATAAGATTTTGAAGCCCAAAAGCTTCAATGATATATCATGAAATTTGTGGTTTTGTGGCAGCAGTGCAGTACAATACAAACACAGTGTTGCTACCTGCAGTGGTTAGAGTTTTGCCAGTTGCCTCAAGAACCAAGTGGTTTTTGAACTTAGTGCTGTGGGTTTCAGGCTTCTGTGCCTCCTTCCCTTGTGATGCTTGTCCATGCCACTAGACTTGGCCCTCTGAGGTCGAGAGAATGGAACTACCCCAGTGCAATAGCTTTTCCACTTTAAAAACTCTCCAGCCCAGATTTCCTGTCGTCGTCGGACATGATGGACAACCACCATCCCCTGCCCAATGATGGTTGCGAGAAGATGGCATGGCCTGGATGGGGAGGAGCCTCAATAACAGATGTTGCCTTCTTGAGGTAGTGTCTCTTGCATATGCCACTGATAGTGGGCAAAAATGTGTCTATAATGTACTGGGCTGAGTTCATTACTCCCTGCAGTTTCTTATGGTCCAATGCAACCAAAATTGCCATACCAGGCAATGATGCAACCAATCAGGAAACTTTCAACAGGTCATCTGTAGAAGTTTGTTAGAGTGATCACTAAAGCCCTGGAGGTTGAAGGGAGACTGGTCAAACTATAAGAGGTGTAGATAGGATAGACGGTCAGGACTTGTGTTTTCCAATGTTAATATGTGAAACACAAGAAGACGTACAGTTAAGCTGAGAGGTGGAAAGTTTAAAGGAAATGTAAGGGACAAGTTCTATTTTTAACATAGAGATTGTTAAGTGTCTATTTTTAACATCGAGATTGTTAAGTGTCTGAAACTGGCTGCTGGGGGTACTGGAAGAATCAAGAATGATGGTGGTGTTTGAGAGGCTTTTAGATGGACACCATGATTGTGCAGGGAACAGAGGTTCAGATGAAAGAGATTAATTTGGAATTATGTTCAGACCAGACGTTGTGGATCAAAGTGCTTAGCCCTGTGCTGCACTGTTCTATGTTCTGTGTTCTACTTTCTAAAAGGTATCTGCATCAATGCAGCATTGTAGGGTTAATGTTACGTTCAGTCGTCCGGAGTGGAACATGAACTCTCAAATTGTTGAGTACAACGCAATCAACAATGGTTGAATACCACTAGCTGTGAATCATAACTCCAGCCTGAGCTTACTCCTGCAAAAGGGAAAGAACAGCCTGCATAAAAACTGTCCACACTTCGCAGCAGTAACTTCGTTCAGCGGACAGATAAGCAAGGAAGGCAAAGAAGCAGAAGCAAACGAGGAGCTTTCAGATGCAGAATTATGATACGATATTATTTGAGAATGAGATCGAACTGGAACACCATCATTACAATCTCTGTCTTCCTGAGTGCAAATCACAGCAATAACTGCAACACCAAATTGATTTTTGAATGAAGCCCAGAGCACATGATAAATTTCATTTCATTACCAGAACTCAGGTTTCTCCTGCTAGCTGTGTTTATTTATTTTGTTCTTTCCTACCTTCTTTTATATCTTGCAGCAAAATTGCAATAATTAATCAAACAAGTCAGATCCTCCATTTCTTTATACTCTGTTGATGTTTCTCTACCACAATATTATTCTATTGGTCATTGACTAGAGTCCTTCTCCCCCACCCTATCCTTCTTCTAATCGAGCTGTTGTCAGGTGCTTTCAATTAACCCCACAGTCAGTGATAAAGCAACAAAGTAAGTAAGAAAGTTACCTGTTTTATCATTGCCCAACTTCTCACAAATCCAATATGTGATGGTGAATGTGTGGAGTTTACTTTTGTAACAAGAGCGAAGATGGAGTTTTATGCCTCAAGGTTAAGAAAACAATCGAGGAGATTTATAGCTTCTTGATCTCTTGTTTGGCTCACCTTGTTCACCCTTCCCAATCATGAAATTAAATTATACCTAATGGCCAATTTATTAGATACTGCCTGTACCTCATAAAGTGTCCATTGAGTGTACTTTCAGGGTCTTCTACTGCTGTAGCCGTTCCATTACAAATTTCGACACGTGTGTTTGAAGATGTTCTTCTGCACCTCACTGTCTTTATCATGTGGTTATTTGAGTTACAGTTGCTTTCTCGTCAGCTTGAACCAGTCTGACCATTCTCATCTGACCTTTCATTAACAAGGCGTTTTGCTCACAGAACTGTCACTCAGTGGATGTATTTAATTTTTGCACCATTCTCTCTAAACTCTAGAGCAGGGGTTCCCAATCTGCGGTCCATAGATCCCTTGCTTAATGGTTGGAGTCAATGGCATAAAGGAGGTTTGGAACTCAGCTCTGGAGACTGACTTGTGTGAAAATCAAAAGATTTCAGCTGTTTCTCAGTTACCCAGACCACCCCGTCTGCCACCAACAGTCATTTCATAGTCAAAGTCACTTGGATCACATTTCTTCCCCATTCTGATGTTTACTATGAACTGCAATTGAAAATCTTGACCATGTCTGCCACTTTTGCCTCAAAGCTGCAGAGGTGTGCGGCTACACAGAAATTGAAATGCTCCCGTGCACATAGCCTTTTTTACTGCAGAGCTGGAATTAGACGCAACAGGAAAAAGTTTACGAAACATGAAAGATTTTCTTTGCTGTACTGTATTCCATTATACTCGTCAATTAATAAATAAAATCAAAAGTATGTGATTTTTCAATTTTCATTCAAAATATTCATACAATACATTACAAAAAAAACAATTAAAGTGCCACACAGTTTTCAGTCCATGTAAAAATTTCTTGCTCAGAGCAATGGTTGGTCCGTGCAGCTGTAAAAATATTAGAGGGAGCATTAACGCCTGAATGCTTTCATGTTTTAAGCTGCCACATGATTGGTTAATTAGATACTTGTACTGACAAGTAGGTGTGCAGGTGTACCTAATAAATGGCTATTGAGTGTTATTACTTTTACAAATTCAGTTTTAATAACACTGGCATATGTCATGAAATTTGTTACTTTGCAGCCACAGTGCAAAGAATTACATGATAATATACGGTATTTTTAAAAAACCGTAAATTACAGTAAGTATATATATTCACAGTATATTAAATAGTTAAATAAGTAATACAAAAAAAAACCAGAAGAAAACGTAGAGGTAGTGTTCATGGATTCAATGTCCATTCAGAAATCAGATGGTAGAGAAGAGGCTTTTTTTGAATTGCTGAATGTGTGCCTTCAGGATTCTGTTCTCCTACCCTGATGGTAACAATGAGAAGAGAGCATACCTTGGGTTCCTTCATGATAGGCACTTTTTTTTTGAGGCACTGTTCCTTGAAGATGAGTTAGATACCATGGAAACTTGTACCCATACTGGAGCTGACTAATTTAACGAGTCTCTGCAGCTTACATTGATCCTGTGCAGTAGCCCCCCCCCCCCACCAACCCCACCAGACAGAGTTGCAGCCAATCAGGATGCTCTCCATGGTACACCTGTAGAAATTTCAGAAGTTTCCTTTTACTCATTATTTCAGTCACTGAATATAAATCCATTGACTTCACAATGTGTGTTGAAAAGGCTTTCTTAATCTGAGCCTAGGAGATTGATGCTCCAATGGGCTGCAGCATTCAGCATTCCATAGTTCTTTCATATTCTTTCCAAAAATAGAACATAGAATACTGCTGGAAAGCCCCTTCACTCCATGATGTTGTGCCAACCTGTGAACTGATGAAGTCAATCTAACCTCTCCTCCTACATAGCCCTTCATTTAAAAAAATTGTTTATATGCCTATCTACGAGTTCCGTAAACGCACGTAATGTATCTGCGTTTTCGACCACCCCTGGTGAACATTGTGGGCATGGTATGTTGATACAAGAATGTGTGGTGTCACCTGTGGGCTGCAAGAAAACCAAAACTTAACAAAATAAATTATATTTGTTTTCTGTTAGGTTATGTCTGATTAATACAAGTACATGGTATAATTGGGAAGATTTATTGTAACAAAAGGACTTTGTATCAACAAAATGTTCCTGGAAATTACCTTGGCTAGGTGTGTGAAGGTGAACTTGGTCAGGAGTACATGGACAATTTTCTGTATAGGCTATTAACGCTGTATTCTGATTTGGTGTCAGAGCCAACATTTTGCCCATTGATTTCAACCTGAGTTTGACTGATACAATTCCCCATTGGTAACATTCACCCTGTTTTGTTCAGTTGTAAATCTCACAAGGTATGGGAGCTTCTTGCTGTTACCAATTGGGAAGGAGATACAGGAGCCTTTGCTCTCATATCACCAGGTTCAAGAATGGTTATTAAACATCAACCATTGGGCTCCTGAACCAGCATGGATAGCTTCACTCTCCTCAACACTGAACTGCCTATGGACTCACTTTCAAGGAGTCTACAGCTCATGTTCACAGTGTTATTTATTTATTTGTATGTCTGTTTATTTATTTTCAGTTTGTCTTCTTATGCACATTGGCTGTTTGTCAGTCTTTGTGTGTAGCTTTTCATTGATTCTATTTTATTTCTTTGTTTCACTGCGAATGGTCCGTGAATTGTACAGTCACAGGGAGAATATACAAATGCTTTCCAGCTGCTGCTTGTAAGGAGTTTGTACGTTCTCCTGGTGATCGTGTGGATTTCCTCCCACAGGCAAAGACGTACCAATGGTAGGTAACTGGTCATTGTAAATCGTCCCATGATTAAGGTGGGATTAACCTGAGTGATTGCTGGGCCTCATGGCTCAAAAGGCCGGAAAGGCCTGTTCCCAGCTATGTCTCACTAAATAAAAAAATAGGGTAGTAAATGGTGACATATACCCACTTTGATAATATTTTTACTTTGAACAAGGGTTGTTTTATTAGCTGTGCTAAAGGAAAATACACCGTTATATCTGTGTAATTCAGGCAGATAGTGATTTAGACTTCCTCCAATATTTGGCCATCCCTTCCCTAAAATGAGTTATGAAATCAGTTGTCTACACATCTTACTTTACATAGAGATTTACTAGCCTTGACAAGTGCTTCAGACAGCCAACTCTGCTGTAACTGTAATCGTTTTGCTCATTTCCTAACCAATCGCACAGGGTGTGGAATCCGTCACGGTCTCTTTATCACGCATCACTCACCCTTGATTGTGTGCTACCAGCAGCTTCCTTCCGAACTCATTAGAATCCTGAAAATAGGTTGGGACACTTGCCAAAAGGGGCGCTGATGTGTGGCCATGTGCTTCCTCTCTCCAGATTTCTTTGCTGGCTGCCAAGTAGTGGAAAAAGGTCAAGTTCAAGTCAAAGTTCTACCTCACTGATTCCGCACTTTTCAACTGAATGCTGTAACATTTTATCAGATTAAATGCAGGGACGCTAATACAAATGCCATCCAGTGAGATCTTCCTTTATTCTCAACTGTCAGTCATGGACTTGCACATGGAACGGTGGTGTAGTGGTTTGTACAATGCTTTACAACAATATAGGTGATTGAGTTCAATTCTCACCACTGCCTGTAAGGAGTTTACACGCCCTCCCCTTGACTGCATGGGTTTCCTCTGGGTGCTGTGGTTTCCTACCACACTCCAAAATCGTAATGGTTGATAGATTAATTGGTCATTATAAATTGCACTGTAATTAGGCTAGGATTAAATCAGGGAATGCTAGCCAGTGAGGCTGTAAGTGCTAGAAGGACCTATTCCATGCTGTATCTCAATGAATAAATACATGAACTATCCTCATTAGTGTGTGGGTTCCTCCTACGTTCCAAAAAGATGCATGATTTATGGTTAGTGAGTTGTCAGTTGTCAGATTTATGGTTAGTGAGTTGTTGGCACCGGAAGCATAGCAACAACACTAGTGCTCCCAGCACATTGCAAATGATGATGCAATAAATGCATTTCATTGTATTTTTTGATGTTCATGTGACAAATAAAGTTAATTTTTAATCTTTACGTTCAGGCACTCTTCCTTCTCACTTCCAATCTGCCTCCTTGGCAAGCCAGAAACTCTGCGCACGCATACCCAGTTGCCGAAAGCAGACCTTTCAGGATAGCAAGAGGCTGCAGAAGATTGTAGGTGGCTCTATCATGACCAGAGCTCTCCCTATCATTGAAGACTTCTTCAAGAACACCCATCAGTAAAGGTACCTAAGAAGGAAGCATCCATCATTAAAGACCTTCACCATGGGAACATACTACCATACTACCATTCTTCTCACTGCTACCATTGGGGAAGCGGTACAGGTTTCTGAAGACCTGCCCTCAATGATTTAGGAACAGTTTCATCCCCTCCTATCATCAGATTTCTGAACAGTCCATAAACCCATGAGTACCTCTGCATTAATCCTCCTTTCCACTGTTCTTTTTTGTAACTTACAGTAAATTTTGTCTTTGCACTGCATAGCTGCCAAAATACAACGAACTTCATGACATACATCAGTGATAATAAAATCAAGATTTGGTTCCTGAAATATCTGAGTGCTTGAACTTGGTCCTATAAAGTAAAGAGATTCTGGAGATGCTGGAAATCCAGAGTAGCACACACAAAATGCTGGAGGAGCTCAGCAGGTCAGCAATCTATAGAAAGGAATAAAGACTTGATGTTTAGGGCTGAGCCATGATGAAGGTTCTCATCTGAAATGTTGACTCTTAATTCCTGTCTATAAAAGCTGCTTGACCTGCTGAGGTCCTTCTTTTTCTTATTCCCTGCTTGTTCCCATGGAATGGGCAAAGCTTGCCCCCTCAATGCTTCTCCAATTCACCTCAGAGGGTGATGAGAGTGTGGAACAAGCTATCAGCAGAAGTGGTGGATGTGGTTCAATTTCACATTTACCAAAAATTTAGATAGGTTTCGTACAACGATGGGAAAGGTGAGAGGACTATGGTCCAACTCAGGTCGTAACTACAGATTAATAATTCAGCATGGATAGATGGGCTGAAAGGCCTGTTTCTGTCCTCTAGTGTTGACTCTATGACTTTGTGACTTGACTGAAAGTTACCAGCGAGTCTTCTCTCCTTCCGTACTTTCTAAATGACCTGGTGTGGCATCAGATGCCCAGAATAAGAATCCCAAAAGAAAAAATTACAACAAAGATCTCAATTTGGCTCAATGAGTCTTTGGCAGTTAAAAACTAACTCATGTTCCAGGTCTAGGTCCAAAGCCTGCAAATCTGATCTGTTTGAGTTTTGATTGTTTAAACAGTGATGTGACTTTCAACATCTCCCTTCAGGTGGAAAGATCAAAAGACTGAAAGCATGTACCATCATGCTTATGGCAGTTTTTTTATCCCATTGGTATTAGACTCTTGAATGGACCTCTTGTGTGATAAGACAGAATCTTGACTTTACTATCTACTCCATCATGATCTTGCACTTTGTTTACCTGTACTGCACTTTCTCTATGACTCTTTCACTTCAGTCTGCATTGTTGATGTTTAATCTTATTTCTACTTCAACACACTATGTAATGATCTGATCTCTATGACCAGCATGTGAGACAAGCTTTTTACTGAATCTTGGTATATGTGACTATTAAACCAATACAAACCAGTCAGGTGATGAGTTCTGCACGTCCATCCACCTTTTGGGACACCCTTTACTCGTACTTTTCCTCAAAACTTTCAACTCATTATTATCATCATCTTTATGTGTTGTGTCGTATGACATAGGCGATTAAGGTCAACATGGCCATGAATGTACTTGGCAAATCTTTCTACAGAAGTGGTTTACCACTGCCTTCCCCTGGCCAATATCTTTATAAGGCAGGTGATCCCAGCCATGATCAATACTCTTCAGAGATTGTCTGCCTGGTGTCAGTGGTCACATAATCAAAACCTGTGATATGCAACAGCTGCTCATACGACCATCCACCACCTGCTTCTGTGGCTTCAGGTAACACCCTGATCAGGGGGACTAAGCAGGTGCTACACCTTTCCCAAGGGTGTCCTGCAGACTGGTGGAAGGAAGGAGTGCCTTACACTTCCTTTGGTAGAGACTACCTATAAACTTTCAACTAATTATTTTAAATTTATGACACTTTGTCTTTGACCCCTTTCCCTACCACTGTTGGCTCTTCACATCTGCTAAAGAACAACTGCTTTGAATTTACTGTATATAGTTGTACTCAGAGCTCTCCACACTGAGGAATGAATTCATTGTTGAACTACCTCAAATCAGTTTGTCTAAAATCCAATTTATTGTATTTGAGAAACGAGCTTAAAACAGCGGCTGCACAAATTGAGAACAAATTTATCATTGTGATACTTCTTTTAAAGATCTTATTTTTGCACAGCTAACAAAATGAGAGCACGGTTTGAATCTTTTCAATTATCTTTTTCTCAGGTAGTCGGTGCACTTTTTCACAAACCGTGATAAAAATTAAATTTTATCCCGAAGGGTCTTGCTCTCTCAAGGGTTCTCAACTCCGAGTGGCAATGTAACATTACAAAAGCTTCCCAGAATTAGTCTCACTTCAGGAACACAGTACTCTGTGAGGGTGGTGGAGTGGAAATAAGTGCAGTAGAAGAAAGTAATGTGTATGCTAAATAAAATTTAGAACACGGAATGGTAGAGCGCAAGATTACACTGTTCAGCTCGCAATGTTGTGTCAATTGAATTACACTAGTAATTAAATGCCTAAGTGAACATCTTCTGCCTGAAGAAGGTCCATATTCTTCCATTCTCTGCACATCCATGTGCCTATCTAAGACTCTCTTAAATGCCTCTTTCGTGTTTGCCTCCACCACCATCCCCCGGCAACACATTCCAGGCACACATGTATGCCTGTGTAAAAAAAAACTTGCCCCACAACATCTCCTTTGAACTTATTCACTCTCACCTCAAATGCAGCCCTCGAGTATTTGACGTTTTTACAATGGGGAAAAAGGTATCTGCTATATTTCATAACTGAGGTGACGCCCATCACCCGGGTCATGTCTTGTTCTCATTGCTAGCATCAGGAAGGAGAGACAGAAGTCTGAAGGCACACAGTCAACGATTCAGGAACAACCTCTTCCCATCTGCCATCTGAGTTCTGAATAGCTATTGACCCCATGAGCAGTAGCAAACTACTTTTTAATTTCTATTTTTGCACTACTTATCGAATTTAACTATTATATACTATATATATATTTACTGTAATTCACATTTTTCTCTATTATTATGTATTGCATTGTACTGCTGCTGCAAAGACAACAAATTTCACAGCATATGCTGGTGATATTAAACAGAATTCCAGTTTCGAAGAACCTGCAACATTACATTAAGATTGCTGTGGATGCATAACACTTCACAGCACCAGCGATCAGAAGGTCAAAGTCCAATTTCCACTGTAAGATCTTTGTATGTTCTCATGATCACATGGTTTTCTTCATTGACACAAACATGTTTCAACATACATGTGATAAATAAAGCTATAACTTAAGGTTTAAAAAAAAACTGTAGTTAAAGCAATGGGTCGCAGAAAGAGGTATTTACCACTGTTTACTTCCGGTACCAACATCATTATGCTTTTATTTCCCAGAATGCCCTTCAAATGTTTTCTTCTCCCTCTTGTACTTAACCTAATTCCCTTTAAAAAAAAGCATCTGGGCAACTTGTAAAGCAAAACACACAAAATGTTAGAGGAACTCAGCAGGTCAGTCAGTATTTATTGAAGTGAATTAACAGTTGATGTTTCAGGCCGAGACCCCTCATCAGGATTGGAAAGGACAGGTGAATGTGCCAGAGTAAAAAGGTGGGGGGACGGGAAAGAGGCTAGCCGGAAGGTGATAGGGGAAGACAGGTGGGTAGGAAAGGTAACAAGCTAGAGAAGAAGGAATCCGATAGGAGAGCAGAGTGGACCAGGAGAAAGGGAAGGAGGAGGAGACCCAGGGAGAAGTCATGGGCATGTAAGAAGAGTTGAAAGGACAGAGTGGGGAATAGAAGAAGAGTGCAGGGGAGTGAAGGAAAACAATTACTGGAAGGAGAAATCGATAATCATGCCATCTTGCTTCCTGTAATGGCAAGTTCCAGCTACTTGGTGCAGAAATTTCTCCTGAATTCATTATTGACTGCTCCCAGGGATCATGGTAATGAGCCAATTATTTTATTTTGCGCTTGGGAGTTTGGAGGGCAGATGAGAGTCATTCTTCTGAGTGGGTCCAGAGTTAAGGAATGACATAAGTGATTAGATTATATTTTTGCATCATTTCTCTGATAGTCATCATTACCAGTAATACCTCTTTTAAAATTCCAAGTTTGTTTAATTGTTTGAGTTTGAATTCCCAAGCTCTCAATTCGAGATTAACAGAGTATAACTCAGAACCGCCAGTCCAGGAACAATCATATTCCCACGTGATTGTATCCCTGATTGCCCATAAAGTGCTACTTGATATCGAAAGAACGTGCAATGTGTAATAAAAATGCGAGTCTTTCATCTTAGGTGTCAGGAAACCCCTTGAGAAATAGGCAAAGTGACCTTACTTAACCCCTGATATGCTTTCAAAGTCCTGTAAAACACCTTGATAATTTTTTTTTGCTGCTCTACAAATATGAACAAGAGAACAAAAGAAATCAGAACAGGAGACTAGAAAGCCTTTCAAGCCATCATTCAGTGAAAATCACGACCAATCAGGTCTTGATTTCAGATACGCTTCGCTGCTAATAATGAAAAGCTTCAGAGAGTAATGGACTCTGCCCAATCCAGCACGGGCACATCCCTCTCCACTGTCTATAGTATCTACAGGAGACATTCTGCCTCAAGAAAGCAACATCCAAAGTCAATTAAATTAATTATCAAGCTACATGTATGTTAGTAAATACTACCTTAGGATTCTTTTTGTTTTGCAGGCATTTGCAAGAAAATAAAGACAGAGAATAGAATTTTTTGAAAAAGCAATACATAAACAGGGATTGACAGGCAACCTATATTCAAAAGAAGACAAATTGTGCAAATAAAAAATAAATAATACCAAGAACTTGAGTTGTACAGTCCTTGAAAATGAGTCAGGTTTAGCTTCAGGAATCATTAAGAGTTATCCATGCAAATCTAGGAGCCTGATGGTTTTGAAGGGAAGTAACTGTCACTGAACCTGCTGGTGTTGGACCCAAGGCTCCTGTATCTCCTGCCCAATTGTAGTAGCAAGAAAAGAGCATGGCCTGGATGGTCAACCATGTGGACCATGGCACCTTGTCACAGCTACAGAAGCCTGAAGTCCCACAATACCAGGTTATGCAATTCCTGTAGATTCAATAACTAGTCCTTGAATCATCCAGCAAAACAGTTTAGTAACACTGTGACCACTTTGATCACTTTGCACTAAAATGGACAGTTTTGTTTTTGTAATTGTGTTTTTTTTTAAATTGTGTATAATTAATGCTTATTTTAGGCTTTTCTTGAAAATGTTGCATATATCATATTGTGCAGAAATCTAAGGTAAATACTATAGATAAGGTGCCTAAGACTTTTGCACAATACTGTATATCTATACACACCTCAGAATATTTTTCCTCTCATTTGCTGCTACTTATTTAATTTAATTTTCTTTTTTATATATACTTACTGAAATTTATAGTTTGTATTATGTGTTGCAATGTACTGCTGCTGCAAAAACAAATTTCACGACATACAGTACTGCACAAAAGTCCTAGTCACTTTAGTGATACAGGTGTCTAAGACTTTTGCACAGTACTATATGATGCTATTACCTGTAATGCTGCTGCAAGTTTTTCAGTGCAGCTCTGCACATGTGTACTCGTTCATATGAGAAAAACAAACTTGACTTTGACTATGAAATGACAAAGATCTCTGTGCACTGTGGCATTCTAAAGTGTCCCTCCAAAATGCAATGGAACATCTCACATTTCCTCCATGTTGTGCTTCATCTGCCAGACTGTTAGTTTGTTTCCACTTATCTGTCCCCATCTGGTGGCTCATTTAGTCAGAAAGTAGACTGCACAGCTTGCGATGGATAATCTGGAGGAGATTCCAGTAGTGATCATTTCCAGATGAATTTGTGCAGTAACCTTAGAGACTTCCCACAGGGTATGCAGTTCTTGTAGATGTTATGAGTGCAATGTTAAATGTGCAGTTAGTGACATCATATCATTGGCACTGCACCCTACAAATTAAAATTTACCCCTCACATGTGGTGAACTATTACTGTATTTTGGATATATAAGCAGCCCAGTCGGGCACTCAATGGAACTAAGGATATGGAAACAGGCCCAGATGGTCTTTGCTAATGAAGATTTTCATCTAAGCTAGTCCCACTTGATCACATTTGACCCAGATCTTTCAAAAGTTTTCCTGTCCTTTACCTGTCCAAGTACCTTTTAAATGTTCTTCATATTCCTGCTGGGATGGTGGGGTGCATTTACATCTCTATCAAAGGAGGTAACGCGCTCCTTCCCTCTGCTAGCCTACAGATCACCCTTGGGCAAGGTGTAGCACTTGCTTAGCCCTCTGATCAGGGTAACATGGCAGCTGGTGGTGGATGGTCATATGAACAGCTGGTGCATATCACATGTTTTGGTTATGCGACCACAGATACCAGGCAGACAAATCTCTGAAGGTATTGACAATGGCTGGGGTCACATGTCTTGTAAAGACACTGCCCAGAAGAAGGCAATGGCAAACCACTTCAGTAGAAAAATTTGCCAAGAACAATCGTGATCACCCATGTTATACAACACATCATATAAAGAGCGAATGTATCTGCCTCAAATACTTAACCATATAAGACAATAAAGTAATCTGATCTGATTTGAAAAGGTGGCATGGTAGTGTAGTGGTTAGCATAATCGCATAATAGTGGCAGCAGTCACCAATCAGGGTATGATTCCCATCACTGTCTGTAAGGAGTTTGTATATTCTCCATGTGAACGCATGGATTTCCCCTGGTTTTCCCACACACTCCCAAGATATATGATTAGAGTTAGTGTGATGTGAGCATGCTGCTTTGGCCTGAAAACATAGCAACATTTGAGGGCGACTGTTAGTACAACCCTTGAACAGTGTTGGTCATTTTTCCGTAAAACAGTGCATTTCACCGTATGTTTCAGAATCAGTAACAGATTTAATATCACTGGCATAGGTCATGAAATTTGTTGCTTTGTGGCAGCAGCCCATAATAATAAAAATATATAAATTACAACAAGGAATACTGTATGCATTTAAAAATAAATTAAGTAAGTGACGTAACAAGAGAGTCAAAAAAATGAAGTGGTGTTCATGGGTTCATTGTCCATTCAGAAATCTGATGGCAGAGAGGAAGAAGCTTTTTGCAAAACGTAGAGAGTGTGCCTTCAGGCTCCTGAACTTACTCTCTGATGAGAAGAGGACAGGACATGTTCTGGTTGACACATGCATGTATGTTTCGATATACATGTGACAAATAAAATTAATCCCACTATTCAGGACATTTACAAAGACAGGTATGTATAGGGAGCCTCCACTCCCACACCAGCAGGCACAGGAAGAGCTTCTTCCCTGAGGCTGTGACCCTGCTGAACCTCACATCACAGCGCTAAGCAGTATTGCACCCATATTGGACTGACTCAATACTTTCATGTTTGTGTGTTGTAGCACTTACTTTTTATTTGCAGTTATTTTGTAAAATAATACTATTCTTGTGCACTTCTGGTTACATGCTAATTGCATTTCATTGGCGTTGTATCTGTATTCGGCACAATGACAATAAAGTCGAATCTAATCTAACCTAATCTAAAAAAGGGCCTGAAGGATCATTGGAGACCCGAGACTCCCCAAACACAAACTTTTCCAGCTGCTGCCATCTGGGAAACAGTACCGCAGCATAAAAGCCAGGACCAACAGGCTCTGGGACAGCTTCTTCCACCAGGCCATCAGACTGCTTAATTCATGCTGACGCAACTGTATGTCTATGTTATATCGACTATCCTGTTGTACTTAATATTTATTATAAATTACTGTAATTGCACATTGCACATTTGAACGGAAATGTAACATAAAAATTTTTACTCCTCATGTATATGAAGGATTTAAGTAATAAAGTCAATTCAATTCAATTTAATAATCTTACCTTAACCAATTCCTATCCTCACTTGGTGGCACGATGCTTCTTATGGAAGTAATCTTGTGGAGGAATGTATAAAGTTGACAGCATTTGCAAGTAGAAGTTGGCAAGTGACAAGAAGGAGATCAATTCATTGATTGATCTGCATCAGGAAAAGTGTCACAGAAAAAAACAATAACTTCTTCCCTACTTTGTCCTTAATTATCCCATCTCTGCACTGCTTGCTGTGCACTCTTCCTCCTCGGTGGCCTCTCTCACCCCAACTTGTAGGGGAGGAATGGAATAGTTTCAAATACATCTTTCACCTTTAAGCTGAACTCTAACGTGAAGTTTTGTGCTCTTTGTGCTCTCTTTCTTCCTTTTGTCCTGGTCCGAATCTTATTCATAATTCAGGCATCGACAGCAGGGGAGATGAGGTTGACTTTCCCATTTGCACGCACAAAAGGGAATAATTTGTTCTTGCTTTTGGCTACCTCTGCCGCAGGAACTCGAACCCCTGCTGACATTTGGCATTAAGAAAAATAAGCCAGGCATCAGGGACCTAATGGTCCAAAAGCAGCTCAGAAGGCATTTTTTTTCTCCCCCTTTGTTCGATAAAGAAGCATTGAGAAAATAAATTGCATTGCAAATGAGAATCGGTTTTCTTTGTGAGCAGCATCCAGTTACCTGGAATGCATGAATACTCCTACCAGCAAGTCAGCTTCATTCAGCTGGTCAGATAGAGAGAAAAACTTACACACTCAGTGGCCACTTTATTAGGTACCTCCTGTACCTAACAAAGTGGCCTCTGAGTATTAGTTCATGGTCTTCTGCTGCTGCTGTAGGGCACCCACTTCAAGGTTTAACCACAAACGAGAGAAAATAAGCAGATGCTGGAAATCTAAGCAACAAACACAAAATGCTGTGAAGGTCCTTGACCCGAAACATCCACTGTACTCTTTTCCATTGATGTTGCTTGGTCTGCTGAGTTCCTCCAGCATTTTGTGTGTGTCACTTCAAGGTTTGCTGTGTTGTATGTTCAGGGATGCTGTTCTGCACACCACTGGCGTAACGTGTGGTTAGTTGAGTTACAGTCATATCCCTATCAGCATGAACCAGTCTGGCCATTCTCCTCTGACCTTTCTCATTAACAAGGCGTTTTCTCCCACAGAGCTGCCACTCACCTGATGTGTTTTACGCCATTCTCTAGAGACCACTGTGTTTGGGAATCCTAGAACATCAGCAGTTTTTGAAATATTCCAACCACCAACAATCATTCCACAGTCAAAGTCACTTAGATCATATTTCTTCCCCATTCTGATGTTTGATCTGAAAAACCACTGAACCTCTTGACTGTGTCTGCATGCTTTTATTCATTGAATAATTGCCATATGATTGGCTAGTTAGATATTTGCATTGATGAGCAGGTGTGCAGGTATTCCTACTGAAGTGGCCACTGAGTGTATATATCTGTGGCATTTGTCACATATCCACGACATTTAAAAGCAATTTATGCCCAATGAATTGGCACCAGTTGGCACAAGTTATCTTGTGCTAGATAACTTACAGCACAGTTTTGCTAACAGGAATTTGATAGCAGCTTGCTAGGCATTTGTTCCACAATGTTAATTGAAAAAGAAATCCCTTGACTCCCTTCTGTCTTTCTTTTGTTAGTTTAGTCATTGGCAATCATTTACTTTCTGTCCCCGAATTCCCTGAACTCTTACTTAGTTGTTTAAAAGCCAGGAGATCATGGTGTAAATTTATCAAGCATTAGTTAGGCCACATCTGGATTGCAGTGTGCAGTTCCGTTCCACTGTTACATGGGCTTCTTGTAAAATAAGGTTGATTCTTTACTTCTTAATTTACATTGTTATAGTCTTGCAGCTTATTATCTGCCTGCACTGCACTTAATCTGTAAATGTAACACTCTGTTCTGCATTCAGATTCAGATTAATTTATTTATCACATGTACGTACATCGAAACATGCAGTAAAATGTGACATTTGTGTTTACAAATGACAGCTTCTTTCCTCAGGCTGTGAGACTAATGAATACCCTGCCACTACTGAGGTCTCGTCACCGGGACAGCGTGCTGTTTGCTGTTCACTTCCTACCTGTGCTGAGCACTACATACATCTTGAATTATATTTCATTAACTTATTTGTGGGAATATTTTGTTTTATGTATGTGCTGTGTGTGCTGTATGTTTTACAAGAGCACCATGAACTGGAGGCTCGCTGTTTCCTTTGGTTGTGTTTATGTACAGTCCGATGACAATAAACCTGTACTTGAACAGAACCTAGCAAAGTGATGGGGGCAACCTGCAAGTGTCACCAAACATTCCAGAGGCAACATAGCATTCCCACATTGCCTGGCAGAGCAATACAGAACTATACAATTCAAGTCCTAGTCCTCCCTATGTCCAGTATATACACAGTCCTCCAAACCCTGAACAGGTCATCTCTAGCCTCAAGCAGACTCATGGACTCACAGACATTAGGCTTCGACTTCCCCAGGAGACTCAAAGACCCAAGTTTCCAGAGAATTCTGGACTTCCGATTGACCTTTGAACTTCCATCTTCATTATCAACACCAGGACTTGCTGATGATGATAGATGATGAACCTGGTTAGTTGTTTTCCCTTGTACTACCTAGTGAAATGCTTCAATCTCTGAAGAATGGTTATGCAAGATGCAGCTTTTAATTATGCTTCAGTACATGTGACAATAATAAACCAATGTACCAATTTATAAACACAAGAGCTTCTGCAGGTGCTGGAAATCTTGAGCAAAGCACACAAGAGGCTGCAGGAACTCAGCAGGTCAGGTAGCACCTATGGAGGGGAATAAACATTTAATGGGTTTATTCCTAATTCCTAATCCTAATCAGGAATTCCTGATCAGGAAGGAAGGGAACAGAAGCCAGAGCCAGTTTACAGTTTTTGTCGTCGCACTTATGGAAGGATGTGACTGTATTGCGTTTGGTGAAGAAGGGATTCACTTGGAAGTTACCCAGATGAAGTGTTTTAGTCTTAGTTAGGGATCAAGTAAGCTAAGTTCGTTTTCCTCGGAGTGGAAGAAAATGAGAGAGGTTAAGGGGAGCAGATCTTGTTATACAATGTATGAGGAGTAGTAGCAGGATAGCTCTTCCCCATGCCTTAAGAATCTAAAAATAGATGCTATTAGTTTTGTGTAAAGTGTAACAGGTTTAGAGGGGGCCTGATGAAGAACTTCTTCATTCAGGGGATAGCTGGAATCTAAAATTTACTGTCTAGAATCTACTCCCACAACTTTGAAGAGTTAAGTGGAGGCCCTCCATTGGCCAGGGTCCCAGCTGTCTACGTGATATGCAATCTAGAATGCAAGCCAAGGCAGTATGATGTGGAGAGCTGAGTGTTGCCAATGCAGCAGCACCCCCTCTCTCCACACAACTAATGAGTCTAAAGAGATGGCAGAGATCAATGTAGTTTCGATTCAGCTGAATTGTCGGTTTTACCAGTCAGCAGCAAACTCAATGAAGGGACTCCAGCACCAGATTTTACCTTAAGGTTTACTCCTGAAGCCTTCTCCATGAGTGGGTATAGCTGCAAGGCAGTAGAGGTTTGAGATCAGAGTTTTCCTTCTCCTGGGTGAGATGCCAACCATGACTGACGAGTCACATTTGCCCGAAGCGACTGGGTTTAAGGTGCCAGTGACCTGCCTTTGTCCTTTTTCCTGTTAGTAGAAATGGTGCAGCCAGGCTTAGTAGTTAAATCACACATGGAGGCCAGGACTGATCCTAGTTGTCAGGGGATACTTAAGATGAATGCCAGTGGAAATATTTAATAGGCACTGGGAATTTAGCCTCACTACCGAGAGTTAAGTGAATGGGTATTTGGATCATCATGGCAAGAAATCAATAGACCAAGTGGAGGTGAGTGGGATTACAACCGAAAGGATAGCATGGGTATGGTGGGCAGAAGGGCCTGTCTCTATGCACTGTGACTCCCTTTGTGAATGAAGTCAGGAGTCAATCACCTTGCTATAGACCTGGAGTTACATACCAGCCAGATTTGCTTCCTTCAAGGACTATTTTAGTAACCCAGATACGTTTTTTCAGGAGCATGGCATACACAAGGCCTTTAGCATTGTCAAGGATACCTCTCATCCATTCCATAATCTCTTTGAGCCACCAACCATTAGGCATGAGGCACCATAGTGTTAGGACAAGAGCTGTCAAGATGGGAAGCAGCTTCATCCCCCAGATCAGGAGGCTATGGAACTCCCTGTCATCACCCAGATCTGATTTGATGGGGTGAGGATACAGCTCAAAAATAACACCTGGTGTTTATGGGACTCATGTTTCTCAGGCTTGGTATTTGGGTTATTTTTGAAGAGCCATTTGAGAAACTTCTATACATGCTGGATGTGTTCCTGATGAGAACTGCAATCGATAAGGATGTTGTCTAAATACACAAAAATAAACTGGTTCAACATGTCTCTGAGCACATTGTTAATTAAGGCCTGGAATGCAGTGCGGACATTGGCCAGACCAAATGTAATCACAAGGTACTCATGGTGGCCATTAGAGGTGTTGAAAGCTGTTTCCCACTCATCTGCTTCTCTCATATGAACCAGATTGCAAGCATTCTCAGATCAGTTTCGTAAAAATGGTTGCTTGCTGGAGATGTTCGAACGCAGACACCAGCAGGGGAAGAGGGTAATGGTTCTTCACAGTGATGTTGTTCAGGGGGCAATAATTGATGCAGTGATAGAGCTTGCCATCTTTATTGCTCACAAAAAAGATGCCTGCTCCTGTCAGCAAGATTGATGGATGGATGAACTCCATGGTCAATGCCTCCTTGATGTATTCGTTCATGGCCACCATTTCAGAATGAGAGAGAGAAAAGAGCCAGCCCCGGAGAGGACTAGTGCTAGGTAGAAGGCCTATGGCACAGTCGTATGGCCAGTGTGGAGCAGGGTGGAGGCCTTCCTTTTACTGAAGACCTCAAGAAAATCTGCGTATTCAGTTGGAATCCCAGATGGATCCATATCCTTACTTGTCACAGGATGGGGTTCATGGAATTGCAGACACCATGAACCCCTCAACTCTGATCGGCTCCGATGAGGTGTTGAACAGTTGCAGTAAGGGATGATAGCTGTAACTGCAGATGAGACTGCGCTTGTCGACACAAGATTATCTGCGTCATTGCTTCCGTAACTTCACTCAGAACAGATTTAATTCCCTGTAGCTCGTCCCCTACCTGACCAATGAATCTCAGGGCCAAGGTCAGCAGCTCACTCTCTTTTGGGTCCATTTTTGTGTGGTCAAGACTTGCTGACAGTTCATTCAGATGTGGTCCAAGTGTGGGGAAAGAGTCACTGAAGTGGGGTGATTGTTCAAAGTCTTAAATGCGATCAGGGTTTTAAGGGAAAAGAAACATAATATTAAATGCTAGGTCAAGCGGGGCTCTTAATTAAAACTCTCAAAATGAAAAACATAGCAGCTGAAAGGATAATTTTAATACCACTAGTCTTCAGCGTCCACTTTCTCGGGCAAGGCCGAATGCAAGCAGGCAGCCTA
The DNA here is from genome assembly GCF_030144855.1 of Hypanus sabinus. Lineage (NCBI taxonomy): Eukaryota > Metazoa > Chordata > Chondrichthyes > Myliobatiformes > Dasyatidae > Hypanus > Hypanus sabinus. The sequence continues at coordinate 73,159,684 of NC_082722.1, read as the reverse complement.
ATGTTGCTGTGCTTTGCTCAAGCCAAGACAAGCGCTACAACAAAAATGGAGTTAAATACAGCCATAATGAAATAATAATTAGCTGATATGTGCATAGTCACAAATGCAGTTGCCGAATCTGCAGCACTGCTGAGTCCGTGGTTATGACACCACGAAGATGGATTTTTAGATTGAGATATATTTAATTAACAAAATTCAGAATCCCTCGTCAGCATAATGGGATTTGTGTAAGTCCCCAGATCATTGCATGGGGCCTTTAGATTAATAATCCAGTAAAGTCACCAATCTTATTTTCACCATGCTTCTGGTACCTTAGTTTAACATCTCAATAAAGAAAATAGACCATCACTCAATGCTACCTTGGAGTACCACCGTCAAAATTTTTCACCAAGTCTTCGTACTTCATGGATGATGGGTTTAAATCTTGCTGCGAAAGAGGAAGAATTAACAGAAAAAAGACATACACCGGATTCTGCAGATGCTAGAAATTGAAAGGAGCACACAAAAAATGTTGGACAAACTAGTAAATCAGGAAGTTAGAGAAATCGATGTTCATATCATCAGATTGGCGGCTACCTGGACTGTATATGAGGTGTTGCTTCTCGAATCTGGAAAAGGCCTCTTTGTAGCAGTAGAGGAGGCATAGCCCGACATGTCAAAATGGGAACTGGCAGTGGAAATAAAATGGATGGCCTCTGGAAAATCCTGCTTGTTCTGGCTGAAGCTAAGGTTGTTGCCAAGGCCGTCACTGAGTCTATGTCAGGTTCAAGATTAGGGTAGCCACTGATCCAAAGATTACTTGCACTCATTGCATTTAATATGTAGCCCCAGAACACCATGTTGATTTCCATTCACTGCTTTTTTAATATATTGTTGTTATTTGTGTTTGGGCTGAATCTGTCCAGGTTGGCTGGCAGACACAGAGATGTAGTAGTTAGCACATTCACTTTACAGTACCTACCCATCTTCGGGGCCCAGTTGCTGCTGCTGTCTGTAAGGAGTTGGAACGTTCTCTCCGTGAGCACATGGGTTTCCTCCTGGGGCTCTGGTTTCCTCTCACATTCCAAGCTGATACAGTGATGGTTAGTGAATTGTGGGCAGCCCATGTTGACACCGGTGGTCTGGCGGCACTGGCAGACTGCCCAGCACAATCCTCACTGATTTGATTTGATGCAAAAATGAAACTTCTCTTTATGCAACATGCACAAAATGCTGGTGGAACACAACAGTCCTGATGAAGGGTCTCGGCCTGAAACGTCGACAGTGCTTCTACCTATAGATGCTGCCTGGCATGCTGTGTTCCACCAGAATTTTGTGTGCGTTACTTTTCTTTATGTACTGATGTACATGTGACAAATAAAACTAATCTTTATCTTTGAAAATCAGATAAGGCTCACAAAGGGCAGCACGATGAAAAACTCTTTTAAAACCATTTTATTAAAACCAATCCAAATACTGCAAACAAAATAAATATAAATGCAAGTACTACTAATATTTACAATGTTACATGAAATGACCAGAAGTCTACAATACAGCCAGGCACATAGCCCTGAGTCCTGATGCAGTGTTGCAATCCAAAGCACTGATAATTTTTTTCCCTCCACTGATGTTTCTGTTCGAGTCTAACATCTCCAGTTTCTTGTGTCTCCATAACATGTAGCCCTTTGCCCACAAAATCCATGCCAATCATCATCCACACACTTACACCAATCCTATATTAATCCCGTTGTTTCAACTTCCTCTAGATTCTGCTGTTCACCTACGCTCAGGACACTTGTGAGGCTTCATAGAACATAGAAATCTATGGCACATTATAGGCCCTTAAGCCCACAATATTCTGCCAACCATGTAACCTACTCCAGAACCTGCCTAGAATTTCTTTACCGCATATCCTGCTATTGTTCTAAGCTCCAGGCACCAATCTAAAAGTGTCCTGTTGAAACCACCTCTACCACCGTCACTGGAAGTGCAATCTATGCACCCACCACTCTCTGTGTGAAACACTTAACTCTGACATCCCCCTTGTACCTTCTTTCAAGCACTTTAAAACTCTGCACTCTTGTGTTAGCCATTTCAGCCCTGGGAAAAAGCCTCTAGTTATCCATATAATCAATGCCTCTCATTATCTTAAACACCTCTGTCGGGTCATCCCTTATCCTCCATGGCTCCAATGAGAAAATGCCAAGTTCACTCAACCTATTCTTATAAGGCATGCTCTCCAATCCAGACAACATCCCTGTAAATCATTAGGAACACAGCTGTACCAGTCATTGAGGAAACATTGGAAATGGATTGGGCACACAATGAGAAGACAGGCCAACTCCATCATCAAGACAGCACTTCACTGGAGTAAAGAAAACTTGGTGCCATACCACAGAGACAGAAATGTGGACTCTGAACCACACCTAAAGGTTCAAAGGTTCATTTTATTATCAAAGTGTATATACAGAATACAACTCTGAAATTTGTCTTCTCCAGATAGCCATAGAATACAGAAAACCGCATAAGTAGTTGAAAGAAACACATCACTCACCTCCTTGCATGAAAAAGAAGCAACAATTCACCAACCCCAAACACTGAACCCCTACCTCACACAAAAACTAACAGATCACTCAAACACTCAGCCCATTAATCTGCTACAAGAAAGAATGGGCGAGAACACAAAAAAAAACATTAAACTGAAAGAGTCCAATCCATAAATCTCAGAATTCCGATAACATTTCCAAGAGCATTGGGACCCAGCGACTCGAACCAATGGCTCCCCTGACACCAGCGACTCAAACCAGTGAACCTGTGGCACAATAGAAAAGATGGTTAAGGACAGACAGAGAAGGAGGACCTTCATTGCTGCCCTAAACACCAGTGGCATAACAAGCATTTAATGATGATGATGATGATGTACAAGACATTGGTGAAGCTGCATTAACAATATCATATTCCATTTTGGGCACCCTGCTTGAGAAAAGATGTAATTAATCTGAAAGAGCACAGAGGAGATTTACAAGGATATTGCTCAGACTTGAGCGACTGAGTTATGGAGAGACATTGAATAGACTGGGACTTTTCTCAAACGAGTGTAGGAGAATGAAGGCTGATTCGACAGAGGTGCATAACATCATGCAGGGCAAAGAGCAAGGGTTCCCAACCATTTTTATGCCATGAACCAATACCATTAAGCAAGAGGTCCATGGGCCCCAGGTTGGGAACACCAGGCATAGGGTCAATGCTCACAGACTTTTTCCCAGGGATGGGGTCTCAGGAACTAGGGGAATTGGTTTAAGATGAGGAAGAAGAGATTTAATGGGTGTCTGAGGAGCAACTTTTTCACGCAGTGGGTGATCAGTTAATGGAGGGAGCTGCAAGAGGAAGTGATTCTGGCAGGTACATAAACCGCATTTGGCATAATAAAGATGATTTGACAAAGAAAGGTTTCTTTGTGTTTATCAGCAGTCAAGAACTTGTTAACAAATGTTTTATGAATATTCACAACTGCAAATACCTGCTGAGGACAGAGACACACCGCACTACTTCATTTTATTGATGTGATGGCTTGTTACTTGGATGACATTGTCACAAAGCACGGGGCTGGAGGATATGCCTTTCAAATAAATAAATACTTCAGGAAATCCTTTCCAATTTACAATCTGTTTGAAGTATTCAGTTCTGAGACTAGAGACTGACAGCATTGCGGGATAGGAATTTCAAACATCCTTTTGGTCAGTTTTTTGGTCCATCATTAGTTATGCTTTCTACCTGCACGTGACTACAATGGCAATACCCATCAAGGACTCCTAGCAACCAGGCCATTCTCTCCTCTCACTGCTGCCATCAAGAAGGAACCTTAGGTCCCTCACCACCAGGTACAGGAACAGTTATCATCCTTCAACCATCAGACTCCTGAGCAATTATGTATAACATCACTCACCTCAACACTGAACTGCATCCACAACTGACAGACTCATCTTACCTGACTCTAAAATGTATATTCTCAGTATATATGTATGTAATTATTCATTTATTTATCATTTTTATATTTGCACGGTTTGTTTTCTTTTACATTGTCTGTTTGTTCGATTTTGCTTACATTTAGTTTCCCATAGACTCTATTGTATTTCTTGGTTCGACTATATATGCCTGCAAGAAATGAATAATACTATATGCTGATATATGCATATTTTGATTAAAATTCACTCAATTTTGAACTTATAACTCAATGTACAGCAACATTCTTGTCCACCTGCCTGACCTATTGTAGACCTAAATATTGATGAACACACACAAAAAGCTGAAGGATCTCAGAAGGTCAGGGCAGCATCTATGGAAATGAATGAACAGCTGATGTTTCAGGCTGAGACCCTTCTTCAGGACTGAAAGGGAAGGGAGAAGATGCCAAAATAAAAGGTGAGGGGTGGGGAAGGAGGAGAGCTAGAAGGTGGTAGGTGAAGCCAGGTGGGTATGTAAGGTAAAGGGCTGGAGAAGAAGGAATCTGATAGGAGAGGAGAGTGGAACATAGGAGAAAGGGAAGGGGGAGGGGGGAATGCAGGCAAGGTGATAGGCAGGTAAGAAGAGATTACAGTCCAGAGTGGGGAACTGCCTGTCAACTCTACTTGGGTCCCCTCTTCCTCCAATTTCTCCTATGGTCCGCTCTTCTCTCCTATTGTGTTTCTTCCTCTCCAGTCCTTTATCTTTCCTATTCACCTGGCTTCACCTATCACCTTCTAGCTCTGCTCCTTCCCCTCCCCCCACTCTTTTTATTCTGGCATCTTCCCCTTTCCTTTTGAGTCCTGAAGAAGGGTCTCAGCCCAGAACTGTTTATTCATTTCCAACTTTCGGCTGTTTATTCATTTCCATAGATGCTGCCTGACCTGCTGAGTTTCTCCAGCAAATTGTGAGTGTTGTTTTGGATTTACAGCATCTGTAGACTTTCTTGGGTTTATATATTAATGAACGTTTGCTGTACTACCCAGACAGGCAGTCCATTGTCTGTACTTCCTTGCCATGTGAAATAAAAATCCAGCCAGGTATCCATCAGGGGTGGCAGGGTGATTGATATCAGTGGTTTAAGGAAATGTGGCTGCATGTTCAGAACACAGATACACAGCAGGGCACTGGAACTAAACAGTTGCTTGCCAAAATCACCAGCAGAAGCCTGAGATGATTTGTACCCTGGAAGCAAGAATGTTAGCAGTAAAAAGAAGCTTGGCAGAGTCTGGAGGCCACTAGTGTTTATCCCTGTGAGAAAAATTTAATGAATGGCTTCCAAAAATGTCCAAGAAAATGTCGCCTTCTAATTAAAACAAAAAACGATGTTGACTTTGCTCGTCTTTAATGAGGTAAAATGCTAATCTGAAGCAAATAATCACAACATATTTCAGTTGTCTTTACGGTTTAGAAAGGATTCAATTCTACCCATTTCTTTTCTGCGTAAATAAAAGCTGGGTTTGCGATGGTATGTAAAATATGTACAATTTGAATCTGAGACAGAGCAGTGTGTCGTTAAAGAAGATTCAATCCTGGGAGCATGTTGAACTATATCCTACTATCCATTAGATCAAACTGACCTCAGATTCAGATTAGATTATTGTTAGACACAGCAAAGTGCGAGAAAATTCTTTATGTGAAAGTGACACAGTAAACAGTACACAGAACTGTGCAAAAGTTTTAGATGCATGTATATAACTAAGACATTTGCACAGAACTGTAGTAATTTTATATATTGCATTGTATTACTGCCACAAAAAAAATCATCACATGAGTTATGATAAATCTGATTCTGATATGGGTCTGTACTGTGGACTGAGAGTGGGAAGGGGGCAGGAAGAGGGGAATCATGGTTGGGAAAAGGGGAAGGGTGAGGGGAGGGAGTGGGAATCAAAAGACCTTGCCTGGTGTCTCAGGCCTGGGCGTGTCTGCACCTGTGCAACCCCCTGCCCCGACACTCCTTCTCTGCCACCTGTCCCACACCCCTCCCACGGCACTCCTCCATCGCCATTCCCATCATCCTCCATCCACTCGCTCTCCATCCATGTCAACAAATACAGTACAATGAAAAAGTTCTAGACACCATAGCTATAGATATATGCCTTAGACTTTTGCACAGTACTGTCCATTCATTATGTGCCGTGTTGGGTGATATAGACAGCCATGGTCTTCCATGACCACAATTACGCTGGGCAATTTTTTTCTACAGAAGTGGCTTGCCATTACTTGCTTCTGGGCAGATCTACAAGACTGTTAACAATTTCAAATTAAAATATAGTTATTTCTATTTATGAAACACTCAATTCCCTGGGGAGACTCATTGTTTCTGAAAATCCCCCAGTGTACTCACAGTTACTGCATGTTCCCTCTCTAAGGACACCCTGGTATGACCATAACCTTATAAGAGGGGTAGTCAATCAGCTTGGACAGAGCCCTCAACTGCCCAGCACCTGGGCATGTGAATGGCTGTCTTTGTCAGGCCAGCAGCAAGCCCACCAGATCTCCCCAGTGACTCGTCCCACCCCTTCGGAATGGGTGCCTACATGTTTCTCCTTCATTCATATGTGCTGTGTCGTATCATGTGTTTGATCATTGTCTTTGCATGACCATGAATTGAACTGAATTGAATTTATTTGAATTTTACATCCATCCCACCATGTGAAGGAGTAAAAACCTTTGAGTTATGACTCCATCACTATATACAGACATGTAAATTTATAAGTCTAATGGTTTGTAGAAAGAAGCTCTCCCATAGTCTGTTGGTCCTGGCTTTAATGCTATTTGCTTGACGGGAACAGCTGTAACAGTTTATGGTTGGGGTGACTGGTGTCCCTGATGATCTTCCAGGCCTCCTTTATGCACCTGCTGCTATAAGTGTCCTCAACAGAAGGAGGTTCACATCCACAGAGGCACTGGGCTCTCAGTACCCCTCTCTGCAGTGTCCAGTGATCAGTGTAGTTCCCGTACCAGGCGGTGATACAGCCAGGCAGGATGCAGTCAATGCTGCACCTTAGAAAGTCCTGAGGATCTGGGGGCTCATGCTGAACTTGTTCAGTCGCTCTGGGTGGAAGAGACACTTGTGTTTTTTTTTTGCCGCACAACCGATGTGCACAGTCCATGTGAGGTCTTCAGTGATGTGTATACTGAGGAACTTGAAACCATTCACCCTTTCAACTGCAGTCCAATTGATGTTGATTGTTCTTGGCAAATTTTTCTACAAAAGTGGTCTGCATTGCCTTCTTCTGGACAGTGTCTTTATAACTCTTGCCATTATCAATGCTCTTCAGAGATTGTCTGCCTGGTATCAGTGTTATGCATAACCAGGACATGTGATATGAACTAGCTGTTCATATGACTATCCACTACCTGCTCCCACAGCTTCATGTGACCCTGATCAGGGGGCTTAAGTGGGTGCTACACCTTGCCCAAGGGTGACCTGGAGGCATAGGAGGGAATGAACACCTTTCACTTCCTTTGGTAGAGATGTATCTTCACCTCACCAGCCAATATCTTTAGGTTAGAAGTCTAAAATCATACACAATATACCAGGAATAGTCTCAACAAAGTCCTTCAAAATTGCAGTAAGAATTCTTTTCTCTTGCATTCAAAACCTCATAATAAATAAAGACTAATGCGTAATTTGCCTTTTTAATTGCATTAGGGCAAAATCAAAATTAAAATCAGAAATTGTTGGAAATTCTCAGCAGTTTAGGCTGCATCTAAGGAAGGAGACACAGCGTTAATGCTTCAGATCCAAGACCCTGCATCAGAAATTTTACATGTTGGCCTTCAATAACTTATACTCAAACACAGCTATGTCTCTTTGTATTTTGTTCTCATCACCCTGTTATACTGCATCATTTCTGCTTTCCTTAATACAGGAAGGATATAAAGGCTTTGGAGAGACTGCATAAGACATATATCAGTGTATTCATTACATAGATATAATCATGGAGGAGGTATACTAATGCCTCTATATTCTCAGAAGTTTAAGTGTCATAGAGTAATTGAATAACACTACATAGAAACAACCTCATTTGCCAAACTTGTCCATGCTAACAATGGTCCTGATCCCAGGAATTTGCCTGAATTTGGCCAATATCCCTCTGTTTTGTGATAAAACAGATCTGATGTGCACTGTACATTAAGCGCTAAATCATGAGTGCAAGAGATTCAGCAAATGCTGGAAATCCAGAGTAACACACACAAAATGTTGGAGGAACTCAGCAGGGCAGGCAGCATCTAGGGAAAGGAATAAAGAGTCAATGTATAGGCAAGGACCCTTTATAAAGATTTCTGGAGTCCTGACCAGAAACCAAGGAGACCTGATGAAGGGTTTTGGCCTGAAACAACAACACTTTATTCCTCTCCATCATTGACCATTATGCCATAAGACACCCCTTTATCCTGAGGCTATGCCCTCTTGTCCTAGACTCCCCCACCATGGAAAAAATCCTTTCCACATCTACTCTGTCTCAGCCTTTCAACATTTGAAAGGTTTCATTGAGGTCCCCCTGCCCATCTTTCTAAATCAAATGTCCCTCTTATGATAACCCTTTTATTCGCAGAATCATCCTTGTGAGCCTCTGCAGAGCCATCTCCAATGCCAGTACTTCTTTTCTTAGATGAGGAGACCAAAACTGTTCACAACACTCAAGGTGAGGCCTCAGCAGTGCCTTATAAAGCCTCAGCATCACATCTCTGCTCTTGTATTCTAGAATGCTTGAAATGAATGCTAACATTGAATTTGTCTTCCTCACCACTGACTCTACCTGCAAGTTAACCTTCAGGGTGTTCCACAAAAGGATTCCCAAGTCTCAGGTTTTTGCATTTTCTCCCCATTTAGAAAATAGTCTGTACATTTATTTCTACCAAAGTGCATAACCCTGCATTTTCCAATATCATTTATATAATTTGCCACTTTCTTGCCCATTCTCCTAATCTGACCAAGTCCTTCTGCAACCTACCTGTTTTCTCAACACTACCTGTCCCTCCACCAATCTTCATATCATCTGCAAACTTGGCAATAACACCATCTATTCCATCATCTAAATCATTGATCTATAGCGTTAAAAAAAAAGTGATCCCAACTCTGACCCCTGCGGAACACCACTAGACACTGGTAACCAACCAGAAAGGATACTTTCATTCTCACTCACTGCCTCCTACTTATCAACCAATGCTCTAACCATACCAGTAGCTTTCCTGTAATACCATGGGCTCTTAACTTGGTAAGGAGCCTCATATGTACTACCTTGTCAAAAGACTTCCGAACGTCCAAATATTTAGCATCGACTGCATCCCCTTTATCTATCCTATGTGTACTCTCAAAGAATTCCAACAGGTTCATTAGGCAAGATTTTCCCTTAAGGAAACAATGCTGACTTTGTCCATCCTTGTCCTGTGTCACCAAGTGCTCCATGAAGGGTCTCGGCCAAAAATATCAACTGTTTATTCCTCTCTATAGATGCTACCCGATCTGCTGAGTTGCTCCAGCTTTTGCTGTGTGTCACTTCAATAATGTGCTAAGAAAAGGAACATTCATTTATTTTCTTTTCATAGTTTAAATGGATAGAATCAGAATATCCCACACCTAATGATTGATTTCAAGAGCCACAAATTATCAGTTGAAAATTTAATTGTCTACAGGTTTTCTGAATAGTGTTTCTCCTTTAGTTAATGCATATAATGCTATCCATAATGTCATAACTCCAGTCTGATCCCTAACAGGATGAAGAATTTGATGACAGAACAAAATCTCAGAGGGATGGACTTTTTTAGCATGCAAAATATTCTGGATGAACTCAATGTGTCAGGCAGCATTAATGGAGAGGAATAAACAGATGATATTTTTGGCCGAGACCATTCAACAGGATGTGAACTCTTTATTCCTTTCCATAGATGCTGCCTGACCTGCTGTGTTTCTCCATCATTTTGTATGTGTTGTTCAGAATTTCCTGTGTTTTTGACGTTTTCAACATTGTTAGAACATATGAAATAGGAGCAGGAGTAGGCCTTCTGGCCCATTGAGCCTACCCCGCCATTCAATAAGATCATGGCTGATCTGGCCATAGACTCATCTCCACCAACCTGCATTTCCCCCATAACCTTTAATTCACCATACTATGCAAAAATCTGTCCAACCTTATCCTAAATATATTTACTGAGGTAGCCTCCACTGCTTCATTGGCAGAGAATTCGAAAGATTCACCACTCTCTGGGAAAAGCTGTTCCTCCTCATCTCCGGATTAAATCTACTCCCCTGAATCTTGAGGCTATGTCCCCTAGTTCTAGTCTTGCCTACTAGAGGAAACAACTTTCCTGCCTCCATCTTATCTGCCCCTTTCATAATTTTATGTTTCTATGAGATCTTCTCTCATTCTATTGGATCTACTTCTCATTGTTGTTTAGAAAAGTGAAAACAGTTGCCTAATCTTAATCTACTTGAAATAGTGGATTCTGAGGAGGGAATCATGTGCAGAAGAGATATTACAGATGCTTGAAACCCAAAATAACACCACAGTATGCTGGAGGAGCTCAGCAGGTCAGGCAGAATCTATGATGAAGAGTCTCAACCCTTTATTCCTTTCCAAAGGATTGTGTAATCAAAACTAGAAAGCACAGATGTAAGGCAAGAGGGGAGAAATTTAAGAGACCTGATAGGTAAATTTTGCTTTTCAAAGGGTCACGAGGGTAGGAGTGAGCTACCAGATGCAGAAACAATCCCTACATTCAAGAGGCATTTGTATTGGGACATGGAGGGAAAGGGCTTGGCAATTATAGTCCAAGCCAGACAACTAAGACTAGCAAGAGTGATGCCATGGTCAGCATGGATAAACTGGGTGGAAGGGCCTTTGTTTCCATGCTGTATAGCCCTGTGGCTACAGTTTGACATGGCGGACAATCAAAAGGAGGTTGTGGAATAAGAGGATTTAAATGCATCAGAAACATTATTACAATAGTTGGCCATTTTATTAGTTACACCTGTACACCTGCCCGCCAATGAAAATATCAACTCAATGCATAAAAGTATGCAGACATCGGCAAGAGGTTTATTTGTTCAAAGCAAACATCAGAGTTGGGAAGTATTGTGATCTAAGTGACTTTGACTTTGGAATGTTTGTTGGTGCCAGACAGGGTGGTTTGAGCATCTTTGAAACTGCTGATCTCCTGGGATTTTCACACACAACAGTCTCTAGAGTTTACAAAGAATGCAAAGAATGGTGCAAAAGGCACCCCCCCCCCCCACCCCGCAAAAATGTCTTGTTAATGTGAAAGGTCAGAGGTCAATGGACTGGTTCAAGCTGACAGGAAGGTAACAATAACACAAATACCCACGAGTTAGAACAGTGATGTGCAGAAGAGCATCTCTGAATGCACAGTATGTCAGACCTTGAAGTAGATAGGCCTACAACAACAGGTCACACAGAGTTCCACTCCTGTGACCACATCATTAGGTACTAGGGGTATCTAATAAAGTGGCCACTGAGTGTACAGTGAGTGCTCTGGACAGAAGGAAGCCATTATTCCTGGTCCCAATCAGTCATTATCGCTTCCCCCATGATTCCCAAACTGTAGTGGCTTAAACATGAGACCCGATGAAGGGCCTTGACTGTTTACTCTTTTCCATAGATTCTGCCTGACTTGCTGAGTTCCTCCAGCATTTTGTGTGTGTTGCTTTGTAATGGTTCAATATCATTATTATCAAACTTATGTTCAAAATAAAATGAAACTCTTGTGAAACTGTTAATGGAATTAAACTCTGAGCCAAAACCAGTTAATAGTGAATAATTAGAATTTTCTTAATTGCGTTTATTCCTGCAATCCCCACAATAATTAGCATTCTATTTTTTTCAGCCTTTTCTATCATACCGTACTGTCACCCTGCTTGTGTTGTTTATAGAAGCAATTTTTGTTATTTGCCATTCTGTACCTCATCCTCCAATTTATTACTGGGCATTGTTCCACTGTATGGTGGGGGAACAGCAGGTAGTACTGCTTCCTCACAAATTCTAAGGCCTGGGTTCGATCCTGACCTGTCTGTGTGGAGTTTGCACATTCCCACTGTGACTGTGTGGACTTCCACTGAGTGATGCAGCTTCCTTCCATAGGACCATAGGATTTGACGTACATTTATTATGAAAGCATGTATGCAGTACACAACCCTGAGATTCATCTTCCCACAGACAGAAACGAAGCAAAGAAAACTATGCAGACCATTTGGAGAAAGCAGTTCGTGCAAACAGCAATCCCCTCACACAAAAAACAAATTGTGCAAGTGGCAACAAGAGAGAATGACCAAGAATACAGAATATAAAACATGAAATTGTAGATTATGTATTCAGTTCAGCCCAGTGTTCATTATCTGCAGGATGCCCCTATTCAAAGTTGCCCAAAATAACAACAGAGAAGGGAGTGATCAAGAACTGCAGTCCACTCCAAAACCACAGACCCTGAACTTCAGTACCATCATCTAACAACGTCGAGGGAGAGAAATAGACCATTCAAATGCAGGAGTCTTCCCTCGGAAGCAGCGACTGAGAAGCTGGTAGACAGTGCTGAACACTCGCCCGCCTTCTGGACTCGCCTCCATGTTTTCAATCTTCCTCGACTCTTTAATCGGTGAAGGAAATGGAATTGATCATGGTCTTGCTCCCTGTCTCTAAACCTCTTGGCCTCAAGGCTGCTTGCCTACTGGAACCCTCTTGGAGACAGCAAAGCACCGGGTTGCTCAATCAGCCTGAAAACACACCAACAAACTGTAGATCACAGGCTCCAAAAGTACCAGAACCACATATAAAAGAAAAAGAAGATGCAAAACTAGTGAAAGAAACAGTACTGGGGACATCACCCATGGTAGCATTGTTCACTGGTGTCATCTTCTCCTGGATTGAGGCCAAGATCATGAGACACAGGAGCAGAATATGGTCATTTGGTCCTTCCAGTCTGCTCTGCCATTCCACCATGGCTGATTTATTATCCCTCTCAACCCCGTTCTCCTGTCTTCTCCCCTTAACCTTTGACACCCTTACTGATTAAGGACCTATCAGCCTCCACTTTCAATATACAAAATAACTTGGCCTTCACAGCCATCTGCGGCAATGAATTCCACAGATTCATCACCCACATCCCAAAGGCATGTTGGTTGGTTAATCTCTGTTAAGTATGAAGCACCAGTCATGTATACTGTTTACTTTTTGATTTGTGTTTTAAATGCACTTTATTAATTGTTAATTTATTTGTGTAATATTACATTGTGTTGTGTATGTTACATGTACCGCATTGTTCATCTTGGCCTGGAGGAACTTTGTTTTGTTCGGCGACATACATGTGTATGGTTGAATGACAATAAACTGAATTTGAACTTGAACTTGTCATCTACTCTAAATGAGCCTCCATGTCTGGTCCTTTGAACAACTGTTCCATTACTAGCAACCAAGAATTTGGCTGCCAAGATCCTAGACTCTAGAATCTCTTCCTGAATTTCTCTCCCTTTCTAAATATCCTCCCATCTGTAAAATGGGTTTGAATTCCTGATCCATTGATAAATATTTTTACAACCAAGTTAGGATGTTGTGCAAACACCTTGCATCAGCCCCCCGGGATGTCTGATGTTACCGCTGTAAGCAAGTTGATCTTAAACTCAGTGTTAAATTCTGGATGCAGGGTTTTGAACAGAAAAATCGACAGTTCCATTCATTCCACAGATGCTGTTCAACCTCTGGAGTTCCTCCAGCAGATTATTTTTAAAGCGATACACTCATACAGTCATAGAAAATAGCTGAGGTGAAAATAAAAATGGTTCACCTACTCCTTGCTGAACTATGAATTTACCTAGTCCCTTTGACCTTCACCTTGACCATAGTTGTCTATACCTTCCCCATCTATGTACATCGGCAAATTTCTCTGAATTGTTAAATTGAAACCCACGTCTATAACTTCTGATGGCAGCTTATTTCACCCTCTGAGTGAAGAAGTTTTCCCTCATGTTCCCCTTTAACATTTCACCTTTCACCCTTAACCCATGACCTCTAGTCCAGTCTTATCCAAACTCAGTGATAAAAGCATGCTTGCATTTCCTCTATCTATATCCCTTATACTTGTGTATACTTCTATCAAATCCACCCTCATTCTCTGATACTGTAGGGAATAAAATCCTAACCTAATCAACCTTTCTCTATGCCTCATGTCAAACTATATTACTTGAAATTTTGGAAGACGAAAGCACAATTTCATTGAAACGTACAAAATGTTTACAGGCAACACACACGAAACACTGGACGAACTCTGCAGGCCAGGCAGCATCTGTGGAAAAGAGTAAACAGTCAATGCTTTGGACCGAGATGCTTCATTAAGACCAGAGAAAAAAAAGATGAGAAGTCTGATAAGAAATTGAGGGGAGGGGAGGAAGAAATACAAGGTAGTAAGTGATAGGTGAAACCAGGAGTGGGAAGGGCTGAAGTAAAAAGCGTGAAAGTCAATTGGAGAAAGAGATAAAAGACTGGAGAAGGGGGAATCTGATTGGAAAGGACAGAAGGCCTTGAAAGAAAGGGAAGGGGGAAGAGCACCAAAGTGAAGGTTATAGGTAGGTAAGGAGATAGGTGAGAGTGGGAAATGGGAAGGGGGATTGGTGAAGTGGGGGCTATTATCTGAAGTTTGAGAAATTGATGATTATGCTCAGGGGTTGGAGGCTATAAGGTGCTGTTCCTCCAACCTGAGTGTGGCCTCACCACGACAGTAGAGGAAGCCATGGACTGAAGAAAGGGAAGTGGAATTAAAATGGATGGCCTCTGGGAGATCATGCTTTTTCTGGTGGATGAAGCATAGATGCTCAGCGAAGCGGTCTCCCGATCTACATTGGGTTTCACCGATATACAGGAGGCCACACCCGGAGCATTGGATACAGTAGATGACCCCAACAGACTCAAAGGTGAAGTGTTGCCTCACCTGGAAGGACTGTTTGGGTCCCGGAATGGTAGTGAGGGAGGAGGTGTAAAGGCAGGTGCAACATTTGGTCTGCTTGCAAGAATGTGTCAGGAGGGAGATCAGTGAGGAGTATGAATGGACAATGGAGTCGCGTAGGGAGCAATCCCTGCAGAACGCAGGAAGTGGAGGGGAGGGAAAGTGCTTGGTGGTGGGATCCTGTTGGAGTTGGTGGAAGTTATGGAGAATTATGTGCTGGATGCAAAGCCTGGTAGGGTGGTAGGTGAGAACAAGAGGAACCCTACCCCTGGTGGGGTGGTAGAAACATTGGGTGAGGTCAGACATGTGTGAACTGGAAAAGATGCAGTTGAGGTCAGTGTTGATGGTGGAGGGTGCAGATTGCTACCACCCAAACTGGACCCCTTACAATTTGTCTACTGACACAGTTGATCGACAGCTGATGCAATAACCACTGCTCTACATACTGTCCTTACACATCTGGAGAAGAAGGATGCTTCTGTGAGAATGCTGCTCTTGGACTACAGTTCAGCATTCAACACTATATTCCATCTAGGCTCGACAAGAAGCTCAGAGACCTCAGCCTTGACCCTGCTTTATGCAGCTGGATCCTGGACTTCCAGTCAGATTGACGGCAGGTGGTAAGAGTGGGCTCCCTCACCTCCACCCCTCTGACTCTCAATACAGCAGCCCCTCAGGGCTGTGTACTAAGTACCTTCCTTTACTCCCTGTATACCCAAGACTGCGTCGCCACCCACAGCTCTAATCTGCTAATTAAATTTGCTGACAATGCTACATTGATTGGCCTAATCTCAAACAATAACGAGGTGGCCAATAGGGAAGAAGTCTTCTTTCTGACACAGTGGTGTTAAGAAAACAACCTCTCCCTCAAAACAAAGGAGCTCCTTGTGGATTACAGGAGGAATGGAGACGGGCTAACTCCTATTGACATCAACGGATCTGGGGTTGAGAGGGTAAACAGCTTTAACTTCCTCATCATCCACATCACTGAGGACCTCATGGTGTCTATACACACCAGCTGTGTGGTGAAAAATGCACAACAGCGCCTCTTTCACCTCAAACTGTTTAGTAAGGTTGGTATGGGCTCCCAAATCCTAAGAACTTTCTATGGGGGCACAATTGAGAGTATCCTGACAGGCTGCATCACTGCCTGGTGTGGGAGCTGTACCTCCCTTAATCATAGGATTCTGCAGAGAGTGGTGTGGGCAGCCCAGCACATCTGTAGTTGTGAACTTTCTATTATTCAGGACATTAACAAAGACAGGTGTGTAAAAAGGGCCCGTAGGATCATTGGGGATCTGAGTCACCCTGATCACAATGTATTCCAGCTGCTACCATCCAGGAAACAGTATCGCAGCATAAAAGCCAGAACCAACAGGCTCCAGGACAGCTTCTTCCACCAGGCCATCAGACTGATTAACTCATGCTGATATGAATGAATCTCTATGTTACATTGACTGTTCTATTTGTTATAAATTATTATAAATTACTATGATTGCACATTGCACATTTAGATGGAGATGTAATGTAAAGATTTTTACTCCTCATGTATGTGAAGGATGTAAGAAATAAAGTTTATTCAATTCAAATGAAAGGAATCCCCTTTCTTTGATTAAGGAGGATGCCTTTTTAGTTCTGGGATGAAAAGCTTCATCCTGAGAGCAGATGCAGCAGAGGTGGAGAAATTGAGAAAATGTTTGCAGGCTTGAACAGAGTCAATGAAGTGTTAACGACTCCCCTGACTGGGGTGTGAAGAGCTAGGGGTACAAATTAAGAAGCCACCCAGATTAATGATCTGAACTCGAAACTTCAACTGTCCGTTTGCCTCCATTGATGCCACCTGACCTGATGAGTTCCTCCGGCTCTTCCATGCGCTGCTTGAGATAAGAGGGCATATTTTCAGTAAGAGGAAAATGAATCTTCTCTACCGCAATCTGAATTGCTTAATAAACTGATCAAGGATTGGTAATTTTGTTTTTTGATATGAAAGGAATAAAGGACATGAAGATAATATAGAAAATGGCGTTCAGGATGAGGTAGAAAATTGGATTAGCTTGGCTTCGTGGGAGAATCCAGAGAATGGTAGTAGATGGACGTCTCTCTGGCTGGAGGCCTGTGACTAATGGTATACCACAGGGATCTGTTGTTGTTTGTCATCTATGTGTGTATCAATGATCGGATGATAATGTAGTTAACTGAATCAGCAAATTTGTAGATCACATCAAGATTGGGGGGGTGGGTAGTGAGTTGGGCAGTGAGGAAAATGATCAAAGATTGTAGCAGGATTTGGGCCAGCTGGAAAAATGGGCTCATAAACTGGCAGATGGAATTTAATGCAGACTAGTGTAAGGTGTTACACTTCTGGAGGACAAACTAGTGTAAACTTACATGGTGAATAGTAGAAATGCGGTAGAACAGAGAGATCTGGGAATGTAGATCCTTGAATGTGCCATCGCAAGTAATTAGGGTCATAAATAGAGCTTTAAATATATTAGTCTTCATAAATCAAAGTACTGAGCAAAGAAAATTAGATTTTATGTTGAAGTTTTATCAGATGGTAACAACTAATTTGGAGTATTGTGTGTAGTTTTGCTTTCTACCAACAGAATAGATGTCAATAAGGTTGAAAGAGTGCAGAAAAAGTTTACAAGGTTGTTACCTAGAACATGAGGATCTGAATTATAGGGAAAGTTTATATTATATTATATTCAGACATTATTCCCTGGAGCAAGGGAGAATGAGGGGAGATTTGATAGAAGTATACAATATTATGAGAAGTTTAGATAGGGTAACTACAAGCCATTCTTTTGCACTGAGGTTAGGTGAGATGGAAGGTAAATGGTTTACACAGAACATGAGGGGGAACTTCTTCACTCAGTGGGTGGAGAGGGTATGGAGCAAGCTGCCAGTGGAAGACGTGAATTCAGGTTTGATTGCAGCATATAATAGAAATTTCGATAGGTACTAACATGGATTGAAGGGGTATGGTCCAGTCGCAGGTCGATCTAACTGGACAGACTAATAGGTTAGCACAGATTAGATGGACCAAAGAGCCTGCTTCTGTGCTCTAGCATTCCGTGACTCTCTGACTTTCTGACTCTAAAGCAGGCTGAAAGAATAGCAGCTAAAGATTTTATTGAATAGCAGAGCAGGCATGTGTAAATGAATGGCCTGTTCATTTTCTGATCATCAAGTGAATGGGCTCTTGAAATGGGCTCTCAATTAAGCTGTGAGATGATTACTCTTGAAGTTATGATATTCACTGAGGTTTTTTACCAAAGTATTGCACTGATGTATTATTGCCACCTATAGTGAGATATAGTGAGAAGCTCGTCTTGCATACTGTTCATGCAGATCAATTCATTAGCCTGTGCAATGAGGTAGAACAAGGTAAAATAATAACAGATGCAGAATAAAGTGTAACAGCTACAGAGGAAGTACGGTGCAGGTAGACAAAAAGGTGCAAAACAATAATGTCATTACCAAGAGCACAGAAAAGCACAAGATGTCGGAAGGACTTGGTGGGTCAAGCAGCATTTACAAAAACAATTGTTGTGAGTCGACGTTTCGAATCGAGATCCTGCTTCAGGACTGAGAGGGTGCAGAAAAGACTGCCAGTATATAGCACTAGAGGAATGGGGATTGGAGCTGGTAGCTGATAGGTGGAGCCAGAGGGAAGGTGAAGATAGGCAGAGGGAACCAAGTGGAGTTCAGGAACTGGAAGGGGGCAGAAAAGCAGAATTAAACTGGAACATAGAATACAGAACGATACAGAATGGAAGCAAGCCTTCAGCCCACAATGTGGTGCTGAACCAAGTAAATTAGTAATGAAATGGCCAACTAAACTAATCCCTTCTGTCTACACAATATCCATTTCCCTCACATCAATTTCTCTTAAATATCCCTAATGTATTGGTCTCTACCACCACCCCAGGCAGCCAGCAATGTGTGTAAAAAGTTTGCCCCTTTGAACTTACCCCCTCTCACTTTGAACACTGAAATTAGACATTTCAACCCTGAGAGGACAATACTGTCAGTCTACTCTCTCTATGCCTCTCATAATCTAATAAACCTCTATTATATTTCCATTCAGCCCAGGGAAATTAGAGGGAAAGGTGAGTGTGTGTGGGAGAAGAGAACCAAGGGTGTGGGTTATTTGAAAACAATGTTTTTATTTTGCAGAGGGTTGAGGACTCGGGTAATTCTCCAAAGTTAAGGGGTCACTACTACGAGGTGAAATACAGAGATATCCCTTCATTCAAAGGCTTGTGAGGTGGTTACATTCTCTGGCCTGCAGTTCAGTACACATTACTGTTACGTATGCACTGAGCAAGAATGGCAATGGAGTAGCATGATCAAATGTTCTTATTTGGAACGATACACTCTGGGCAACCTACAACATGGCCCTTCTGAGATAGACACGCACACTCAAAAGTCTGCACCCAAAGACAGTTCATCCCACCAGTAAGAGGTCCAATCAATTCACCGTGCTATCAAATGGCTGCTTGCACACCTGATACATTCTCACAATCGATTCTGATATGGTAGCATTGAATTATTGAGTACCGCATAGGACCACAAGGCGCTACGGAGAGTGATGGACTCAAACCAATGACAGGTGAGAAACCCCAAAATGACAACAGCCTCTGCTGTCATAGAGAACAACTATCAACAATTCACATCCACCTTACAGCTCTCTATCCCTGAAGGACCTCTGTCGATACACTCTTTCTACAGTATGTGAAACAATTTTTAACTTGGTCAGTGACTACAGAGGACAAACTAACAATTCAAAGCTTCAGGCAAGGTAAGCAGCATCTATGTAACCTTTTTTTTAAATCTTGCAAATGTATTTTTAAAATCTTCGCAGAATAATGGTTACCACGATTTAAAATAAAAATCCTGGTTTGGCCTCAGCTACCACCTTCCAATCAATACATAGAGGTGATGCGAAATGTCAAAGGTTTGGGCCAGGATGTCCATCTTGAATTTGGCATTGTGTGCTTTTTTCTCACCTCCTGCCCTGTTCCATCAAATAGCATCGTGGCTAGACAGTCGTGTCTTGAGAAATACAAAGAGATAATCCAGGGTCATAGAGCACTGAGACATAGAAACAGGCACATCAGCCCATCTAGTCCATGCCTAACAGTTATTGGCCCACAAGAGCATAAGAGTTAGAAGCAGAATTAGGCCATTTTGTCCATTGAGTCTGCTCTGCCATTCCATCATGGCTGATCTATTATCCCTCTCAACCCTATTCTCCTGTCTTCTTCCCATAACCTTTGACACCCTTACTAACTAACTACCTATCAACCTCTGCTTTAAGTATACCCAGTGACTTGGCCACCACTGCCAACTATGGCAATGATGTCCACAGATGCACCAACCTCTGGCTAAAGAAATTTCTCCTCATCTTTGTTTTAAAGGGTCATATTTCTATTCTTAGGCTGTGCCCTCTGGTCCCAGACCCTTCTTCCATAGGAAACATCCTCTCCACATTCTTTCTGTGTAAGCTTTTTAATATTTGACAGGCTTCCATGATATCCCACTTCATTCTTATGAATCTCAGTGAATACAAGCCCACAGCCATCAAATACTCCTCATACATTAAAGCTTTAATTTCCGGGATCATTCTCGCGTACCTCCTCTGGACCCTCTCCAATTCCAGCTCATCCTTTCTAAGACAAAGCATCCAAAACTGCTCACAATACTCCAAGTGTGGTCTGACCAATGGCTTATTCTGCCAAGTCCCTCACTGGTCATGGAGAAAAGGTACAAACTCCTAATGGATGGCGGGGGAGTTGAACCGCAATCCTTGGCGATGTAAGGTGCTAAGCTAGCTGCCACACTTCAGTGCCAAACTACTCCACACATCATAAATCTAGTTCATTCACTTTCTTCTCCTTTAGCAAGCCTTCTATCCTAGGAACCAGTCTTGCTGAATTCCTTCTACATTAAATGTGCTTTTTTTTCAAATAGGAAAAAAAGATATGCTCCCCAACAAGCACCACTGTAACTGCCATAACACCTCAAGGATCAAGGGTTATCTTTATTCACCCACTATAAACATGCACATGGACTGGGAATTTTCTGCGGTGTGTTGCTCAGGGCATGACATGCAGCAGAAAACAATAACATTCAATCATTATAGACAATAAAGACATAAAAAAGTTTTAAAAAACAAATAAAGTTAGAGGTTGAAGGATGGAATAAATTGTGAATAAATAAATGAACACCAGCATGTATTTACAATGTAAACAGCATTATAAAAAATGGCTTTAATTGTTGTGAGGAGCTAAAGGTAACAGCAGAAGTTTTTGCGTCCTTGGGTGACTTCTTCCAGTTCGTCCATGAAACAGTTTACTTCTCTTTTAATGCCTCTTTTTTTCCCCCTTTCAAGGTGGCCAGGTTCCTGTCAGAGTCATGATCTACAGTTGTACGTAAACTGTGGTTCTTCACAGCAAAGGGTTCTCGCTCTCGGACCCTGTCGAGCGACCTGGCATTTTTGATATCTCCAGGTGTGACCTGGAAGATGTGTACATTCTGGATGTGGCCCTGTAGATGACCAAATTCCTCAACCAGCGTCGTTGACTGTAGCATCATGGGAGACTGAAATATTGTGACAACGGAGCATGTTGCCGTCAAAAGGAGACCTCTGTACTTGAGCAATTTTTCTCTTGATGGTGCAATGAGAGTCTACGGGCCTTCAAGTTGGGTGAACTCGAACAAGCAATGCTGCAGATTGTAACATTGAAATAATGAACTGCTGGTCTCCCTCTTGGCTATTTGCAGGAGTAATATCTCTTTGTTCCTCACTAGTGAGAAAAAGAGTCTGCCTGCGATGTTGGGATGGACAGTAGTTTTTCATGGACTCTAGATCATGTTCTCTGAGTGGCTTTACTATTGCTTGCATGGTGCAAGGTGGGAGCTGATGCTCCTGCTGCAGCAGCTGGGGGGAGGGGAAGGGGAGGGGGGTCTTTAGATTCTAATGTTTTCTGCCATTTATTCTTTAGGGTTTCTCTTCTGTTTCAAGGATGTCTGTGAAGAGTAAGGATTTCAAGTTGTATAATGTATACATTCTTTGATATTAAATTGAACCATTGAACCATTCATTGAATTACTTACAGTGCAGTGTAGTCAATGGGATAATACAGCGTGTGGGGGAGGCTAAATAGAATAGTCGATCAATATAAATCCCTGGGAAAGACAGCTTTTCAGATGGTGAGAAGTTTTTTTGTGTGTTTTAATAGCGCTATTGCACTTTCCAGAAGGAAGCTTTTGCAAAAGGCAGAAGCCCCCTCCTAAAAGGTTTGGATCAGCATGGCTTTTCTTGCTCACATTTTTGTCCTAGACACGTACAAGTCCTGCAGTGATAGAGGACTGATCTTAACCCCTCTGCTCAAATCCTTTTGATCGGAATGTTTTCCACATGGGGGGAAGTGAGCTGTGAATTTTGAATCAGCAGAGAAATTTAGATGTCCGAGTCTAGGCTAGCAGAAAGGCATCAAAAACCAATTATGAAGACGATGGAGGCAACATGCTGTGTGCATAAAAAATTAGTTTGTGACATTCACTACAAGATGATGTCTGTTGGCCTTTTGTTCAGAATTTCAAATTGTGCTCTTTTTCAGTGCTAATAAGATATAATTATGATTTTAGTGTTTACTGGTCAGAATTGCTCTGTAACTTTCTGCTTGATGAAACCTCCTGTTACCTCTATACTTGTCTGTTTTAGTACACCCTAGACTGACCTCCAACCCTGATAACTTGCAAAGTTCATATATGTCACCCTGAGATTCATTTTTTTGCAGATATTCACAAAGAAACACTACACACAAATACGGGCAAAAAAAAGTGTGTGAAAGAAGACAGACTGTGCAATACAAAATAAAAAGCAAATAATAATAATGAATACATAAGTAATAAATAATATTGAGAATATGGCTGTTGAGTCCTTAAAGGTGAGTGCAGAGTTTGTGGAATCAGTTCAGTGTTGAGGTGAATAAAGTTATCCCCTCTGGTTCAGGGACCTGATGTTTGAGGGGTAATGACTGTTCCTGAATGTGGCTCTGTGGGACCAAAGGCTTCCGTACCTTTTTTGAGAAGACAGCATTCAAACCTTGAGCTCATCCAAAACTCTTCTTCCCTAATGGTACTCACACCAGACCAGTTGTACACTGGACTTGCATATTTATGATTGATGCACCATCAATAACTCACTCTGAGAGGTAAAGGCGCGATATCGGCTTTTATTGACTTGAAGAAGGAACAAGCAGTGAGTGACCACCATACTACATCCTGGAGACTGAGAGGCCGGGCTCAGGCCTCGATTGCCTTTATACAGGTGTCTGTGGGAGGAGCCACAGGAGCTGTCAGCAGGGGGCGTGTCCAGACAGGTATATGTAGTTCACCACAATAATGTTTTCAGATCCTGGAGTATACAGTTTTAAATTGTCTTTTACCATTTTTAAGTTTTGGAACCTCTGTCAGTCTCACTACCCTCATGAGACCCATAGCCTCCAGTTCTGATCCCATGGACACTGGTGAATGCACAACCAACTCCATTTCCATCTCCTTCCCTGTCTTCATGACCTACCCATCACATCTCTTCTGGATCCTCTCCTGCTTCTCTTTATTTTCCCCCATTCCAGTTACCATCTCACCATTTTCTTCCCTCCACCACCCACACTCTCATAACCTGAACATCACCTTCCTCTGACTCCCCACCCTCTTCCCTTTCCTCTCCTCTTCTATTAGATTCATTCTACTTCTGCCCTTTACTGTTTCCATCTGTCACCTCACAGCTTCTTATATCACTCCCCGCTTCTATGCCCACCTACCTTCTCCCTGATCTGGTCTCATCAATTACCTGCCAACTCTTCCCACTCCCCTCACCTTCTTGTTGTGGCTTCGACCTTCTTCCTTTGCAGTCCTGATGAAGAGTCTTGGCCCAAAATATTGACTGTTTATTCCTCTTCTTATCCAGAAATTTGCCTGACCTGTTGAGTTCCCCCAGCATTTTTTTTAGTGTGTTGTTTGTGTGATGCTTGAGAGGAGATAACACCTCCCAGCATATTAACTAGATGAATCTTCATTTTGTCATAGGATGTAAATATAAATGGAAAGACCAATATTTTAATTCCCAGTAAATCAACCCAACTGTTAGAATCTTAGGTAAAAACCAAAAATGCTAAATTTTGAGAATCTCTTGTGTTCCTAAATTCTTTGCTGCTTTTGCACCCTTTAACCTGTTCCTTAAAATCCTTTCGATGGGGTGAGAGTTTGCTGCCGAATCTCGGGTTGTGAATCTCAGAATAAAAAGCAACCTAGCAGAGTGTGACACCATGACAGCAACTGTTAGTCTTCCCTTTCGCTGTGAAATGGGTGACAGCTCTCTGTCTCTTGTTAGAGAGAGAGAGAGAGAGAGAGAGAGAGAGAGGGAGAGAGAGAGAGAGAGAGACTGCGGCATGTCAAACTGTTGGTAAACAATAGTAAACAATAGCTTTTGTTGACGACAGATGATGGTCTCTGAGTGCTTTGCTTTTGCTGGGTGAGTTCTGGGCAGTGACATTTTTTGCTGAAACAGGTGGGAGGGGAGGAGTCGGGACTTTTTTTTGTAATTTTTTTTATTGAAGTTCATCAAACAAACATTACCATAAGATGTATTTCAGACATTGTACATATATATCATATAATCATATATATCGCAAAATCTCCACAAAGTATTTATCTAGGGTATACTTATAGAAAAGAGTGAAAAGAAAAAACAAGCAAAAGGAAAGAACTGTATACAAGCAGGGAGTGATTTTTTTCTTTACAACAGATTCATTGATTTGTGAGAATAAAGTTTTTCCCAGTGTGAATCAAATTGTTCCAGCTTATGATTAACAGATGCTATTATCTTCTCCATTTTGTAAATGTCCATTGTAATTTACATCTATGTATTTAAAGTTGGGCTCTCCTGTGATAACCATTTCCTAGTAAGAGTGATACTTTGCTGCTGTTTGCACAGGGGAGAGGGGGCTTTGGGATTTTAATGTTTATCTGTTGTTCATTTCTCTGGGGTTCTGCTCTTTGTCGATGTCTGCGAAGACAAGTAGTTCAGGTTGTATACTGCGTACATTCTCTAATAATAAAGGGAACAATTTGAAACATTTGATTTGAAAATAAATTTGCTTTGGTCATCTGTTAATGTCACTTTGTGGAGATTTGATGGATACAACTCCTGGAAATGGTTCTTAGCTGTATTAGCACATTGTGCTGCTGACGTCACCTGCCATGACCTGTGCCAGATTTTACAGGTACACCATAGAAGGCATCCTAACTGGATGTATCATGGTTTGGTGTAGCTCTGCCCAAGACCCAAGAAAATGCAAAGAGTTTTGAACACAGCCTGATCCATCACTAAAACCAGCCCCTCTACCATTGCCTCTGCCTACACTTCCCGCTACCTAAGGAAAGAACCAAAAAAGCCACTCCCACTGTTGTCATTCTTTCTTCTTCTTCTACCCCCACCTTGGGCAGAAGATTAAAAAAAATGCAGATTAACAGCCATGTGTCAAGAACGCCTTCTAACCTACTGACATAAGACTCTTGAATGGTCCTGTTTCCTGGGGAGAAAGACTAGTATTCACCCTATTTGAGCTCCTGATGATTTTGTACACCTTGTCAGTCTCCTATGCACCTAAGAATAAAATCCTCTCTTATCCTGCCTCTATGAGTTGAATGGGATCATTTTGTATTGTAGATAGATAGATACTTCATTCATCCCCAAGGGGAAATACAACATTTTTCCCGTGTCCCATATACACTTATTGTAGCAAAACTAATTACATACAGTATTTAACTCAGTATAAATATGATATGCATCTAAAATCACCAATGACTAAGTGAAATTTTGATTAAGCTTATTTTTAAAATGAGACCTCAAGTCAGCCCAGACAGTTCAGGACATTCTCTGTTTCAAACAAATCACCTCTCACCTCCTTGAAAGTTCAGCCTAAATGAACCTACAGTACATCCAATGAAACTATATATATATATTTTGCATAGTACTGTATTTGTCAATGTGGAGTGGAGAGCAGTTCATCAATCTGGCAGAAGCAAAGGATGCTGGGAATGGTGAGTGGTGGAATGCTGCAAGACAGGTGGCAGAATAGGGGTCAGGGTTGGTACAGGTGCAAACACCCCCACCCTGAGATATTAAGCAAGGTCAATTGATTCCAGACAATTGGTTTATTGATCATAGCAGAATATCTCTCTGATGCTTCTCATTACCTCCCTTCTCCCTTCCCCCTTTTCCTAACCACAATTCCCCTCTCCCTGCCCCCTTCCCACTCACAGTCCACAATAGAGACACATATCAGAATCAAGTTTATTCTCACTAACATAGGTTAGGAAATTTGATTTTTTTAATGGCAGCAGTACAGTGCAATATATTAAATTACAACAGTTCTGTGCAAAAGTCTCAGGCACCTTAGTTGTATAAGACTCTTATATAAGACTCCTGCACAGTGCTATATATATAAACAAATATATGATTGCCCTGTGCAGAGGTTGAATCTAAAATATCAACAGTTATTCCTCCCCATTGCTTTCAAACTTGCTCAATGCACTGATTAGCAAAATTGGCAAGAATTGGAGATGATCGTGGGCCCGTGCCCTCCCTCCAGGCTTCTTGGCTTCTAGGCCACACATTCTGCTTGAAACTTCAGCAGATCTTCAGCGACAGCAAAGCGCCAAATCATTCAATCAGCCTGAAAACATGCCATCAAAGTGTAAACCAAAGGTTCCAAGCTCAGTAGCAGAAGCATATTTGAAAGAAGAAGTGAAAGAAGTAGCTTTGTTAACTGTCTGAAGGACGTCACCTTTGGTTGCATTGTTTGCTGGCGCCATCTTCTTTAGCTTTAAGTCTGTGCTGAACAATTAATTACCAACTCACAAGTATCTGCTACTGAATTTCAAGGTAAATGAAAGTGAAACGAATGATTCTGCATAGGTTGATCAGCTTATTAAGTTGTTCTGAAAAGCCTACAGCAGATGCGCTGTGATAACCCTCCCTCTCATCTCAGATTTTATATTACACATGTTCTTGTTAGTTCCTCTTTTACAATGTCTTATTGATACTGTAAAGTTCTACATTAATGAGCAAATGTTATGATGTTGTAAATCAGTCTTGAATATCACAGAAGAAATGATCCATATTTGCAGTGGTTTGCAATTTTTGTTTTTGCAGGAGTGACTACTGCATGAAAGTGGAACTATACAGCCTGAGAAAGGGCCATTCAGCCCATCATGATCGAGACAACCATGATGTCAATTGAAACTGCACATCGCTTACAGCACTGTGCAAAAATCTTAGGCCCCTAGCTATACGCAGTATATCTGCCTAAGTCTTTCACGTAGTATTATACACAAAAGAAATTACAGTAGTTTTTACATTTGCTGAAATTATGGCAATGACATAAAGGGAGAGAGCTAGGTCTTCCTATGGTTCATTTGAAAATGGCCATTGGCTTCATTTTGTGGGGGAAATAGATTTTTACGGCTATCACAGAACCTTTCAGCATCGGGTCAGTTTGGCACAGTGGTGTCGCAGTTAGCGTAACGCTTTGCAATGTCAGTGACTGGAAGATCTTGGCTCAATTCCCACTACTGTCTGTAAGCATTTTGTACGCTCTCCTTGTGACCGTCTGGGTTTCCTCCAGGTGCACCATTTTCCACCCACATTCCAAAAAATGTATAGGTTAGGGTAAGTGAATTTTGTGCACGTTATGTTGATGCCAGAAGCATGGCAACAAGTGGACTGTCAAGCATATCCTTGGACTGTGTTGGTCATTGATGCAAATGACATATTTCGCCTTGGGTTTTGATGGTTCGACACACGTGATAAATAAAGCAAATCCTTCTTTAATTCTTCTTTTTCCTACGATGTAGTTCATGCATGGGGAGAATCGCTAACACATCATGTTGATGGTTCCACTTTATCTTATCACCCTCCCTTCTATCTGCCCTCAAGACAAAGGCATACTCTGCTGCAGCAGTTCTGCATGTTTCGAAAGTACTTCAGCTAGGATGTCTTGTCTATCACCTCGTGCTTGCTAACCTACACTGACTGTCCGTTAAACAGTGCCTTGATTTTAACATCCATGTTTTTATCTTTTATTTTATTGTACTTAGAGATGCAGCATTGTAACGGGACCTACTTGCCCAATGAGCGCATGATGCCCACATGACCAATTAACTTACCACCTTGTATACACTGTACTGGGAACGTAGGAGGAAATTGGTACACCTGGAGGACCTCAGCTGGTTGGCACTATAATAGTGTTAGACTAACCACTATGCTATTATGTTGCTGATTCTTGGTTTTAACTCCCTTTATGATCTTGCCTGTAACTATTTCAAGCTTAATTGTTATTCAACCATACGCATGTATAGAACTAAACAAAACAGCATTCCTCCAGGGCCTATAGCCACATACACCATACAGCCCAGGTTGCTGCGATAACACAGAGTCACAAAGGTAACACTAGCACAATACACTGAGTGGCATGGCCTGAAGATTGGTGGTGGATGGGACAATGTCCTCGAGCCAAGTTTTTGCAGGAACAAGTACGCAGCAGTTCCACATCTCACGCTGAATCAGCCATAGAATGAAGGCAATCCAGCTTGTTTTCCAGGGAGCGAACACTAGAGAGCAGCACTGAGGGGAAAAATGGCCTGTAGTGGCCAGTCCCCAACCCAGCATGAATTCCAGTGTGCCCGCCTCACCTTTGGTCACTCCCACACTGCCTACGGTTCTGCCTCCCCTTGGTGGCCTAGTTCGTGCAAGAACTGAAAGCATGCAGCTCTCCTATCACCAGTCTCACCAATGAACCGAAAAACCAGACTAGCAGTGTCCAACAGGGTCTTGTGATCAAAGAGATATATTTAAGACAAACGTGTGCACCATTTGTAGGTGCTGGAGGGGCCATTGAGACAAAGCGTGCCACAACCTTACCAGAAATCCATTATTTCTATCATTGCCTTCATCTTCTCTGAGCTCTATCATGCACATCACCAAATTTTCTTGCTCCCCCACTGCTGGCCATACCTTCAGCTGCCAAGGTCCAGGTTTCTGAAATTTCCTTCATAGGCCTTCTTGTCACTCTTCCTTTTATATAAGATTTTCTTTTGCCAAACCTTATTATTTTTCCTGTGACAAATCGTCAATAAGACCAAAAGAGATAGGAGCAGATTTAGGCCATTCAGCCCATCAAGACTGCTTTGCTATTCAATCATGACTGATCTATTACCCTCTTGAACCCACTCCCTTGCCTCCATCCTGTAACTTTTGAAACCCTTACTAATCAAGAACCTATCAACTTCTGCTTTTAATATACCCAGTAACCTGGTCATCACTGGCTGTGGCATGAATTCCACAGATTCTGGCTGAAGAAATTCCTCCTAGTCTCTGTTTAAAGGGTACTCTGAGGCTGTGCTCTCTGGTCCTAGATCTATCCAACATCCTCTCAATATCCGCTCTACAGGTATTGAGGCCTTTCAATATGCGATAGGTTTCAATGACCCCCCCCCCCCCCCCAATTTAGCTCAACTCTACAACATGGTGCTATATCTTATTTTGTTGCTTAGCTTCATATGTCGAGGCATTTCAATGTACAACTCAATGTACAGTTAACATTATTAGTCAGACCAAATAGAACTGTTTTTACACAACAATATTCAGAATCTAATCAAGTTTCATATCAGTCGTTTCTTTGTTTTGTCACTGTCTGCAAGGGGACAAATCTGAAGTTTGTTAAATGTATACATATTTTGATAATAAATGTACTGTGAACTTTGAACTTTAAAAAAAAGTTTCATATCAGTAAGTCCAAAAGACATTCAGCAAACTAGTTGCTGGGAGGAAAGTGTAATTGATGAAGGAGACAATAGGGTAATTGGAGGAGGCAAGTGAATTGGTGCAGAAGACTGTAAGTTTCATAAATGCCTGACCTGTCAAAGACTCAAAGTACATTTATTATCAAAGTATGTATTGAGTACCGTATCACCATGCACCAGGTGGGACTTCCCATTGGCCAAACATTTTAATTCTGATTCCCGATCCCATCCATTCCAACATGTCGATCAATAGCCTCCTCTTGTGCCAAGACGAGGCTACCCTCAGGGTGAAGGAGCAACACCTTGTCTTCTACTCTATTCCCCTCCACCTTCTTTTTCTCCTATTGCCCACTCCCTTTCCCTGTCAGATTTTTTCTTCTCCAGCCCCTGATCTTTCCACTTGGCTTCACCTATCACCTTCCAGCTAGCCTATTTCCACTCCCCCACCTTTTTATTCAGGCATCTTCCCCCTTCCTTGTCAGTCTGGAAGAAAGGCCCAAAACATTGACTGTTCACAAGATCTCCCCAAGGCAGTCACAAACACCACGGAACCAATTCAAAGAAAAACATGAAAGAAAAAAGAACAAATCACACAATGGGCAAGAAAATGAGCAATAAACACAGAATATTAAACATCAAATCACTAAATTTATGAAGCAGTCCAGGAATGATCAGTTCCAGCTCAGATCAGTTCAATCTAGCACTGTGTTGACTGTTGGTTGCAGTCTGTGTGCTGTGTTGTCTGTGTGTTGACCTGTTGTGACACCATTGGCAGGCTTTGTACTGGATAACTACAGCATACCTTAATTCTGCTGAGGAGTTCCATGCTGAAGTTTTGAATTTTAGAATCACCATTGCTACAATTTAAATACAAAATCCACAGGTGATATCACTCAGCTCATAAACTAAAGGCACTAAAAGTCTGAATCATGCAAACTGCTCTCAAGCCAACCATTTAAGCCTTGCACCACACTGGTAAATGTGTACTCTGTAATTGCACAAAGGCATAAAGTCCATGGATGTCAGAGAAATTACTAGCTGTGTGTTGAATGAGCAATATTGTGTCACAAGCATGTTGAACTCTCCTATTTAATATTTTCCTCATGTTGACTTCAATGGAGCCAAACATTGAGAGCCTATTTCAAAATACATATGAAATCAAGGACAAATTTTATCCTCCTGTACCTAATAAAGTGATAAATGAATGTATGTTCATGGTGCTGTGCTGCTGGAACCCTTCCACTTCAAGATTTGACACATTGTGCCTTTGAAGATGCTCTTTTACACAATACTGTTATAATGCCTGGTTATTCGAGCTACTGTCAAAATCAGAATCAGGTTTAATTTCACCAGCATATGTACTGAGCATTGAGGTAGTGTTCAATGGTCATTCATAAATTGGATGGCAGAGGGGAAGAAGCTGTTCCTGAATCACTAAGTTCCTGAAGCACCTCAGTCTTCAGTACCACACTCCTGATAGTAACAATGAGAACAGTGCAAGTCTTGAGTGAAGGGGATCCTTAAAGATCGATGCCACCTTTTTGAAGCATCAATCCTTGAAGATATCCTGAATACTATGGAGGCTATCCTGAATACTACCTTGAACCAGTCCAGCCATTCTCCTCTGACATTAACAAGGTACTTTTGCTCACTGACCTGCTGCTCACTGGATGTTTTGTTTTTGCTTTTCAAACCATTTTCTGTAAACTCTAGAAACTGTTGCATGTGAAAATCCTGAGAGATCAGCGGTTTCTGAGATACTCAAACCACCCCGTCTGGCACTACAATCATTCCAGTCAAGTCACTTAGATCACACTTCTTTCCCATTCTGATGTTTGGTCTGTATGACAATTGAATCTCTTAACCATGTCTGCATGCTTTTTTATGCATCGAGGTGCTGCCACATGATTGGCTGTTCAGATATTTACATTAATGGGCAGGCGATCAGGTGTACCTAATAAAGTGGCATTGAGGAGACTAGTTCTGTCTTGTCCAAAATAGCAGTTCTTGAAGTGTTTTTGAATATTCATAGCTTTCAATTCTGAAAATGAGGGTCTAGTTTTAGAATATTCTTGTTAAATTGTACAGGTAATATAATATAAAAAGAATCGGAAGGATGAATTTATGATAACTACTTAATTGTGTCACCAACAGGAACGTGAACAGGAGAGTGAAGGTGTGCTTAGATGAGAAAATGTGTTGCAGGTTTGGTAAAGAAAGACTGATTATGCAAGCTACAAAGTTATTCAAATAATTAACCTTTGCATTATGCATATTGCTGTCAATTAGAGAGTTAACGCGTACATATATTTGGCCTCCTCTTGGAGCATGGCATGGCAACAATTCTGTTGGTTGTTCAGTAATTGGGACAGTTTTCTTTATCAGACTGTGGTAACGATTATCAGGAGACATGATTATAATCGAAGGAGCAAAGTATAAATTAAGCAGCGACTGCCGCATAATTAAAATTGTTAATTTATGTAATGGAATGCCGCCTTGTGCGGAGACTGCAGCTCGGTTAAACTGACAGTCAGAGAAGGAGAAAGGACAAAGGATTTTAGAGCAACTTTATCAACATGTTCAGAATCCGCAACACACCACTCTGTTCAATTACACCAAAGTACCTTGTCAGGCAGCCAGTGGAAAAAAAAATGTACACAGCAAGATCCCACAATAAATGGGATGGGAATAAAAGCCACAATTCCTGGGATGTTCACAGTAATTTTCATAGATATCTCATCAGATGAGGTCCAACGTTAATACCTGGCTCAGATGTTGCTCATATTAATGTAGTGATACTGAGTAACATCTTCACTTACGTCTTCACCTTCCAGTTTCATTCTGGTAAGATGGTGGCATGTGGGAATGCAGGGGTGTACCCGGAGCCACCCAAAGGTGCTTTTTTCCTTTTTAAAATTTGCTTTATATGATCAAGAGGCAATTCTTCTCCAAGAACATTGGGTACTGCAGGGTTACTCCATCACTGAGCTGTTCATTGATCGGGGTAATTGGACAGGTGTTGGTGTCAAAGGGGCCAATTCCAATGTTGGAGTAGCAGCTGGCCAAGGCCAGGATGGTGGAGAAGGAGCCTGTCGGGATTTTGGAGGAACCGTTCGGGACTTCTGAGGAGCCCGTTGGGATTTTGAAGGAGTCTGCTGATGCGTCAGAAGAGTTGGTTTGGGTTCAGAGAAGCTGGTCAGGGTATCAGACGAGCCTGCTGGGATGTTGGAGAAGCCAGTTTGGTTACGGGAGAGCTGACCTGGCTGCAGGCTGTGTTGCTTCCCGCTACACAAAAGCATTAAAGTTGGTGCAGCATAACCGTGCAAGGTTGTTCCAGACACCTCACTTGCAATCACAAGACTCTGATGGACAGTGATAAAATGTAAGTTGCCACAGGTCTGTTACCCCCGATTGGTGGTGAGACAGACAACATGGGAGCTGTGTAGCCTTGGTTGCAGCCAGGACTAGGCCTCAAGCCTCAAACGTTCCTGCTGCTATGGACCAGATGGAAGCATTTACAAAGTGGTGTCAAGCTCGGTTGGGACCTGGTCTCTCCCATCGGTGCTGCCCTCCCGTGATTGAGCAGTGGAATGACAGGCTGGATTGCATGTGAATTCACACTGCCGGGAGACTCTACCATCGATTGCTAGAGATTGTGTCTGAGGGCCTCAGAATATATATGTTTTTTTTGAGTGAATATGCGTATTTGCACAATATTTTTATTACGTTGCTCATGATTTTTGAATGTTTGCTTGCTATTTTGAATGTTTTGCACCTTGGCCTTGGAGGAAAGATTGCTCATTCAGTTCTATCTACGTATAACTTGAATAATAATTAAGCTTGATTTGATTTGAATTTCTTTTGATGAAGACACAAATCAACATTTGACTTGAATTTGACCAGCAGCCAATCAGTGTTTGGAATTGATTATCAAGAGCAAATGAAAACCATGCAGGTGCAAATGCACCGGCCATCCTCTGAGTAGACAGAGTCAGGGTGGAGTTTTTGAGGCATTAGCTCTTTGAGGCTTTAATGAATAGAGGCTTCAGTCAGAGAAAGAAAGGGAAAGAAGAGCTCAAAGTTAAGTTTTCTCGTCCTTCCCTTTTTTATATCTGCTCAGCTAGGATGGTAGAGATGCCAGGCAGGATAGTGGAATGCTCCTCTTGCAGGATGTGGGAAGGCAGGGAGACCTCTGGTGTCCCTGATGACTATGACTGCAAAAAGTGCATCCAGCTGCAGCTTCTAACAAACTGCATTAAGCAGTTGGAGCTGGAACTGGATGAACTCCGGATCATTTGGGAAGTTACGGGGTTGATAGATAGGGTGTATAGAGCAGTAGTTACACCCAGGGTGCAAGACGCAGGAAACTGGGTGGCAGTCAGGAAGGGGAAAGGGGTTACAGAGCCAGTGCAGGGTACGCCTGTGGCCATCCCCCTCAACAACAGGCATATCACATTGTATGCTGTTGGGGGGATGATCTAACAGAGGAAAGTCACAGTGGTCAGGTCTCTGGCACCGAGTCTGCCTCTGTGACTCAGAAAGGAAGGGGGAAGGATCCACATTGTGCTGATAGGGGATTTGTCAGGAGATTCTGTGAGCAAGAATGAGATTCCCTGATGGTTTGTTGCTTCCTGAGTGCCAGGGGACGGCACATCTTGAATGAAGTCAGCAGCATTTTGAAGCGGGAAAGTGAAAAGCTTGAAGTTGCGGTTCATGTAGATATCAACGCCATAGGTAGGATCAGTGATGAGGTTCTGCACAGGGCGTTTAGGGAGTTAGGTGCTACGTTAAAAGGAAAGATCTCCAGGATTGTGATCTCAGGATTGCTACCTGTGCCACATGCTAGTGAGGCCAGAAATAGGAAGATTGTACAGTTTAGTGTGTTGCTAAGGAGTAGGAGGGACAGCATAAGATTTTTGGATCATTGGGTTCTCTTCCAGGGAAGGTGGGCCTTGTGCAGAAGGAATGATTTGCACCTGAACTGGAGGGGGACTAATATCCTTGCAGGAAGGTTTGTGAATGCAGGATGGTGAGGTTCAAACTAGAGTTCCGGGGGATGGGAAACAGAGTGCCAGAGTGTTAGTGGAGAGTTTGTGAACCCCAGACAAAGTCAGGACTCGAAAGGTTGAGCATAGTGCGAATAGTGTCCTGAGCTGTATATATTTCAATGCAAGAATATTGTAGAAAAGGCAGAATCTAGTGCTGAAGATGAGTTAGCTGGTTTACAAACAGAGGGAAAGTGTAGTGTGGAGAGGTTTTTGATAGGGCAAACTTGCAGTCAACAGGACGGGTTGCAATATAAAAGGCAGACAAAATCAAAAAGGGTGAATACAGGACTGAAGATGTTTTATTTGAATGTGTGCAGTATACAGAATAAGGTAGATGAACTTACAGCACAGTTGCAGATTGGCAGGTATGATGATGTAGACATCACTGAATCCTGGCTGACTGAAGGTTATATCTGGGAGTTTAATGTCCAAGGATACACATTGCATCAAAAGTAGAGGCAGGAAGGCAGGAGAGGTGGAGTTGCTCTGCTGGTAAAAAATGAAATTAAATCATTAGAAGGAGGTCTCATAATAATGGAAGATGTTGAATCACTGTGGATAGAGCTAAGGAACTGCAAGATAAAAAGACCCTGATTGGAGTTATATACAGTAGCAAGGATGTGGCCTACAAATTACAATAGGAGATAGAAAATGCATGCCAAAAGGGCACTGTCACACTAGTTATGGGAGACTTCAATATGCAAGTAGATTGGGAAAATCAAGTTGGTGCTGGACTCCAGGAGTGGGAATTTCTGGAATGCGAAGGAAATGGCTTTTTCGAGCACCTTGTGGTTGGGCCCACTAGGGGTTCAGCTATTTTAGATTGTGTGTTGTGCAATGAACCAGAAATAATTAGAAAGCTTAAGGTAAAAGAATCCTTAGGGGAAAGCAATCATAAAAATTGAATTGACCCTGATATTTGAGAAGGAGCAGCTAAAATCCGATATATCAGTATTACAGTGGAGTAAAGGGAATTACAGAGGCATGAGGGAGGAGTTGACTAGAATTGATTGGAAAAGAACACTAGCAGGAGTGACGGCAAAGCAGCCATGGCTGGAATTTCTGGAAGGAATTCGGAAGGCACAGAATATATACATCCCAAAGAGAAAGAAGTATTCCAAAGGCAAGGTGACACAACCGTGGCTAACAAGAGAAGTCAAAGACAACATAAAGCCAAAGAAAGGGCATAAAATAGAGCAAAAATTAGTAGAGTATTGGGAAACTTTAAAAACCAACAGAAGGCAACTGAAAATTCATTAAGAAGGTAAAGACGGAATATGAAAGAAAGCTAACCAATAATCTTAAAGAGGATACCAAATGTTTCTTCAGATACATAAAGTGTAAAAGAGAGGTGAGAGTGGATATCAGACTGCTGCAAAATGATGCTATTGAGGTAGTAATAGGGGACAACAAAATGGCGGATGAACTGAATAAGTACTTTGTGTCAGTCTTCATTATGAAAGACACTAGCAGTATGTTGGATGTTCTAGGTGTAAGGGGGCATGAAGTATATGAAGTTACCATAACTAGAGAGAAGGTTCTTGGGAAGCGGAATGTTCTGAAGGTAGATATGTCACCTGGACCAGATGGTGTACACTCCAGAGTTCTGAAAGAAGCGGCTGAAGAGATCATGGAGGCATTAATAACAATCTTTCAAGAATCACTAGATTCTGAAATGATTCCAGAAGACTGGAAAATTACAAGTATCACTGCTCTCTTCAAGAATGGATAGAGGCAGAAGAAAGGAACCTATTGGCCAGTTAGTCTGATGTCAGTGAATGGGGAGATGTTGGAGTCAATTATTAAGGATGAGGTCTTAGGGTACTTGGGGGCACATGATAAGATAGGTCATAATCAGCATAGTTTCCTCAAGGAAAAATCTTGCCTGAGAAAACTTTTGGAATTCTTTGAAGAAGTAACAAGCAGGATAGACAAAGGAGAATCAGTTGATGTTGGTGTACTTGGATTTTCAGAAGGCCTTTGACAAAGTGCCACACATGAGACAGCTTAACAACCTATGAGCCCATAGTATTACTGGAAAGATTCTAGCATGGATAAAGCAGTGGCTGATTGGCAGGAGGCTAAGAGTGGGAATAAAGGGAGCTTTTTCTGGTTGGCTGCTGGTGACTACTACTGTTCCATGGGGGACTGGGTTGGGACTGATTTGTTTTAATTTATACTGTATGTCAGTGATTTGGATGATGAATTTGATGGCTTTGTTGCAAAGTTTGCAGCAGATGTTATGAAGATAGGTGGAGGGGCAGGTAGTTTTGAGGAAGTAGAGAGGCTACAGAAGTACTTAGACAGATTAGGAGAATGGGCAGATGAAATACAGTGTCAGTAAGTGTATGGTCATGCATTTTGGTAGAAGAAATGAAAGGGTTGATTATTTTCTAAATGGAGAGAAAATACAGAAAACTGAGGTGCAGAGGGACCAGGGAGTCCTTGTGCAGGATTCGCTAAAGGTTAATTTGCAGGTTGGATCTGTGGTGAGGAAGGCAATTGCAACGTTAACATTCATTTCAAGAGGACTAGAATATTAAGACAAAGATGTAATGTTGAAACTTTATAAAGCACTGGAGAGGCCTCACTTGGAGTATTGTGAGCAGGTTTGTGCCCCTTATCTTAGAAAGGATGTACTGAAAAAGGAGAGGGATCGAAAGAGGTTCACAAAAATGATTCCAGGATTGAACGGCTTGTCATATGAAGAGCATTTGATGACTCTGGGCCTGTACTCACTGGAATTCAGAAGAAGGTTCAAATTTAATGTCAGAGAAATGTATACAATATACATCCTGAAATGCTTTTTCTTCGCACACATCCACAAAAACAGAGAAGTGCCCCAAAGAGTGAACGAGAGCTAAATGTGAGAACCCCAAGGTTCCCCCATTCCCCCCTCCCACATGTAAGCGGCAGTAAGCAATGATTCCCCCTACCCCACCAGCAAAAATAAATATGAATTGCTACTATCACCGAGCCCAAGCGTGTGCTAAGCAATAGCAAAGACACAACCAAAGGTACCTCAAAAGCTTCACATTTCATCCAAAATTCAACAAACCACAGGTTCTGTCTCTCCCTGGCAAGGGTGAGGGAGGTGTCCCCCATTTTCATAGCGAGCAGGAGACATAACAACATCCTGCTGGTTTACAATATTAAAAGTCCGTATCATTGGTTTTTTTTAGCTCTGTGTCCAAAGATGGCAAAGACCTTGGTTCTTCAGACCTGATGCACCATCAATAACTCACACTGAGACGTAAGGCGAGATATCGGCTTTTATTGACTGGAAGAAGGAACCAGGAGTGAGTGTCTATCATACAATGTCCTGGAGACTGAGGCCGAGCGTCAGGCCTCAGACCTCCTTTATACAGGGGCCTGTGGGAGGAGCCACAGGAGGAGTCAGCAGGGGCGTGTCCCGACAGGCACATAGTTCACCACAGGACCCACAGTGAAAGATTTTCTGCCCTCCCCGATGTCACATGAGCTTCCCTGCCGTAACACTGACCCTGGATCCGCCCGTCTCCAGAGCCTCAAGATCTTAGGCTTCCGTAAACAATTGAGATACTCAGACCAAACCCTTGGTATGTTGAGTAGTGGCCAGTCGTGGAACCCCGAGAATGGTCCCATTTCCGCAAAGAGCGAAAGCCTGTATGTAACTCCAGGCCAGGGTCTTCAAAAGAACCCTAAAAGGGAAAAATAAAGATATTAAAGGTAGAAATAGAGTTGTTTCTCAAGATGCAAGCAATGGAGCAAAGAGAGAACTATTGAATGGTGAAGGGCCCAGATAGAAATGATGTGGAGAGAATGTTTCCTGTGGTGAGAGAGTCTAAGACCAGAGGACAGGGCCTCAGAATATGGGGTCATTGTTTCTGAATGGAGGTGTGGAGGAATTTATTTGTCAGAGACTGGTGAGTCTATGGAATTCTTGGCCATAGGCAGTAATACAGCCAAGTTTTTGTGCACTAGAATCAGGTTATTATCACTGATATACTTCATGTCATTGTTATGAGGAAGCAGGGTCATGGATTTGGTAGGTGAGAGGACACTGATTATGAATCAGCACATTAACCATTTATTAGCAAACAAACAGGGAAACAAACATCTTAGGTACCCAAAGAAACACAGGCTACAACACTAAGCATTCAGTAACTCTTCAAACTCAACAGGTACCTCATTAAATCTCCCCAAGTTACCCAACTGCAAAACTAAACATCAGCAAACAGATACTTCGCTAAGTGTGTTTTGTACCATCGGTACCATCACTGAGCCCAAGTGCGTGCTAAGCAATAGCAAAGACACAACCAAAGGTACCTCAAAAGCTTCACATTTCATCCGAAATTCAACAAACCACCCGTTCTGTCTCTCCCTGGCAAGGGTGAGGGAGGTGTCCCCCATTTTCAATGTGAGCAGGAGACATAACAACAACCTTTGAGTCCAGAGATTGCAAAGACCTCGGGTCTTCGGGCCCACAGCAAAAGATTTTCTGCCCTCCCCGACGACACATGAGCTCCCTGCCGTGACACATCTGCAGCATACTTTCCCAATGATTCTTCAGCACTGGTCATGACCTCAGTGTGAAGAGAAGGCCCTGGAGACAAAGGAAAGCTTGTGAGTCTCTTGGATGTGTTACTCTTATACCTCTGTGGCACCCAGAACTGGACATTGTGCCATGGCAAGCAAGGCAACCCATGAGAAAGAGCTACTGTATCATTGAAAAGGGTCAACCAACAACAAGCACGGTGGAAGCAGCTTTCAACCATCAAGTTAAACTAACCCTTCACATTACAGTTGTACAATTAGTTGTTTTGCACCAGCAGTATAGTGCAATTCTATAAGTTACAATACAAAATATTTGAAAGAATAAATAAATATTACAAATGGAAATAAAATAGTGAGGTAATATTCATAGGTTCATGGACCATTTAGGTATCCAAATTCAGAGCAGTAGAGGCTGTTTCTTGAACATTAAGTGTGTATCTTCAGGCTCTTGTTCATCCTCCCTGGTGGTTGTAATGAGAAGAGGGCATGTCTGGATGGTGAAGGTCCTAACTAATGGATACTGATTTCTTGAGGCACCACACTTTGAAGAGGTCCCCTAGGGGAGAGGGTGGGGGGAGGCTATGTCCATGCTGGATCTGGCTTAGTTACAAACCTTTCCGATGTTGTGCTTTTGAGCCCCCATACCAGTGAGGCATCCACCACAGAACGCTCTCCACAATACATCTGCAGGAAGTTGCTAGAACTATTGCTGGCATCCCAAATCTCCTCAAACTCCTAAAAAAGTATAACTACAGGCATGTCTCTTTTGTGATTGAATGCTTGGATCAGGATTAATCTCCTGAGATGTTGATGCCCAGGAATTTAAAGCTGATCTTCTTTTTCCCTGTTGATCCCTCAATGTAGACTGGTATATGATTTCCCAATTTCCCCTTCCAGAAGTCCACATCGATTCCTTGAATTTACAGCATTCAGTGCAAGGTTGTTGTGTGATATCTCATATAAACTGTTCTGCTTATCTATTCAACCTTAAGTCTAATCTTCACCTACTCTGGTTAACTGTATGTGTCTAGATTGAATTAAGCCACCACCAGCACCTCGACAACATCATCAGGACAGTTATCAATGGAACCCCGCTGATTCTTTATCCACTTTTAGCATAGTCCAAAGTCTTCTCAACTCTGGATTAAATTAGCATTATTGCTTGCATTTCTGAAGTGTCTTAAAATGATTTTGTTACTCAAAGGTCACAATTTCATTTGAACATTTTTTTTATAACATTAATTGGCGGTTCCATTGCATGATTTGGCTCAAGGTGATCTGTGATCCTGGAAAGCCAGAGGAACAACTGCCATTTCCATGAAAGTCTGGTATGGTAAAGACTAAAGATTAGCTTTATTTGTCACATACACTTTGAAACATTGAAACATACAATGAAATATGTCATTTGCATCAATGACCAACATTGTCCAAGGATGTGCTGGGGGTAGCCCATAAGTGGCGCCATGCATCTGGTGCCAACATAGGATTCCAACAAGTCGACAACTCTAACTTGTGCGTCATTGGATTGTGGGAGGAAACCCAAGCACCTGGAGGAAATCCACATGGTCACCGGGAGAACGGACAAACTCCTTACAGACAACAGTGCAAAGTGAACCCGGAAGGCTGGTCACTGGCAGTGTCATAGCATTACATTATCCACAACTTTCATTCTTCAGTCCACGAGTAGAAAGGAAAATAAAATCATTATTACTGCAGCATAAAACCACAATAAATCATTGTTGATACGACATAAAAAGCACAATAATCATAATGTTCGTTTGTTATATGCCATGTTGCATGACATGGGTGATCATGGTCTTTCCATGACCATGACTGTTCTCGGCAAACTTTTCTACAGAAATGATTTGTCATTGCCTTCTTCTGGGCAGATTTTTTGGAAGACGGGTGACTTCAGCCATTATCAATACTCTTCAGTGATTGTCACACAACCAGGTTGCGACATGTACCAGCTGCTCATACGACAATCCACCACCTGTTCCCATGGCTTCTCGTTACCCTGATCGGGGGCTAAGCAGGTACTACACCTTGCCCAAAGGTGAACTTGCAGACTAGTGGAGGGAAGTAGTGCCTGAGGCTACCTCTGGTAGTCATAACTCCACCCTGCCACCTGGAATAATCATAACTAACACAATAAAAATACAAGACTAATTAGAAATATAAAAATAATCCTATAAAACCTGTTTAATACTTTGTATATGCATTTGATGCACCATGTTGACTGTGCTATCAGGCCCTGTGGTATAATGCTTCAGAATTCAGCCTCAACAGTTTTCCATGGAAAGGTTCAGGAAATACTAGAAACAGAACAATATCAATCAGCATGATGACCAGTGGCAGATTAAGGCCTGTTTTGGGGAATGTAATGGAGCAAAGACTAAGCCAACTTGTCAAAAATCTACTCTCGTTGCATTGCACAGTTGCTTAGATGGTCTGTTCTTGCTAAGATCAAGCTGAAATGTCGGAAAACTTAGAATAAACTCAGGGAGATGTCATCTTGTTTTCTTTTCAGTTTGATTGGCATCAGAGTTTGGAGAGTTGCAATTGGATTTGTTTTGTATTTTCCAGTTGCCATGGCAACCCAATGAGGCATCTGGATAGAATGCTTTCTGTGGGACATTTCTGGTATGAACCTTGGTTGGATAGATGTGAAGGAGTCTTTATTTTCTGCACATGGTTTCAAGGATTTAGAAAATTCTAATGTACTTGCCAGTAAATATAGTGTTTCTCCAAACACCTTCTACATTCTTAAACATTGTTAAATTGATTTATTATTGTTACACTTACTGAGATACAGTGAAAAACTTTATTTTGAATGTCATCATAAGGTAACATAAGATGACAATTCACAAATTTGTTACATCAAGATAGCACAAAGGGATAAAATAAACAGTAACAGAATACAGAATAAATTGTTATATTTAGAGAGAAAGTGCAGCGCTGGTGGACAATAAGGTACAAAGGATTCAAATACATTTATTATCGAAGTATTTTTGCAGTATACAACCTAGATTCGTCTATGTCACAACAATGGATTCAGCAGCACAGTAGGTATAGCAATTGTACTTGTGAATTTCCATATGTCAGCTGATTATTACTTAATCATGATAGTACTTAACTTCATACTTGTCATCGTGATGCATGTCAAGACTTGGACAGAGCATAGCAATGCTTTGCTGCTGTTTTGCTTTCGGCCTTCCCAGAGATATTG
The DNA here is from genome assembly GCF_030144855.1 of Hypanus sabinus. NCBI lineage: Eukaryota > Metazoa > Chordata > Chondrichthyes > Myliobatiformes > Dasyatidae > Hypanus > Hypanus sabinus. Next base: position 73,117,045 of record NC_082722.1, on the reverse strand, counting down.
GACTTTCAAGTCAACTGACTCTGAAGACTAGTGGTATCCGTTTAATGTTTAGATGTTCCTTTCAGCTGCAGTCTAAGCTTTGTTTTCCTTTTGAGAGTTTTAGTTAACAGCCCTGTTTGGCCTAGTGTAGTGGTCATCAACCTTTTTAAGCCCAAGATCCCCTGCTTCGGCTTTAGTGAACGGCAAGATCAACCTACTAAATCATTTAGTCACATGCATGCTCATCAGGCAGAAAAGACCAGAAGTAAAACTCCGCAACCCGGAAGTAGAAATAATGTATGTACACCAAGGGTCACCACATTTTTTTGTACCACAGACGGGTTTAATATTGACAATATTCTTGCGGACCTGCCGACAGTGGGGGGGGAGGTGTTAAACACAACTGTAATACAGTGATACTCAAAGGAGGTTCCTTATGTCTAGTCTATTCTGCAATTTGGTTTATGTGGCTCTCAGCATTTAGCTTCTGTCCCGCTTGCCCGCATTTTTTTTCTGCTCAAAATATTCAACGGGTTTCTCTTGAAGTTCAGGGTGCTTGCACTCAAGGTGCCGAAGCAGTTTTGAGGGCTTCATTGCCTCATTAGACAGCCTCCGGGCCCGAACCACAGCCTCCGCACGCCTGTCACCAGACGCCTTGGCCGGGCGCGGCTGGTCGTGGGTGGGATGAGAGGACAAGGTCAGGGCTGGAGGACCCTGTACCGGTGCCATGGCGGTCGCAGTCTGAAGAGAGCGACAACCAAGCGAGGTGTGTGACAGGGCGTGGGCCCACCCCCCACATAGGTAGGTAGGATCTATTAGCCAACAAAAGTTTGGCTCGAGGGATGACTTTCAGTAGATCGCAGCGAGGTAGCTGCTCTGCTGCCTATGAAACCCTGAGCCTGAATTAGGTCATTTGTGAATATTTTAGCACTGGGTTCCCCACGAACATTCAGTTTACTAAACAGGTTTATAGGCGGCGCCCATCTGTCCGCGCTCCAGGCCAGTAGCAACGGCACTTCCCAAGGCCAACCAGTGATCCCTGGTGCGAGGGTATCACTGTGTTTAGGCAACTGATGATATCACGTGCATTCAAGTTCAACAGTGAGCTTGAAAAGGAATGAGGAAAGGCACAGCTGACTCATATCATTTCATATCGACAACTCGTATCACTTCCTCACAGCCCATTGGTTGGGGACCACTGAAGTACACTGTGTAGTGCGTGGCGGGGGAGCTACACAACATTTGTCTTACAACATTTGGATGTAAGCTGTCCTTGAACTTTGCACTGCATATTTTCAGGCTTTTGTATCTTCTGCCTCAAGAGAGGGAGTAGAAAAGAATGACCAGGGCGAGTTGGGTCTTTGTTTATGCTGGCTGCTTCACCAAGGCAGCGAGAATTGTACTGAGTCCATGAAGAGGATGCTGGTTTCCATGATGTACTCGGCTGTGTCCACAACTCACTGCAGTTTCTTATGGTCACAGGCAGAGCAGATGCCATACCAAACCATAGTATATACAGATACAATCCTCTCTATGGGGTAATTCTGGTGTGAGGAGCCTTGGCCTGCCAGGACAGCATGAATTACTCACCCTGTCACCTAGAGATTCTCTGACCTTCACCACCTTCACTAGATGAATGCAAACATCATTAATCCCAAGTCTTCAAGAAAAATGTTTGGCTTTACAACTTGGCTAATCCTTTATTATCATTGGGTTAAACACTTAGAACTGGCCTTTGGTACAAAGATGTAGAGCATCAAATGTTTTGAAAGAAAAACAGGGCTATGTGGGAAAGAGGAGTAAGTTGCTCTTGGAGCAGTTTAGAGGGTTAGCATAATATCATGGACCAAAGGGCTTAAGCTGCTTCAGAATCACTTATTATCACTGATGTAATATAAAAATATGTAATAAAATATACAATATATACTTGTATGCAGTACACACACACACACACACACACGTATATGTTCTACAGTATATTTGTGTGAATGTGTGTGTAGTGCAGAAAGAAAGGAAAAATAGTGAGGTAGTGTTCAAAGGCTCTTGGACCATTCAGAAATACAATGGTGGCAGAGAACAATACTGTGCTTACTGTTCTATGTTCTAGATCAATTGCTGAAGGAGCTTCAACAATGACAATAAACATAGAACAGTTTATTATTTATTGCTTTGACATTATGATATTAATATTCTCTGTTAACTTAAGATATTGGAGTTGGGTCATGTCAAAATTAAGTCACTTGTGCCTGATTTTCTGACGATATCTCGTACACCCCACATACATTGCATTTTCTATATCAACCTAATGCATGGATTCTCCAAAGTGCTTCACCAACGCTGTTAAATATGATTTGCCTTTTCCAAATCGATCTGTCTGCCCTGCGCTAAACCAATGCAAATAAAGAGAAGCTGTATGCTCTGGCAGATTGCCAGTGAACATAGATTTAAGATAATTCATAGAGGAGTTTATAGAGTTGGTAAGATCTAGAGCACATAGCTTGAACAAGTAGCGGAAACAAGGTCAACTGGAAATTGGATAGGCAAACTCTGCAGAGGAAACAGTGGGTTGATGGAAATGATTGATGCTAACTTTCAAAGTACCAGCCTAGACTCAAGAGACTAGAGGGAAAAACAATTGCGTAAGGGAAAATTGCAACAAAGGGTGCAGGCAAGATTCTTAATAGTGTGCAGGAGCAAGCACATGCATATGCAGAGCAGTGAAAGGCAGGTAGGATTCTACATTTTATAAATAGTGGCACTGAATATGAAATTTAGGAAGTGAGGCTGAATCTGTGCAAGGCATTAATTAGACCGCAGTTATATGCAGGGCCTTACTTACCCTTCTGTAAGATGAATGCAAAGCATAGATAAAGGGAAGTTGGCTTACTGGGAGTAATGATTATGAATGCATAGTACCATGCAAAAGACTTAGGCACAAGTAAAAAGTAATTTGTAAAGTGAAAATATTTTCACAAATAATTAAATGAAAAGTTTCTAAATATCAGAAAAAAATACTATAAAGAGCAGTGGACAGTAAAAAACAAAATCAAAGTTCAAAGTAAATTCTATTATCAAAGTACAGATACCGTATGTCAATATATACACCCCTGAGTTTCATTTTCTTGTGGGCATACTCAACAAATTTATTGAATAGTAACTATAACAGACTCAATAAACAATTGCCAAACTAGAGATTTCAACCAGAGTGCAGAAAACAACAAAATGTGCAAATGCAAAAAGAAGAAACAATAGCAGAAATATAGAAAACCTACAGCGCAATACTGGCCCTTCGGCCCACAACACTGTGCCGAACATGTACTTACTTCGGAAATTATCTTGGGTTACGCATAGCTCTCTAAGCTCCCTGTACCTATCCAGGAGTCTCTTAAAAGACATGATTGTATCCGCCTCCTCCTCTATCGCCGGCAGCTCATTCCACGCACTCACCACACTCTGCATAAAAAGCTTACCCCTGACATCTCCCCTGTACCTACTTCCAAGTATCTTAAAACTGTGTGCTCTCATGTTAGTTATTTCAGCCCTGGGAAAAAGCCTCTGACTATCCACACGACCAATGCCACTCATCATCTTGTACACCTCTATCAGGTCACCTCTCATCCTCTGTCACTCCAAGGAGAAAAGGCCAAGTTCACTCAACCTATTCTCATAAGGCATGCTCCCCAATCCAGGCAACATCCTTGGAGATCTCCTCTGAGCCCTTTCTATAGTTTCCACAACCTTCCTGTAGTGAGGTGACCAGAACTGTGCACAGTACTCCAAGTGGGGTCTGACCAGGGTCCAAGATAGCTGTAACATTATCTCTCAGCTCTTAAACTCTATCTGACAGTCGACGAAGGCCAATACACCGTATGCCTTCTTAACCACAGAGTCAACCTGTGCAGTAGTTTTGAGTGTCCTATGGACTCGGAACCCAAGATCCCTCCGATCCTCCGCACCGCCAAGTATCTTAACATTAATTCTATATTCTGCCATCATATTTGACCTACCAAAATGAACCACCTCACTCTTACTTGGGTTGAACTCCATCTGCCACTACTCAGCCCAGTTTTGCATCCTATCAATGTCCCACTGTAACCTCTGACAGCCCTCCACACTATCCACAACACCTCCGACCTTTGTGTCATCAGCAAACTTACTAACCCATCCCTTCACTTCCTCATCCAGGTCATTTATAAAAATCATGAAGAAAAGGGGCCCCAGAACAGTTCCCTGAGACACTCCACTGGTGACCAACCTCCTTATAGAATATGACCTGTCTACAAACACTCTTTGCTTTCTGTTGGCATGCCAATTCTGGATCCAGAAAGCAATGTCCCCTTGGATCCCATGCCTCCTTACTTTCTCAATAAGCCTTGCATGGGGTGCCTTATCAAATGTCTTGCTGAAATCCATATACACTACATCCACTGCTCTACCTTCATCAATGTGCTTAGTCATATCCTCAAATAGTATAAATAAAAAAACAATAAATATCAAGATGGGGCAGGTAGGATTCATCAGTCTTGGTCGGCAGCCCACCTAGGAGAAGGAAAACTCTGATTTTAAACCTCCGCTGCCTTGCGGCCATTCCCACCCATGGGAAAGGGTTCAGGAGTAAACTCCAAGGCAGAAATCTGGAGTCGGGGACCCTAAAAGACAGGTTACATTGTTTACAAAATATCTTCGGCAACATCTGCAATGACACTGGTGCCAAGCTGTATCGACATTTGTCATTCCCTTGGACTACATCAGTGACGTGGAAAGGGGGAACCTGCTACATGGGCAACAGCCGGTTCTTCAAATCTTCACACCCAGGCTTGTGCCCTGGAGTGGACACAGTCCACCAGAGGCAAAAACCCATGATCCCCTGGGATTGATTGCTGCCTACTAAATATCAAGAACATGAGATGAAGAGTTCTTGAAAGTGAGTCTCTAGGCTGTGTTCAAGTAAAGTTGAGTGAAGTTATCAAATCAAATCAATACTTAGTGTGATCACCTTTGCCTTTAAAACTGCATCATTCTCTCAGGTACACTATCATGCAGTTTTATAAGAAAATCAGCTGGTAGGTTGTTCCAAGCATCTTGAAGAACATGCCGCAGTTTCTCTGAAGACTGCTAGCTTCTGACTCTCCAAGCATCCCAGACAGTCTCGATGACGTTGAGATCAGTGTCTGTGAAGGCCATACCATCTGAAACCATATAAAACATCTAGCATGACTAAGACTTTTTACACAGTATTGTATATGAAAATCAATTAAAAGAAACACAAATACTGGAAAATCTGGACCCTGGAATGTCGACAGTACCTTTCCTCCCATGGATGCTATTTGACCCATTGAGTTCCCCTCGCAGATTGTTTATTGCTAATGTCGAGGGCATCTGATAAAAATGTTTTCAAGATTAAATAAACGCTATACTTAAGATTCAGCGAAGAGTCACTGCCTTTGAAATTGTTACGGGGACCAGGGAGGATGTTGAAATACTTCTTTATTAAATAGAGAATTATTGCAAGATGAATTATTTTGTTTGGTGACTATGGAAGCAGTGACCGTCACGCTATATAAAAGGAACAGCAGAAGTGATTGAAGGTGGGTATAAAAGGAGGACAGAGGATTTGGATTAATAGAGTCTGTTCCGAAGGAGTTTGAGTCAGAATAAATGCATTGTTCCGTCGTCTTCTTCCACGATGAATGACCCTCTTTTATGTAGTAATTTGGCCCTCAATTCTGCTCCACCAATTTTTGATTCGAGTATTTCTGTAACCTTCTCCAGCACTGAGGTAAAACTCAGAATATAGAACTTGGGACAGAACAGCACAGAAATAGAGAAACTCGAGAAAGTCTGCAGATGCTGGAAATCCAAAACAACACACACAATATGCAGGAGGAACTCAGGAGATCAGACAGCATCTATAGAAATGAATAAACAGTGAACTTATTTATTTATTAAGATACAGCAGCATAGGCCCTTGCAGTCCTTCAAGCCGCATCACCCAGCAAATCCTCCAATTTAATCCTAGCCTAGTTACAGGAAAATTTATGATGAGCAATTAACCTACCAACTGGTATGTCATTGGAATATGGGAGGAAACCGGACCACCTGAAGGAAAGACACAAAGTCACGAGAGCTGAACCAGTGTTGTTGAAACTGTAAAGCGTTATGCTAACCACTATGCTACGTGCCTTATATCTACCCCTGTATTCTCTATTTATTCATATCCTCTCTAAGTGCCTCTTAAAGGTAGCTTCCGCCACATATCCTGACATCTTCCAGCCCTCTATGATTCCCTGTGTTAACAATTATCTAGTAAATGTCCTTTAAACTTACCCACTATCACCTGAAATCTTTGTCTTTTAGTATTTGATGCTTGCTTCTTCCCTGAGAAAACGGTTCTGACCAACTCTCTGCCTCTCATGATCTCAAGTCTCCCCTCAGCCTTTGACGCTCCAGAGAAAACAGTCCACGCTTGTTCAATTCTCTCCCAGTGAATCTTCCGTTAACAAGAGGTCACAGGTTTAGGGTGAAATATTTAAGGGGAATCTGAGAGGGAACTTCTTCAGTCAGACTCCCGACCTCTTTTTATGCCATGGAGGCCTATCATTAAACGAGCGATCCGTGGACTGGAATGTGGTAACCCTAACTCAGACAGCAGTGTGAGTGTGGAAAGAGCTGCTAGTGGAAGTTGTAGGTGCAGGTTCAATCACAACATTTAAGATAAGTTTGGATTGGTGCATTGAAAGCAGGGGTTGACAGGGATCTGGCATGGATGCGAGTGGATGGGACGAGGCAGAAGATCAGGTAGGCATTAACATAATGGTCCAAAAGGTCTTTCTCCATGCTGTAGTCCTCTATAACTCAATGACTTTATGGCTCTCAGATATTAAATGTACTTAACTTTCATCCAAGCAGATCACAACCTTGTCATAGTTTTCAGGCTTGCGTGCCTCAAAAACCTAGAGAGCTATGTTGGCTGAAGTCAGGGCTTTATGCTTTAGCTCTTGGTAGGGTCAAAGGGTAGAAGCCAGACTAAAAGTGGTCCACCTGTCCTCCAGGTTTGGGGGTTCAGCTCAGGGGTAACAACCCTGACTGGTCAAACTAAACTGTTATGGAAATCTGGAAACAACACTGAATAGTCCTTCTACATCTGTGTGTGGCAAAGGACAAACAGGGATAAAGGACCTTCATTGCTGTCCTAAATGACACTGGCATAATGAGCAGTAACTAATCCTTAACTTTGATTCAAATTTTCTGTGACAAATTCCTAGCCATAATCATGACTCACCTTATATTCCATCCACTCTCTCATTCATTCGCTGTATCTTTTGACTCTCTGTCTTAGCTGGAAGATGCCTGGTTCCTGAGCCTTCAGAGTGCTTTGGGGAGGGTCCTAAATATTCATCACCTTCTAAACAAAAAGGAAATATTCTTAGTCACAATGTCCCCCACAATGTTCTGAGACAATGGCTGCTGGTTCCAGAATTATCAATCAGAGGAAATAGCCTCTCAGGATCTATCCCATCAATCATACTCAGACTGTTGAGATGCAATTGGATCTCTTGTCATATTTGCATATTACAGGGAGCATTGATCCATTTCCCCAATCTTAGTAACTCTCTAATTCTCAACCCACTACCAGAAATGTGCCTCGCAAAGCAATGTTGTTCATTTCTTCATGATATTGGCAAATAAGCAATGATTTCCATGACCTCTGATATCCCTCTGACATTTATCTTAAAATTACCTTTTATTTAATGTTTTCACAAAATGAGACACCTGTCAATACCAAAGATTGAAACTGCAAGGTCAATCAGAAGTCTGAAGGTCAAAACCCAGTGGCCGAAGCCTGGAGATTGAGGGCCTGGAGCCCTGTCCCAGAGTGGGAGGACTGTCCATGTATGTGGATAGGTGAGAGGGAGGAAAGGGTTTTGTTTTGCTCTTGTTAAGTCATTACTGGCTGGTTGTTAATGCAAATTACATATTTTGCTGTGTGTTTTGATGTACATGGGATAAATACAGTCGGCCCTCCTTATCTGCAGGATCTGCATGCGCGGATTCAACCAACCACAGATCGGGAAAACCCGGAAGTTCTCTTCCCAGCACTCGTTGTTTGAGCATGTACAGACTATTTTTTCTTGTCATTATTCCCTAAACAATACAGTATAACAACTATTTACTTAGCATTTACTTTGTATTAGTTATTATAAGTAAGTCAGAACAGGTACATCCAGTATTATTTAATGTCAGTTAGTCAAATGCTTGTCTTAGTATATAATATATACTTTACCTTTCTACGCATATAAAAAACTTAAGAAACATGTATTTCAATAATTAAACCACTGTGTTGCTTGATAATAATTGTAACTTTCATTGGGGCAAGGCCTTCACATGCTCCATTATTCTCACTTTACCCTTTAAAATTGTTCTGATCATTGACCAACTGTAGCCTAGTGCTTTTCCAATGACCAATGGCGTTTCACCTCTTTCCGATCGCTTTATTATTTCCACTTTATTTTCAATCGAGATCATTTTCCGTCAACGGAACAGAAACACTGTGGGCAGCGGGTCCCAAGCTCCGCTGGGTCTTAAAGTCCACCGTACTGAGACAGGTTAAATAAGGGACTTGAGCATCCGTGTTTTTTGGTATCCACAGGGGGTCCTGGAACCAATCTCCCGGGGATAAGGAGGGCCAACTGTAAATCTGAACTGAGATTGCGGTTGATCAGAGTGCCTGAGCTCAAAACCACACAGCCATTTAAGAATTTAACTTCAATTTGTCTGCCAAGTGTTGTTTTGTAACTTCAAAACTTTAAACTAATTCAAGGGAAGACACGGGAGTTCAGTATGTGAGTCTAACTTCCTGTGTACTTTAAGCAAGCCATGCATGTAACGTGTAGCAATGTGATGAGATATGCAATTCATATATTTTTACGGATATCCATAATGAATGATACAAACAACAAAGAATGCTTAACCTAACAATATATTTACTAAAATATTAACTACACAATAGCAAGCAACTCATTCTGGCATGAGCTAAGATCACAAACCATAGGACCATAAAGTTTAGAATCAAAAATAGGCCATAAGGCCCATCATTCAAACATGGCTGATTTTTCTTTCTGTTTCTCAACCTCATTCTGCTCCCAACATTTACTGAGGTAGTCAGAAGTGTAAACAGATGGGTTTCTGTGGTATGCTGTGTCCAGCACTCTCTGCTGTTTCTTACACTCTTGGGCAAAGTATTTGCTACACCAAACTGTGATACATCTGGATAGGACACATTCTATCCAGATGGAAGAGAAAATAGAACAATACAGAACAGTTTGGGTTGCTTGGGTCACAATGCTGTGCCAACCTACATAACCATACTCCAAGATCAAAGTTCAAAGTTCAAAATTCAAAGTAAATTTATTATCAAAGTTCATCTATGTCACCGTATACCCCAGCAACCCCACAACCCTGATTAACCCTAACCTAATCATGGGACAATTTACAATGACCTACCTGATACATCTTTGGACAGTGGGAGGAAACCGGAACACCCAGGAAAAGCACACACATTCCACAAGGTGAACATACAGAGACTCCCTACAGAATAACACCAGTACTGAAGCCCGAACTCTGGAATGCCCCAGGAGTAATAGCATGGTGCTAGCCTCTACGCTACCACGATGACAATTTTCCTGCAGGTTTTCACAGTAGATACAAGAAGGCACAATAGAATCGATGAAAAGCTATGTCCAAGGATGGACAAACAACCAGTGTGCAAAAGACAGCTAATTGTGCAAATACAAAATGACAAACAAAACACAATAACAATAATATTAATAATAAATATTTCTTAACAGAAAATCACAGGTTGTAGATTGCAGTGATAATAGTTCTGAAGATAGATATTGTATTGTGGCGACCCACTTCCCAGCGCACTCGAACCGGCTCACAAAGTGGCGCGCGCCGGCATTGAGGCCGGTCCCAAAGAGGGCTCCAAGCCTGCTTCACCAGCAAGGGGAAAAGCCCGTGCGCGGGACAGGACTGTGAATACGCGCCCCCTACAGCGTTCCCGCCCAGGGAGGGCAGGAACAGAAAGGCTTTAAAGCAAGGCCGCGAAGTTTGAATAAACCTCTTTTGCAACTGCAGCTCACCGACTACGTGTCATTATTTCAGCGCTGCGTGTAGCACACTGTTGCAGTATCTTGAACTTCTGTGAGCTGCCCACACATTGCCAGTGCCATTTTGACTCATTACAGCCAATCTAATCCTACGCAGCCTATAAAGCTCCATCTTCTGTCGTCAATATGTCTAAGGGTTTTTAAAATGTTTCTGTTGTATCATCATATTCTCTGCCTGTAATCCTTAGACCCCCTTACCAATAAATTGGCCTTCTCAGCCCTCTGGTTCTGAGATCCAGCCACTGCCAGCAATGTCCACATCCTGGGAATGATTAGAAAAACATAAGGATGCTCTGTGTGAGTGTGACTGAGCTTTGAAACACATCTGTGTCTGGCTCTCTCTTTCAGATCTTCCAAAATCACATCCCACAGCATTTAATTATCTCAGGATTATCGGGCCTACATCCAGAGAATACAGCCTGCTTACCGATATTACTGAAAGCATTTTCTTTCTAACTGCTGTTGTTCTGTTGAATGGCCCCAAATGCCTTTGCAGTTTATGCTTATGCTGAGTGACAAGAATACACTGTGTGATAAGTTAGAAAAATGGACTTTATCTTAAGCCTCCATTATTTCAAACAATAATTGATACCGTTGTCCTAATCCTTTTCTCTCACAGGGATTTTCTTGTTATGTCAGTCTATTTTATTTTAAACTATTTATTGAAATCTTGCAATACACAGAGCCAACAGCATAGGAAGGAAATCCCAATGTAATAATACAGTATTTCTTGAATTTATATAATGCTTTATCACTTTCAAAATAATTTTCCACTGTACTTTATATTTGGTATTATGAAAAGGATCAAATTTGTTGTTTTTAGCCAATATTATCAAAAAATGCACCCCCAAAGACCTATTTAAAATGTGGTTTTTGTTACCCCACTGAAACTGAGTTATAGCATCGCTAAAGGTCTTCTCACGTTACAAAGCTTTCAAGATTCCGGGATGAGAAGGCTTATTATATGAGGAACGTTTGATGGCTTTTGGCCTGTACTCACTGGAAATCAGAAAAAAAATGAGAGGTGACCTCATTGAAACCTATCGAATGGTGAAAGGCCTCGATAGAGTGGATATGGAAGAGGAAGTCTAAGACCAGAGGACACAGCCTCAGAATTGAGAGAGGTTCATTTTGAATGGAGAAGAGGAGGAATTTCTTTTGCGGACAGTAGTAAATCTGTGGAATTCGTTGCCATAGGCAGCTCTGGAGGCCTTGTCACTGAGTATATTTAAGGCAGAGTTTGTTAAATTCCTGATTAGACAGGACATGAAGGAATACAGGGAGAAAACAAGAGATTGGAACGGAGGGAAAATGGATCAACCACAATGGTGGGGACGACTCGATGGGCCAAATAGCCTAATTCTGTTCCCATATCTTGTGGTCTTATCTTAAGATTCAGATGCTGTGAATTGACATTCAGATATAGATTATTAAGCACTTGCATTTCATGTGGGGTTTCTAACAACTGCAAAAGCTTTTGAAATGGATTGTAAGTTGAAATTGCCTGAGTGAAAGGTGGAAAAAGACAGAGGAAATATCCAAATAGTAAAATTGTTGATGGAAGCTATGTTCATGAATGTTCACGTATTTTTTATTACTAATTCATTTACAATTAACTTCTTAGAAGTATGAAGGACAGAAGGGTCATTGCTAATTAGGGTCTTGATATTCAACCACCCATTGCTTCAATAAATCATAGTTTGTGTTGGTGGATTGTGAGCGACTGAGGCCTCTGTAAGTCAGAGTCAACCACGGATGTTGCATCCTAGCTGTCTGGATATGCAAGCCTGGACAGTGCGATATGGAGAGCATGTTGTTGCCCATGCAGCAAGCTCCCCCTCTCAATGCATCTGATGAACCCAAAGGAATGGCAGAGACCGATACAATTTGGTACCAACAACGTCACATGAGTTGCAAGTCAGCATGGATCTCAATGTAGGACTCCAGCTCTGGATTTTTCCCTCTTGTTTACTCCCAAAGCTTTTCCCATGAGTGGTTATAGCTACTTCACAGTGGAGGTTACAGATCATAGTTTTCCTTCTGGTTGAGCTGCCCATCACAGATGCTGAGCCCCATCTGCCCGAAGTGACAGGTTTTAAGGTGCGAGTAACTCATCTTTGTTCCTTCTTCCGTCAGTAGGAATAGTTCTGCCGTGCCTAGCAGCTAAGCCACACGTGAAGCTCCAGGAGCCAGACATGGTCCTCAGAGATTACTTAAGGCGCATGCCATTGGGAGAATTTAGTAGGTAGTGGGAGCTTGTCCCCATTACCATCCCCAGCTATGAAAACCTTTGAGGAACCTGGTGCATTGAAGCTTGTGGTAATTTTCATCATCAAGCTTCTGCTTTCACTGAGGGATAGAGTATAAAACACAGAAGCTGGAAGAGTACAGCACCTTAGAGGTCATTCAGCCTATGATGATCTTGATGCCAATTTATGTTCTCTATTGAGACACAATGTAGAATAAACACTTCTGACTCTTTGAGCAACTCTACACAGTGATCCTTCAATTTAACCCTTGCTTAATCTCAGAACAGTATACAATAACCAATTAACCTACCAACCAGTACGTCTTTGGATAGTGGGATGAAACCACAACACCCGACAGTAACCCATAGGTTACAGGGAGAACATACAAGCTCCTTACAGGCAGCGGTGGGAATTGAACCCATGTCAGCTATACTGTAAAGCGTTGTGTTAACCACTATGCTACCATGTAGCCACATATTAAATGTCCACTTCTTGTACATTATCCATTTTCCTCCATTCCTTTCATATTCATGCGTTTTTCTAAATATCTCTCAAACTCCACTAAACTGCCTGCTTCCACTAGTACACCTGGTAACCCATTTTTAGGCAGCTGTGAAAAAACACTTGCCCCTTACTCTGTATTTAAATTCCACTTTACAACCTTAAAATTGTGTCTTCTGACGCTTGCAATGTCTGCAAAGAGAAATGATTCAGGCTGCCTTACTTACACCTCTTAAAATTTTAATCGCTTCTGTCAGATCTCTCCTCAGCCCATGATGCTCTCAAGAGAACAACTCAAGTTTGTCCAGCCTTTCCTTATAGTCCTTACCCTCTATCCAGGCAACTGCTTTCCTCCCACAGATGCTGCTTGACCTACCAAGTTCCTCCAGAGGACACGTGTTAGCTACTCCTGCTGCTATTTTTTCGTGTTCTTCAATACAAGATATTTCACCTTTCACCCTTAACCCATGAACTCTAGTTTAAGTCTCATCAAACCTCAGTGAAAAGCTGGGGTTCTTTTCATTGTGTGCATTTCCTCATTGATTCTGTTGTATTACTTTGCTATACAGTGAATGTCCACAACAAAATTAATCTCAGGGTAGTATATGGCAACAGGTACTAGAGAGTACCCCAGTGGCTGTACCCCTTGACAATAAGTACTCACGTTTGAGTACTGTTGGGGGGGACAGCCTACCTGGTGGGAGTGACAGTGGCCGAGCCTCCGGTACAGAGGACGGCCCTGTAGCTCAGAAGGGTAGGGTTAGAAGAAAGAGGTCCATAGTAATAGGGGACTCAATAGTCAGGGGCTCAGACAGGCATTTCTGTGGAGGTGACCGGGAGTCCCGGATGGTAATTTGCCTCCCTGGTGCCAGGGTTCGGGACATTTCTGATCGTGTCCAAGATATCCTGAAGTGGGAGGGTGAAGAGCCAGAGGTCGTGGTACATGTAGGTACCAATGACATAGGAAGGAAAGGGGAAGAGGTCCTGAAACGAGAGTATAGGAAGTTAGGAAGGCAGTTAAGAAGAAGGACCGCAAAGGTAGTAATCTCGGGATTACTGCCTGTGCCACGCGACAGTGAGAGTAGGAATAGAGTTAGGTGGAGGATGAATGTGTGGCTGTGGGATTGCAGCAGGGGGCAGGGATTCAAGTTTCTGGATCATTGGGACCTCTTCTGGGGCAGGAGTGACCTGTTCAAGAAGGACGGGTTACACTTGAATCGTGGGGGGACCAATATCCTAGCGGGGAGGTTTGCTAGGGCTACAGGGCGGACTTTAAACTAGTAAGATGGGGGGCGGGAGACTATTTGAGGAGACTATGGGAGAGGAGGTTAGTTCACCAGTGGAGCAAGTAAATAGACAGTGTGTAAGGGAGGAAAGGCAGGTGATGGAGAAGGGATGCATTCAGCCCGAAGATGTAGGGGAGAAGAAAGAAAAGGATAATAAATTTGAATGCATTGTTAGGGATGGAAAGAGAGGAGGAGATGGAGAGTATCTTAAATGTATCTATTTTAATGCTAGGAGCATTGTAAGAAAGGTGGATGAGCTTAAAGCGTGGATTGATACCTGGAATTATGATGTTGTAGCTATTAGTGAAACATGGTTGCAGGAAGGGTGTGATTGGCAACTAAATATTCCTGGATTTAGTTGCTTCAGGTGTGATAGAGTAGGAGGGGCCAGAGGAGGAGGTGTTGCATTGCTTGTCCGAGAAAATCTTATGGCGGTGCTTTGGAAGGATAGATTAGAGAGCTCCTCTAGGGAGGCCATTTGGGTGGAATTGAAGAATGGGAAAGGTGCAGTAACACTGATAGGAGTGAATTATAGGCCACCTAATGGGGCGCGTGAGTTGGAAGAGCAACTGTGTAAGGAGATAGCAGATATTTGTAGTAAACACAAGGTGGTGATTGTGGGAGATTTTAATTTTCCACACGTAGACTGGGAAGCTCATTCTGTAAAAGGGCTGGATGGTTTAGAGTTTGTGAAATGTGTGCAGGATAGTTTTTTGCAACAATACATAGAAGTACCGACTAGAGATGGGGCAGTGTTGGATCTCCTGTTAGGGAATGCGATAGGTCAGCTGACAGATGTATGTGTTGGGGAGCACTTCGGGTCCAGTGATCACAATAGCATTAGCTTCAATATAATTATGGAGAAGGACAGGACTGGACCTAGAGTTGAGATTTTTGATTGGAGAAAGGCTAACTTTGAGGGGATGCGAAGGGATTTAGAGAGAGTGGATTGGGTCAAGTTGTTTTATGGGAAGGATGTAATAGAGAAATGGAGGTCATTTAAGGGTGAAATTATGAGGGTACAGAATCTTTATGTTCCTGTTAGGGTGAAAGGAAAGGTTAAAGGTTTGAGAGCACCATGGTTTTCAAGGGATATTAGAAATTTGGTTCAGAAAAAGAGGGATGTCTACAATAGATATAGGCAGCATGGAGTAAAGGAATTGCTCGAGGAATATAAAGAATGTAAAAGGAATCTTAAGAAAGAGATTAGAAAAGCTAAAAGAAGATACGAGGTTGGTTTGGCAAATAAGGTGAAAGTAAATCCGAAAGGTTTCTACAGTTATATTAAAAGCAAGAGGATAGTGAGGGATAAAATTGGCCCCTTAGAGAATCAGAGTGGTCAGCTATGTGTGGAACCGAAGGAGATGGGGGAGATTTTGAATGATTTCTTCTCTTCGGTATTCACTAAGGAGAAGGATATTGAATTGTCTAAGGTGTGGGAAACAAGTAAGGAAGTTATGGAACCTATGACAATTAAAGAGGTGGAGGTACTGGCGCTTTTAAGAAATTTAAAAGTGGATAAATCTCCGGGTCCTGACAGGATAATCCCCAGGACCTTGAGGGAAGTTTGTGTAGAAATAGCAGGAGCTCTGACGGAGATCTTTAATATGTCATTAGAAACGGGGATTGTGCCGGAGGATTGGCGTATTGCTCATGTGGTTCCATTGTTTAAAAAGGGTTCTAGAAGAAAACCTAGCAATTATAGACCTGTCAGTTTGACATCAGTGGTGGGTAAATTAATGGAAAGTATTCTTAGAGATAGTATTTATAATTATCTGGATAGACGGGATCTGATTAGAAGTAGCCAGCATGGATTTGTGCATGGAAGGTCATGTTTGACAAACCTTATTGAATTTTTTGAAGAAGTTACGAGGAATGTTGACGAGGGTAAGGCGGTGGATGTAGTCTATATGGACTTCAGCAAAGCCTTTGACAAAGTTTCACATGGAAGGTTAGTTAAGAAGGTTCAGTCGTTAGGTATTAATGCTGGAGTAATAAAATGGATTCAACAGTGGCTAGATGGGAGATGCCAGAGAGTAGTGGTGGATAATTGTTTATCGGGATGGAGGCCAGTGACTAGCGGGGTGCCTCAGGGATCTGTTTTGGGCCCAATGTTGTTTGTAATATACATAAATAATCTGGATGATGGGGTGGTAAATTGGATTAGTAAGTATGCCGATGATACTAAGGTAGGAGGTGTTGTGGATAATGAGGTGGATTTTCAAAGCTTGCAGGAAGATTTATGCCAGTTAGAAGAATGGGCTGAACATTGGCAGATGGAGTTTAATGCTGAGAAGTGTGAGGTTCTACATTTTGGCAGGAATAATCCAAATAGAACATACAGAGTAAATGGTAGGGCATTGAGGAATGCAGAGGAACAGAGAGATCTAGGAATAACTGTACATAGTTCCCTGAAAGTGGAGTCTCATGTAGATAGGGTGGTGAAGAGGGCTTTTGGAATGCTGGCCTTTATAAATCAAAGCATTGAGTACAGAAGTTGGGATGTAATGCTAAAGTTGTACAAGGCATTGGTAAGGCCAAATTTGGAATATTGTGTGCAGTTCTGGTCACCGAATTATAGGAAAGATATCAATAAATTAGAGAGAGTGCAGAGAAGATTTACTAGGATGTTACCTGGGTTTCAGCAATTAAGTTACAGAGAAAGGTTGAACAAGTTAGGTCTCTATTCATTGGAGCGTAGAAGGTTGAGGGGGGATTTGATCGAGGTATTTAAAATTTTGAGAGGGATAGATAGAGTTGACGTGAACAGGCTGTTTCCATTGAGAGTAGGGGAGATTCAAACTAGAGGACATGATTTGAGAGTTAGGGGGCAGAAGTTTAAGGGAAACACGAGGGGGTATTTCTTTACTCAAAGAGTGATAGCTGTGTGGAATGAGCTTCCTGTAGAAGTAGTAGAGGCCAGTTCAGTTGTGTCATTTAAGGTAAAATTGGATAGGTATATGGACAGGAAAGGAGTGGAGGGTTATGGGCTGAGTGCGGGTAGGTGGGACTAGGTGAGATTAAGGGTTCAGCACAGACTAGGAGGGCCAAGATGGCCTGTTTCCGTGCTGTGATTGTTATATGGTTATAACATATACATACTTTGATAATAAATTTACTTTGAACTTTGAAACATCTGGTAACCATCTTTTGCACTATTTTTGCAGTCTCACATCCTTCCAATAAGGGGTGACCTGAACTGGACAGAATTCTCCAAGTGCAGTCTGACTAAAGTTTTTGCTATGACTGCAGTGGAACTTCCATGCTCTTATACCAAAAACTGTACCAACAATGGAAAGCATGTCATATGTCTTCTTTGCCACCTTATCTACTTGAATAGCCACTTTCAGTGAACTGTGCACCTGAATCCTTCTGTACTTCAGTGTTATTTTGGCCCAACTAGTTCTGAACTAATATTCTGCCTAATCCCATGAATCTGAATCTAGATCACAGTCCTTCACACCCTTCGCATCCAAGTATTTATCCAGACTTCTCTTAACTGTTGAAATTGATCCACACCCACCACATCTGCCTGCAGCTTACACTTCACTCCGAGTGCAGAACCTTCATCGTTTCCCCATTAAACATTTCATCTTTCCTCTTTGCCTATCATCTTAAGTTCACCAAACCTGAGTGGAAATCCGAGTATCTTTTCATTGTGTGTAGTTTTACATTGATTCAATTGTATCACTTTGCTCTCGATGAATGCCCACAACAAAATTAATGTCAAGGTTGTGTATTGGAACATGTATGTATTTTGATAATACATTTACTTTGAACTTTTGATCATTAAACATCTCTTTTCCTTCCACAGATGCTGTTCTTCCCATTGATTTCCACAAATAAATTGCATGTCGATCCAGATTCCAGCATCTTCAGTCTCTTGTGCCTTTATTAGATGTCGATCCAGATTCCAGCATCTTCAGTCCCTTGTGTCTCTATTAGATGTCGATCCAGATTCCAGCATCTTCAGTCCCTTGTGTCTCTATTAGATGTCGATCCAGATTCCAGCATCTTCAGTCCCTTGTGTCTCTATTAGATGTCGATCCAGATTCCAGCATCTTCAGTCTCTTGTGTCTCTATTAGATGTCGATCCAGATTCCAGCATCTTCAGTCCCTTGTGTCTCTATTAGATGTCGATCCAGATTCCAGCATCTTCAGTCTCTTGTGTCTTTTATAGATGATTTTCAGGTGAGCAAAGAATCAAGGGCTATGTAGAGAGGTGGGGCCTAGGCCAAATCAAACATATTTACTTACTTACCTGGGCTCTTAGCTCCTAAATGAAGCATAGGCCATCATAGACCTCCCGTCTCCATCATCATCTGAAGACGATAGTATAGCTGGAGTTCGTCAATGTTTTTTTAATCTATGTAACAACACAACTTCACCAGAGCTCAGTTGGCCAGCCTTACCCATATCTACTTCTCACAATGGGGATGCAGAGTTGTATTCTGAGAGGCCCAAATCAAACATGTTTGCATTAAATCGCAGGGTAAGCTTGAGGTAACAGATGATCTACCCTTGCTCTTGACTGACCACTCTCCTTCTCCTCTCCACCGCGATCACCATCCCTCTCCACTCTCAGTTCTGATGAAGAGTTTTGACCCAAAACCTTGACCACTCCTTTTCTCCCATAAGCGCTGAATTCCTCCAGCAGACAAACGTTGGCTACCCGTGCTACTATTTTCTTGTGTTTTTCAGTTTAAAAATATGGAATGAAGATGGTAGATATGATTAAAGTCTGAAATAGAGGTTAATGTTGAGTTTGGAAGGCAGTCACATGCCCAGTCAGAAGATAAGGTGCTGTCCCTCAGATTCAGTCACAATAGAGTACATGAGTAGAAATAAAAACATAGGAACAGAAGAAGCAGGAACAGGAACATGATTAGGAGAAACAGGGGCAGGAGTTGGCCTTCTAACTCATCAAGACTGATCTGGCTGTGATCTGAGCTCCACCTACCTGCTTACAATGACAAATTAACTTGCCTGGTAAGCCTTACAACTGTGGGAGAAAACTGGAGGACCTGGGAAAAAACCCACACACTCCCCAGAGAGGACATATAGAGTCTTCTTGTCGAATGGTGCCAGAATTGAACTCTGAACTCTGTCATGCTAACCGCTGGGCTACTGTGGTGATAATAAGGTAGCCTCTATTGATTGCTTGCTGTGATACAAAGCAGCATTTCTCCACTGTGTAATGATTACCACACAGGTAGGGACTTTCACCGAGAGGTAGAGTTTTTGGAAGCCTCTGCAATGAAGTATTTGTGTAAAGATTAGTGAGAAGATACTGACACAGTACGATGTTTAACATGGTACCAACCAGTAATTCATATGTAAGTGAATGTGGGATCCTTTATCAGAGAAGTGAACAGTTATTATTGGGGTAATAGCGAGGATTAAGAGGGCACAAGTGGGAGGTAAAATGTTTTCTGAAGACTTACTGTCAAAATCCTGTAGGGCTGCAAAGTTGCATAGTGGTTGGCGCAATTGCTTTATAGCACCAGAGATCTGTGATCGGGCTTCAATTCATGCTGTTGCCTGTAGGGAGTTGTGCATTCTCCCCGTGACCACATGGGTTTCCTCTGGCTGCTCTAGTTTCCTCCCACATTCCAAAGATGTGTGGGTTAGAGTTAGTAAGTTTTAGGTATGCTGTGTTGGTGCTGGAAGCATGGCAATACTTGCAGGCTGCCCGCAGCACAATCCTTGGACGCAAAATGATCATTTGATCATTACCATATGAGGAATGTCTGCTAGCTCTCGGGCTGTATTCCCTGGAGTTTAGGAGAATGGGGGGATCTCAGAAACATTCCAAATGTTAAAAGGCCTGAACAGATTAGATATGGCAAAGTTATTTCCCATGGTAGGGGATTCTAGGACAAGAGGACATGATTTCAGGATTGAACGACATCCTTTTCGAGCTGAGATGTGGAGAAATTACTTTAGTCAGAGGATGGTAAATCTGTGGAATTTGTTGCCACGAGCAGCTGTGGGGGCCAAGTCATTAGGTGTATTAAGGCAGAAATAGATAGGTTCTTGATTAACGAGGGCATCAAAGGGTGTAGAGTGAAAGCAGAGGAGTGGGGATGACTGGAAGAATTGGATCAGCCCATAATTGACTGGCAGTGCAGACTCAATGGGCCGAATGGCCTACTTCTGCTCCTATATCTTATGGTCTTATATCACTATGTTTCCATGTTTTATTGCATATGTGGTACATAGCTCTTTAACTCTCAGGATTATTCACCAAACAATTTAATGGCTCTGCTACTCTGACTAAAATCACTTGCTTCTCACTCTGTTTCATGATGAAACAAGGTTGTTCTGCTACAGCTGATAATAAGGTGAAGGGTGCTGCTTTGGATCTGTAGAACATCACTGGGTGGCATTTCATTTCTGGTAATATTGCTGAGATCACATGCCAACTGAATACTTTAGAAACATGGCTAGTTAACAAATCTTTGGATTTTGGTCTTGGGATTCACCCAGAACCAATAAAACTTTGAACTGATTACAGAGTTCTTATCCCTTTGATTTTGAGGATTTACTCTGGGATATTTCTTTCTTATTCTGTGTGATCTTCTGAGTGCAAATGAATGAAACTGTGCTTCTGGGAATCTCTTTAAAATGGTGCATTAGTAAGAAGATAAAATGTACGGCAATTCAAGCCATCAACTTTTGTGTCCAGATGAAGGGTCTCAACACTAAATGTCAATTGTCTGTTACCCACCATAGATGCTGGTCACCATAGTTGCTGCAGATTACAGTATCTTCCGACATTTGTACCTCTGAGATCATGTTTTTTCATTTGTATTGTAAGATCATAAAATATTTACAATCATGTTCAACCCAACTCAGTGTTGACCAAGATGCCCATCTAAGCTACTCCTGTTTGTTGATATTTGGCTCAAATCTCTCTAAATCTTCACTATGAACAAACCTCTCCAAGTGATAAACACAAGAGATTAAGCAGATGCTGAGAATCTGCACACAAAAATGCTGAAGGAACTTAGCAAATCAAGCAGCATCCATGGAAATGAAAAAATAGGTAATGTTTTAGGCTGAACCAATCAACAGGACTAGAAAGGAAGCTGGAAGAAGGTGGAGAGGAGACTTTCCATGGATGCTGTCTGACCCGCTGAGTTCCTCAAGTAATCTGTGTGTTGACCTCTCCAAGTGATTTTAATCCCTGGTGCGCAGGAGGTTGAGGGGATATCTTACAGAGGTGTGCAAAACTGAGAGGAGTCTAGATAGGCTAACTGCATACAGATCTTTTCCACTCAGGTTGGGTGAGATTAGAACCAAAGACCAGGGGTGTAGGGTGAAGCTTAAAATATCTGTGGAATCTGAGGGGGGTCTTCTTTGCTTAGAGATGGGTGTGAGTGTGGAGTATGCTGCCAGCAGATGTGGAAGAGTTAGATTTAATTGTAACATATAACAGATGATTAAAGTGCCTATAAAAAGTATTCAGTCCCCCCCCCCCCCGTAAGTTTTCTTGTTTTACAACATTGAATCACAATGGATTTAATTTGGTTATTTTGAAGCTGATCAACAGAATAAGACTATTCTGTGTCAAAGTAAAACCAGATCACAATGGATTTAATTTGGTTATTTTGAAGCTGATCAACAGAATAAGACTATTCTGTGTCAAAGTAAAACCAGATCTGTACAAAGTGATCTAAATTAATTACAAATTAAAAACACAAAAATTGAGTGCAAACACATCCACCACACCCCCTTTAATATGACACACCACATCTTCACTGGAGCAGTCAATTGGTCTTAGAAGTCACGTAATTAGTTAAATGGAGATCTGTTTTTGGAGACCTGTGTACAGCCAAGGAATGTCAATTGATTGTAGTAAAAATACATCTGTATCTGGAAGATCCAACTGCTGATGAGTCAGTAACCCGACAAAAACTACACCATGAAGACAAAAGAATGCTCCAAGCAACTCCATGAAAAGGTTATTGAAAAGCACAAGTCAGGAGATGGAGACAAGAAAATTTCCAAGTCACTGAATACCACTTGGAATATATTTAAGTAAACCATCAAGAAATGGAAATAATATGGCACAGCTGTAAGTCTGCCTAGAGCAGACCGTCCTCAAAAACTGAGTGACTCTGCAGAAGGGGACTAGTGAGGGAGGCCACCAACAGAGCTATGACAACTCTGGAGGGGATACAAGCTTCAGTGGCTGAGATGGGAGAGCTTGCGCATACAACAACTGTTGCCAGGGTGTTTCACCAGTCACAGCTTTATAGGAGAGTGGCAAAGAGAAAGCCACTGTTAGGAGAAAAACTCACGTGAAATCTTGGCTACAGTTTTCCAGAAGGCATGTGGAAGACTCCAAAGACAGCTGAAAGAAGGTTCTATGGTCTGAGGAAACAAAAATAAGTTTTTTGGTCATCAGACTAAATGCCAAGTTTGGCATAACCTAAACACCGTACGTCATCAAAACACACCATCCATACTATGAGGCATCATGCTGTAGGGATGCTTCACTGCAGCATGCTCTGGAAGGCTTAACCATAGAACACTATAGCCCAGTACAGGCCCTTCAGCCCTCCATGTTGTGCCAACCCATATAATCCTTAAAAAAAGTACTAAACCCACACTACCCCATAACCTTCGATTTTTCTTTCATCCATGTGCCTGCCCAAGAGGCTCTTAAATACCCCTAATGTTTTAGCCTCCACCATCATCCCTGGCAAGTCATTCCAGGCACTCACAACCCTCTGTGTAAAAAAACTAACCCCTGATATCTCCCCTAAACTTCCCTCCCTTAATTTTGTACATATGCCCTCTGGAATTTGCTATTGGTGCCCTGGGAAACAGGTACTGACTATCCACCCTGTCTATGCCTCTCATAATTTTGTAGACCTCTATCAAGTCCCCTCTCATTCTTCTATGCTCCAAAGAGAAAAGTCCTGGCTCTACTAACCTTGTTTCATATGACTTGTTCTCCAATCCAGTCAATATCATGGTAAATTTCCTCTGCATCCTCTCCATAGCTTCCACATCCTTCCTATAATGAGGTGACCAGAATTGAACACAATAAGTGTGGTCTCACCAGAGATGTGTAGAGTTGCAACATGACCTCTCTTCTGAAGAGAGAGGGGAAAATAGAGAAATTCTGGAAGAAAACCAGACACAGTCTGCAAGAGAACTGCAACTTAGGAAGAAGATTTATTCTCCAGCAAGACAATGACCCCAAGCATAAAGCCAAAGCTACACAGGAATGGCTTAAAAATAGTAAAGTTAAGGTCCTGGAGTGGCCAAGTCTGAGTCAAGTAAAGTCCTAAAAGCCAAGCCACTTTTAGGAAGGATGTGGTTGTGCAGGAGAGAATTGCAGAGGAGAGTCATCTGCATGTTACTTCATTTGTAGGACTTAATTATAAGGAGAGATCAGATATGCTATACTTGTTTGGAGATTTTGATGTATCTGGCCCTGAACTCGATTGAGTTCAGAAAAATGAGGGACTAGTAGACCTAAGTGAAGCCAAATGAATGTTCAAAAGCCTGGATATAGTTCAAGTCAAGTCAAGCCAATTCACTTTGATTGTCATTTTGACCATAACTGCTGGACAGTACACAGTAGAAACGAAACATTTCTAGGTACCATGGTGCTACATGAAACAGTACAGAAACTACACTGAACTACGTAAAAACAGCCCCAAAAAAATTTACACTAGACTACAGACCCTACCCAGGATTGCATAAAGTGCACAATACAGTGTCGGCTTACAATAAATAATAAACAAGACAATAGGCACATTAGAGAGCAGTAAGTTGGTGTCAGTCCAGGCTCTGGGTATTGAGGAGTCTGATGGCTTGGTTGACATAGAGACAATGATTCCAATTAGAAGAATTTAGGATCCTAGGGAATTGCCACAGAATAAAGAGACATTCCTTCAAAACTGAGATGAAGAGGAATTTCTCCAGCCAGAGGAGGATGAATCTGTGGAATTCATTGATACAGAAGTCTGTGGAGACCATTGGGCACATTTAAGGCAGAGATTAATGAGTTCATGATTGGTAAGGGGAGGATTGTTAATTGTTACAGGAAAAAGTTGGGAGAATGGGTTTGAATATGTCATGTGGATAGTCAGAGGCTTTTTTCCCCAGGGCTGGAATGGCTAGCACGAGAGGGCACAGTTTTAAGGTGGTTGGAAGTAGGTACAGAGGAGATGTCAGGGGCAGTTGTTTTTTTTTTATGCAGAGAGTGGAGAGTGTATGGAATAGGCTGCCGTCGACGGTGATGGAGGTGGATACGATAGGGTTTTTTAAAGAGACTCCCGGACAGGTACATGGAGCTCAGAAAAATAGAGAGCTATGGGTAACCCGAGGTAATTTCTAAGGTGAGGATATGTTTGGCAAAGCTTTGTGGGCCAAAGTGCCTGTATTGTGCTGTAAGTTTTCTATGCTTCTATGTTTCTATGTAATCAGCCATAATTGAGTGGTGGAACAGACTCAATGGACAAAATGGCTTAAATCTGCTCTTGTATCTTACGATCTTACAGTTCTTCTCTTGAATGAAGGAGGCTAAGTTGTGTACAGGTACAGGTAACTAAGCTTATGAAAAGCATTCATAGAATAGATGGTCAGAATCTCTGTCCCCATTTCAGGGCTATTAAAGATAGGAGGACATAGATTTAAAGTAAGTGATAGGAGTATGAAGGCTATTTGAGGGGCAAGTTTTTGCATTACAAAGAGTGTAGTTGGTAACTGGAATTCACTACCAGAGAAGTTGGTTGATTCAGGCACAGCTATGATGTTTAAGAGGCATATAGGATGACACTGGAATAGGCAAGAAAGGTATAGAAGGAAAATAGTTCATTTGCTTTTTTTAAAAAAAGAGATATAGCAAGGTAACAAATCTTCCTGATTCAATGAGCCCAGTAACATCTAGATGACTAACAAGCCTACTAACCCACACGTCTTTGGAATGCAGGAGGAAACCGGAGCACTCAAAGGAAACCCATATGGTCATGGAGAAATAGACAAACTCCTTACAGACAGAAGTGGAATTGAACCTGGGTCACTGGTGCTACTGAAGTGTTACGATCACCACTACAATACTGCGCCTATCCTCAGTGTTGGAACGTGGGATTAGTGTGGATGGGATAAAATATCAGCACGTGTCTGGCGGCCTGGATTTACAATGCTATGGCTCTCTGGGTTCTAGGTCAGATTGATTCTGGTCACGTTCACCCAGTTTTAGTTGCGTGACTAAAGACATGCATTTTTCTCCACTGCGGCCAGGAACTGGAACTCTGGGGATGACCAGCATCATTAATCCGCACATGAGCCTCCTTCATTCTAGAGAAGAACCATAAGACCATAAGATAGAGAACCAGGAGGAGAACAGAATGTAGAGCTCAGGAAAGAGATAACTTTGAAAGGGTCTGCATTGCCACTTCGATGTCCTCAGCCCATTATCTCCCAGCCTCACCTTCAAAAGGCTAGCATCATTTCAGGTAATTGACTGGAGTTCCCTACCCTGATCACTGCCTTTTGTCTTAAACTCAATACCGAGCTGTTGGCTGCAACCATTGGCCTATTGTGCAGCCTCTATCCAAAAATAGGGTGAAGCCATTCAGAGAATGAAAGTCGATCAGGCCAATTCGGGTGAGGAGCAGGGAATGCCAACTTGCTTGCTTTCCTCCTCTCCTGTCTTTCCACCTTTCTCCTCAGCAGCCTTTCTGTACTGTGGTTCCATCCGTGAGAGTTCTCCAAGCATTGATTTGTTTCACGGTGGTTTCCACAACAATACTGCAGCTGCATCCTCCACATCCGATTATGAATCTCTGTAGATGTTCTGTGGAGAGGATTCTGACTGGTTCCATCACAGTCTGGTGTGGAGGCTCCAACGCACAGGGTTGCAACAGGCTGTAGAGAATCGTAAACTCAGTCAGCTCTATCACCAGCACAAGTCTCCCCAGCATCGACGCCATCTTCAAGAGGCAGGGCCACAAGAAGGCAGCATCCATCATGAAGGATTGTCATTATCCAAGACATGCACTCTTCTCGTTACTACCACCAGCAAGAAGGCACAGGAGTAGGAAGACCTATGCTTGATGATTCAAGAAGAGCGTTTGCTCCTCCACCACTGGACTTCTAAACCGTCCACAAATCCAAGTAAACAACTTTTTTCTTGTACTATTTATTTTTATAATTTACAGAAATTTGAAAGCTTTGCACATATACGGTTTTGTCACAAAACAACAAACTTCACATCATGTACAGTACTGTGGAAAAGTTTTAGGCACAGGTATACAGCTAGCCTAAGAATTTTGCACATTACTGTAGTAATTTTAGGTATTGCACTGTACTACTACCACAAAGAGAATTTCATGGGATATTTGATTGACGATAAGCTTGATTCTGATATGGGTTCTCGTGGAGGCAGGGTAAGGGAAATCATGGTTAGGAAAAGGGGAGGGGAGAGGGGAAGGAGTGGGAAGCAACATTCTGTAATGATCAATAAACCAATGGTTTGGAATGAAGTGTCAGGGCACTGGAGCAGGGATCAAATTGCAGACCCAGTACTGCGCACACAGTGATATTAATAGAGTAACAAATCCCAAGGTGCAAACAAAGTCAGCGTCAAAGTTCAGGCAGAGATCAAAACATCCAGAGAAAACCATGCAACACTTACCCAACAGGCTGGTATATGTCTAGGGGAAAAGGAGATCCAGCCACTCATCAACCCCACCTCTCGCTCGCGCAGGTGCTATGGGAATCAAGTTTATGCCTCGCACACACAATCAAATACACACCAGATACCGTTATGAAATACACTTTAAAGATTTTACTAAAACTAAAAGAGTACTATGCAATACAGTATATATGAAAGAAAAGAAAAAAGTAAAAGGCGCCAACTTATCAAAGTTCAGTCAGTTTAGTGCAAATTATTGGAGCTCAGCCATCAAACCATTTAACCCCTCGTCACTTTCCTCCGACCTCCATGTCCTCACACCTGGGACCACCCGGATGGTCAACCAAGCAGTGCAGCGCACATCCACCTTCCTCAGCGTCTTCTTCCCGACTCCCCTGAAAAACCACTAAAACCCCCCAAGCTCCTAACCTCACAAGACAAAATAACATTCCCCATTGGTTAAAAAATGAATACAATCCCCATATCAGCAAGTCCAAAGCTAAACAACTGTGAGAGAAACATTTATCAGACAAAGAAGCATTCCTACTTTTCCAAACCAAAGAGCCCATTTTGAGTAACATACACAGGACATTGTACATTCTCCCCCCACCAGCAAATGCCATGCCCTCATGACATTACCAGAGCTCCCCAAAGCTTCTTGCAACACACAAAGCCCAACCCAGGTGCAGAAAGCAGCGACATAATTACCCAGAGCAGTAGAAATCACGCTCAGTTCTCCTGGCACCATATATGTCAACCGCTCCGGAAGGGCTCCTACTTCTGAAATTTCCGTACCCCTTCTGCTGACCCTTCTGCCTCACTGGGCTCCCTCTTCACCTGCGAACCCCCTGCCTCGGACACCCCAGGTCTACCTGACAGACTCTCACCCCCTCCCTCACGGGGCTTCCCCCCAACCAGAGAACTCTCCGGTTCACGTTCGGGTTCCACCCTCTCTCCCCCCAGTGCTGGCTGCCTCTCCATCTGACCCTCAACACATTCCCAACTCAGTATGGGAAGGGCCAGGAGCCTCCTCTTCTGGTACTGGAGCACCAGCGAATGGGAACAGGGGTCACTCATCTGAGTCGTCATCTTCCGAATTGGTATCCATTCCCAGGTTATGACCCGTCCTCACTCTTCAGCAGCAGCCTCTTCCCTCACTCCACGCCCTCGCAGAGTCCTTGTACTAGGCGTAACCTCCCACTCTGGCTCCTTGTCCACCTGCACCGCTTGACCCAGGGTCAGCAGGTGATTCTGATGGAGTACTTTGATAGGCCCATTCCCATCCGCAGGTTTCACCTGGTAAACTGGTAGATTCGGCATCTGGCTATTACATAGGGGCTGGCCGCCCATCGATCTGCCAACTTGTGCTTACCAGGGAGTCCCAAATTCTGTAAAAGGACCTGGTCGCCCAGCAATAATTGGACAAACTTCACCTTTTGGTCATACCGCATCTTATTCCTCCGATTTTGTTTGGTAGTCGCCGCCTCAGCCAACTCGTACGCCCACTGTAACTCCCTCTTCATGTCAGACACATACTTTAGATAGGGCTTCCCGGGTAATTCACCCACTTCAGCCCCAAAACACAAGTCAATGGGCAACCTCACTTCCCGCCCAAACATCAGATAATAGGGCGAGTACCCTGTAGCATTATTGCGAGTACAATTGTAACAGTGAACCAATTGTCCAATATGACGACTCCACTTATTTTTCTGCCCAATCTCCAGCATCCCAAGCATGTCCAACAGGGTCCTGTTGAACGTCTTTGGCTGAGGATCTCCCTGTGGGTGATAAGGGGTAGCCTTGGATTTCTCAATCCCAAGCATAGTCAGTAATTCATGGATAAGGCAGCTCTCAAAGTCCCATCCCTGATCACTATGGATTCGCCTGGGAAGGCCATAATGAACAAAATACTTCTCCCATAACACCTTCATCACTGTCATCGCCTTCTGATCCTTAGTGGGAAATGCCTGAGCATAGCGAATGTAATGATCGGTGATGACCAAGACATTCGCGGTGTTGTTGGTGTCAGGCTCAATCGACAGAAGATCCATACATACCAGGT
This sequence comes from Hypanus sabinus, assembly GCF_030144855.1. Classification (NCBI taxonomy): domain Eukaryota; kingdom Metazoa; phylum Chordata; class Chondrichthyes; order Myliobatiformes; family Dasyatidae; genus Hypanus; species Hypanus sabinus. The sequence goes on along the minus strand of NC_082722.1, from coordinate 73,088,138 downwards.
CCAGTGCGACAGTGGAGCCGCCAACACTGGCAGGGTCTTCCTCCTAATGCAACAACTGCATTTCCTACAATATTCTTCAACCTCCCCCCAATCCGGGGCCAGTAGAACCGGTCTTTGAGAAATCCATAGGTCTTTTCCACCCCCAAGTGTCCAGAATCATCATGAAAGGCCTGGAGTACAGTCTGCCGATACTTCTCCGGCAGGACCAGTTGCCAATGGCGGGGTTGGTCCTGAGGTGCCGAGACCCGGTACAAGATTTGGTTCTTTAACTTTAACCGAGGCCACTCCTTCAATAACAGAGGCATGGTCGGGTGTTTCTCCTTCTCGGCCCACACCACATCCCCCTTCTCTACCGCTCTCCACACAGTGCCAAGACCTGGGTCATTCTGCTGAGCAGCTGCCACTTCCCCCGGACTCAGTTCTGGCAACTGTTTAGTCCGCAGTGCGGTCAGGCCACAGTAAGCTCGGGGTATGGCATCGTCAAAAACCCCCAAATGGTCCACGGCTCGCTCCAGCCTTCCTCTTCCCTCAGCCTTCACGGTGATAGCAAACTGACACATCACCTTCACTCCAGGGGCAGGGACACTCTCCCACTCCTCGTCCTTCTCCTGTTCCCCCAGCTCCCGACGTGACATAACATCCACATCAACATTCCTGCTTCCTGGGCAGTAGCACAGGCTGGAATCACATACTGACAAGACCGCCAGCCACCGATGTCCTGTGGCATCCAGCTTTAGCTAAAGTCAAAATATAAATAAGTGAGAGGATTGTTATCTGTTCTCACCTCAAACTTGGCTCCGTACAGGTAATCACTCAACTTGTCCACCACCGCCCACTTCAGCGCCAGGAACTCCAACTTGTGAGTGGGATAGTTTCTCTCAGAGGGCGACAAGCTTCAGCTGACAAACGCTACCGGTCTCAATGCTTTGCCATGCTCCTGGTACTGAACAGCCCCTAGACCCTCTCAGTTGGCATCTGTGTGCAGCACATATGACTTTTGGGGATCAGCAAAAGCCAACACCAGGGCATGGGTCAGCACCCTTTTCAAAAATCAGAATGCCTGTTCACATTGATCATCCCATCTCGAGCCAAAAGGTTCCACCAGGTTCCAGTATCCTCCATCGTCTTGCTTCCGGTCCCCCTTCCTTTTCTTTCCCAGCAGGGGATAGCCACACAACAGCTGAATCAACACATGACACATTTTGCTGTACACAGGACATTGTACAACCAGAATTAGTAGACAGACAGAGTACAGATACAAATGCTGGAAAGGCTCAGGAAAACTCACTGGCACAATCTGACAACAAACAGGTGAAAACACAGGACTGAAATACACTGAGCAATAAACAGAGAGGCAGATGATAGGTGGAGCACAATGAGACACGGGTGGCAGCGATACAGGTAATAATGAGAAACAGATGAGAAGCAGAGTTTCAGTAATACAGGGACCGGAGTAGAGTAGGAGCGGGGACAGGAGCACATGGGGCATGAAAACAAACAAGACCACGTGGCGATTCAAAGCTAGGGGGAAAACACACAAAAAGACAAAGTTCAACTGAAGGTACTGACAGCCACCTCCTGGCATCACAGCAGGTAGAGCTGACTGCTGGTGATGAAAGTCCCTGATGAGTGAGGGGTCCAGGATGTTATAGGCAGGGACCCAGCACCTCTCCTCAGGACCGTAGCCGTCCCAGTCCATATGGTACTGGAGGCCATGGCCCTGGTGACGAACGCACCGTGAAGGCCTCTGACACATCGATGAGCTGTGGGTGAGGGAGGGGATTGGGGACAGGAAACAGGGGGTGGCTCATGAAAGGCTTGATGCAGGACACATGGAAGGTGGGATGAATGTGGCAGAGAGTGGAGGGGAGCTTGAGACAGACGGCAGCAGGGCTATGACTTTAACATGGGAAAGGGGCCGATGAAGTGCGGGGAAAGCTTGTGGGAATCCACCTTGAGGGGCAGGTCTTGGGTTGAAAGCTATACACTCTGTCCCTGGCAGTAATGTGGGGCCTTGGAGCGATGGTGGTCAGCTTGGCTCTTGATCCTAGCAGAGGCACAGAGAAGGGCAGAGTGAGTGCTCCTCCACATCTGCTGACAATGGCGGATGAATGCTTCGGCAGATGGAACAGCAACCTTCTCCTCCAGGGCAGGAAACAGTGGAGGCTGGTAGCTAAGGTAGCACTCGAAGGGGGACAGACTGCTGGATGAGAGTTTATGATGTACTCAACTACTCCTCCAGAGCTAGCTTCACAGCCAGCAGCTCCCAGTTTCCGGCATCGTAATTCTGCTCTGTGGGAGTGAGGCGCTGAGAGAAAGCACAGGGGTGTACCTTCTCATCCTTGGCCAAGTACTAAGAGAGAACAGCTCCTACTCCATTGTCAGGTGCATCCACCTCCACAATGAACTGCCAGGAGGTGTTGAGTTGAATAAGGATGGGGCAGAGGTGAAACCATACCCTCTAGTTGTAGTCTCAACCAACCTCAGTGGAAAAAGCCTGCTTGTTTTTACCCTATCTATACCCTTCACAATTTTGTATATGTACCTTTATCTTCTCTCCTCTCAATCTTCTACATTCTAGGAAATAGAATCCTAACCTATTCAATCTTCCTCTATAACTCTTGAATTTCTATGCAGTCTTTCATTCTTACTGACAACTTTTTTGTCTGTAGGTGACCAAAACTGTAGACAATACTTCAACTTAGGTCTCACCAATTTCAACATAACATCCAACTCCATTCATTTATGAAGGCCAATGTACCAAAATAATAATGGTGGCATCCATCAGTCTTGAGAGACCATGGATCTGCGCCTGGACGGGGTTATATGTGAGACCGGCAGTTGCCCAAGCTACAGGCCTTCCCCTCTCCACGCCACCGATGTTGTCCAAGGGAAGGGCACTAGGATCCATGCAGCTTGGCACCGATGACATCGCCGAGTAATGTGTTGTTAAGTGCCTTGCTCAAGGATACAAACATGCTGCCTCAGCTGAGGCCTGATCCAGTGACCTTCAGGTTACTAGTCTGATGTCTTGCCCACTAGGCCACGCGCCAACAATGTACCAAAAGCTTTCTTTCAAAACCTATCCACCAATGATGCCACTTTCAAAGACTAGCTAGCCTAACCCCAGTGGTTAGGAAGATGTTGGAGTCGATCGTTAAAGATAAAGTTATGGAGTATTTGGTGACACAGGACAAGATAGAACAAGGTCAGCATGGTTTCCTTGAGAAAAATGTTGCCCGACGAGTCTGTTGGAATTCTTCGAGGAAATTACATGTAGGATAGATAAGAGAGATGCAATGGATGGTGTTTTTTTGGACTTACAAAAGACCTTTGACAAGGTGCCACACACGAGGGTGTTTACCTATTTAAGAGACCATGATATTTCAGAACCATTGCTGCCATGGTTAGAGCATTGGCTGATTGGTAAGAGGCAGCAAGTGGGAATAAAAGGATTTTTGTCTGGTTGGCTGTCAGTGAGTAGTGGTGTTCTGCAGGGATTGGTGTTGTGACAACTTTTTATGCTGTATGTCAATGATTTAGATGATAGAATAGATAGCTTTGTGGCCAAGTATGCAGATGACACAGACTGGTGGAGGGGCAGGTACTGTTGAGGAAACAGGTAGGCTGCAGAAGGACTTTGTCAGATTAGGAGAATGAGGAAAGTGGCAAATGAAATACAATGTTGGAAAATGTATGGTCATGTACTTTGGTAGAAGAAATAACTGTGCAGACTATTTTCTAAATGGGAAGAAAATCCAAAAATCTGAGGTGCAAAGGGATTTGGGAGTCCTTGTGCAGAACACTCGAAAGTTTAACTCATCTTGGTGGTGAGGAAGGCAAATACAATTCATTCATTTCAAGAGTTCTGGAATACAAGAGCAGGGATGTGAAGCTAAGGTTTTATAAGGCACTGGTGAGGCTTCACCTTGAGTGCTGTGAACAGATTTGGGCCCCTCATTTTAGAAAAGATGCTGGCATTGGAGAGTGTCTAGAGGCTGTTCACAGGGATGAATCAGGGAGTGAAAGGTTTTCAAATGAGGAACGCTTAATGGCTCTGGGTCTGTACTCATTGGAATTTAGATGTATGAGGGGGGGATCTCATTGAACCTTTTGAATGCTGAAAGGCCTAAACAGAGCAGAGGTGGAAAGGATGTTTCTCATGGTGGGGTAGTCTAGGACAGGAGGGCACAGCCTCAGGATAGAGGGGTATCCATTTAAAACAGAGATGCAGAGAAATTTCTTTGGCCAGAGAGTGGTGAATTTTTGGAAGTTGTTTCCACAGGCAGCTATGGAGGCCAGTGTGTTAAGTGTATTTAAGGCAGATCTTGATAGGTTCTTGATTGGACATAGCATCAAAGAGTACGGGGAATAGGCTGGGAAGCGGGGCTAAGGAAGGGAAAATTGGATTAGCCATGTTTAGCCAAATTGCCTACTTGTGCTCCTGTCTCATGGTCTATTGGTCGTATACGCTTTAAGCTTTTCCTGCCAATGTTCCTCTCCAAGCATTTTTAATTATTGTTATTATAGGTGTCTCAACCGCTTTCTCTGGCATGTTGTTTCATTTGGGTATGAGCGCATGTATGGGTTGGAGGGAGGATAGAGATTTGTTGCTGCCTTGTTTTGCTTGTGCTGCTCTGCTGAACATTGTGGGCAGGCAATGTGGCTGTCAGAATGTGTGGTGAACTTGCATGCTACCCGCAGCACATCCTCAGCTTGTGTTGGTTGTTAATGCCAATGACACATTGCATGGTAAGTTTTGAAATTCATGTGATAAATAAATCTGAATTTGACTTGTCTCTGTTCTTTTTCACACTGATGTCTTGTTTTTATAGTCTTTTGTTTCTCTTGACTGCCTGTGTAATTTATGAATAATTTACTGTATGTTTTGTGTGTTGTCTGAACCTAGATGTCTGCTCATAAGAAACTCAGTAGAATTATCATGAGCTGTGCTTTGTTTTGTTACTTCAAAACATTAAATTAATTCAAAGGAAACATGGGAGTCTAAAGAATATGATTCTAGTTTGAGTTTAAGCGAGGCACACACGTAACACTTGATAAAGTGGTGATGTATGCAATTAACAAATTTTTGCCTGTAATTTAACCTGTAATTAATTATTTAAAAGAACAAGAATGCTTAATCAATAACACATTTATAAGATTAATCAAATATTATTGAAATATCAAATTCAAAACAAGCTGCATAGGTCCAACAGATCTGAGCACCCAAAAAATTATTCAATAAAATTCCCTAAAATAGTTTGCACTGTTCTATGTTTTAAAATTTCTTTCTCCTCTTCCTGCCTCTATAGCTGCTACACTTTATACAGCATTGTGATTGTTTCACCTTTTTCTGCCTCAGTGCACTGTGTAATGATGTGATCTGTATGAACAGTACGCAAGACAAGCTTTTCACTATATCTCAGTGCATGAGGCAATAATATACCAATTCCAATTCTATTTTGGTCACATATTCTTGCCCGATACAAGTCTATCAATATCAGCGCTGAAATGTACCCTTACCTCAATATGACAACCATTTGCGAGAGAGAGATTCACTACCTCACTGTGATGAAATGCCAGAAGCAGCATCCATCAAAAATCCTCACAACGCAGACCATGCTCTTTTCTCGCTGCTGCCATCAGGTAGAATGTACCGGTGCCTCGGGTGCTGCACTACCAGATGAAGAACAGTTACTACCCCTCAACCATTAGACTCGTGAATAAGAGGGGATAACTACACTCATTCTATTTCTGGTATTCCCAGAACTAATGATCTCACTTTAAGAACTCTTTATCTTGTTATTTCATACTGGTTATTTATTGCTATTTATTTATATTTGCATTTGCACAGTTTTGTTGTTCATTAATCCTTCTTACAGTTACTTTTCTATAGATTTGCTAAGTATGCCTACAGGCAAAAGGACCACAGAGTTGTATGTGGTTACATGTATGTACTCTGATTATAACTTGGAACTTTGACTTTATCAGCCTGCCCCTAGCTCCTCCTCAGACTGTGTTGGTTATTGACCCAAGTAATGCATTTGATAGTAGAAACACAAGAGATTCTGCAAATGCTGGACATAACAAAGTACTGGCGGAACTCCGCTGGCCAGGCAGCATGTATGGAGAGGAATAAACAGATGGTGCTGTAAGCAAGTTTTTCATTGTAACTGTACCTTACCGTACTTGTGCCCATGACCACAAGCTCAACTTGACAATAAACCGAACTTGACTTGAATGGCACACACAAAGTTATAACTCAATGTTATAACTAAGTTACCATCGACCTCAACCCTACTGTGGCACTCACAAGACTTGCAATCTGCTTATGAGAATTGAAGGCAATTATCAGGTTGAATGCTACTTATCTCCAAAGGAAAATTTGTTTCCACTCATAATAAAAATTTGTACCCTTCGATCATCTCTTTTGATATGATGAACCTGCAAGTAGTTAATGATACATGAGTTACACTTGAATGTATGTTAACGCAGTTTAATAAAAATCAGTAATCAGTGAAATACTTGACAGAAATTAAGAAAGTAAGCTCCAGTGATGGGGAAAGAAAGAACATCTGGTGTGAATTTTGTGACAAAAACTCTTTGAAAATTTGACTTAATTATGATAATCACCAGGGAATTAGGAAGGGGCTTTACACTAATCTAAATACACTAATCTATGGTAACAGTGAGTGAAAAACTCATATTTGCTAAAGGTTCATTTTGAACACACTGTGTGATGTACTATATATTAAATTTACATCTTTTGATGCAAGGGATACACTGCAGTCACAGCACTATTGACTGACTTAAAAAAACATTTTTCATGGTAGTAATTATGATAAAATATATTCTGACTGAAACATTGATTAAGTAGCAAATGTGTAAAATTGTGATCTGTGGACATTGCAACTGAATACAAATGGATTCCTCAATGTCAGGTTAAGACTAGTTGACAGCAGAAGCCAACGGGGGAAAGGGAAAAGAAAAGTATCAAAATAAATCCTATGAATCCTCATTATTTCATTGAAGCTCTCCACTGGGCCACAGAAATGAAAAATTGCCAGAAAGATTTCTTTTATAAAAAGTTAAGAGGGATGAGTAAGCAAGGATTGTCTTTTCTGGTTGGAGAGCCAGCTGGCAGCATTGGCAACATAAAAGTAACAATGGGTAGGTAGAAATGTATTGTGTAGAAATAATAAATAATTTGATTACTCAGTGAAAAAGGAGGGGACTTTTGTTACTAAATGGTAGAACATAAGAATAGAAGACATAGGAGCAGAATTAGGCCATTTGGACCATCATGTCTGCTCCGCAATTCCGTTATGGCTGATCTATTATCCATCTCAACCCCATTCTCCTACTTTCTCCCCGTGACCTTTGATGCACTTTCTAATCAGGAAATAATCAATCTCTGTTTTGAAGATACCCAATGACTTGGCCTCCACCCGTCTGTGGCAATGAATTCCACAGATTCACTAATCTCTGATTAAAGAAATCTCTCTCCATCTGTGTTCTAATGGGATGTCTGAGACAGTGCCCACTGGTACTAAACTCCCCAAAAATAGGAAACATCCACTCGTACACTTTATCCAGGTCTTTCAATATTCAATAGGTTCAATAAGACCTCCCCTCCTTATTCTAAACTCCAGAGAGAACAAATTTTAAAGTTCAAATTAAATTTATTATCAAAGTACATATATGCCACCATATACAACCCTGAGATTCATTTTCATGTGGACATTCACAGTAAATGCAAGAAATACAATGAAATCCATGAAAGACTGTCCCAGCAAAATGGAAAAGCAAACAAACTGCAAACCCAAAAAGAAAATAGTAATAATAAATAATGAATAATCAATAAATACTGAGAACATGAGATGAAGAGTCCTTGAAAGTGAGCCAAAGATTGTGGAGCGGTTCAGTGATAGAGCAAGTAGAAAGGAGTGAAGTTCCTCTGATTCAAGAGGCTGATTGTTGATAGATAATAACTGTCTGTGAACATGGTGATGTACATCCTGACACTCCTGTGCCTTCTTTCTAATAGCAACAGGGAGGAGAGTGCATGCCTGGATGGTGGGGGCTGTTAAAGATGGATGCTGCTTTCCTGTGAAAACGCTCTTTGTAGATGTACTCAGTGGAGGGGAAGGCTTTACCCATGGTTGTCTGGGCTATATCCACTATATTTTGTATGCTTTTTGGTTCAAGATTTTACAAGGGGTTGTTGGGAGCAGACCCAAGTGCAGGACCCAGACTCAGGGGTAGTATAAACAGAAGTGGTTATTGCGTATTACTAGGAAGGCAGGGAGCAAGGACAAAATGTCAACATGGACGTAAATGTTGGATAGCAGCTGGACTAGGACTTGGACTTGGAACCTGGACTTGAATTTGCCTTGGACTCAACTCGGACTCGGAACCTGGACTCGGACACGACTCGGAACCTGGACTTCGACATGACTTGGACTCGGGACCTGGACTCAGACTGGACTCGGACTCGGGACCTGGACTCAGACTGGACTCGGACTCGGGACCTGGATTCAGACTAGACTGGACTCGGACTCGGGACCTGGACATCGACTCGGACTTGGGACCTGGACCTCGACTCGGACTTGGGACCTGGACCTCGACTCGGACTTGGACTCGGGACCTGGACCTGGACTCGGACTCGGGACCGGAACCTCAACTCGGACTCGGGACCGGAATCTCGACTCGGACTCGGGACCAGAACCTGGACTTGACTCAGACTCGGACTTGGAACCTGGACCTCGACTCGGACTCGGAACCTGGACCTCGACTCGGACTCGGAACCTGGACCTCGATTCGGACTCGGAACCTGGACCTCGATTCGGACTCGGAACCTGGACCTCGATTCGGACTCGGAACCTGGACCTCGACTTGGACTCGGACCCTGGACCTCGACTCAGAACTTGGATCTTTAGATTAGATTAGATTCAACTTTGTCATTGTGCTGAGTACAGATACAAAGCCAAATGAAATGCCGTTAGCATGATGCCGTTAGATGGGAACGTGAGTGTAGTTCCCAGCATGCCTGAAATCCACAATGATCTCCTTGGTCTTCAGGGTGTTAAGGGCCAGGCTGTTGTCGGCACACCACGTGGCCAGGTGCTGGACCTCGTCCCTGTGGGCCGTTTTGTCATCCCCCCTGATCAGGCCAACCACTGTGGTGTTGTCTGCGAACTTAATTCTGGAGTTAGAACCGTGTACAGGAACGCAGTCATAGGTGAAAAGTGAGTACAGAAGAGGGCTCAGCACACAGCCTTGAGGCATGCCGGTATTCAGGGTGAGAGTGAAGGAGGAGAGGTTGTCTAACGTAACAGATTGGGGTCTGTTAGTCAGAAAGTCCAAGGTCCAGTTGCAGAGGGATGAGCTGATACTAAGCTGGTGAAGTTTGGCGATCAGCTTGGAGGGGGGTCACAGTATTGAACGCCAAACTTGGCTTGGACTCGGAACTGGGACCTTGGCTTGGACTCGGAACTGGGACCTTGGCTTGGACTCGGAACTGGGACCTTGGCTTGGACTCGGAACTGGGACCTTGGCTTGGACTCGGAACTGGGACCTTGGCTTGGACTCGGAACTGGGACCTTGGCTTGGACTCGGAACTGGGACCTTGGCTAGGACTCGAAACTTGGACTACAGGCTTGGACTCGGAACTTGGACTGACTTGGACTCGGAACTGGGACCTTGGCTTGGACTCGGATCTTTGACCTTGGCTAGGACTCGGAACTGGGACCTTGGCTAGGACTCGAAACTTGGACTACAGGCTTGGACTCGGAACTTGGACTGACTTGGACCACGAAAAGACAGAATACCCAACTCAGAGTAGCGGTAAGTGGGTGGACCTACTCAGGCGGAAGGACTTGGACAACTATGAGACAGAACACCCAACTCAGTATATATATATGTATTGGCAAACAGCCAGTCCCACTTATCTGGAAAGGACTTGGACAACAAGGAGAAATGACACAATGACAGTCCATACATATCTTTGCTTGGAGTGCCAGCAAACGGCCAGCAGTCTCAGCCGGCCATGAAAACAACAGGTTTCGTACCTATCTCAGAACAGCAGCAAAACAGCTGGACATGAAAACGACTGAATTTGCTAAGTGGCCACGGGCACCGAGGCAACTACAGTCCACGACTCATGGCGGTCCCGCGATAAGCATAGCCGCAGTGGCTACGATGGGATGACTGGCTTCTGGTGACGGTCCAGCATTGAATAGCTGTCTCTGGATCCCTTTTAAGCTGCCAGTTCAAAATGAGGATCAGGTGCCTTAATCAAGGCGCTCAACTGAACATGGGGAAAAAGAAATAACTGGAATGAGGAATCCACGGAGCAGACCGTGACACAAGAGCATTGGAAATTCAATATTAGGCCATAATTCAATATTAGGCAACCAGTCAATATACTCTCCAGTACAAATCAACAGAAGTTTGCTGAAGTTTTAGATAACATGCCAAATCTAAGAAAACTTGAGGCACTGCTGAGCTTTCTTCATAATGGCACTTATGTCCAGGAGCCAGATCAGATCCTCTGAAATGAAAGGTACAGGGCCATCAAATGTTCCTCATACGTTACATGGTAATTAGTTTATTATTGTCACATGTACCAAGATACATTCTGCGTGCCATCCAGACAGATCATTTCATAAGAATGCATCACAAGGTAGTTCATTCATTAAAATAAGACCATAAGACTATAAGTTATGGAAGCTGAATTAGGCCATTTGACCCATCAAGTCTGCTCTGCCGTTTCACTATGGATGATCCAATTTTCCTCTGAGCCCCAATCTCCTGGATTCTCCCTGTATCCCTTTATGCTCTATTATGTCTACCCATGAAGAACCTGTCAACCTCTGCCTTAAATATACATGAAGACTTCAACTCCACAGCTGCCTTTGGCAAAGAACTCCACAGATTCGCCACTCTCTGGCTAAAGAAATTATTTTTTTTATCTCTATTCTAAGGCTGTCCCCTCTGGTCTTAGACTATCCCACCAGAGGAGACTTCCATTCCACATCCACCCTTATCAAGGTCATTCACCATTCGATAGGTTTCAATAAGGTCACCACTCATTCTTAATTTTAGTGAATACGGGCCCAGAGCATGAAGTGCTCTTCATTTGACAAGCCATTCAATCCTGGAATCATTTTTGTGCAATTCATTGGAACCCTCTCCAGTTTCAGCACATCCTTTCTCAGATAAGGGGCTCAAACCTGCTCACAATACTCCAAGGGCCTCGCCAGTGCTTTATAAGCTCTCAACATTAAGTCCTTGTTTTTTATTTTCTAGTCCTCTTGAAATGTGGATATCTTCATATCATCTGCAGACTTTGCAACAAGGACATCGATTCCATCATCCATTTATATAACATATGAAGAATCAGTCCCTACCCAGACCCCTGTGGAAAAACACTAGTCACCGGCAGCCAGCCAGAAAAGACTCCCTTCATTGCCCTTCTTTGCCTGCTGACCAGCAGCCGCTGCTATATCCATGCTAGAATCTTCTTTGAAATACCATGGGCTCATAGCTTGTTAAGCAGCCTCATGTGTCTCACTTTGTCAAAGGCCTTCTGAAAATCCAAGTGCACAACGTCAACTAAATCTCATTTGTCTATCCTGTTTGCTATTTCTTCAAAGAATTCCAACAGGTTTGTCAGTCAAAATTTTCCCTTGAGGAAATCATGCTCACTACGTCCTATTTTATTATGTGCCTCCAAGTACTCTGAGACCTCATCCTTAATAATTAACTCAAACATCTTGTCAACCACTGAATTCAGATTAACTGGCTTATAGCTTCCTTTCTTCTGCCTTGCCGCCTTCTCGAGGAGTGGAAAATTGCAGATATCACTCCATTCTTCTGGTACCGTTGCAGAAACTAGTGATTCTTGAAATGTCATTACTAATGCCTCCATGATCTTTTCAGCCACCTCTTTCTGATTATCTGGTCTATCCACCTTCAGAACTTGCAGCTTCAGAAGAACCTTCCCTTCAGTTATAACTTCACACACCTGATGCACCCTAACACCTGAAACTTCCACCATACTGCTAGTGTTTTCCACAGTGATGCAAAATACTTATTCAGTTTGTCCACCATTTCATTATCCCTTATTACTACCTCTCCAGCACCATTTTCCATAGTCCAATAGCCACTGTCATGTCTCTTATACACCTTATGTATTTGAAGAACTTTTGGTATTCTCTTTAATATTATTGTCTAGCTTACTTTTATATTCCATCTTTACCTTAATGATTTTATGTGCTGTATTGTATGATATGGGTGATCATGGTCTTCCATCTATCCATGTCAATGTTTATTCTTGGTAAACACGTGCTACATCTTGCCGAAGAGTGACCTACAGGCTAGTGGAGGGAAGGAGCACCTTACACCTCCTTTGGTAGCGATGTATCTCCACCCTGCTGCCCTTCAAGGTTGTACAAAAGGGGAAAACAAACACAAAATTCAGAATATAGTCTTAGAGTTAGAGATGGAATACAGAGAAGGTAAACAAATAAAGAGAATAGGCCATTTTGAGGTAGATTAAAAGAAATCCATTCAAAACTTCAAAGGTGAGATCAAATTTATCTGTCACATGTATATCAGCATATCAAAACATCCCAGTGAAATGTGTTACTTACTTCAATGACCAACACAGCCTGGGATGTGGATGTTTTGGGGGAAGTCAGGAATTGTTGCCGTTCTTCCAGAAGCAACACAGCGTGCCAACAACTTACTAACCCTTTAGGCTGATTTATATTTGTGCGTTGCATCAACGCTGTAGGTACCGCTACCCTACACCATACCTATGCCATACCCTACGCCGTAGGGTGACGTGCACCTCCCCAGAAAAGTAACTCATGTGTCACGACGACGCAGACTGCAACAACAGTGATTGGTCCACTTGGTAGCATCGCATTTCCTCCTACGCATTTCCGTTTACTTCTTCTCCGTCATGTCTGTACACCGTTGCGAAATAGATGAACCAAATCGTCAAATGCACCTGATGACATGTGAAAATGTTTGAATTGCATTGCCTCATCCATGTCTTTCACAAAGAAACTAAGCACAGTTGCATTGAAACCCCACTGCCAACTAGCGTTTTTGAGCACAGCAACGCATGGTTGCTACGGCGTAGAGCCTACGCAGAAGTGAAAATCAAGGCTACGGCACAGCCTGTATGCACAACTATAAATCAGCCTTTAACCAGTATGTCTTTGGAAGGGAAGAAACCAGAGCACTCACAGGAAACCCACATGGCCAAGAGCAGAATGTATAAACTCCTAAATTCCTTGGGAATTGAACACTGGTTGGTCACTCTAGCGCTGTAAAGCATTGAGCTAACCACTGTGCTACCATGGTTGCAGGGTAGAAGCTGACCTTGACCATTGTGGTGTGTGATCCCAAGCTGTTATATCTTCTGCATGATTGGAGGATGAGTGGCTTGAGAGGGGTCTTTGATAGTGTTGAGTTCTTTCCTGAGGGAGTGGGAAATGTAGTCAGAATATTCATTGAAGATTCAAGACAAAAAGGTCGTTTTGTCAGTTGTAAGCCATCCAGCATCATTGGCATCCTCTATCATACTTCCCCTTAATGACATTTTGCATTTCTCCATATTTGTAGTCACAACCATCCAAATGCATCTGGCCCAGTCACTGAGTATATTTAAAACAGAAGTTGTTAGGTTCTTGATTAGTGAAGATGCCAAAGGTTATCACAAGAAGACAGAAGAAAAGAGTTGAGAGAGAAAATATGATTGAATGACAGAGAGGACTTTATGGGCTAAATGGCCTTACTTTGCTTCTATACCTTATGGTCTGAAATGCACTTTTCAGAGGGAACCAATCCAGATATCACGAAGATACAGGACACTGTAGATGCTGGAATGACCTCAGCAGGTCAAGTAGCAACAATGGCGAGAGGGATAAGGATTTGTCAACATTTCAAGTTTGAACTCGGCATCAGGATTGATATAGGGTTCCAACCCTGATGCACCTTCAATAACTCTCAGAGACATGAGGCGAGATATAGGTTTTATTGGCTGGAAGAAAGAACAAGCAGCAAGTGACCACCACACAACATCCTGGAGACTGAGGCCAGGGCTTTATACCGGGGTCTGTGGGAGGAGCCACAGGAGCAGTCAGCGGGGGGGGGGGGCATGTCTGGACAGGTATATGTAGTTCACCACAAACCCAAAACAACAATTCCTGACTCCCTCACAGATGCTGCTCGCCATACTGAGTTCCTCCAGCAGACTGTTTGATATCGTGCAGCTGTTATCAGATATGGTTAGTTCTCCCTTGGCAGAAAACTTCCATTTTGCAAAATTGCTTAATTTTGTGACAACTCAAAGATGGATACATAGCATTTGGTATGGCAATAACTCTACATAAGACTGTAAGAAACTAAAGAGAGTTTAGACACAGCTCAGCATATCAAAGAACCAGCCTCCTCTCTATGAACTCTGTCTATACTTCTTGCTGCCTCAGTAAAGCAGCCAGCATAATCAAAAACCCTACCCAACTCATTCTATCTTCTATCTTCAGCTATCATGAGGAAGATACAAGAATCTGAAAGAACGTACCATCATTCTCAAGTCCAACTTCTACCCCACTATTATCTGACTCTTGAATAGACCTCTTGTATGATATGATAGATTCTTGCCCTCACAATTTACTTCATTATAATCTTGCACTTTATTGTTTACCTACACTGCACTTACTAACTGAAAGTGTGATGGAGACAGAACCATTATCACATGAAAAAATTACTTGGATGTGCACTTGACACAGTTGACAGAGAAAGATCTAGGAAGTAAGGTTCACTTTTAATAGCTGGCATTGGTGCAATGGAAAGATTGGCCTCTCTTGAAGAGGAAATAACTTTTAATGAATTATCCTTTTCCCCAGCTATTGATTCCTTCTCGGTAGTTTTATTGATTATCTTAAATCTGTTGTTTGGTTTGAATTTCTTGTGTCTGCATCTTTACTATCTCTACCCTGTCAGGTTCCACCATCATTTTAAAGATCTCTGTTTGAACAGATCACAACTTCCTCTCATCTGAAAGAAAACATGGCTTTTCACATCACGTTCTGTTATTGTGGAGTCTGTAGACTTGCGACCTTGCTGGTCTTTGAAGAAGATGAAAGAAAGAATTTATTTCTCTTTCAGCCCCCTGATACCAGCAATACAGCTGATGAATTATTTCCAAGCATTGGTCAAAATGTTATTTCATAGACATACATAAGAACCAATTTGTCCACCTCGAGATCCCTCAGGCTGCACTACAATACATGCTTAGTTCTGTCAGTGACATTGGAATAGCTCTTCCACTCTACATAGGAAGTGTACTCAATACTATTGTGAGCAGGGTGATAAATGGTAAACTTGTTCACATGTACCAAACTATTAATGCCACAAAGATTTGACTTCTATGCTTTTTAAACAAACATCTATGATACAGAAGGAAGACTCTCACCCTGGAAAGACTATGCTGGCTCTTTAAGAAAGATATTCAAAGATTCAAAGCACACTTATTATCAAAGAATGTACAACATATACATCTTGAAATGAGTTTGCTTAGAGGCAACAATAAAGCAAGAAGCCCAAATAACTCAATTAAAAAAAAGACAAAACGCGGAGGAAGAGATTAAAAAAGACTTCATGGAAACAATAGAAGTAAACCAACAGCACCCCAAACCAGATTGAGTCCCAGATCTGATCCTGGAGCAACCGGAGCAGGTCCAAGCCATGGTCATCAGTTCACCACTCTAGTGGGACAGAAATGCACAGCAGTCAAATCATTCACAGCCTTGGCGTCAAGGAATAAACATTCGCAAAGGAGTGAGCAAAATCAGCTTGACCATCACCTCCGTACCCAACACTCAGGCTTGCAGTCTATATGGGCCACAATTAAACTGTCCAAGCACTGGGTATTACCATGTACTAGGACCTGGACCATGGCCACCCTGCCTGAAGCCGTTCTCAATCTCAATCACTCGGCTTGGTGCTTGGAACGATCCAACCCCGAACCTGGGTTAAGTGGACAGGCACCGAAACTGATCCACATTCATTCCTCTCCAAAACGCTCACTCCATCTCTGGGAGTGATACAAATGCTGTCTGCTCTGTCTCCATCTCTGTCTGTATTGTCCATATGCCTTGTTATTTGTCTATTTATTTATAGCAGGTCTTCCAGACCCGCAAGCCCGTGCCGTCCAATTACATTATGTGACCAATTAACCTATTATCCTGTACGTCTTCAGAATGTGGTTAGGAAACCAGAGTACCCAAAGGAAAACCACGTGGTCATGGGGAGATTGTATAAGCTCCTTACTGGTAGTGGTGGGACTCGAACCTGGGCTATTGGCAGTGTAATGGTGTTATCCTAACCCCTAGGTTACCCGCAGTCCAATAAATTCCTCATGCTCATGTATGCCTCTAATTCCTTCTTAAAATTATTTGTGGGAACAATGCTCAAAGATTTTCCATTTGGAGCTTTCCAGGTATAACCAACTGTTCATTTCCTCACTTAGTTCAGTCTTTACCACTTCACTTGAGTCATTCACTAAGTAGTTCACAAAGCTACTTCTTTCACTTCTTTTATGTCTCATTTTCTTTCAAATGTGGTTCTGATACTGTTTGAGCCTGTGATCTACATTTTGGTGGTGTGTTCTCAGGCCAATTGAACAATCTGGTGTTTTATTTATCAAAGTACATAAAGGTATCAAAACAGATCCTGTGAATACTTATTATTTCATTGAAGCTCATTATTAGGCCACAGAAATGGCCACAGAGAGGTTTTTTTTTATATAATGTTAAAACAGATGAGTAAGCAAGAATTGTCTTGTTTGGTTGAAGAGCAACTTGACAGGGTTGGCAATGTAAAAGTAACAAGAAGATGGAAATCTGTTGTGTGTAAAAGCAAATAATTTGATTACTCAGTGACAAAGAAGGAGGCTTTTGTCATTTAATGGCAGACCACAAGATTATAAAACATAGGTGCAGAATTAGGCTATTTGGCCCAACAAATTGGCTCCACCATTCCATCATGGCTGATTTATTATCCGTCTCAACCCCATTCTCCTGCCTTTTCCACATGATCTTTGACACCCTTACCAGTCAGGAACTAATCAACCTCTGTTTTGAAGATACCTATAGAGTTGGCCTCCACAGATGCATTACCCTCTAACAAAAGAAGTTTCTGTTCTAATGGGAAGTCCTCCTTTTCTGAGACTGTGCCCTTTAGTCCTAGACTCTCCAAAATAGGAAACATCTTTCAATAAAAATCGAGAGTGTACAAAGTTCAAAGTAAATTTATTGTCAAAACTTTATAACCCCGAGAGTCATTTTCTTATGGGCACTCACGGTAAGTACAAGAAAATCAACAGAACCAATGAAAGACCACGCCCAACAAGACAAACAGCCAATATACAAAAAGCTACAAACTGTGGAAATACAAAAAAGAGAGAAATAATAATATTAAATAAATTAGCAATAAATGTTGATAACATGAGATAAAGTGTCCTTGAAAGTAAGTGGGAACAGTTCAGTTAGTGGGGCAAGTGAAGTTGAGTAAAATTATCACCACGGGTGATAATTCAAGAGCCTGATGACTGATGGGTAATAGTTGTTCCTGAACCTGGTGCTGTGAGTCCTGAGGCTTCTTTACTTTCTTCGAATGCAATCTAACTTGTCATCCACTGAACAAACACTGGAGGGCAGCACTGACAGGAGGCATCAGCCCCCAACACAACACAGAATCCAATGACATTCAGCCAGCTCCATTGTGTCTTTGAGGTGTTCCAGTGGCTGCAACGTTTGACCCTGCTGTTTGAGGGCCTTGTCCACAGCTCAGCTGAGGCCACTCATATCCCTGTTATTAATGCCACCAATGAACCAGTGAATCAGACTCACAGTATTCTACATTAACCATATCCAAAAGGGTTTTTTGACCAGGTCAATCCCTGCAATGTCTTTTGGACAGCACGCTGTCACTGATGTCTTCTTCCCTGGGTGGCGGAAACATGATGCACAACAAGTCCAGCTCCACTGGTATTCATTGACTTGTTAGTGTGGCAGATCTGCAATGGAGCACCTCTGAACACACAACACATTGAACCTTGAAGTGGATGGGCTACAGCAGCAGAAGAACATACACTTAATGACAACTTTATTAGGTACAGGAGGTACATAATGAAGTTGCCATTCAGTGTACATTGATCTGAATATGTCCCCATCCTCTCTTCTCTTGACCAATTGGGGATGTACTTTAAAATACAATGCCCCTGTACTCCTTCCAAACTCAGCCATTTTTTTCCATATTCTATTAGTTTTCCAGATTCAACATTTTGATCAAGCTTCAGACACTTACTTTTACTCTGCATCTTAAACCCTTGCTGGCCCCCAGCTCTAATTGACGAGTTCCATTATATTAAAGATGCTGCTTGTAAGCACATTGCTGTGAATGTATCACTGATAGCAGTTTCTCTAAATATCTGGCAGGTTGACAAAATGCAGACAAGGAGTTGACACTACCTTGAAGGTGTTACTGCATATTGGATTAGACAAGGCACAAAGCAACTGCACAAACAGTTCAAGGTCTGGTAAACAATTTAACATGTTGTTGAAATGTGGAACACCAGAAATACTGAAGGAAAACTGAATATCAGGAATGAACACAGCACAGAAACAGCCCCTTCAACCCACAATGTTGAGCCAAACCAATTAAATTAGTAATCAAATGGTCAATTAACTAATACCTTCTGCATACATAATGTCCATATCCTTCCATTTTTCTCACATTCATGTCCCTATCAATAGGATATCTCTATATCTACTATCTTTGATAACTAAAGGAAAGTCTGATCAGAAAATAGAAAATACTCAAACAATCTGAGCAAGCTAGGCAGCATCTTTGGAGAGAAATAAAGTTAATGTTTTAGTATTGACTTTCTTTCCAAACTGGGTGAATAACTGTAGAGAGAAACTGAGGAAAAGATGTTAAAAATAGGGAGGAGATCTTTGAATATGTAAGGCCAGATTTGCTTCAGGGATAAGACCTTTAGCCAGAGAGTTGTGAATCCAAGGAAGTTGTTGCCATGGGCAGCTATGGAGGTCAAGTCTTTGTATATATTTAAGGTGGAGGTTGGTAGATACTGGATTGGTCAAGGCATGAAGGGGTGCGGAGAGAAGGCAGGAGATCAGGACTGAGAGTGAAAATGGATCAGCTTAATGAAATTGTGGAGCAGACTCAATGGGCAAAATGGCTTAATTCTCCTATACCTTATGGTCTTATTGATGACAACTTTTCATGGAGAGTTCAGATTCAGATTTATTTATCACATGTATACAGTACAGTGAAATGCGTCATTTATATTAACAACTAACTCATTGAAGGGCATGCTGGGCAGCCTGCAAGTGTCACCAAACATTTTGGTTCCAACATAACATGTCCACAATGTGACAACACAAGTGACAACAACAACAGCAGAACAACATCAACATAACAAGAATAGCAAGACAAGCCCCTTCTGCGTTCACACAGAGACAATCCCCAACCCCACAACAGGCCATCTTTGATTCTTCTGCTTCCAGTGGACTTGTGAGCAAGAAAACAGAGAAAAATTATGAAGATATCACTGGACCTGGGGGGACCTGAGTTATAAGGAAAGGTTGAATGGATTGGGACTTTATTCCCTGGAGTGTAGGAGAATGAGGGAGATTTGATAGAAGCATTCAAAATGATGTGAGCTATAAATAGGATAATTGCAAAAGGCTTTTTTTTCCACTGAGGTTGGGTGAGATGAGAGCTAGGTGTGATAGGCTGAGGGTGAAAGGTGAAGTGATTAAGAGGAACATGAGGGGAAATTTCTTCACTCAGAGTGGTGAGAGTGTGGAACAAGCTGCCAGTGGAAATGGTGGATTTGGGTTCAATTTCAACTTTTAAAATCATAGGGTAATCGTAGGGTTCGGGTGGGGATTGATAAGACGAGGCAAAATAAGAGTTTGCCAGAGACTAGATGGGCCAATGGTCCATTTCTTTGCAGTAGTGCTCTATGATTCTATGACACTGGGCTGCAGTTCAGTGTTAAAGCTGAATAAATTTGCAAACCAGAATACATTGAATACCGAAGAGAACTGGGTGAAATGTGAGGACCAGGAGAATTCTGTCCTTGTTCAGTACAGGAAGATAGTTTATGTGAGCAAAGTGGGAGGAAATATTTTAGCAACATACACAAAATGCTGGTGGAACGCAGCAGGCCAGGCAGCATCTATAGAAAGAAGCACTCATTTTAGCTGTGTTCAATGTGTCTGTCAACTCTGGTAGAGAGGTGTTTGTGGTTTGGAAAAAGGGTGGCAGTTCAGAGGCATCAGTATGGAATCATTGGTAGTAAGAAGAAATAATTTGGGCAATATTAGACATAGGGTGGGCTGTCTGGATGACCTCCACAACTTATCCCCTCTTCCATCCTGTCCTCATTCAATCAAAGATATTCCCTTTGTCCTATCTATCACTGCCCACCCTTTCTGCAACTAAAAACTAAATTGTGTACAATTCTGGTTGGCCCATTACAGGAAGGGTGTGGACACTTAGGAAATGATGTAGAAGAGGTTTTTACCAGGATCCTGTCTGGATTAGAGGGGATGAGCGATAAGGAGAGATCAAACAGACTTAAACTTTTTACTTTGGAGTGTCAGAGCCTGAGGGGAGACTGATGGAAGTTATAAAATTATGCAGTCATGGATAGGACAGAGAGTTCAAATATTCTTTCCAGAGTAGATATGTCAAATACTAGGTGTGGGTTTAACGCAAGGATCCCTAATCTGGCATCCGCAGACCCCTTGGTTAAGGGTAGAAGTCCATGTTATAGAAAAGGTTGGGAACCCCTGATTTAAGGTAAGAGGAATCAGAATCAGGTATCGTATCACCAGCATATGTCATGAAATTGGTTGTTTTGTGGCAACAGTACACTGCAATACATAACAATAAAAACTACAAATTACAATAAAATGTATACAAACCAAAATAAAAATAAAATAAATTCATTATTTTATGGTTCAATGTTCATTCATAAATCTGGGAAGAGAATAAGAAGCTGTTTCTGAAATGCTGATTGTGTGTGTCAGGGTCCTACAATGAGTAGAGGGCATGTACTGAGTAATGGGGGTCCTTAATGACCAGACTGCCAGGGTTATAGTTGGAGAAGATATAAGTCTTTTACACAGACATATGGGGAATGCAGGGATATCAAGGATTGTTCCTGGTCTGTTCCAAGTTCCATGTATATTGTTTTCTCTCTCCCCCAATTCTTACCTGAAGCGTTAGCACTGATTCACTTTCCACAGCTGCTTTTGATTTTTCATTTCCAGAAAGACAGACATGATTAGTTCCTCAGTCACGTTCTTGAAGCACTCATCCATCCAGCAACTGTCAAGAGAGGGCACATATGCATCGAGGCACTGCCCAGGCCAAAATGATTGAGCTAGTAACATCAGAGAGCATGCAAAACTTCAGCATTGTAAACAAAGGAGGATTTTATGGCTAAGCACCAAACGTATAATGGATGCTCTGAATTGTAAACAGAATTACAAAGTATTTCTGTAGCTATGAGCTGTTGGTAAGAGTGACTGAAGTACTACCTGCCTGGCAGAAAAGACAAATGGGATTTTATGAAGGTTACTTAATATTTACCATATTTAATATCTATTTATTATGAGTCAGTCTCTTTTTCATTTGACTTACCAACAAGGCCAGGAAGTTTCAGGAAATCATGTTCGGTAAATATCACTTAAAGTTCATATTAGATGTTATTTTCCATTTTCTAGCTGTAAATACCACTCCTGAGTTGCAAGTGATGGCATATTTGTGTTCATTTACAGGATATGAGATTTGTTGATAGGACTAACATTATTGCTTAACCCAGAAGGCTGCCTTCTTGAATCGTTACAAGTGCATTAAGAGAAGATGCTCCTTCAGTATTTGGGTAATGCCTTCCATAATTTGTCCCTGCTTCCATTTCTATTTTCCTAGTTTTGATGTTTTGAAGGAGTACTGTACAAAATTCTTAGACAGAAATTTATAGCTGGGTGCCTAAGACTTTTGCAGAGTACTGTAGTAATTTATGTACTGCTGCCACAAAAAAAAAATCATGACATACGTGAGTGATGATAAACCTGATTCTGATATGGGTCTCTATTGTGGACTGAGAGTGGGAAGGAGGCAGGAAGAGGGGAACTATGGTTGAGAAATGGGAAAGGGAGAAGGAAGTTTAGGTATGTGCCTAAGACATTTGCACAGGACTGTAGCAGATAAAACAGTAGTTCACAGCACAGGTGCTTGAGCCCACAGTGTTGTGCCAACCTTTTAACCAGCACTACTGTGGCACCCTCCAAAGAGACCGTCCTGTCAATGAGAGAACTGTGGCACCAGAGCAGCAGGAGCTGGGGTCCGGACCAGTGGCGGCAGATGAAAGACCAAACCAACACTACAACACCTTGGCAGCCAGGGACAAGGACTGCACATGCACGTGCAGCACCACATAAACACAAGGGATGCCCGGCCCATCCACCTACAGCCCCAGCCGATCAAAGACATGGCAACCGCTGGCATCATCAAGCCTGCTAACAGCCGTTGAGCAGCCCCAGCACTGTTGATCAGTAAAAAAGACAGGTCTGGACAGTTCTGCATAGACTACTGCAATCTCAATGCTGTAACCCAGAAGGACTTCTACCTGCTGCCAGAATTGATGATGCCCGGGACTGTATCATGAGTTCGACCTGGCTCAGCTCTCTCAATCACTGCAGCAGCTACTGGCAGGTCAAACTGGCCCGGGAGGCCAAGCCCAAGACTGGACAAGACCACCATGGCTCAAGGGCTGTGGCACTTCCAAGTATTGTGTAGCTCCCTGTTTGCTTTGAGAGACTGATTGAAGGTGCTCGCTCACATTCCGCAGAGTGGCGGTGTCATCTATTCGGATGGTTTCTTGGTGCTTGCTCCCATTGTTGATGATGCTTTGTGGAACTTAGAAGTGGTCTTTACACCCGCACCTCAACCCCACAAAACGCTGCCTGCTGGCAAAGTTCCCAGACACATAGTGAGTGCAGAAGGAGTGGCGAGGGACCCTGAGAAGGTGGTGGCGGTCAGTGAATGGCGCACCCCCGTGATGTCTCCGAGCTTCATAGCTTCCAGGGTCTGGCATCATTCTGCCGCCGGTTTATTAAGGACTTTGCCACCATCGCCAGTTCCCTGCACCAGCTCACCGAGGAGGCCCTTCGCCTGGACTCATGCCTGCACTGTCGCTTTTGATGAGCTCTGACCTATGATTACCCAGGCCTCGGTGCCAGTGTACTCCGATCTGGCAAATCCCTTCGAAGTTGATACATACGGCAGCAATGGGGGGCTGGGCGCATTGCTGGCACAGAAGGGGGCCAAGAAGAATACATTGTAGTCTACTTCAGCAGCACCCTGAATCGCCTTGAACAGAATTATTATGTCAACCGCCGGGAGCTCTTGGCAGTGGTCCAGGCCCTCCGCCACTTCCACCCCTACTTCTTCTGCTGACAGTGCCTGCTTCAAACGGACCATGTGTTGCTGACCAGGCCTTTGAGCTTCCATGGTCTCAAGGGCCAGTTGGTACAGTGTGTGGAAGCTCTCCAGGACTACAGTTTTGAGATACAGTGCCGCGCTGGAAGGGACCGTGGCAATGGTGCTGTCCTCTCTCACCATCCCTGTGAGGCCACCAAGTGTCACCACTCTGCCACCTAGAGGAGTGGAGCCAAGGGCACGTGGCAGTGGTGGCACTTCAGGTGGCAGCTGGTGGCTTGGTGGACCTCCCCACCACTGACCACCAGCAGCTGCACAGAATGATCCCTGTGCTGGCCTGGGGGAAGGGGAGGCTGAGCGTGAGATGGCGGCTGAAGCTGGGGGGAGGTTTCTGGTCTGGATCCAGCGACTGAAGCCCTATACTCTCAGCGGGGCACACTGGACATGCGCGATGGATTGCTGTACCGCTGTGGCAGTTTTCCGAGGGCAATTGACATCTCCAGCGGCTGGTGGTCTCCCAGGGTCTCCATGCCATGGTGCTGCAGTCGGCACATGAGCTGCTGGGGGCTGGCTATTTTGGGGTTGCAAAGACACTGGGCAAGCTGTGCAAGTGCTTCTATTGGCCCGGGTGCACGTGGAGCTGTTTGTACACGGCTGCAAAGGACGCACATCCCAGAAGTGTCCAGGCTGCCAGCCTCGGGTACTCATGCAGGAGAATGTTGTGGGGGCCCTAGTGGAGTGTGTATGGGTGGATATCCTGGGCCCCTTCCTCTGATGCTTGGAACCATTAAGTTCCCATGGCCATGGATAACGTTGTGAAGTGGCCAGAGCAATATCACCACCACTGTGAGACTCATGGAGGAGTTCTTCTGTCGTTTCGGTGCCGCTGAGGAACTCCAGAGTGAGCGTTAGTGCAACGTTGAGGCACAGGTATTTGATGAGGGCTGCAGGTGGCTGGGGATCACCAAAACACGGAGCACTCCCCTTCACTCGCACAGTGATGAGCTGGTGGAGCATTTAACTGCTCCCTGGCGATGCAGCTTGCCATCCTCATCAGCCAGCACCAGTGTGATTGGAATCGCCCTCCTACCCCCTGGTGTAGTGGGCTACTGGAGAGCAGGTGTAATCTGCCTGTGCTCACATACAAGAGGGAGCTACACAGGGGGATCTGGTGCTTGGCCCCCAATTCCAAGCCAGAGACTCATGGTTGGAATACCAGCAGCACCTCAGGGGGTTGTTCACAGAGCGGCTCGGCAGAACCAAAGTGCAGCCAGCAGCCACCAAAACTGGGCTTCTGATGCGTGCAGCCAGGAACAGGACGTTACTATGGGGGGACAAGTATGGGTCTACTACTCCACCCAGAAACAGGGACTATCCCCCAAGCTTGGAAGCCACTGGACGGGGCCAGGAGAGGAACTCAACCGCTTCTCCGGTGTGGTAATACCAAGCATAGTTGCCTGAGCGGTGGAAGGCAATCGTGCTGCACTGGGACTGGCCGGCACCATATCGGCACTTGGCAACCCAGTGATGCTGAAGGAAGGAAGTGACACTCAGGGCCTCTTGCATCACCAAACATTCCTCTATAAGGGGTGGGGTGGCTCTAGACACAACACCCCCCCACCCCCAGCAGCACCCCAAGTGGCAGCTTTGATCACCACTGGGACTTTTGGACTTCATTGTGGACACTGGAGTTGCCAGGGATAGTTGACCCTTCAGGTGGGGGCAGTGTGATGCTCCAGAGCTGTGGTCAAGAGCTTGTCCCAGCATTCCTGGCGGCCACTGCTACTTAATATTCTTGCTTTAAAATGCACTTGTGGAATTAAGTTGAGATGTTTAAGTTAATGTATTATTATATTTTAGCTTGGGTTATACAGTTGTTTGCTTGTGTGTTTGTGGGTCACCCTGAAAGTTAGCGAGGTGTGTGATAATCACCTCCCCTGTCTGTATGTGACTGTTTAGTTCTCTCCCCGGGTCATTGTGCTTGGTCTGTTATTGTGCTTGTTGCAGTAAAAACAGCAGAGGAAATAAACAAGCTTTTCTCATCTGTCATCACAGACCAAATGCTCGCCACAATATGGCAGTGAAATTAAATCTGATTCTGATTATCTGGACGTGGTCTCCAAGATCCCTCTGCTCCTCCACACTGCTAATCTTGATCTCTGCTACATGAATAACAATATATTTTCCTGTTTGGATGGTGAGTTCAACTGGATCTGCTGGCAAAAGTTACAGATTTGAGAAATTATGTTGGAGTCGTATCGTTGAGTGGAGAAGCTGCTGACTGGCATCAGAACGCTGGTAAGAGAGGGAGTGTATCTTCACACCAATGGGTACGATGATACACAAGTCAACTGCAGGATCCTGGATGATACCGAACTTCCTCAGAGTTAATGATTGATTTTCATGGATTCATAGACTCACATGTAAAACGGCCCTTCAGCCCTCCATATGCACGCTGACTACCAAATAAATATTTTTCTTTTTCTGACTAGACCTTATCAGAATAGTAACAATTTCAGAATTGGCTTTTGTCATGACAACCAACAGGAAAATTACTTGAGTTAGAAGTTGGGCCAGTAACATGAATTTTCCCACACAGCTTGCTCATGAATTGTCTCTGCCACTCCCACCAGAGAGGAGGCCACATAGTATGCACGCCAGGACTACCAGACTGAAAAAAATCCCAAGAAGTAAGACTGGACAACACCTCCACACACTAACCCACCCTCCCACTCCCCCAATCACAATTTCTGTATAATTTCCTGTCTTTCACTTTATGTACAGACACTCCTGTTCTTAGCATCACTTTATGGACATACAATCAGTCTATTTATAAACTGTCTTATATATTTATACTTACTGTGTTTTTTTATTATTACCATTGTGTTCTTCAGTGCTGCATCAGATCTGGAGTAACAATTATTTGATTCTCCTTACAGCTGGAAATAACATTAAACTCTCTTGTCACAGCTGATAGCTGAGTAGTTACTTTTCAGTACCAGACGTTGGGGCTCAATACCGACCTTGGGTGCTGCCTGTCAGGATTCTGTACATTCTCCATGTGACTACAGGAGTTTCCTCCTGGTGCTCCAGTTTCATATATTTTATTACTTTAGAGATACAGTGCAGATTAGGCCCTTCTAGCCCTTCAAGTGTGCTGCCTTGACAACCCTGACTTAATCTTAACCTAATCATGGGACAATTTACCTTCCCCAATTAATCTACTTGGTACATCTTTGGACTGTAGGAGGGAAACCGGAGCACACAGGGAAAACCCATGCATTCCACAGGGAGGATATAGAGCAGGGGTTTCCAACATCGGGCCCAGGACCCCCTTGGTTAATGGCATCAGCAACGCATCAGCGGCTGACGTACAAAACTTCCTTGCAGAGGATGCCTGAATTGAACTCCAAACTCTGATGGCCCAAGCTGTAATTGCTGCAATATGTTACATGAGGTGCATGTTAGTAGATTAATTGGCCACTGGAAATTGCTTCTAGTGTGTGAATGCATGATGGAGAATTGGCATCGATGGAGTAGACAGCCAGGGTCATAACGTCCAATGCCAGAGCACATCCTAAGAGACTGAGAGAAAAGAAGAGATTAAACTTTGTTTATCACATGTACATTGAAACATGTCATGAAATGCGCTGTTTTGCATTAATGTCCAACCCATTCCAGACCTTGAATCTTGCTGCCTGATTTCATACTAATTTATTGCCTGTTAAAAGCTACTCCAGAGCACAGCCCAACAGATCATCACAGCCATGAGAAAGAAGAGTGATGTTTACTGAAACATTCTGGGCTGGACTCAAACATGCCCTCCAGAGACTAAGGCTCAAAGTTTATTTAAACAGATTAAATTACATTGACAATAATATGCACATAATCTAAAATCTAATTGCAATTAGGATTTCAACACCAGCTATCAATGACTAAATCTACGCACTCGTCTGCCTAAAGTGATTGAAAGAAATCTGGGGGGGGTTTCTATTACTAATGGAGCAGTCAAAGCAATCAGCCTGTTGAAGCCTGATGAAGCAAACAAATTGAAGTACTAAAGGCTGGTGACTAATTTTTAACTGCCTGGCATGAATGCATCCTGCTTCCTGCAACCATTTCTATAACATTTAATGTCTAAAAGTAAATTCTCTTGATCGTGAGGATGTTGGATACCAAGGCCAAGTGGGCAACTCCATTCCACTTAATGGAAAGTGTTTGAAAAGGGGCTGGAAGAGTTTGCAGGTAAGGTAAGGGGTGAGTGGGCCAGATGGGGCTACGGAGATAGAGAAGTACTCTCAGGCTCGTGGAGTGCTACAATGAACGATGAATGGACCAGAAGGGTTACAAAGACACAGAAGGGTGGAGAAGTCAGAGGGGTGTTACAGTGAGCAATGTAGGGACCAGAGAGGGTTACAGAAATGGTGGGTTGGGGGGGGGCCTGAAGAAACTGAGATAGAGAGGACTCTCGGGGCTCGTCAGAGGCTACAATGAGTGATAGAGGGACCAGAGGGGGCTACAGAGATGGAGGGGATTACAGACATAGTGGGGAGTGAGGGAGTTACAGAAATGGTGAGAGGTGAGGAGCCAGAAGAGGTTACAGAAATAAATAGGGTCTGGAGCTTATGGGATGTCACAGTAAATGATATAGGGGCTGGAGAAGGTTACAGAGATGGTGAGAGATGAAAGGACCAGAGGGGGATACAAAGATAAAAGAGGGTTCTCAGGCTCATGAGGTGCTACAGTGAGTGATGAAAGGACCAGAGAGGGTTACAGAGATGGCGAGGGGTGGAAGGGCCAGCGGGATGTTACCAGGATAGGGAGCATTGCAGGGATAGGTGGTGTCATAGCTACGGAAACAGAGAGAAGTGTAGGGATTGGAGGGGTTTACACAGATAGGGAAGGTGTAAGGACTGGCAGTGGTTACAAAGATATGGGGAGACGTCGGTGGCTCAGACTGGAAGAGCCGTAGGAAACAGGGGAGGGTTACAGACATGGAACGGTGAAGGATGGCAGAGATAGGAATGAGTGCAGACACTGGAGAGGAGCACAGTGACTGCAAGGGGTGCAGGAACTGAAGGAGCCCACAGAATCAGGAGGAGCAACTCGACTGGAAAGGCTGACTGTTTATTCCCCTCCTAATCTCATCAGCCTGTATTACAGTTCTGGTTACCAAATTATAGAAAAGATGTCAACAAAATATAGAGAGTACAGAGGAGCTTTATTAGAATGTTACCTGGGTTTCAGCACCCAAGTTACAGAGAAAAGTTGAACAAGTTAGGTCTTTATTCTTTGGAATGTAGAAGTTTGAGAGGGGACTTGATAGAGGTGTTTAAAATTATGAGGGGGATAGATAAAGTTGACATGGATAGGCTTTTTCCATGAGAGTAGGGGAGATTCAAACAAGAGGACATGAGTTGAGAGTTAAGAGGCAAAAATTTAGGGGTAACATCAGGGGGAACTTCTTCACTCAGAGAGTGGTAGCTGTGTGGAACGAGCTTCCAGTAGAAACGGTAGAGGCAGGCTCGATATTGTCATTTAAAATAAAATTGGATAGGTATATGGACAGGAAAGGAATGGACGGTTATGGGCTGAGTGCAGGTCGGTGGGACTAGGTGAGAGTAAGCGTTCGGCATGGACTAGAAGGGCCAAGATGGCATGTTTCCTTGCTTTAATTGTTATATGGTTATTTGGCCGTAGTCCTCTGAACGTCTCCTATCTAGTCACTTATCTAGATGGCTTACAAACATTACAATTGTGAGAGGTTGTTGTGTCCAAATTCACTGACCGCATCTATTCCCTGGATCAGAAAGGCAAAAAGAAAGTAATTGCTTTGATCCTCTTACATTTGAACAAATCTGTTGATATCCTTATAGTTGTCAGTCAAAACACCTCCACAAAACCAATTATTTGAACTGAAATGGCATAGATTGTAATTACGAGGGGGTGGAATGCAAATAAATATCATCTATAGGTTTGAACATTTTCATTTCATATTCAATCTGAATATTACACTTTTCTACACCTTTCCTTTATAGTAAGCAGCCCTTCCAGAATATTCCTCCCTCTACAAAACTCAAAGTTAGAGTCAAGGACTGAAGCGCAACACCATCAGCCCACTCTAAGCACTCTTACACTAATTCCATTTCAAAAATATCAAAATAAATTTGTTATCAAATTATATATCCATTACTATTTTGAGATTCATTTTCTTGCAGGCATTCACAGGAAAATAAAGAATATACATAAACGAAGACTAACGGCCAATGTGCAAAGAAAACAAACTGTGCATATAAAAGTAATCTCCCAATATTTCCAGTAACTTCTCCCATATCTACCAAACATCTATGCATAAGGGGCAATTTAAAGTAGTTCAAATTTAATTATTATTCAACCACACATGAATATAGCCAAATGAAACAGCTTTCCTAAGGGGGAAATGTTCTAAACATATTACCAATAGCACACAGCACATAGCACATAGCACATAAGGATATGAGTTTAGAAAAACAGTCACAAATAAGAAAAAACAAGTAGCCAGTTAACCCACCTTATCTGCATGCATTTGAGATGTAGCAAACCAGAGCATTTGGAGAAAACCCACATGCTCATGGGAAGAATGTGCAAACTCCACATAGACAGCACTGGTGGTCAGGATGGAAACCAAGTTAACACTTTACCTTGCAGCATCACACAGAAAGTGCCTGAGGAACTCAGCAGGTCAGGCAGCATCTATGGAAAAGAGTAAATAGTTGAAGTTTTGGGCCAAGACCTTTCATCAGCACCTGCTGAGTTCCTCCAGCACTTTCTATGGGTTGCTTTGGATTTCCTGCATCTGCAAACATATTTGTGTTTGTATTGTACCTTGCAGCATCTTATCACCCATTCTCTGCCTTTTTATCCACTTATCATGTCCTTGCTTGATGAATCTTCCTTTCTCCAGCACTCTGAAGTTTACAGTAAGTTTGCTCTCCAAAGGGTTGTCTTTTAAGGCCAAAGTTCCAAATAAATTTATTATCAAACTATGTATGTATCACCATATACTACCTTGAGTTTCATTTACTTGAAGACATTTACAAGAATCTAAATAAATACAGTCAAAGTAAAATTTATTAACAAGGTACTGTATGCATTCAGTATGTTACTATATGCCTCCTTGAGATTCATTTTCTTGTAAGCATTCACAGCAGAATAGCAAAGTATATTAGAATTAATAAAATCTACACACATACAAAGACTGACGAACCAACAATGTGTAAAAGAAGATAAACAGAGCAAATAAAACAATAAGTTAATAAATAATACTGCAAACATGAGATCTAGAGTTCTTGAAAGAGAGCCACTAGGTTGGGAATCAGTTCAGATTTGAAGTAAGTACAGTTCTCCAAGTTGGTTCGGAAGTTGGTGGTGAGGGACCTAAGGCTCCTGTCCCTCCTGTCCCTCCTTTCCAGTGGAAGTAGTGAGAAAAGAACGTGGCCTGGATGGAAGGGGTCCTTAAAAATGGATGCTGCTTTCTTGTGCCCGTGCTCTTTGTAGAGCAGGGGTTCACAAACTGGAGACCATGCCATAAAAAAAAAATTGGGAGGCCCTGTGGCAGAGTGTTCAATGGTGAATGGTGCTGAATCAGATGTCAAAAACGGCTTGCTTATTCATTGTGTTGTGCTATTAACTCTGGAAATTTGACTCCCCTCCACATTCCACCCAGGTCTTCCAGCTCAGACTTTGCTTCTGTGAAGTTGACAGTTGAAGGGCCAATTACTGTAGAGCTGTGGACATTGCTGGGTT
Organism: Hypanus sabinus; assembly: GCF_030144855.1. Classification (NCBI taxonomy): domain Eukaryota; kingdom Metazoa; phylum Chordata; class Chondrichthyes; order Myliobatiformes; family Dasyatidae; genus Hypanus; species Hypanus sabinus. The sequence goes on along the minus strand of NC_082722.1, from coordinate 73,056,794 downwards.
GTGTGCTTGGCAACCATTTGCAGCTATTTTAAAAAGCCCAATCAGTTTGACAGTTCTCCAGTCATCAGAGAATGTTCAGCTCATCAGTCAGAGCCAGAGATGAAACCACATCTTCCCACAACTATAGTCAAATATCAAGATTCAAGATTGTTTATTGCCATTCTTTGGTACACCAGTGTAAAGAAGAAGGAAATGATTGTTTCTGTCACATTAAAAGGCAATCGCTTACAGCAGATTTCATCTTTCTCAATCAAATTCCCCTTCCCTCTGCATCTCAATGAAAGGCATTTTCAATAGACAATAGACAATAGACAACAGACAGTAGGTGCAGAAGTAGGCCATTCGGCCCCTCTAGCCAGCACCGCCATTCACTCTGATCATGGCTGATCATACACAATTAGTACCCCGTTCCTGCCCTCTCCCCATATCCCTTGACCCCACTATCTATAAGAGCTCTATCTAACTCTCTCTTGAACGTATCCAGAGACTTGGCCTCCACTGCCTTCTGGGGCAGAGCATTCTACATATCCACCACTCTCTGGGTGAAAAAGTTTTTCCGCATCTCTGTTCTAAATGGCCTACCCCTTATTCTTAAACTGTGGCTTCTAGGTCTGGACTGACCCATCAGCGGGAACACGCTTCCTGCCTCCAGTGTGTCCAATCCCTTAATAATCTTATGTTTCAATCAGATCCCCTCTCATCCTTCTAAATGCCAGTGTATACAAGCCCAGTCGCTCTAATCTTTCAACATATGACAGTCCCGCCATTCCGGGAATTAACCTTGTGAACCTACGCTGCAGTCCCTCAATAGCAAGAATGTCCTTCATCAAATTTGGGGACCAAAACTGCACACAGTACTCCAGGTGGGGTCTCACCAGGGCCCTGTACAGCTGCAGAAGGACCTCTTTACTCCTATACTCAATCCTCTTGTTACAAAAGCCAGCATGCCATTAGCTTTCTGCACTGCCTGCTGTACCTGCATGCTTGCATGCACGAGAATATAACAATATTCTCATCTGAAATGATAGTGTCCTTCTCACCTGCCAATCCCTATATGCTGAAGTCAACAGAGAGATAACTTTCTATCCCATAGAGATGGGCACTTCAGCTCAGCATGTCTATTCTAATCAAATTACCAACCTGAGCTAGTCCAATATCCTCATGCTTGGTCCATGTCCATCTAAACCTTTCCTATCCATGTACCTTTTCTAGATGTCTTTAAAATATTGTAGCCGTTGCCATCTCTACTTCTGCTGGTAGCTCATTCCATATATCCACCACCATATATCCAAACAAACTTGGGAGTCCTTGTGCAGGATTTGCTGAAGGTTAATTTGCAGGTTGAGTCAGCGGTGAGGAAGGCAAATGTGATGTTAGCATTTATTTCAAGATGAATTGAATATAAAAGCAAGGATGTAATGCTAAGTCATTAAAAGGCACTGGTGAGGCCTCACTTGGAGTATTGTAAGCAATTTTAGGCTGTTTATCTGAGAAAGCATGTGCTGATATTGGAGAGGGTTCAAAAAAAGGTTCAGGAAAATGATTCTGAGATTGAAAGGCTTGTCATTTGAAGTAAGTTTGATGGCTCTAGGCCTATACTCACTGGAACTCAGAAGGATTGGGGGGATCTCATTGAAACCTTTTGAATGTTGAATAGAGTGGATGTAGAGAGGATATTTCCTATGGTGGGGAGTCTAACAGCAGAGAACAGCTGCAGAAAAGAGGGAAATCCATTTACAACAGATTTGAGGAGAATTTATTTAGCCAGTGAGTGGAATTTGTTGCCATAGGCAGTTGTGAAGGCCAAGTCATTGGGGATAATTAAAACAGAAGTTGATAGATTCTTGATTGGTCAGGGCATGAAGAGATACAGGGAAAAGGCAAGAGACTGGGACTGAGAGGGAAATGGATCAGCCTTAATGAAGTGACGGAGCAGACCCAATGGTGCAAATGGCCTAATTCTGCTCCTATGTCATATGATCAAGCTCTGGATGAGAATTTGCCTCTCATTATCCCGCTATCATCAAGACATTTGAAATCTTGGATGATAAAGGTGAACTCTTGATCTATCAATCTACCTCATTGTGACCTTTGCACCTTATTTGTCTTCCTGCAGTGCTCTTTCCCTATTCTGCATTTTGTTCTTGTTTCCTTTTATCTTTTTGTACCACCTCAATGTACAAATGTCTGGATTGATCTGTCAGTGTAGCGTGTAAGGCATTTCATTCTTGTCTCTGTCCATGTGCCAGCAGTAAAACAATTAGCTAATTAACTCCTGATGAAGGGCTTCGGCCCGAAACGTCGTCACTACCTCCTCCCATAGATGCTGTCTGGCCTGCTGAGTTCTGCCAGCATTTGGTGTTTTTATTTATTTCCAGCATCTGCAGATTCACTCGTGTTGCCTTTGAATTCACTACCGCGAAGCCTCTTCCAGTGATGCCTACACTGAAGAAGTTCAGATCTTTTCTCCGACGGGACTTCAGCGAGAGCCTCTCTCTCTGCTCCCAACTTACTATTTCTTCAGACTCCTGATGAAGGGTTTCGGCCCAAAACGTCGTCACTACCTCCTCCCATAGATGCTGTCTGGCCTGCTGAGTTCTGCCAGCATTTTGTGTTTTTAGCTAATTAACTGATTGCTAGCTCCTTATACTAAATCAGATGTCTCCAGGTTTATGTTGACTGGATGCCTCAGTAGCATAATCTTCCACTCATAAGGCACAACTCATTACTTATGGTTTCACCCTAAGCTTCCTTACTCAGTGTTCAATAGCTAAATTGTACATATATATACAAGGTGTACATATATATATATAGAGTCATAGAACACTACAGTACAGAAACAGGACTTTTGGCTCTTTCGATTCATGCCGAACTATTAATCTGCTTAGTCCCATTGATGGGCACCCAGATTACAGCCCTCCATACCCCTCCCATCTATGTACCTAACCAAATTTCTCTTGAAAACAAACCCACATCCACCTCTTCTGCTGGCAACTCATTCAATACTCTTAACACCCTCTGAGGGAAATTTTTCCTCATGTTTCCCTGAAATATTTCACCCTTGTATCCCATCTGCTGCTGGATTCCATAAGGCTGTAAGACAAAGGAGCAGATTAAGACCATTGGCTCACCAAGGCCATGCTGCCATTTACTCATTTTCCTTCTCAACCCCATTCACCCTAATAATGACAAAAGGTCATCTTCTGTGCTCTGCTTGGAATAGACAGACCTAAGATCACCTATACAAGTGAACTCATGTTTGTGAACTTCAGTTTTGAATGCGACTTGCTCTCTTGAATTGTATGCACGGTTTGTTTCTTTTTCTCTCTGCACATTAAGTGTTTGAATGTCTTTTTTTAATGGATTCTTCTGCATTTCTTTGTTTAGTGGCTGCTCGTAAGGAGATAAGTCTCAAGGTCGTAAACGGTATACATACTTCATGAACAGGTAGAAAGGTGGTGAAGAAGGCAATTGATATGCTGTCCCTCGTTAGCCAGAGCATTAGTGTAAGTGATGGGGCATTAAGTTGCAATTGTACAAGACATGACTGAGAACACACTTGGGAGAATTTGGTCACCCTATTGCATGACAAATAAAAGAGGTGACCTTATAGAGGTGTATCAAATCATGAGGGGCAGAGACAGAGTGAATGCACACAGTCTTTTTTCCAGGGAAGTGAAATGAAAAAACTCTAAGTCTTAGATTTAAGATAAGAGGTAAAAGATTTAAAAGGGAAGTGCAAAAATTGGAATTTAAAAGCAAATTCTTCACACTTTGCAAAGGTGAATAAAATGATGGTAAGCATAGATAGGGTGAATGAATTCAGTTTTTTTCCCAGGGAAGGGAACCCATAAACCGGAGGGCGTAAGTGTATGGTGGGAGGGCAAAGATTTAAAAGGGACATGAGGGGCAACGTCTTTGCACAAGGAGTAGCTGGTATATGGAATGAGCTGCAGAGAATGTGGTTGAAGGAGGTACAAAGTCAATTTTGAAGAGACATTTGTGTAGGTACATTGAGTTTCAGAGGGGTATAAACTGAATGGGACTGGCCTGGAAGGCACCTTGGTCAGCAAGGATGAGTTGCGCCAAAAAGCCTCTTTCTGAGCTTTATTACAAAGTTCAGAAAGTGCAAGGTAAATTTCTTATCAATGTACATATATGTCACCGCATACAGCCATGAGAATCATTTCCTTGTGGGCATTCACAGTAAATATAAAAAACACAATAAATTCAATGTAAAAACACGCACGACAAAGATAGAAAACAAAGATGTGTAAAAAGACAACAGACAGTGCAAATACAGAAAAATAGATTAAATATAATAATAATAATAATAATAAATAAGCAATAAATACTAAGAACGTAAGTTGTAACATCCTTAAAAGTGAGTCCATTGACATCATGGCTCTAAACATAATCTCCATTCCTCTTTCTTGCTCATGAAAATCTAATCAGTAAATCTAAGCAAGTCAGAAGAGGGGGAAGAGGGAACACACTCAGCTGAAGAGGAAGAGAAGAAGAAGAATTAGGCACAGTCATTGAAACTGAGGTATATATAAACTTCTTGGAAAAGTTCAGCACTCTACAAACTCTTCTCCTTGTAGATGTCGATATATCTCGGGAATTCTTTAGTCCAGAAGGTTATTTTTTAAAAAATATTAGCTTTATTTGTCACATGTACATTGAAGTAAACAATTAAATGCGTCATTTGCATTAAATAAGATGAGTGAGAAGTGTTCTGGAACAGCTCACAAGTATCGGCACGCTTCTGGCACCAACATACATGCCCATAACTCACTAACCCTAACCCGTACATCTTTATCTTGTCGGAAAAGACTGGAGCACAAAGAAAAAGCACACAATGTCACAGGCAGAACATACAAACTTACTGACAGTGGCAAGAATTGATCCTCAATCTTACACTCGCGGAGGCTGGGGTACTGGTGGAGGGTACTTAAAGAAAAATATAGATAAATTGTTGACAGATCAAGGTATTGAGGGCTGAGGGGAACTGACACAGGAGAGGCTTTGAATAGTGAGATATGCTTGAGGGATGTGGGCAATTTCCGTTTCTGTGTTTTTATTGTTCAGCAGGTCCATTGGGGGTACAGGTGAGACAAGGTTTCACTGTGTCAAAAATACCTCAAGAAATACAAGCCAGGTACTAGTGCCAATGGTCAGTGGGCTGGAGGCAGGGCGAGTGTTACAACAAAAGACCATCAGACATAGGAACAGATTTACACTATTAGGCCAATTGAGTCTGCTCTGCCATTTGAACAAGGCTGATTGCACTCTCTCTCAAATCCATTTTTCTGCCTTCTCCTTGTAACCTTTGACAATTTTTCTAAACAAGACTCTATCAAACTCCACTTTAAATACTGCTGTCTGTGGAAATGGATTCCATAGATTCTCCAGCCTCTGTCTAAAGAAATTCCTCCTCATCTCATGTACTGTACATCCTCCTATACTGAGATTGTGCACTCTTGTCTTAGACTCATTCTCTATTGGAAACATCCTCTCCATGTCCTCTCTATCTCATCATCATCATCTTCATTAAGGGCTCTGTTGAATGAATTATGCAATCAAATCCTCATGATCATGATTGTTCTTGGCAAATTGTTCCACAGAAGTGGTTTACTATTACCTTGCTCTGGGTAGTATCTGTACAAGATGGGTGACCCCAGCCGTTATCTATGCTCTTCAGAGACTGTCTGCCTGGCATCAGTAGTCACATAACCAGGACTTGTGATCTGCACCAGCTGCTCATACAACCATCCACCAAAAGCTCCCATGACATCACATGACCCTGATCTGCAAAGTGGTTTGGGACGAAGCATGCCTGAGAGTGACCTGCAGACTGGCAGAGGGAAGGAGCACCTTACACTTACATTTTTCAATCTTTTTATTGATTTTCAGTAAAAAAATATACAAATCAGAGGAGAAGTTTAGCAAACAGATAATACAGAAGACATATAAACAGCAATAGAGAAAAGTATATATTGTCAAAATCAGATAGGTGGTGTTACACTGTTATATATGCAATATAATCAAAAAACCACCTTCTCTTAACAAATCGTTAAAAAAATTGGAACATTTTATTTCATAAAAGAAAAAAATTATACTATATTGAAACAAAAAAAAGAAAAAATGAAAAGAAAAGAAAGATTGGGCAGTCTATTTGAGGATAAAATTAGAAGAAAAAGAAAGAGAGAAAATATCCTTCCAGTCACCTCTGAACCTTCACGGATAAGATTTTCCCTAAAGAGAATAAAGAGAATTAATTAATTAATTGGATTATTAATAGGTAAAAAAAAGTTTAATCAGCCATGTCCCATACCAGAGAATAAAAAATGTATAGAATAGACTTAACTCAGAAGATCCATAAACATCTCATACAACAAAACACTTCAGAATTACCTATTGAGTAATTGGGTTAACTTTAAGATTTTATTCAGTAGGCTCAACTTTAAGATTTTTATTGTACTCCCATCCCTCCTGGGGAGAGTAGATTCTCAGTGACTGAGACTTTTTAGAATAGATTATCAGCCTTGCTGGGTAGCGAAGGGAGAGGTATAAATTTAATTTATACATTTCATTCATGATTTCTTGGTATTTCCTTCTTTCAACAAAGATTTCAGGAGGATAATCTTCAACTATACGAATTTCTGCTGATTTAAAGATTAACTTTTGTTTTTTTCTGGCTTCTCGAAGTATGGCTTCCTTAGTTGTTTAATAATGCAGAGAAAGTACAATTGGTCGAGGATGAAATTCAGATGAATGCCAAGAAAATGGAATTCTCTGGACTCTGTCAATTAAAGGGCTAGCTTCCAGGGTCTTGATAAAAACTGAGAGCAACCTATCTGAGAAAAATTTTAACAGATCGCCTGCTTCAGTATTTTCAGGCAGTCCTAGGATACGCAAATTCCTCCGACGCTCTCTACTATCTAAATCAACCATTTTTTTTTCTCTGTTTTAGATAATTCTGAGGTAATTTCATTGATTTTCTTTTCCATCAAAGATATCTTCATTCCTTGATCTTTAATAGTTTGCTTGACTAGATCATGCTCATTCTCAATTTGGGTTGTAGTCTGCTGAAGTGTTTGAAGCTGAAAGTCCAGATTTTTCAGAGAATCTTGAACCGTAGAGATAGCTTTTTCAAGTTTCCCATTGGAGTCTGTCAGCTTATCAATCTTGGTGTTAAGTGATTCCAACTTCATGTCTTGTATTGAAGAAAATAGTTCTGTTAAAGTAACAAGTTCCTCTGGCTTCCTGTTTGTTCCATTTGCTCCGTTTCAGGAAAAGTCTTGCCGCTTCTCAGTTCAATACTAGAACAACTTTTTTTGGCCATTGTAATTAAATCATAAATCCTTCAGTAGAAGTAATAAATCATCAAAGCTAACAGAGATCTGTCAGTGGGATATAAAGTATATAAAAAAGGGAGCCGCTAAGAATGTGACTTATTCCACACGCTGCAAAATGGTGAATCCCTTACACTTCCTTTGGTATTTCTGGCACCCTGGCATCCACCACTCTATCCAGGTCTTTCAATCCATTCTTCTTTAATTTTTTATTAGGCATCCTTCATTCCCACTCCCACCACTCATAATTCTCCGGTCATTCAGAAACCCTTTAAATCTCTCCATCACTTCTAAGCCATATTTAACTAAAACTCAAAACTTCTCCATCAGTCAATACGCTGCAGACTAAACAAATGCTTTAAAAATTGAATGGATTTCCAGGCCATAGATTGAACTAAAACCCAAATTTTCTGCATTCAGCAGTTTCTGGCACAAGAACTGAAGCAGTCACAGCAAAAGCAAGAGAATACTCAAATTGACCCACAAATCAAGTCAGAAAATAAAAGTCAATTTGCTGGGAACAAGAGTCAGCGTAATATTCTGAACAGCATTTCAAATCTATTCAAAATTATGTTTTCCACTGATTTTAAGGCAGATTTGAAAACTGCAGATGCTGAAAATAAGACCATAAAATACAAGGGCAGAATTAGGCCATTTGGTCCATTGAGTCTGCTCTGCCATTTCATCACGTCTGATCCAATGTTCCTCTCAGCCACAGTCTCCTGCTATCTCTCCATATCCCTTCATGCCTTGACCAATCAAGAATCTACAGCCTCTGCCTTAAATATACATAAGCACGTGGCCTCCACACCTGCCTGTAGCAAAGAATTAGACAGATTCACCAGTCTCTGGCTAAAGAAATTCCTCCTCATCTCTGTTCTAAAGGGACATCCCTCTACTCTGAGGCAGCGTCCTCTGGTCTTTGACTCTCCCAGCACAGGAAATATCCTCTCCACATCCACTCTATCAAGACCTTTCCCGTTCGAAAAGCTTCAATTAGAGCTCACCCTCATTCTTCTGAATTCCTGTGAATACAAGCCCAGAGCCATCAAACACTCTTCATATGACAAACCATCCAATCCTGGAAAAAATTTCATGAACCTCATTTGGAACCCCTGCAGTTTTCATTCTTTCTAAGATAAGGGGCCCAAAACTGCTCACAATAATTCAAGTGAGGGCCTCACCAGTGCTTTATAAAGTCTCAACATTACATCCTTGTTTTTATATTCTAGTCCTCTTGAAATGAATGCTAACATTTCATTTGCCTTCCTCATCACAGACTCAACCTACAAATTAACCTTTAGGGAATCCTGCACAAGGACTCTCAAGTCCATTTGCACCTCAGTTTTTTGCAATTTCTCTCCATTTAGAAAACAGTCAACCCTTTCATTTCTTCTACCACAATGTATGATCATACATTTCCCAACATGGTCTTCCATCTACTATTTTTTTCCCATATTCCTAATCTACCTAAATCCTTTGGTAGGCCTATCTACTTCCTCAAAACTATCTGCCTATCTTTATATCATTTGCAAATCTTGCAGCAAAGCCATGAATTCCATCTTCCAAATCATTGACATATAACGTAAAAAAAATTGGTCCCAACACAGACCACTAGTCACCAGCAGTTTACCAAAAAAGGCTCCCATTGTTCTACTTTTTGTCTCCTGCCAATCAGCTACTGCTTTATCCTTACTAGAATCTTTCCTGCAACACCATAGGCTCGTAGCTTGTTAAGCAGCCTTATGTGTGGCACTTTGTCAAAGACCTTCTGAAAATTCAAGTACACAACATCAACCAATTCTTCTCCGTCTATCCTGCTTGTTATTTCTTCAAGGAATTCTTACAGAATCTGAAATAAAAACAAAGAAAACTGCAAATAAGTCATGGATAAGGTAGATAGTCTTGAGTCTGAAACAAGGGAGCATAGATTTAGAGAAAGGGGAAAAAAATTAAAAGAGACCTGAGGGGGCAAATCTTGTATGCAGTTTGATCATTTTGCAGTACAACATAGCATTTTATTTTGTTCTAATTGTTTTTTTCTTGCAGAATTTAATTTAATTTGTTGTTCTTGTGAATACTGTGTCTCTACTGCTCTTTGCTTATAATACAGCCATAACTATGTCACTCCAATAAACTTGATTTTGACTTTACATTTGATTCTGTCATAACTAATATCCAATAAAATATTTGATCCCACAGTATAGAAGGAAAATGAAGTGCATGGGGTATTAGTTCATACATTGGGATATATGAGTATTTTAAGATATATACTGAGTGGCCACTTCATTGGCCACAGAAGGTACCTAATTAAGTGACAACTGAGTGTATTTCTGTGTGTTTATGATCTTCTGCTGCAGTAGCCCATCCACTTCAAGGCTCAACGTATTGAGTGCTCAGAGATGCTCTTCTGCACACTACTGCTCTAATACCTTGAGTTACCGTCGCTTCCTATCAGCTTAAACTAAACTGGCCACTCTCCTCTGACCTCTCTGTTTAAGGCCCACCAAACTGATGCTCACTGGATGTTTTATTTGTGTGTTTTTCAGATCATTCTCTGTAAACTCTAGAGCAGGGGTTCCCAATCTTTTTATGCCATGGACTCCCTACCACTAACCGAGGAATCTGTGGACCCCAGGTTGGGTACCCCTGCCCTGTAGACTGTTGTGCATAAAATCCCAGGAGATCAGCAATTTCTCAGATGCCCAAACCACTCCATCTGATAACAACAACACTTCCTTAGTCAAAGTCACTTAAATCACACTTCTTCCTTGACATTGTTAGCATGCTTTTATACGTTGAAATGCTGCCATGTGATTAGCTGATTTGCATTAACAAGCAGGGGTGCAGGTATACCAAATAAAGTGGCCACTCGGTGTATATCAGTGGCTTTAAACCTGATTCTGATTCTGGGTTTCCTGTACAATTCCCAACCAAAATCTAACCCAGGATATGAACACAGAATCTCATCAGATACATACCTCATTAGCAACAGCTGCCGTGCATTTCGCTCCTCAATCTCACTCATTTTACAAATGTGTTTTCAGTATTGAATAATAAAACAAAATGTTAGACCATATGCTTGCTTAAAGAGGCAGGTTTTAATGAACATTTTTAAGAAGTAGAAAGATGTGAAGAGGCCGAAAATTTTAGGTGGAGAATTCCAAAGGTGGTGGAATTTTTTTCTCAGCCAGCAGGAACAGCTTCTGTCTATATATTCTTTCTAAACAGCCCATGATCTTGTACTTCAACAAATCTCATCTCACTTTTCTTTCTTTCTGATGAGAATAGTCATATTTTTGTAAATTCAAAACATTAAACTAATTCAAAGGAGCACATGGGAGTCTGAAGTGTGAGTCTAACTTTGTTTACTTTAAGTGAAGTCCGTTTGTATTACGTGGTAGCGTGATGACGTATACAATTCCCATTTTCATACATACTCTATAACCCATAATGATTTAAATGAACAAGAGCAAAAAAGGTTAATCAAACTATATATACAAGATTAACCAAATATTAATGAAGAATTAAATACACGACACGGATAACTTCAGATTCAGATATATGGGTAGCCGGGTGGAGATGTGTCTCTACCAAAGGAGGTATAAGGCGTTCCTTCCCTCTGATAGCCTGCAGGTCATCTTTGGGCAAGGTGTAGTGCCTGCTTAGCCACCTCATCCCCACCCTACTCAATCAAGGTCGCTTGAAGCCATGGGAGCAGGTGGTGGATGGTTGTATGAGCAGATATCACAAGTCCTGGCGATGTCATTGACGCCCAACACAAAATCTCTGAAGGGGTTTTGATAATGGCTGGGGTCACCTGTCTTGTAAAGGCCCTGCCCAGAAGAAAGCAATGACAAAACACTGTTGTAGAAAACATTTACCAAGCACAATCATCATCAAAGAGAGTTGGAAGACAATGAACACCCCCGATATACAACGTGGCACATAATGATACTCAATGTGGCAGCAACTCAATGTATAAAATAATGCAGACATGATCAAGAAGTTCAGCTGTTGCTCAGACCAAACATCAGAATGGGATAAAATGTGATTTAAGTGACTTTGACCGTGGAATGGTTGTTGGTGCCAGACAGTTCAGATAGAGCATCTCAGGACTGCTGTTCTCCTCAGATTTGCACATACAACAATCTTTAGATTTTACAGAGAGTGGTGTGAGAAACAAAATACATTCAGTGAGTAGCAGCTCTGTGGATGAAAATGCCTTGTTAATGAGGGAGGTCAGAGGTGAATGGTCAGACTGGTACAAGCTGACAGGACTGCAAGGGTAACTCAAATAACCACGTGCTACAACAGTGGAAAATAGAAGAGCATCTCTACATCAAAACTTGATGTGGGTGGGCTGCAGCAGAAGTAGACCATGAATTTACTGTACATATGAACTTAATTCTTCTTGTACAGGTACAAATAGATGGAAGCTCTTGCCTATGACAGCATATATACTTATTGTCTTTTTAAATAGCAAGCATTGTTTTTGTCAGCCTTTGCAAACCGGTAAGTGGGGAGGAGAAGTTTGATTTGTGCAATAAATATGCACTGAAAGGGATCCATTAAGAATCAAGAGCTGTCAAACAGCCTGAAGTGTTTGCAAAGTACAGAGAGCTTTGAAACCTAGAAGCTGTTTTTGTTTTGTGGAGCAGATACCTCCATTCTGCAAGTTGCCTCTTGAAGACAGGACCTCTGTCATTTATAAAAGCATCAAAATTGTGACCACCTGACAGATTTGGCAACCTGTCTCCAACGGCAACTTAGAAAGATTCAGCAAATCAAAGGTTCAGCGCAGTAGCAGCTGAAATGCTTGTGGGAAGCTGAGTGTAGGTCGATCTCTGAGGCTCTGTAACCTGCCCCTTTTTAAAGTGATGGCCCAAGACAAGTTTTCTTTGTTTAATCTACAATTTATGGACACTGTGTAACTTCTGTATGGAGCAGCATCCATTCTTCCAGCCTTCACTTTACAAGAGCAGAAAGCAGTGGCATGGGAGAAGGTGTATCATTGTTTCAGAAGTGTTATATCTGGTACATGGATTCCTTGGAAGGTTTAAGAGATTTGGCTTGTCCCCAATGATCCTCGCTAATTTTTTTGCAGATGCTCCATAGATCACACCCTAACCAAATGCATCACAGCTCAGTACAACACCTGTTCTGCCCATAACTGCAAGAAATTGTGGTGGTGTACAACTTTACTACATCACACACATCAAACAGCAGCATCTCCTCACTAACTCTGAAACTTCCCACAGCCTTGGGAAAGTAGCCTACATAACTGAGGGCCCCTCCCATCCCAGTTATTCTCTCTTCTCCCCTCCTTCTTTCAAGCAGTAAATACAAAAGCCTGAGTTATATGTATGACCAGGCTCAAGGTCAGCATTTGTCCCTCTGTTATCAAACTCCTGAGTAAACTTATTCTGTAATAAATTTAAACTCTTCATCTCTCAGTCTAACTCAACCCTACAACTCACCTAATTTATAATATCCTGTCAGAGTCATCTTACATACAGATCAGAATTAGAATTGGGTTTAACATTATCGGCATATGTCGTGAAACTTGTTAACTTAGCGGCAGCAGTACAATGAAATACATGATAAATATAGAGAAAAAATGACATTAAGTATATGTATATAGTTCTATTAAGTAGTTAAATTAAAATAAGTAGTTCAATATAACAGAAATAAAAAAGTATGAGGCAGTGTTCATGGGTTTAATATCCATTTAGAGATCAGATACAGAAGAGAAGAAGCTATTCCTAAATAGCTGTGTGTATGCCTTCAGGCTCCTGTACTTCCTTCCTGATCATAACAGTGTGGAGAGAGCATGTTCTGGGTACTTCTTTATCTAGTATCATTTTATGTAACACGCACAAAATTCTGGAGGAATCCAGTAGGTCAGGCAGCATCTATGAAACGAATAAACAGTCAACATTTTGGGCCGAGACCCTTCTTCAGGAATGAAGGGGGTGGGGGAGGGGAAGGAGGATAGCTAGAAGGTGATAGGTGAAGCCAGGTGGGAGAGTAAGATAAAGGACTGGAGAGGAAGACATATGATAGGAGAGGAGAGTGAACCACAGGCAAAAGGGAAGGAGGACCGGAACCCCGGGGGTGGGGGGGTGATAGGTAGGTGGGATGAGATGGAATTCCAGAGTGGGGAATAGAAGAGGGGAAGGGAAAGGACTTTTTTTTATCAGAAGGAAAAACGTTATTCATGCCATCCGGTTGTAGACTACCCAAATGGAATATATGGAGTTGCTCTTCCACCCTGAGGGTGGTCTCATCTTGGCACAAGAAGACATCATTGACCAACATGTTGGAAAGGGAATGCGAATGGAAATTAAAATGTTTGGCCACCGGGAACTTCTGATTTTGGCGGATGGAGCAGATGTACTTGATAAAGTGGTCCCTCAATTTGTGCCGGGTCTCAACGACGTATAGGAGGCGGCATTGGCAGCACCGGATGCAATAGACAATCCCAGCATATCCACAGGTGACATATTGCCTCACCTAGAAGGACAATTTGAATGGAGTTGAAAGAGGCGGATGTGAGTGGGCAGATGCAGCACCTTGGCTGCTTGCAGGGATGCATGATCAGTCCATATACAATATATAAGCTAATCTTATTCATTGATATTTATTGTGATTTTTATTGTGTTCTTTATGCTTATTGTGTGTTTTTTTAAAAGCTGCATTGGATCCAGAGAAGCATTCTCTTTTATACTTCCGTACTGACGAATTGCTATAAACAATCTTGAATCACAGCTCTTGCACATTACCTGTCTACCTAAACTGCACAGTCTCTGTTTCTTTTCCTTTTTTCCCTTTGCACTATGAATGGTGGAGTGAAGATTTGACTCTACCAAAGATGGTGTAAGCTGCGCCTGGTAAGTCTGTCTTGCAGATCACCCTTGAACAAGACATAGTACCTGCTTAGCACCCTGATGCTGGTCACGTGAAGCCTCAGAAGCAGCTGCTGCATATCAGAAGTCCTGGTTATGTGACCACTGATGCCAGGCAGGCAACCTCTGAAGAGTATTGATAATGGCTGGGGTCACCTGTCTTATAAAGACACTGCCCAGAAGAAGACAATGGCAAACCACTTCCGTAGAAAAACTTCTGTAGACTAAATTTACCTACACCATACAACATGGCACATAATAATGATGATGACTATGCCATTGTACTTGTATAAGGAATAATCTTCCAGACAGCTTGCAGATAAGGCTTTTCATTGTGTCACAGTACATGTGGCAACAATAAACCAACTCATATACAAATTATCTAGATACTTATGATATATTTATCAGGGGAAGTTGAATATGTCGCCTCATTAAAGGAAGAACTTGAAAGCTTGAGAGAAAGATGAGAGAAGAGTTAGCAGGATGCTGCCTAGATTAGAGAGCATGTCTTTTGATTGAATGAGCTAGATCTTTTCTTCTTGGAGTGAAAGAGGATGAGAGGCAACTTGACAGACATGATAATTAAAAGCAAAGTTAGGATGGACATCCAGAGACTTTTTTCCCAGGGCAGCAATGGCTCATGTCAGAGGCAAGTGTCAGAGGAAGTGTTACGGAAAGTGGAAGAAAGTTTAAGGGGGGACATCAGAAGTGGGTTATTTTACACAGAGAGTATCTGGAACACATTGAAGGGGTGGCAGGAGAAGCAGATGCATTAGGGGTATTTAAGAGACTCTTAGATAGGCACATGGATGAAGAAAAAAGTGGAGGGTTCTGGGCTCTATAGGACGGAAGGGTTAGATTGATCATTGAATAGGTTAAAAGGTCAAAGGAACATCATGGGCTGAAGGACAAGTACTATGTTCTGCAGTTCCGTGTTCTGTTTTACAGGATAGATGAATTTTTATTAGCATCAGAAGTTTGGAGGATGTCAGATGTTAGTCTTTTGTTCAAGGAAGGTAATCCTGGGAACATTACATCCGTGATAGGTAAACTATTTGAGATTATGCTTAGAGACAGGATTGATAAGCATTTGGGGAAACATCATATGACTTGGGCAGTCAGCATAACTTTGTGAGGGGTAGGCAGTGGCTCATGAACCTAACTGATCTACTCGAGGAAGAAGCAAAACAATTTCTGCGAGAGTAGAGCAGTGAATGTGTTGTACATGGATTCTAGTGTGGCATTTGACAAGTTTTCCATTCCCCATTCAGAAATTCATGGAATCCAGGAAAACATGGCTGTATGGATTCAGAATTGGCCTGCTCACAAAAAGCAGAAGAGAGTAGAAGATGGAATGTGTTCTGCATGGACGTCTGTGACTAATGGTGTTTCACACAGTTTTGGTCTAGGACAACTGCTGTTTGTAACTTTTATAAATGTCTTGGATGAGAAAGTGGAAGAATGGATTGGTATGTTTACAGAAGGTTGATGGTGTTGTGAATCATGTAAGAGGTTTCTGTTGGTTACCATGGGACATTGGCAAGATGTAGAACTGGGCTGAAATAACAAATGGAATTCAATTCAGAAAAGTGTGAAGAGATGCTCTTTGGAGGTGAAGCTTGAAGGCAGGGTACAAAATTTACAGTTGGATTCTTATCAGTAAGTGGAACCGTAGGATCTTGGCATCCAAATCGATTGATCCTTCAAAAGTTGCCACTCAAGCTGATATTATTGTAAAGAAGGTGTATGGTGTTGGCCTTCATTTGTCAGTGAATTGAGTTCAAGAGCATTGAGATAATGCTGAAGCACCAAGAAGCTGTAGTTAGACAACACTTGAGTGTTATGCTCAGTTCTGGTCATATCATTATAGGAAGGATGTGGAAACCTTAGAGAGGGAACAGAGGAGATTTACCAGGATGCTGTCTGGAATAAGGAGTGTGTCTTATGAGGATAGTTCATAAACAGATTTATGATTCCAGAATCTGCCAATTTAATTATTTTCCAATGCCGGTGGCGCAGCTCACTGATTATAAAGATGTCCCCAATTTATAGGAGCAAACTTCAATGCAACTGATCACTGCATTGTTGGTAAATGTCTGGTACATGTGCGTATGTTTAACGTAGAGAACAAGAAACAAGAGTACCACAGTCGCATAGTGGGTAGTGCAACATTATTACAGCTTGGGATGTCAGAGTTCAAAATTCGTAAGGAATTTGTACATCCTTCCTATGTGCACACAGGTTTCCTCAGAGTGCTCTGTTTTCCTCCTACAGTCCAAAGATGTGTCTGTTAGTAGGTTAATTGGTCATTGTAAATTTCGCTATGATTAGGCTTGGATTAAATAGGTTGGTTGCTAGGCAGCAAGGCTCATTGGGCCAGGAGGACCTGTTTTGTGCTCTATCGCAAAGTTAAAATAAATAAAATTTTAAGGTGCTTGAGGTAAGTACAGAGGGTTTTTTTTTACACAGAGTGATAAAAGTCAGGAACGCACTGCCTGGTGTGATGGTAGAGTGTGCTACTTTAGGTGTATTTAACACATGTGACATAAGATATAGGAGCAAAATTAGGAAATTTGGCCCATTGAGTCTGCTCCAGCATTCCATTACGGCTAATTTATTATCCCCCTGTGGCAATAAATTACACAGATTCACCACCCTCTGGCTAAAGAAATTCCTTCTCATGTCTGCTCTACTTGTAAGTCCTTCTATTCTGAGGCTGAGGCCTTTGGTCCTAGACTCCCACACTAGAGGATACATCCTCTCCTTATCCGGTTTCTCTAAACCTTGCAATATTCAATAGTTTTCAATGAGAACCCTCCTGATTCTTCTAAACTCCAGCAAGTACAGGCCTAGATCCATCAAATGCTCCTCATACTTTAAGACTTCCATTTTCCGAATCAATCTTTTGAACCTCCACTGGACCTTGTCCAATTCCAATATATCTTTCAGCACAAGGGGCACAAAATTGCTCACAATACTCTGTGCGGTCTTATCAATGCCTTATAAAGCTTCAGCAATATACCCTTAATTTATATTCTAGTTGTCTTAAAATGAATGCTAACATTGCATTTGCTTTTCTTACCACTAACGTTTAGGGTCTGTATTGTGCTGTAATCTTTACTGCTTTATATTCTAGGATTCATGTCCTTGCATTGATACATAGAACACTGAGAAGTGAATTAAGGTTTTCATATTAGTGACTCTCTTTCCAACTCCAAAGCTTCAACCATCTGTGGGGTGTCCAACATTAATGGAACACACTACAGCACATTACAGGCCCTTCAGCCCTTGATGTTGTGCCGACCCATATATTTCTTAAAAAAGAAGTACTAAACCCACGCTACCCCATAACCTTCTATTTTTTTTTCATTCATATGCCTGTCTAAGAGACTCCTAAATACCCCTAATGTTTTAGCCTCCACCAGTCTCTGGCAAGTAATTCCAGGCACTCACAACCTTCTGTGTTTTTTTAAAAAAAACTTACCCCTGGTGTCTCCACTCCCTTAACTTTGTACATATGACCTCTGGTGTTTTCTATTAGTGCCCTGGGAAATAGGTACAGTCTCTCATAATCTTGTAGACTTCTATCAAGTCCCCTTTCATCCTTCTATGCTCCAAAGAGAAAAGTCCCTGCTCTGCTAATCTTGCCTAATAAGACTTGTTTTCCAATCCAGGCAACATCCTCTTCACCCTCTCCACAGCTTCCA
Organism: Hypanus sabinus; assembly: GCF_030144855.1. Classification (NCBI taxonomy): domain Eukaryota; kingdom Metazoa; phylum Chordata; class Chondrichthyes; order Myliobatiformes; family Dasyatidae; genus Hypanus; species Hypanus sabinus. The sequence continues at coordinate 73,038,821 of NC_082722.1, read as the reverse complement.
CATTCTTCCTATAATGAGGTGACCAGAACTGAACACAATCCTCTAAGTGTTGTCTCATCAGAGATTTGTAGAGTTGCAATGTGACCTCTCTACTCTCTACTTGCCTGGAAGATGTAGCTTCAGCAACTCTCAAGCACGTTGACATGAAAGCAACCTGTTTGATTGGCAACCCGTCCACCAACCTGAAATGCGCAAGCATTCATGTTCTCTGTAAATGCCATTCCGCCTGGCTGTACATCATCTGTCTGATACAGGGACAAGACATCAGCCACATGAGTAGAAGAGTATCTGTAAGCTCCCCTTCATGTCTGACCAGTCTGACTTGAGAGAGCAGAATTCTGTTTCTTCTCTGTCATTAGATCAAAATCCTTTACCTGACAGCTCTTCAGGGACAGGAAGGCAGGTGAACCAACTTTCTTAGGGGCTGGGACAGGCCATTAAGGGTGATTTTAGGGATGCCTTAGAACAGAATATCATATAAAGATCTTGGATTTAGTGTCCTTTTAAAGAAGATATAGAGAACAAAGAACTTTAAATCAATTGTAGATATGAACAAAGGAGACATAACCAGGGTCTACTCTAAGTCTTGTATTGATTTTGAACTAAATTTTCAATATTCAAAAATCCTACTGCAGTGAAAAATAAATGCAATATGTCCTTTTAAAGTTAATCTTCATTAATGATGTTTCAGCAACTTATTTATATATTATTGAAGAAAAATTGGGAAATCATCTGCACATGTTCATTATTGGCTTTGTATTTGTTGAAATTCACTGGCAATACAATCTTCATCTTTATCAGGAGCAACTCCAGGCCCTCAAACCTGCTGGGAGAGTTCCCTCACTCTTAAATCAATGGTTAGATAAAAGAATGAAGTAAGTATTGCCTTGGAACTTCTCATTTTGTAAATTGGTTAATTGATTTATTTTTCTCTTGTGCTCCAAAACTATAGTGAAAAACTATGTTTTGCATGTAATCCATACAGATCATTTCATCACATCCGTATATCAGAATAGTTTATTCTACATTCTGCTTTTTTTCCCTGTTCTGACCTTAATGAACAGTTGTAATGAGAAGTTTATCACTGTGCCTTGGTACATGTGACAACAACAATCCAATTTACCATTGTATGTACAAGGGAAAAGAAATAACAGGATACAGAGAGTATTGTTACAAATACAGAGGAAGTCAAATGCAGGTGAGCAATATTGATGCAGCTACAAAGAAGGCACGACAGCGGCTATATTTCTTTAGGAGTTTGAGAAGATTTGTTATGTCACCAAAGGCACTAAGAAATCTCTATAGATGTACTGTGGAAAGCATTCTAACTAGCCAAATCATTTTCTGGAAAGATGGCGGCACATGAAAATGCGGCAGCATCTCGGGGGCCAATCAAAGGTGCTTTTTTCTTTGCAAAATTAGTTCTTTATGTTCCAAAGACAATTTTACTCCAAGAACTCCGGTATTTTCTGTTTAGGTTTAAGGTTTCCAACATCTACAGTATTTTCGTTTTATTTGCCTACCCCACTAGTAATATCACAATCAATGCTCTGCGAAAGCTAGGGCTGTCACATACAGGAAAGATGTGACTGCATAAGAGGGTGCAGAGGATCCCACAGTTAAGTATATAATCCTGGCAAAGGCATTGTCAGGATTAGAGACTTAGCAACGGGAGGCAATGTTAAACTTGGTTTATTCCCTTTCTGTTGAAGAAGAGTGAGTGAGATTTAACTGGGATGTATAAAATTAAGAGGGGCTTTGACAGAGCAAATAGGAAAGAGCCATTTCCCTTCTAGAAGTGTCAGAACAAGGTGGAAGAGATTTAACTTAAGTAGTAGAAGGTGGTATGGTAGTGTAGCAGTTAGCATAATGCTTTACAGCACCGACAATCCAGGTTTGATCCCTGCCGCTGTCTGTAATGAGTTTCTACATTCTTCCTGGCATAATTTTCAGCTTCATTCACGTACACAAGCTTCTGTGCACATTCCAAAGATGTATAGATTAGGGTCAGTAAGTTCTGATGAGTTAGGTTTTGTAACTTCACAACATTAAACTGATTCAAAGGAAGACATAGCAATCCAAAATGCCGGTCCAGCTATGAGTTGACTCTAAGTGAGGCATGTACATATTATATGGTAACGTGATGACATGCGCAATTCACATATTTATAATTGTAACCCGTAATGAATTATTTAAAGGAACAAGAATGCTTAATCAATTATATATATATATATATATAAGATTACTCAAATATTCCAGAAATATCAAATACACAAGGTGATGTATTTCTCCTCATATTTTAATATTTCAATGTACATGTGGACACAAAGAAGCTGACCTTTAATCAAAACCTTTGAAGAAGGATCTGAAGATTCATCTTTCACCAACCGTGGCGTGGTGTCTGAAACCCACTGTCTAAAAGGTGGGAGAAGTAAAAACTCTCTGCATATTAAAACAGTGCATGGATGTTCAGTTATAACAAATCAGGGTGGATAAATCCCCAGGGCCTGAGAAGGTGTTCCTTTTGACCCTACGGGAGGCAAGTGCAGAAATTGCCGGGGCCCTAGCAGAGATATTTAAAACATCCTTGGTGTTGTGAGAAGTCCCAGAGGATTGGAGGATAGCCAATTTTGTTCAGATGTTTAAAAAGGGCTCTAAACAGAAACCAGGAAATTATAGGCTGGTGAGTCTGACATCAGTTGTGCGAAAGTGATTAGAATGTATTCTAAGGACCAGATATATACGGTATATATATATATATATATATATATATATATATATATATACTGGATAGACATAGACTGATTAAGGATAGCTAGCATGGCTTTGTGTATGGTAGATCACATCTAACCGATCTTATAGAACATTCAAGGAAGTTACCAGGAATGAGGATAAAGGCAAGGCAGTGGATGTTGTCTACATGGACTTTAGCAAGGAGTTTGACAAGGCTTCACATGGTCTAGAAAGTTCAACCACTCAGCATTCAGGATGGGGTAGTAAATTGGATAAGACATTGGCTTTGTGGAAGAAGCTGAAGAGTGGTAGTAGAGGGTTGCCTCTCTGACGAGGGGCCTGTGACTAGTCGGGTGCTGCAGGGACTGATGCTGGGTCCTATGTTGATCAATAGTTCAATAGTTGCAGGTAAATATAAGAATCCAAAAAGTAAAAGCTACAAATAAATATAATGTGAAAACCATTAGCATATGGGTTAGAAACATAGAAAAACTACAGCACAATACAGGCCCTTCAGCCAACACTGCTGCGCGGAACATGTACTTACTTTAGAAATTACCTTGGGTTACCCATAGCCCTCTATTTTTCTAAGCTCAATGTATCTATCCAGGAGTCTCTTAAAAGACCCTATCATATCTGCTTCCACCACCATCACCGGCAGCCCATTCCATGTACTCACCACTCTGTGTAATAACTTACCCTTGGCATCTCCATTGTACCTATTTCAAAGCACCTTAAAACTGTGTCTTCTTGTGCTAGCCATTTCAGCCCTGGGAAAAGGCCTCTGCCTATGCACATGATCAATGCCTTTCATCATCTTATACACTCCTATCATGTTACCTCTTATCCTCCGTTGCTCCAAGTAAAAAAGGCTAAGTTCAGTCAACCTATTCTCGTAAGGCATGCTCCCCAATTCAGGTAACATTCTTGTATTTCTTCTCTGCACCTTTTCTATAGATTCCACATTATTCCTGTAGTGAGGTGACCAGAACTGAGCACAGTTCTCCAAGTGGGGTCTGAACGGGCTTCTATATAGCTGTAACATTACCTCTCAACTCAAACTCAATCCCACAGTTGATGAAGGCCAATGCACTGTATGCCTTCTTAACCACAGAGACAGCCTGCACAGCAGCTCTGAGGGTCCTATGAACTCGGACACCAGGATCACTTTGATCCTTCACACTGCCAAGAGTCTTACCATTAATACTATATTCTGCCGTCATATTTGACCCACCAAAATGAACCACTTCAAACTTATCTGGGTTGAACTCCATGCAATACATGGAAAGGCAAATGGCAGACAATACTCTTCATGACACAGGACATTGTTGGAGCTGAACGGCAAACAGGAGACAGATGGCAGGCAATATTTACCTTGACATGGAGAGACAGGGTTACACAGGTCAACCTTGGCACTGCAGTAAAACTTAGGATGCACCATTCTAAGTGGCCGGGAATGTGAATTACCACACTGGCTGAAGCAACGTTCTGGCAATGAGTGGATGCAAAACTGTGGTTTTTATGCAGCAGGTTTAGAAGATAATCAGGTGCCGCAATCAAGGAGCCCAGGAGAACATGGGGAAAAGGGAATTAGGATAGTAGGAGGAATTAACAATCCGGACCATGACAAAGACTTGCATAGGGTACCTTATCAAATGCTTTGCTGAAATCTATATACAGTACATCTGGTGGTCTACTTTCATCAACATGTTTAGTCACACCCTCAAAAAATTCTATCAGGCTCGTAAGGTACTACCTGCCTTTGACAAAGCCATGTTGATTATTCCTAATCATATTATGCCTCTCCAAATGTTCATATCCTGCCTCTCAGGATCTTTTCCATCAACTTACCAACCACTGAAGTAAGACTCACTGGTCTATAATTTCCTGGGTTATCTCTACTCCCTTTCTTGACTAAGGGAACAACATCTGCAACCCTCAAATCCTCCAGATCCTCCCCTATCCTGATAAATGATGCAAAGATCACTGCCAGAGGCTCAGCAATCTCTTCCCTTGCCTTCCATAGTAGCCTGGGGTACATTTCATCTGGTCTTGGAGACGTATCTAACATGATGCTTTCCAAAAGCTCCAGCACATCTTCTTTCTTAATGCCTATATGCTCAAGCTTTGCAATCTGCTGTAAGTCATCCCTACAATCACCAAGATTATTTTCCGTAGTGAACACTGAACCAAAGTACTCATTAAGTACCTCAGCTATCTCCTCTGGTTCCATACACATTTTTCCACTGTCACACTTGATTGGTTCTATTCTCTCACATCTTATCCTCTTGCTCTTCACATACTTGTAGAATGCCTTGGGGTTTCCTTTAATCCTGATCACTAAGGCCTTCTCGTGGCTCCTTCTGGCTCTCCCAATTTCATTCTTAAGCTCCTTCCTGCTAGCCTTATAATTATCAAGATCTCTATCATTACCTAGTTTTTTGAACCTTTCATAAGCTTTTCTCTCCTTCTTGACTAGATTTTCAACAGCCTTTGTACGCCATGGTTCCTGTGCCCTACCATCCTTTCCCTGTCTCAGTGGAATATACCTATGCAGAATGGCATGCATATATCCCCTAAACATTTGCCACATTTCTGCTGTACAGTACCCTGAGAACATCTGTTCCTAAATTATGCTTCCAACTTCCTGTCTGGTGGCTTCACATTTCCCCTTACTCTAATTAAACTCTTTCCTAATTTGTCTGTTTCTATCCCTCTCCAATGCTATGGTAAAGGAGATAGAACTGTGATTACTATCTCCAAAAGGCTCTTGCTCTAAGAGATCTGACACCTGACCAGGTTCATTTCCCAATACCAGATCAAGTACAGCCTCTCTTCTTGTAGACTTATCTACATATTATGTCAGGAAGCCTTCCTGAACAAACCTAAAAAACGCCACCCCTTCTAAACCATTTGCTTTAGGGAGATGCCGATCAATATTTGGGAAATTATAATGTCCCATCACAACAACCCTGTTATTATTACAACTTTCCAGAATCTGTCTCCTTATCTGCACCTCTATGCCCCTGTAACTATTGAGTTGTCTATAAAAAACACCCAGTAAAGTTATTAACCCCTTCCTGTTTATAATTTCCACCCACAGAGACTCCAAGGACAATCCTTCCATGATGTCCTCCTTTTCTGCAGCCATGACACTATCTCTGATCAGCAGTTCCATGCTCCCACCGCCTTTGCCTCCTTGCCTGTCTTTTCCAAAACATCTAAAGCCTGGCACTCTAAGTAACCACTCCTGCCCCGAGCCATCCAAGTCTCTGTAATGGCCACAACATCATAGCTCCAAGTACTGATCCATGTTCTAAACTAATCCGCTTTGTTGATCAAACATGAGGAAATCTGCAGATGCTGGAAATTCAAACAACACACACAAAATGCTGGTGGAACACAGCAGGCCAGGCAGCATCTATAGGGAGAAGCGCTGTCAATGTTTCAGACGGAGACTCTTCTTCAGGACTAACTGAAGAGAAAGATACTGAGAGATTTGAAAGTAGTGGGGGGAGGAGGAAATGCGAAATGATAGGAGAAAACCGGAGTGGGTGGGATGAAGCTAAGAGCTGGAAAGGTGATTGGCAAAAGTGATACAGAGCTGGAGAAGGGAAAGGATTGTTGGACAGGAGGCCTCGGGAGAAAGAAAGGGGGAGGGGGGATCACCAGAGGGAGATGGAGAACAGGCAGAGTGATGGGCAGAGAGAGAGAGAGAGAGAGAGAGAGAGAGAGAGAGAGAGAGAGAGAAACAAACAACTAAATATGTCCGGGAGGGGGTAAGAAGAGGAGGAGGGGCATTAACGAAAGTTAGAGAAGTCAATGTTCATGCCATCAGGTTGGAGGCTACCCAGCTGGTATATAAGGTGTTGTTCCTCCAACCTGAGTTTGGATTCATTTTAACAATAGAGGAGGCCATGGATAGACATATCAGAATGGGAATGGGATGTGGAATTAAAATGTGTGGCCATTGGGAGATCCTGCTTTCGATGTTGGACCGAGCGAAGATGTTCAGCAAAATGGTCTCCCAGTCTGTGTCGGGTCTCACCAATATATAAAAGGCCACATCGGGAGCACCGGACGCAGTATACCACACCAGCCGACTCACAGGTGAAGTGTCACCTCACCTGGAAGGACTGTGTGGGGCCCTGAATGGTGGTGAGGGAGGAAGTGTAAGGGCAGGTGTAGCATTTGTTCCATTTACAAGGATAAGTGCCAGGAGGGAGATCGGTGGGAAGGGATGGAGGGGACGAGTGGACAAGAAAGTCGCGTAGGGAGCGATCCCTGCAGAAAGCAGAAAGGAGGGGACGGAAAGATGTGCTTCGTAGTGGGATCCCGTTGGAGGTGGCGGAAGTTACCGAGAATTATATGTTGGACCCGGAGGCTGGTGGGGTGGTAGGTGAGGACAAGGGGAACCCTATCCCGAGTGGGGTGGCAGGAGGATGGGGTGAGGGCAGATGTGCGGGAAATGGGAGAAATGCATTTGAGAGCAGAGTTGATGGTGGAAGAAGGGAAGCCCCTTTGTTTAAAAAAGGAAGACATCTCCTTCGTCCTGGAATGAAAAGCCTCATCCTGAGAGCAGATGCAACGGAGACGGAGGAATTGTGAGAAGGGGATAGCATTTTTGCAAGAGACAGGGTGGGAAGAGGAATAATCCAGGTAGCTGTGAGAATCTGTAGGCTTATAGTAGTTATCAGTAGATAAGCCATCTCCAGAGATGGAGACAGAAAGACCAAGAAAGGGGAGGGAGGTGTCAAAAATGGACCAGGTAAATTTGAGGGCATGGTGAAAGTTGGAGGCAAAGTTAACGAAGTCAACAAGCTCAGCATGTGTACAGAAGGCAGTGCCAATGCAGTCGTCGATGTAGCAAAAGAAAAGAGGGGGACGGATACCCGTATAGACTTGGAACATGGACTGTTCCACAAAGCCAACAAAAAGGCAGGCATAACTGGGACCCATGCGGATGCCCATGGCTACACCCTTGGTTTGGAGGAAGTGGGAGGAGCCAAAGGAGAAACTATTGAGAGTAAGAACTAATTCCGCTAGACAGAGGAGAGTGGTGGTAGAGGGGAATTGGTTAGATCTGGAATCCAAAAAGAAGCGAAGAGCTTTGAGACCTTCCTGGTGGGGGATGGAGGTATATAGGGATTGAACGTCCATGGTGAGAATAAGGCGGTGGGGGCCAGGGAACTTAAAATCATTGAAAAAATTCAAAGCGTGAGAAGTGTCACGAACATAGGTGGGAAGAGATTGAACAAGGGGGGATAATATCGTGTCCAGGTATGCAGAAATGAGTTCAGTGGGGCAGAAGCAAGCTGAGACAATAGGTCTATCTGGACAGGCAGGTTTGTGGATCTTAGGTAGGCGGTAGAAACGGGAAGTGCAGGGTGTGGGAACTATGAGGTTGGTGGCAGTGGATGGGAGATCTCCAAAGCTGATAAGGTTGGTGATGGTATAGGAGAAAATGGCCTGGTGCTCCTTAGTGGGGTCATGATCAAGGGGTATATAAGAGGAGGTATCAGAGAGTTGTCGTTGTGCCTCGGCCAGGTAGGGGTCAGTATGCCAAATAACAACAGCTCCCCCCTTAACAGCGGGTTTTATAGTGTGGTTGGAATTGGTGCAGAGGGAGCGGAGAACAGAGCGTTCGGAAGGAGTGAGGGTGGAATTGGAACAGATATCCCACTGATGACCCCTTCTCTCATCTTCAACCCTCCTCCTCTTCATGGACACCCAGCTCTGGTCTTCTGCCTGCTCTGGATCTCTTTATTGCTAATTGCCAATGGGACATCAACCGTCTCAACTTCACCACACCCTGTTTTCTCTCTCTCTCTCTCTCTCTCTCTCTCTCTCTCTCTCTCTCTCTCTCTCTCTCTCTCTCTCTCTCTCTCTCTCTCTCTCTCTCCATCCTTCTGAACTTCTGAAAGTCCCAGTGGTCTGTCGCAGCTTGTTATACTGATGTCATAGTCCTGCCTCATCCTGGTGTTTTAAAGTGACACCCACAGTAAATGAAACCATGGTCATGCAACATCTTAAATAAAGAACACAGGCTTTGTGATTTTGTGATATTTTTAGTCAGATGTATTGGATGAACTCAATGTATATACTTGCATCACATTATTATAAAGCTATAAGGTATCTTATACTTTGTCAGAAAGTGCTCAAAAACTGCTGGAATGGGGTTTTGGACCTATCCCCAGGAAAAATAAGGAGAAATGTCTGATCCCGTACAAACTTCTGAGTGAAAATCAAACCCATTTCTCCCCTAAATATGTTGCTTTTTAAAAAAAAAATTTCAAAAAAATTTTTTGTTTCATTAACACATCCCTCAAAAATTTCAACCAGACCTCTACTTTTGGACCCCATGTTTTTATTTTATTTTCTTGAGATACAGCGCGGAATAGGCCCTTCCAGCCCTACAAGCCTCGTTGCCCAGCAACCCCACATTTAATGCTAGCCTAATCCCAGGGCAATTTACAGTGACCAATTAACCCATCAACCAGTATGCTTTTAGACTGTGGAAGGAATCTGGAGCACCTGGCACAAGAACAAACAACCTCCTTACAGACAATGTCACGAATTGAACCTGGGTCGCTGGTACTGTAAAGTGTTGTACTAGCCATCCCAAGGAAGGCTGTGCTGGCATTGGAGAGGGTCCAGCGAAGGTTCACAAGAGTGATCCCTGGAATAAAAGGGTCAAAGGTATATGGAACATCTGATGGTTCCAGGTTTGAACTCTCTGGGGTTTTGGAAGGGAAAGCATGGGAAAGGGTATAGAGGAGATTTACCGGGTCGCTGCCTGGTTTAGAGAGTATGGATTATGATCAGAGATTAAGGGAGCTAGGGCTTTACTCTTTGGAGAGAAGGAGGATGAGAGGAGACATGGTAGAGGTGTACAAGATATTAAGAGGAATAGACAGAGTGGACAGCCAGTGCCTCTTCCCCAGGGCACCACTGCTCAGTACAAGAGGACATGGCTTTAAGGTAAGGGGAGGGATGTTTAAGGGGGATGTTAGAGGAAGGTTTTTCACTCAGAGAGTGGTTGGTGCATGGAATGCACTGCCTGAGTCAGTGGTGGAGGCAGATACACTAGCGAAGTTTAAGAGACTACTAGACAGGTATATGGAGGAATTTAAGATGGGGAGTTATATGGGAGGCAGGGTTTGAGAGTCAGCACAACATTGTGGGCCGAAGGGCCTGTAATGTGCTGTACTATTCTATGTTCTATGTTCTAAGTTTAGTATAATCGGGGGATATCATTGAAACCCATGGAATATTGAAAGGCCTAAATAGAATGGACAAGGAAAAGAAGTTCTAGGATCAGAAGGCACAGCCTCAGATAAGAAGACATCCATTGTAACAGAGATGAGGAAAAATTTGTTTAGCCAGAAGGTGATGAACCTGTGGAATGCATTGCCACAGAAGGCTGTGGAGGCCAAGTCATTGGGTATGTTTAAAGCTGAAGTTGATGGGTTCTTGATTTGTTAGAGCACCAAAGGATAAGGAGGAGAAGACAAGAGAATGAGTCTTACAGGAAAAATAAGTCAGTCATGATCAGACTTCCAGCAGACTCAATGGGTTAACTGAGTAATTTTAGTCTGAGAGTTAGAAAGATGCTGACTCCTCATGTATTTTTAATAAACAGCAAGTTACCACTGATCCATGTCTATTCTCAGCCTTTTATTTTGACCTTTGGAATTTGCATAACTTTGATAAATAAATTCTTTTTATTTAACAAAGGTTTTCAAGCCGATTATGATCTGTTAATAATTGATTTTATTTGCCTTCTCTCCGCTGTCACCTCCTGCCCTGAAGCTGTTGTTTGCTCTCCTAGGTTATGGCTGTCAGCTGTTCCTTGACCAAGTCACCATTGCTTTCCAGAGGATCTTGAAAAATTAAGATGTCCCCTTATGCAGGTCAGTATGCATGAATAACAAAAAAAAACAACAGGGAAGAGACTTGCATCAATTTGGCAACTTCTTGATGATTCATTCTGCATAGATTTGTTGCATTCTGCAGGAGGAATTTCTTTACCCAGAGGGTGGTGAATCTGCAGAATTCATTGTCACAGATGGCTGCAGAGGTCAAGTCATTGGCTCTATTTAAGTAGAGGGGCATAAATTCTTGATTATTAAGGGCATCAAAGGTTAAGGGGAGAAGGCAGGATAATTGGGTAGAGAGGCATAATAAATCAACCATGATGGAACGGCAGACCAGACTCAATGGGCCAAATCGCCTAATTCTGTTCATGTTCTTAAGGACTTATGGTTACGTAACAGTATTATTTTTTTGCATTTCTGCTCTGTCATCCCCATTCCACTCTTAAGTTGATTTGTTGCTCTGATGTAAAGTAATGATAGTTCTTGATAGATTGCTGGAGAAAGGAAGGGCCAAATACCTTGTTTTCACAACATTCGTCATGTGACAGTTAATTCGCTGCGTTCGACTTAACATCATCTTCAATCTACTTGAGGTGCTTTGGTCTTCCTCCTCCATAATTAAGAGCTTTGATGTTAATTAGGATCCATCAATAATTGATTTTCTTTGCAAGTTTGCTTCACCTTCTGCTTTGACGCTGTTGTTTTATTTTGGAACTTTCTGGTACTGGAGTCACTGGAAGTTTCCATTTAGAATCAGAAACAGGTTTATGATCACTGACAAATGTCATGAAATTTGTTGTCTTGTGGCAGCATTACAGTGCAAAACATAAAAATTTCAATAAGTTACACTAAGAAATATAAAATAAAAACAGAGCAAAATATGAGATGGTATTCATGGGTTCATTGTCCAATCAGAAATCTGACGGCAAAGGAGAAGAGGCTGTTCCTAAAAGGTTGAGTATCTTCAGGCTCCTGTACCTCCTCCCTGATGGTGGCAATGAGAAGAGGGCATGGCTAAATGGCTAGGTTCCTGAATGGTAGTTGTTGCTTTCTTGAGCTATTGCCTATTGAAGATTATTCTGTTGTAGCTCAATAAAATTCTGGTTAGATCACACTTAAGTCTGGTTAGACTAAACTTCTGAAAATTATGTTCATTTCTGATCTCTTCACTATAAGAAGGATGTGGAAATTTAGAGAGAGTGCAGAGGAGATTTACTAGGCTGCCTCCTGGATTACACAAGTTGTCTCATGAGGATAGTTTGAGTGAGTTAGGGTGTTTCTCTTGGAAGTGAAGGAGAAAAACTTGATAAGTTTATGAGAGGCATTAAGAGTGGACAGCCCGTGACTTTTACCAAGTGGTAATACTTAATACCAAAAGATATTGTTTTAAGGTAAGTGGAGGAAAGTTTAGGTGAGATGTCAAGGTAGTCTTTTAACAGAGAGTGGTAAGAATCTGAAGTGCACAGACAAGAATTGTGGTAGATTCTGATATAGTAGGGACATTTAACAGATTTTTGTGGGTTATGTAAGAGGAAAGGATTAAATTTATAGTGAAGTAAGTTAAAATGTTTATAAAGCCCTAAGACCTTAAGATATAGGAACAGAATTAGGCCAATTTGGACCATTGAGTCTGTTCCACCATTTCACCATGGCTGATTTATTTTCATCTTCAACCCCATTTCTTGCATTCTTCTGTCTTGGTCTCTACAGTCATGTCTTTGACAATGAATTTCGCTACCCTCTGGGTATAGAAAATCCTCATCTCTTCTATTCTGAGGCATTGTGCCATGGTCTTAGACCTCCCCACTATTTGAAACAATCTCACCAAGTCCACTCTATCCAGGTCTTTCAATATTCAATAAGTTTCAGTGAGACCACCCCCCACCATTCTTCCAAACTCCACAGAGTACAGGCCCAGAGCCAGCAAATGCCCCTCATACATTAACCCTTTCATTCCCAGCATTATTCTTGTGGCCCTCCTCTGGACCCTTTATACTGCCAGCATATCCTTTTTCAGGTAAGTGGTCAAAATTGCTCATAATACTCCAAGCACCATCTGACTGATGTCTTATAAAGTCTCAGCATTACATCCTTGCTTTTATATTCTAGTCCTCTTGAAATGAATGTTAATATGCTTGGGGTGGTGGTAGAAGCAGAAACATCAGATGTTTTTAATAGCTGTTTAGACAGAATGTGAGGAAAATGGAAGGGTAGGAACATCATGTAGGCAAAAGAAATGAGTTTAGTTGACCACTCGGTTAGCAATTTGGTTGATCTGATAAAACATTGTGGGCCCTGGGGCCTGTTTCTGTGCTTTTTATGTTTTATGTTCATTGCATTTGTATTACTCAACTCAACCTGCACACTAGTCTTAGGGAATCCTGCACTAAGACTCCCAAGTCCCTTTTAATGTCTGATTTCTGAATTTGCTCACAATTAGAAAATAGTCTATACTTCTAAAGTTCAAAGTTCAAATTGAACTTATTATGAAAGTACATCTGTGTCACCATATACAACCTTGAGATTCATTTTCTTGTGGGCATACTCCATAAATCCATAATAGGATAAAAACCACAATGAGAACTCTTTATGTGGATGTACTCAGTGGTGGTGAATTCTTATATGTGATGGACTGGGCCGATCCATTATTTTTTGTAGAATTTTCTGTTCAAGGGCATTGGTGTTTCCATACCAGACCCTCCACTACACATTCACAGAAATTTGTCAATGTTTTAGATATTATGTGGTATCTTCTCAAACTTCTAACTAAGTAGAGGTACTGTCATGTTTTCTTCATAATTGCACTTACATGCTGGCCTAGGACAGGTCCTCTGAAATGTTATCACCAAAAAATTTAAAGTTGCTGACGCTCTCCGTCTTCGATCCTCTGACGAACACTGGCTCATGGACCTCTGGTTTCCTCCCTTTGAAGACAATAATCAGCTCCTTGGTCTTGCTCACATTGAGTAAAAGGTTGCTGTGATGGCACCACTCAGCCAGATTTTCAATCTCCTCTCATATGCTGATTTATCACCATCTTTGATTCAGCCTACAACAGCCAAGGTCTTGGAGCTGATTAGTTTTGAGGGGATAATGGTATCGAATGCTGAGTTGTAGTTGACATCTTTGCTGTCCAGATATTCCAGGACCACACTATGTTGCATGACCATGCATTTCCCTACACTACATCCCATCTGCATACAGCATAGAGGGGGCCTAAGGGCCTGAACCATGCTGTACTATGTTCTCTTTGATTTTGTCTTCAGTCAGATGATGGATAAAATGCAATATTGGACTTGGCTATTTCATTTCTTCATCCATGCCTCAACCCAAACAGTTCATGCCCCTACTTCTTCTTGAGGCTGTAGAAACTTGGCCGAGATCTGTCGATTCTTACCACTTTGTATCAATGTATCACAGAAAAATGTCATAAGCACTCTAGGCCTGTGAGGTGAGCTGTAGACTGTTGGGCTCCAAGTTTCTAGAGAACTTGTATTTATTAATTACAATCTTAACTATAGTACTTAAGCTCTTGTATTTTCCGTTTAATGTTGCCAAGTTTATCTTAAATGGCATGGGTTTTCCACCCTCTATGATTATTTATAGTGGACTCCTGATTAGCACTTGTTGTGGGATCCTTGTTTTGAGTATGACTTGTCTAGCAGTATGGACTCCTGATACGGCTTTTCACTGTAACTCAGTACATGTGGCAATAATAAACCAGTTACAGTGGCAATTATAAAGAGGGATGTCCATTTAGAATGGAGATTAGGGAGAATTTATTTTGTCAGAGGGTGGTGTATCTTTGGCCACAAACAGTTCTGGAGGTCAAATCATTGGGTATATTTAAGGCAGAATTTGATTGGTTCTTGATTGACCAAACCATGAAGGGTTATGGGGAGAAGGCAGGAAATTGAGACTGAGAGGGGAACACATCAGCCATGTGGAGCAGACTCAAGGGACCAAATGGCCTAATTCCACTCCTGTATATTTTGATCTTATGGTTTTATGGTCAATTGCTGTAAATTCTACACGCATTTTATCAGCAGGCCAGGCAACATCTATAGGAAGAAGCAATGTTGACATTTTGGGCCGAGACCCTTCATCAGGACTGACAAAGGGTCTCGGCCTGATACATCGACAGTGCTTCTTCCTATAGATGCTGCCTGGCCTGCTACATTTCAGCAGCATTTTGTGTATGTTGCTTGAATTTCCAGCATCTGCAGATTTCTTCGTGTATGCATTTCATAAATAGCTTTGATGGTGAGTGCCCAGTAAAGTCACTGAGTAGCAGGTGTAGGAAAGGCATAATGGATCTGCTGCCTTGCGTTTCCAGTGAGCATGGTTCAAACCGGAATGTGGTCACTATCTTTGTGAAGTTTGCACTTTCTCCCTGTAACCACCTGGCTTTTGTCTGGGTGCTCCAGTTTCCACCCACATCTGTAGGACAGGCAGGTTGGAAGGTTAATGGAATTGTAGAGTCAGACAGCAGTGAAGCACACCCTCCAGCCTAACTGGACCATGCCGACCACGATGCCCCATCCAAGTTCATCCCCTAGGCCAACATCTCGGCCTTCAAAACTTTTCCTATCCATCTGCCTGTTCAATTGTCTTTTAAAAGTTGTTACTGTGACTGCATTAAGTGATTGCAGTAAATTAACCCTATTGTGTAAGCGATTAATAGAGCGAGGGAACGTCATTGAGAATGTAGGAATCAGTGTGGGAATAGTGAAATTGTGGTCAGTATGCACTGCAATGCCAATTTTTTTTGCCACATTGCTCTAATATGACTACTTCATATTCAGATTCTGAATCAGATTCAAATTTAATTATTACATGTACATAGAAACACACAGTGAAATGTATCATTTGTATCACACAGTCACGGGAGAGTGTAAATACCCCCTATAGACAGTGGCAGGAATTGAACCCCAATTGAACAACCAACACACCTAGGGATGTACTGGAGGCAGACCACAAGCGTCTCCACACATTCTAGTGTGAACATAGCATTCCCACAACATTCAACACAACAACACAACACACAACAAAGAGATTAAAAAGGTAGTGGAGGGGAGAGAGAGAGACACAAGGGATCACCTGTTTTCCATCCTCCCACTCACCCCCTCTCACGCAGGCCTCCAGTGCTTGGCCCAGACTCTTCAGAGCAAGTCAAAGCAAGGGAGTAATCCATGATTACCTTTTCTTTTGGCGTGGTAGTGCAGCAGTTAGTATGACACTTTCCAGTGCCAGTAATTGGGGTTCAATTCCTGCCGCCGTCTATAAGGAGTATTTACACTCTCCCATGACTGTGTGAGCTTCCTCTGGGTGTTCCGGCTTCCTCCCACATTCCAAAGATGTTCAGTCAGGGTTAGGCTCAGTACGTCATGAGTATGCTCTGTTGGCTCCAGAAGCATGGCGAAGTAGGCTTCCCCAGAAGAATTGTTGCTGATTTGATTTGACGTGAATGGTGTATTTCACTGTATTTTTCGATATACATTGGGTAACTAAAGCCAAACATTATGGAATGTCACAATGGTGTAATGGTTAGCATAACACTACTACTGTGCCAGTGACCCAGGCTCAATTCCCACCACTGTGTGGAAGGAGTTTGCATGTTCTCCTCTTGGCCAAATGGGTTTCCTCCAGGTAGTCCAGTTTACTTTCACATTCAAAAGATGTACAGATTAGTATGTTGATTGGTCACGAGTTAAACGGGGCTGCATAGGCTTGTTGGATGGAAGAGCCCATCACTGTGCTGTATCTCTGGAAAAGAATAAGAAAAAATGATTCTAGTTCAATTCCCGCCGCTGCCTGTGAGGGGTTTGTACGTTCTCCCCGTGACCACATCGGTCTCCTCCAGATTCTTTGGTTTCATCCCACATTCTAAACGCATTTGGGCTAGTAAGGGTTAGTAAATTGTGAATATGCTATGTTGGTGCCAGAAGCATAGTGAAAATTGCAGGTGTCCCACAGCACATATTTGGACTGTATGAGACACAGGCACATTTCGCTGTATGTTTCAATGTACTGTATATGGAACAAGTAAAGCTAATCCTGTTCATCTTTTTCTTTACACGGTACTGGATGAGTGTAGTCAATAGACGTTTTTCAGTGGTCCTCTAAGTTTAACATGGACCTACACATGCAGAGCACAGTCCCTTCTGGTCTGTCATCCACAAACAACCTCCAGTATTACTCATTTCTGCCAGAGCTTTGTTGCCCTCAAAAGGGGCCGAGTTAGAGCAGGTTATTCCACAAGACTTCATCCGAGAGGTAACCAATTAATTGGGCTCTGGTGCACAAAGAGATGGGAAACCATACCAACACTGTTTTGTCAATGGAAGAACAAAAACAGCCTCAAGCCTAACATCTGAGCTCCCGTCTCTACACTCTGCTCCACATGTACTGCAGTGTCTTCACAAAATCCTATTACTGTGACAAATAGATCAAATCCATTCATAGGTACTTGAGGCTAGGCCTGGGTTGAGGCAATCCTTTCACTGCAAGAGATTTATTGGCCAAAACACGACAGCTACATTTAACCATTTTACTGCCAACAAAATATCACAAACGGTCTATCACATAACCCAGAAAGAACAAGCATACTTATTGTCTTTGTGGAAAGTGTGTCCATTTGATAAGAATGCAGATAGCCTTATTCCTATTGACACCAGGTTCAAGAACAGTTATAACCTTCAACCATCAGGCTCCTGAACCAGTGTGGATAACTTGACTCACCTCAATACTGAACAGATTCTATAATACAAAGATTCACTTTCAAGGACTCTATAACTCTATATTATGTACTTACTTGTCTTTATTATTTGCAAAAATTGTCTCCTGCACATTGACTGTTTGCCAGTCTTTGTCTATGTAGAGTTCTTCATGAAATCTATTGCATTTCTTTATTTTCCTGCAAACAACTGCAAGTATGTTTATGATAACAGATACATACTTTGACAGCACATTTACTTAGAATCTTGAACTTTAAACTTTGACATTCAGGCTAACCATCCTTCAAATTCTGGAAGTTTCTGCAAAGAGATGCTTGAAACTGGATGATGATGTCCAGTAAGTCAGAATCATTGGCAATTTGACACAGTGGATAATGTTCTTCAGAAGGAATTGTGTTGGTATTATATTATTGTCACATGCACCGAGATGCAATCGATAACTTTGTGTGCAATATCTAGGTATAAGGAGGTTAAAAAAGAAAACAAAATTAGGAATATCTTGTTCCAGAGGAGGTGCAGGGAGACGGATAAAGTGTAAGGGATGCTAGGAGGCAGAATGACAGATCGAGACTTCACCCTTAGAATATGAAATGTCTACTTATGGGTCTGATGACAGTGGAATAGAAGCAGGATAGAGTTTGGTGGTACTTTCTTTAGTTAGACCTTGACCTAATATTTCTGCTCAGATGGACTTTGGTCACCTAAAAGTCACCATTCCTGAAGTAGGGTTTCAACCTGAAATACCGACAATTCTTCCCCCACTCCCTCCCCTCAACAGATGCTGCTCGACCTGCGGAGTTCCTGCAGAAGAGTATTTTTTGCTCCTAATTCCAACACCTGCAGTCTCCTATGTCTCCCAAATGGAAACAAATAGCATACCAAAAAAAAACATTATAACACCTCAGAGACTGATTATAAGTTGTTAAGTGGATAAGAGACTGTAGTTGCTCATTACAATTGGAGTTGAAATGTTGAACAGTTAAATATTGAAAAAAAAAAGGAAAAGAGCCCGGCTATGAAATGTAGATATATTTGTTGGAAAGAATTATTGTTCCTTACAGGTTTATGAGGACATAGTATTGTATTTGTTTTTCTTTCAAGGTGGAAGGTGTGTTCTTAATAAAAAGTTTTGGTTCCCAGAGGGCAACGTGAAGGGTTCACGCTGAACCAGGTTGACCTGGTGCTGACCTGGTTCTGCGCCCACAGAGTTGAGCAGCCAACTCCTCGCAGGCAGTGGTGGGTATTGAATCCCAACCTGCTGGCACTGTAACACTTTTAAACTAACCACTACCTGACTGTGCCACCCTGTAAGATACATGCTGCCTTGATATGGGAGAACGCAGCAACATGGGATCAATTCCTGCTGCTGTCTCTGAGGAGTTTGTATGTTTCTCCTGTTACCTCATGGGTTTCCTCTGGGTGCTCCGGTGTCTTCAAACTGTCCAAAGATGTACTGGTTGGTAGGTTCATTGGTCAGAGTAAATTCTCCTGTGATCAGGCTATGGTTAAATCAGGGGGAGCTGGGCAGTGCAGCTCAAAGGGCCAGAAGGGCCTATTCAGCACTGTCATTCAATAAATAAATAACCATTTAATGTTAGAAGGCAGGTGAGTAGAGGGAATCTGTTTTGTAGATGTTAAATAGAACAACTATTCTGTGCACCAGTAAAGAAGGTCAAGATTCACAGTTCAAAGTACATTTATTATCAGTGTACATATATGTCACCAAATGCAATCCTGTGATGCATTTCCTTGTGGGCATACTCAATAAGGCTTTAGAATAATTGCTATAACAGAATAAATGAAAGACCACACCAACTAGGATATTCATCCAGAGTGCAGAAGATAACAAACTGAAAATAAATAATAATAATAATAAATAAATAAACAATAAATGTCGAGAACATGAGATGAAGAGTCCTTGACTGTGTTTGTGGGGACAGTTCAGTGATGGGGCAAGTGAAGTTATCCCTCCAGTTCAAGAGCCTGATGATTGAGGGGTAATAACTGTTCCTGAACCTGTTGGTGTGAGCTCTGAGGCTCCTGTACCTTCTTCCAGATGGCAGCAGCAAGAAGACAGCATGACCCGAGTTAGATTATAGTTTGACGATGTTCCAGTATCCTTGTGGTTTCTTTTACTGAGACTAACACTCAAAAATAACATTTTGTTATATTCTGACATTTCAATTTCCCAATTGGCTAATTAGGATCCCACCTCTCACAGATCTGAATCAGAAACATAAAACTAAAACTCATTCTCCCCTCCACAGTATGAATAGTTGATGCCTATTGAACCCCACCAGTACCAGTAAGTATGTATTGAACTCACTTTGTTAGTCTATTTGCAAACATCAGCAATTTCTATAGAATGGCATTAAATTTCAATGGAATCTGTTTTTTATGACAATAACTTCACTTTTATGATACATGCAAATTAAATTAAGAGAGATTCCCTGCTGGTGTGAGAAAGATATTAGCAGAGAAGGGAAGGTAAGATAGAGAGAGACAAAGACTAAGATTGTCACCTGCTGTGAAACAATTCAATGAGGTTCATAAAGAATTAAAATAAAGTCCAACCCCCGAATAGAACCAGCAAGAAATCTTTTCATGACTGGAAGTGTTTTTCTCTGCAGGAAACTTGGAGCGATTAAAGAAGACATTTTACTAAAAGTTCGGAAGTTTGGAAGGAGCTCAGCATGTTCCTGATTCCCACACTTGTCACCCAATACAGGAATTCCAATACAATAGTTCCCTGGAATTTAAAGTTGCTGACTCTGTCCAGCTGTGCACTGGCAAATTTTATTTAAT
Source organism: Hypanus sabinus (assembly GCF_030144855.1). NCBI lineage: Eukaryota > Metazoa > Chordata > Chondrichthyes > Myliobatiformes > Dasyatidae > Hypanus > Hypanus sabinus. The sequence continues at coordinate 73,018,669 of NC_082722.1, read as the reverse complement.
TATTTTTTGCCCTCCTTCCACTTCATGAAGTTTGTTTTGAAGACCCAATGAATGGAAAGATAAATGTGTGATTTCCTACACCACAAGACCATAAGACTTAGGAGCAGAATTTGGCCATTTGGACCACAGATTTTGTTCTGCCACTCTATCATGGCTGATTAATCATCCCTCTCAACTTATTCCAAAGTTTTCTCCTCATAACTTTTGACAGACTGACTAATCAAGAAACTATTAACCTCCACTTTAAATGTGCCGAAAGGCATGGCCACTACAGCCATCTATGGCAGTAAATCCCACAGATTCACTCTTTGGCCAAAGAAGTTCCTCCTCATCTTTGTTCTCAAGGGAAGTCCTTCCATTCTGAGGCTGTGCTCATTGGTCTAAGACTCAGCCACTATAGATAACATCCTCTCCACGTCCACACTGTCAAGGCCTTTCAGTAATCGAGCTTTGACCAGCGTCCAGTCCAGACGTCGGAAGTTTGGAGAGGGCGGCCCTCATAAAGGTCCACTGCTCGAGGATAAAAGGAAGGAGCAGTTTGCAGCAGTGTAGCATTGCTTTGACCAGCGGCCAATCAGCATTTGGGATTGATAAGTAAAAGCTAATTAATGGAAGGCAGGGGCAAGCGCAGTGACCATCGTCGCAGCAGCCGTCGTCTAAGTGCGCAGAGCCATCGTGGAGATCTTTAGGTTTTAGCTCTTCGACGCTTCTGTAACGAGAAGCCTCACTCAGAGAATGAAAGGAAATATCATTTTTTTTTTCTTCTTTTCTTCATATCTGCTCAGCTGGGACAGTAGAGATGTTGGTTGGGATAGTGTAATGCTCCTCTTGTGGGGTGTGGGAAGGCAGGGAGACCTCCAGAATCCCCGATCACGACAACTGCGAGAAGCTGCAGCTTCTAACAAACTGCATTAAGGAGTCGGAGCTGGAACTGGATGGACTCCAGATCATTCAGGAGGCTGAAGGGGTGTTAGATAGGACATATAGAGAGGTAGTTATACACAAGGTGCAGGACACACGAATCTCGGTGACAGTCAGCGAGGGGAAAGGGGTTAAGGAGTCAGAGCAGAATACCCCTGTGGCCACCCCCCTCAACAACATGTATATCACTTTGGATACTGTCAGGAGAATGAACTAACTGAGGAAAGTCACAGTGACTGGGTCTCTGGGATTGAGTCTCACTCTGTGACTCAGAAGGAAAGGAAAAGAAGAGGCAAGCTGTCACACTGTGGTGATAGGGGATTCGTTAGTTAGTGGTGGATCTGTGGGCAAGAACAAGCTTCCTGGATGCCAGGGCCCAGGATATCTCAGATTGAGTCCTCAGAATTCATAAGTGGGAGAATCAATAGCCAGAGGTCATGGTCCATGTAAGTGCCAAAGATATGGGAAGGATGAGTGATGAGGTTCTGGACAGGGAGTTCAGGGATTCAGATGCTAAGTTACAGAGCAGTTCCTCCAGAATCAGAATCAGGTTTATTATCACCGGCATGTGACATGAAATTTGTTAACTTAACAGCAGCAGTTCAATGCAATACATAATCTAACAGAGAGAGAAAATGTAATAATAATAAATAAACAAGTAAATCAATTATGTATATTGAATAGATTTTAAAAAGGGCAATAACAGAAATACTGTATATTAGAAGAAAGTGAGGTAGTGTCCAAAGCTTCAATGTCAATTTAGAAATCAGATGGCAGAGGGGAAGAAGCTGTTCCTGATTTGCTGAATGTGTGCCTTTAAACTGAACCTCCTATCTGATGGTAACAGAGAGAAAAGGGCATGCCCTGGGTGCCGGAGCTCCTTAATAATGGACGCTGCTTTTCTGAGACACTGCTCTCTAAAGATATCCTAGGTATCTTGTAGGCTAGCACCCAAGATGGAACTGACTAGATTCACAACTCTCTGCAGTTGCTTTTGGTCCTGTGCAGGACCAGACAGTGATGCAACCTGTCAGAATGCTCTCCACGGTACAACTATAGAAGTTTCTAAGTGTATTTGTTGACATGCCAAATCTCTTCAAACTTCTAATGAAGTATAGCCACTGTCTTGCCTTCTTTATGACTACATCAATATGTTGGGACCAGGAACATGAGGCTGCTCACACTCTCTACTTCTGATCCCTCTGTGAGGATTGGTATGTGTTCCTTCATCTTACCCTTCCTGGAATCCACAATCAGTTCTTTCGTCTTACTGATGTTGAGTGCCAGTTGTTGCTGCAGCACCATTCCACTTGTTGGCATATCTTACTCTTGTACACCCTCTCGTCACCACCTGAGATTCCACCAACAAAGGTTGTGTCATCAGCAAATTTATAGATGGTATTTGAGCTATGCCTAGCCATACTGTCATGTGTATATAGAGAGTAGAACAGTGGGCTAAGCACACATCCCTGAGGTATGCCAGTGTTGATTGTCAGCGAGGAGGATATGTTATCATCAATCAGCAAAGACTGTGGGCTTCCAGTTAGGAAATCAAGGATCCAATTGCAGAGGGAGGTACAGAGGCCCAGGTTCTGCAACTCCTCAAGTCGGATCAGACAGGAGATTCTGTGGACGCAGGAAAGAAACGCAGATGGTAGTTTGCCTCCCAGGTGCCAGTGTCCGGGGTGTTTCCATGCTATCTTGAAGTGGGAAGGAGAACAGCCAAAGGTCGTGGTACATATTGGTATCGACAACATAGGTAGGAAAAGGGGGGAGGTCTTAAACACAGACCACGGGGAGTTAGGAAAGAAGTTGAGAAGCAGAACCTCAAAGGTAGTAATCTCGGAATTACTGCCTGTACCACATGACAGTAAGTATAGGAATAGAATGAGGTGGCGGATAAGTGTGTGGCTGAGGGATTGGAGCAGGGGGCAGGGATTCTGATTTTTGGATCATTGGGACCTCTTTTGGGGCAGGTGTGATCTGCACAAAAAGGATAGGTTGCACTTGAATCCCAAGGGAACCAATACCCTAGCGGGGAGGTTTGCTAAGGTTATTGGGGAGAGTTTAAACTAGAATTGCTGGGGTGTGGGAACCGAACTGATGTGATGGAAGAAAGGGAGGTTGGCTCACAAATAGAGAAAGCTTGGAAGTGCAAAAGGGAGGATAGGAGGGTGATAGAGAAAGGACATTGTCAAACTGATGGTTTGAGATGTGTCTATTTTAGTATTATGAACAAAGCGGATGAGCTTAGAGCATGGATCAGCACCTGGAGCTATGATGTTATGGCAATTACAAAGACTTGGATGGTGCAGGGGCAAGAATGACTGCTTCAAGTGCCAGGCTTTAGATATTTCAGAAAAGACAGAGAGGGAGGCAAAAGAGGTACGGGTGGCACTGTAGATCAGGGATAGTGTCACGGCTGCAGAAAAGAAGGAAGTCATGGAGGGGTTGACTACAGAGTCTCTGTGGTGGAAGTTAAGAATAGGAAAGGGTCAATAACTCTACTGGGTGTTTTTTATAGACCACCCAATAGTAACAGTGACATCGAAGAACAGATAGGGAGACAGATTCCGGAAATTTATAATAATAACAAGGTTGTTGTGGTGGGTGATTTTAATATTCCAAATATTGATTGATAACTCCCTAGAGGGGTTAAGATGGGGTGGAGTTTGTTAGGTGGGTTCAGGAAGGTTTTTGAACAATATGTAGATAAGCTTACAAAAGGAGAGGCTGTACTTGACGTGGTATTGGGAAATTAACCCGTTCAGGTGTCAAATCTCTCAGTGGGAAAGCATTCTGAGATAGTGATCACAATTCTATTTCCTTTACCACAGCATTAGAGAGGAATAGGAACAGACAAGTTAGGGAAACTTTTAATTGGAGTAAGAGAAAATATGAGGCTATCAGGCAGGAACTTGAAAACATGAATTGGAAACTGATGTTCTCAGGGAAACGTATGGAAGAAATGTGACAAACGTTCAGGGGATATTTGTGCAGAGTTCTGCATAGTTACATTCCAATGAGACAGGTAAAGGATGGTAGTGTACATGAACCGTGGTGTATAAAGGCTGTTATAAATCTAATCAAGAAGGAAAAAAGAGCTTAGGAAAGGTTCAAAAAACTAGGTAATCATAGAGATCTAGAAGATTATAAGGCTAGCAGGAAGGAGCTTAAGAATGAAATTAGGAGAGCCAGAAGGGGCCATGAGAAGGCTTTGGCAGACAGGATTAAGGAAAACCCCAAGGCATTCTACAAGTATGTGAAGAGCAAGAGGATAAGATGTGAGAGAATAGGACAAATCAAGTATGACAGTGGAAAAGTGTGTATGGAACCAAAAGAGATAGCAGAGGTACTTAATGAATTATTTGCTTCAGTATTCACTATGAAAAAGGATCTTGGTGATAGGGATGACTTGCAGTGGACTGAAAAGCTTGAGCATGTAAATATTCAGGACGAGGATGTGCTAGCGAATTTAGAAATCATCAAGTTGTATAAGTCAGCAGTACCTGACAGGGTGTACCCCAGGCAACATCAGGAAGCATGGGAGGCCTTTGGCAATGATCTTTGCATCATCAATGAGGATGGGAGAGTTTCCAGAAGAGTGGAGGGTTGCGGATGTTGTTCCCTTATTCAAGAAAGGGAGTAGAGATAGCCTAGGAATTTACAGACCAGTGAATCTTACTTCAGCAGTTGGTAAGTTGATTGAAAAGATCTTGAGAGGCAAGATTTATGGAGATTCGGAGAGGCAAAATATGATTAGGAATAGTCAGCATGGCTTTGGCAAAGGCAGATCATACCTTACGAGCCTGACTGAATTTTTTGAGAATGTGACTAAACACATTGATGAAGGTAGAGCCATAGATTTCAGCTAGGCATTTGATAAGGTACCCCATGCCAGGCGTATTAAGGAAGTAAGGAGGCATGGGATTCAAGGTGAAATTGCTTCGTGGATCCAGATCTGGCTTGTCCACAGAAGAGTAGTTGTAGATGAGTCATATCCTGCATGGAGGTCGCTGAACAGTGATGTGCCTCAAGGATCTGTTCTGAGACCTCTACTTTTCATGATTTTTATAAATGATTTGAATGAGGAAGTGCAGGGATGGGTTAGTACATTTACTGATGACACAAAGGTTGGGGGTGTTGTGGATAGTGTAGAGGGCTGTCAGAGGTTACAGTGGGACATTGATAGGATGCAAAACTGGGCTGAGGAGTGGCAGATGAAGTTCAACCTAAATAAGCATGAGATGGTTCATTTTGGTAGGTCAAATATGATGGCAGAATATAGCATTCATGGTAAGGCTCTTAGCAATGTGGAGGATCAGAGGGATCTTCGGGTCCAAGTCCATGGTACACTCAAAGCTGCTATGGATACGGTGCATTGGCCTTCATTGGCCTCCCTGGGATTGGGTTTAAGAACCAAGAGGTAATGTTGCAGCTATATAGGACCTTAATCAGATTCCACATGGAGTACTGTGCTCAATTCTAGTCACCTCACTACAGGAATGACGTGGAAACCATAGAAAGGGTGCAGATGACATTTACAAGGATGTTTCTCGGATTGAGGAGCATTCCTTATGAGAATAGGTTGAGTGAACTTGGCCTTTTCTCCTTGGAGCGACGGAGGATGGCAGGTGATCTGTTAGAGGTGTACAAGATGAGAGTCATTGATTGTGTGAGTAGTCAAATGCTTTTTTCCCGGGGCTGAAATGGCTAGCATGAGTGGGCATAGTTTTAAGGTGCTTGGAGGTAGATACAGAGGAGATGTCAGTTTTTTATGCAGAGATTGGTGAGTGTGTGGATTGGGCTGCCAGCGGTGGTGGTGAAGGCAGAATTGATAGGGGCTTTTACGAGACTCCTGGATAGGTACATGGAGCTTAGAAAAATAGAGGGCTATGGGTAAGACTAGGTAGTTCTAAGATAAGGACATGTTTGGTGCAGATTTGTGGGCCAAAGGGCCTGTATTGTGCTGTAGGTTTTCTATGTTTCTAGAATTGTGGGAATGATGGTATTAAGTGCTGAGCTATAGTCGATGAACAATATCCTGACGTAGGTGTTGGTGTGGTCCAGTTGGTCTAAAACCGCATAGAGAGCCATTGAGATTGCATCTGCCATGGACCTATTGTGGCGATAGGCGAATTGCAATGGGTCCAAGTCCTTGCTGAGGCAGGAGTTCAGTCTAGTCATGAACAATGTTACATAGCATTTCATCACTGTCAATGTGAGTTGTACCGGGTGATAGTCATTAAGGGAGCCCACATTATTCTTCTTAGGCACAGGTATAATTGTTGCCTTTTTGAAGCAAGTGGGAACTTCTGCCCAAAGCAGTGTAAGGTTGAAATTGTCCTTTAACACTCCCACTAGTTGGTTGGCATAGGTTTCCAGGTCCTTACCAGGTACTCCAATGGGACGTTCTGCCTTTCGAGGGTTCTCTCTCTTTAAAGAAAATCTACATCGGCCTTTGAGATAGAGCTTCACAACTGTACAACTGTACCCTTTCAAAGTGTGCGTAAAAGGTGTCAAGTTCATTTGGTAGTGAAGCATTGCTGCCATTCCTACTATTCGGCTTTGCTTTGTAGGATGTAATGTCTTGCAGACCCTGCCAGAGTGGGCATGCATCTGGTATTGCCTCCAACCTCATTCAAGATTGTCTCTTCGTCCTTGAAATAATCCTCCGCAAATCGTATCTTGTTTTCTGGTACAGGCCTGGGTTGATATATTTGGATTCCGCAAGCCTAGCCTTCAGCAGATGATGTACTTCCTGGTTCATCCACAGCTTTTAATTTGGGAATGCACAGTAAATCTTTGTAAGCACACACTCATCTACACAGGTTTTAATGAAGTTGGTAAGAACTGAAGCATACTCGTCCAGATTCAAAAATGAATCCTTGAATACAGTCCAGTCCACTGATTCAAAGCTCTCCTATAGGTGCTCCTGTGCTTCCCTTGACCAAACCTTTTTGGTTCTCACTACTGGTGCTGCAATCTTCAGTCTCTGCCTGTACTCAGGGAGTAGAATTACAGCCAGGTGATCAGACTTCCCGAAGTGAGGGCGTGGAATGGCATGGTAGGCATTCTTGATGCTGTTGTAGCAATGGTCCAGTGTGTTGTTTCCTCTGGTATTGCAAGTGATTTGTTGATGGTAGTGAGAGTCGTGATCTACAAATTGCAATGAGAAATAGAACATGCATGCCGAAAGGCCAACGTTTCAATAGTCATGCAGGCTTTCAATATGCAGGTAGATTGGGAAAATCATGCTGATGCTGGATTACAGGAGGGGGATTATCTAGAGTGCCTATAAGGCAGCTTTTTAAAGCTGCTTGTGGTTGAGCCCCCTAGAGAATCAGCTATCTGGATTGTGTGTTGTGCAATTAATCAGAATTGATTGGAAACCTTAAATTAAAAGAACCCTTAGGGGAAAGTGATCATAATATCAAGCTGAAGTCAGACCTATCAGTATTACAGTGGAGTAAAGTGAATTACAGAGGCATGAGAGAAGAGCTGGCTAGAATTGTTTGGAAAAAAACACTGGCAGTGACGATGGCAGAACAGCAATGGCTGGAATTTCTGGAAGCAATTGGGAAGGTATGGATATATACATCCCAAAGAGGAAGAAATATTCTAAAGGAAAGATGGCTAACACAACAGTGACTAACAACAGAAATTAAAGCCAGCATAAAAGCCAAAGAGAGGGCATATATAGAGCAAAAATTTGTGGGATCTATGAGGATTAGGAAGATTTTTAAAAACCAACAGAAGGCAACTAAAAAATTAATCAAGAAGGTAAAGATGGAAACCAAATGTAAGCTAGCCAATTATATTAAAGAAGATACCAAAAGTTTCTTCAGATGCATAAAGTGTAAAAGAGAGGCAAGAATGGATATCAAACCACTGGAAAATGATGCGGAAGACATAATAATGGGGGCAATGAAATGGCAGACAAATTGAATAAATATTTTGTAACAGTCTTCATTGTGGAAGACACTAGCAATATGGTGGATGCTCCAGGTGTCAGGGTTCATGAAGTTTGTATTAATTTTCCATTAATACCACTCCATGAACCAATTTTCCACTTCATACCAGAGTGAGGGTTCTTGGAAACTGAAAGATCTGAAGATTGATAAGTCACCTGGACTGGGTGGTGTACACCCCACCGTTTTGAAGGAGGTGGGTGAGAAGATTGTGGAGGCATTAGTAATGGCCTTTCAATAATCTCTAAATTCAGAGTGGTTCTAGAAGACTGGAAAATTGCAAATATTACTCACTCTTCAAAAGGAGAGGGAGTCAGAAGAAAGGAAACTATAGGCCAGTTAGCCTGACCTCAGTGGTTGGGAAGATGTTAGAGTTGGTTATTAAGAATGAGATCTCAGGGTACTTGGAGGCACGTGATAAAATAGGGTGTAGTCAGCATGGCTTCCTCAAAGGAAAATCTTACCTGACAATACTGTTGTAACTCTTTGAAGAAATAGCAAGCAGAATGATTGTTTGATGATTGCTTGGATTTTCAGAAGGCCATTGACAAGATGCCACAGATGAGATTGCTTAACAAGCTACAAGCTCATGGTATTACAGGAAGGATTTTAGTATGGATAAAGCAGTGGCCAATTGGCAGGAAGCAAAAAATGGGAATAAAGGAAGCCTTTTCAGACTAGCTGCTGGTGACTAGTAGTGTTCCATAGGGGTCGCTTTTGGAATTGATTCTTTATAAATTATATGGCAATGATTTGGATGATGAAATTGAAGTTTTTGTTGCAACATTTGCAGTTGGTGTGAAGATAGGTGGATGGGCAAGTAGTTTTCAGAAAGTAGAGAGGCTGCTACAGAAGGACTTTGACAGATTAGGAGAATGGGCAAAGAAATACAGTGTTGGGAGATAAGTGATCATACACTTCGGTAAAAGAAATGAAAGGGTTTCTTAACAGAGAGAAAATCCAAAAAATCTGAGGTACAAAGGGACTTGGGAGTCCTTGTGCAGGATTCCCTAAAAGTTAACTTGCAGGTTGAGTCCATGGTGAGGAAGACAATTGCATTCATTTAAAGAGGACTGGAATATAAAAGCAAAGATGTAATGTTGAAACTTTATAAAGCACAGGTGAAGCCTTACTTGGAGTATTGTGAGCAGTTTTGGGCCCCATCTTAGAAAAGCTAGAAAAGCCATCAAACTAGAGAGAGTTCAAAGGAGGTTCATGAGCCTGATCCCAGGATTGAATGGCTTGTCATATGAAGACCATTTGATGGCCCTGAACTTGTATTCAGAAGAATGAGGGATGACCTCATTGAAACCTATATCGAATACTAATGGGCCTTGAAGGAGTGGATTTGGAGAGGATGTTTCCCATGGTGGGAGAGTCCAAGAAGGATCCAAATGTTATGGGAAGAAGGCAGGAAAGTGTATTTGAGGAGGAAAATTAATCAGCGATAATCGAATGGCAGAGCAGATGATGGGCCAAATGACCTAGTTCAGCTCTTCTCTTATGGTCATATGGTTTTATTGGTTAAGACTTTATTGACGTTATTGAATTGACTTTATTTCTTTCATCCTTCACATACATGAGGTGTAGAGATCTTAATGTTACCCCTCCTGTAATTGGGGAGCTCTTCAAAAAATTAAACATCTACAGCATGGTGACATATCTCTCCTCTGTATAAACAAACATTTGATTCCCCACCTCCCCCAGTCAATTGATCCTGTGAATTGCTGAATCACAAGATTGTATTCTTCCTATCAGATTCTTTCTTCCTCAACTTTTTACCTTATCCACCATTCACTTCCCAGCTCTTACTTCACCACTTCTCCCTCTCACAGCCACTTTTCCCTCATCCAGACTCACCTATCCCCTGCCAGCTTCCACTTCTTCCTCTCTCCTCTCCAATTAGATTGCTTCTTCTTCTAGCTTTTTACTTCTTCCACCTGTTATTTCCCATCTCTTACATCCTCCTCTTCCCCCAACAACCAACTTCCCCTCTTACCTAGACTCAACAAGCGCTTATACTCTTCCCCTTCCTACAACCTTCTTATTCTAGCTTCTGCACCCTTCCTTTCCAGTTCTGTTGAAGAATCTCAGTCCAAAATGCTGACAGTTTACATTGCCTGACCTGGACCTGTAGAGTTCCTCCAACATTTTGTGAGGGTGGCCAGTATCTGTAGACTTGCATATGACAAGATTGGTACTGATTTGGGGAAGTGCCATTTGGAAAGAAAACTATCTTCTCCCCTTGTGGATGACAGCACAGGTAATTGAAGCTCCAATGCACAGAATGAAATTAGGAAAACTTCATGAATTAGTAAATAATCATCCTGCCAGGTCAGAGAGGTAACCACCTCTTGCTGCTCTACAAATATTTCATCTCATTACACCTGTGAGTGGTATATATAGATTTGTCTGATTAGAAATCCAAAAAAATCCAAAGCCCTTTTCTCTGACAATGAACTTGACGATGAACTGCAATGGTACGAATCCTGCCCTCAGCTTTCCAACAGATTTATAAGGAGAGCTAATTGTCTTTAAAGTTGACCTGTCAGCTAACTGTTACAAAAATTGTCCATTTGTTTTAACACTAATTCCAAGAGCTTCTGACCATTAAGAAATGAATGCATCTGTAATTCCAGAAGGCAATTGCAGTTCCAATGTTAAATTTGCATGGGGACCTATGTGTGTGTAATCACATTAACGTACAAACCTGTTGCAGGAAAGCAGCATCCATCATCAAAGACCTCCAACGTCCAAGCCATGTACTCTTCTCACTGCTGTCATCAGGAAGGAGGTACAGGAGCCTCAGGACCCACACCACCAGGCTCTCGAGCTAGAGGGGATAACTCGTCCCAAAACTGATCTGATTCCACAACCAATGGACTCACTTCTAAGGAATCTACGATTCATTTTCTCAATGCTTATTTATTTATTTGTTTGTTTGTTTGTTTGTGTTTATTTATTTATTTATTTGCAGTTTGTTTACTTGCACAATGATTGTTTGTCCATCTCTGTCATGTGTGGTTTTTCTTTGATTCTATTGTGTTTCTTATCATTTACCATGAATCTCATGGTAATATATCATGATGTAAATGTACCTTAATCATAAGTTTATTTTGAACTTTAATCACTGCTTTATTTAATTGGCTATTGTTATTCCAATTTAATATTTATGCTGTTTGTAACTCCTGTTTTATTAAGTCCTGTTGGCATAGAAACATAGAGTCAGACAGCAGAGGATCTCACCTTCTTCACAGACTTGTCAACTTGTCATGTAAGTTCCTGAGCTCCTGAGAGTGATACCACCTGGCATTAAGCCATCTCATACTTAGCTCCTGATAGGGTCACCCATGCGGTAAGATGAAGGGGGAAGTTCCGGACGATGAATGATCCAATTAGAACCTCAATTGGAGGAAGATGATGACACATCTCAATGGCGGTGAAGGTAGAGGAAGGCTGCAGCAGTGAAGGGTCCTAGTCATCTTGCATTCCATGTGACTAGACCCTGACCCCGGTCTGTTTAGCCTTGTGCATCAGCTTCCCCATGTTAAACAAGTCACACGCTCGAGTTCTCCTTTAAGAGAATCCACCCTAATATCTCATAACAACCTCTAAAGCCTTCTGAACACTCATTAATAGACAACTCTTTAGGAGAATATAACACTCAACTTGAGTGATCACACTACTACAACAACTACCGTTACCACTACTACTACTACTACCACCACTACTACAAGTACTATTATTACTAGTTGTTGTGTTTCTGTAGCTCTGGGATTTTACAGAATAGAGTTGCTAGCCTCATACCCAACCCTCCTCCTTTTTCAGCAGAGCTTGGGCCCGTCAATGGCAGAACTATGATTTGGAAGACATTGCCTATTATTTCGAACATTGAATATACAATATAAAAATTGACACATTAAACCACTATGTCCATGCTGATGATTAAATATCTATCTGCACTAGTCCCTTTTCTCAATACTCAGCACTTAGCCTTGAGTGTCCTTATCATCACTGGGTTGAAGTCATGAAGCTCTCATCCCAACAGCACTGACCACAAATGGACAGAAGTGGTTGATAAGGGTACTGAGGGATGCATAATGAATGCAGCCTTGGCCCAAGCTCATTGAAAAGACAGCTTTCTCCATTTTGTGTGTGAGAGTCAATGCAATTTTTTTCAGGTCAAACAGTGCAATGCCACAGAAACATGTCCTTCAGCTTATCCTGTTGCCAGGACTCGAGGGCCTGAGTTATAGGGGAATGTTGGGCAGACTAAGAAATTATTCATTGGAGCATAGAAGACTGAAGGGTGACTTTCTAGAGACCCATAAAATCATGGGGGTCATAGATTGTTGAATATACTTAGTCCTTCTTCCAAGGAATAGGGATCAAAAACTAGAGGGCAAGGGCTTAAGGTAAGGGAAAAAGATATTAATGGGTCCTTAGGGGCAACTTTTTCACAGAGAGGTGGATATGTATATGGAATTGACTATCAGATGATTCTGGGAACGAAGGGCTTAACATGTGAGGAGCATGTGGCAGCTTTGGGCTTGTACTCACTGGAATTTAGAAGTATGTGGGGGAATTTCATTGAAACTTACTGAATGTTGAAAGGACTAGAAAGGGTGGATATGGAGAGGATGTTTTCTATGGTGGGAGTATTCAGAACTAGAGGGCACAGCCTCAAAACTGAAGAGTGACCTTTTAGAACAGAGGTAAAGAAGAGTTTTTTTTCGCCAGGGAGTAGTGGATCTGTGGTATGCTCTGCCATGGATTGCAGTGGAAGCGAAGTCCATTTAAGGTGGAAGTTGATGATTCCCTAATTGGTCAGGGCATCAAACGATATGGCAAGAAGGCAGATGTATGGGGTTGCGTGGGATCCAGAAGCAGCCATGATGGAATGGCAGAGCAGACTCAATGGGCCGAATAGCCTAATTCTGCTTCTAAGTTTTATGGTCTTATGGTCTTACCAGAAGAAATATTTAAGGTGGATATAATTGCAACATTTAAAATGCATTTGGACAAGCATGTAGAGAGGAAAGGCTTAGAGCAGGGGTTTCAAACATTTTTTATGCCATGAATCTGTACCATTAATTGAGGGATCCATGGATCCCACGTTGAGAACTCTGGTTTAGAGGGATATGGGCCAAACAGGTGCAAATGGAACTAGCTTAGATTGGCATCTCAGTCAGCATGAACAAGCTGGGTTGAAAGGCCTGTTTCCCAACTACATTACCCTATGACTCTAGAGTCAATGAATATGAAGCACCAGTCTTCACAAAATATTCCTACACTTGCGCATTTTATCTCACTAGTAGTAATCGTGCGATCATGCGAGTCGAGTACGATGTTCTCTACACAGGTTATTCCCTTAATGGAGAACGCCTGTGTGTGACATTGATTGGCATGGGGAGGGTGATACATGGGCAGTCACCAGAAAGTCCTTGACAGATCTTGGTCAGAGTCTAGTGACGTGCAGTAAAAGGCAGCTGAGGATCCTTCACTGCTGCAGCCTTCCTCCATCTTCACTGCTGTTGTGATGTGCCATCATCTCCCACCTGCTCCACTACTGAGATTTTGGTCGGGTTGCTCTTTGTCTGGATCTTCCCTTTTGGCTTTATTGTTACGGGTGACTTTACCAGGAGCTAAGCTCCAGATGGATTCACTCTTGGGATCTCAGAAACTCTCCACTATGGCAAGTGACAATCCTCTTCAACTTCCCACAGATTCACCACCCGCCAACGTACAGTGGCCAACTAACCTACTAACTGACATATTTTTGGGCTGTGGATGAAAACTGAAGCATCTGATGGAAAATCATGCGGTCACCAGGAAAACAAGCAAACTCCAGACCAGAGGTCAGGATCAGCCCTGGAGTTGCTTGTGCTGTGCTCTCGGTGTGGGACCTGAAACCAATGATTCAGGCAGGACAGTTGCCATCTCTTCTGCCACTATCAAAAATATTCAGGCAAAAAATTCCAGGGAAGAGGAAGCAATTTTTTCTTGCTGTCTGATAGTGGTGTGGCTGAGAGCAATAATTCCTTTTCAAAAATGTAATTTTCAACCTGACAGAGCCCTCAGTAATGGGTGACTAGGCGGCTGTGTGGTTTAGATACCGATCTTTCACCTCTGGGACCCGGCTTCAATTTCTGCCCAGACTGATGGAATGACATTCTTCACTCTTTTGGCCTGATGATAAATGAGATTGGACAGTCTCGGCCCATTTTCTGTAGGCGTTCTCTTGGAGCACAAAATTGCATTCGATTTAGCACAGATGACAGCATCAAAGAGTGGTTGCCAGGAACAAGAAGTGAAAACAAAAATTTCAGCTGAATTAGATGTTCCTTTAGTTTGAGATAAGGAAAGACCATCTATATATATAGAAAACTCTTTGGGTCAATAATGATCAAACGCCTATCTTCTCAAACTCTTCCTATCCTCACCCATATTATTCTATCAACATTTGCTTCAACTCCTCCCACCTTTCACTAGGGGCAATTTACAGCAGTCAATTCACCTACTAACCCACACAGTTTTTGGATGTGGATGAAAAATGGAGCATCTGATTGCCACTTTATTAGGTACACCTGTACTCCTGATGGTTAATGTAAGTATCTAATCAACCAGTCATGTGGCACCAACATTCATGTCTAAAAGTATGGAAACATAGTGAAGAGGTTTGGTTGTTCAAACCAAACTCCAGAATGGGGAAGCTATGAGATGTAAGTGACTTTTACAGGGTAACAATTGTCGGTGCCAGACAGTGTGGTTTGAGTACCTCAGAAACTTGTGATCTTCTGTGATTTTTACAGAAGAACACAGAAAAATACAGTGACTGGCAATTCTGTGGGCAAAACTGCCTTGTTAATGAGAGAGATCAGAGGAGAATGGCTGGACCAGTTTGAACTGTCAGGAAGATGAGAGCAACTCAAATAACCTTGTGTTTAAATATGGTGTGCAGAAGAGCTTCTCGGAACACACAACACACCAAAACTTGAAGAGGATGGGCTGCAGCAGCAAAGGACCATGAACATGCACTCAGTGGCCACTTTATTAGGTACAAGAGGTACCTAATAATGTGGCCACTGACTGTATATAATGGAAATATCTGTGGCAATTGCTAAAATAAAGACATAAGTAATCATTAAAATGATTAGGGCTAAATATGTAATGAATTCTCAGGTTTGGAACTGGCTGTGACATTGGTGAATGAGCACTTCATATTTTTATATAACAATCCCCTCTCTGATATTTAAATGAAGGCTTCTGCAATTTTGAAAGTGAAGTGTTAAGGCTTGCAGTGGAGGAGTTTCACATGAGCATAGTCTCCACTTGAAACCTGAACAACACTATTATCTCTGGGAGAATACTGTCCAAAACAAAAATGAATCACCAGAATGTCCGATTTCCATTTCAGTAATATTTCCCAAGTCAACTCAACCTTTCTGTGTCTGGATTTTTCTTTCCCTTGATGCCTCCTAGACTTAACTACTTCAAAGCATTCCAAGCTCTCCTCCTAAGAACAAAAACACCCAAAATTCTGTAGTCTATGACCAACCCCAAATCTTCTCCCCCCCCCCAACCTACCTCAGCTCCTCACACCACCCTTAACTCATTGAACTTCATTTACCTCTTGTTCAAACATACCTCATTCTAAAATTCTCATCTTTGACCTTCTCTCAATCTCCTCTTCTCTAAATCTCTCCAAAATGTTTCTGCACCCTTTAGTACTGGTTCCTCCTTCATCCCTGAATTTACTCAATCTATCACCATGCTAAACTATAAAAAAAAATTTGCAGATCCTTAACTCTATCCTTATCAGATCATGGAATGGTACAGAACAAGAACTGACTGTTTAGTGAACAATAATTTGTTGCCATAACACCCATCCAAATGAGTCCCATCAGAAAGCACGTGGATGATATCTGTCCACATCTTAGAAAGGATGTGCTGGCATTAGGGATGCTGCAGAGGAGGTTTATGAGAATGATCCTGAAAATTAAAGGGTTCATGTATGTGGAACATTTTATGATTTTTGGGTCTGAACTTGCTGAAATTTGGAAAAATAGTGGAGATCTTATTGAAAGCTATCAAATATCGCAACTCCAAGATAGAGTGGAAATGGAGAGTGTGCTTCCAATAGTGGGTGAGTCTCGGACCAAAGAGGACAGCCTCAGAATACAAGGCCATGCCTTTAGAACAGAGATGAGGAGGAATATCTTTAGACAGAGGGTGGTGCATCTGAGGAATTCATTTCCACAGACAGCTGTAGAGGCCAAGTTATTGGTATGTGTAAAGCAGAGAGTGATTGGTTTTTAATCAATAAGGGCATCAAAGTTTCTGGGAAGAAGGCAGGAGAACAGGGTTGAGAAGGAAAATAAGTCAGCCATGATCAAATAGTGGAGCAGATTAGATGCAATGAATGGCCTAATTCTGTTCCTACATCTTAAAGCCTTATGGTCACTTTACTTCTCATTCTGTGAATTGTTCCTTATGTCTATCTCTCCAAGCAACTCATGATATTTTGCCATCAAAATGACATTACATAATACAGACTGTTCTCATTGTTTTTCCCTTCCTCCTCTCATATCAATTACTCACTGGTGCATCAGTCAGATGAGTGACAAAATAAGTACTTGAAAATGACTGCAAATGCACATTTGAAAGGGATAGATGGGCTAATTATCTTAGTTGTGTTTGTCTGCTGTGTGAAACAGGTTTTGGAACCTTCCACCAGGTATCAAGCAATTAGACGCAATCAGTTTGTGTTGGTGTTTCACCACCCTCAGGGACCGGGATGCAATCATGTTTATCCATATTGTTTTCCCATTACCCTTCATGTGGTTAACTCAAAAGATGTCTTCTGAAATGGATGATCAAGAAACTTTCTTCTGCCTTGGCTGTGATGCCCACATTCAGGGAAATGAATAAGCACATAAAACATACAACAGTACAACACAGGAACAGGTCCCTTAGCCCACAATTTTGTGCCGGCCCAATTAAATTAGGAATCATATGACCAACTAACATACTCTTTTCTGCCTACACAATGTCCCTAGACTTTCATGCTCCTCACATTCATTTGCCTATCTAAGCATCACTTAAAAGTCCTTAACCTATCTGCTTCTACCACCACCCCAGGCAGAATATTCCTGATACCCACCGTTCCCTGTGTTAAAAAAGATCTTGTCCCCACGTTAGTGTTGTGGTTAGCTTAACACTTTATCGTACCAGTGACCCAGGTTCATTTGCACAAATGTCTGTAAGCAGATTGTAAGTTCTCCATGTGACCACATGGGTTTCCTCTGGGTGCTCTGGATTCCTCCCACAGTCCAAAGACATACTAGTCAGTAGGTTAATTGGTCATTGTAAATTGTCCCATGATTAGGCTAGGATGAACTGGGCAGCGTGGCTTGAAGGGCCAGGAAGGCCTACTCCATGCTGTATCTCAATGAATAAACAAATTAATTAATCTCCTTTGAAATTACTCCCCCTCCTCACCTTAAATGCATCTCCTCACCTTAAATGCATGTCTTCTGGTATTAGGCATTTCAACCCAATAAAACAAAGAAGAAAGCAATCTATTGTAATCCTGAATATTAAGTTGAATCATAACTTTCATGTTAACTAATCCCCTATCTGCATACAAATTTATTATCTTAATCAGCACTCCTGCCATAGTATCACATGATTATAGTAAGGATCCTATTAAATGTACTTTGTCACTCACTTTTCTCAGTTTGGTTTCCTTTCTCCCTTTTCTCCTCATTAACTTTAATCTCTCCACTAATACAATATATTTTTCAAATTTAATTTTAATTTTAGTGATACAGTGTGGGGCAGGCCCTTCCGCCCTTCCGAGCCATGCCATCCTAGCAACTCGCAAACACAATTAACCCTAACTTAATCACGGGACAATTTACAATGACTGGTTAACCTACCAGGCATGCCTTTGGAGTATAGAAGGAAACCAGAACAACCGTGGAAAACCCAAACATTCTACAGGGAGGACGCTACAGAGGAGGCCAGAAATGAACTTCCCAAGCTGTAGTAATGTCACCCTAACTGCCATGATACAATGGTGCTTAAAAAAGACATCTGATCACCATGGTGTTGCATTTGATGGAACCTTACCGTGCAAATGTTGACAACTACAATCCCCAAATTACAAATATGACCACACTTCAAGTACACTTTATCGGATACGAAGGATTTTAGAAATCCTGAGGTTTTAAAATAAGTGTGTTCTTTTTTTTTCTCTGTCTCCAGAACTAAGTATTAGAAAATCATGTAATTGTACTTTTGCTGTGGATAGAAGGGCTAATTAATGCAGTTGTGCTTATTTGTGGGTTGAATCTTATTTTATATTGAAGTCCTATCATGGAACAGACCACTTAAGTCAATCAGTTTGTACTTACTGCCTGTTACACTGCTGGTGTATAGGGTGACAATGAAGGTCCTTCAACTCTGGTGGACTTCAGGGCTTCCTTCATCGTGTCAGTAGCTTCCTCTCGGTTTTCACTACTGTCAGTAGACAGATGGAGATTCATATACACTGTTGCATTCAGATGTAGAAAGATTCTTCAGTGCAATTTCTGTAGCAATTTCGATTTACCAGTCAAAGTTGTTAGCCCTAAATTGAGTGCCTGAAACTGGAGGAACACTGGACCTCTCTTAGTCTGGGCTCAACCCTTTGACCTGCTTGGCATGGGCAACATTATGAAGAACCTGATTTCAGCCAAAATAACTCTCTGGATCACTGAGGCACCCAAGGTTGTGGTCCTCTTGGAGATCAACCTGAAGTCCAGTTACATATCTCCCCATAGTTCATTTTTGGGACCATTGATAGGACCTGGGCCAAGAGGTGGAAAATGCAGTTCAATCTGGAGAAGTGTGAAATCATACCCAGCAGAAGGTTGACACTAATGGAAGAATTCTTAGCAGAAAGAAGGAACAGAGGGATATGTTGTTCTTGTCCATAAATCCCTCACATTTGCAGCACACGTTGATGAGGTGGTTAAATTTGCAATGTGCCTAGGACTGGCTAGTCAATATTTCAAAAGAACAGGCCAAACGGTATAAAGCTGGTTAGTCAAAGAAGGGACCAAAATGATGATGTCACAATATAAAAGCAATAGATCATGATGTTCAAATTTCAAAGTAATGTTCAAAGTATCAAAGTACATGTACATGTACGTCACCATATACCACCCTGAGTTTCATCTTACAGACATACTCAGCAAATCTATGGTAACTACAACAGGATCTCAGAAAGATTATCTAGAGTGCCAAAGACAACAAATGGTGCAAATGCAAATATAAATAAGTAGCAATAAATAGCAAAAACATAAAATAACAAGATTAAGAGACCTTTCAATATTCTGGAAAACATTTCAATGATGGAGTGAGTGATGTTGAGTCTGGTTATCCCCTTTAAGTCTTATTGTTAAGGGGAAGTAATTGTTTTTGAACCTCGTGGTGCAAGTCCTTAGGCTCTTGTACTTTCAGCTGATGGGAGCAGCGAAAAGAGGGCATTTCACTTGGATAGTGGGGATCTCTGAAAATGGATGCTGCTTTTCTACGACAGAGTTTCATTTAGATGTGCTTAATGGTTGGGACCATGAGTGGGGAAATTATTTATAGATGGGCATCATCTATAGATGCCCAAAATGTGAGATTTTAATTGATCAGAGCATCAATGGGAGCAAAAGTATAAATGGCATGATCAAATGCAACTGCAATTATCACAGGAGATTTTAATCAAAACATTAATTGGATGACCCAAACAGGCAAAGGTATTACAAAAAAAAAATCGTGGCATTCGTCAGTGATTGCTTTAAATGCCAAATTGTGGAGCCTCCCTTGGGTGTAGGCTAATTTGGCCTCATTCAAAAAGGATTAGCAAGGAATCTTGTGGTTCAAAATCCCATGGTGTGTGGTTACCACAGCATGAAAGTTCCAAATGCAGTTTGTATATGCACACCATCAATCCAGAACCAGTGTCTTCATTTTAAATGAAGGTAATTATGATGCTGTGAGGAAGGAACTGTCTAGCAACAAATTTTAAGGCACCAGTAACCCACTTTTGCCCCTTCTCCTGTCAGTAGAAATGGTTCACCCAGGCTTGGTAGCTAAGCTACATGTGAAGGCCAGGAGCTGGACTTGGCTGTCAGAGGTGATTGCAGTTGCATACCATTGGGGGCATTTAATAGGTAGTATTAACTTATTACCACCCCCAGCTGTAACAACCTCCAGGAACCTGACATGTAAGAAGATACATTGAAAAGCTTGTTTTGCATGCTATTAATACAAATCAAATCAGTACACTGTGTACGGAGCTGGAATAACATGAAAGAATAACAATACAGTATAAAGTGTAAAACCACTCACACCCCTCTACATTGGTGGCACAGCAGTGGAAACTGTGAGCAGTTAGGAGTGCACATTTTGTAAAAGCTCTCATGGTCCCAGAACACATCATACACAATCAAGAAAGCACATCCTTACTTACTGAAGGATGGTGAAGAAAGCTCGACTATGCATATCAATACTTATGACCTCCTGTAGATGCGCAGTAGAGAGCATCCTAACAAGCTGCATCACAGCATGGTAACAGAAGCTGCTCTGCTGTGGACAGGAAGGCTTACAATGGGTAGACAAAACTGCCTAATGCATCACTGGTACCAGCCTACCCATCATCAATGACTTATATACAGAAATGTTCCAGAGAAAGGCCAGCAATATGATGAAAGGTTCCACCCACCCTGCTCGTGAACTGTTTCTCCCACCAGGCTGGAGGTTACAATACTGTGTAGGTAGGGTGTCTAACACTTTTGCACAGTACTGTATCTATCAAAGTGGAGCAGAGAGTGAGTTTGTAAATCTGGGGAGGGCCGAGGGCCACAGGAGGAGTGTGGAACAGGTGGCAGAGATGGAATGCCAGGGGCAGATGGGTGCTGCAGGCACAAACACACCCAGCCCTGGAACACCAAGTAAGGATATTTGATTCCAAACAACTGGCTTGTTGATCATTATAGAATGTCTTTCTGGTGCTTCCTGTTCCCTCTCTTTTCCCTTCTCCTTTCCCCAACCATAATTTCCCTCTCTCTGTCCTCTTCCCACTCTCAGTCCACAATAGAGACTGATATCAGAATCAGGTTTATTATTACTTACATATGTCATGATTTTTTTGCAGCAGTACTGTGCAATACATAAAATTACTAGAGTACTGTGCAAAAGTCTTGGGCACCCTAGCGATGTATAGGTGCCTAAGATTTTTACACAGTACTGCATGTCCCCAGGGCTTCTTCTCTCTTGATTCACCTTTGATATCCCCTACCCCATCTGGCTCCAGCTGCCAATAACCCCTTTCTTATCTGCATCCTGGTAGCACTTTCCAACATTTATTGCCACACATTTCCTCCTCTGTCTCCTGGTTCCATTTGCCCATCTTCTCTGCATCACCCCCAACCCTCATCTGGTTTCATAAACACCTCCGAGCTTCTGTGTCTTCTCGCCTTCTCACTTCTATCTATTGGTGATCTTCTATCCGTACCCATGGTCCCAAAATTTCAAACATCCCTTTTCTCAGCCACAGATGTGGCTTGTCCCATTGAGTTCCTCCAGTAGTTTGTTTTATGTGTAGTGGAGTTGGATCTCTGACCGTGCCTTTATTGATGCGTGGGGAAGGTTCTAAGACTGAACAGTCTATCCCTGCTTTTGTCTTCTCTCTTCCTCGATCAAAAGTACAATGAAAGACTATACCCTCAGTAGGTCCATTATTAGTGCCACTGAGTATCATTTTGTCATCTTCTGCTGCTGCTGTAGCCTGTCCACTTCAAGGTTCTACATGTACACTCACACCACTCTAATTATGCAATGATATTTGAGTTATTTTCATCTTCTTGTTTGATTGAACCGGTCTGGTCATTCTCCTCAGACCTCTCTCATTAACAAGGCACTTTCACCCTCAGAACTGCTGCTTATCACTGGATTTCTTTTTGTTCTTTATCGCACCATTCTTTGTGAACTCAAGAGACTGTTGTGCATGAAAATCCCAGGATATCAACAATTTCTGAGATACTCAAACTACTCTGCCCAGTACTAACAATCACTCCATGGTTACTAAGATCACATTTTTCCCCCATTCTGATGTTTAGTCTGAGCAACAACTGAACCTCTCGACCATGTCCTCATGCTTTTATGCATTGACTTGCTGCCACATGATTGGCTGGTCAGATACTTGTATTAACTCAAAGGTGTAACTAATAAAGTGGCTACAGAGTGTATGTACCAATTAAATTAATATCTTCCAATTTACAGGATTTGGCAGTGGATATAAAAGCTACTATGGTTAACAAGGGAAAGGCCAATCAACACCAGTGTTGCGAACAATGCCTGCAGATAGAAAGAAAGTGAAAAAATCTGATATAATTTTCTGTACTGAAATGAATAAATCTAAATAATTAATATTGGCTACGTTCTATGGTATTGAAACTGTAGGATGATTCAAACAAGGAAGTCTGACCAACGAGCAACTGAAACACATGTACTATACTTTACATCTCCCTGGAGAATGCCTTGACAAGGCGTAATACCTCCTCTTCACTTATGCATATTGAAAAGATGCCAAAGGTTTTAACTTTAAATTTATCTTGTGCTACCAGCTCCATTCAACCTGAGGAACAACAAAGATTAAGGACCACACAGTGAGCAAGAATTGGATTGAAGGCCTTTCCTCACAGAACTGATGGACTGGTTGATGACAGTAACAGACAAAAACAACAGTAATAGCTTCACGGGGGCTGATTCTGAAAATAATAACACTGAAAAATATGCTCAATGTATTTCACTTCATTAGGAAAACCTGCTCACCTGCTCATTAAATCAAAATCTAATCAGTCAATCACGTGGCAGTAACTCAATGCATCAAAGCATGGTCAAGAAGGTCAGAATAGGGAAGAAATGTGGTCTAAGTGACTTTGACCATGGAATAATTGTTGGTGCTAGTGGAGTGATTAGAGTATCTCAGAAACTGCAGAACTCCTGGGATTTTCACACACAACAGTCTCTAGAGTTTTGAGTCGATGGTGAGAAGAACAAAGAAACACCCAGTGAGTGGCAGCTCTGTGGGTAAAGTGCCTTGTTAACGAGGGAGGTCGGAGGAGAACGGCCAAACCAGCTCAAGCTGATAGGAAGGCAACAGTAACTCAAATATCCATGTGTTACTACAGAGGTGTGCAGAACAGCATCTCTGAATGCACAGCACATCAGACTTTAACCCTTACATACTATTCGGGTCAAATTTGACCCGTTTTAACATTTGACAGCAGCAAAAACACCATAAATACCATTTTTTAGCCAAAATTTAATGACTTTTCCTAAAGTGACCCAAAACGCGCAAAAATGAAAACATTTAAAAATTTTATACTTTTGTACAGGTGCTACAAAATTTTGTACATTGAGGCTGCTCCAGGTCAAATTTGACTCACGCAAAATGTTGGTGGAACACAGCAGGCCAGGCAGCATCTATAGGGAGAAGCGCTGTTGACGTTTCGGGCCGAGACCCTTCGTCAGGACTAACTGCAAGGAAAGATACTAAGAGATTTGAAAGTACTGTGGGGAGGGGGAAATGCAAAATGATAGGAGAAGACCGGAGGGGGTGGGATGAAGCTAAGAGTTGGAAAGGTGATTGGAGAACATGATACAGAGCTGAAGAAGGGAAAGGATAATGGGACGGGAGGCGTCAGGAGAAAGAAAGTGGGGGGGGGAGCACCAGAGGGAGATGGAGAACAGGCAAACAACTAAATATGTCAGGGATGGGGTAAGAAGGAGAAGAGGAGCATTAACGGAAGTTAGAGAAGTCAGTGTTCATGCCATCAGGTTGGAGGCTACCCAGCCGGTATAGAGTTGTTCCTCCAACCAGAGTTTGGATTCATTTTGACAATAGAGGAGGCCATAGATAGACATATCAGAATGGGAATGGGACGTGGAATTAAAATGTGTGGCCACTGGGAGATCTTGCATTTTCTGGCGGACCGAGCGTAGGCGTTCAGTGAAACGGTCTCCCAGTCTGCGTCGGGTCTCACCATCAAATTTGACCTATATCTATTGAAGTGGATTTTAGATCTCTGAAACATTAATTAAGGACTAATCACCCATTTATTAACGTCAGATAGGCTATTTGTATATTCTAATTAGATCTGTGGTTCAAAATTTGGTATAGACACTTGTTAAGAGGGGATTCAGTGGTTGTGTCAAAATTGACATGGACCATACTGTGAAGGTATAGAATATGAACAGTATGTAAGGGTTAAAGTGGTGGGCTCCAGCAGGAGACCACAAACGTACATTCTGTGATGACCTCTTTACAAGTACAGGAGGTACTTAATAAAGTGACTGCTGAGTGTAGAAAAAAAAATGAGGTGTGAATAACACACAGTCTAAATGGTTTATCAATAATTAGCTTCAATAATATTTAATATGAACAGAGACCTTGTTGACTGTGTACCTTAATCAAAGAGGCAATATCTTTACTATTCTTGTCAAATTTATTATTATGTATTAAAACTGTATAATAAGACAATAAAGGCAGTGGAAGTTCCCTTATCATATTCCATGATAAGAAGTTAACATATTGCCTTTGAGAACATGGTGATCAACTGTTCTCCTGAACCACATGATGTAAACCTGTAAGACTGATTAAACTGATGAAAGGAAAACCAACAAACTGCAAATGATACAATTGGAAATAAAAACAGCAAAGTATGGCAGACTAACAATCATCTTTTTTCTGATCAATGGCCTTCCTCCTGAAACATTAGTTCTTTTTCACTTTTCATGGCAGTTGTTCATCATGTCGGACGATGACAGGAAACCTGAGCAGGCTGGTTTTTTAAGTGGAAAAGGCATTGCACTGGGTCAGTTCCGTTCTCTCAACCTCAGAAGTTCAGGAACAGTCATAAACAGGAATGTCATAAACAGAGGTCTTTCTTGATTGCAGTAGATAACCGTGATGTCTTCTGTACCTTGTCATGCCTTTCGCTCTCCACGGAGCATTGCAGCACTGCCTTTCTGGCTGTTGGGTCTCACTGTAGATCTCATCCACCCAATCTACTGAAGCTGACTTTACATGCTGCAACAGGCACGTCCTTAACTCACCAGAGAATGGGGTCGTCGGCTACCCTTACCTGGTTTTGCCCGCCTGTCAAAGAGGTGTACTGTGGTGTGTCCACTGTCCATACAAACAAGTTACTTGAAGTCACAAGTGAGAGCTGAGTATCCAGTGGTGACCCAAGGTGAGTGAGCAGCCCCAGAACGGACATAACAAGCCCTTTCTCCAGAGGTGCTGCCACTTCTTGGACACCCCGTACACCAACTTCTTTCCATAGACACTGCATTACCAACTGAGTGATACCAGCACTTTCTATTTTAACGTTAATACAACTGACTGGCTTGCATTTCTAAAAGGCAGCTAAATCCCTACCAACATACACAAAATGCTGGTGGAATGCAGCAGGTCAGGCAGCATCTATTGGAAGAAGTACAGTTGACTATACTTCTTCCTACAGATGCTGCCTGGCCTGCTCCGCTCCACCAAAATTTTGTGTGCGTTTCTTGAATTTCCAGCATCTGCAGATTTCCTCGTGTTTGTGTTTTAAATCCCTACCACATTGTTTTGTGTCTGAGTCTAGACTGGGTAAGGATGTCCTTCACTGAAGAAAGAGAGATGGTAACATAGTGGTTAGTATAACATGCTACAGTGCCAGCAATCAGAGTTCAATTCCCGCCACTGTCTGCAAATAGTTTGTTTTTTTTGTGAGTGATGATAAACTTGATTCCGATATGGGTCTCTGAGAGTGGAAAGGGGGTAGGGAGTGGAGAATCATGGTTGGGAAAAGGGGAGGGAGCGGGAATCTCTAGAGAGATGTTTGGCAATGAACAATAAAGCAACTGTTTGGAATCAAAAGACCTTGGCTGGAGTCTTAGGGCTGGGTGTGTCTTCACCTGCGCCACACGCCACTTCAGGCACTTTTTCTCTGAGGGCTGTCCCACTCTCCTCCCTCAGCACTTCACACTCACCTTTCCCAACACCGCTTGCTCCTGCCAAATTTACAAACTAGCTTTCTGCTGCACGTTGATAAATACAGTACTGTGCAAAATTCTCAGGCATGCTAGCTATATACATATATATGCAATACTATCAGTACAGTGCAATTTATAAAATTACTCCAGTATTGAGGAAAAGTCTTAGGCACACTAGATATATATTTATATATATGTGTGTGCCTAAGATATTTGTACATTATTGTATTCAGTATACATACTTTGATAGTAAATACACTATTGAACTTTTTGAACTTTTGAGATTAAGGATTTCGACTTGAAGTGTCAACAGTCCATTTCCTTTCAAAGATGCTGCCTGACCCACTGAATTCTTTCAGCATCTCTTTTGTTGCTTCTGCATAATTGATGCACACCTTCATTTGATTAACTGAATTAAAAATGCACAACCTCTAAGGTAGAACTGTTTTTGAATCATTACTAGATAGAGTGGACAGAGAGAGGTTATTTCTTATAGTGGGCAGTCTAACAGCAGAGGCCACAACCTCAGAATAGAAGGACTGCCCTTTAGAACAGAGTTGAGGAGGAATTTCTTTAGCCAGAAAGTGGTGAATCTGTGGAATTCATTGCCACAGATGACTGTGAAGACCAAATCATTGTGTCTATTTAAAGCAGAAGAGATCGATATGGACCTTGTACAGACAGGTGGAATTAGTCTTCCCCTTTCATTTCCAGTCCTGATGAAGGGTCTTGGGAAGAAACTTCAACTGTTCATTTCTCTCCATAGATGCCACCAGACCTGCTGAGATCCTCCAGCATTTTAAGTTGTTTCTTTGGATGTAAAACAGAGATGAGGAGGAATTTCTTTAGCCAGAGGGTGGAGAATCTGTGGAATTCATTGTCACAAACAACTTTGCACCCAAGTCACTGGATATATCTAAAGCAGAGGTTGATAGATTCTTAATCAATCATGGTGTCAAAGATTCATCAGATGTGTAAAGAGGGGAAGGTGGCGACAAATGCAACAGCTTGCTCTCCATATTGTACTGCCCTGGTGTTAGTACCCCGACAGCTAGAGCACAATTTTCAGGAGAATGGGTTGAGAAAAATAAGAAACCAGCCATGTTGGAATGGTGGAACAGACCTGATGAGCCAAGTAGCCTAATTCTGCTCATATGTCTTATGGTTTTTTTTTTGTTTTATTAGTGTTTGGCGCTTAATTATATGCCAGTAACGTAACCACTACAGTACCAAAAAATTTGTAAAGTGATTTCTTATCACTTGTTCTGAGGTACAGTGAATTACTTTGTTTCACACGCCATCCATACTGATCATTTCATCACATCAGTACGTTGAGGTTGTCCAGGGAAAAGAACTACAGACAACTAATAATGTGCAGTTTCATGTTACAGAGAATGTGCAGTGCAGGCGAATAATCAGGCACGTGGCCACAATGAAGGAGATTGCTAGAGCAAAAGTTTCTCGGAATGGCAGGTGGTGACTAGTGGGGTGCCACAGGGCTCGGTATTGGGACCACAGCTGTTTACAATTTATGTCAACGATTTGGATGAAGGCATTGAAAATAACATCAGCAAATTTGCTGATGATACTACGCTGGGTGGCAATGTGACATGTGATGAGGATGTTAGGAGAATACAGGATGACTTGGATAGGCTGGTTGAGTGGGCAGATACTTGGCAGATGACGTTTAATGTGAATATGTGTGAGGTTATCCACTTTGGGAGTAAGAACAGGAAGGCAGATTATTATCTGAATGGTGTAGAGTTAGGTAAGGGAGAAATACAAAGTCCTTGGAGTCCTAGGAGTCCTTGTTCATCAGTCACTGAAGGTAAATGAGCAAGTGCAGCAGGCAGTGAAGAAGGCTAATGGAATGTTGGCCTTTATTACAAAGGGAATTGAGTACAAGAGCAAGGAAATCCTTTTGCATTTGTACAGAGCCCTGGTGAGACCACACCTGGAGTATTGTGTACAGTTTTGGTCTCCAGGGTTAAGGAAGGACATCCTGGCTCTAGAGGAAGTGCAGTGTAGATTCACAAGGTTAATTCCTGGGATGTCTGGACTGTCTTACGCAGAGAGGTTAGAGCGACTGGGCTTGTACATGCTGGAATTAAGGAGATTGAGAGGGGATCTGATTGAAATATATAAGATTATTAAGGGATTGGACAAGGTAGAGGCAGGAAATATGTTCCAGATGCTGGGAGAGGCCAGTACCAGAGGGCATGGTTTGAGAATAAGGGGTAGGTCATTTAGGACAGAGTTAAGGAAAAACTTCTTTTCCCAGAGAGTTGTGGGGGTCTGCAATGCACTTTCTCAGAAGGTAGTGGAGGTCAATTTTCTGGATGCTTTCAAGAAGGAGCTAGATAGGTATCTTATGGATAGGGCAGACAAGGGATATGGGGACAAGGCAGGAACCGGGTATTGATAGAAGTTGATCAGCCATGATCTCAAAATGGCGGTGCAGGCTCGAAGGGCCGAATGGTCTACTTCTGCACCTATTGTCTATAAAAGTCCATCCTAGTATAAGCAAATTGTTCTATAGTGATACGTCTATGACTATTGAAGATTTTCAAACATTTATGAAAAGAGCTGATGAAGGGCTACATAAGGGTGTGAAAATATAATGTTGCCATCTCCTTTTAGAATAGAATAGAATTTTATTGTCTGATGCACTGTCAATAACTCTAGGAGACTGGAAGTAGAGTACAAAATGATGGGCTTTTATTAACAGCGAAAATGGGTACGACCATGTTGAAGACTGTGAGAGGAGCCACAGGAGCAGTCAGCAGAGGGGCGTGTCCAGACAGGTATACATGGTTTACCACATTGTCATTGCTCAAGACAATGAGATTGTGGTGCACTTTTACAGGAATGAGTCCTCAATCCAAAATGGCAAGCGACAGTACATGCACACGTACTCGATAATAGAGTAGCAGATAGAGCGGTGCGATTACAGCTTAGGGCATTCCAGACCTTGGAGTTCAATTCCAATGCCATCTGTAAGGAGGTTGTATGTTCTCCCTGTGAAATGTATGGGTTTCCTCTGGATGCTTTGGATTCCACCCACGTTCCTAGGATGACTGGTTAGTAGGTTAATTGGTCATGGCAAACCACTTCTGTGGAAAACTTTGCCAAGAACAATCATGGTCATGGTGAGACCATGATTACCCAGATTTGACAACATGGCACATAACGAACGAACGACACCCTAGAGATGAACTCTTGATCTCCCTATCTACCTTGTCATGGTCCTTGCACTAATGTATACCTACACTGCACTTTCTCTGTAGGTGTAACATTATATTCTGCAATCTGTTTTCATTTTGTAACTACCTTGATGTAATTATGCATGAAATGATCTGTATGGGCGGCATGCAAAGCAGTTGTTTTCCCCAAGTATCTCGGTACATGTGACAGTAATAAACCAATTCCAATTCCAATTCCCTCACTTCTCTTCCTCCTTCCATCCTTTATTTCCTAATCAGCGTTAGACCTCCTTATTGCTCGTACAAAACACACCACGCCACAGTCATCTACATTGAAATTAATTTGACATTTTCATGCTAATTAACTTATTTACTGCAATTAAGGATGTACGTACAGCAAATACAAAACAGCAGTGTCTTCAGTAGAGTGAAAACAGACTGCCCCAGGCAGCAGGGAGTGCAGTGGGAGTCTTTTCAACAACCATCTGTAACATTCACTAAAAATGAAATTTCTGGTCAACTCAACCATTTTATTTTGCTCCTCCTCTCTCGCTGTCTCTGCCTCTCTATATGTTTGTCTGTCTCTGTTTCTGTTTCTGTATCTCTCAATCTCTCTTTCTGTCTGTCTGTCTGTCTGTCTGTTTCTCTGTTTCTCTCTCTCAATTTCTCTCTCTCCCTCTCTCTCTCTGCCTGTTTCACTCTCTCTCTCTCTCTCTCTCTCTCTCTCTCGTTCTCTCGCTGTGTGACTCTCTCACTTTTGCTCTTGCATCTCTTTCCTCTCTCTCTTTTTCTCTCTCTGTCTCCCTCTCTCTCAATGTCTGTCTGTCTCTCTTTCTGGCCTGTATCTTTACAATACAAAACCTTTCAATTAAATCCCCAGAAGATCTGGGTTTCTTCTTCAGCCCTTTATCTGTTTGACATATCACCTGGCACCATCTGACTTCAGCTCCTCTCCCTCACCCACCAGGCTTCCCCTATACCTTTCTAGCATGTACTCCTTCCCCTCCCCCCCCCAAATATCTTAGTCTGACTTCTTCCCCCTTCCTTTCCAGTGCTGATGAAAGGTCTTGGCCTGAAGCATTGACTGTTTACTCCTCTCCATAGATGCTGTTTGACCTGCTGAGTTCCTCCAACATCTTGTGCATGTTGTTCTGAATTTCCAGCATCTGCCGAATATAAGCACAAAAAATTCTGCAGATGCTAGAAATCCAAAACAATACAAACAAAATGCTGGAGGAACTCAGCAAATCAGGCAACATCTATGGAAATCAATAGACAGTCGACATTTTAGGCCAAGGCCATTCTTCAGAACTGAGAAAGAAGAGGGAAAATGCAGGAATAAAAAGGTGGGAAGGGAAGGAGGGAAGTTCGATGGTGATAGGTTGTCAGGTTGGTAGAAAAGGGCTAGAGAGAAAGAAATCTGGTAAGCGAGGAGAGTGGACCGCAGGAGAAAGGGAAGGAGGGGGTTCCCAGAGGGAAGTGATAGGCTGTTGAGAAGAAGTAGAAGGTCAGAGTGGGGAATAGAGGAAAGGGAAAGGGGAAATTTGTTTTTCCAGAAGGAGATATTGATATTCATGCCATCATGTTAGAGGCAACTTAGATTGAATATAAGGTGTTGCCCTTCCATCCTGAAGGTGGCCTTACCTGGGCACAAGAGGAGACCATGGACCTACATATCAGAAAGGGAATGGGATCAGAATTAAAATGTTTAGCCACCTGGAAGTACTGCTTATGGTGGATGGAGCAGAAGTGCTCGACAAAACAGTCCCTTGCGTCTTCGGACCTGCTGATTTCCTCTGGCATTCTGTGTGTGGTGATCTGCAGTGTGTCTTGTGTTTATTACATTCTGTAGTGTTTGATGAATGGAACACTTCTGAAAGTTTCCTTTCTTCAAGCAACTATCTTTTTAAAATTTATGATCTTTGATTAGAAATATTGGGCATCTGAAATATGTAACACAAATGCTCCTTTTAAAAACAGCATAGCAGAGTAGTTAGTTTTTAAAAATGCTTTTAACAGTGAAGGCATGATTTTGGTTTACTGGCTTAACCAGTAGGGAATATTTACAAGTGTTGTCCCTCTCTCATCATTATCCAGGTTAAATTCTATTTACTGTTTTCTGCCCAGCAAACCAGTCCATTTCCCTGAAGTGAAGGAGACTGGGTGACCTTGCAGAGATTTAAAATGACAAGGGGCATAGATCAGGTGAATGGTCACAGTCTTTTTCTCAGAGTAGAAGAGATTAAAACCAAAGGGCAAAGGTTAAAGGTGAGGGGGTAAAGGTTCAAAAGGAACCAGAGGAGCAAGTTTTTCTTTCAAGAGCGTGGTGAGACTATGGAACAAGCTTCCAAAGGAACTGGTGGATGTTAGTACAATAACTACATTTAAAAAGCATTTAGACAAATACATAGATGGGAAATATTTAAAAAGAAATGGGCCAAACATAGGCAAATGGGAAGCAATGCATGCAAAATGCTGGAGGAGCCCAGCAGGTCAGGCAGCATCTATGAAAATGAACAAACAGTTGACATTCCAGGCCAAGACCCTTCTACAGCACTGAGAAGGAAGGGGGAGGGGTAGATGCCTGAGTAAAAAGTTGGAAGGAGGGAAAAGAGGCTAGTTGGAATGTAATAGGTGAAGCCAGGTGGGAGGGGAAGAAAGGCTGGAGAAGAAAGAATCTGATAGGAAAGGAGAGTGGACAATTAGAGAAAGATAAGGAGGAGGAGACACAAGGGAAAATGGTAAGTTGGTGAGAAGAAATGAAAGGTCAGAATGGGGAAAAGAGGAAGAGTGGGGCAAAATTTGTTCACCGGAAGGCAAAATTGATAATCATACATCAGGTCAGAGGTTATTTAGACAGAACATAATCTGCTGCTCCTCCAGCCTGTGGGTCACCTCATCTTGGTACAAGAAGTTGAGTTCAATAAGACAAGTCACTCAGTATGGATGGTTGAACCAAAGGGCCTGTGTGATAATGATATCTTCCTGTAGTTTACAGTTTTCTTCCTCACCATTAACATGTTGCAATTTTTAATCTAACTGCCAGCTTCTGCATGTTGTATAATAATTCGATGTCACATTTACTTATTACTGAGCACAGCTGGCAGAGTTTCTGGCTCACAGCTGCAGTGACTCATGCTCAATACTGACCTACTGTGTTCTGGGCGGTGTTTTCATGCTCTCCCTGTGACTGTCATGTATGTATAAACATGCGTAATAATAGGTGATTCACACAAAAAATGATCAAAATACATAATAAAAGACCAATACATTCAAGACGATAAATGCAGAAAATGCCAAGAGAAACCATAAGCAATCCAACATATTACAGGATCCCGTAGCAACTTAACTCAATCTGATTATGTACACAGGCATGTTCAGGCACCAAACCTTACTTTCAAATACAAACTCATAAAAGAAATAGACTTAGACAGATTAGAAGAATGGGCAAGAGAGTGGCGAATGAAATACAATGTTGGAAAGTGCAAGGTTATGCACTTTGGCAGTAGAAGTAAATGTGTAGAACACCTTAAAGGTTAACTTGCAGGTAGAGTTGATGGCGAGGAAGGCAAGTGAAATGTTGGCATTCATTTGAAGAGGTTAAAAATACAAGGGCAGGGATGTGATGCTGTGACTTTATAGGGTACCAGTGAGGTCTCACCTCGAATATTGTGAACATGTTTGGGCTTCTCGCCTACGAAAAGATGTGCTGTCATTGGAGAGGGTTCTGAGGAGGTTCACAAGGATGACTCCAGGAATGAAAGGGTTATCATACAAGGAGCATTTAGTAGCTCTGGGTTAGTGCTTGCTGGAATTTAGAAGGATGAGGGGGGATCTCATTGAAACCTTTTGAATGTTGAAAGGCCTAGACAAAGTAGATCTTGAAAGGATGTTTCCCACAGTGAAGGAATCTAGGACAAGAGGGAACAACCTCAGGATAGATGGACATCCAGTTAAAAAAGAGTTGCGGAGAAATTTCTCACCAGAGGGTGGTGAATTAGTGGAAGTTATTACTACAGTCAGCTGTGGAGGTCAGGTCGCTGGGTGTATTTAAGGCATAGATTGATCGGTTCTTGATTGGATATGGCATCAAAGGTTATGGGGAGAAGGCTAGGGAGTGGGGTTGAGAAGAGAAAAAAGGAGAAGACTCAATGGGCCAAATGGCCTAATTCTGCTCCTATGTCTTATGGTCTTTTGGTCTTATGCAGTAGGCCATTCCAGCTCTATGAGCCACATCACCTAGCAACCCCCAATTTAACCAATCACAGGACAATTTACAATGGCCAATTAACCTACCAGTCAGTATGTCTTTGAACTATGGGAGGAAAGCAGAGCACCTGGAGGAAACCCACGCAGTCACAGGGAGAGCATACAAGCTTCTTACAGGCAGAGGCAGGAATTGAACCCAGGTTGCCAGTACTGTAAAGCGTTGTGCTAAACATGATGCTACCAGGAGCTTCTTCACACAAAGGGTGGTACATATTTGGATTGAGATGCCAGAAATAGTGGTTGAGGTGCAATTTAAAAGCCATTGAGGTGATAGTGGGCTATGGACCAAACTCAGGTCGATTGGATTAGCTTGCTTGGTGACACAGGACAAGTTGGGCTGAAGGGTCCATTACTGGGCTGTCTGACTCTACGATTCTGTAATTAGAAAAGAAGCTGGAGATGTGGAATAAGGCTTTCTGACAGGGAGTTATTTTAATCCAGAATGTACTAACACAAAGGGCGGTGGAAGATTTGATAGTAACTTTCAAAAGGACAAATATTATAAGGGGAGAAAAATATTCTACAGAGATATGAGAACAGAAGCTGCCTGCGAGGTTGTTTCTGCAGATAACCTTGTATTCAAAGTCTCTGTACAGTAGTTTGATCATGTACACCATCTTCTAGGGGATTCCATATGAATGAAGCCTTTTCTTTCTCCCAGAGGGAGTGGTGGTGATGGATGAAAAACAGCAAGATGTCAAAGCAAATGGGAACAAAAACATAGCTAAGGCTTTCTAACAACAATGTCCTCAGTATGTTTTCAGATGTCTTGGATATTTATGATGAGAATAGTTCGCAGGCTTCCCAAACAATCTCTAGTGGAGATTTCTCGGAATTTTCTGGCCCAGATGAATCTCAGAAAAGGAATGGTATCAAAATGCAAAGGTAAGGAGGAGAGGGAGATGCTGAGGGCTCATGTGTCGGATAGCACTATAACAGCAATTTAAACCAGTATAGGGGAGCAGCTTGTAGAACCACTGCCTCGTCACACTGGATAACTGAGATCAGTCCTGACCTTGGATGCTGAAGTCTGAAGTGTACACGACCCTGAATTTCTTCTAGGTGTTCTTGTTTCCTCCTATGTCTCAAAGACATGCAGGTTGTCATATAGTACAAAAGCAAGCTCTTCAGCCCAACTGGTCCATGCTGGCAACGGTTCCATCTGAGCTAGTCCCATTTACCTGTGTTCAGTCCATATTCCTTAAAACCTTTTTCATCTTTGTACTTGTCCATGTAGAAAGTTCAAAGATTCAAAGTAAATTTATTATCCAAGTACATACATGTCACCACATAAAACCTTGAGATTCATTTTCTTGCGGGCATACTCAATAAATCCATTATAGAATAATAGTCATAACAGAATCAACGTATCCACAACAACATGGGTGTTCAACCAATATGCAAAAGACAACAATGCAAATACAAAGGAAATAATTAATAATAATAAAGCATTTGATATATTTAAGGCAGAGGTTGATAGTCAGGGCATGAAAGGATACAGGGAGAAGGTAGGAAATTGGGGCTGATAGGGAAAATGGATCAGCCATAACAAAATAGTAGAGCAGTCTCGATAGGCCAAATGGCTTAATTGTGCTCCTATATCTTCTGGTATTCCGTTCTTATAAGTAAGCAATAAATACTGATAACATGAGATGAAGAGTCCTTGAAAGTGAGTCCATAGGTTATGGTAACATTTCGATGATGGGCAAGTGAAGTTGAGTGAAATGACCCTCTTTGGTTCAAAAGCCTGATGGATGAGTTGAAGTAACTGTTCCTGAGCCTGGTGGTGTGAGTCATGAAGCTCCTGCATCTTCTTCCCGATGGTAGCAGCAAGAAGAGAGCATGTCCTGGGTGGTGGGGCCCTGATGCTGGATGCTGCTTTCCTGTGACAACATTAATTTTTAGAGAATGTACCTGCCTCAACCACTTTCTCTGGCAGCTCATTCCATGTGCTGACCACTCTTGGTGTCTTGCACAATTATTGTGTTCATCTTGTATAATTTCCCCCATTGTGTAGGTCAGTTGTTCGGGAAAGGGAGTGTGAGGAGCATAAAAAAACTTGGATTAGAATCATAGAGTAATACAATGCAGAAACAGGTCCTTTAGCCCAATTCATTTAATCTGACCAATATGTCCATCTAAACTAGATCCATTTGGCTGCATTTGACCTGTATTCCTCTAAAACTTTCCTGTCCCTCTACCAGGCCAAGTATATTTCAAATATCTGCCTCAACCACTTTTCTGGCAGCTTGTTCCATATGTACACCACTCTCTGTATGAAGAAGTTGTCTTTCAGTTGCCTTCTAAATCTTTCCTTTCTCTCCTTAAAACTCTAGGTTTTGATTTGGGAAAAAGATAGTGCTCGCTTACCCTATGAATGCCCCTTATTATTTCATGTACATCTCTATCAGGTCACCCTTCGGCCTCTTAGAATCAAGTCCCAGCCTGATGAAACTTTCCCTATAACCCATTCCTCGCCTCTGTTCCCTCTAAGCTGTGCAGGCGAATGGTTGCACAGTAACTGAATTGCTCCTAATCACAAAGCATTTGTTGCCGCGCAGGTGGAATTTTTTCTTTTATATAAACATTTAAAATGGCTTGCAGTTTTCAGGCCATGTAAAGCTTTCCTGCCCAGAGCAATGGTTGGTCCTTGTATAAACTAATTAGAAGACATTATTAATGTTATTAGGACTAGTGACCTGATGGGTACAGATTTAGTCATAGAATCACAGAATCACAGAATAATACAGCGCAGGAACAGATCTTCTGGTCTAAATGCTTCATCCTGTCCACAGCATCTTCCCTGTTAGTCCTAGTTGCCCACATTTGATCCCTATCCCTCCAAGCCCTTCTCCTCCAAGTACATATCCAAATGCCTCTTCAGCATTGCAATTGTATCCACATTGACCATTACCCCTGACATCTCATTCCTCTTATCCTGTGTGTAAAGAAGTTACCTCTAGTGTTCTTTTTAAATCTCTCCACTGTAATCTTGAGTCTGTGCCTTCTAATTTTGGATTTGATAGATTGAAGCTCCAGTTTCCATGTCCGTAACTCTGGACGTATAGCAAGGGTGAACTCTGTGACAAATGGTGGTGGGGCTGAGGGACGGAAGGGTGGGAGAGCTTGATGGAGAATACCTTGACTAGATAGACCACCGATGAGCAGGACTGGTGAACTCTGGAGGTACTCTAATGCACATTTCGCGCCAGTGAAGAGGAGAGGGTGACGAGTAATCAGAAATCAGAAAATAGCAGGGAAAGCCAGTATAGAGGCAAAGGTGTCAATTACCCTTGGCACGGTACTGTAGTGGTTAGCACGACACTTTGCAGTACCAAAGACTTGGGTTCAATTCCCGCTGCTGTCTGTAAGGAGACTGTACGTTCTCCCTGTGACCCCATGGTTTTCCTCCAAGTGCTCTAGTTTCCTCCAACAATTGGTCATTGTAAATTTTCCTGTGATTAGACTAGGATTAAATCTGGGCAGCATGGCTCAAAGGATTAGAAGGGCCTATCCTGTACGATATCTCAATAAATAAATAAATACAATTACGTCCTCCTTCATTGTACCAGTGTATTCTTCTTGAGAATGATTAACAATATCTAGCACACAGAAAGGAACATTTTGGTTCTTATTTAGTCAGGTCATGAAGAGATATGTGGAGAAGGCAAGAGATCCGAAATTCAAAGTTCAAAGTTCAAAGTATGTATAAATTATACAACCTTTAGATTCAACTGCTTACAGGCAGCCACAAAGCAAGAAACCTGAAAGAACCAATTAAAATAAAAGACCAATGTCCAATGCACAGAGAAGGTGTAAAAAGAACACAAATCATGCAAACAATAAAACCAAGCAACTGCATTCTAAACCAAGAAGAGTCCTTAGACATGAATCCAGCAATTATATGTATTTATGATCTGGTGACCTTTGAATATTATTTTTTATTGTTAAAGTGCACTTGTGTATTCACTCTGGTGATGATGAAGTAGCTGCCTGGGCCTTTAAGAGAAAACAGTGACATGATTTTGCACGTGTGGAGTAGAAAGAGGAATTACGATATTCTAGAGTAAACACAGAGTGCTAGGAGTACTGGTCATATGGTGAGGAAAGGTGAACAGTATTTGATAGTATCCATGTAAATTCATTTATGCTCGTAA
The DNA here is from genome assembly GCF_030144855.1 of Hypanus sabinus. Lineage (NCBI taxonomy): Eukaryota > Metazoa > Chordata > Chondrichthyes > Myliobatiformes > Dasyatidae > Hypanus > Hypanus sabinus. Next base: position 72,981,064 of record NC_082722.1, on the reverse strand, counting down.
ATCTAGAATATCAGTAATTTGACATGTTTTACAGGCGAAGGCTTTAGATTTTCAGGAGTAAGTTATCAGAGATGGATAGCACGGTTGTGCAAAGTTTCTTATTGACCAGGTAAGTTCATCTTTCTAGTAATTTAACTACAAGGCAATATAATGTAAAAATTTTTGTAGGTTTATTTTTGTCTTACTTTATTGTTTCATGACCAAACATGGCAAATCAGCAAGTTGTTTTGTTATGTCTCCCCTCTCGCTGTGAAAGGGTGACACATGTCTGTTGGGTGAATGATTAATTTCCGTTGTACTGCAGGTTATGGTCTCTTTCTTGGAGGCTTTGCTATTTTTTTGCTTGGTGGGTGGAGGGCGCTGACTTTTTTTTTGCTGAAGTGAGTGGGGCTTTGGGGTTCTAACGTTTTTACTGTCATTCACTCTTTGGGGAACTTTTCTGTTTTTGTGGATGTTTGTGAAGAACAAGGATCTCAGGTTGTACATTATATCCATTTCTCTGATATTAAATGGTACTACTGAACTATTGACATAGACGCAAAAGAAATTTAGTTTAATCTAGCATCATGCATTGATTGTGGGCCAAAGAGCCTGCTCTTGTGCTGTACTGTTCTATGTTCTATCTGATGTTATTGTAGCAGGTACCCCGTAGAAATAAACTGCACAGGTTGGAAGCTCTTTCCCTGTCTGTGTGCCTAACCTTTCCTGCCCAACATGGCAATTTACAAATGTTGACACATATTCTTCTCTTGAATGCTGACAACCAGAGAGCTTAATTATTTCAATCTGACATTCAGGCATTAAATTGCAGCTAATTGGAACATCAAAGTGAAAAACGAGAGGATTTGTCAGGCAAAGTATAACTAATTTATTCAGAGATCGCAGAGAGCTGACAAAAGGTTTGAGGGCAGCTCGGCAACAGCTTATCCTATTGGGGGAGTGACAGCTATTGGTGCACCATCCAGGTGGGTGTGTTTTAACTGCAGCGACGGACTTAGGCAATCATAAACTGCTACTCTCTCGAATATGTTCCCCCTCTTAAACCCGAGTGCATGCAAAAACTGAACCTACTGCACTTACACTTGTGGTGAACTACATATACCTGTCTGGACACACCCCCTGCTGACTGCTCCTGTGGCTCCTCCCACAGACACCTGTATAAAGGCGATCAAGGCCTGAGCCCGGCCTCTCAGTCTCCAGGATGTAGTATGGTGGTCACTCACTGCTTGTTCCTTCTTCTAGGCAATAAAAGCCGATATCTCGCCTTTACGTCTCAGAGTGAGTTATTGATGGTGCATCAACAGTAAAAGTGACAGGGGCACTCCTCCTCATATATTACGGATCGTCTCAGTTGTGAGGGAGATTCCTGCTCCAAGATACAGTATATCCCAGTGGATTTTTTTTCTCATAATATGCAAGCTACAGAGGAATTCTTCTGATGAATTGTAGGATATTCTTATTTATTTGCAATTGTGCAAATTGAACTAGACTCAAGAAACTCAGCGCTATCTGGGACAAATAAATCTACTTGATTAATACCCCATTCAGCATACCAAGGATTCACACTGCCTCGCATGTCGATATGTATGGTCTACAGAATGCATGGGAACCAGACATTTCCAACAGTCCACAACCTCCAGCAATGAGACGGTGAAGGGTTGCACCACTGCCTACTTCTAGTACTATCTCGATTCCAAGATCAAAGTCGAGTTTGTTCTTTATGTGCACAGATACAAGTATACACAATTTAATTGCAGCAGCAGCGCAGGCACATGGCATCAGATCAGCAGCGTTCACAAGAAAAACATAAGACAATAAGACACAGGAGCAGAGTTAAGTCATTTGTCCCATCGACACTGCTCTGCCATTCAATCATGAAATTCCTCCTCATCTCTCTTCTAAAGGGACATCCTCGAATTCTGAAGCTGTGCTCTTTGGTCATAGACTCTCCTGCTATTGCTAACATACTTTCCACGTCCACTAGGCCTTTCAATATTTGGAAGGATTCAATAAGATCTCCCTCATTTTTCAAAACTCCAGTGAGTACTGTCCCAGAGCCAACAAATACTCCTCGTAAATTATACAGCAAAATATTTATCTAATACATGGTGAAAGTCTGTCTGTCATTAATTAAGATACAATTTGGAAAAGGCTCTTCTCACCATTTAAGCCGCATCCTCCGATTTAATTCAAGCCTAATCATGAGACAGTTTATAACGTCCAATTAACCTACCAACCGGAACATCTTTGGACTGTGGCAGGAAACTGGAGAAGCCACAGGAAACTCATGTGGTCACGGGAAGAACATAGAAAGCTCCTTATAGGCAACGGTAGGAATTGAACCCAGGTTGCTAGAATTGTAAAGTGTTCTGCTAAACACTACTCTACCGTGTGCCCCAACGTTAAAACTTTGGTAGACAAATTCAAAGGCAAAATAGAGTTTATTGATGTATGCACAGGAGCAATGAAAAGCTTACTTGCAGGAATATCACAAGCCATTACAGCAGATAAGCAGCATTCACAAGGATATCAAAGTTAACATCAAAGCTTAAATTTATTATCAAAGTATGTATAGCATATGCAACCTTGAGATTCATCTCTTTGCAGACAGCCTCAAAACCAAGAAACACCAGAAACCACGAAAAACCATATACAACAAAGACAGACAAACATCTGATGTATAAAGGAGGACAAGCCAAGCAAATAATTTAAAAAAGGTAAATATATAATACACAGAACATAAGCTACAGAGTCCCTGAAATTGTGTCTACGTGCTGTGGAATCTGTTCAGCGCTGACGCGAGTAGCTTACCTTGAATAGGCTGCATCTTTGGTACATCCAATACCAGATTCTCAAAACAGACTCTTTTCCAAATGTAGGGTGTACAAGTGTAAAAGGTTCTAGGCTCTGATCAAATATTGCTTGATAAAATCTAACATTGTCAATAGCCCCTGAGAATCTGTACCTAAAATTAAAGATTTGCTTTATTTGCAACATTTACATCAAAACATCAAAACATACAGTGATTGTTTCTTCCACTCCATAGACAGCCCACAAATATCCCAATGGCTCTGGCATTTCATCATAGTGAAGTAGTGAATCTCCCTCCGACAAACAGTTGTTATATTGAGTGAGGTAAGGGAACAGTTCAGAGCTGTATCGATAGACTTCAATAGAGCAAAAATATGTAACCAAAATGGAATTGGAATTGGAATTGGAATTAGTTTATTATTGCCTCGTGTACCGAGATTCAGTGAAAAACGTGTCTTGCATACTGTTCATACAGATCAGATCATTACGCAGTGCATTGAGATAGAACAAGGTAAAACAATCACAATGCAGATTAAAATGCAGCAGCCACAGAGACAGTCAGAAGAGAAGGGGAGTTTAAGGTGTAGAACAGTGCCAAGTATTGTTGGGAACTTTTTGGGTGCTCAGATCTGTTAGTCCAGTGTGGCTCATGACAATTTTACTGAACTTCTTCTGAGCAGTTGCCTTTAACACGACTGGGAAAGCACAGTAGATTTCTGCATGGCTAGGCTGTCTCACCAGGCTCCCATTTGTACTCATCCATTTATACCCTTTGAACTGGTTCTAACAGCTGTGTGCAAAGCTCTCAGCTCCAGAAAGTCATTTTCCTCTTGGGTACTTCATTGGATCCAAGGTCATTTCACAATGCCTCTGCCATTATCTTCCAATAAATGTTGGTATTACACTTTTCTGTCCACTGGAGAACTGGGTCATTCTCTTTTTCTCTCTGACATCCATCTTCAAAGTCCTGGACTTCACATACCTCAACTCCTTAATAACGATTTAAAGGAAGTAACTCACATTTACAAAGAACCTGCTGTGACTTCAGAAAGCCTAAAAGCACATTAGCACTGATGAAATGCTTTTTGATGTGCATTCACTGCCAGGTCTCAGTTTTGCTTTAGTTTTGAAGTTGGTTATGCCATTTCTATGTGATAACTACTCTCCAGATATGTTCATTATTGACAATACAGCCTTACTGCTAAACATGATATCAATCTAAACTAATCCCATACACAAATTCTGCAGATACTGAAAATCCAGATATCATAAAATCCCAAGACGTTAGAGCAGAACTCAATAGCTTGGCCTATCAAGTCTGCTCCACCATTCCATCATTTATTTATTATTTATTATTGCTCTCAACCCCATTCTTCTGCCTTCTCCCTGCAGCATTTGACTCACTTACTAATCAAGAACCTGTTGGCCAGAAAGAACTACAGTCTACAAATCAGTGAAACTGATTGTATCAAGGACAATGAAACAGACAGACCAATTGTCTTTGTTCTCTCTATGCACTTGAAGGTGATGGAGACTGCCATTTTGTGAAGCCGCTCTGTATCCTCCATTTTGTGAACTGGAGTTGCTTGGCCGCATTAGTGTTTTACAGGAGACACAATGACACTCCAGGTAATCTGCTGGACTAGAGATCATTCCCAAATAAGAAGTTATTTGTAAGTTGTTCTTTGATGTAATATAACACACGGGTTTAGGAATGTTGGGGCCTGTGTCTACTCTGAGTGATTCAAGCTGGTTACGGGTTTGGTAATTGATTTAGGACAAAGAGCCATAAATTACCAGTTGTAATTTGTGGAGGAAGGACAAAAAGAGATGCTCGCTTTGAAGAACCAGAGTCAATAAGAAGCTGTTAAAGGACAGTCAGATAACCCATAGCCAATATCACTGAAATGCAACATTTCTACTGATATAGAATTAAAATAAAAGCAAATGCCTCAACGGCAGAAGTAGTGATAATTTTCTCCAGGTATCCATCATTGTGAGTTTGAAGGGCCCCACAGACATGTGGAGATCAGCCAGAATAGGCTCCTTTTACTGATAGTTCTTATCTGTTCTTTGACAGTTCATGGAGAGTCAGGAAAAATCAGTAGGTGTGCATATAGGTACTTGGTTGTGTAAATTCGTGTGTGTTTCCACTGAGACAGTAACAGTACTTGTCAGTATTTATAGATTCTCTCTGTGCCTCTCTGCTCATTATTACTAATGGGTAAATCCTTGTAACAAACCTATCAATCTTCACTTTAGTTATACCCAATGACTTAGGCTGCACACCTGTCCATGGCAATGAATTCTCTACCCCATGACTAAAGACATTCCTCCTCATCTCAGTTGTAAATCCAAAGTGACAAACACAAAATGCTAGAGGAACCCAGCAGATCAGGCAGTATCCATGGGGAGGAATGAACAGTGGACATTTAGGGCTAAGACCCTTCATCAAGTTTGAAAGGGAAAGGGGAAGACTAATCCCACCTGTCCATATCCCTCTATTCACTGTCTGTCTAAATGCTTTCTGGTCACTGCTTTCCTCTGTGCATTTAACTAGGCAGTACATTCTAGACCTCTACCATCCAAGTAAAAACCTTGCCTTGTAAATCTCCTATAAGTTTTCATCCCTTACATTAAATCTCACATCACATAAGACAATGATGTCTCGTATTTAACATTTCCACCTTCAGTAAGAAGTTCTGACAGCCTACCCTCTTGTGGCAAGATGAGGCTAGCCCCAGGATGGAGGGGAAAACCTTATATGCAGTCTAAATATACTCCAATCTAATGGCATGGATATCAAGTTCTCCTTCTAGTAAAATAATGTTTCCATTTCCCTCCCTTCTTCTTCTGTTCCTCACTCTTGCCTCTTATCTATTCTCAACTGCCTTTCTCTCCTCCTGCGTCCCCTCCTCCTTCCCTTTCTTCTATATTTCACTCTTCTCTCCTATCAGGTTCCTTCCTCTCTAGCCCTTAACCTTTCTTACCCACCTGGCTTCATCTGTCACCCTCCAGCTTTCTTCCTTCCCCTCCCCTAATCTTTTTATTCTGTCACCTTCCCCTTCATTTCCAGATCTGAAGAAGGTCTTGGCCTGAATCATTGACCGTTTATTCGTTTCCATAGAAGATGAATATTTTCTGAACTCCTGAACTACTCCAGTCTTTTGTGTGTGTTACCTTGGATTTCCAGCAGATGTAGAATTACTTATGTTTGTGATTTTCTTCCCTCTAATTGGCTCTCAGGATTTTAAATACTTTGATTTGGTCAACCTCAGCCTCTGCCACTCCAGATAAGACAACCCAACTTTGTCCAACCTCGAAAAATTATCAATTATAACTGATGTTTCGATGACAAACTCTGGCAGTTTGTAATTGAAGTGCTCAATTATAATCGATACCTGTACCCAACTGGAAGCCGGAGAAGAGTTTATTTGTTTGTCCAAACTTTACTGTCAACTATTGCTCTCCATTCTGGTGATTAGCTCTCTAATCTGCTCTCTGGTGAGCCTCCTCTGCACCCTCTCCAAAGCCTCTGCATCTTTCCTGGAATTTGCAACCAAAAGTGCACACAATACTTTAATATCCCTTTTTTAAAACAGTAAACTCGATAACTTGAAAGTGAGAATCAGAATTAGGTTTGTTATCACTGACATATATCATGAAACATAAAAAGACTAACTATAAATTATATTTAAAAATAAATAATTACTGCAAAAAGAGGAATAATGAGACTCTTGTATTCTCGGGTTCACACCACCAGGTTCAGGAACCCAATATTAGTCTGTTTATATTTTTTGCTTGTTTCTTTGTATTTACTATGAGGGCCCACCAGAAAACAAATCTTAGGGTTGATGTATATGTACTTTGATATAAATTTACTTTGATCTTTGAATAATGTAGTAGTGTTCATAATTTATGGACCATTCAGAAATCTGATAGTCAAGAAGAAGAAGCTATTCCTGAAACAGAGAGTGTGTATCTTCAGACTCCCAGAGCCCCTTCCTGATAAAAAGAGTACATGTCCCAGATAACAGACTCAATTTGATTCAATGGGTTGAGAGTACAGGCGGGACCTGGGAGCCCAGTGAGCCAAAAAGGTGCAGGGGAAGTGAGGTGCTCGCAAGTGGGAAGTGTCTAGATTTGGCGTTGGACTTTTTGGAATCTGGATGGACCTAAATTAAACCAATTGGTCAAAGATGGCTAAGCTCCTCGCCCCAGATGACCTTACTTAATTCTTGATACAGATTCATCTGTTTAACAAATACAGCGCAATGAATTGTTTGTGCCAACAACCATCCCAACCTAATAATGGGCTCTGGGCAAGTGTTGCAATTCATTCTGGCACTACCATAGGATGTCCAACATTCTCGGCAAAACAACACAGAACAGAACAAGCAACAAAACTATAACAGCCAATGAAGCCAATTTCTGTCCTCCCACCCTCCTGCACAAATGGACAATCCTCCAAGGACAGGGCTCCGAGCCTTCAGTCTTCATTCTCTAGGCTTCAGACACTGGGCTTTGACTTCCGGGCTTCTGATCAATCCTTGGGCTTGGAGCTTCAGTAATGAACCCCTCCAGAAAGCAGATGATGAAATCCTGAACTCCAGGCCCACCGACTAACCAGCCCTGATGCCTTCAGTGAAACAAAGGTAAAACAAACCCTATTCCTCCCTCCATCCCATCTAGACACAGTCCCAAGACAAGTCATTTCCCACCTCCACCCTGCAGAGGATTGCTGGAATTTGCAGATAATGGCTTTGACGTCCGACCATCGGTCCTTGACCTCTGGACATCTGATTAGAAGTATTGTACCATAACTTTTACCTTATGAGTTAATTTTGTTTTTCTCCTGAACCTCCTGCCTCAACTCTTCGAAGGGAAAGACAGAGGAGAAACAAACAAACAATGTGTGGAGAACAGAGAGGGAATGGGCAGCTGGCAGAGAGTGCCTGCCCCTGGTTATATCAGCACTGCGGCATTAAGCTTTCTCAGTGAAACAGTCCTATGGCATATTTATAAAGCCCCATTGCCGTGTGAGTTGAAAGGAAAAGAGCCAGCAGAGTGTTTAAGAGGCCCTGTGGTGTCAAGACTTCTAATGGGAAGACAGCATAGTGATTTAAAAGCATTTTGAGAATTGCAATCTCAAAGGGCAAAACTGGACAGTGACCTAAAATATCCTGCGGCTTTTCAATTTGATGCAAGCAACGCTGGCAGAATAAAAGAACCTGACTGCCTCAGAGAATAGACTGTATTCAATACATTTTTAACACCAAATCATACTGATCGGATGACATTTCAGAGAAGTGTTCGCACACTGTTGTTTAGTGAAGTTCTGCTTAAATGTTCTATATCTTGACGTTGTGAGCAGTTTTGGGCCCCTTTTGCTAAGAATGGATGTTCTGGTATTAGAGAGGGTCCAGAGAAGGTTCATGAGAATGATGATGGGAATAAAAGGGTTAACATACAAGGAGCATTTGATGGTTCTGGGCCTGTACTTGCTGGAGTTTAAGAAAGAGTGGGGTACTTCATTGATATCTACTGAATTTTGAAAGGCCTAGGTGGTGAAAACATGGAGAGGATGTTTATTATAGTGGGGGAAGTCTAGGACAAGAGAGCACAGCCTCCAAAAAGAAGCATGTCCCTTTCGAACTGAGAGGAGGAGGAATTTCTTTAGCTAGAGGGTAGTGAATTTATGGAATTCATTGCCACAGACAACTGGGGAGGTCAAGTCATTGGATCTATTTGAAGTGGATGTCGATAGGTTCTTGATTAGTCAGAGAATCAAAGTTTATGGGAAGAAGGCAGTAGAATGAGGTTCAGAGGGATTATAGATCAGCCCTGATGGAACAGTGGAGCAGACTTGATGGACTGCATGGCCTAATTCTGTTCCTATGTCTTACGGTCTTTTGTAGCACCTCAGAACCATCTGCAATGTTTGATGTCCAGTTACTCTTGTGATTGAGAGAGGATTCTGCTAATTTTCATTCAACAGGTTCCCAGATGTGATAATGATTGTTTTTTAATGCTATGGACAGTGGGAAAGATGTTGACACCAGGCACGGTAGGGAGAACTCCACTGCTCTGCTTCCAAACAGTGGATCCATTTCAACCACAAACAACAAATTAAGCAGCTTGCCTGTTAAAACGTGGCCTTACATTTGTGAAGAACTTTCCATATCTGCTTGAGGGCAACCCAAAACGTGTTACTTCCTATGAAGTTCATTTGAAGTACTGCCAAAGTTATAATAGTTTTCCAGTTATAGACATTAGCAGTCTGATTTAATGGTGCCAAATTCAGGTGCATCCAATATTATTGCCAGTTGGTAATCTTATTGAAACACAGCTGGAGAGCCGCTTAAATAAATATAGTGTTCCGAAGCATTATTTATAACCTGTGATTCATGTTAATAACTCAAAATGCAGCGTGTCTCTTGGAGATGCTCAAATATTGATCATCTTTGAAGCTTTGAGTCTTCTTGCAATTTATATTTGCATAGACAGCAGTACCCCCCCCCCACCCCCTGGTGTCTTCTGCTATTGCTTGCATAGCGGGAGGGGTCTGTGCTTCTTCTGAAACTGATTGGAAAGCTGAGCCTATTGGGCCTGAACACCTCCCCCTGCAACTGGATTCTAGACTTCCTGACTGGGAGATCTCAGTCAGTCCGGATCGGGAGCCGCATCTCCAACACCATCACACTGAGCATGGGGGCTCCCCAGGGATGTGTTTTTTATTATGTAGTTGTTTCTTGTACTGTGCCATGTAAACCATGCTCCTGAAAAACGTTGTCCCATTTTTACTACGCACTGTACCAGCAGTTATGGTCAAAATGACAATAAAAGTTGACTTGACTTGACTTGGTGTGAGTCAGAAGATTGATGCTTTTGCTGCTGCTTTTGTGAAGGGAGGGATGGACCTCAGGGGCTTCGATGTTTCTTAGATTCGTTCTATGGGTTTCCTGTTTTATTGATGTCTGTGAAGAGTAAGAATTTCAGATTGTATACTGCATATATTCTCTGATATTAAACTGAACATTTGATCAATCTGCTGGTTCTTGAAAGCTGTTGGATTTTCGTCCTTCTCAGAATAGAGGGTGCCCTTTTACGAGGGCCTTCTTCAGCTAGAGAGTGGTGAATCTGTGGAATTCATTGCCACAGGCAGCTGTGGAGGCCAAGGCTTTACATATATTTAAGAAATGGTTGATAGATTCTTGATTGGTCAGGGCATGAAGGAATATGGGCAGAAGACAGGAGATTGGGGCTGAGAGCAAAAATAGATTAGCCATGATGAAATGGCAGAACAGACTCAATGGGCCAAATGGCCTAATTCTGCTCCAATATCTTCTGGCCTTATAGTCTTATAAGTAAGCAACTGGTCCACCTTAATAGCTGTGGAAGAAGATGATCCAACATAACCCATCAGAAGAACCAAGTCTGTAAGTAAATGACTGGAAGAGAGTAAATTATTTAGTCCTTGTCCTGCTTCACCATTTAATTCGGATGTAGAGGCACAGGGCAATACAACATGGAAACATGCCTTTCTGCCCACCCAGTCCATGCTAACCATCCATCTAGTCCCAGTTACCTATAACTAGCCGATATCCCTTCAAGCCCCACCCCTCCATGTACCTATACAAGTGCCTCTTAAGTGATATTGTACCTGCCTCAGCCACTTCCTCAGATTCTGGTTCATATGTCTGGCGGTTGTCCATTGTATTTGATGATGACAGTAACCTATGCGGGAGAGTTTTTTAAATGGAAAAAGCATTGCGCTGAGGCAGTTCCATTCTTTCGACCTTTGAAAGATAGGTCCAGTAGTACGAACAAGTGTCACAAACTGGGGACACACCTAGAAAATAAGGACACTTATGTCAGAATGTTGTTTCTGGGTTTCAGTTCTGTGAACCAGGCTATTATCTCATAGACCTTGGTGAACAAACTCTAAAGCAGTCTAAATACGCCACTGTGCAACTGGGTTTTGGACTTCCTAACCAATATTCCTCAGAGAGTCAGAATGTAACCTCTCCTCTGCCCCCATCATCCTCAACATGGGCGACCCCAGAGCTGTGTGCTGAGCCCACTGCGGTACACTCTGAACACACGTGAATGCATGACCAAAGACATGATTGTAATCACACTGCAAGTTTGCTGACAGTGGTGGGGCTCATCACCAACAACGATGAGACAGCCTACAGAAAGGAGGAGGAAAAAACTTGAGGGCTGGTGCCAAGTAAATAACCTCTTCCTCAATGTTAATAAGATAAAGAAGATGGTTGTCGACTTAAGGCGAACTCACACCACTCATTCATCTTTACAGCGGTGACACAGCAGTGGAAACTACGAGAAGTTTCAAGCTTCTGAGAGGTGCACATCTCACACCAACTCTAATGATCCCTGAACACCTTCTGTGTGGTCAGAAAAGCTCCCCAACACCTCTACTTTCTGAGGAGGCCGAAGGCAGCTCGACGATACACCTTTCTACTCGTGTCATTCTACAGATGTGCAATAGAGAGCATCCTAACAAGCTGTGTCCCTGAATGGTGCTACAACTTCTTGTGGCGGACAGGAAGGCTCTGTAGCCAGTAGTCAGAACTGCACAGCACATCACTGTCACTAGTCTACCAGCCATCAAGGACATATCTACAGAAAAAGTTCCGTTAACATCATGAAGTATCTCACCAAACCACCCCACCCCCCACCAGCTCATTGACTGTTTGCCCCACTCCTATCAGGGAAAAGGCTGCGCACACAATCACCAGAATCAAAAATCAGTTACTTTCCCCAAGCTGTAAGGCTATTGAACTCCTCCACTTATTTGGAGTATTGTGTACAGTTCTGGTCACTGAATTATAGGAAAGATGTCAACAAACTAGAGAGAGTACAGAGGAGATTTACTAGAATGTTGCCTGAGTTTCAGCACCAAAGTTACAGAAAAAGGTTGAACAACTTTGGTTTTTATTTTTTGGAGCATAGAAGGTTGTAGGGGGACTTGATAGATGTATTTAAAATTATGAAGGGGATAGATAGAGTTGATGCAGATAGGCCTTTTCTGTTGAAAGCAAGGGAGATTCAAACAAAAGGACATGAGTTGAGAGTTAGGGGAAAAAAGCTTAGGGAAACACGAGGGGGATCTTCTTTACTCAGAGAGTGGTAGCTGTGTGGAATGAGCTTCCAGTAGAGGTGGTAGAGGCAGGTTCGATATCTTCATTTAAAGTAAAATTGGATAGGTATATGGACAGGAAAGGAACGGAGGGTTATGGGCTGAGTGCAGGTCGGTGGGACTAGGTGAGAGTAAGTGTTCAGCATGGACTAGAAGGGCTGAGATGGCCTGTTTCCGTGCTGTGATTGTTATATGGTTATAATTATGTGCTAGGAATGATGTTAAACAATCTTGAATTGAATTTTAAATTGTATCTTTCTATTATGTCATCCCACATTTTCCTATGTTATAAGGAATAAAGACTTAGACTGGTCAACCTCTCCCTGGCAATATTTTTGTAAGATAGTTAATCTTCTACCTCAGTACCTCTGTATTAAGTTCACATCCAGATGGGTTTATAAAATTGTGAGAGAGATAGCTAATCTAGACAGTCAGATATTTTTATTTCCCAGGGTAAAAGCTAGAAATGCCAAGTACTGGAAGATATGCATTTGAGGTGAGAGAGGGGAACTTTAAAGGAGATGTGTAGGGTATAATATTTACTTTGAGATTGCTCGGTGTTTGGAAAAGTCTGCCAGAATTAGTGGTGGAATCAGATACAATGGTAGTCTTTAAGAGGCTGTCAGATAGAAGCAGGAATACTCAGAGAATGAAGGGATATGGACCATGTGCAGGCAGAAGTGATTATGTCGAATTCAGCATAGTGTTTGGCACAGGCATTGTCGGCCAAAGGGCATGACCTTTGTACTAGGCTATTATATGTTCTATGTTCTACATCTTTTCATTCTCTTACTGTCTAATAATCCATAACCTATATCCAATGATATCAGTAATAACATGTCTTCAGTATTCTTGGTGATTAGTCAATGACCACTTCGTCTGCAAATCTTGCTGTCTCTGTAAATCAGCCAGCATAAGCAAAGGCCTCTCCCACCTTAGATATTCTCTCTTAGGGTAGAAGATAGGGAAGTGTGAAAGCACCTATCACTAGGATCAAGAACAGCTTCTATCCCACTGTTATAAGACTATTGAATGGATTTCTTGTATAAGTTACGATAGACATTCGACCGCTCAATCTACCTCACCATGGTCTTGTCTGCACTGCACTTGCTCTGTAACAATAACACTTTATTCTAATTCTGCTACTGCTTTCTCCTTGTACTAACTCAATGTATTGATGTATCTGTATGGACGGCATGCAAAACGAAGCTTCTCACTACAGCTCTGTACATGTGAAAAGAATAATCAGAATCAGAACCAGGTTTAATATCACCGGCAAATGATGTGAAATTTATTGTTATGCAACAGCAATACATTACAATCCATAATAATAAAAACTGCAAATTACAGTAAAAAAATATGTAATGCCCTGCTAAGGGTTTCACAGCTAACATTGTAGGTTATTTCATGTAACGGTCTTTCTGTAGGAGCAGTGTTTGGGTTATTGTTAGGGATAATGGCTTAAGAATGGGAGACATCCAATCAGCAGAGAAGGTTTGGGGTGTAGGGTATGTTTGTGCCTGACACTGGTGTGAGTTTTTGTCTTTGTTCAGCAGGAGATGAAGAGAGAAGATGCTGGAGAGAACTGGTTTTAGGATTTGATCGACTGGGGACCGTGGTTCGATGGAGCAAGGTGTGGGAGTCTACTGAGGATCAGCGAATATGACTTTTGGAAGACTTGAACTCCAACCTGTGCACATTTGACTGTTTAATTATAATGGGCCCCTTTTGTTCTTTTTCTTTACTAATTCCTTAGTTAAGTTAATATTCATATATATATATATACTTGCTTTAATTATATGCTGTGTGCATGCAGTCTGTTACTTCCTGGCAATGATTTGTAACAGGGCAGCAAATCACACAGCATTCACCCAGACTGGGGCTTGGCTGGCAGAAACGTCCCAACCTCACACATTTGTTGTGCCGACCATGTAACCTACTCTAGAAACTACCTAGAATTTCTCTACCTCATAGCCTTCTATTTTTCTAGGCTCCATATACCTAAAGAGTCTCTTAAAAGACCCTATTGTATCTGCCTCTACCACCGTCACTGGCAGTGCCTTCCACACACCCACCACTCTCTGTGTGAAGAAATTTCCTCTGGCGTCCCACTTGTATCTACTGCCAAGCAAATTAAAACTATGCCCCTCTTGTTAGCTATTTCAGCCCTGGGAAAAGTGCTTCTGGCTATCCACATGATCACCTTATACACCTCCATCAGGTCACTTCTCATCCTCTGTCACTCCAAGAAAAGGCCAAGTTCACTCAACCTATTCTCATAAGGTTTGCTCTCTAATGCAGGCAACATCCTTGTAAATCTCTTTTGCACTCTCTCTATAGAATCCCCAGCCTTCCTGTTGTAAGGAGACCAGAACTGAACACGGTACTCCAAATGGGGTTGAACTAATGTCTTATACAGCTGTAACATTTTTGTGCCTGCTTTGTGTTTACCTGTGCCAGAACCTTCATGGTGTCCCAGTTAAATTGGTGCCCTTCTTGGATTTAATCATAATTGTTATTCCATTTAGACGTCCTCTGACTCAGACCATAAGACCATAGCAGCAGAATTAAGCCATTTGAATGACCAGATGAGAACCGTTTTAACTTTCTGTTGAAGCCAAGTAGTCTGCATCCACCTAAACAGATGGAAAGAATCCCACTCTCTGGCACCAAGCTTGGTGAATGAAAATGCATAGAGAGGACCGCAGCCTGAAGCATTAACTGCTTCTCTCTCCACAGATGCTGCCTAACCTGCTGAGTTTTCCGAACATTTTCTGTTTTTGTCAAAGAGATGTTAAAGTCACAACCCCTTAATAAATCCCGGTCTTGCAACAGCGGTAGGAGTCTCGTGACAAAGAATTTGCATTGTGATCATCGAGAGCTGATGAGCTTGAAGGAACACAGGCTTTTGGGATAACCATGTTTCAAACAAATGGCTTGTTAGCCTATTGTGTGCTGAAGTGATTGGTTGGTAGCCAGATTGGAACAGGCAATGTTTCTCCTGATCCTCATTCACATTCATAGACAGTTTGTACAGGCTCCAAATACACACATGTAGGCTGTCAGTGATGGCCGCAAGTTATCACTGTTCATCTAATTTTCTGTGACAGATTCAGTGCATGTTTTAGCTGCCAGACTTGCAGCTGTGACCAAACTGTTCTGACATCACCGCTTAAGGCTTCTTTACCTTGGAATACTGATAAATCTAAATTTAAACAGTAGAAAGGGAAAAAAAACTGTTTGCCTACCAGTTTTTCTATTCCAAAGGAAGTAATTGCATTGATAACTACTGAATTGATCTGTCAGTTTTTTTTTATTTGTCCGCAGAATGCAACAAGGCAATGCATGATGCCTGTCTCTAATTAAGCTGGAAAGATTGTAATAGTGGCAAGGATTAGCGCTGTTTTTCCCTAAGCATTAGTGATCTAACAGAGCAGCCCTCCACTATGGTATCACTTTAGATGGTGCGGGATAATTACACAAGGACAATTAAGGCCATAGGAGTAGACATTTACCCCTATCATGGGTAATTAAAGAGTCTCACTAGCCAGGGCATGCCCTCTTCTCATTACTACCATCAAGAAGGAAGAACAGGAGCCAAAAGACACACGCTCAAAGATTCAGAAATATGCAACTTCTTCCCGTCAGCCAACAGATTACTGAATAGTTCATGAACCCATGAACACTAACTTGCTCCCTCTTTTGCTCTACTTAATTACTTACTTACAATCGGCTGAACATATTTATTTATGTCTATCTATTTATCTATCTTATCTCGTGATTATATGAGATACTGTTGCCTTCCTGTCATTCTCCTCTATTCTCTCTCATTAACAAGGTGTTTTTGCCCACAGAACTGCCGCTCACTGTATGTTTTATTTTTGATTGACTGATTAGATATTTGCATTAACGAGCAGGTGTACAGATGCATCTAATAAAGTGTCCACTGAGCATATATCAGGGATAATAAATTTGATTCTTTATCTTGGAATCTAACCTACCATTCATTTAAATTGCAGGCAAAACCCTTGAATGTGGTTTCATGTGTAGAAAGGGTGGTAAAGAAGGCAATTGGTATGCTGGCCTTCATCAGTCAAAGCAGTGAGAACAGATGTTGGGACGTTACATTGCAATTCTACTGGATGTTGTTGAGAGCACTTTTAGAATGCTGTGTTCAGTTTTATCAATGGGCCAACCAAAGAGCTGAAAAGAGGCTGCAGATGCTGGAATAGCGAGAAAGGGGATAAACTTTTTGTGGATCTCAGATGGTCGAGCAGCATCCATGGGAAGTAGGGAGGTAATTGATTATGTTTCAGGTTGAGAGTTGAAGAAAATGGACTCATTCTAACGCTGGGTCTGACTGAACCAAAGGGACACAGTTATGAGCATCAGCATCTTATACAGGTGGAACAGGAGGAAAATCTTTCAAATGTAAACCCTTCAATGGATGTGGAATTGAAGAAATAGCCAGCATTTTTGTACAACTGAACAAGAGTGTTATTTTTTTAAAGCATAAGAAATTGAAGCAGGTCATTCGGTCCTCATGCCTCAGGGCAGCCACAGGGCAGCTGTTCTACATTCTGACGTCCAACCTGAAGGGTTGACAAGGGCTTGGTTCAAAATCTTGTTAAAAAAGCAGTATCTTTGAAATCTAGTGCTCCCCAGGTATTGGGTTATTTGGCAATTCTTTCTCTTGAAGTTGAGTAAAATCTTCAGAGTGGAAACTGCAGCCCTTTGGTTCAGAAGGGCAATTGTTACCAAGTGGTGAATCTGTGGAATTAATTGCTGCATGTGGCCATAAAAGCCAAGTCACTACGTATAATTAAGGAAGAAGTTGATAGATTTTTCATTAGTCAGGGTTCGAATGATTGATGAGAAGGCACAAGATTGTGACTTAGAGGAAAATTGGATCAACCATGATGAAATGGTAAAGCAGACGATGGACAAAATGGTCTAATTTCAACTCCTTTATCTCATGATCTTATGGTCGAACTGAATCACAGTGAACATCTGCTATGGATACATGCAGAGGAAGATTTATTCTTCTTCCAAGTTTCCAGACTGAAATTCTTGTTCTGTTTGAGTATTCGGCAGCTGAGCCTTAGCTGAATGGATCAAACTATTTGTCCCAATTGAACTCAAGATTGACAGTGCTTCTGCATCCTGTTCCATTCATCCCTTGGTTGCACGTACTTTTTACTACTATGACACCTCCAATAACTGTGAAGCCTCATTATTGCAGCTACTGGTCTGTCGACAGCAGCTCAGCCTCAGGGGGAAGAATCCAAAACACCATCCAAGCCTGTGTTGTGAAAGGACTTTTACTGTCTCTCAACATGTGTCTGATTGTTAGAAACTATTGGATTTGTTGATTTTGCAATCCAGAGGTTCCTTGGAAGTCAAGAATGAAGCATTTGCTTATGATGATTTATTAAGCGAAATAAAGCAAAGGAAAAAGATTTGGAGTACTGTGTCCAGTTCTGGTCACCTCACTATAGGAAGGATGAGGAAGTATTGGAAAGGGTACAGAGGGGTTTTACCAGGTTGCTGCCTGGTTTAGAGAGTATAGATTATGATCAGAGATTAAGGAAGCTAGGGCTTTACTCTTTGGAGAGAAGGAGGATGAGAGGAGACATGATAGAGGTGTACAAGATATTAAGAGGAATAGACGGAGTGGACAGCCAGCACCTCTTACCCAGGGCACCACTGCTCAGTACAAGAGGACATGGCTTTAAGGTTAGGGTGAGGGAAGTTCAAGTGGGATATTATAGGAAGTTTTTTTACTCAGAGAGAAGTTGATGTGTGGAATGCACTGCCTGAGTCAGTGGTGGAGGCAGAAACACTAGGGAAATTTAAGCGACTACTAGACAGGTATATGGAGAAATTTAAGGTGGGGGGTTATATGGGAAGCAGGGTTTGAGGGTTGGCACAACATAGTGGCCAAAGGGCCTGTAATATGCTGTACTATTCTATGTTCCATGTTTTAAAAAAACAAAAAAATTCCCAAACGCAAACACGAGGAAATCTGCAGATGCTGGAAATTCAAGCAACACACACAAAATGCTGGTGGAACGCAGCAGGCCAGGCAGCATCTGTCGGAAGAAGTACAGTCGACGTTTCGGGCTGAGACCCTTTGTCAGGACTAACTGAAAGAAGAGATAGTACGAAATTTGGAAGTGGGAGGGGGAAACATTCACTTCCAAATCTCTTACTATCTCTTCTTTCAGTTAGTCCTGACAAAGGGTCTTGGCCCCAGACATCGACTGTACTTCTTCCAACAGATGTTGCCTGGCCTGCTGCATCCCACCAGCATT
This sequence comes from Hypanus sabinus, assembly GCF_030144855.1. NCBI lineage: Eukaryota > Metazoa > Chordata > Chondrichthyes > Myliobatiformes > Dasyatidae > Hypanus > Hypanus sabinus. Next base: position 72,962,776 of record NC_082722.1, on the reverse strand, counting down.
TTGTGCGTGTTGCTAAAAAAAATTCCTAGTCTTCTTGTACAATATTTAGCTCAGACTAGAAAGCTAACAAGACAGTCCTGTGGTGACAATTAATTTATGAAATAGCCAGATTACAGAGGCATGACACCTGCTACAGAAAAACTAAGAAGCCTCTAGCAAAATGCAGAATCAGCTACATTGCAGTGAGATGCAAATGGACTGGTTGCATCATCGCTTGGTATGGAAGCACCAATGCACTTGAATGGAAATGCTCGCAAAAAGCGGTGGATATAGTGCAGTACAACATGGGTAAAGCATTCACCAATATTGAACACATTTACAAGGAGCCCTGTCACAGGAAAGCAGCTCCCATCATCAAAGACCCCTACCAACCAGACCATTCTCTTTTCCAACTGATGCCATCAGAAAAGAGGTACAGGGGTCTCAAGACCCACACTACCAGGTTCAGGAATAGTTATTAACTCCCAGCTATCAGGCTCTTTATCCAGAAGAGATAACTTCACTCCATTTCACTTGCCGCATCACTGAACTGTTCTCACGACGTCTGTACTCACTTTAAAGAAATCTTCATCTCACGTTCTTGATAGTTGTTGCTCATTTATTTATTAATATTTTATCTTGCATTTGTACTTGCACAATTTGTTGTCTTTTGCGCATTGGAGTTTGTCCATCCTGTTGGATGCCGTCTTTTATTTATTCAATTGTCCTTTTTTGTATCTACTATGAATGCCCACAAGAAAACTAATTGCTGCACCTTATACGATGACATCTATATACTTTGATAAAAATTTACTTTGAACTCTGCAATTACTGGAAAAGTAAATGGACAATTACAAAGATATAGGCGGAGTTAAGATGGCACTAAACGGCGACTCCTATGCTTGCATCTTCAGAAACAGCTCTATTTCCATCTTTAATATCTCTATTTTCCCCTTTCAGGGTTCCTTTGAAGACCCGACCTGGAGTTACATGCAGACTTCTGTTCTTTGGGGGATTGGAACTGGTTCTTGGGGTTTCAGGACCGGCCATTGTTCGGCATGCCGAGTTTTCGAGCTGAGGGGAGGCCATGTATTTGGAAACCTAAGATCTTGGGGCTCTTGAAACATGCAGATCGAGGGTCAGTGTCATGACTGGAGACACGTGCGTCATCGGGGTGGGGGGGGGGCAGAAACTCTGTTGCTGTGGGCCTGAAGACCTGAGATCTTGGTGATCTTTAGCCATAGAGCTCAAAGAAAGTGACAAAACAGACTTTTTAACATTGTAAACGGGTTGTTGTTATGTCTCCTGCTCACTGTGAAAATTCGGGACACATCCCCCTCCCTTATTAGGGAGAGAGAGAACTTGTGACTTGTTAAATGCTGGATGAAATGCAATAGTCTTGGGGTAACTGCAAAGTCTGTGTCTTTGCTCAGGCTTGTGCTCGGTAGCAGGTGCACTTTTTTTGCCAGTGCAGGGGAGGGGGGTATCGTTGCCTTCCTGCTGTTTACGCACGGGAGCAGGGAGCTGGAGGCGGGGACGCTGGGGTTCTCACGTTTATTTGTTGTTCATTCTTTGGGGCACTTCTCTGTTTTCATGGATGTTTTGTGAAGAAAAAGCATTTCAGGAAGTATATTATATACATTTCTCTGACATTAAATTGAACTTTTGAACTTTTAATATAGGTAATTACATAAAAATACAAGGAATTATAGGATAAGATAAACTATGAAAGGAAAACAGTTTTTCACTCTAACCATAGTCATGGAGTCATAGAAAAGTACAACACCAAAACAAGCCCTTCGGCCCATACAGTTCATGCCGAAATATTTAATCCAAAAAAATAGTCAGAGGTATTTTTAAAATCATTTAAATAACTTAATAAAAATTTAAGAACTGTGTGCAAATACTTTAAAATATTTTTTTTAAATTAGAAATACATCTGTAGCATCTGTATAATAAAATATTTTTAATTAATTGAAAACACCAGTATAAAGTAATTGAAAAGTAAACTAGAACAATCTTTTTACAAAAAGTCAACTATCCCATTCAAATGAGATCCAACATTCCGGTGTTGCGTGCACCTAATTGTTTTAAATGCATTGAACCACCTTTGGAACAAAGGTGCTTATGCAGTTACCAATGAATGATCACGTTATATACAATCCAGCCCACATAGGTCATTGGTTCTTCTCTAATCCAATTCAGACATACTGGCTTCATTCATCCCTCCTAAGACTCAAATACCCATTCTAACCACTGACGTAGAGGTTAGCCAGCACAATGCTGTTACAGCTTGGGGTGTCAAAGTTCAGAGTTCAATCTCAGGGTCCTCTATAAGTATGCTCTCCTTGTTGAATGTCTGGAGTTTCCACGGCTGCTCAGGTTTCCTCCCACAGTGCCAGGATCTACCAGGTAGGTTAATTGGTCATTGCAAATTGCCCCATGATTAGGCCAGGGTTAACTCGAAGGCAGCTGGGTAGCATGGCCTGAGGGTCTGGAATGGTTTACTCTGCAGTGCACCTCAACAAATTTCTAAAAAGTTAAGTTGCAAGATCTTACCTGACCACCAGATAAAGAAGACAGGGCTTCTTCAGTTTATCACCTGTTGGGAAAAGTTGTGCCTCAAACGGTACACAGGGAGTGTCAATCTATTAATTTTTTTAACCAACATTCAGAAAATGCTGGAGGAACTCAGCAGACCAGGTAGCATCTATGGACAAGGACAACCAACATTTCAGGCCGAGATCCTTCATCAGGACGTGATGAAGGGTCTCAGCCCAAAACATTGACTGTTCACTCCTTTCCAAAGATTCTGCCTCAGCACTGAGTTCCTCAAACATTTTGTGTGTGTTGTTGGGATTTCCAGTATCTGCCAGTTTTCTATTGTTTATTTATTTTATTCAGAGAATTTATGATGACCAATTAAGCTACTAATCTGTGGAACAGACTTGATAGGCCAAATGGCCTAATTCTGCTCTTATGGTCGTATGATTTTATGGTCTTTGGATTGTGGGAGGGAACTGGAGCACTCAGAGAAAACTCACGTGGTTATGGAGAGAAAGTACAAACTCCTTACAGACACCTGCAGGAATTGAACCCTGGTACTGTAAAGTGTTGAGCTAACCACTACACTACCATGTCACCCAGTTTATCAGGAGAGCTCATTCCAAAGTCTCACCAATAACTTATCCCCCATATAACTCATCCATGTACATTGGAATTTTATATTCAGTAATATTACAGGAGACTCTTCAAATGAATCTTGTGCCTTGTGAGCAAGGAACCATTTTATTTTCTATTTGGAGTGAAGGAGGATGAGAGGTAACTTGGCGGATAGGGACATCGATAGAATAGACAGCCAGCACCTTTTCCACAGGGTTTTTATGACTAATATGAGAGGGCATCATTTTAAGGTGACTGGAGAAAATATAGGTAGGATGTTAGAGGTAGTTTGTTTGCACAGTGAATGGTGGGTGCATGGAACATGCTGCCAGATGTACTGATAGAGGCAGATACATTGGGAACATTTAACAGACAGACAGACATACTTTATTGATCCTGAGGGAAATCGGGTATAGATATTTAGATAGGCATTCAGATGAAAGAAAATCGGAGAGCTATGTGGAAGGGTAAGGTTAGATTGATTTTGGAGTAGATTAAAATGTTGGTACCACATCAGGCGCTTAAGGGGCTGTTGGTACTATTCTACTTTCTATTAAATGTAGGGCTGTCCATAAGTCGGTAGCCTCTGATAATCTGCTACGAAGCAGCAACACACAAAATGCTGGAGGAACTCAATCGGTCAAAAAGCATCAATGGAGGGAAGTGGACTGTCAACGAAGTCCTTTTTTGCAGGCATTCACAATAGAACAACGAAATACAATGGAACCATAGAAAAACTGCATACAAATAATGGCAAACAACCAATGTGCAAAAGAGAACAAATAATGCACGGCAAAAGAAAAATAATAGTAACAATAATTAAATAAATATTGAGAACATGAATTGTAGAGTCCTTGAAAGTCTGGGCATGGAAAGACAGGAAAGACAGTATGAACGGTGGGGTGAAGAGGTGGAGCAAGGGTTGGTTGGTGTCAGATGGGTCCAGGTGAGGGGTGGCTTGTTTAGCAAATGATGGAGGGAGGTAGAAAGTGGGAAAGATGTCAAAAGCTGGGAGGAGATAGGCGGAAGTAGAAAAGGGCTAAAGATGATGGAATCTGTTTGGAGAGGAAAGTGAACATGGGATAAAGGAAATTAGAGCAGGGGAATGATGGGATGAGTTTCTGAGCTATGGGTAGATAGAGTGAGGTTGAATAAAGATTTAAGCTTCTGGGAGCCAAGTAGATGAGGAGGCAAGGGGAAAGAAATAGAGGAATTGGAACAGAAGGGATTGGTTACTGGATGTTTGACATTTTGACATTCATGCCACCAGGGTGGAGACTGCATGCAGTTGAGAATAGTTGTGTTGTGATCTGATTAGAAGGTAAAAAAATGCAAAGTCCTTTCAATTTCTCTTTCTTTTTGGCCACTGTTGCTGTCTGAATCTCTGATTAACTGTAGTCTGCTGTCAGAATGTCATTCATTCAAATTTTTTACACAGGCTGCATTTTTTTTTTGTCTTCACCTCTATTTTGTTTTGGTTTACTGAGCAAAATCAGTGTTTGTTTTTTTTACAGCTGATTTGCAATTTACATCTAAAGGAATATAATCCCTTTGGGTGGGGGGGGCAGAGGAGGGAGTTTTTTTATTTCATTTGCTTGCATTTGTATCAGGGCAATGCAAAATCTTCAGGTTCATAGGACATAGAAGATAAAACAGTACAGCAAGTTACAGGGCCTTTATCTATAAATTTGCTATTGATACAACCATCATTGGTAGAATATCAGATGGTGATAAGAAGGTGTACAGGAGTGAGATATTCTATCTAGTTGAGTGGTGTTGTAGCAACAACCTTGAGCTCACCCTCAGTAAGACCAAAGAACTGATTGTCAACTTCAGAAAGGGTAAGATGAGAGAACACACAACAGTCCTCATTGAGGGATCAGAAGTGGAAACAGTGAGAAGTTTCAAGGTACTGGTTATCAAGATCTCTAAAGATATATTCTGGGCCCAACATATTGATGCAGTTTCAAAGAAGGCATGACAATTGTTATATTTCAGTAGGAGTTTGAGAAGGTTTACTATGTCAACAAAAACACTCAGAAACTTTTTATAAATGTACGATGGTGAGCATTCTAACAGGCTGCATCACCATCTAGTATTGGGGGGTGGGGGGAGGAACTGCACAGGATCGAAGTAAGTTGCAAAGAGCTGTAAGCATAGTCATCTCCATCATGAACACTAGCCTCTGTAGTATCCTGGACATCTTAATGGAACGAAGATGAGGGTAGAGCTATAGATGCAGTGTATATAGATTTCAGCAAGGCATTTGATAAGATATCCTAAGCAAGACTTATTGAGAAAGTAAGGAGGCATGGGATCTAGGGGGACATTACTTTGTGGGTCCAAAACTGGTTTGCCCAAAGAAGGCAAAGAGTGATTGTAGATGGGTCATATTCTGCATGGAGGCTGGTGACCAGTGGAGTGCCTCAGCGACCTGTTCTGGGACCCCCTACACTTTGTGATTTTATAAATGACCTGTATGAGGAAGTGGAGGGATGGGTTAGTAAATTTGCTGATGACACAAAGGTTGGGGGTGTTGTGGATAGTGTGAAAAGCTGTCAATGGTTACAGCGGGACATTGATAAGATGCAAAACTCGGCTGAGAAGTGACAGATGGAGTTCAACCCAAATAAGTGTGAGTTGGTTCATTTTGGTAGGTTAAATATGATGGCAGAATATAGCATTAATGGCAGGACTCTTGACAGTGTGGGGGATCAGGGGGATCTTTGGGTCCGAGTCCATAGAACACTCAAAGTTGCTGCGCTGGTTGACTCTGTGGTTAAGAAGGCATACAGTGTATTGAGCTTCATCAATCATGGGGTTGAGTTTAGGAGCTGAGAGATAATGTTAAACTATAATGGACCCTGGCCAGACCCCACTTGAAGTATAGAGCTCAATTCTGGTTGCCTCTCTACCGGAATGACGTGGAAACCAAAGAAAGTGTGTAGAGGAGATTTACAAGGATGTTGGCTGGATTGGGGAGCATGCCTTATGAGAACAGGGTGAGTGAACTCAGCCTTTTCCCCTTAGAGCAACTGAGGATGAGAGGTGTACAAGATAATGAGAGGCATTGATTGTGTGGGTAGTCAGAGGCATTTTCCCAGGGCTGAAATGGCTAGCACGGGAGGGCATAGTTTTACAGTGCTTGGAAGTAGGAACGGTGGAGATGGCAGGGGTAAGTTTTTTACACACAGAGTGGTGAATCCAGCTGATGGCGGTGGTGGAGGCAGCAACAATAGAGTCTTTTAAATGATGCCTGGATAGATACATGAAGCTTAGAAAAATAGAGGGCTATGGGTAACCCTAGGTAGTTCTAAGGTAAGGACGTGTTTGGCACAGCTTTATGGGCCAAAGGGCCTGCATTGTGTTGTAAGTTTTCTATGTTTCTATTTTTCTATAATCTATGATGCCTCAAAAAGGTGGCATCCATCATTAAGGACCCCCATCACCTAGGTTATGCCTTGTTCTGATTTCTACCATCAGGAAGGAAGTACAGAAGCATGAAGACACACACTCAATGATTTAGGAACAGCTACTTTCCCTCTGCCATCGAAGTTCCAAATGGAAATGAATCCATGAACACCATTTCACTGCTTTTTTAATTTCTATTTTTGCACTACTTATTTAATTTAACTATTTAATACATATAACATACTTACTGTAATTCACAATTTGTTCTCTATTATTATGTACTGGATTGTATTGCTGCTGCAAATTTAAAAAAATTTCATGCTACATGCCAGTCTTATTAAGCCTGATTCTGACATTGTGCCGACCTTTTAACCTACTCTAAAACCAATCTACCTCTTCCCTCCTGCATGCTCTTTCATTTTTCTTTCATCTATGTATTAATCTAAGAGCCTCTTAAATGACCCTAATGCACACATCGATTTCTACTACCTCCCACCCCGGCAGAGTGTTCCACGTACCCACCACTCTCTGTATAAATAACCTTACATCTGACATGCCCCTTATACTTTCCCACAATCACCTTAAAATTATGCCTTCTCCTATAAGCTGTTTCTGCCCTGGGAAAAAGTCTCTGGCCGCCCATACTATCTGTGTCTATTATTTTGTGTACCTCTTTCAAATCAGCTATTATCCTCCTTCGCTCCATCTTCCATGTTGAATGTCACTGAATCCAGTAAAGAGAACATCCATGCACAACCTCAGGGCAACTCGATGAGCTTTAAATCACAATGAAGTGAGAAAGGCAGAAATCAATCTGTGACATTGAGATGTAAATAAGAACTGTCCTCTTCTTTCCAGAGTAATACTATGGGAAAACAGACGTACCTTCTGATTTTCTGAAGAAACACTTTGCTGAGCATGTTTGACCCATCTGCTGAGACAGCAAGAACCTTACAGTCACCAGGCATTTAAATTCCACTCCCCATTTCCACAGCAGCCAATCTGTCCATGGTCAACATGTTTTCTCAATCATCTGCATAAGGATCTCTCTCAGGAAGGCAACATCCATCATCAAACACTAGAAAGTCTGTAGATACTGGAAATCCAAAGCAACACACACAAAACGCTGGAGGAACTCAGCAAGTAGGTCGGCGTCTATTGAAACGAATTAACAGTTGACGTTTGAGGTCGAGACCCTTCTTCAGGACTAAAAATGAAGGGGGAAGACACCAGAATAAAAAGTTGAGGAGAGGGGAAGGCGGATACTCAGAAGGTGATAGTTAGGAAAGATAAAAGGCTGGAGAGGAAGTAATTTGATATGAGAGGACAGAGGTCATCAAAGATCTGCACAATCTGAGCCATGCTATCTTCATACAGGTACTGTCAAGCAGGAGGTACAGAACCTCAAGGTTCTTATCACCAAGTTCAAAAACAACTAGCCCCCTTCAGCCATTTCATTCTTGAATTGATACAATATTAATCACTGCAAGTTAGCAGAACTATGAGCATTCTGATCAACTTACATTAAAATGGACACTTGTTTTGTTTTGAAGTTACATTCTTTCTGTTATCCTGCTGTTACCAGGTTCTTGAACAGATCTCTCCTGCACTGAAAGGTGAATTCTTGAACCCTTGATCTCCCACTCTACCTCATCCAGTGTTTGTCTAACCACAGTGCACTTTCTCTGTAACTTCAGCAATACATTTTGCATTTTGTTTTCCTTTCACTATCTCGATGTACTGATGTCAGAATCAGAATCAAGATTATTATTGCTAACAGACGCTGTTTGTTGAGAAATTTGTTGTGCTTTGGGTAGTGGTACCATGCAAAACTTTAAAAAAGTTACCATGAGTTACAAAAAAATAGTAGTACCAAAGAGAAATAGTGTCCATTCAGAAATGTGATTGTAGAGAGGAAGAAGCTGTTCCAACATTAAGTGCGGGTCTTCAGGTTCCTGTACCTCCTTCCTAATGGTAGTGATGAGAAAAGGAAATGTCCTGGATGGTGATGGTTGGTAACGATGGATGTTGCCTTCTTGAAGCATCACCTTTGAAGATGTCTCCAATGTAGGAGGTGGGTTGTGCCTATGATAGAACAGGCTGAGTTTACAGCCCTCCACAGTCTCTTGTGGAAGGGAATAAGGGAATGGTGTATGGAATGCTGTGAATGGATAGAACAGAAGATAAAAGCTTTTCACTGCATCTCAGTACATATGGCAATAATAAACCCAATCAATTATCAATATTTTTGTCAGGTAAAAGATACAGCTCAATAGATAAGCAGACCATGTTGCTTGTGCCTGTGTATTGAACAGTGGAAGATGCTTGGGATAGAAATGGAATCTTTCTGTCTCTCATCTTCTGAGAGAGGAAAGGGCAACATTACTCCAAGAATTTCGCACTTACATAGTGAATGTCAGCAATCCATGGCAAGAGGGCTTGCATTCCTTAAGTACTCACCATGGAATCATTACAGAAAGCACCTCCCATTCCACGGACAGCTCATTTGAAGGAAACTCTGATCTCAAATCTCCACTACCTTGCAGCTATGGTACCCGTTCATGAGGAAGGCTTTGGGAGTAAATCCCAAAGGAAAAATCTGGAGCTGCAGTCCTAAGCCAGAGTTCCTTGTGTTTCAAAGCTGACTGGCACCTCCCATGATGCTACTGGTGCCAAACTGTCTCAGTCTCTGCCGTTCCTTTGGGATAATCAGCTACATGAAGCGGGGTGAAGAGGGGAAGCCTGCTACATAGGCAACAGTTTGCTCTCCATATTGTACTGCAACTAGCTTGCATTCCATATCATATTGCCCCGGCCTGTGTAATGGCTTGTGTAATGCATAGACAGCAGGGACTCAACGTCCATGGTCAGCCTTGTCTAAATGGAGGACCTCCTCCAGTTGAGCCATCAGCTAACAGAAAACATTCCAGGGGCTAGTCGGAAGATTGTAACTTGAAATGACTGTTTATTTCCTGGACATTGCGTGACATATATAATGAGTGCTTAACACATGTTGGAAGCAGTGGGTCAATTCAATGGAAAGAAATGGTTAATCCCTTTCCTTTATCTGGTGCCTGTTAAGTAAATTTCTGTGAGAAAGACAGTTCAAATTAAAAGGATGCAGTGTCAGGGAGCTTGAGCTGATAACACTTTCAGCAGCACAATAAAAATTCCATAAAAGGAAAAGTGTGAAGATAGATACTTCAGACTTTGACAAGGCTTTGACTAACCAATCATCTGTGACAAGAAGAAATCTCATATACATTTTATTGAGAGCGAGTCCTTAGTAACTGTTATTATTATTAACTAGCTTTTTCCTGTATCTGTATGAGCTTTCCCCCCATTTCTTTATAAGTCTTGGCTAGTATTTAGCAACCTTCTTTAACTACCATTGAATGGACTGGCTTCCTAGGTTGCCAACACATAGCTGAGTCAAAAAGTATCCTTATTGATGTGGGGAGGGAATCACATTCAGTCAGCTTATCCCTATCTTATTCTTCCTATCCTTATAACAGAGAAAGAGGCTATACTGCCCGTCAGATCCATTTTCCTCCTGGGAGCCATTCCATTACCTCAGGAAAGTAACCAACATCATCAAGGTCTCCTTTCACCTCGGGCAGAAAATGCCAAAGAGAGGTGGTGGGTGTATGTCTGAGTGAATACTGTAGACTAAGCTGTAAGGAAGGTAAGGAAGGGTGGTAATGGTATTGGTTATTGTGTATGGTAGAATCTGAAGAGAGTCGAAGCAAATATGGAGAGTATAAAATGGTGGCGGGGTGGAGATGCCTCTCTATGAAAGGGGGTGTTCAGTGCTCCTTCCTGCCACTGGTGTGTGTTCACCTTTGGGCAAGTTGTAGCACCTATTTAGCCCCACAGTCAGGGTCACGTGAAGTCATCAGAGCAGATGGTGGATGTCATATGAGCAGCAGATTCATATCACAAGTCCTGGTCATGAGACACTGATACCAGGCAGACAACCTCTGAAAAGCATTGGCAATGGCTGGGGTCACCCATCTTGTAAATACAGTACACTACTCAGAAGAAGAAAATGGCCAACCTTCTGTGTAGAAAAATTTGCCAGAACAATCACCGTCACAAGACCACGATCACCCATGTCATGCGACACGATACATAATGATAGTGATGATGGTAAAATAGTCTTGGTGTGAGTAGGTGGCAATAGTCTGTGTGGGTAGAAAGCCCTGGTTCAGTGTTGTATCTTTCTATGATATCAATAATAGATATAATTGCATACATTAATGGTTTGCGTAGATAAGCAATAAATACAACTTATTTGCTCACCTCAGAGGCAAGAGGTCAAGGCATTTAACACTGCTCCAGGGGCCTAGGTCCCTTGATGTATAAGCATGGTGCTGGTGATCATCAGTGACAGGCAGGGGGCTGCAGACAATACTTTGAACTTGAATCTTATCTGGTATAATCAGCTTGGCTAGGGCTTTATTCATAAGAGTATAGGAGAATGAGGGATGATTTTAATAAAGATGTAGACAATTATGAGGAGCGTACACAAGGTGACTGTCTTTTTTTACAGGAACGGGAAATCAAGATCTAGGGAGAACAAGTTTGTGAGTGGGAGAAATTAATTATTTATTAATTGAGATATTGCACAGAGTAGGATCTTTTGCACCTTGGTGTCACGCTGCCAAGCAATACCCCAATTTAACCCTAGCCTAATCACAGGACAATTTACAATGATTAATTAACCCACCAACTTGTACACCTTTGGACTGTGGGAGGAAACCAGCGCACTCGAAGGAAACGCGCGCGATCACGGGGCAAACGTACAACCTTCTTGCAAGCAGCAGCAGGAATTGAACCCAGGTTGCTTATACTGTAAAGCCTTGTGCTAACCACTACACCACCAGGATGTCTTAATTTACTGAAGGGCAATGTATACTGCATATAGAATGAGCTGCCACAATATATGTTTGAGACATGGACATGAACAGCATTTAAAAGACACTTCTGCAAGTGCTTGTATAGTAAAGGTTTAGATCAGGGTTTCCGAGCCTTGCTTATACTTTGGACCCATGCCCGTTAGCAAAGGAATCCATGGACACGGGGTTGGGAACCCCGCGTTTAGAGGGATGGGGAGAGGAAACTGGGTGAGCTTAGATGGGAGTCTTGGTCAGCATGAATCTTTTGGGCTGAAAGGCCTGTTTCCATGCTCATTTTGCCAATGACACGACTGTGGTGGGTCTCATCAGCAAGAACGATGAGTCAGCATACAGAGAGGTGGTGCAGCGGCTAACGGACTGGAGCAGAGCCAACAACCTGTCTCTTAATGTGAACAAAACAAAAGAGATGGTTGTTGACCTCAGTAGGGCACGGAGCAACCGCTCCCCGCTGAACATCGACGGCTCCTCAGTAGAGATCGTTAAGAGCACCAAATTTCTTGGTGTTCACCTGGCAAAGAACCTCACCTGGTCCCTCAACACCAGCACCATAGCAAAGAAAGCCCCGCAGCATCTCTACTTTCTGAGAAGGCTGAGGAAAGTCCATTTCCCACCCCCCATCCTCATCACATTCTACAGGTGTTGTATTGAGAGCATCCTGAGCAGCTGCATCACTGCCTGGTTCAGAATTTGTACCACCTCGGATCACAAGACCCTGGAGTGGATAGTGAGGTCAGCTGAGAAGATCATCGGGGTCTCTCTTCCCACCATTATGGACACTTACACTACATACTGCATCAGCAAAGCAAACAGCATTATGAAGGACCCTGCGCACCCCTCATACAAACTCTTCTCCCTCCTGCCATCTGGGAAAAGGCACTGAAGCATTCAGGCTCTCACGACCAGATAATGTAATAGTTTCTTGCCCCAAGCTATCAGACTCCTCAATACCCAGAGCCTGGACTGACACCAACTTACTGCACTCTATTGTGCCTATTGTCTTGTTTATTATTTATTGTTACGCCTGCAGGTTTTGTGCACTTTATGCAGTCCTGGATAGGTCTGTAATCTAGTGTAGTTTGTTTTTTCTGTGTTGTTTTCACATAGTTCAGTATAGTCTTTGTACTGTTTCATGTAGCACCATGGTCCTGAAGAACATTGTCTCATTTTTACTATGAACTATACTAGCAGATATGGTCAAAATGCAATAAAAAGTGACTTGACTTGACTTGATAACTTAGAATCAGGTTTATTATTCATGACATCTTCTTCTTGGGCCCTTAGCTCCCAGTGGACCATGGCCATTGATGACTTCCTGCCTCTATCGGAGAACTCCAACGTCAGAGTTACAGTGTTTCTGTAATCCATTGTATTGACTGTACATGGCATTGGCCTAAGCAGCTTCACCAGAGCCCTACTGACCAACCTTACCCGTTTCCACCTCTCACGATAGGGACATATGTCATGAAATTTGTTGTCTTATTGTAGAGTGTAATACATACAATATACTTCAAATTACAACAAGAAATATAGATACTAAATAAACGATTAGAGAAAAAATACTGAGATAGTGTTCATGGTTTCATGGGCCATTCAGAAATCTAATGGTGAAGAAGAAGAAGATATTCCTGAAATGCTGAGTGTGTGTCTTCAGGTTCCTGCACCTCCCCTCTAACGTAGTAATGAGAGGTGGGCACCTCCTGGGTTGTGGGGATCCTTAATGATGGATGCTGATTTTAGTGGCTTCACCTTTTGAAGAGGTCTTTGATGCTGGGGAGGTTAGCACCCATGATGGAGCAGGCTGAGTTTACAACCCTCTGCAGCTTTTTCCAATCTTGTCCAAAGACCCTTCCATATCAGATGGTGATGCAACCAGTCAGTGTTCTCAGCAGTGTAACTGGTAGAAATTTCCTCTTGTGACTCCACGACCTGCAGGCCCACACATTTAAGTGACAGCAGTTTAGGAGGATGTAACCTGGAACAGTAGTGCAGCCTAGAATGCAAGGTGACTAAGCTCCTGAGGAGAAATGAAAAAGTCTGCTCTGTCGGAAAAACTGCCGAAAGAGCAGGAATTTCACTCACACTTCCCGGAAAAGATCTGTCACTGTCTATTCACTATACTGCAGCAGAAAACCCAGGGGAAACCTCATTAATGATCATCTCTTAGATTAACCCAGTAAAGCATGTGCATAAAGGGGAAAACTGCATCAGGTGATTGATGGGGAATCTCAGTCATAAAGCATCTCTTTGCTTTGATATCCAGAGATTCAGAATGGAATTCTTTCAGAAGTGAAACCAAACAATGATTTTTATTAAAAGTACAGATCTGGGCAAAGCCTGTCTTTGAAGGGAGCATTCCTTGTGATTATTTTTGTTCCTTGACTATGAGTAATGCTTTAATTATATATCCTTAATTCAGCAGAAGAGTTAGTGCAGACTTCTAGGAACTGTTGCCAGCTTATCCCTATGGGTTTAAAAGTGCTGAACAAACCTTAAATAGAACAGAGAAGTACTGCACAAAACTCTCATGTTGCCTTTTGGAATGTATGAAGGGCAGTCACCAATGGAACATAAAAACATATCATAAATCAAATTATCCATATAATACAACTAAATTGGGAAAATAGAACAATACACTTCATTCAAATGAGACTTCTTCACCATCAACTGCCTATATATAAAATAAAGAAAGACATCAAGTATTGGCTGAGCAGACAGTGTGGTACTTTGCTGTGGTGACTGTGGATATTGTTTGTTTTTCATTTGTACTACATCAATGTACTGTTGTATGAAATGGTCTGTCTGAATGGCATGCAAAGCAAAATCCTTTCACTCTAAGCTGGTATGCAGTACATACTAATAGTACACTAATTACTAATAACTATTACTTTAATTGGGTGGCAGTGTTGATACATGTCTCTATCATAGGAGATGTAAGGAACCCCTTGACTTTGCTAGCCTGCAAGTCACCCTTGGGTGAAGTGTAGCTCCTCGATCAGGGTGATGTGAAGCCATGAGAACTGGTGGTGGATGGTCGTATGAGCGGGTGGTGCATATCACAAGTCTTGGTTATACAACCTCTGACGCCAGGTAGACAATCTCTGAAGAGTATTGGTTATGGCTGTGGTCGCATGACTTGTGAAAACACTGCCCAGAAGAAGGCAATGGCAAACCACTTCTGTAGAAAGATTTTTCAAGAACAATCATGGTCACGGAGACATGACTTGGCACATAATGATAATAATGATGATCAAGAGAAAGTGATTTTGACTATCTAAAATCTATCTATGCCACCCATACTTTTATTTACTTACATCAGATCACCCCTCACCCTTCTTCACTTCTGTAGAAAAATTTGCGGAGAACAATCATGGTCATAAAACCATGATCACCCATGTCTTACAACACAGAACATAATGATAAAGATTATTTTAAAATAATGAAAAAGTTATACCTACTTTCATTTTATGCTATTGTTCCAGAAAATAAACATTTAAAAACAGTTACCAACAAGGATATGTAGTTCAGCTGTAAACTGGTCTGAAAAATGTTCTACTCATGACTTCATGAAAGACCCAGGCAAGAACTGAACAGAATTTTTTTTCATATCCTATTATTTTACAACCATTATTCTGAGGTAATTCTAAGTGAGAATGATTGCAGCATAAAATGAAAATTCCCACGTGCACTAAAGAAATTTGTATGTAATTGTCGACACTTACCGATATTTATTGATCTACCTGGATGCACAATGGCTTGTTAAGGCAACTACTCTGCATGTGACCACAATTAACTACAGGGAGCTGTGGACACAACTCAGCATACCACAGAAACCAGCCTCCCCTTTATGGACTCTGCCTACTCTTCTCAATGCCTCAGTAAAGCAGCCAGCATAATCAAAGAACCACCTATCCTGGCCTCTTATCCATGCCCCCCTCCCCCACCAATCAATTAGAAGATACAGAAGCTTGAAAGCATGTTTCACTAAGCTCAAGGACAGCTTCTATCCCACTAATCTCAGACTACTGGATGGTTCCAGTCTACCATATTTATGCCACTTATAATTTTATATACTTCAATCATTTTTCATGTGAACCTCCTCCGTTCTGGGGAAACAGACCATATACATATAACCACAATGAATTGTATTAAACAAAGAATGCTTAATCAATAATATATTTACAAGATTACTCAAATATTACTGATTTATTAAAAACTCAACCCTCCCATTCAGGCCTAAAGATTTGCTGTGGAGGATTTCTTACTCTTATGGGATAATGTCTTTCCTGACAAGGAGATCACTTTGTTCCGTAGGTGGGAATTGTGGCTGTGAAACAATCTCAGGCTCTGGGGCTTCCTCTATGATGGCTAGAGGTGTTGACTGAGACTACATGAAGTATTTTTGACAGCTTTGGACACCATTCTTTCTCCTTATCTCAGTATTTCTTCCTGGATGTACCTCAATCCTTGCTTCTCTCCTGGTCTGAGATTTTTTCTCTCTCTTTATCCTGCTCTCAATCCCTTTCTCAGTCACGCTCCCTTTCCTTTTCCTAGGTTCTCTCACAACTCCTATCACAGTCTCTTTCACAGTCTTTCTCTCTATCTCTTATCTCCTTTTGGTTTCCTTATCCATGAATTGGACATTTGACAAATCCTCTGATTTCATATCTCCATTGACTCAATTTTTTTGGCCTTCATTCATCCAGCTGGGCTTTGATCTTTGCTTTTACAAGCAGCTTTTTGTCTTCCACATGCAATAACATGAATGCACACAGAGTAAATTACGGTTCCTTATACTCATGAAGGCTGAATGCTTGCAACTTTCCTGAAGCTCCTTGAATTCTCTTTCAGCTTAAAACCAAGCCACATTTTGCAAGTAACTGTCTGATTAACATATGAAAAGTTTTTTTAGCGATGTTGTTCACAAAAATCATTGTAGTCAGACCACTGCTTTTGTCACTTTCCTGATTCCTCTGAGCAGCATGGTCCTTCCTTGGTCTAATGTGCTTTCCAACCAGAAGTTCAAAATTTGGCAACAGCACCTGTTTGCTCTCTGTTGGGAAGTGGTTCATGGTCTACAGCATGAAGACAGTTGTATCATAATCCAGTACCTTCCTTAAGTTGCTTTCAGTTGCTTCTATTACAGGGGATGTGGCATGCATAAGGTGGATGGATCACCGGTCAAGTTGTAGCTCTCTCATCCACTCTTGCCCCAACAATGCTGGTCCTGTTTTTACCACATACAAGCACAGTGTGGCTTGCTGGTTGTCGTATTTCACTGTTACAAATGACATTCTCACAGGAGTTATCTTTTTTCCAGTATACTCAGTTGAATATCTGCAGGCTTCAGTTCAGTATCTTTGAAATGCCATTCAAACTGTCAGTACTTCCAGGTGAATTCTGTGTTTTTGTGTGTTTCGCCCTAGCTGTCAGTCTGTGGTTTTGTATTGCCACGTGCTCCTGTCCCCGCTCCTGCTCTACTCCGGCCCCTGTATTACTGAGTACTCCATCTCTCATCTGCTTCTCATTATTACCTGTATTGCTGCCACCCGTGTCTCACTGTGCTCCACCTATCATCTGCCTCTCTGTTTATTGCTCAGTGTATTTCAGTTCTGTGTTTTCACCTGTTTGCTGCTGGATTATGCCAGTGAGTTTTCCTGAGCCTGTCCAGCACGTCTGTCTGTTTATTTATTCTGGTTTTTGGAGTTCTCTGGATGTTCTGATTTCTGCCTGAACTTTTGACGCTAACGTTGATAACACTGTGGGATTTGTTACTCAAATAATATCACTGTGTGCACAGTATTGGGTCTGCCATTGGATCCCTGCTCCAGTATCCTGACTCAAACTCATTCTGTGGAATGACAAACAGCCAACCTAGTGTCCAATTCCATTTTGTTTTTCATTTCTGGTGTAAGCCATCTTGCTTGCCCAGTGTTAGTTTTCATATTATAAATTTCTAGACTGGCCAGTCCTGTGTCACTTCCATCCTTTTCAGATTTTTTTTTATCAACAACATGCAAGTTAGTACTCTTTTTGAACTGCAACTTGACTTCTCATCTTTTTCTCTTCTTGTGCAGTCCATTTATTTATGTCTCCCTGACATACTCTTTGTATGTGTCCTATTTTGCTGCATTTCTGCAGGTTTTGCTGCCAAATTTGTATTGGTCTAGTGTACATGATGTCCTGCCACAATAGTAACATAATTTGTTCTGCTGTGCAAAGTTTCTGTTTAGACATTACAAATTTTTCACACTCACTTTCATTCCTGACTGCAACTCAGTTGTATCTCTGTCTGTTGTTTCCATTGATACAATAATTTCAACTGCTCTTCTAAATATAAGTTGTGCTTACATTTATAAATTTCAAGCCTAGGCAATCTTGTGTCAATCTCATCATGATCAGATTTTTCATCAACAACACACAGATTAGTGCTCATTCTGAAACTGCAACGTGACTTGGGGCAGCACAATAGCATAATGGGACAATGTGCTGGTGTAGTATGACAGCACAATAGCATAATACTTGTAGCGCCAGTGACCTAGGTTCAATTCCTGCCACAGTCTGTAAGGAGTTTGTATGCTCTGTCTGTGACCACATGGATGTTCCAGATTCCTCCTGCATCCCAAAGGTAAGTGGGTTAGCAGGTTATATTTGGACTGTACTGGCCCATACAACTGGAAGGGTCTGTTACTGTGTTGTATCTCTAAATACAAAAATAAAACAAAAAATACACTCCATATTATCCATAACTCCACTAAACTGAGTAATCTGTGAACTTGAACCTTGTAATCATACCTTCTACATCTGTATCTAAATCTACAAGCATTGTGGACAAGCACTGGAATGTGGGGCAACACTTGTGGCCTGCCACCAGCACAACCTTGGGTATGTTAGTTGTTAAAAAAACAACACATTTCATTATATGTTTTGATCTTAGCCTATCACTCTTACTGGGGAACTGTCTGCTGACAGCAGCTCACCCGCTTCCCTGATCTTGGGCCAGTATTTCAAATTGTCTCTAGGTGTGGCCCATCTCTGAAAATCCTTCCTCTCCATGCGAATGTGTTGTTGGAGCTTACATTGACATTTCTGTAGTTCTGGGTTTTCACAATATGGGGTTGCTTGCCCCATGCCCAATCCTCCCCCTTTTTGCAGCCATGGTGGTGATATGTTATGATGTACATGTGACAAATAAACCTGAATCTTGAATCAAGTCATTCATGTATATTACAAGCAGTAAGAGTCCCAGCACCAACTCTGTGGAGCACTGCTAGTCACAGGCATCCAATTGCAAAAACAACCCTTTGGATTCCATGAAGCCATAACCTCTCAGTTCGACTCTTGTTGAAAGCCTTTCAGAAATCCATGTACACTATTTGATACCACGTGATTAGTGCAACGCCTCATAATTCCAGCCAGGGATGGGTAGTCTCCAGCCTGATGGCATGAACATCCTCTAAATTTCTCCCCTTTTGTTTTCACGCCCCAATCTGTCTTTTTCCATTCCCCATTCTATTTAATATCTCCCACATCTTTTCCCCTTCCCCACCCTCATGACCTGTCCATTACCCTCCTCTGATTCTCCTCCTCCTTCCTTTTATTCCATGGTCCATTTTCCTCTCCTATTAGATTCCTTCTTCAGCCCTTTACCTCTTCCATCTATCCTCTTCAAGGTTCTTACTTCATCCCTCTGCCCCCCCCACATGGTTTTACCTATCACCTTCCAGCTTGTTCTCCTCTCCTCTTCTCTACATTCTCATTGAGTTTGAAGAATGCAGTTTGAGTGTTGGCTCTCCATAAGACTGTGTACAAAGCCACAGAGTTAGTAATTCCATGCTGATCTGTGGATCTTTAGAACAATTCTCCCCCATTCTGTTCTAGTCCTGGTTTAGGTTCTCAGCCTGAAAAATTGACAATTCGTTTCTCTTCATAGATGCTGCATGACCTGGGTTCCTTCAGCATTTTGTGTGTGCTGTGTGATAGCAAAGTTGCCCACAGGTAGGGGGTACAAGAATGAAAGTTATTGTCCTGATCTTTTGGAGTAAGGAGAGACTTCTCGGTACCTTGCAGCCTGAATGCCATGCAACATTACTTCCCATGTACATTGCAGTTATAATGAGTTGGATTTTACGAGTGTAATGATGATGGAGCCATCAGCATTTACTGTGAAAGCGGCAATCAATGAGATGTGATAGAGTTCATCGTGAACCTGGGACGTCCCTGAGGCTGTGAAGCTGACCTTAACCTCCAGAGACAAAGCTGTCAAACCACAGGTGTGAGGCTGCATCGGGGATCACAGATGGTCACAGATCTCCGTTAGAATAAAGAATGCAGTTTGAGTGTTGGCTCTTCAAAATGCCTGTGTTTTGTGTGTTTTGCTGCTTTGAGATCACTTTTGTTAGAAAGAATTGTGCTGGAGAAATGAAAAGTCCAGTTGAAAAATGAAATAAATTTCCTGTCAAGCCTGCACAGGCAAACATCTCCTAGTCTCCACCCAGTTAGGGGAGCAACCTTAGTCTGTTTAAACCCAGCTCTTATCCCAAATTCTTGTTCACTCATAAGAAACAAACAGGCTCATCCATTTACTCCTAGCCAATTTATTCTAGTTATTTTTATTATAGAAAACATAGAAAATCTACAGCATATTACAGACCCTTTGGCCTACAGTGATGTGTTGACCATGTAACCTACTCTCGAAGCTGCCTGGAATTTCGCTAAAGTATAGCCCTCTACTTTTCTAAGCTCCATGTACCTATCTAAGAGTCTCTTAAAAGACCCTATTGTATCCACCTCTACCACCGTTGCTGGCAGTGCATTCCACACACCCACCACTCTGTGTGAAAAATGTGCCTCTGACATCCCCCTTGTACCTACTTCCAAGCACCTTAAAAATATTCCCCCTCATGTTAGCCATTTCAGCCCCTGGAAAAAAGCCTCTGATTATCTACATGATCAAAGCCTCTCATCATCTTATACACCTCTATCAGGTCACCCCTCATCCTCTGTTGCTCCAAGGAGAAAAGGCCAAGTTCACTCAACCTATTCTCATAAGTCATGCTCTCTAATGCAGGCAACATCCTTGTAAATCTCCTCTGCACCCTCTCTATAGCATTTACATCCTGCCTGTAATGAGATGACCTGAACTGAACATGGTACTCCAAGTGGGGTCTAACTAAGGCCCTGTATATCTGTAACATTACCTCGTGGCTCTTGAACTCAATCCCACAGTTGATGAAGGCCAACACACCATTCACTTTGTGCAGTACCTTTGTACATCCTATGTACATGAACTCCAAGTTCTTGCTGATCTTCCACACTGCCAAGAGTCTTACAATTAATATTATATTCGGTCTTCAAATTTGACCTACCAAAATGAACCACTTCACTCTTAACTAGGTTGAACTCCATCTGCCACTTCTCAGCCCAGTTCTGCATCCTATCAATGTCTCACTGTAACCTCTAACAACCCTCCAGACTATCCACAACACCTCCAACTTTTGTATCATCAGCAGACTTACTAACCCACCCTTCTACTTCCTGATCCAGGTCATTTATAAAAATCACAAAGAGGAGGAGTCCCAGAACAGATCCCCGAGGAACACCACTGGTCACTGACCTCCATTCAGAATACGAACCATCCACAACCATCCTTTGCCTTCTGCAGTCAAGCCAATTCTGAATCCCATGCTTCATTACTTTCTGAATGAACCTCGCATGGGGAACCTTATCAAATGCCTTATTGAAATCCATATAAACTACATCTACTGCTCTACCTTCCTCTACACTGCTCTACTTTAAGAAAATTTAAGTATCCATTCTCCCTTGTTTTGTGACTGCCCCTCACCCCCCATGGCTTGTTATTATCCATTTTGTTGGGGTTGAGTTGTTCCCTGATCTTGGCAATTTACTTGCAAATTTTTCATCACTGTATGAGGAGTGCTCTGTTGATTGTGGGCATGTCCTCAGAATGCTGCAGCTGATTGGTTGTTATTGTGGAACCTCAATTGTGATGCAGGGAGGAAATCTCATCACTGATTGGTTAAACTTTGAGCTTTGTGGTCTGGAATTTTGCCATCATTGGTTCATAAATAGGATCAAGGTCTACATGTCAGTTTACAGAATTGTTCGCAGAAAACCATGCTTCTAGGAATTCTTTTGTATGCTGCATGTTTGCTTGCACCATGATTTTTGAATTGTGCCCCTCTTGATCTTCATGGATAGATGAAGACCAGTACACACAAGTTATTGGGGCGACACATCAGCATAGTGTGTAGCAAAACACTTTACAGTGCAGGTGACCCAGGTTCAAACCCCGCCATTACCTGTAAGGGGTTTGTATGTCCTTCCCATGACCATATGGGTTTCCTCCAGATGTTCCAGTTTCCTCCCATAGTCCAAAGACATATTGGTAGGTTAATTAGTCATTATAAATCATCCTATGATTAAGCTATGGTTATAGTGGGAAATTGTTAGCTAGTGTGGCTCGAAGGGCTGGAATGACAAATACCATCTATAAGTTTGCAGGTAATACAACCATTGCTGGTTAAATCTCAGTTGGTGACGAGAGGGCGTACATGAGTAAGCTATGCCAACCAGTGGAATGGTGTCGCAGCAACAACGTGGCACTCAATGTCAGTAAGATGAAAGAGCTGATTGTGGATTTCAGGAAGGGTAAGACGAAGGAACACATACCAATCCATGTAGAGGGATCAGAACTGGAGAGAGTGAGCAATTTCAAGTTCCTGGGTGTCAAGATCTCTGAGAATCTAACTTGGCCCCAACCATATCTATGCAATTTAAAGAAGGCAAGACAGTGACTATAATTCATTAAGAGATTGAAGAGATCTGGTATGTCAACGAATACACTCAATAACTTCTATAGATGTACCAAGGAGAACATCCTGACAGGCTACATCACTGTGGGGGCTACAACACAGGACTGAAAAAAGCTGCAGAGAGTTTTAAATTTGGTCGGCTCCATCGTGGGTACTAGCCTACAAAGTACCCAGGACATCTTCAAGGAGCGGTGTCTCAAACAGGCACTGTCCATTATTAAGGACCTCCAGCACCCAGGACATGCCCTTTTCTCAGTGTTACCATCAGGTAGGAGGTACAGAAACCTGAAGGCACACACTCAATGGTTCAGGAACAGCTTCTTCCCCTCTATCATCCAATTCCTAAATGGACATTGAAACCTTGGATACTATAATATATATTATTATTGATTTTTTGTGTGATTTTTAATCTATTCAATATATGTATACAGTACTGTAATTGATTTATTTATTTATTATTGTTATTTAATTTTGCTTTTTTTCTTCTATATTATGTATTGCATTGAACTGCTGCTCCTAAGTTAACAAATTTCACGACACATGCCGGTGATAATAAACCTGATTCTGATTCTGATTCCTCACAGAAAGTTAATAAGTAAATACATTTTCCATCATGCATTTTATTATTAAATTGATCATTCATGACTAGATTGTCATGACTGCCCTGTGCTTAGGTAACGGCTCCATTACATTTCCTAACATTCCCCAATGCAGCAATGTTTCATGGCAGTCAGGCTACAGGTTAGCAATAAATCTCTTGTTAATCCCAAAGGTCAGAACAGTGGATGATATCCATGGGACACATCCTTGTTCCCTGTTCCTC
Organism: Hypanus sabinus; assembly: GCF_030144855.1. NCBI lineage: Eukaryota > Metazoa > Chordata > Chondrichthyes > Myliobatiformes > Dasyatidae > Hypanus > Hypanus sabinus. The sequence goes on along the minus strand of NC_082722.1, from coordinate 72,939,650 downwards.
CTCCCAGAAGGTAGAAGACTTTGCTGCTACCATGGAGAATCAAGCAACACATGCAAAATGTTGGAGGAAATCAATGGCTCAGGCAACATCAGTGGAAGAAAAGGAAATGTCAGCATTGTGGAATGAGACTCTGTAGAATGGTTCCTCTTCAAGTTAAGAACGTTTTCACACATTGAGATGTGTGAATGAGTTTTTGGGCAACTCCACAAACCCAAAACAATACAATTAAGCTGATGTATTAATGAAACGGAGCTTAAATAATTTTTGTTTCCTTGGTGCCACTGCCAAATGCTTTACAGTACCAGCAATGCAGGTTCAATTCCCACTGTTGCCTGTAAGGAGTTTGTATGTTTTCCCCGTGACCATGTGGGGTTTCCTCCGGGTGCTCTGTTTTCCTTTAATAGAACAAAGGCATACCTGTTGGTAAATTAATTGGTCATTGTAAATTTTTCCATGATTAGGCTAGAGTTAAATCAGGGGTTTGCTGGGTAGCACAGCTTGAAGGGGCAGAAGGGCCTACTCCAAGCTATATCTCAATAAAAAAAATTAAATATAGAAAGGTGTAGCTACAAATTTTAAATAACTAAATGTATTCTTTGAGGAGTGCATAAAGATAACATTGGCTTTGCTTTGGAATGCAGCTGAGGCTGTGGAAAATAAGCTGGAGAAATGTACTGGCAAGGAATAGGCATGTGAAATACTTAAAGCAAAAATTCAGTCCCAGAGAAATTTATTCCACTACAACACAGGGACAAATAGTTAGCAATATCACACTATGGATGAATAAAGAAATAAAGGCACACTGAAAGTGATGAAAAGACATAGACAAGTAGTGGAGAATAACAAAAGGGAATCCAACAGGGTTATGAATCATCAAAAAGTATTAGGACAGCTAAGAGAAACAATAAAATTAAATTATCAATGAATGTAAAAAAAGATAGCAAAGTGTTCAACAGACACATAAATAACAAAGGTAAAATCAAGTTAGGAGCAGGGCCACTGTGGGAGATGCAATAAACTCACAGGTAATAACTGTGAAATGGAAAAAGTGTTAAATACCTAACGGCCATAAATATACGATAGTCACTAATAAATCTAACAGGGAATTGAGGAGAAAGCATCTTTATTCAGAGAGTGAAAGGAGCATGGAACTCATTCCCATAGGGATAACTGGGATGCACAACAGAGATGTATTTAATGGGAGCAGGATAAACACCAGAGGGAGGAAAGAATAGGATGGAAATGTTGATGATGTAAGGCGAAGATGGGAGGGAAAAGGGTTGTATGGATTAAGAATGCCGGCATTTACCAGTGACATTAATGGGCTGAATCTGTGCTGTGAAAGCAGTGTAATTGTATGAGATACTGTGTCTATTTCTGCCTGTGGCAGGAATGATAAGAAATAGTCCAAATTTCAAAATAACTTCACTATCAAAGTATACATATGTCACTATATACAACCCTAAGTTTCATTTTCTTGGGGGCATTCAGAGTAAGTTCCATTTGTTTGTGGTGTCTGAGAAGTGACTTACTACAAAATCTGTTGTCCTACGTAAGTGAGCTAGAGCTTGAGTGCTTTTCTCTTTGGAGCAAAAGAGGACAAAAGGTAACTTGAAAAAGGTGTACAAGATCAGAAAGAGTATAGATAGAGTGAACAGCCAGAGACTTTTTCCCAGGCTGGAAACAACTATTACGAGGGAACATAATTTTAAGGTATTTGGAAAAAAAGTATGGTGAGGAGGGATTTCACCTGCACTTCAACTACATGTCCCTCCTTCATCGTCTGTCCCATTGAAAACCAACCAGTAATTTGCTCTTCCCCTATTTTATTGTAGGATTCTGGACTTGAAACACTAATGATTCCTCTCTCCACAGATGCTGCTTGATCAGCTGAATCTTCCAGTATTTCCAATTTTTATTTGAGATTTTCTGCATCCAAAGCTTTTCATTTATACATCCCGTCTTTCTGAATTTACAGCTTCGCTGACCTGTGTTAATAAATTACCTTACAATTCTGGTCAACCCATAATAGACAGACAGACATACTTTATTGATCTTGAGGGAAACTGGGTTTTGTTACAATCACACCAACCAATAATTGCATAGAAATATAGTAATATAAAACCATAAACAATTAAATAATAATAAGTAAATAATGCCAAGTGGAAATTAGTCCTGGACCAGCCTATTGGCTCAGGGTGTCTGACACTCCGAGGGAGAAATTGAAAAGTTTGATGGCCACAGGCAGGAATGACTTCCTATGTCGCTCAGTGTTGCATCTCGGTGGAATAACCGATAATAATAGGAAGGATCTCGAGGCTTTGGAGAGAGCACAGAAGAGGTTTACCAGGACACAGTCTGGATTGGAGAGCACGTGCTTTAACTAAAAGTTGGGCAGACTCAGGTTCTTTTCTCTGGAGTGGCGGAGCCTGAGGGAAGATTGGATAGAGTTTTGTAAGAAGGGCAAGTGCTTTCATACTGAGTGATGAGTGCTACTGTCTGGGATTGTAGTGGAGGCAGGTGAATAAGGACATTTTGAGAGACAATTTGTTAGGCACATGTGTTTGAGAGAATTAGAGGGATAAGAACATTGTGTAGGCAGAAGAGATTAGTTGGCCATTTGATTACTAATTTGGATGTTTCAGCATAACATTATGGACTGAAGGGCCTCTGTTCCTGAGCTGTACCTTCCTATGTTCCAAGTCAGAGTTCTAAATAGCTCACAAAAGCTACCAGAGTGAGTTAGTTAACAGAATAAGTGTAGCAATGGATTTTATCTGGATGGCAATTTAAAACGCTTACAGTGCGCGAGATTAACATTGCTGAATTTTAGCTCTGAAGATCTAGATACAGTTGATAATATTACAAGAGGAATCTGCAATGGTTCATTGATTCTGCTGAATTAAGTGCTGATGTACTTGCTTGGCATTATCGAATATCTCCATTAAATGTGCAGAAATCTTAATGATTATATTTTCATTGATGAACAGATAATTACATGATTGGTGAGTCAGGAACACTATTGATCCCTCTTTCTTGATGTCAGCAAATAACACTGAAAGATTTAACCCTGCGTTGCTTTCATACCCGTGCTCACCTGCCATCGCAGAAGGATGCAAAATATCTTTCATTACTACTTAAAAGAGGGCAGAGTTACTTTATTCGCAAGGCTTGTACTAAAGATAATGATTAGCTTTATTTTTTGTATGTATATTGAAACATACAGTGAACTGTACTGCATGCGTCAAAACAAATCAGCGAGGATTGTGCTGGGGCAGCCCGCAAGTGTCGCCATGCTTCTGACGCCACCATAGCGTGCCCACAACTCACTGATCCTAACCCATATGTCTTCGGACTGTGGGAGGAAACAGGGGCACCTGGAGGAAACCCACACAGTCATGGAGAAAATGTATAAACTCCTTGAAGACAGGAGTGGAATTGTGCCCTAATTTTACAGCTCTTAATCTATTTGCCATTTATATTTATCTTTCTATCAGAGCATGAAACAGATTGTTATTTCTAAGATATAAGTTAGCTGCAAAGCATTACCCTGAAGTATAAGAGTGAATTTGTCAGCAGGTTTTGACTAATGTACACTCAGTTAAAGTCTGTCCCAAGCCTTATGGGCCCATCAGGCCGGTGCTTATGCTGGTTGAGTGTACATGAGTGAGACTGAGTACAAGACTCCCCCACCAGATAGGATACAAGTCTATCGCGGTTAACCCCCAGCATTTTGTCGGTACCCATTTTTAGCTGGGTGCTCTGGAGCAATGTGTGAGCAGTAAGACACAACATGCTGCCTTGGTTGGGGCTCAAAATCATGACCTTCAGATCGCTAGTCCAACCCCTTAACCACTTGGCCACGTGTCACACTCATGTAAACTAAATGGACACTTTATTAGATACTTCCTCTATCTAGTAAAGTGGTCATTGAGGGTATGTTTGTGATCTTCTGCTGCTGTAGCCTATCCACTTCAAGGTTCAAAATGTTGTGCATTCCGAGATATTCTGCACAGCACTGTTGTAATGGGCGCTTATATGAGTTACTGACAATTTGAACCAGGTTGGCTATTCTCCTCTGACCTCTCTTGTCAACAAGGCATTTTCATCCACAGACATGCCCCTTCACTGGATACTTTTTTGTTTTTCGCACCATTTTGTGTAATCTCTGGAGATAGCTGTTTATGAAAATCTCTGCAGTTTCTGGCACCAACTATTATTTCTTTGTCAAAATCACTTAGATCACATTTCTTCCCCATTATGATGTTTGGTCTGAACAATATCTGAACCTCTTAATGATGCATTGAGTTGCTGCTACATGATTGGCTGATTAGATATTTGCATTAACAAGCAGGTGCACAGGTGTACCTGATAAAGAGCTCACTGAGTGTAAATGCAAGATGCTGTGAGGATGCTGGAATTAGTGATGACATTAGCAGGGCATCTTCGGGTTGTTTCATTTATTAATGAAAAAGACACTTTTCACTCACTGATTCAATGTACATGTGATTAATAAATAGATTTAATCTATGGTAGCAGGCTACAGTTCCATCTCTACCAAAGGAGGTGTAAGGTGCTCTTTCCTCTGCTAGCCTGCAGGTCACTCTAGGGTGGGGGTCGGCAACCCGCGGCTCCGGAGCCGCATGCGTCTCTTTCATCTCTGTGCTGCGGCTCCCCGTGGTTTGTTAGTTTTTGAAATGTAATTTGAAATTTGAAGATTATGGTGATCTTGCACAATCTAAATAAAACGTTGTGGCGACCCATTTCCTGACACATCCGAACTGGCTCAGAATTAGCCAGCGTTCAAGCTAAGGGAGATAGCCTACGGGGGTTGGTGAGTACGTGTCTTTTGGAGCATCCGCGCCCATGGGGGGTGGGTTGAGGGAGGCTTAAAAACAAGGCTGTTTAGTTTGAATAAAGTTATCTTTTTTTTTTGACTGCAGTTTACTGACTGCGTGTAGCACACCGCTACAACGTGTTTTTATCGCTGGCTGGCCAGAGGGGAGGTGCTGAAACACTTTGTCGCGTATCTGGAAGAAGTGAAAACTTTCCTGGGCAGCAAAGGGCTCACCTTTCCTGAGCTGGAACAGCCAGAGTGGCTGGAAAATCTACACTTCATGGTGGACATGACAGCGCACCTGAACACGCTGAACACAGCTCTTCAGGGGAAAGGACGTACAGCCCTACACATGTTGGAGGATGTTTTGGCATTCGAGCGCAAGTTGACAGTGCTTGCCAGAGATTTACAGAAAGGCACATTGTCTCACTTCCCCAATTTGAGAGAGTTCAAATAAGGTCACGACATGATAAATTCGGAGTATTTACATTCTGCAATCATCGCAATGCAAACATCGTTTGGAAAACGCTTCTGTGAGTTCAGAGAGGAAAAAAAACACATTATCCTTCCTGGTCACTCCCCTAAGCATCGCTCCATCCCTACTGAATACGACTGCATTGGCAGGTGTGAGTCAACCTGATCTTGAGATGGAACCGGCCGACATAGCCGACAAGGACATATGGGTGTCCAAGTTTAGACGCTTAATAGCAGACCTTGAAGATGTTGCCCGTCAGAAGGCCGTTCTTGCTCAGAATCACAAATGGAGTAATATTGAAAACCTCCTCTAACCGGACAAACTTGTGTTCAAAACATGGAATGCTATCCCCAACATTTATGTAAACATTAAAAAGTATGCGCTTGGAGTCCTGTCGATCTTTGTATCCACATATGTATGTGAGCAGGTGTCCTCCAACATGAACTTTATTAAAAACAAACATCGCGCACGCCTCACAGATGACAGCTTGCGATCCTGTGTAAAGATGAAGGTGACGTCATACAGCCCTAATGTGCAGACGCTGTGCGCTGAGGTCCAGGAGCAGAAATCCCATTAACCAAGTATGATAAATATTTTAATTGCCTATTATTTTAGGTATATATTCATATTTTTTCATTGTTCAGTGAAATAGTCCTTTTATTTTTCAGGTTGACAGCTGGCTGACGTTATTTTTGATTTGTTGCTGGCGAAAAATTTAAGTTCGGCGTTTTTCATAAATACAAGAAGGACTCAAATAGACATTGAGTATTTTACTTAATAGTAACCTTCAACCCAACGTCTTTTTGTCTTTTTTTTGGAGTTCAAAATGTTTTTGTTGCATGCAGAAATGTAATTTTGTTTTCTCTGCAGGAGTTCATCAATTTCATAAATGCAACACATTATAGTTTGTTTATACATAGCATAAAGGCAAAAAAAACGTTGTATGCAGTGTTATTTCATTTTAAATGTCAAACGGGTTTTGTGGCTCCCAGTGTTTTCTTTTCTGTGGGAAACGGGTCCAAATGGCTCTTTCAGTGGTAAAGGTTGCTGACCCCTGCCCTAGAGAAAAGTGTAGCACCTGCTTAGCTCCCTGATCAGGGTCACATGAAGCCATGGGATCTGGTGGTGAATGGTCATAGGAGTAGCTGTGGCACATCACAAGTCCTGTTTGTGCAGCCACTGACCCCAGGGAGGCAATCTCTGAAGAGTATTGATAATGGCTGGGGTCACCCATCTTGTAAAGATATTGCGCAGAAGAAGGCAATGACAAACCACTTCTGTAGAAAAATTTGCCTCAAACAATCATGGTCATGAAACCATGATCACCCACATCATATGACACAGCAGATAATGATGATGATAAATCTAATATAATCTAATCTTTTTAGCAATTATTTTTAAAAAGAAGCATTTTGGTTTGTCAAAATCCAGAAGGGTCTTGAAAGAAAATACATGGTTATGCTCCACACTACCCCTCCATCTCTATCCTGCTCACCCATAGTGCACAGTGTTGTGGTGTATTGGACAGTGAGGAAGTCTTTTCAAAGCTTGCAGAGGGATTTGGACCAGTTGGAGGAATGGGCTGAAAAATGGTAGATAGAGTTTAATGTGGACAAGTGTGAGGTATTGCACTTCGGAAGGTCAAACCAAGGTAGAACATACAAGGTAAATGGTAGGACACTGAGGAGTGCAGTAGAGCAGAGGGATCTGGGAAAACAGATACATAATTCCCTAAAAGTGGTGTCACAGGTGAATAGGGTCGTAAAGAGTGCTTCTGGTACATTGGCCTTTATAAATCAAAGTATTGAGTATAAGAGTTGGAATGTAATGGCGAGGTTATATAAGACATTGATGAGACCGAATTTGGAGTATTGTGTGCAGTTTTGGTCACCTAATTACAGGAAGGATATTAATAAGGTCAAAAGAGTGCAGAGAAGGTTTACAAGGATGTTGCCAGGACTTGAGAAACTGAGTTAAAGAGAAAGGTTGAATAGGTTAGGACTTTATTCCCTGGAGTGTAGGTGAATGAGGGGTGATTTGATAGAGGTGTATAAAATTATGATGGGTATAGAATGAATGCAAGTAGGCTTTTTCCACTGAGGCTACGGGAGAGAAAAAAAGAGGTCATAGGTTAAGGGTGAAGGGGTAAAGGTTTAAAGGGAACATTAGGGAGGGGCTTCTTCACACAGAGAGTGGTGGGAGTGTGGAATGAGCTGCCAGACGAAGCGGTGAATGCGGGCTCACTTTTGACATTTAAGAAAAACTTGGACAGGTATATGGATGGATGAGAGGGGTTTGGAGGGATATGACCCAGGTGCAGAAAAAAGTTTCGGGCCGAGACGTTGACTGCTCATTTCAATGGATGCTGCCCGATCTGCTGAGTTCATCCAGCTTTTGTACGTGTTGATCAGGTCAGTGGTGATTTTCAATCCCTAGAGAGATCATTTGTAGAATGCCAATGAGATGTCTTTTTGGAGTAGCTTGTGGTTGAACCCATTAGGGGATTCATTATTCTGGATTGGGTGTTATGTATTGAAACAGATTTGATTAGGGAGCTTAAGATAAAAGAACCATTAGGAATGTAAGCATTGACTATTATCTAAGAGGAGAGAAAATTCAAAAATCTGAGGTGCAAAGGGGCGTGAGAGTCCTCATGCAGGATTTCCTAAAGGTAAACTTGCAGGTTGAGTCAGCGGTGTGGAAGCGTTCATGTTAGCATTCATTTTAAGAGGACTAGAATGTCAGAGCAAAGGTATAATGCAGAAGCTTTATAAGCTTTATAAGGCACTGATGAGGCCTTTCTTGGAGTATTGTCAGCAGTTTAGTGATATTGTGGGGACTGTAGTACCAGAGAGCTTGACCAGAGACCAGAGGGACATCCATTTAGAATGGACATGAGGAGGAATTTCTTGAGCCAGGTGGTAGTGATTCTGTGGACTTATTGCCACAAATGGTTGTGGAGTCAGGTCACTGAGTTTATTTAAGGCGGGGGTTGATAGATTTTTGCTAAGTCAGGATGTGTAAAGTTATGGGGAGATACCAGGTGAAAGGAAAATAGATTAACCATGATCAAATGGTGGAGCAGACTTAATGGTCCAATTGGCCAAATTCAGCTCCAATGTATTACGGCCTTATAGTCTTGTGTTCTGGCAGCTTCACTCACCTCAACAATGACTTCACAACCTGTGGACTCCATTTTAATGATTGCACAACTCACTCCAAGTATTATATGATGGAGCTAGATAGCTACTTCTTCAAACTCATCTGCAGAAACAGATTAATTTCTACCTGTAATGTTTTTATTTGTCCTTTTCGAAGTGGATGGAGCTCTGTCAAGGACCCTGACCTAGAGCTATGTTCAATTTTCAGTTCTTTGTGGCAATGGGACTAACTCCTGGGGCTCACCAACAGGTCATTTCTTAATATTGCAAGGACACAACCTGGAAGATGACTTGCCTTTAGGGTCACGGGGCTTTGCAGCCCTGGGGACAGGTTGACTCTATGCCACCAACTGAAGCGATGCAGGAGAAAATGGAATATCAAGAACAGAGGTTCAGCTGTCGGGGGGGCTCTGTACATGGCGAATGGCTCCCTCTTTCTCTTGTCGGTGGAGGTGAGTTTGCTGCCAATTCTCGAGCGGGAGAATTCAGAAAAAAAGTGACGCAGCAGATTTTAACACCGTAAAACAGCGAGTGTTTTTTTTTGTATTGTTAGTTTCCACTCTCGCTGTATGACACCTGTGTGATACTTCTCTGTCCCTTCGTTAGGGAGAGAGAGCCTGAGGTGTGTGAAATTGTCAGGTGAACTGTTAGTTTTTGTTGTACAGCAATTCATTGCCTTTCTTGGGGGCTTTGTTATTGCTTGCCTGGTGGGTGGAAGGTGCTGACGTTTTTTTTTGCTGAAATAAATGGTGGGGATCTGAGGTAATTGCTCTGTTGCTGCTTGCGTGTGGGAGGGGGGAGTAGGGGGCTTTGGGGTTCTAGCAGTTTTACTGTCACTCAATCTTTTTGGTTCGCTTCTGTTTTTGTAGATGTCTGTGAACAAGAATTTCAGGTTGTATATCGTATACATTTTCTGATATTTAATGGAACTGTTGAACTACAAGACTATGCATTTATTTATGTGTTAGCTTGCTTGCTTATTTATTATTCACCTGTTCATTTATTAATTTTTGTATTTACACAGTGCGTCTTTTGTACATTGGCTGTTTGTCAGTCTTTGTGCATAGCTGTTCCTTGATTCTATTGTATTTCTTTGTTTCATTGTGAATGCCTGCAACGAATTTAATCTCAGGGTGGCATATGTGACATATAGGTGTTTTGATAATAAATTCACTTCGAACTTTTGAACTTTGAACAGCCCTCCAATACTGGATCACCACCACCGCCTGGACTACAGCAACAGATGAGGAGATCCAACATCATCTGCTTGACGGTAGCCCAGGGAGTGCAGCCAATTCTGGCTCAGCCTGTGCCCCCCACACACACACCTGAAGAATATATGTTCATGTCTTCCCACATGTTAACTTATTGCCCTACAATTGATTCCAGCAGTTTTTTTCAATGTCTTGTGTTAAACATTTCAACTGAAAAATCCCTGTCTGTTTCAGTGAAAAGAGCTTAAGTGTAATGTGTATAATATCCACACAGTCCCTTACATCCTTTGATAGTTATTCAGCACTTTGACACAACTGACTTATGAAAAGAGGCTTGGATCAACTGGATAGCCAGAGACTTTTTCTCAGGGCAGAAATGGTTCATATCTCGGGGGCATAATTTTTTCCGATTATTGGAGGGAAGTGTAGGGAGGAGATATCAGATCTAAGATCTTCACACAGAGTGTGGTAAGTATATGGAACATAGTGGCTCATATGAGGTGGCATCGTTTAAGATGATTGGATGGAGGTGGGGGTGATGTCCGAGGTAAGTTCTTTACACAGAGAATGATAGATGCATGGAACACCTTGCAAGGACTGCTGGAAGAACAAGTACATTAGGGGCATTTAGGAAAATCTTAGATATGCACATGGATAATAGAAAAATGGAGGGTTAAGTAGGAGAGAAGGGTTAAATTGATCTTAGAGTAGGTTAAAAGGTCAGGATATCATTGTGGGCTGAAGGGCTGTAAAGTTCTATGTTCTGTGTTCTACAATATGTTCTATATTCTATGTTCTATGTATTACATAGTACTTCACCAGTCTTTACATTATTATCTATTGCCCTATTCCATTTCCCTAAATACGTCAAATGAGTAATTCATCTTGTAATGTCAGCCAAAAAGTGAGGAACAATATCTTTTTCTTTGTTGAGTTTCATTTTTAAAGGCTCTACGTATAAGTAGCAATTAATGGCCACAGTCTCTCCCTGATGTAAACTCTATTTCTCATTTGCAGTAAGTAGGTCAAGTTAAAAACCTCATCTTTCTTTAACAGTTTGTTCTTCCATCATTAGAGCATCTAAACTCCGTAAAGCTTTCTCACTTGTCATAGCATCATAGACTCATATAGCACAGAGGAAGGTCCTTTGGCCCAATACATCCAAAGCCAAACCTTTTCTGATCTTCACTAATCCCATTTACCCATAGAAGGACAATGTTCATCTATGCCTTGCCTGTTTAAGTGTCCATTTAAGTGCCTCTTAAATGTCGCACTTGTATCATGTTCCACCATCTTCTCTAAAAAGCTCATTTCAGATATCACCCATACTCTGTTTTAAAAAAAAACTTGCCCTTCAGACCTGCAGATAGACTCTCCTATCAGATTCCTTCTTCTCCAGCCCTTTACCATTTCCACTTATCACTTCCCAGCTTCTTGCTTCACCCCCCTCCCCACCACCTATCTGGCTTCCCTTATCAGTTATTTTGTCCTCTTACCCTTTCCTCCCATCTTCTTATTTTGGAGTCTTCCATTTCAGCCCCGCTGAAGGGTCTTGGCACAAAACTTGACTGTTCATTAATTTCCATAGATGCTGCCTGACCTGCTGAGCTCCACTGGCATTTTGTGTGTCACTGGCACTGACTCTGGATTTCGAGGTAGCTGGACAATTATTTTTATTTACCTTTCAGACCATTTTCTTTCCACTTCAAACCTGTGCCCTCTCGTTTCTGTTTCCCCTACCAATATGAGTGGGTGGTGCATTGCAGATACATCTCACCAAAGAGGTTGATGGGTTCCTTCCCTCTGATACCCTGTAGGACACTCTTGGGAAAGGTGTAGCACCTGCTGAGCCCCTGATCAGGGTCACATGAAGCCGTGGCAGAAGGTGGTGGATGGTCGTACTAGCAGATGGTGCATATAACAATTCCTGGTTATATGACCATTGATGCCAGGCAGACTCTGAAGAGTATCGACAATGGCTGAGATCAGCCGTCTTGTAAAGACACTGCCCAGAAGAAGGCAATGGCAAATCACTTCTGTCGAAAAAATTGCCAAGCCAATCATGGTCATGAGAACATGATCACCTATGCCATACGACACAGCACATACGATAATGCTGATGATAACGAAGAGAAAATGATTTTGACTATCTTAAATCTATCTATACCTGTCATAATTTTATCTGTTTCTACCAGCTTATCCCTCACCTTCCTCCCCTCCAGGGAAAACAAGCCTACCACATCCAATATCTTCCCATAACTAAAGTCCTCCAATCAAGGCAACACCCTCAGCAACCTCTACAGTTAAGATTAAGATTAGTTTTACCTGTCATACGAACAGGACAAAACAGAGTGAAATTCATTGTTTGAGTCAACGACCAACACATTCCGGAAGATATGGTGGAGGAAGCCTATTGGTGATGCTCTGCTTCTGATGTCAACACAGCACACCCACAAATTACTAACCCCACCACGTACACGCTTTTAGAATGTGAGAGGAAACCAGAGCCTCGGGAGGAAATCCACGTGGACATGGAGAGAATGTACAGCCTCCTTACAGACAGTATCAGCAATTGAACTCCAATCTTCTGAAGGCTGGTGCTGCAAAGCATAATGCTAACCGTATCGCAATGCCACTGTACCATCTCTGCAGCACAATTGTGTTCTTTCTATTGTCTGGTAATCGGGCTGTAAAGTTTTAACGTAACATTCCAACTCGTATTCCATGACTCAACCTGTAAAGACAAGCATGCCACAGGACGTTTTCACCAACCTATCCACCTGTTTTGCCACTTTCAGGAAACTATAGATTTGAACCCCTAAGTCTCTCTGTTCTTCAACTTTCTTAGTGTTGAAGAACGACACAGTAACAAAACAAAAACAGCAGCGAAACAACCAACCACCCCACCTCCGCCATTTCATCTACCCAATTACTTCCACACACAGACAGGCCTCCAAACCCAGGACAGACTGCCCCTGGTCCTTTGACCATCATTCTTGACCCCGGACTCTGAGCTTCACAGACTTTGGGCCTCCTACCTCCAGTTCATGTCCTGGACTTGCAGACTCACAGACATTAGGCCTCAGACATTCCATCCAAGGGGCTTCAACACAGGCAGAGAACTTTCATCAGGACTACTAAATCATGTTCCTTCAAATTTTCTCCAATAGCTTCCCTTCAATTAACATAAAGGCTCACTAGCCTGTAGTGTCTGGGCTTATCACTATTCATAAGTTTTCCATTCTCACATCTTTTGGTAATTCACCTGTGGTTGACAAAGATACAAAGATTTCTGTCATGATCCCAGCTATGTTCTCCTTTCTTTCCTAAATCAACCTGGGAGAGACGGTCCATTGGTGGGAATTTATTTGTTCCTTGACACCTAACACCTCTACCTTCTTAATACTGACATGCTCAGTCCTGTCAACTTACCCTTCCATGGACTCATTATCCTTCCCACCCTTCTGCTTGCTGAATACAGATGAGAAGTATTCATGAATGACATTGACCACACTCCCTGGCTCCACACCTAGATTGAAACACAAGATTTCTGCAAACCTCCAATGCAGCCCAAGGATATGGTGGGGACAGCCTGCAGATGTCTCTATGCTTCTGGCATCTACGTAGCGTGCCCACAATATACTAACACTAACATCTATAAGTTTTTTTGTATGTCTGACTCATGGGGATGACTCTTGCCCTCTCTTATTAGCCATTACTGCCTTGGGAGAAAGGTACTGGTTGTCCACTCTGTCAATGCCTCTTATCATCCTATGCATTTCTATCAATTCACCTCTCATCCTCCCTAGCTCCAAGGAGAAAAGCCTTAGCACGATCAATCGTATCTCTTAGGACATGCACTCCATGTTTTCCTTTTTCAGATCAAGCCTTCAGAATCAGAATCAGACATTTTGCTGACGGACATTTGTTCCCAGTTGAATTTAACCAGTTCTTCTTCTGTACTATCAATTTTTGTTTTTCCCTTGTATAGGACTGACCCTTTCTAAAATGACCTTGCAACTACCTTGTACTTTACCGAACTCTGGTCACACTTGTACATGTGACAACAAACTTGAGTTTGACTTTGAGTTTGAGGTTGAAGAACCAACAACAATGACCAGACAGTGGACAAGAAACTCATCTGCTCTTACTCTCTCTCTGTCTCTCTCACAGAATGTAGTTGTCAAACATCATGTTTTTAAAAAGGGCAGGTCTGTGGCATAATAGTTATTGGTGCACAATACAAAGCAGAATTCAATCTGTGAAATAAAAACAGAAAATGTTGGAAACACCCAACCTATAAGGTAAAATCGGAGGTGTTAATGAGTTCACCATTGGGACCACTATCAGTTGAATCATAATCTCTCAATATCGGCACTACCACCTTCACTATGTTCTTCATTCTTGCCTTCTCTGTAAAATACTGCAACACATTCTTGATTACTAACTTTATAATTTTTTATTGAATTTTCAAATAGGTTACAGAAGGGAAAAAAATCATTTAAAAAATTTATCAACCCTTCCCCCCTCCCCTTAACCCCTCCCCCCTAACATATCCCTATAGAAAGAAACAAAAGAGAGAAGAAAAAAGAAAGAAAGAAAGAAAGAATGCCTGGATATTGGAAGATCCCCACATGCTCCATGGAGTTCATAATAGCTTTAGTATATATATTTATTTGTTTCCCCAGATAACCAATAATTTGATCTTTGGAGCACCTATATATTTAATCCTATCTTTTGTAAATAAGGGTGCCAAATTTTCAGAAATATTTCATATTTATCTCTTAAATTATAAGTAATTTTTTCAAGTGGAATGCAGCTAAAATTTTCATTCTTCCAATGATCTATACTTATATGAATCTGATTTCCAAGTAACTGCAATACCCTTTTTGGCTACTGGCAATGCAATTTTTATGAATTCTTTCTGATATTTATTCAGTTTGGATTTCGGTTTTATCCCTTCAATATCACCTAGTAACAATAATGTTGGATTATGTGGAAGTTGTGTTCCAATAATTTGTTCCAATAAAATTCTTAAGTTTGTCCAAAAAGGTTGAATTTTAAAACAAGACAAAGTAGAATGTAAAAAAGTACCAATTTCTTGATTACATCGGAAACATGAATCAGGTAAATTTGGGTTTAATTTATTTATTTTTTGTGTAACAACCTTTGTTGATCTATCTAAAACTGGGTCTAGACAAAAATTAAAATCTCCACCTATTAATATTTTGTCATGTGCATCAGCCAATTTCAAAAAGGCCTCTTGTATAAATTTTACATCATTTTTATTTGGTGCATAAATATTCATAAGAGTCCATAGTTCTGAAAAAAATTTGACAATGTATAATTACATATCTCCCCACAGAATCAATTAATACATTTTGTATTTTAATTGGTAAAGTTTTATTAACCAAAATTGCAACTCCCCTCGCCTTTGAATTAAATGAAGCTGCAATAACATTTCCGGCCAAATCTCTCTTTAATTTCTGATGTTCTATCTTTGTTAAGTGTGTTTCTTGTAAAAAAGCGATATCTATTTTCATTTTCTTAATGTATGTTAAAATTCTTTTTCTTTTCACCGGTCCAATAAGCCCATTAACATTAGAACTTTTAAAATTCAGTAAATTAGTCATTATTTTTAACAGGGTTACTCCAATCTACAGTAATACCAAACCTTTCAACTTTTGTAGTACCTGGGGGAATCTTATTAAAATTCTCCATGTTGCTATGTGTCTCCTCCCCCCCCCCCCGCCCCGATTGTCCAGGCAAAGAAAGAAAGATAAAAGAAAAATAGATTATAAAGAAAAAATACCCCCCACTAATGTTGTGAATAAAAAAAACACAACATTACCCCCCTCCATTGTACGGGTCATGGCAATCTCCATGATTACACATGTGAGTCCCGTAGCAATCAATCCAAAGTTCCCCCAGCTCCCCATAACATACAAAAGTATATATAAGGAAGGAAAAAATAATATCACTACTCTCGATTAATATTTCTCAAATTTTTACCTTTCTCCCCCTGTTTCATATAATTAAGAATATATTTAAATATTCTTCTGTCCTTAAACATCCATCAACTCCATTCACTGTCCCTGTCTTGGTCTTTAATCCATTTCACTTTTAAATCTTTGGCTGTGGTTAGCGAATATTTGGGAGTTCTTGTGTAAATTCTTCCGCATCCCGATAATCAGTAAAATCTCTTCTTTTTCCATCATCCAAAAAAATTATCAGGGTTGCCAGGTGGTGCAATATAAATTTATAACCTTTTTCCCATAAAACTTTTTTCGCTGGGTTAAATTCCTTCTTTCTCTTCAAAAGGTCATGACTTATATCAGGATAGAAAAGAACTATTTTCCCTTCTATCATCAATGGCCCATTTCTCTTTCTGGCACGTTGGGCAGCCTTTTTCAGGATCTTTTCTTTATCTTGATATCTTAAGCATTTTATCAAGATTGATCATGGGTTTTGTTCAATTTGAGGTCTTGGTCTTAAGGCTCTGTGAGCCCTTTCAATTTCAATTAACTGGGTTCCTTCTTCCATTTCCAAAATTTCCAGAATCCATTTTTGAAAAAAAATTATTGGATCCTCTCCCTTTATACCTTCTTTAAGTCCAACAATCATAATATATTATTTTGTCTGCTAAAATTTTCAAGTACATCCACTTTTTCCAACAACCGTTTTCTTTCTGATGTCCAGGCAGAAATATTATCTTCCATTTTATTCACTCTATCAATGGTGTCTCCAGTTGTTTCTTCCAAGTTTTTAATTTTCTTGTCCATTTTGTCCTGTTTCTTCAGCATTTTATCAAACATAATCTTCATATTGTTAATATCTTTTTTATTACTTTTAATGCTTTTAATTCATGCATTATTTGCACCAAAGTTTTTTTTAATATCTCCAATATCACCTCCAACTTCTTCCTGTCACTCTTCTTTGTTTGTCTCTTCATCTTCCTCTGATTTATCCAGAGAATCTGATTCCACCTCATATTCACTTTCACTTTCAGTTCCGATCATAGCTGGGATTTGTAGTTTGGGTTGCTCATGTTTGCGCATGCCCCTTCCTTCATGCATGCGCAATTCCTGTTGCTCTTTTTTTTTGGAAACGGTTGATGTTGCCGCAGTTTCCTGTTCTGTATCGCTGGAGGTAAAATGCACTTAAGCCCGAGGCTCTTTCATGGCGGCCGGCCTTGATTCTTTTCCAACTTGTGTTATCTTCAAAGTAGTAGTTTTCTTCGGCTTCTGTTTAGGAGGCATATCTTAAGACAATCCTGAGTAGTTTATAAGTAATTTTTAAAAGGTATTTACTAACTTTTCTTCACTTAAACATTGTTTTACTGTTTTTTTACAGGAGAGCTGGATTTCCACGTCTCGAACTTACGTCATCACGTGACATCACCCTGGTTTCTAACGTTATGAGTTCTGATAAAAATGCTCTGATCTGCAATGTTAAATCTGCTCCCTGCCTCGCCATGGATGTTGCCTTACTTGCTGAATATTTCATTGATTTTCTGTTTTTATTTTTATTTGGAGATACAGCATGTAACAGGCCATTCTGACCTAACAAGTCACACCACCCAGCAACCCACCTACTTAATGCTAGCCTAATCACAGGACAACTTAGAACCAATTAACCTACTAGCTGGTACGTCTTTGGAATGTGGGAGGGAACAGGAGCCCACGGAAGAAACCCATGCAGGGAGGGGGAGAAGGTACAAACTCTTTACAGAGGATGCTAGAAGTGAACTGCAACTTGAAGAATGCTCCAAGCTGTAATAGTGTCGCAGTAACCGCGACACTACCATGGCGCCAAGATTTCCTTTGGATTTCCAGCATCTGCAGATCTTTCTTGGTGTTTTTTTGTTCAATATTCATATATTCCTACTTCATACATTTAGCACACACAGCAGAGGGTAATGCAGCATCCTATAACCTAGTCATTATCACTTTTGCAAACGGCGGAAGCTTGCTGTGTCCAAATTGGCTGCTGCATTTCATATATTTATGTAGTAACTGGGCTGCAATAAATACTCTGTTATCTCTGTAAATCGCAGTTAAATATCATGATTTCAGAAGCTATATAAATACAATTCCTCCTCAAAGTAAATAGGATACGTTACAAAATCAAAAATTATAAGTAGACAGACAGCATATCTTTCCCTGGGTTGTATTATCTAATACCAAAGGGCATACATTTAAGATGATAGGGAGTAAGTTCAAAGGAGATGGAAGGGGTAAGTTTTATACTCAGAGAGTGGTGGGTCCCTAGAATATGCTGCTTCGGGTGATGGTGGAGAACATTGTTTCGGCAGAGGGTGTTAGTTTAGTTTGCCATTTCATTACTAATTTAATTGATTCAGTGCACCATTGTGGGCAGAAGGGCCTATGGCTGTGTTGCACTCTTCTGTGTTTTATGTTATCTGTTTGTTCATTGTGACAAGACAGCTCAGAAAAGGGAAAACATAAAGAATGGAGCATTCTTAGAAAGTTTACAAGTAAAGATCATTGTCAAGAAGCAGCAGCTTCTTTAAAGGTTTTGGTGCATAGTTTCAGTCTCTGTAACTCTTTTATTCTTTTCATTTCTTTGAGAATCTTGAGCTACAATGCGATGCAAGTCGTCCTGCAGAGCAAGTTTTGCACTCCAAAGAAAAAGAAAGAACATTTATCATTTATGCGTTGTTTTCACAAATTCTATCTCCCTGCTGCATTCTTGTCATTTATATCAAATTAGGTACAAGCTTTGCATTTTATTGTGTACATTTGGAATAACGTAATGTGACAGTCCCCCTCCAATTAGCTGAGTGTATTTTACATATTTGACAGCTTTGCATAGTTTGATTCAAACAGGAGGCATTCCAAGCATTTATCAACACCGTTGGGTTAAGATCTGTTGGGAAAAATCTCGAGTTCATTAAAGAAAATGGCTTCTTTCATTTTCATTAAGTGTTGCTGAGATGTTGTACTGGGGCACCAACTACTGTTTGTTAAAGCAGAAACTCTAACGACAGGCAGAGGCTATTAATCTCCAGAAGGTTTTCCACAGTGTGCTCGGTGTCTGTGTTCCTCTGCTGAGCACTGCGGGCATGCTTTGCTGGTGCAAGAATGTGTGGCGACGCTTGTGAGCATTGCGGACATGCTGTGTTAGTGCCAGCATGTGTGATGACACTTGCTGGCTGCCCTCAGCACATCCTTAGCTGTCATCGGTTGTTAATGCAAACAACGCATTTCAACCTTTGAATCCGTGTATGTGAGACAAGTAAACCTGAATCTGATCAGAGGTATAGGTTGAGTGGCCAATGCAATCTTAGCTTTCTTTTCAAGAGGACAGAAACATAAAACCAGAGATGTAATGTAAACTTAGAGCATTGTGAGTAAACCTTATCTAATAAAAGATGTGCTGACATTGCGGGGGGTTCAAATGAGATTCATGAAAATGATTCTGGGATTGAAAAGCTTATCATACGAAGAATGTTTGATGCGTCCGAGCCTATACTCAATGGAATTCAGAAAAATGAGCCATTGAAACCTATCAAATGTTGAAAAGCCTCAATAGAGTGGATGTGTAGAAGATGTTTCCTACAGTGGGGGAGTCTAAGATCAGAGGACACAGACTTAGAATAGAGGGATGTTCATTTGGAATGAAGATGAGCAACAATTTATTTAACCAGATGTGATGAATCTGTGGAATTTGTTGCCACAGGTGGCTGTGGACACCAAATCATTGGGTACATTTAAGGCGGAGGTTAAAAGATTCTTAATTAGTCGGGGTCTTATGGCTTTATGTATATATAAACTCACAGAACACTTAATTCACTGATTCTACAGATTTGCTGAGTATGCCCGCAGGAAAAGGACTCTCAGGGTTGTATGTAGTGACATGTATGTACTCTGAAAATAAATTTTACTTTGAACTTTGAACTTTGATCAATCCCATCATCCAAATCATTGACAAACAATGTAAAAAGAGGCTGACCCAACACTGACTGCTGTGGAACTCCACTAGTCACCCAAAGCAAACTAGAAAAAGCTCCCTTTATTCCCACTTCTTGACTCCTGCCCATCAGCAACAGCTTTTTCCATGCTGATATCTTTCCTGTAATACCATGTGTTCTTAACTTGTTAAGCAGCCTCTTGTGTGGCACCTTTTCAAAGGTCTTCTCAGATTCCAACTACACAATATCCATAATTCTATTTTGTCTATTGTGCTTATTCCTCAAAGAATTCCAATTGATTTGTCAGGCAAGATTTTCCTTTAAGGAAACTTTGCTGACTTTATCCTATTTTATCATAGGTCTCCAAGTACCCAGAGACCTCATCCTTAACAATTGACTCCAACATCTCCCCAGCTATGAGGTCAGGCTAATTGGTCTATAATTCCCTTTTTTCTACCTCGCTGTCTTTTTGAAGAATGAGGATTTGCAATTTTCCAGTCCTTTGGAACCCTGCCAGAATATAGTGATTCTTAAAAGGTCATTATCAATGCCATCACAATCTCCCCAACCACCTCTTTCAGACCTTTGGTTTGTAGTCCATTTGGTCCACTTGACTTATCTACCTTTACACCTTTCAGGGTCTCAAGCACTTTCTCCCTAGTAATGCAAATTGCACTCACCTCTGCCCCCAGCCCTCTCAAACTTCCAACATACTGGTAGTGTCTACAGTAAAGACAATCATTTCGGAAGACTTCCCCTGGGCTCAGTGTGTAAGTGTAATTAAAGCAAGGCAGTGCCTTTATTTCCTTATTATGAAGATTTAGCATGACATCTAAAACTTTGACAACCTTCTATTGATGTGTAAAGGACAGTATATTGACTGGCTGCATCTCAGCCTGATATGAAGGCTTAGCTTGAGGAGGGTTAAGGCACCGGTGACCCCTGTTTCCATCCAAGGGGTTAGTGTGGACATGGTGGAGGATTACAAATACCTGGGGATATGAATTGACAATAAACTGGACTGGTCAAAGAACACTGAGGCTGTCTACAAGAAGGGTCAGAGCCATCTCTATTTGCTGAGGAAACTGAGGTCCTTTAACATGATGCTGAGGATGTTCTACGAGTCTGTGGTGGTCAGTGCTATCATGTTTACTGTTGTGTGCTGGGGCAGCAGGCTGAGGGTAGCAGACACCAACAGAATCAACAAACTCATTTGTAAGGCCAGTGATGTTGTGGGGGTGGAACTAGACTCTCTGACGGTGATGTCTGAAAAGAGGATGCTGTCCATGCCATCTTGGACAATGACTCCCATCCACTCCATAATGTACTGGTTAGGCACAGGAGTACATTCAGCCGGAGACTCATTCCACCGAGATGTAACACTGAGCATCATAGGAAGTCATTCCTGCCTGTGGCCATCGAACTTTACAACTCCTCCCTCGGAGTGTCAGACACCCTGAGCCAATAGGCTGGTCCTGGACTTATTTTCACTTGGCATAATTTACCAATTATTATTATTTAATTATTTGTGGATTTATATTGCTATATTTCTACACTATTCTTGGTTGGTGCGAATGTAACGAAACCCAATTTCCCTCGGGATCATTAAAGTATGTCTGTCTGCCTGAAAACACCAATGCCCTTGATCAGAAAATCCTACAAAAAGTAGTGGTCGTGGCTCAATCATAGGGAAAGCCCTATCCTCCATTGAGCACATCTCAATAGCGTGTTGTTGCAGGAAAGCAGCATCCACCACCACCCGGTCATGGTTTCTTCTCACTGCTGCCATCAAGAAGAAAATACAGGAGTCTCAAGACTCATGGTACTGAGTTTAGGAACACTTATTACCCCACAGCCATCAGGTTCTTGATCCAAAGGAAATAACTTCACTCAACTTCACAAATCACTGAAATGTTCCCACAACCAATAGACTCACTTTCAATGACTCTGCATCTCATGTTCTCGACATTGATTCCGCTCCCTTGTACTAGCCAGCTCCACCCTGGGAAAATATATCTCTCCACTCAACTTATGTCTCCCATGTTGAACCTCACTTTGCCCACACAGAGCAGTTTCAGTCACCATATAATTAAAAGGATCTAGGAACACTGCATACAGTACAAAGAAGATTTAAAAAGATGATGCCAAAAATTTGAAGGAAAGAGTAATCTGCCCAGATCTCTTGGGAAAAGAAGGCATAGCAATAAATGAACAAAGGTCTTTAAAATTATGATCTTCTCTACAGAGTGAAGACAGAACTAATGGTTCCATCAGGGAAAAATCAAAACCACAAAGGCTGGAAATCTAAATGGTGGCTCTCTGACTTGAAACGTTGATTCTGCTTCTCTGCCCACAGTTGTTTGCCTAACCTGCTGAGTAAATGTAGCATTTTGTGATATTGTTTTGACTGTTTCTGTCACTTGTGGAAAAAGCATAATCAACGACTGACAACGTAAGCTGGTCATCAAGAAACCCAACCGGGAATTTAGAGGAAATATTTTTACCGAAAAAGATCAGTAAGAATGTCAAACATATTCCCATTAGAAAGGGATTGAAGTCTATGGTGCACATGCATTTAACGGAGACAGAGCAAGCATATGAGAGAGAGTGGAAATAAGGGCTACAATAATGGACGTAGGTAAGTGGAGTTAATATGAAACAGTTAGGATGAGTGACCTGCTTCAGCAGAAAACACCCTGCATAATTGTTTATCTCTTTCCATAAAGAATATTTTGACTCAGATCTGAAATTGTTAGTTGGCTCCAACCTCAATGGTTTTGAAAAGGAGTGAATCACAAACCTATACCAACCATGTGTGAAAGCCTGCACTCAGGCACAGACAGGCACCATGTCTGAATGTCCTGCTGCCCCCCTCCCTGCTTCCAACTCCCCAACTGCCAGACACATTCTCATCCTACACTGGGCACATTTCATCTTTCAGTGCTGCTGTTTCATATATTTATACTATTACTTGTTGTATTATATTGCTATACACAGGGAGAAGGTATAGGAGCCCAAAGGCACACACTCAATGATTTAGAAACAGCTACTTCCTCTCTGCCATCAGGTTCCAGAATGGACATTGAACCTATTGACACTACCTCACTGCTTCTTTTTTCTCTGCTTGGAACTATTTAACTTTTAAAGTTGTATATACATATATATTTACTGTAATTTACAGTTTTAATTATTATGTATTGCAACATACTGCTGCTGTAGGGCAACAAATTTTACAGCATATGCCAGTGATAGTGAATCTGATTCTGACACTTTAGCAAATAATTAGGTAATAGAAGTGCAATCACTGGAGCGGAGTGTAATGTTCTCCTCAGGGATGGTCTGTTGGTGGATACTCAGGTGGCTGTGAGGCCGATCCAGGATCCACATACTGTGGTGCAGTGTGGGAAAGAGTAAGTGAGATTAGTGGTTGGGTCTTCTGATTTTTCGGTATCTCCTTTCACAGCTGCTAGATCATCAAAGATAAAACTTTTCAAATTAAGCATTAGACCAAGATCTAATCTGCCTTCTTGCTCACAGAGTAAAATAGCACAGAAATATGCCCTTTGGTCTAACTTGACCGTGCTGACCAAGCTGTCTACTTGAGCTACTTGGCTCAAGTCTACTTGTTCTATAACTGATGTCGGACTCACCAGCCCTGGACTAGACATGACAATCCCCTTCATCAATGGTGTTACCCTTCCCTGGATATCCCAGGTTTGATGCACAACAATATGCCTAGATATGAACAGTAATTCACAGTCAGTCATTTTCATGGTGGAATAGATAAATGTCCAGAGACTCGGGGAGGGAAGGGAGAAGGTAATGGCAAGGATTTAGAGATTTAGGGTTCCCCCCCACCCCACCCCTATCAGGGACATATTCAAAAGATGGTTCCTCAAGAATGTGCATCCATCACTAAGGTCCCTCGTTATCCAATACATGCCGCTTCTCATTACCACCATCAGGGAGGAGGCATAGGAGCCTGAAGATCCATTTCAGTGTTGTAGATACAGCTTCTTTCTGTCTGTCATCAGATTTCTGAACAGTCCATGAACCCATGAACACTACCTTGTTCATCCTCCTTTGCATGATTTATTTTTTATTGTAACTTAAAGTAATTTATTTTGTTTGCATGGTACTACTGCCACCAAATAACAAGTTTCCTGGTGTATGTCAGTGATAAAAAACAAGATTCTGATTTTGATGCAGATTTAGATTTAGATTCTGATTCCGATTCTGATTTAGATTCTGTTGCTGATTTAGAATTTGATTCTGATTTAGATTCTGATTCTGAAAGTGTGACAAAAGAGCACCATGTTAGTTGAGTAGTAGGTGTGATGTTATTACAGCTCAGGGCATTGGAGTTCAGATTTCAATCCTGGTATCCTCTGTACAGAGTCTTTGAACGTCCTTCCTGTGGAATGCATGGGTTTCCTCTGGGTGGTTTGGTTTCTTCCCAGTCAAGAGACCTACTGGTCAGTAAGTTAATTGCTCATTGTAAATTGTCCCATGATTAGGCTAGGGTTAAATTGCTTGGTTGCTGTCAGAACAGCGCAAAGGTCTGCAAGGGCATATTCCAGGCTGTATCCTGTACCTCCATTTATAACAAATTAAAAAAAAAGCAGGACTTAAGTGTCAGAACTTTGGCTGCATCTTCAAGCATGCAACTTCACCAAGAAGGATAAGGAATTCAGACACACGGAAGCTCCAGGACTTGCCAAGTCTCATGCCCACCCCGCCCCGATTTGGAAATGTGTCACTGCTCCTTCGTCATCATTATATCAGATTCAGGATCAGAATTAGATTTAGTATCTGTGACATAGGTTGTGAAATTGGTTGCTTTGTGGCAGCAGTACAGTGCAATACAATAAAAAATATAAGTTACAATTGGAAATATCTTAAAAAATAAATAAGTAGTGTAAAAAAGAGTAAAATAACAAGATAGCTGTTTTTCCTGTATATTTATATACATTTTTCCAGCTCTGTTGAAAAGCTACTGGTGTTAATTCAATAATGCACACAAAATGCTGGTAGAACCCAGCAGGCCAGGCAGCAGCGATAGGGAGAAGCGCTGTCAACGTTTCGGGCCGAGACCCCGAAACGTCGACAGCGCTTCTCCCTATCAATGCTGCCTGGCCTGCTGGGTTCTACCAGCATTTTGTGTGTGTTGTTGTTTGAATTTCCGGCATCTGCAGATTTCCTCATGTTTGATGTTAATTCAGTTTCTCTAATCATATCTGTCTCTGTCCGGCACTTTGTGCATACATTTCAGACTTACACGCCTCCACGCAGTACTTCACTCTTAGAGGAACAGCACATCATATTTCATGTTGGCAGCCTCCAAGCTGATTGCGTGAACATCAATTTCTCTAACTTCAGGTCACTGTTTCCCTCTGTCCCTTCCCCCTCTTTTCCATCCTGGTCCAACTGGCCCATATCATCCCATCTCTTTTGCCTCTCCCACCCTCTCTATCTGCTTACCATCCACACACTCCTCTATCTCCATTTCTTTCTCATCATGACTGATCCAATTTTCCTCTCAGCCCCAATCTCTGCCTTCTCTCCCTATATCTCTTCATCCCCTGACCGGTCAAGAACCTATCAACCTCTGCTTTAAATATAGTCAATAACTTCGCCTACACAGCCGCTTGTGGCAATTATTTCTGCAGATTCATGACCCACCAGCTAAAGAAATTCTTCCATATCTCTGTTCTAAAGGGATGTCCCTAAATTCAGAGGTTATGCACTATGGTCCTCCACTATAAGAACAATCCTCTCCACATCCAGTCTATCTAGGTCTTTCAATATTCGACAGGTTTCAATGAGATCCACCCCTCATTCTTCCAAACCCCAATGACTAGAGGGTCAGAGCAATCAACCGCTCATCATACATCAACTTGTTCATTTAGGGAATCATTCTTGTGACCCTCCTCTGGACCCTCTCCAATGTCAGCAAATCTTTCCTTCGGTTAGGGGCCCAAAACTGCTCACAATTCTCCAAGTGGTATCTGACTAATGCCTTATAAATCCTAGTATCATACCTTTGATTTTATATTCTAATTCCACTGGAAATGAATGCGAATTTTGCATATACCATCTCCTTTTTCATTTCTACCTACCACCTCTTAAACACTAACATCATTCCCACTTTTCTCCCTTCTCACCTGCCCGTCAAACCCTCACCTGGATTCACCTATCACTTGCCAGCTCTTGTTCCACCTCTTCTACCCACCTTATACACTGCCAATGCAGATCAGCTGTCCATTTCCCTCCAAAAAGTCCACCTGGCCCACCGAGCTCCTTCAGCACTTTTTGTGTGTTGCTCCAGATTACCAGCATCTGTGGTCTCCTGTGTCTCAGCATTTCACTGTTGTCTCAGTTTGAAAATATTCATTTCTCATTTTGATACTTGGCAGCTAACTTAGTCGATGAGGCTTTGGGGTTCTGGGTGGATGAAGAGTAATTCTCCACTTGTAACTCCTCACAATACCGGAAGGAATAGCAGATTTTCATCCCAAGGGTTTGAACAGATTCAAAGCCAGATCTCCGAGGCAAGAATGTGTTAGTGTGTAATTGCTCACCCAATCTGCTTCCAAGCAAACTGACAGGTACACACAATTTTCCACTCTGGCATTTCATTTATCAGCCAACCTTCAGTATAAGTTCTCATAACAATTCCCATGGTCAAGGCAAGATATTTTCTCCTAAGCAGAGTGGATTAGACACGTTACATTGCCAGTTGTATTCTGCACGCTTTAGGCTGCTGCATAGTAAAGGAGCAATTAAACAAAATGTTAAATGTACATACAGTAATATTTCACAGTGGAATGTTCCAAATTCCATCTGAAATGATTCTGATAATCCACTATCAGTGCAGGTGGTGATAGGTTGTCCAAAACTATATGCAGGAATGGTCAAATGAGAATGTGAAAAAGGGGGTGGAGAGAGAAAAAAAAAGAGTGATGAGAAAGTGCAGGACAGAGTAGAAAAGACAAAGAGAGTGAAGGAGGAAGAGAAGAAAAAAACCAGTGAAAAAGAATGGAGGAAAAAGGAAGGAAATGGGGGCAAAGGTGAAGAGGATAGAGAGAATGGAAATGAAAGAAAATGACAGGAATGAGAGAGGGTGTAAATTAATGAGAGAGACAGGAAGAGAGAAACAGAGAGAGAGAGAGTGAGAGAGGGGGTGTTGAAGTGATGGTAAGACATGAATTCTCTTGTACACGAATTACTTGCTTGTGGAAATTTCCAGATCACTTCAAGTTTCAAGATTGTTAATTTCATTCTTCAGTACACGAGTGTAAAGGAGATTGAAATAATTGTTACTCTGGATCCGATGTAGTATTTAAAAGAAATCATAAGCATAAAGAACACAATAAGAAATGACAGATAAACACAACAAATAATATGATTGAAGTCTCCTGAAATTAGGAAGAGTGCACTTGGATGTAGAGAGCTGATGAGGGGAATAAAGGATCAGCCATGATTGTATGATGGAGCACACGAGGAGGGTCAAATGGCCTAAATCTGCTCCTATGTTTTATGGTTATGGTAAAGCTCTCCGATTTTGCAGTTCCCAGATTTATGTCACTGTATCAGTCACTGCAGAATTAAACAAGACCAAAGGATGATTTCCTGTTTCAGGAGTGAATGGCTTGGTTGAGTTTAACACTAATGAGATCTATTTAATAAAAACACAAAATGCTGGCAGAACTCAGCAGGCCAGACAGCATCTATCGGAGGAGGTAGTGACAATGTTTTGGGCCGAAACGCTTCATCAGGAGTGAAGTAACATGGGATGGTCGAGGGGGGATAAGAAGTGGGGGGAGGGATGAAGTAGAGAGCTGGGAAGTGATAGGCTGAAGGGAAATGGGCTGGGGGAACGTGGAGAATTATGGGAAATAAAAGAGAAAGAAAGGTAGGGCTGGGGGGAGATTATAGTGAGGGGGGAAAAAAGAGAGAGAAAGAGAACCAGACTAAAATAATAGATAGGGATGGGGGTAAGGGGGGGCAGGGGTATCAATGGAGGTCTGTGAGTTGAATGTTCATGCCGGCAGGAAGGAGGCTACCTAGGCGGGAGATAAGGTATTGCTCCCTTGACCTGCGTGTGGCCTCACCTTGACAGTAGAGGAGGCCATGGACAGACATGTTGGAGTGGGAGTGGTCTGTGGAATTGAAGTTTGTAGCCACAGGGAGATCCCGCCACTGCTGGAGGACTGAGCGCCGGTGTTCAACAAAACGGTCTCCCAGTCTGCGGCGGGTCTCCCCAATGTATAAATGGCCACATCGGGAGCACCGGATACAGTTTATCACCCCAGTGGTGCCTCACCTGAAAGGACTGTCTGGGGCCTGGGATGGTGGTGAGGGAAGAAGTGTGGGGGTAGGTATAGCACTTCTTCCATTTGCAGGGATGAGTGCCCGGAGGGAGGTCGGCGGGGAGGGATGGGGGGGGGGATGAATGGACAAGGGAGGGGCCAAAGGAGAAATTGTTAAGGGTGAGGACTAATTCCACGAGGCAGAGAAGAGTGGTGGTAGAAGGTGACTGGCTGGGTCTGGAATCAAGGAAGAAACAGAAAGCTTGGAGACCTTTCTGGTGGGGGATAGAAATATATAGGGACTGGACATCCATGGTGAAAATGAGACGGTGCAGGGAACTTCAAATCTTTGAGAAGATGTAAAGCATGGGAAGTATCATGGACATAGGTGGGAAGGGATTGAACAAGGGGAGATAAAACAGAGTTGAGATAGGCAGAAATGAGTTCAGTGGGGCAGGAACAAGCAGAGACAATGGGTCTGCCTGGATAGGCAGGTTTGTGAATCTTAGGTAGGAGGTAGAAACGAGAAGTGCAGGGTGTGGCAGCTATAAGTTTGGTGGCCGTGGATGGGAGATCTTCCGAGCTGATGAGATCGGAAATGGTTTGGGAGACAGTGGACTGGTGCTCCCTAGTGAGGTCGTTGTCCAGGAGTAGATAAGAGGAGGTGTCAGTGAGTTGTCGTCGTGCCTCCACTATGTACAGGTCAGTGCGCCAGACGACAACAGCACCCCCCCTTAGCAGCGGGTTTGATGGTAAGGTTGGGATGGTTGCGGAGGGAATGGAGAGCAGAGTGTTCAGAGCGGGTAAGGTTGGAATTGCAGCAAGGAGTGGTGAAGTTGAGACGGTTAATGTCCCGACGGCAATTAGAGATTAACAGATCCAGGGCCAGTAGAAGTCCTGGGCAGGGAGTCCATGGGGAGAAGGGTTGGAGACGGGAGAACGGGTCATCGGTGGGGGTGGGAGAGTCCCTACCAAAGAAGTGGGCTTGAAGACGGAGCCGGCGGAAGAAGAGTTCCACGTCCTGGCGCACGCGGAACTCACTGAGGTGAGGGCGAAGGGGGACAAAGGTGAGACATAGAAACAGAGACAGACAGAAAAAAGAAAGGATGAGACAAAGAGAAAAGGGAAGATAGCTTGCATACTCATGTACTAAGGAAAAAGGAAAGTATGCAATTATATGTGAGAAACAAGCAGAAAGACATAAAGATGAGAACAGATGCAGAGAGGACAAAAAGGGAAAATAAGGATCTCAGCAAGTGAGACATCATCAATGGAGAGGAATAAACAGTCTGTGTGTTGTGCTGAGACACTTCAACAGGACTGGAATGAAGGAATAAGAATAAGGGGTAGGCCATTTAGAATGGAGTTCAGGAAAAACTTCTTCATCCAGAGAGTTGTGGATCTATGGAATGCTCTGCCTCAGAAGTCAGTGGAGGTCAATTCTCTAGATGCTTTCAAGAAAGAGTCAGATAGAGCTCTTAAAGATGGAGAGAAGGCAGGAACGGGGTACTGATTGTGGATGATCAGCCATGATCACATTGACTGGCGGTGCTGGCTTGAAGAGTCGAATGGCCTACTCCTGCACCTACTGTCTGTTGTCTATTGAAAGACAGCAGATGCCAGAATAAGGTGGCGGTGTAGGAAGGAGCACAAGCAGGCAGGTAATAGGCGGATCACTTGAGGAGAGGTGGGTTGGTGAGGGTAGGGGAGATGAAGAGGGAAGTTCGGAAGAGATAGGTGGAAGAGATAAAGGAATGAAGAAGACGGAATGTAATAGGAGAGGCAGCTGGTCCATGGAAGAAAGGGAAGGAGGAAGAGAAATAGGTGGAACTGATGTGTAAGTGAGAAGATGAGAAGGGATGACAGGGAAACCAGAATGTGGAATGGGAAAAGAGAGAAGGGGAAAGGGTGGGAGTAATTACCAAAATGTAGAGAAATCAGTAATCATGCCATCAGATTGGAAGTTTCTCACAAAGAATATGAGGTGTTTCTCCTTCAACCTGAGATTGGCTTCTTCCCCCTTTCCTTCCAATCCAGATAAGGGTTTTGGTCCAAAACATTGACTGTTTATTCCTTTCCATAGATGCTGCCTGACTTGTTGGGTTCCTCCAGCATTTGCTGTGTGTTGCTCAGGATTTCGAGCATCTGCAGGATATTTTGTGTTTAGGAGGAGAAAAAATAAATGGGAATGGAGAGAAGGGGAAAGAAATTAAATGAAAGGAGAGTGAAATCATTCAATATTTGTGTGTTTACTTCTATTTTTCCATTGGATCAATTACCTTGGTTATACAGTAGGTATTAAAGTTACTTGAGTTAATTCACATTGCAGTGGATTTGCAAGAAATTTATGTTATTCTTCCAATCACTTTTCAGACATATGAGCAGCATTTGGCCTATCAAGTCTGCTCTGCTATTCTAACATGGCTGATGTCAACACCATTCACCTGCCTTCTCCCTATAAACTTTGATGCCCTTACTAATCAAGCACCCATCAACTCAGTTACTGAGCCTCCACAGCCATCTATGGCAATAAATTCCACAGATTCACTATGTTCCAGCTAAAGAAATCCCTACTCATTTCTGTTCCAAATAGACCTCCCTTTATTTTGAAGCAGAGCCCTTTGGCCGTCAACTGCCCCCACTATAGGAAACATCCTCACCGATGTTGTCCAAGGGAAGGGCACCAGGACCCATGCAGCTTGGCACCGGTTACGTCGCAGAGCAATGTGTTGTTAAGTGCCTTGCTCAAGGACACAAACATGCTGCCTCAGCTGAGGCTCGAACCAGTGACCTTCAGGTTACTAGTCTGATGCCTTGCCCACTAGGCCATGCGCCAACCTATCCATAGCATATCAGACACAAAAACAATCATACAAACGATGCATCTAAATGTATGTTTCAATGTTTCGATGTACCTGTGACAAAATAAAGTTAACCTTTTAATATTTTCAATAGTTAATACAGGTTTGTGGGCCGAAGGGTCTGATCCTGTGATGCTTCTCTCTCTCTATCATCCACAATAGAGAACACCTGCTAAATCTTTTTGCTCATTTTCTATTCAATGGAATTGGACAGAGAGTCAATAATACATGGGTAACACACACTACTAATGAACTAACCAACCAGAAGATAATAAATCCTCACTGGTAATTTGGAGAAACTTAGAGAGGTGACAGGATGGAGTGAGATGCAGTTTTGGGTCAGAATTATAATAGAGAGATACGCATTAGAGCATCTCCAGGGCACAGGGAGACGGACATAAGGGTGCCTAAATTTGTGACTTGTAGGAAAGCAATTTTATATTAATTCTGTCCCCAAACTGCATCTCACCCCATGCCACCAAGGTCTATTTTTTTTTTACGGACCTATTCAGTAGTTGCTGGCTGTGTCTGTCCCAGAATGTGACAGACTATTTTCAGTTAATGGAAAGCATGATTATAACTGTCTTAGACTCAGCTCGTGTGGGACCCTGACCTCTTGACAGAGAACGAAAGAGAAAGGAGAATTTCATTCTCTCAGTTTGGACTGACTTGAACTTGTGTCCCAAGGTACTGGGATTATGGGGAAAGCAATTATACTGCTCAATGCCCTGCAGGTTTTCAATTATTACCAGAATACTGGAGTAGTAGGAACTGTTAGGCATTCCTTAGCATGCTTCGAAGTCTTTAAGTGAACCTTACGACCGTTCAGTGTTTAGTGACCTTTTAGGGAACCAGAATCACAAGAGTTCCTGTAACTTTCACTGCATAAGGGAGAGATAGAAAATTTCATTGTCAAACTAAGCCAATTAAATTTGTACTGTGAAGTAGAAGAATTTAGAAACACACTACCCGAATCCATATCAGAATCCGGTTTATTATCACTGACATATGTTGTGAAATCTGTTGCTGCGGCAGCAGTACAGTGCAAGACATAAAAATTGCTATATTACAATAAGATCTGCTGTATATTTATATAGAAAAATAAATAAATAGTGCAGAAATAGAGCAAACTAATGAAATAGTGTTCATGGCTTCATTTTGGAGCAGTAATACAGAGCAATGCATTAAAAAATTACTATAATTATGGCAAGAAATATATAAAATACAAATAAATAGTGCAAAATGAGAGTAAAATAATGAGCTAGTGTTCATGGGTTATTCTGTTGTTTTGAGGCAGCAGTACAGTGCAAGGACATAAAATTATTAACTGTTGCAAAGATAAATAAATAGTCCAAACAAAAAGGATTAGCCAGGTACCATTTATAGGTTCATGGACCATTCAGAGACCTGATGGCAGAAGGGAAGAAACTGCTCCTAAATCATCAACTGTGAGTCTTCAGGCTCCTCTAAGATTCCTCTATGGTATAGAACAGCTGTGAATAACTAGGATCTTGTTAACAATTTATCGATGAAACAATATTGGTTCTGCACATCAGATTTAGGTGAATGCAGGAATCAACAAATGTTCACATTTCTGACTGAAACAGTGCATTTACATTCTATCTGAAAGCACTAAAGCAGAAAGCTGCACGGGCATACGTAGCTTCTTTAACATGAAACCTTAAATGGAAACTATTCTTCCTTCTCTCACCAAAATCAATGTTCAGGAGATAAGGGGTAGAATAAGGGGCATTAATATTGTCTTTGAACTACAATTAATCTTCACTCAGTACTCTAAAACAAAATAGGTCAACACAGAGTCACCCACCCTGGATATTCTCTTTTCTTGCTCCTCTCATTGGACGGAAGATACAAAAGCCTGAAGGCATGTACCACCAATTCATGGGTAGTTTCTATCTCATTTCCATAAGACACTTGAATAAACCTCTTCAATGATCAGGTCGACTCTTCACCTCACAATCTACCTTGTCATGTCCTCACACCTGTTGTCAGCCTACACTGCTCTTTCTCTGTAACTGTAACACTATATTCTGCAATCTGTTATTACTTTTCCCTCACACTGCCTCAATATACTGATGGGATGAAATGATTTGAATGGATAGCATGCAAAACAGTTTCTCACTGTGCCTCAGACATGTGACAATCATAAACCAATTTACTAATTTACCAATATTGACAGTGTCAGCAGAAATAAGTGTTAATATACACACAGTGGCCACTATTTTAGATATTCCTGTACACCGGCTTGTTATTGCAAATCTACTCAGTCAATTAAGTGGCAGCAATTAACTGCACATTTTCACACCAGCAGTCTTTAGAATTTACAAAGAATAGTGAGAAATGCAAGAAATATGAAACACCCTGGTTTCCTTGCTTAAGTCTAGGGAAGACAACCTCTGGCTCCTCCAAACTCGTGAGATTGAGGCACGCCTGATCTCACCCCAAACCACAGTTTGTGTGGATGCTGTGCCATTTGCTGCCCTGTTACAAATTAATGCCATGAAATAACCAGATGAGAGGAATTATATTTATGAGTTTTATCTAAAGAGTTAGTAAAGAATAACAAAAAGAGAAAGGCCCGCTCTAATTAAACAGTCAAACGTGCACAAGTTGGAGCTCATCTTGAACTTCTCTATCACTCTCACGTTGAGCCCTTGGTCAACGTAAAAGCACACGCCATCTTCCGAATGTCACCGGCAATCATCTCCAACAAAGAGGACTCCCACCAGATCGTATGCTATGGCTGGTTCTCCCCAGCGTCTTCTCTCTTCATTTCCTTGCAAACAAGAGCTCCAAGCCCAAATCCAGAGTGGATCGAATTGTAGGTACATTTTATTATTTACTTGCAAGGGAAATCTACCTCCACATTAGTCATTCAATGGCTTCAATCTTATAGCTCAAACCAACTACTTTAATGCTTTTTACAAAGAACATAACAATTGCAGAGTTACAGATATATTTCCACAGACACAAGGGACTAAGTTATGAAGAGAGGTTAAGTAAGTTGGGATTCCTTTCTGTCCTGAGTGGTTTTAATATGGAATGAACTGTCAGAGGAAGCATTTGAGCCTGGTTCATTAACGATATTTAATAGGTATATGTTGGAAAGGTTTGGAGGGATATGGGACTAAGTTATATGGGAATGGACCAATCGGTTTGAAGGGCCTTCTTTCATGGTATACAACTCCATAGCTCTACAATGCTATGGAAGGAACAATAATCAGGATGAAGGGAGGATCCATGTTTGAGAGATAATCTAACAACAGCTTCCGTAGTTGAAGTTCTTCCCTATTCATCTGTATGTTATGCTAAATAGGAGAAATTCTTTGATAAATGAATTTTGTCTCACTGGCCCTCTGTGAGTACAGTGTGAGCTTTAAGTGAGACATGGCCTCCTGCAGTTTGCCGATTTCATCATTACCAGAATGCCTATGGAACTCAACAAGTCTCAGTGGCTGGAAAATCAACACATTGGTATATTCTAGAGAAATTTATGGGAAACTCATCAAACACGATTTGAAGGAGCCAGACAGTTTTTAAAGGTCAAATTACAGCTGCACGGTTCTGTAGCAGTTAAGTGTATTGCTATTACAATACCAGCTCAACAAGTCAGGCAGCATCTATGGAGGGGAATAAGCATTACTAACTCACCTGCTGGGTACCTCCAGTGCTTTGTGTGTTTCACTGTAATTTTAACTCAAGGGATTTTAAGAGCCCTGTCAATCTATATCCTAACATACACATGAGAAATTCTTCATATGCTGGAAATTAAAATAATCATTTTAATTCCAGACCCATTCCTGTTTTGACTTGTCAGACCATGGCCTCCTCTTGTGCTAAGCTGAGGCCACAAATAGGGTGGAGGAGCAATAACTTATATTCCATCTGGGTATCCTCCATCCTTGTGGCAAGAATATCTATTTCTCCTTTGGCAGAAAGACATCCCCTCTCCCTCCTCTCTTCTTCTATTCCCCAAGCTCGGCCTCTTTCCTCTTCTCACATACTTATCACCTCCTCCTGAGTCCCCTCCTTCTTCCCCTTCTCTGACAAACTACTCTCCTCTCCTATCACATTCCTTCATCTTCAGCCCTTTACCTTTCCTATCCTCCTGGCTTCGCTATCACTTTCAAGCTATCCTCCTTCCCCTGCCCCACGACCCTTTTAATATGGCATCTTCCCCGCTCCCTTCAAGTTCTGAAGAAGGATCTTGGCCTGAAACGTTGACTGTTTATGCATTTCCATAGATGCTGCCTGATTTGGAGAGTTGCTCCAGCATTGTGTGTGCCCCACTTCCTAATATTGTGCTTGCTGAATATTTGGAAATAAATTTTAAAAGTGCCAGCATACAGAAAAAAATGAGAGACATCTCTCACTTCTAGCAACGGCATTCTGTTATTCAGTGACTAAAGCCTGCTTACCAATTAACTGATGAATACACTCTCGAGGACATATGTCAAGGACTGAAGTACTTGTTATTGCAGTATCTGTTTCCAAGCACTTGTATTCCAGACAGAAAGGCATAATCTGTTTTGAAGCTTAATCTTTCAACCAGATCTTTCTCTTTTTTTGGCACATTTTGAATGCTGAAAACTGCATTGTTTTCATCATTTGAAGAACACTGTACCTGGAGGAATAAAAGAAACTCCAGAACAATTAAAGAAAAAGAATCATCTTTGAGAGATGTTGTTTTGCAAATGACTACAGAGAGACACATTTAAAAATGCTGGAAAAACTCGGCAGGTCATTATCTATGGAGAGGAATAACCAGTCTATGTTTTGGGCCAAAACCATTCATCAGGATTGGAAAGGAAAAGGGAAGAAGCCAGAATTAGAAGGGTGGGGGTGCGCTGTATGGGAAGGGGAGGTGACAGGTGAAAAAATCTTCTCCTATGAGATTCCTTTTTTTTCAGCCCTTTACTTTTTCCACCCATTACTTCCCTCAACATTCTTCCCCCTTCCTTTCCAGTCTTGATGAAGGGTTTTGGCCCAAAACATTGACTTCTATCCTGATCTGCTGAGCTCTTCCAGCATTTTGTACGTGTTATCCTGGATTTCCAGCATCTGCAGAATCTCTTGTGTTTATGACCACAGAGAGATCTTTTGGGTCATAGAATCACAGACACAAAGCTGTCCATTAACCATTCAAGTTCATGTAGGAGGCAAGAAACCAGTTCAAGACACCTGTCCTGATTCAGATTCAGATTTACTTATCATATGATGTACGTCAACCTACAGTGAAATGCATTGCTTACATAAAGAGGCAACACACCCAAGAAAGTGCTGGGGGCAGGCTACAAGATTGGCAGATATCAGGCCTCCAACCTCCAGTTCCTAGCCTGGACTGCCTCAATTCTTTCTCTTTCATATAAATATTGAATATTTACAACATGAAAGGAGGCCTTTCAGCCCTTCGTGTCTAAGTCATTTAAAAAGAAGTTACCCAGCACAATTCCAACTTCGAGCCCTGGATCGGTAGCTGTGCAGGTCAAATACAACTTGTGTTTCTTCCACTTTCACAAGTGTAAGAGCGGAATAGACAAAGGCACAGGTACTTCAGCCCTGATGTTGTGCCAAACTAATTAAACCTGTAATTAAATGCTTTACTAAAC
Organism: Hypanus sabinus; assembly: GCF_030144855.1. Lineage (NCBI taxonomy): Eukaryota > Metazoa > Chordata > Chondrichthyes > Myliobatiformes > Dasyatidae > Hypanus > Hypanus sabinus. Next base: position 72,903,226 of record NC_082722.1, on the reverse strand, counting down.
TAGCTTAGGAGACTTAGGAATTTGAAAGATTTGCTATGTCACCAAAGACTTCAGCAATTTTCTGCAGGTATAGCATGGAGAACATTGCATCATCTTTTGGTACGGAGGAGCCACTGCACATGATTGGAAAAAGCTGCAGAAATGTGTAAACTCAGTCAGCTTCATCATGGACACTAACCTCCTCAACGGTAAGGACACCTTCAAATAATGATGACTCAGAAAGCCTGCATCCATCACTAAGGACCTCCATCACCCAATACATGCCCTCATCTCGTTGCTGCCATCAGAGAAGAGGTACAGGAGCCTGAATACAAACACAGGGAATGACTTCTTCCCCTCTGCCATCAGATTTATGAACAGACAATGAATCCATGAACAATAACTCACTATTATTGCTCTCTTTATGCACTACTAATTTTAAATATAGATATTTTTATTGTAATTTAAAGTATATTTATGTATTGCACTGCAATGCTGTTGCAAAACAAATTTTATAATTCATGCCTGTGATGATAAATCTGATTCTAATCTTTTCTGCTGAGCTGATGTCCATATCCCTCCATTCTCTGCATATGCACGTGCTTATCTCAGTGACTCTAAAACACCCCTATTCTATTCGCTTCCAGTCCCACCCCAAGCAACAAATTCCATTATTAAAGACCTTCACCATCCAACACATTTCCTCTTCCCATTACTACCATCCAGGAAGAGGTACAGGAGCCTGAAGCCAAACACTCAACATTTTAGGAATAGTTTCTTCTCTCCACCATCAGATTTCTGAACAGACCATGAACCCATGAGCACTACCTCACCACTATCTCTCTTTCTACACTAACTTATTTTTCATATTTCTTAATTGTAGCTTAGAGTAATTTTTCTTATGTATTGCATTGTACTGCTGCCACAAAACAACTCATTTCAGCACCTATGTCAGTGATAGTAAACCTATTTCTGATTCTGATTCCGGGCACTCACTATTTTCTCTGTGAAAAAAACTCGCTTTGCACATCAGGCCTTACTTCTTTGTACCTTAAGTGCAGGCCATGCCACCTAATATTAGACATTATGAACTTGGGAAAAAAAATACTGGTTGTCTTTCTATACCCCTCACTCCAGAGAAAACAATCCAAGTTTCTCCAACTTCTTGTTATAGCTCATACCCATTATTTCAGGCTGCATTCCGGTAAATCTCTTCTGCACCCTATCTGCAGCCTTCACATCCTTCCTTTAAAGGAACAACTAGAAATGAATGCATTACTCTAGAAGCAGCCTCACCAGAGATTTATAACTACTACCAGACTACTGTAACCTTGTCGTACAGATTTTTCTCATCGCCCATCAAATTCAGCAATTGCTTAAATCCATTCCCCAGTCTGTCAAACCCTTTAATAACTAAATATTCCCTCCTGTTCTTCTTAAGCCCATTACCCCTAATGGGGCCTAGGTTGCTGACTACCACTCGTCAGAGTCCTCTGTCCTTGGTTGGCCCTGTGGGTTCCACTTTCACCACACAACGTCACATACCTTCTAGGTGAAGATCCTTCCTCTCCTCAGAGTGAGGCCTTTGGAGCTTCAGTTGGGGTTCCTGTAGCTATGGCTTTATATGGGATGGGGTTGCTAGCACCATGCCTAACCCTTTTCCTTTCACAGCTGATCTTGTGACCATCCCAGACAGAGTTTCCTTCCAATTGCAGATTAAATATTAGCTTTATTTGTCACATGTACATTAAAGCATAGAAACATACAGTGGTATGAGCCATTTGTCCATCACCCTAGTCCCATTTACCTGCACCCACATCATAGCTCTCTGTACCCCTCCTATCCAGACTTTCTTTAAATGTTACAATTACACCTGATTCTACCACTTCCACTGGAAGCACGATCAAAACTTGCACTATCTTCTGAATAAAGAAGTTTCTCCTTAGCTCCCCTTAACTATTTAACCTCCAATTTAAATCTATGACCTCTTGACTCACACAAGATGAGGGAGAAAAACCTCATATTTTCACATATCTATAATCCTCTTCATTGTGTATACCTCTCTAAAACTTCTCCTCATTCTCCTGCACTCCAGAGAATAAAGTCCAAACCTATTCAACATAATCTGTACTGTATCAATCCACAACTCATTCTTCTTGGTCTCAAAGGGAATAATCCCAATTTCTCCTGTGTAATCCTGTAGGTAAAATTACCCATGGAATGTTGTGGTAAATCTTTTCTAATTTGCCTTCTGTGACTTTTATCTTCTTTCTAAATGGATACCATGCACCACTGGTGACTGAGCAGTCTTATTTTAAAAGGTTAACTTACCTTCCTTAGTACTGGACTTACGAAGCCTAGGATCTCATATTCTTTCTCATCGACCTCCTCAGCTTGAACTGCCAATTTTAAAGATTTATACACACATTCCTTTCTGTAGTTCACCTGCAATCAAACCTCTGAGTGCCTTGAAAATATTTGTTGTTCTGACAAACGACCCTGTTAATGTCTTCCTTTCTCAGGCATTGATGAACTTAGTGATGCCCATGTGAGAGGCGGTAAACTGAGCTTAAGAACAGGTCAAAGAACACTGAGGCTGTCTACAAGAAGGGTCAGAGCCGTCTCTACTTCCTGAGGAGATTGAGGTCCTTTAACATCTGCCAGATGATGCTGAGGATGTTCTACGAGTCTGTGGTTGCCAGTGCTATCATACAGACAGACAGACAGACAGACAGACATAGTTTATTGATCCCAAGGGAAATTAGGAAATCATGTTTGCTGTTGTGTGCTGGGGCAGCAGGCTGAGGGTAGCAGACACCAACAGAATCAACAAACTCATTCGTAAGGCCAGTGATGTTGTGGGGGTGGAACTGGACTCTCTGACGGTGGTGTCTGAAAAAAGGAAGCTGTCTAAGTTGCATACCATCTTGGACAATGTCTCCCATCCACTCCATAATGCACTGGTTAGATACAGGAGTACAATCAGCCAGAGACTCATTCCACCGAGATGTAACACTGAGTGTCATAGGAAGTTATTCCTGCCTGTGGCCATCGAACTTTACAACTCCTCCCTCGGAGTGTCAGACACCCTGAGCCAATAGGCTGGTCCTGGACTTATTTCCACTTGGCATAATTTACTTATTATTATTTAATTATTTATGGTTTTATATTGCTATATTTCTACACTATTCTTGATTGGTGCGACTGTAACAAAATGAAACCCAATTTCCCTCGGGGTCAATAAAGTATGTCTGTCTGTCTGCCTGTCTTATCTTTAACATCACACTCACTGAAAGGGAAAACACATCAGAGGCTAGGCAGCATACTATGTATGCCACACTACGTATTTAAGTTCATCATTCTAAATATGCATGTCTTCACAATTGTAAATTGATTCAATATGGTGACCAATTCAAATGCACTCTGTAGTCCAATAAATTTAGTAAATTGGTAAATTGATTTATTATTGACATGTGTACTGAGGTACAGTGAAATATGTTATTTTAAATTCCACATACACAGATGATTTAATCACAACAGTACATCAAACATAGGGATTGCCAAAGATCTGGAGGTAATCTACACTCAAAGTCACAAAATGCTGGTGGAACACAGCAGGAACGTCGGCAGTGCTTCTCCCTATAGATGCTGCCTGGCCTGCTGTGTTCCACCAGCATTTTGTGTGTGTTACTTGAATTTCCAGCATCTGCAGATTTCCTCGTGTTTGCCTTTCAAGGTTTGACATGTGTGTTCGGAGAGGCTTTCTGCACACCACTGATGTAATGTGTGGTTATTTGAGTTACTGTCGTCTTCCTGTCAGCTTTAACTAGTCTGGCCGTTCTCCTCTGATTTCTTTCATTAACAATGCATTTTAACCCACAAAACTGCTGCTCATTGATATGTAATGCCTTGGTTCATACCGTTATGCTGCCTGTATTTCATTTTGGCAGCTCTGTAAGAGCAGTTTGTTCTGTTTTCATGCTTGTTTGGGTTACTGTTGAAGATAGGAGAGAGGAGAAATGTGTGCCATCCAGTTAAGTTGGTCAGATTAAGGGAAGGTCCATAACTGAACGGTACAAGGCAAGTCCATTCTGTACCCCCATAAATTTCCACTGCTCTTGTTCCAGCTTAATGGCATCTTTGCTATAGCAAGGCGACCAAAACTGAGCACAATTTACACTGACTTGTACAACTGCAAAAAGATTAGCTTTATTTGTCACCTGTACATCAAAACATCAAAACATACAGTGAAATGAATTGTTTGAGCCAGTGACCAACACAGCCCGAGAATGTACAGGGAGCAGTCTACAAGTGTTGCCAAGCTTCCAGTACCGGCATAGCATTCCCAGAACTTACTAACCCGAAGCCATACACATTTGGAGGTAACCAGAGTGCCCAGAGGAAACTCATGCAGTCATGGGGAAACATAGACTCCTTACAGAGGGCAGTAGGGATTGAACCCGCACAACACGCTGGATGAACTCAGCAGGTCGGGCAGCATCCGTGGAAATGAACAGTCAACGTCCTGGGCCGAGACCCTTCATCAGGACTCGGCCCAAAACATTGACTGTTTGTTTCCACTGATGCTGCCCGACCTGCTTAGTCCCTCCAGCGTGTTGTGCATGTTGCTTTGACCACAGCATCTGCAGAGTATTTTGTGTTTAGGAATTGAACCCGGATTGCTAGCAATGTAAAGCATTATTCTAACCACTAGATTACCACGCCTCCCACAGCACTATGCTAACATGCGATGACAATGCTACCATATCATGCTGCCCACACAGCCCAATTTCCCGGCATCCTAACTTTTATACCTGCTCTCATTGATGATGGCTGTCATGACTGTGAACAAAGCCACAAAGCCACTAGAGAGACACAGCTGGTAGATATAAAAATCCTTATTCTGGACACAATCAAGCTGACAGCCTTTGGAGTCACTCGAGAGAAAGAGGTTCACTGACCCAACATCACAGCACATTTTAATATATTAAAGAACAAAGGTAACAGCACAATGTCTATAGTTACAAAGCTATCATAAAGCTTCTTACCAGTTACATGTAATTTTTCAAATGCATGGATGTTCTCACCAACGCACACAAAATGAGTGTTAATTACTGCGGTCTCTGAGCTGTGTTCATGTCGACATAAGATCTCAGTCAATGAGGTGTTGATTGTGTTCATGCACATGCAGACATCTCAGTCAACTGGGGTTACATCCACACTAGACCGGATAAATCCGTAAACAAAGCTTTTTCTCTTTGTTTTGATCCTCCGTCCACACTGAAACGGCGTTTTCCTCCCCTGAAAATGGAGCTTTTCTAAAACGCCCTCCAAAGTAAATTTGAAAACACCAGATTGGACAGAGTAACGTTGACGGGGTAACCGGATATTTTTAAAAACGCTGTCATGACATGCCTGAACAGATGGCAGCATTTCATTAGCAAACACGAGGAAATCTGCAGATGCTGGAAATTCAAACAACAACACACACAAAATGCTGGTAGAACACAGCAGGCTATAGGGAGAACGAAACGTCGACATTGTTTCTACCTATAGATGCTGCCTAGCCTGCTGTGTTCTACCAGCATTTTGTGTGTGTTGTTGAAGCATTTCATTGTTTTCTTGAACGCAACCCCCCACACAATCTAACAATCTCAGAACAGACGGCAATGAGATTGAAGCCAGAAGGGTTAGAAATGTACACACCAAATACTTTGACCCATAACTTACTGAATAAATATGTATACTCACTTTGCCCTGTTTTCTGTCCTATGAAGGTGGTTTACTCATTTATGCAAGTATTTCTCTGACAATAAATGTGTAACAGCCTACTGTAACATTATATGGAAATACAAGATAACACTGATGCAGACATGTTTTATACGTTTAACGAGGTGCTTTATTAATGCAACAGAGTTAGTCAGTTTTTCAATGTTTGTCATCAACTGGGTCATACTGTCCGTGAACTCCCTGTCAGTTGCCTCCATATGCTCCAGTATTTGTTTTTTTTAGTTTAAGTCCTCTTGTACAAGAGCCAACAACTGTCCGTTGTTTGGTAATTTCCTATTAAGTTTTTCTAGTCTGGAACTGCACAAATGCATACATTCACAGAGAGATTCAACACCAAACCAGTCGCTTGTTTTCTGTAGATGTGTCCTGCACATGCCCATTTGGAGGAGATTTGCCCAAATACCCATTTTAATATGGATGGAGGTATTTTCAAAAATGCTTGGTGTGGACGCCTATTGTTTTTACGCAAAACCGGTGTTGTCAAAATTATCCGGTCTAGTGTGGATGTAGCCTAGGTGTCTCCTGGTCTGCAATTTACTCTACGATGCAGCTTCAGGAAGACCATTGTTCCGAGCTGCAATTTAAATTCAATCTACAATCCACCTTCAGTTCTGAAGACTGGTTGCTAACAAAATTATTATCTGTTATATTGCATATCTCCAGAATATGACCTAACAACGGTCAGAGTGCCGAAACCCTTCCACACTATCCTATCTACCTGCAATTCATGGGTCGTCAGTTCTACAACACTCCCTCAGGGCCCTGCCTTTCAGTGTGAAAGCCTACCCTCATTTGACTTCCCAAAAATCAGAAACACACACTTATCCATTCCCCCTCCCCGCAAAAAAGCTAGTCAATCCCAGGAATATTGTTGACTAATAACTTAGAAGGGAATGGCTCGGCCTCAACACCTGTAATGATCCTTAAAGGCCCATCCAACTTTAAAAGCAGTGAGCCAGGTGAGAATATCGATAGTTCTTTCATTTCTCTCTGTTTCACAGTGTGTTGTCTGGCATACAAGCATAAAAAAGTGCAGTGGAAGCCGATCCAATAATAACTTGCTTAAGGAAATTGGATAAATAATTGATAAATAGCAGGAGCGATGGAGAAAGAAGTTATGGAATAGGACTAATTGGAAAGGTCTTAAAGTAGCAACACAGACACAGTGGACAAACTGCTGTTTTCTAACCATGACATTCCTGAAATTAGCCAGCTTCATTAGAGAGCAACAATCATTATGGTTAGAGTCTGAGGGGCAGCTATTAGAGAATCTAACAGCAGCTTTATTAGGAAAGGGTTTGAAAGATATACTGCAGAGGATGATACTTCCTCAGTAGAAAATTGTTAACAGGGGAGCAGGACTTCATGATTGGTAACAGAAGCAGAACGATGAAGATTAAAACAAATTTTTCATGCACAGCATATTGAATGCAATAGCATGGGTAGGTATTGAAGCAAACTCAATCACAACATTTAAGAGGGAGATAATTAAACACAAAGAGGGAAAGATTTAAAAAAATGTGTTAAAGAGTGGAGCAGGGAATTTAGGTGAAGTAGAGCTACTTTGAAACCCATAAAGACTTTATTCCACTCACACACACACACACACACACACACACACACACACACACACACACACACACACACACACACACACACACACACACACACACACACACACACACACACACACACACACACTTTATTTCAAACTTCAGAGCCATTCAGGTGGAGTTAAATCCTATAAGGCACATATGGTTTCGTTGAAAGCTTGGCAGACTAACAGTGGAATATTAAACAGGTGGACTCTTTGAAGAATGTCCCAAAGTGATTAACAGCTACTTCACCCTCCAAGTGATTGGTCCAAAACCTTCAGGTCTAATCAGTGAGGTATGCTTCACAGATCAAACCTGTGCTCAATATTACTCACTGGTCTAGATTAATTACTCTAACTGCATTCGGAGAGGAACTGGTTCCGATCTCTCTCTTTCAGTTATTTTAGCTGTGAGTTTCAAAGAATATCTTTGGCCATGGTGTCATTCCCCAGCATGCTTGAGGGATAGTCTTAACTGCAAACATGCTACTGTTACACACGAGGAAGTCTGCAGATGCTGCAATCCAAAGCAATACACACACAAAATGCTGAAGAACTCATCAGGTCAGCCAGCATCTGTGGAAATGAATAGAAAGTAAACAACTCAGGCCAAGACACTTCTTCGGAACTGAGAAGGAAGGGAGAAGATGACAGAATAAAAAGGTGGGTGGGGGGGGGGAAGAGGCTAGCTAGAATATGTGTGAAGCCAGGTGGATGGAAAAGCTCAAGAGATGGAGATGATGGAATCTGAAAGGAGATGAGAGAGGGCCTTTGGAGAAAGAGAAGGAGGAGTGGACCCGGGGGAAGTACTGGGCAGATAAGAAGCAAGAACGTCAGAGTGGAGAATAAAGGAAATGGGGAGGGGGGGGGTAAATTATCAGAAGCAGAAATCAATATTCATGCCATCATGTAAGAGGGTTCCCAGGCAGAATATAAGGTGTCACTCCTCCAGTCTGAGGGTTGCATCATCTTGACACAAGAGGAAGCCATGGACTGACATGTTGGAATTGGAATGGGAATCAGAATTAAAATGCTTGGCCACTGGGAAGTCCCACTTTTAGACCATAAGACCATAAAACTTAAGAGCAGGATTAAGGCATCTAGCCCATCATGTCTGCTCTGCCATTTCTTCATGGCTGATCCCTCATCCCATCCAACCTCCACACACTTGCCATCTCACCATGCCCCTTCATGCACTGATAATCAGGAATCTATCAAATTTCACTTCAAATATATCCACAGACTTGGCCTCATTCATAGTCTGTGGCAGAACATTCCAAAGAGTCACACTCCTTGGCTAAAAAAAATCCTCCTTCCTTATGTCCTAAAAGATTACCCTTCAATTTTAAGCTGTACCTTTAGTTCTGTATATCCCCACCAGAGGAAACACCCTTTCCACATCCACCTTATCTAGTCCTTTCAACATTTGTTAGGTTTCAATGAGATCCCATGCATTCTTCTAAATTCCATTGAATATAGAATTTAAGCTGCCAAATGCTCCTCAAATGTTAATCCCTTCACTTCTGGAATCATCATTGTGAAACTCTTCTGGACTCTCTCCAATAACAACACATCCTTTCTGAGACATGGGGCCCAAAACTGTTGACAATACGCCAAGTGCTGCCTGTCTAGTATCTTTTAAAAATTCCTCATTATCTCCTTGTTTTTATTTTCTATTCCCCTTGAAATAAATTACAGCATTGCATTTAACTTCTTTACCACACACTCAACCTGTAAATTAACTTTCTGGGAGCTTGCATAAGGAATTCTGAGTCCCTCTGCACCTCTAATGTTTGAATCTTCTCCCCACTTAGATAATAGTCTGCACTATTGATCCTTTTACCAAAATGCATTATCATACATTTCCCAACACTGTGTTCCATCTGCTACTTTTTTGCCCATTCTTCCAATTTGTTGAAGTCCTGCTGCAATCTCATTGCTTCCTCAGCAGTACCTATCCCCTCTAATTATTTTTGTACCATCCACAAATGTTTTTCCACAAAGCCATTAATTCCACTATCTAAATCATTGACAAACAATGAAAAGTAGTGGTCCCAAGACTGATCCCCAAGGAACACCACTAGACATTGGTAGCCATCCAAAAAAGGCCCCTTTTATTCCCACTTGCTGTCTTCTGCCTGTCAGCCATTCCTCTATCCATGCCAATGTATTCCCTGGAACATTAGAGGAATTTGCCTTGTTAAGCACCCTCATGTGTGGCACCTTATCAAATGCCTTCTGGAAATCTAAGTAAATGACATCTACAGCCTCTCTTTTGTCCACCTTGTTTGTTACTTTTTCAAAGAATTCCAACAGATTTGTCAGGCAAGATTTCCCTTCCCAGAAACCATGCTGACTTTGACTTATTTTTTTATTAATTTCCAAGTACCTCAAAAACTCATAATTAAAAATGGACTCCAACAGTTTTCCAACCACTGAGGTTAGGCTAACTGGCCTATAATGTCCTCTCTTTGGTTTTCCTCCCTTCTTAAATAGTGGAGTGACATTTGCAGTTCTCCAGTCCTCCGGGACCATAACAGAATCAAGTGATTCTTGAAAGATCATGACTAATGCATCCATTATCTCCTCTGCAAACTCTTTCAGTACTCTGGGATGTAGTCCATCTGTCCAGGAGATTTATTCACCTTCAGACCTTTCAGCTTGTCTAGCACTTTTTCCTTTGTAAAAACAATGGCACTCACTCCTGTTCCCTGACTCATGGGCCACTGGCATAAAGCTAGTGTCTACCACAGTAAAGACTAAAGCAAAGTACCCATTAAGTACATCTGACATTTCTTTGTCCCCCATTTATTACCTCACCAGTATCATTTTCCAATGGTCTATATCTGCTCTCACCTCCCTTTTATTCCTTATATAACTGAAAAAAAATCTTCTTGTATGCTGTTTTATATTATTGGCTAGTTTGTCCTTATATTTCATCTTTTCCCTTCTTATAGCTTTTTTAGTTGCCTTTTGTTGGATTTTAAAAACTTCTCACTCACTTGTGCTACATTATATAGCCTTTCCTTGGCTTTTATGCAGCTCTTAACTTCCCTTGTAAGCCATAGTTGCCTAGCCCTGCCATTTGAGAACTTCTTCTGTGGGACATATCAGAATATAATATCAATGATAAGACTCTTTGAGGATCAGCAAGATCTTGGGGTCAATGTCCATAAGACACTGAAAGCTTCTGTGCAGGTTGACAGTGTTGTTAAGAAGGTATATGGTGTGTTGACCTTCATCAACCATGGAACTGAGTTCAAGCTCAGTGAGGTAATGTTACAGCTATATAAGACCTTAGTTAGACCCCACTTGGAGTACTGTGTTCAGTTCTGGTCACTACATTACAGAAGCGAAGTGGACGCTATAGAGAGTGCAGAGGAGATTTACAAGGATATTGCCTGGATTGGAGAGCATGCCTTATGAGAATAGGTTGAGTGAACTTGGCCTTTTCTCCTTGGAGCGACGGAGGATGAGTGGTGATCTGGTAGAGGTGTATAAGATGATGAGAGGCGTCGATTGTGTGGAAAGTCAGAGGCTTTTTCCCAGGGCTGAAATAGCTAATATGAGGGGGCATAGTTTTAAAGTGCTTGGAAGTAGGTACAAGGGGGATTTTAGAGGTACGTTTTTCACACAGAGAGTGGTGGACGCATGGAATGCCAGTGAAGGTAGTAGAGGCAGATACAATAGGGTCTTTTAAGAGACTCTTAGATTAGTACATGGAGTTAGAAACATAGAGGACTATGTGGTAGGGACATTCTAGGTTGCTTCTAGAGTGGGTTACATGGTCGGCATAGCATTATGGGTCAAAGGGCCTGTGATATGCTGTAGATTTTCTATGTTCTATGTTCTATATCTATCCTGCACCTTGTGAACAATTTCCAGAAAATTCAGCCACCTCTGTTCTGCCATCATCCCTGCCATTACCCCCTATTAATCCACCTGGGCAATTACCTCACTCATGCCTCAGTAATTTCCTTTATTCTTTTACAGTACTAATATATGTGAGTTATGCGTCTCCCTCTCAAATTGCAGTATGAATACAATCATATTATGAGCACTGCCTCCTAAGGATTCCTTTACATGAAGCTCCCTAATAAGATTTTTGATTATTACACAACACCCAGTCTAAGATAGCCTTTCCCTGAGTAGGCTTTAACACAAACTGCTCTAAAAAGCTATCTCATAGGCATTCAACAAATTTCTTCTCTTGCAATCCAAACCAGCCTAGTTTTCCCAATCCCATTACATATTGAAGCCCCCATAATAATTGTGACATTACTTTTATTACATGCCCTTTCCAGCTCCCTTTGCAATCTCAACCCCACATCTTGGCTACTATTAAGAGGCCTATATATGATTCCCATTATGGTTTTTTCACCATTGCAGTTTCTTAACTCCACCCACAAGGATTCAACATTCTCTGACCCTTTGTCACCTCTTTCTAAAGATGTAATTCCATTTCTTACCAATAGAAGCATATCACCATCTATGTCTTCTTGTCTGTCCTTTCGCTACAAAGTATATCCTTTGATGTTAAATTCCAAACTATGGCCTTCTTTCAGCCACGACTCAGTGATGCCCACAACGTCAAGCTGACTAGTCTCTAATTGCACCATCTGATTCCAAATGATATGCGTATTTAAAAACAACACCTTTAGTCCTGGATTCTTCACTGTTAAGAATTTTCCCTCTGTGGTACAACTTAACTCGTTGCTTTGTCTGCAGATGTACCCAATCATTGGCTTGTCTCTCCTTATATTTATATTACATATTACATCATCTACTTGTAAACCTGCAAGCTCATCCTCAGCTCTATCATCCTGATTCCCATCCCCCTACCAATAATGAGAGAGTCTAAGACCAGAAGGCACAGCCTCAGAATAGAAGGATATCACTTTAGAACAGAAATGGAGAGGAATTCCTTTAGCATAATGGTGGAGTATCTGTGGAATTCATTGCCACAGACGGCTGGGAAACTCAAGTCATTGGATATATTTAAAGCAGATGTTGATAGATTCTTAATTAGTAAGTTGTCAAAGGTTACAGGAAGAAGGCAGTAGAGTGATAATAAATCAGCTATGATGGAATGGCGGAGCAGACTCAGTAAGTTGAATTGCCTAATTGTGCTCCTTTGTCTTATGGTCTTATTGGAATGAGGCACAATGAAAAACTTTGTTTTACATGCAGACAGATAATTTCATCTTATTAGTAGATTAAGGTAGTACAAGGGAAAACAATAACAGAATGCAGAATAAAGTGTTGCAATTACCAAGAAAGTGCATAACAGACAAACAGTGAGGTGAAAGGCCACAAAGAGGTAGACTGTGAAGCCACAAATCTATTTTATCTTTCAGTAAACTTATAACAGGAAAGTAGAAGCTGTTCTGAATCTGCTGGTACATGCCTTCAGGCTTTTGCTTCTTTTGCTTGATGGGAGGGGAGAGTTGATGAACAGAGAATGTCCAGGGTGGAGCGCATTATGTTAGTTGCTTTACCAAGGAAGCAAGAAGTGCAGTGAGAGTCCATAGAGAGGAAGCTGGTTTCTACATTGTGCTTAACTCTCTGCAGTTTCTCCTGCTTCCTGTGATCACTTCCAACCCTCTCATGATACCTTTTATTGGCCCACGATCCCCAATATCCACCCCTTCCCTTTTTCCCCAGCTTACCCATTCTCCCATTTCCTGCAACCCATCTCGAGTCCTGCATCTATTCCCTTTTCCCCGCTCCTATCCCAACTCCCAAACTCAGTCCCGATCTAACTTTTGGCAAGATGTTTGCTTCTGTTCCTGAACTTACCCAAACTTCTTCCCTCACTGTAAAGTATTGCTGAACCTACAGTAGACTCTGCCAATCTCTTAATTATTTGGATCACGTAGCAATCCTTTACCATTATCAGAGATGTGCTTTCTCTCTTGTTACTCCCATTAGTTTCCTTCAGGTTTATCCCTGACGCATTGAAGTTCACAATCACAATTGAGTTTGATCCCACAAATACCTCCCTGATTTGGGTATTGTGTCCAGTGTTCCTACTGAATGCATGCCCCAATCATTAGTTAATTTCCTGTAACAGCATTCAGCCTGATCCTCATCACGTCTTCCTCATTTACACCTTCTTTCTGCTTGCATGTCATCAATATGTTCTTTAAATTTATTCTTTTAACGGTGAAAGAGACATGCTTGGTCTGGTAAATTTTCCAACCTCCCTGATCATTACTCCTCCTGCTCAGTAGAATGCCACTGATGTCAGAACCTCCTTCACTGACAGTCCACTGGAGAAACCCAGTCATAATTCCAATTCTTGACATTCTTATTCAGTCTAAGAGCAGCAAATTCTTTTCTTCGATGAGTGGATTAAGAAATTTTAGCATCTGTTGTATTTTAGGGGTTGGGAATGGATGCAGACCGATTTAATATAATGCAAAGGATATAATCTTCATTAAAGTAGCAATTCTGCGGTACAAGAACATCCAATACGTGGATCCTTATCAAGGGAGTTGATCTGAAGCATTCGCAATTACTTTCCCCCCACCCAAGAGTCACTGTCATTATTTCCACTCTTCCCTTCTCCATCTGCCTATCACCCCTTGTCGGCTGGGTCCTCCTATCACCTTCCAGCTTTCTTGCTCCACCCACCCTTGTCTCACTTTTTCACACACGCTTTCACCCCTCTATCATTCAATACAGTTGAAAGGTCCTGATGAGAAACATCAACCATCCATTTCCCTCCACCTACGCTGCCCAACCTAGCGGGTACTACCAACAGATTGTTGTTCCAAGCTCTCGCATTTCCAGGAGCGCTTTTGGGAGGCGTATCTAAGAAGGTCTGTTCTGTCACTGGAGAAGGTGAAGAGAGAATGATCCCAAGAATGGAAGTTTATTGTACAAGGAGCATTTGATGGCCCTGGGACTGTATTTGTTAGAGCTTAGATGAATGAGAGGGGATCTCATTGAAAGGTCTCAGTAGAGTGGATATAGAAATACTGTTTCTAGTAGTGGGAGAGTCTAAAACCTGAGAACACAACTTCAGAATAGAAGAATGCCCCTTTAGAACAGAGCTGAAGAAGAGTTTCTTTAGCAAGAGGTCAGTGAATCTGTGGAACCACAGATGGTTGTAGAGGCCATGTCAAAGGTTATCTGGAGAAGGCAGGGGGATGGGGAAGACAGGAAAATGAATCAGCCGGGATCTAATGGTGGAACGGACTCGATTAGCTAAATATCCTAATTATGCTCCTCTGCCTTATGGTCTTAAGGTCTTGGGTCTGTATTGGGTGGTGGACAATCCTCTTTTAATTTCCCCAAACAGAAAAAAGGTTCCAAGCTCATTTCTCTCCTTTCCTGCCTTAAAATAAGACCGGGGCCGGTTTATAATTAATAGTGCTGGAATTTCCTCGCACTTCTTTAATTTGTTTTTACTTCCATTAAAGTAAAAAGTAAAGGAACTGCTATCTGATTTTATCTACGGAGGGTAACTGAAGGAGCGTGAGAGTTTGAGAAGCAGTAATCCCATCTAGGGCTCAGGGACCTTCACATATGCACACTGAGATCTCCTTTCAGTTGTGAGGGCAAGGTAAAGGTGTAGGTCTGTGAGTAGAGAATAAAACAAAAGGTCAGTGGTAATAGAAAATGCAGAGGGGGTTGCTGATTAAAGATCAGAGATATAAAGTAGCTAGTTAATAATGAAGATTTATTTTCGATATATCCTTTCAGTATACACATACTGGCCACTTTATTAGGTACACCTGTACACCTGCTCATTAATTCAAATATCTAAACAGCCAATCCTGTGACAGCAACTCAATGCATAAAAACATGCATCCATGGTCAAGAGGTTCAGTCGTCGTTCAGGCCAAGCACCATGATGGGGAAGAAAAGTGATCTCTGTGACTTCGGCATGGAATGATTATTAGTGCCAGACGGGATGGTTTGAGTTTCTCAGAAGCGTCTGATCTCCTGAGATTTTCACACACACAACAGTCTCTAGAGTTTACAGAGAATGGTGTGAAAAACAGAAAAAATACACCCAGTGAGTGGCAGTCCTGAGGATGAGAACACCCTGTTAGTGAGAGAGGTAGAGGTGATTGGCCAGACTAGTTCAAGCTGATAGCCAGGCGACGGTGAATCAGATAACCACATGTTACGGCAATGGGTGTGCAGAAGAGCATTTTTGAAAGGAAAACATGCTAAACCTTGAAGTGGATGGACCACAGTAGCAGAAACATACACTCTGTGGCCATTTTATTAGGTATAGGAGGTACTTTATAATGTGGCCACTGAGTATAGAAAATTCAAGTTATGCCTCTCAGAGCAAATGCATTCCCCCTGTTTTGTACATATAATGATTTGTTATAATAGTATGATGATTTATAATGTTATGCTTTATGATTACATATGGCACATTTGCTATTGCCTATTCTCCCACATTCCTACTAACTTCATCCCCACACCTACTGATTCCACCACTCACCCAGACACTGGAGGCAACTTAATGTTGTCCATTACCCTACCCAGGGGAAAGATGTCAACGAGCTTGAAAGGGTGCAGAGTGAATTTACAAGGATGTTGCAGGGCCTTATGAAACTGGGATATAGGGAAAGTCTGAACAGGTTAGAACTTTATTCCCTAGAGCAGAGGATGTTAACCTGGCTTAGGACAGAGGGTGATGGAGATGGGAGCTTATCAATTGACTGATCCACTGGGAGCTAAGGGCCCAAGAAGAGGAAAGAGGAAGATAATGAGGGGATTAGAATCATGAGCTTGGAGACCACTGAGTTAGAACATTGGGAATAGAAGACTGGGAGGGCAAAGAATTGGACTGGTTGAGTTAACCAAAGGTCTGCAGTGGAGTGGGAAACAAATGGTTGGATCTGTGATGTATTTGATGCAGTGCATGAAGTCAATCCCTTTACTACACTGCTAATGCTCTGCATTGCTGGTGGCAGGGTGCAGATACATCTCTACTAAAGGAGGTATAAGGAAGTCCTTTCCTCTGCTAGTCTGTGGATCACCCCTGGGCAAGATGTAACATCCTTGAGCAAGGATGTAGCACCTGCTTAGCTACCACCCCCCCCCCCTCAGTCAGGGTCACGTAAAGCCGGATGAACTGGGTGGTGGATGGATGTATGAGAAGCTGGTGTATATCACAAATCCTTGTGATGCCACCACAGGTGCCAGACAGCCAATCTCTGATGAGCATTAATAATGGCTGGGGTCACCTGTCTTGTAAAGACACTGCCCAGAAGAAGGCAATGGTAAGCTATTTCTGCAGAAAATTTGCCAAGAACAATCATGGTCATGAAAAGACTATGGTCACCCACGTTATACAACACAACACATAACAAATGAATGAACGAGTGCCTTTCAATGAAGTAGCATCAATGGTGCCCATTTCCATATTGAGAAGCACTAGGAATCAGTTTCAGTATCAGGTTTATTATCACGGACATATGTCGTGAAATTTGTTATTTTGCAGCTGCAATACAGTGCAATACATGCTGTAAGAAGTACTATAAGAAAAAATATAAAATAAGTAAGAGAGGAAAATAATGAGAAAGTGTGACCCAGTGACATTTGTCTCAAAGGCTGATGTCAATACATCTTTCAAAAGGGTGAATTCTTGCAAGGTATCAGATCCTGATGATATACCTGGTAGGGCTCTGAAAACCTGTGCTAACCAATTGGTGAGAGTGTTCAAAGATACCTTCAATCTTTCACTGCTGCGGTCAGAAGATCCCACCTGCTTCAAGGATGGCAATCATACCAGTGCCCAAGAAGGGCAAGGTGAGTTATCTCAATCAATATCACCCAGTTGCTTTGAAAGTGCTTTGAAAGATTGGTCATGGTTGAGTTAACTCTTACTTATAGAAGGACCTGGGCCTGTTTCAATTTGCTTACCGTCACAATAGGTCCACAGAGGATAAAATTTCACTGGCTCTCCACTCGGATTTAGACCACAGCAACACTGGCATTACTTCACATCCAGGGGTTTGAAAGCCCTCCAACCCCACCTCATCTGCACTCACTTTGGAAGACGGATCTGTTATCTCCCTTAATCCTCTCAGGTTGAGTATGAGGAGCAGAGCAGACGAAGTTCAGGCAAATCAGTAGGCGACAAAAAGTTGGCGCACAACATCAGAGGCAAGCTGCTCCTTGTGAGAGAAGAGGCAGAGGCAGTCAAAGAGTCTAGCAGCTTCATCGGTTTGGTCAATAAATAGCAAGCAGAGAACATTAGAACACTGTCCACACTGACAAACACAGGATCTTCCTGCTTGCTAATCAATAAGCTGTGGCAGATTCAGAAGGCTGTATTTCCCATTCACAAAGATGGAGAAGCTACAGGGAATGTATTATCACACTGACCCAAGATAAAGGTTTGCAGAATATCAATTACAGCAGTGACTGGCAAACAGCTGGATTTATCGCGCTTTTGTTCATTAACCTACTTGCAAACTCTCTGCATTAGGCTCCTTGAGCTTCATTGGGAAATGTCCGCAAGCCAGCTGAATATTTTATTCATACAGTTCAGTGAAGTTTGCATTCTCAGATAAAAGATATAAGTGGTGGGTAATGGGAAACTTTTCAATTTTTGATGACAAGTGTTAGTGAAGAGTGTCTGTACACGGAAGAATTGCCCACACAGACCATGAAACTTAATAACTCAAATGAACAGTGTGAAGACAGGAATGGGAATAAACTATTCAGTCTCTCAGTTTAATCATCCCGACACTTGCCTGTGTAAATTTTCACTGTATCTTGGTACAATGGACAATAATAAATTAATACCAATGTTACAATGAAATAATCCATCTCAATGTTAATACTTTATTTTGATGCTGCATTAAGGAGGAGGTACAGAAGCTTTAGGTCCCAGGGCAGAAGATTCAGGAACATTATTACCCTTCGACCATCAGGCTCCTGAACCAGCGTGGATAACTTCACTTATCTCAGCTCTGAACTGAATCCATACTTATGGATTCACTTTCAAGGGTTGGAGTGTTGAAGTTCATGAACACAGTGCTGTCCAATGGGGAAGGAGATGAGAAGGACTTGCTTTTTCAAAGATTGTGAACTCTACTTAGAGAGTTCTGAAAGTTGAATCTTGAAATATACTTAAGGTCAGGATTAAGATTTTTTTTCATGGAGTAAAGGGAGGATTAGGTTTATATGATACCTGCAGGAAAAAAGAGCTCTGGCCAGGATCACGTCAGTCATCATATTACAGAATGATGGAGAAGGTGCAAAATGGCCATATGGCCTGACTAGGTGACTAGGGACAGGCAAGGTGGGCACCTTTCATGGCCATTGCCTAAACTTGTTACATTTCCTTATGGTCGTATTTTTTAACTCTCTTTACTCTGTCATAATTCATTACTTAGAACACAGAACGGTAAAGCAAAGGAACAGGCCCTTTGGCTCAAAATGGTGTGCCAAACCAATTAAGTTCCAATAAAGAGTCTTGACCCAAAACAACGATCTTCTATTCATCTCTGTAGATACTGCCTGGTCTGATGAGTTCCTCCAGCATCTTGTGTGTATTACTTTGGATTTCCAGCATCTGCAGAATCTCTTTGAGCTTATGGCACCCAATCTCTTCAGCCACGGCAGCATAGCAGTTAGTGTGATGCAATCACAGCTCAGGGCATCTGAGTTCAGCGTTCAATTCTGAAGTTGTCTGTAAACAGTTTGCACACTCTTCCTGTGAACACGTGGGTTTCCTCTGGGTTCTCTGGTTTCCTCCCACAGTCCAATGATGTACAGGTTAGTAGGTCATTGAATATTGCACCCTGATTAGGCTAGGATTAGATAGATAGATTACTGGACAACACAACTCTTTGGGCCAGAAGTGCCTGTACTGCAATGTGTCCCTATATAAGTAAATACAAACACTTTGTAAATTCTCTGTACATTGATGTGCCTATCAAAGAGCCTCTTAAAAATATCTGCAGTTTGTATTTGCGTTCACCTCCATCCCCAACAATGCATTCCAGGCAACCTTACCTCACTTATTTTCTTTGAACTATATCCCTCTCAGATTAAGTGGACACTGTCAATTAGTAGACACAGGGCGCTGTAAAGAAAAGATTCTAGGTATCTACTCTATTTCTGTCTCTCATGACTTCATAAACATTTAGCAAGTCTCCCCTCAGCCTCCATTGCTCCAGGAAAGACAACCCCTGGCACAGTAGCATAGTAGATAGCACACCTCTTTACTGTACAGGTGACCCAAGTTCAATTCCTGCTGTTATCTGTAAGGAGTTCATACATCCTCTCTGTGACCACGTGGTTTTCCTCTGGATGCTCTGGTTTCTTCCCGCAGTCCAAAGATATACCGGTTAGTAGGGTAATTGTCCTATGGTTAGACTCGGATTAAATCTGTGGATAGCTGGGCAGTATGGCTCGAAGGGCCAGAAGGGCCCTGTATCTCAAGGAATAAATGAATAAATTTCCAATCTCTCCTTGTAACCCTTCTAACCAGCGCAAACCCGGTAAACCTCTTCTGAACCTTCTCCAAAGCCACCATAAACTTTTCTACAATGGGCTGACCAGAACTAAATGCAGTACCCCCAATGCAGCTTAACCAAAGTTTATGAAACTATATAAATCTTTATTTTTCCTCATATTGACCACATTGAACTACATATGCTTATAAACATTTATTTGATTAGCTTTAGATGAATCCAGAATCCGATCTTAAAATAAGCTTTTAAGATTTGATTGCAATGTCTCTCTCATCTCTTCCCTCCCATCAGGCAGAAGATACAAAAACCTGAAAGCGCATACCAACCAGTTCAGGACAGCTTATTGAGATCAGTTCTGACTCTTGATCTCACAATCTACCTCACCGTGATCTTGCAATTTATTGTTGACCTATACTTCACTTTCTCTGTAGCTTTTAAACTTTGTTACCGATGCAGAATAGAGTTTAAAATAAACTAAGTTCAATCCTAATACCAATGGCCAGTATTAGTGCACGTGTTTCGTAAATTTGCGTTAAAGTTCAAAGTAAGTTTCTCATCAAGGTCCATATATGTCACCATATGTAACCCCAAGATCAATTTTCTTGTGGGCATGTTCAATAAATCCACAGTAGAATAATAACCATAACAGAATCAGTGAAAAACCACACCAACTTGGACATTCAACCGTATGCAAAAGACAACAAACTGTGCAAATACAAAAAAAAAATTAATAATAAATAAATGCACAATACATATCGAGAATATAAGATCAAGAGTCCTTGAAAGTGACTTCATAGTTTGTGGGTACGTTTCAATGATGGGGCAAGTGATGTTATCCCCTTTGGTTCAAGAGCCTGAAGGTTGAGAGGTAATAACTGCTCCTGAACACGGTAGTGTGAGTCCTGAGGCTCCTGTACCTTCTTCTTGATGGAGGTAATAAGAAGAGAGCAATTCCTGGCTTGTGGAGGTTCCTGATGACAGATGCTGCTTTCCTGCAGCAACACTTGTGTAAATGTGCTCAGTGATAGGGAGGGCTTTACCTGTGATGGGCAAAAAGAGTTAAATTCTTCTTTAAATTTCATGAATAAAAGATAATGCCTGTAATGCTAGTTAACATATCAGCCATCAAAATCTATGCAATACAATATGAAAAAGAATCTGTGACTTTGTCAAGGGATGTCAAACACTACTACAGTTATGCTGAAGCATGGTAATTGCTGCTGGAATCTGCTTATCTATGTGAGCGTGTGTGCTTATCGCAGCAGTGAGGACCATTGACATCCTTTAGGATGTCGTGACTGGCGTGCGAGTTTGACTAAAGTGAGGGAGAGTTACACAGATCATCAGCCTCACTCTCTGGTCCTAGTCTGTCTGGATCCAGTGGCAAGTCGAGAGTCAAGACAACTGGAGATAGGTCAGGATGCACTGAATGACCAGGGTGATCTACATGTCTTGCTGTGCTCTTTGTGCTCCACAATGTTGTACTAGCCGGTGGTTTCCTCGGTGCAGTCCATCAAATCCAGTCTTCATATGCTGTGGATAGACAGGCCCAAAGTCACCAGGGCTTCAAAAAATAACCTGATGGCTAGTCTCACCAGGATCGGCTGACCTGTCAGTGCTATTGCCAGTGTTATAGCCACTCTCGCATGCAAAGAGCTTATTTGGAGCCTCATGTGAGAGGGGAGTGCCAGGTATACTTGTGGAGATACTTGTGACCATCAGTAAAACATCTATGGACAAAATAGGCCATTTCTCCAATAAACAGAGTTGGAAAATTTGTATGTATAGAAGTCATTTAATGACCTCAGTATATCTCAGAATACTTTCCAACCTACGAGGTACCTTTTGAATATCATTTCAATTGTATGACCACCAGCTGATGCACAGAAAGATCTTGCAAAAAGCCATGCCACTGATCCTGGAGAATCTGTTGGTCTATGTGCTTGTCTTAGGACGATGATGGGGTTTGCAGGACTAAGGAGAGGATGAATTTCTTTACTTAGAAGGTTGAAAATAATTAGTTTTCTTGTCCTATGTTCCTATGTGGATTCTCAGTTTTTGAAGAAATGTTTTGGGGGACAGGTACTGCAGAAATGTAAGAAATGTTTAAATGCCATAAAAGGTTTAAAGGGACAGGTATATGGCTAGGACAAGTTTGGAGGCATATAGGCCAAACACAGGCAAATAATACCAGCTTAGATTGGAATTTTGGTGAGTCTGGACTAATTGGATTGAAGGATCTATTTCAATGTTGTATGACTCTATGACAACGTGTTTTGCTTGATTAACGAAGATTCCATTTATGAATTCTTTATTAACTCTTCAATATAGATGTACTCAATTTCTGAATGTATGTTTCACTAAAGTGAATAATGCTTACTCCACCTCTGGGAATACATTGTACCTAAATTCCCATAATGCATTATGGTCACTCTTTACTTTCTTTTATGAAATTTCACTTAATAAAATGTTTTTGAGGAACAAAACAGTTTTGTCCTTTGAGGATCTACCCACGTTCGTGTCCAGTGAGGTCAATGGACATTTGGAAACTCATGGAAATTGGAAACATGAGGAAATCTGCAGATGCTGGAAATTGAAACAACACACACACACAAAATGCTCATGGAACACAGCAGGCCAGGCAGCATCTATAGGGAGAAGTGCTGTTGACGTTTCGTCCTGACGAAGGGTCTCAGCCAGAAATGTCGACAGCGCTTTTCCCTATAGATGCGGCCTGGCCTGCTGTGTTCCACCAGCATTTTGTGTTCATGGAAATTGGGCTTAGTTGAGAAAGCGTTGAGAGAAATTGATTAATCATGTTCTTACTGAAAAATGTTGAGCAGCTGAGATGGAACTGTTCTTTCAAAGCCATTTCTTAGACAATCCAGTCTGAGAAATTGATTGAAGGATTAAAATTGGGCAGCGTACTGTGGAGAACTTACTTCCTCTTTTCCTTAATAATATTATGAGATCTCTGATCCCCACAGAAAATCCTAAGTTTTACATCCTATCCAAAAGGTGGCATCCTCAGCAGGCTAGTGTTATGCGCCCAGATAAGCCAAGTGGGATCTGAACTCAACTGAATTGATTTGGAGGTTAAAGTACCAGCCAGCATAGCAGATTACAATCTTGAATGCTAAGCCTCTGGGACCAGTAATAAAATGCATGGTTCTGTTGAAAAGCTTGACCAATTTCCCATGTCGCCTTTCAATCTTTTTATTCCTGTTCCGTTCATAAACTAAAACAAGTGTTTTCACCCTATAATCCCTCCGGAATGCTTAAGACTGGGAACTTCACAATAGAATAGGAGGAAGGTACTTATCAACTAGTGACATGGGTTAATGAATTACTTATTGTTTTCATGTCTGTAGGGACAAAATATGGAAACCTAGTTAATTAACATCTTTACTAGGTTTTGCCACAGGGTCCTATATGATTTGCATGGATGGAAGTTACTTGAAACACTATATTTATGTGTGTTTACTTTTTAGATTATTTCAGTTGAAACATGGTTAAAAGTTCCAGAAATTACAGAATATTGATTTTTTACACTACAGACTATAATTCTTTTTCATGTATTCAACTTAGAACATATAGTAAATGCAGAAACTGGTGGGGACACTCAGCAGGTCAGGCAGCATCAAAGGAAGCGGGGAGGGAAACAACAATTTTGATGGAAGTCCACAAATATGAAACACTATTTTTCTCTCCACAGATGCAGCCTGCCATCCTGAGTATTCCCATCATTTTCTGTTTCTCCTTCAGATTTCCAGCATCTACAGTTTTTGTGTTTGTTTTTGAAATAAAACCAACCTACCTATAAATAATACTGGACAGCAAAGAGTTTACTTCCAGAATACTTTTGTGTGTACCTCATGGATTTTGGGCTGCTGATCATGCACCAATTTTTTTTTTGGAATCACCTATACTTGTTATTTCAATTCATAATTCAAGTCAATTAAAATGTTGCCCACAATGTATGCTAAAAGCTTGCCTATCTTGTACCGGTATGTCTGGACGTGCTTAGTTACAGCATGGCAGAACAGGTTTTACAAAGGCTATAAATTTTCATGAAGGATTTCAAAATTTGATTTAGACGTATCCCAGAATAACTGATGCCAAGATTAAAAAAGGTCTTTTGTGGGTTCCACAAATCAAACAGTCATGAATGACAGGCAAGTCGAAGAACTTCTAGTGGATCTGGATGGCATTCAAGGATGTTGTTGAAAGTTTTCTTGGCAACTACACGGCACTAAACTGCATGCAGTTAATTGACAACTTGCTTCAACATACAAAACCATGAAGAACAACATGTCACTAAATATTTATTTTCTACATTCCTATTTAGACTTCTTCCCTGCCAATCTTGGTACAGTCAGTGATAGGCATGGTTGAAGTTTTCACCAGGACATTGTAGTCATAAACAAATGATATCAGGACAATTAGAATATATCAATGCTGACTGATTATTGTTAGGCACTCATGGGAGAAGCCTCAGGCACTGAGTACAAATAAAACATTTTTAGCTTTATTGAACTATTGCCAAATGTCAACACTGTTATGCAATATAAAATAAAATAAAATAAAATAAAATAAAAGTTAATTTCTTGTTTCTCCAAATTCCTATGTGATACAAGTAGCCTGAAATGATAAGACCATATCGCCATTAGGCCATTTGGTCTATTAAGTCTGCTTTGCCATTTCATTATAGCTGAGCCAATTTTCCTCTCAGCCCCAATCTCCTGCCTTCTCCCCGTATCCCTCCATGTCCTGACCAATCAAGGATCTATCAACCTCTGCCTTACATATACATAAAGACTTGGCCTCCACATCTGCATGTAGCAAACTATTCCAGATTCACCAATTCACCACAATCTGGCTAAAGAAATTCCTAAATTCCTAAATAACTCCATTCTAAAAGAACACCCCTCAATTCTGAGGCTGTGTCTGCTAGTTTTACCCTCTCCAACCATATGAAACAACCTCTCCATATCCACTCCTTCAAGGCTTTTCGTCATTCAACAGGTTTGAATGAGCTCACTTCTCTTTCTTCTGAATTCAGGTGAATACAGGCCCAGAGCCATCAAACACTGTTCATATCATAAACCATTCAATCCTGGAATCATTTTCGTGAACCTCCTTTAAACCCTCTCCAGTTTCATGGGGAATTTGATCATACTGTGATTACTTCCCTTATGGGTTCTTTTACCTTAAGTTCTCTAATCAGCTCTGGTTCACTGCACAATACACAATCCAGAACAGCTGATCCCCTAGTAGGCTTAAACATGAGCTGCTCTAAAAAGCTGTCTCGTAGATACTCTAGAAGTCGTCCCATCTGGAATCCAGCACCAATCTGATTTTCTGAATCTACCCACATACTGAAATTCCCCATTACTATAGCAACTTTGGCCTTTTGGCATATATTTTCTATTTCCTATTGTAGGCCACCTCCTTACTTCTGTTTGAGGGTTTTGAATACAGCTCCCAGCAGGGTCTTTTTACCGTTACAGTTTGTTAGCTCTATCCACATGACGCTCTTCTGTTAGGTCATCCCCCCAACAGTATCCAAAGTGATATACCTGTTGTTGAGGGGGATGCCACAGGAGTATTCTGCTGCTTTACTCCTTTCTCCCTTCCTGACTGTCATTCACTTTCCTGTGTCCTGCTCCTTCAGTGTTATTACCTCTCTATATGTCCTATCTATCATCCACTTAATCTCCCAAATGATCCGGAGTTCATCCAGTTCCAGCTACGAATCCTTAGTGCAGATTGTTAGAAGCTGGCACTGGACGCACTTCTCAGAGTCATAGTCATTAAGGGCTCTGGAGGTCTCTCTGCCTTCCCACAACCCGCAAGAGGAACATTCAAATATCCTGCCTGGCATTGCTTATAGCCCAGCTGAACAGATGTAAAGATGGGAAGGGAAAAAACACTGAGTTTTCCTTTTCGTTTGCTTTCTCTGACTGAAGTCTCAAAGAGCTAAAGTCTCAAGATCGCCACTCTGACTCTGTCCGCTCAGGTGAAGCCCACTGCAATGACGACACTGCGACAACAGCCACTGCACTTGCCCCTGCTTTCCTTTAGTTTGCTCTTGCTAATCAATCCCAAACATGGATTGATCGCAGATCAAAGATCTTTCTCGCTGTTGTGACTCACTGCTGCCTTTAGTACTTGGGCATTGGACCTGATTGAAATTCCCTCCTTTCCAAACTACTGGTGTCCGGTTTGGCTGTTGGTCAAATCACATTTTTTTCTTTATATTGTGTTCAGCTTCAAATAGTCTGTCATAAATAAAAAAAAAATTCTGAGGAAGCTATGCTTTCAAATTTTTTTTGTCCAGTGTAATTTGAACTATTTAAGATACTGTGCCTTCAATCTTCTCTGTTCTGGATCTATGGAAAACCCACATCTTCATCAGCTGTTTGAACAGCAAACCTTCATGCAATGAAATATTGAAAATAATCAATCATGGTTCAATTGGAACGTGCAGCTGTTTGAAGAATATTGAACAGACCTCTTGTACAATAAGGTGGACTCCTGACCTCCCAATCTATCTCCTTATGCCCTTCACCTTATGGCACGGCACTTTCGTTGTGACTAATCCATCATTCTGCATTCTATTATTGTGTAGCTTGCACCTTTGGACAACCTTAATGCACTGATGTAATGAAGTGATCTACATGCATGGCATGGAAAACAAACCTTTTTTCTGTACCCTGGTACATAAAACAATGATAAACCAATTTACTGTTTTTACTTTATTTTTCTTTTGGATGGTTGTGCATTCAAGGCCCTCTCCAGAGGCCTGAAAAAAGCAGTATCGTACTGAGGAGGTGCTGCACTCGCCATGATTTAGCCTTTCTACTGAGATGCATAGAGAGATCTTGTGGAACATGTGCAGATCTTGGGAACTGTGTGGCGGGGGTGGATGACCCAACAGAGGAAAGCCATAATGATCCAGTCTCTGGCACTGAGTCTGCCTCTGGTTTAGGCCACTTAACTTAGAAAGGATGTGCTGAACTGGGTAGGGATTAAGGGAGATTCACAAACATGATTCCAGGATTGAATGGCTTGTCATATGAAAAGTTTTTGATGGCTCTGAGCTTGTATTCACTCAAATTCAGAAGGCTGACGGGTGAACTCATTGAAGTCTATCGAATGGAGAAAGGCTTTGATAGAGTCAATGTGGAGAGGGTGTTTCTTGTGGTGGGAGAGTCTAAGACCAGAGAATACAGCTTTAGAATAGAGGGGTGTCCTTTTAGAACAGAGATAAGGAGAGATTTCTTTAGCTAGAGAGTGGTGAATCTGTGGAATTCTTAGCCACAGGGAGCTGTGGAGGCCAAGTCTTTATGCTTATTTAAGACAGAAGTTGACAGATTCTTGATTGGTCAGGGCATGAAGGGATACAGGGAGATGGCAGAAGATTGGGGCTGAGAGGAAAATGGGATCATCTATGATGAAATGGCAGAGGACATGCAATGGGCCATATGCCATAATTTTGCTCCTATATCTTATGGACTTATGGTACCAGATATCTCTCCCTGAAAGTGGCAAACACACATGGACAGACTAGTAAAGAATTGTCAGTCAGGCCACTGAGCATCAAAGTTAAATTGTTAGGTTGTAGTTGTATAAAGATATTGCTTGGACTGAAATGCTTTAACTATAAGGTGAGTAGTGTTCATAGGTCCAATTCCCATTCAGAAATAGGATGGCAGAGGGGAAGAAGCTGTTCTTGAATCATTGAGTGTATGCCTTTAGGCTTCTGTACCTCCTTCCTGATGGTAGCACTGAGAAGAAGGCATAGCCTATGTGTTGGTGGTTCTTAATGATGGATACTGCCTTTTTGAGCCACCACCCCTTGAAGATGCTTTGGATACTATGGAGGCTGATGCTAATGATGGAGCTGACTAATTTAAAAACTCTCCCCAGCTTACTTCAATCCTGTGCAGTAGCCCCTGTTGTTCCAGATGGGGATGCAGCTAGTTGGAATGTTCTCTATGGTACAAAGGTAGAAACTTTTGAGTGTTTTTGGTGACATACCAAATCTCCTCAAAATCTTAATGAAATATAGCTGCTGTCTTGCTTTCTTTATAGCTGTAACAATATGTTGGCAGTAGGTTAGATCCTCAGAGATCTTGACACCCAGGAACTTGAAATTGCTCAGTCTTTCCACTACTGAAGCCTCTGTGAGGATTGGTGTGTGTTCTCTCATCTTACCCTTTCTGATGTCCACAATCAGCTCTTTGGTCTTACTGATGTTGAGTGCGACACCAATTAACTAGCTGATATATCTTGCTCCAGTATGTACTCTCATCATCTTCTGAGATTCCTACGACAATGGTTGTATTATCCTCAAATTTATAGATGGCATTTGAGCTGTGCCGAGCCACACAGTCACAGGAGTAGAGAGCAGTGTGCTAAGCGCATGTCCCTGAGCTCCCCCAGGGTTGATTGTCAGTGAGTTGGAGATGCCATCCGGACAGATTATAGTCTTCCAAGTTGGAAGTCGAGGATCCATTTGCAGAGGGATATACAGAAACCAAGATCTGTAGCTTTTTGATCAGGACTGTAGGAATGATGGTGTTAAATGCAGAGCTATAGCCATAAGTTATGTAGCTATAAAGAATTATTTGGTTGGCTGTTTGATAACTATTTTAATTGGTTTGGCATGACACTATTGACTGAAGGGCTTGGATGGTTTTCTCTGAAGCATGAGAGACTTGGAGAAGAGCTGACAGAAGTCTATAAAATTATGAGAGGCATAGACAGGGTAGACAGTCAGAGTCTGTCCCCCAGGGTGGAAATACCAAATACTCAAAGAAGAGCTTTAAGATGAGAGGAAGAAAGTTGATGGGGATTGGGGAGATGGTGGAAGCAGATATGGTAGCAATAGTTGAGACATTTAGACGTACGAAAAACAGGGATGTAGATCAACGCAGGCAGATGGAATCAGATCAACTTGGCATCATCGTTGGCAGAGACATGTTTGGCAGAAGGATCTGTTCTTCTCATGTAGTATTCTATGTTCAGTGTAAACCGAGGACCTTTCAGTTTCTTCAATTTAATGTAGAAAATAGAACAGTACAGGAACAGACCTTTCAGCCCACAATGTTGTGCCAAACCGATTAAAACAACAATCAACAGGCCAATTAAAATAATCTCTTATGCCTACACAATGTCCATATCCCTTCACTTTCCTGACATTCATGTACCTATCTAAACAACTCTTAAACTGACTGATGTATCTGCTTCTACCCCACCCCAGGCAGCAAAATCCAGGTACCCACCACTCTCTGTGTAAAAGACTTTCTCTCTTACATCTCCTTTAAAATTAACGTCTCTCACCTCAAATGGATGCCCTTTAGTATTAAACATTCAAACATAAATGGTCTAATTTTTCAGAGGAGTCGAAGGGTTACTCATTGGGGCCGCTGTTCCTACTAAGCTGTGTAGCCTCGTGGCCATGCAGTAACAGACATACTCCCACGCATGCAGCATTTTTTTCCTGCACAGCTGGAGTAAAGATAGATGAGAAAAAGTTTACTAAAGGTGAGAGATTTTCTTTATTATTCTGTATTTCATTATACCCTTCAATTAATAGATAAAATCAAAATATGTGATTTTTCAATTTTTATTCTAAATATTCATAGTATACATGTTACAAAATAAAACATTAAAAGTGCCGTGGTGTTTTTAGGCTGTGTGGACATTTCCTGCTCAAAGGAATGGCTGGTCCACACAGCTGTAAGAAAAATTTAGAGGGAACCTTGGTTATGGCTCCAAGAAAAGGATCTGTGTGTTCTTCAGCAAGTTGTTTGTTGCAACCTGAAATATATACAGTCTGTTTTGCTCTCTCTCACAGGTGCTGTCTGGCCTGTTGTGTGTTTTCATTTCAGAATTACACCATTGCAGGTTTTTATTGATTTTTATTTGTGGTCAAGGTCAAGGTCGATTTCATTGTCATATGCACATGCACAGTTGTAATGAAAAACTTCATTGCACCTGTGCACATAGCATCAATGTAAAATAATAGACCATGAAAACTTCCAAGGGGAAGAATATTTTATATAGGCATGATATGTGCCGAAGACTTTTGTAAGCTATTCCAAAAAGAACATAATTAGAACAAAAATTAAATCAATTTCAGTTTTAAAGTGGTCATTGTGTTCAGGGTTTTGGTGGGTGGCTCAGGAACTGAATGGTTGAAGGGAAGTAATTATTCTTGAATCTCTCAGTGTGGAACCTCAGGCTTGTATACCTCCTGCTAGATAGTAGCTATGAGAAGATGGCATGGCCTGGATGGTAGATTACTACAGTGTCTTGTGTGAAATTCATTGCACCCTTGCCCTCCCAACCCTGCCCAATACTAGTAAAAGCAAAACAATTTGCCGTCTATTGCTATCTAGGGACATTATGCACAGGCTTACAATTCTGTTCCCAACCTTCCATCTGTGGCAATGCTTCTGAAATACTTATTTAGTTCTGAAGCACTGTACAATGTCCTAAGGTCATGAAAAACACAGTATGGTTCCAAATCATCCGTTCTGTGATTAGTTTTTACTACTAAAACAAACAGCTGTCAACAAATATTACTTCTGGTTGTGAAGTAAATCTGAGACAGTTGAAGGGTTAAGGTGGATATTTTGCCTTCAGCTGAAGTGCATCTGCTCAGAGTTCTGCTTTCCCAAGCATTTGTCGTCTCTCTGCTGCCAGTCCAGATGACGGAGCCGTCAGTCTGGCAATTGCTCCGGTATCTTTGTTGAGGAGGAAGTCACTCTCGGGTCAAGCTGATGACCCAAAGAGTTTGGTACCTTCTGCACATCACGGAAACTCTGAACCAAACAGAGGAGAGGCAGATATTCACATTGAACTGGCTTCTGATTGCAAGCGGACTTCAGCTCCTGTTGCATCTTCCACTGGGATTAACACACAAAAATGGCCGGAGAAACTCACTGGATCAGGTAGCTCCTGCAGAGGAAAATGGACGGCTGATGTTTCTAAAAGACCATAAGATATAGGAGCAGACTTAGGCCATTCAGCTCTTTGAGAGTGCTCCGCATAAATCACGGCTGATTTATTATCCCTCTCAACTCCATTCTTCTGTCTCTTCCCTGTAATGTCTGACATCCTTACTCATCAAGAACCTATTAATCTTCACTTTAAATATACCCAAAGACTTGTCTTTCTCAGCCATGTTTGGCAATGAATTCCACAAATTCACCAACCTCTGGCTAGATTCATTGCGTCATAAAGCACTACAGCACAGAAACAGGCCTTTTGGCCCATCCAGTCCAAACTGAACTGTTATTCTGCATAGTCCCCTTGTGTATTTCACCATTCATCCTTTATTTATGGCAGCTATCTCTAATCTTCCCCCATACCTCAGTAGAAATAGCCTGCTTGCATTTTACCCTTTCTATACCACTTACTGAGTGAATGAGGAGAGGATGTTTTCTATAGTGGGGAAGTCCAGCTCTAAAGGGCACAGCCTCAGAATAGAGGGATCTCCCTTTAGAACAGAGATGGAGAGGAATTTCTTCAGCCAGAGGATAGTGAATCTCAGGAGGCTAAGTCATTGGTACATTTAAAGCGAAAGTCAATAAGTTCTTGATTAGTCAGGGTATCAAAGGTTACAGGGAAGAGGCAGGAGAATGAGGTTGAGGGGAATCAGATTCAGAATCAACTTTAATATCACCAGCATACAGCCTATCGTGAAATTTGTTGCTTTACATCAGCAATACATTGCAAAACATAATAATAACAACTATAAATTAAAATAAAAAAGTATATATAAAAATAATTTAAATAAGTAGAGCAAAAAGAGAGGGAGTAAACTGAGGAAGTGTTTATGGGTTCACTGTTCATTCAGAAATCTGATAGCAGAAAGGAAGAATCAATCCCTGAAACACTGTGTGTGTTCCTTTAGGATTCTGTAGCTCTCCCTGATGGTAGCAGTGAGAACAGAGCATGTTCTGGTTGATGAGGGTCCTTAATGATGGATGCCACCTTTTTGAGGCATCGCCTTCTGAAGGTCCTAGATGCTAAGGAGTCTAGCACCCATGATGGAGCTTACCACGTTCTACACCTTCTTCTGATCAGACAGTGATAAAACTAGTTAGAATGGTCTCCACAGTACGTTTGTAGAAACTTGTAACAGATAATAAATCAGACTGGATGGGTTAAATAGCCTAATTCCATTCATATGTCTTATGGTCTTATATAAAATGGCATAGAAATCCCTCCTTATTTCTGTTCTAAAGGGACGGCCTTCTATTCTGAGATTGTACCCTGTGGTCCTAGACTCTCAATTAGTGGAAACATCCTCTCGGCACCCTCTTTATTTCTGCCTTTCAGTCAGAGAGGTCGTGAGAATGCTTTTCCCCAAATTGGTAAATAAAGTTGTCTACATCTTTACCCACCCAAGGAAGTCATGTGGAGAGTGAGATGAAGCCTATACATATTGTGCTTTGCATTATCAGCATTATGTGCTGTGTCTTATGGCGTGTGTGATCATGGGCTTTGATCATGATTGTTCTTGGCAAATTTTTCTACAGAGGTGATTTGCCACTGTCTTCTTCTGGGCAGTGTCTTTACAAGATGGGTGATCCCAGCCATTATCAATACTCTTCAGAGATTGTCTGCCTGATGTCAGCGGTCATATAACCAGGACTTGTGATGTGCACCAGTTGCTCATTCGACCAGCCACCACCTGTTCCCGTGGCCTTATATGACCCGGATCAGGGGGACTAAGCAGGTGTTACACCTTGCCCAAGGGTGACTGGTAGGCTAGTGGAGGGAAGCAGAGCCTTATACCTCCTTTGGTAGAGACACATCTCCACCCTGCCAGCAGAAATGTAGGACCTCACTATAAGGAATTGACAAGACAGTCTTAATATGTTTGCATAAATTTCCTCCTCCAAGAGGACCATAACCTTGACGTGGTTTGAAGGCTTGTGTGCCTCAATGACCAGGAGAACTATATTGGCTGGATTCAGGGCCTTGTGGTTTGGCTCTTGGTAGAGTCTCCCAAACCAAACAAGGAAAAGGGTAGAGGCCAGACTTGGGTCCTCCAGGTTCGGGTGTTCAGCTCACGGCTAACAACCCCGACTGGTTAAAAAAAATTGTTCCAGAAGCAGCATTGAAGAATCCTTCTATATCTGTATGTGACTGTATGGACAGACAGTGATGGAGGCAGCACCACATATGAACTCTGGAAGCCCCCCAAGCTGTCATAACTCACTCTAACCGCTAAACTACCATGGCGCCCATGAAAGTGGAAATCACTAGATTTATTTCATTCTCTGACACGGCATTATTTTTCACTACAGCTCTTATAACAAGAAAATCACAAGGACTAATTTTGAATAATTTTTCTGGCTATATTTTCTTTCAACTGAATGAGGATAGAGGAACTGTATCACAATGCTTTAATGCTTTCATTATTAATGCAGCTCACACTAATTTCACCATATCTGCATAGAGCTGTTGTTTCATAATGCACTTTACCATGAAATGGTCTATTTTTAAATTGTCAAGAGGTTTTAAACTATGACAAAAAACTTGATAAAGCATTCCTTGCAGAAAAAAATAATAACTTTATTTCATATTATGAAGTTGGTATTAAAGAACTTACAAGGGAAAACCTGTAGATGCTGGAAATCCAAGCAACACAGACGAAATGCTGGAGGAACTCAGCATCAATGGAAAAGAGTATATGTCAACATTTCGGGCCGGGACATTAACTGAACTTTTTCCCATAAATGCTGCCTGGCTTGCTGAGTTCCTCCAGTACTTTGTGTGTGATTAAATAACATGCTAAGTCTTTGGCAGACTGTTGTATTGTGCACACCAGATTGCCTGATGTCCTTTTAATGGTGGTTTCCCAAGCTACTGAATCTCATAGGAGCTCGGACACCTTTGTAGACCTGAGCAGTGATTTGTTACAAAATAATTATTGAGTATATTCAATATTAAGTGCAACACTGATCCCATGAGTCTTAAGAATAGCCTTCAAGGTGTCCTGTACTCCTCAAGGTGGATCTCCACACGTGGAACCTAAGTGTAAATCCTTTGGAGAGCTACGCTCCAGATATTTGTAAAGAAAAATCTTTCAATGTGACGAACAATTCAATAAAAAGGAAGAAGGTGAATATGAGCTCTTCTCTTCCTCTCTCTGTCTTGGTATCTGATTCTCCCTCTCTCTGTCTCCCTCTTTTTCTTTGTGTCTATCTGATTATTTCTATCTCACTCTGTG
This sequence comes from Hypanus sabinus, assembly GCF_030144855.1. Lineage (NCBI taxonomy): Eukaryota > Metazoa > Chordata > Chondrichthyes > Myliobatiformes > Dasyatidae > Hypanus > Hypanus sabinus. Next base: position 72,869,148 of record NC_082722.1, on the reverse strand, counting down.
TCAGTCTCTCTGTCTCCATCTGTCTGTCTGCCTCTTTCTTTCTCAGTTGCATGACTAGGTTACAGAAAAATAGGCCTGTGTTCTCTTGAGTGCAGTGGGCTAAGGGTTGAGCTCATGAAATTGGTTAAGATTAAAGTGTCTTTGATCGTGTCTCTTTTCTTTTTGCACTAAGTTCTCTGTGGGTTTTGCTTTTGCATAGCTTTTTTTTCACGGTAAGGTATAATTTGCTGCATAATTTATATTCTGTATTTTGCTGAATCTAGGTACCTGTGATGTTACCACAAAAATGCTTTTGTTCTACCTATATCTCACCATATTTAACCACAAGAGAATAAACTCAACATGAATGAATGGTGTGATACAGTACAATGAAAGGCTAGAATAAACTGGATGGCACAATGGTGTACTGGCCAGCAGTCCACGTTTAATTCCACTGCTCTCTGTAACGAGTTTATCATTTCTCCTTGTTTATTTCCTCTGGGTGCTCTGGTTTCCTCCAACATTAAAGAAGATGTATGGGTTAGTCACATGGGGGCAATTGGGTGGCTTGGGCTCAATGGGCTGAAGAGCCTTTCCCCATGCTATATATCTAAACAAATATACAGTTAAATAAATGACTTAATGAATGAATGAATGAATGAATGAATAAGTAGATGGATGATGTAAGAGGATTGAAAGGTCTACTGCAACACATAAAAAATGCTGAAGAACAACTCAGTTGGTCAGGCAGCATCTATGGCAAAGAACAAACAATCAATATTTCAGGATCAGAACTTTCTGTAAGACTGAGAAGGAAGGGGGAAGATGTCAGATCAAAAAGATGGGGCTGGGGTGTAGGGGAATAAGGTGATAGGTGAAGCCAGGTGGGCGAGAAAAAAAATGTGATAGGATGCCAAGATGAGGCCACCCTCAGGGTGGAGGATCAACCCTTTCCATCTGGATACCCTCCAACCTGGTGGCATGAATATTGATTTCTCCTTCCAGTAAAGTAACTCTACCCACCCTGCCCCTGCACACTATTCTGCACTCAGACCTTTCACTTCTCTCCTGCCTATTACTTCCCTGGATCCCCTCCTCCTTCCCTTTCTCCTGTGATCAGCTCTCCTCTCCAATTAGACTTTTCCTTCTATCAGCCTCTGCTCTAACTATATATAAAGACTTGGTCTCCACAACAGCCTGTGGCAAAGAATTCCACAGATTCACCACTCTCTGGCTAAAGAAATTTACTTTCATCTCCATTTTAAAAGGATGTTCCTCTATTCTGGGAGTACATTCTCAAGGTCTTAGACTCTTCCATCATAGGAAACACCCTCTCCACATTCACTGTATCAAGGCCTTTCACCATTTGATAGGTTTCAATGAGGTCACCCCTCATTCTTCTGAACTCTAGTGAACAGAGGCCAAGAATATCATGATCCTGATATCACTATTGGAAGGCAGTCTCAAAGGGCAACATCCATCGTCAAAGATTCCCACCATCCAGGCCATGCCATCTTCTTGCAGCTGCCATCTGTACAGGAGATAAAAAAGCCTGAAATCCCACATCAAAAACAGTCGCTTCCCTTTAACTGTTCACCACAATCCAAATCATTATGGTTTAGCAACATTATGACCACTTTGTCACTTTGCACTAAAATTGACTTTTTCTTTGTTCCAATTGTGTTCTTTCCTATAAAAAAAGTTTTAAATTTATGTTTAATTTATTGTTTTCTTATATTTACTTTGTGCCTATCATGCTGCTGGCAGTAGGGGCAGAAATGAACGTCCCCAACTCTGAAGGTGTTCAGGGTTTCCTTCCTTCTAGATCCCTCTTGTTTTACATTATTGTCGATCATGCAAGCCCTGGGTGGAAACTCAGGAATGCCATTGCACATGGATGTGGAAGGATTCTTCACTGCTGTTTCCCTAACAAATTTGTTTTACAAGTCACGGTTGTTGTCCCTGAGCTGAAATCCAAACTTAGTCTGGTCTCTACTTTTTGACCTGTTTGGCAAGGGTGACCCTACCAAAAACCAAAGAATAAAGCTCTGACTCCAGCCAACATAGGTCTCCAGGTCATTGAGGCACACAAGCCTCTGGACCACAGCAGGGTTGTAGTCCTCTTGGAGGATGGCTTTCTTGTGAATGCTGCTTATCTAATGGTACGTGCCTGTGGTGCTGCAGGTGAATGTTCTATTGCATCTGTACACACATGGACTTGACACAGACTCTGATACGGACTTTAATTTAGGCCATTACAGGTAGTGTAGACTGTCAGGACAAAGAGGTTCAGAAGCATTCCTGACGATCCAGGTTTGAGCCCTGTGCAATTTTCAACTACATGTTTCATTCAGACATCCAAATATACCATAGAAGCCATTGGGGTGACACATCCAGTGTTCCCACAGTGAGGTGCTAGGAATAAGTAGGGATCCTAAGCAATGCCTAATTCTTTTTTTTGTAATTTATTTTTTATTGAAGTTCATCATCAAACAAACATTTCCATAAGATGTATTTCAGATATTGTACATATATCATATAATCATATATATCACAATTCTCCACAAAGTATTTATCTGAGGTATACACTTACAGAAAAGAGTGGAAAGAAAAAAAAACAAGCCAAAGGAAAGAACTATGTACAAGTAGGGAGTGATCTTTTTTTTACAACAGATTCATTGATTTGTGAGAACAAAATCAGGCCTATGAGGCATTATGTAGTTAAACCATTTTTGCCAGTATGAATCAAATTGTTTCACCTTATGATTAACAGATGTTGTTATCTTCTCCATTTTGTAAATGTCCATTGTAATTTCCATCCTTGTATTTAAAGTTGGGCTCTCCTGTGATAACTATTTCCTAGTAATAGTCTTTTTACCAGCCACCAACAGTATATTCATTAAATATTTATCTCTTTTCAACCATTCTTGAGGTATATATCCAAAATATATGGTCTTACTCTCTAAGGGTATTTCACATTTAAAGATGTCTTGTAGGGCATTGTGTATCCCCCTCTATAAGCATCTTGTCTGCAACAAGGATTTCCTGTTGGCCAGCCATTTTAAATCCTCTGCCTATTCCAATTCAGACATGTTGGTCCATGGTCTCTCCTACAGCCACGATGAGGACACTCAGGTCAAAGGAGCAACACTTCATATTCCGTCTGGGTATACTCCAACCTGACTGCATAAACATTGATTTTTATAACTTACAGTAATTTCTCCACCCCCCCCATTCTCTTTCCTTCCATTCCCCATTCTGGCTCACCTCTTACCCCTTCTCTACTCCTCACCTGCCTATCACTTCCCCTGGTGTTCCTCCTCTTCCTTCTCCCATAGTCTAATCTTGCCTCCTATCAGATTTGTTCTTCTTCAAGCCTTTACCCTTTCCTCCTATCCCCTCCCAGCTTCTCACTTTAAAACCCCTTCCCCCACCTACCCACTTTTCCCCTCACCACCCTCTTATTCTGCTTTCTGCCCCTTTCCTGTCCAGTCCTGATGAAGAGTCTCAGCCTGAAAAAATAACAGTTTGCTCCACTCAATAGCTGCTGCTTGACCTGTTGAGTTCCTTTGGCATTTTGTGTGTGTTGTGCCTCATCCTTCTCTCCTTCTCAACCTAAACATTTAAGTCTTTTTTCTTTTGCTCTTCTTTTATCTTGGGATGTAAAGAAGAGACACAACCGTACACAGATTCAAATTTCAGATTCTTTATTGTATCACACGCACATCGAAACTGACAGTGAAGTGTGTTGTTTGCGTTAACAAGCAGCACGAGCTGATGATGCTCTGGGGGCAGCCTGCAAGTGTTTCCACACATTCCATGCACCAGCTTGGCACGTCCGCTGTGTTCACAGAACAACATAAAGAACAACAGCGAAACAGCTTACCTCCTTCAGCCCACCCACTCACGGATACACAGAGGCATTCACCCAGTTCCAGGACAGGCCACCTCTGTACCTCCAGCAGACTCACAGATTCACCGATCCGGTTTATTATCACCGGCATGTGATGTGAAACGAGCAGCAGCAGTTCAACGCAATACATAATATAGAAGAAAGAAAACTAAATAAAACAATTATAAATAAATCAGTTATAGTATATGCATATTGAATAGATTAAAAATCATGCAAAAAAACAGAAATAATTTATATTAAAAAAGTGAGTTAGTGTCCAAGGGTTCAATGTCCATTTAGGAATCAGATGGCAGAGGGGAAGAAGCTGTTCCTGAATCGCTGAGTGTGTGCCTTCAGGTTTCTGTACCTCCTACATGATGGTAACAGTGAGAAAAGGGCATGTCTTGTGTGCTGGGGGTCCTTAATAAGGATGCTGCCTTTCTGAGACACTGTTCCTTGAAGCTCGTAAGCTTTGTAAGCTTGTACCCAAGATGGAGCAAACTAAATTTACAACCCTTTGCAGCTTCTTTCAGTCCTGTGCAGTAGCTTCCCCTCCCAACCTCTATACCAGACAGTGATGCAGCCTGTCAGAATGCTCTCGAAGCTACATCTATAAGAGTTTAAGAATGTATTTGTTGACATGCCAGATCTCTTCAAACTCCTAATAAAGTATAGCTGCTGTCTTGCCTTCTTTATAACTGTATTGATATGTTGGGATCAAGTTAGATCCTCAGAGATATTGACACCCAGGAACTTGAAACTGCTCACTCTCTTCACTTCTGATCCCTCTATGAGAATTGGTATGTGTTCCTTCATCTTACCTTTCTGGAAGTCCACAATCAGCTCTTTCATCTTATGGATGAAAGAGCTGATTGTGGACTTAGTGCCAGGTTACAGAGGGAGGTACAGAGGCCCAGGATCTGCAACTTCTCAATCAGGATTGTGAGAATGATGGTATTAAATGCTGAGCTATAGTCAATAAACACCATCCTGACGTAGGTGTTTGTCTTGTCCAGCTGGTCTAAAGCCATGTGAAGAGCCATTGAGATTGCATCTGCCGTTGACCTATTGTAGTGATAGGCAAATTGCAACGGGTCCAGGTCCTTGTTGAGGCAGGAGTTCAGTCTAGTCATGGCCAACCTCCTTAAGCATTTCATCACTGTCAATGTGAGTGCTACCGGGTGAATGTCATTAAGGCAGCTCACATTATTCTTCTTAGGCACTGGTATAATTGTTGCCTTTTTGAAGCAAGTGGGAACTTCTGCCCATCGCAGTGAGAGGTTGGAAATGTCCTTGAATACTCCAGCCAATTGGTTGACACAGGTTTTCAAAGCCTTACCAGGTACTCCATCGGGACCTTCTGCCTTGCGACGGTTCACTCACTTTAAAGTCAGCCTACACTGGCATCTGAGACAGAGATCATAGGGTCATCAGGTGCAGCAGGGATTTTCACAGCTGTAGTTATATTCTCCCTTTCAAAGCGGGCATAGAAGATGTTGTGTTCATCTGGTAGTGAAGCATTGCTGCCATTCATGCTATTGGGTTTCACTTTGTAGGAAGTAATGTCTTGCAAACCCTGCCAGAGTTGTTGTACATCCGATATCACTTCCAACCTCATTCAATGTTGTCTCTTTGCCCTTGAAATAGCCCTCCACAAATCATACCTGGTTTTCTGGTACAGGCCTGGGTTGCCAGACTCGAATGCCACAGATATGGCCTTCAGCAGACAACGTATCTCCTGCTTCATCCACAGATGTTGAGCATTGTAACACAGATGCAAGTACCTGGCGTAAAAATAAATCAAGCTGCTAGACAAATTCAGCTCGTCACACAGCATCTATGAAGGCAAGGAGGTGGACAATCCTGCACGGGGATTGCATCAGTACAAGTGTGAGCATGAGTTGGGGGAGGTGGGAGATAGTCAGTATAAAAATGTGAGGGGGAGGAGTGTGACCGAGGCAGGTAGGGAATAGTGAACTTGCCTCATTGGTGCTGTCCTCCAGAGTTTGATTGGTGTAAGACAATAGACAATAGACAATTGGTGCAGAAGTAGACCATTCGGCCCCTCGAGTCTGCACCGCCATTCTGAGATCATGGCTGATCATTCACTATCAATACCTAGTCCCTGCCTTGTCCCCATATCCCTTGATTCCCCTATCCATCAGATATCTATCTAGCTCCTTCTTGAAAGCATCCAGAGAATTGGCCTCCACCGTCTTCCGAGGCAGTGCATTCCACACCTCCACAACTCTCTGGGAGAAGAAGCTCTTCCTCAACTCTGTTTTAAATAACTGACCTCTTATTCTCAATCCATGCCCTCTGGTACTGGACTCTCCCAACATCTGGAACATATTTCCTGCCTCAATCCTATCAAATCCTTTAATTATCTTAAACGTTTCAATCAGATCCCCTCTCAATCTCCTCAATTCCAGCGTGTACAAGCCCAATCTCTCCAATCTCTCTGCGTAAGACAGCCCTGCCATCCCAGGAATCAACCTAGTGAATCTACGCTGCACTTCCTCAATTGCCAGAATGTCCTTCCTTAAACCTGGAGACCAAAACTGTACGCAATATTCCAGGTGTGGTCTCACCAGGGCCCTGTACAAATGCAAAAGGACATCCTTGCTCTTGTACTCAATTCCCCTTGTAATAAAGGCCAACATTCCATTTGCCCTCTTCACTGCCTGTTGCACTTGCTCATTCACCTTCATTGACTGATGAACTAGGACTCCTAGGTCTCTTTGCATTTCTCCCTTACCTAACTCTACACCATTCAGACAATACTCTGCCCTCTTGTTCCTGCTTCCAAAGTGGATAACTTCACATTTATTCTCATTGAATGACATCTGCCAAATATCTGCCCACTCACCCAGCCTATCCAAGTATCCCTGTATTCTCCTAACGTCCTCTTCGCATGTCACAATGCCACCCAGTTTAGTATCGTCAGCAAACTTGCTGATATAGTTTTCAATGCCCTCATCTAAATCATTGACATAAATCGTAAAGAGCTGTGGTCCCAACACAGAGCCCCGCGGCACCCCACCAGCCACCTCCAGCCAGAATGAGAAACACCCACTCACCGCCACCCCCCGCCCTCCATCCGCCAACCAGTCCCCCATCCACGTCGAAACCCCGCCCCCAATGCCATGAGCTCCGACTTCACTCACCAACCCCCCATGCGGCACCCCATCGAATGCCCTCCGAAAATCCAGGCACACAACATCCACCAGCCCACTCTTGTCCAACATCCCTGCTACACCCTCAAAAAAACTCCAACAGATCAGTCAAGCATGACCTGCCCCTGGCAAATCCACGCTGGCTTGGCCCAATCCCACCACTGCCATCAAGACGCGCCACCACCTCGTCCCCAATAATGGACTCAAGCATCCTCCCCATGACCGACGTCAGGCCAACAGGGCGACAGCTCTCCGCCCCCTCCCTTCCTCCCCTCCCGAAAAGTGGGACAACACCAGTCACTCTCCAATCCTCAGGAACCAATCCCGAATCCAAGGAACACCAGAAAGCGATCACCAATGCATCTGCAATCCCCCGAGCCACCCCCTCCAGAACCCTCGGATCCCCCTGGACCCGGGGATTCACCAGCCCTCAGTCCTACCAGTCCACCCATCACAGTCTCCCTCCCAACGTCAATCTGTCTCAACTCCTCCGACATCCCACGACCCCGGCCCACCCACACACCCAGGAGACCGCCCGCGTCCCCCCCGGTGAAGACAGATCCAAAGTACGCACCAAATTCTGCTGCCACCTCCCTGCCTCCCACAACAACCTCCCCCAATTCACTCCTCAAGGGGCCAACATTGCTCCCAACCATCTTCCTTCTCTTCACATAGCCAAAAAACGCCTTTGCTATCCCCCCTCCCCACACTCCTGGCTAGACCGAACCCACACCTGACTCCTCCTCTCCGATTGGATTGCGTTCATCTGCAGCTGCACTAGTACGTGATGATCGGTCTGCAGCGGGCTTGTTCTTGCCAACAATGTCCCATGCACCATCAATCTACAGGACATGTCACTCAGGGACTTGGGCTCTATTCTTCTGTGTGTCTGTATGTTTACCACAGTGAGAATTATATGTGCTATATATGCCTTGTGAATCTTGGCCCCAGAGTAATGCTGTTTTGTTTGGCTGCATTAATGGGTATTCATGTACGCTTGAATGCAATTAAAGGATAAATATTGGGTCAGGCATCTCTGGATAGTTATCCACTACCCACAACGCCTCTCCACTAGAGTTCAAAACCCTGAGGTAGCAGAAACACTGTTGATAAAAGAGGGCATCTCTGATAGTGACCCTCTGGAGACAACAGGAATTTTATTCTCAAAACTCTGAAGCGGGATATGAACCTATGATCTGATTCAGGGATGAGAGTGTGTTAAACCAATCAATAGCTAACACTTTAGAATCAGATCCCATTATTTCTTTTAAGAGTAACTGCTGTCCTCCTGGGCTCTTTCTGATCCTGGCTAATACTGATTCAATGGGCCTGCTTAGCTTTATTCTCGTACTCCCTGTGAAATGAGTTCAGAGTGCCTCAAACTCATTTCCCGTCAGACCATTGTCCGATTGTGAGAGTCTTTCATCCCACCTGTCGAGACAAGACCTGAATTCTGCTTCCAGAGATGAAAGGACATTATTTTCTAATGAATCTAATCTCCTGCCAAGTGAGTTTTAATAGAATTGTGCAAGACTGGAAGATGTTGATGCATGCTTAAGATGGTTTGTCTGAGCAGAGAGCATTACTAACATGCACAATTGATAAATTATATGCAGTGGCCACTTTATTAGGTACACCTGTACACCTGCTCATTAATGTAAATATCTAATTAGCCAATCATGTGGCAGCAACTCAAAACATAACAGCATGCATATACAATCACAAGGTTCAGTTGCTGTTCAGACCAAACATCAGAATGGTGAAGAAATGTAATCCAAGTGACTTTGACTGTAGAATGATTGTTGATGCTATTCGGGGTGGTTTGAGAGTTCAGAAGCTGCTAATTTCCTGGGATTTTCATGTGCAGCAGTCCCGAGTGTTCACAGAGAATGGTGCCAAAACAAAACCATCCAGTTCTGCGAGCAAAAATGACTTGTTAATGAGAAAGGTCAGAGGAGAATGGCCAGACTAGTTCAAGCTGACAAGAAGGTGACAGTGACTCAAATAACCACACGTTACGACAGTGTTGTGCGGAAGCGCGTTTCTGAATGAACAACACGTCAAACCTTGCTGTGGATGGGCTCCCACAGTAGAAGACCAAAAACATACGCTCCATCAGCACTGTCTTAGGTACTGGAGGTACCTAATAAAGTGGCCACTAAGTGAAAATGCCTATCACTTCATTCAAGCCACAGCAAAGCCTTCCAGCAGTAGCAATATCCGCTGTTGCTCCTGGTGACAGCATGTCCCCCCCATTGCTGAATCAGACCCATACGCTTTGAAACTATTGAAAATAAACAAAGGCTTTTCTCCTCTCAAGCTTCATTACAATAAGCTCTTACTGCCTTGTCACTTAATGGTTTGCACAGACTGCAACTGGCATTTATTATAAGCCACCCATTCAAATTGGAATCTAAATTGATCTGGGGGCCTGGAATGAGGGCGGATAAACAGATCTTATCTTTGGTTTGAGTTTTAAATCAGCACAAGTGTTTTTATAATGTTTATAAAAAGTGGATTCCAAGAATCAGAATCAAAATCAGACGTAGCAATACTAAAAATAAATAAATAATGCAAAAGGACAGCAAAATAGTGAGCTCGTGTTCATGGACCATTCAGAAATCTGATGGTGCAAAACTGCATCAAACTGTGAATTATTGGTGAAATTTTGCTTTATTACTATAAATATTTCTTCATCTGTGCTTTAGATGTTATGTGAGTTCAGTCAAGAATTTTCTCTGTACTCAGTGGTAACATTAACAATCCAGTCACATTATAAACACAAGAGCTTCTTCAGATGTTAGAAATCCAGAGCATCACATACAAAATGTTGGAGGAACACTGCAAGTCAGGCAACATCTACGGAAATGGATACTCAGGACAAGCCTATGCAGAAAAAGAGAAGAAACCAAAATAAGAAGCATGGAGTAAATGAGGTTCTCGAGGAATATAAAGAATGTAAAAAAGAATCTTAAGAAAGAAATTAGAAAAGCTAAAAGAAGATATGAGGTTGCTTTGGCAAGTAAGATGAAAATAAATCCAAAGGATTTCTACAGTTATATTAATAGCAAAAGAGCAGTGAGGGATAAAATTGGTCCCTGAGACAATCAGAGTGGACAGCTATGTGCAGAACCAAAAGAGATAGGGGAGATTTTGAACAATTTCTTTTCTTTGCTATTCACTAAGGAGTAGGATATTGAATTGTGTAAGGTAAGGGAAACAGGTAGGGTAGTTATGGAAACTATGATGATTAAAGAAGAGGAAGTACTGGCACTTTTAAAGAATATAAAAGTGGATAAGTCTCTGGGTCTGTCTGATAGACAGGGTCTGATTAAGTTCTAGCATGGATAAAGCAGTGGCTGGTTGGCAGGAGGCAATGAGTGGGAATGAAAGGAACATTTTCTGGTTGGCGGCCAATGACTGTTGGTGTTCCACAGGGGTCTGTGTTGGGACCAATTCTTTTTATGTTATATGTTCAATGACTTGGATTATGGAACTGATGGCTTTGTTGCAAAGTTTGCAGATGATATGAAGATATAGTGTGTAAATTAATGGGAAGTATTCTTAGAGATGGTATATATAATTATCTGGATAGACATGGTCTGATTAGGAACAGTCAACATGGATTTGTGTGTGGAAGGTCATGTTTGACAAATCTTATTGAATTTTTTGAAGAGGTTATTATGGACTTCAGTAAGGCCTTTGACAAGGTTCCACACAGAAGGTTAGTTAGGAAGGTTCAATCATCAGGTATTAATATTGAAGTAGCAAAATGGATTCAACAGTGGGAGATGCCAGAGAGTAGTGGTGGATAACTGTTTGTCAGGTTGGAGGCCGGTGACTAGTGGTGTGCCTCAGAGATCTGTACTGGGTCAAATGTTGTTTGTCATATACATTAATAATTTGGATGATGGGGTGGTACTAATTGTATTAGTAAGTATGCAGATGATACTAAGATAGGTGGCACTGTGGATAATGAAGTAGGTTTTCAAAGCTTGCAGAGAGATTTAGGCCAGTTAGAAGAGTGGGCTGAAAGATGGCAGATGGAGTTTAATGCTGATAAGTGTGAGGTGCTACATTTTGGTAGGACTAATCAAAATAGGACATACATGGTAAATGGTAGGGCATTGAGGAATGCAGTAGGACAGAGTGATCTAGGAATAATGGTGCATAGTTCCCTGAAGGTGGAAACTCATGTGGATAGGGTGGTGAAGAAATCTTTTGGTATGCTGGCCTTTATAAATCAGAGTATTGGGTATAGGAGTTGGGATGTAATGTTAAAATTGTACAAGGCATTGGTGAGGCCAGATTTGGTGTATTGTGTGCAGTTCTGGTCACCGAATTATAGGAAAAATGTCAACAAAATAGAGAGAGTACAGAGAAGATTTACTAGAATGTTACCTGGGTTTCAGCACCTAAATTACAAAGAAAGGTTGAACAAGTTAGGTTTTTATTCTTTGGAGCGTAGAAGGTTGAGGGGGGGACTTTAAAATTATGATGGGGGATAGATAGAGTTGACATGGATAGGCTTTTTCCATTGAGAGAAGGGAGATTCAAACAAGAGGACATGAGTTGAGAGTTACGGGGTAACACGAGGGGGAATTTCTTTACTCAGAGAGTGGTAGCTGTGTGGAGTGAGCCTCCAGTGGAAGTGTTAGAGGCACGTTCGATTTTGCCATTTAAAAGAATTGGATAGGTATATGGACAGGAAAGGAATGGAGGCTTATGGTCTGAGTGCAGGTAGGTGGGACTAGGTGAGAGTAAGCGTTCGGCACAGACTAGAATGGTCAAGATGGCCTGTTTCCATGCTGTAATTGTTATATGGTTATAAGAAGGTGGCTGGTGGGGAAGTTGTACAATCTAGAAAGTGCAGCAAGGTGCGTGGGGGGTGCCGATGAGAAGCTGGGTGGTGATAGTTAGACATGGTGAAAGGCTGAAGAGGAAGAAATGTTATACAAGAGCAGAATGGACCTTGGGTGAAAGGGAAAGGGCGTGGCACCAGTAGGGATGTGATAGACACATGAGAAGAAGAGAAGCAGTAAGAGGGGTTCAGAGTGAGGAATTGAAGAAGGAAAATTCTGGAAGGTGGAGAATTTCACATTCATGCCATCACGTTTGTGGCTTCTTTTTGTCTGAACAATCATTCCACATTTGTCACCGACCTCCGCAAAGCCTGTGTCTGTAAGTTTGTGCCTTCAAGAAGGTACCAGGCATACCCCAATCAAAAATCATGGATGAACCAGGCCACTCAGAGTCTGATGAGGGCTAGATTGATGGCATTCAACATCGGTGATCCAGAACTGTACAATAAACCAGGTGTGTCCTACAGAAGGCTTCCTTAAGAGTGACAAAACAGTTCTGATTGAGGTTGGACACAGAATCAGTTGTATGCAAGCTCTGCCAGAGTTTACAGTCCATTAATTCTTACAGTGCAAAACCTAGCATCATGAATGGCAGTGATGCTTCACTCCCAGATGAGCTCAATGCTTTTTATGCTCACTTTAAAAGGGAGAGCAAGAAATACCCTGAAAAGAATATTTTCCATTGTGAAGAATATCTTGGATTATGCTTCAGATACAATGAAGATGAAATCTTGATCTCTCAGTCTACCTCATCGTGGTCCTTACACGAACTGAGAGTTCATGAAAGTGAGTCCGCAGCCACATAGCTAGTTCAGCACTGAAGCCATTCCAGGAGCCTGATGCCTACATTCTACAGCCATTGATAGAATTGTATTTCTTTGTTCTACAGTGAATGCCTGCAACAAAATGAACCTAAAGTTAGTATATGGTAACATATATGCACTTTGATAAGAAGTTTTACTTTGACTGTGATGTATCAGACACCAACAGCACACCTGAAATGTGTTCCATGCACTTACCACTCTGTGTAAACAACTTACCTGTGACATCTCCCCTAAATTTTCATCCACTCACCTTAAAAGGATATGCTCTAGGAGTAGCAATTGACAACCTGGGGAAAAAAGGGGGCTGGCTGTTTTCTCTATCTATTCCTCTCATCAGCTGGAAGACCTCTCATCTTCCTTCACTCCAAAGAGAAAAATGCTAGCTCGCGCAACCTTTCCACATAAGTCATGTTCCTTAATCTGGGCAGCATCCTGGCAAATCTCCTTTGTATCCTCTCTAAATCTTCCATATCCTTCTTATAATGAAGGGAACTGAATGAGCTATCACAACGCTATTAGTTTCAGATCCCCAGAAACCCTGCAAGCTAGCTACTCTTCCACCACATGTGTGGTGTCTAAAATTCCCCTGTCCTGCATATTTCCCAGTCTCTAGCCTCATAAAATATTTTGCTTAGAAGCATGCTCTTTGGTCTGTTAAGATCCTGCCACCAACCATCCACTCGTACTAATTCTATTATATTTTTCAAAAATTTCCATAAACTTCAACCAAAATTTACCACTCTGCTACATTTTTCTGGAAAACAATTTTCTGTGACCAATTACACAGTCTCGCCTCACATCTCCGAGGGTTATTGATGGTGCATCAATTTTATTGGCTGGAAGTTTTAAAACATGGAGAGTATTTTACATCCGGAAAAATTAGACTTGGACCCTCAAGCTCCAGAAGCAGCTCTTGCCTTTGAACTCTGGCTTGCAAGCTTCCAATCATACTTGGAAGTGATTCTTGTGACTGAGCCTGCCACAATGCACAAAATCCTCCTTTCTAGAATCAGTCCAAAAGTATTCTCCCTTATCAGGGACCTGCTGACCTACCAAGGGGCACTGGACGCCCTCAGAAGACAATGCCTGTGGCCGGTGAACATTGTCTATGCAAGACATCGCTTAGCGACGCGGCAGTAGCGGGCCGGCGAGTCGAGCGGGGAGTTTCTCCGAGCCCTACAGACAGTTGTACAGGCCTGCGACTGCAGGGGACTGACGGCGGAACAGCATGCGGAGCTCCTGGTACGAGATGCTTTCGTTACAGGGATCAGGTCAGTGTATGTGCGCCAGAGGCTGCTGGAAAATGCCGATCGTATCTTACGCTCGACGATCGAGACGGCCAACACGCTGGAGGCTGCTCTGCAAAACGCTGACGCTGTCCAGCCGCGCGATCCACCGCCGGTTCCGTGGACGCTGCAGACCCTGCCACCCGCAAGCAAATTGACCTCAGCTGCTGCCAGTCGCGAGTCCATGAGCTCCCTGAAACCGACCACAGCTGCTGCCATTCGCAAGTCCGCGCAGTGTTACTTCTGCAGACTTGAAAAGCACCCCCGAAAACGCTGCCTGGCCCGAGAAGCTACCTGCTCCAGCTGCGGAAAGAAGGGCCATTTAGCCAAGGTCTGTAAGTCTAAACTACGAGCGGGGTCGGGCAGCGCTGCGTGTGAGACGTGGGGGCCGCCATCTTGGTTGCCGCCATGTTGCCTGCCCGCCTTGTGCGAGACATGGGGGTGGCCATCTTTGTTAGCACCACCTCGCCCCGCCCTCGACCCACGGGTGCTTACCGGGCACCAAGACGGCGATTCAACTCTGACCTCCGTAACCCTCGACCAAAGTGCCCCACAGCAGCTTCCAAGGTCAATGATGGACATCCTGGAGGAGGGGCACAGGACTAGCTGCCTGTTTGACATGGGTAGCACTGAGAGTTTTATTGACCCAGACACAGTGCAACACTGTGGACTCGTGACACGGCCGGTAAGCCAGAGGGTCACCTTGGCTTCTGGGTCGCATTCCACAGACATCCGGGTGGGTTGTGTAGCGACATTGGTGGTGCAGGGCACAGAATATCAGAACTTTGTGCTACTGGTCATGCCTCAACTGTGCGCGCCTGTGCTATTGGGGCTGGACTTCCAGAGCCACCTCAAAAGTGTGGCTATGGCATATGACGGGCCCCTCCCACCGCTCACTGTCAGGAATCCTCAGTTTTGTGGGACTTTGTCATATACCCCACTACTGAACACACACTCACACCGACCCACACATCCCACCCAGCACCATGCCGACTGCCGCGCTACTGACATCACTTGCAGCCTCTCCACCCTCAAGATCCCTCCCCCACCGCTATTCACCAACCTGACCCCCGACTGTAAACCTGTGGAAACTAAAAGCAGGAGGTACAGCGCAGGGGACAGGACCGTCATTCAGTGGGAGGTGCAGCGGCTGCTCAGGGAAGGGATCATTGAGCCAAGCTCAAGTCCTTAGAGAGCCCAAGTGGTTGTTGTTCGGACCGGGCAGAAAAATAGGATGGTCGTGGACTATAGCCAGACCATCAATAGGTTCATGCAGCTTGACGCGTACCCCCGACCCCGCATCGCGAATATGGTCAATCAGATAGCTCAGTACAAGGTGTACTCGACCATAGATCTGAAATCCGCTTACCACCAGCTCCCCATCCACCCAGAGGACTGCCCCTACACCGCCTTCAAGGTGGGCAGCAGGCTCTATTACTTCCTGCGCATCCCCTTCGGTGTCACGAATGGTGTCTCTGACTTCCAGAGGGAAATGGACCGGATGGTGGACCAGTGCCAACTGAAGGCCACGTTTACCTATCTGGATAACATCACCAGCTGTGGTCACTACTGGCCAGATCACAACACCAACCTCCAACGATTTTTCCAAGTGGCCAAAGCCCTGAACCTTACTTATAA
Organism: Hypanus sabinus; assembly: GCF_030144855.1. Lineage (NCBI taxonomy): Eukaryota > Metazoa > Chordata > Chondrichthyes > Myliobatiformes > Dasyatidae > Hypanus > Hypanus sabinus. Next base: position 72,853,491 of record NC_082722.1, on the reverse strand, counting down.
CAGGGACAAGTGTGTGTTCGGAACCACCCGGCTCACTATCCTTGGGTATGTTGTGGAGAATGGAGTCATTGGCCCTGATCCAGACCGTATGGGCCCCCTGTTAGAACTCCTTCTTCCCACCACCCTCAGACGGTGCCTGGGTGTCTTTTCCTATTACGCCCAATGGGTCCTTCATTACTCAGACAAGGCCCGCCCCCTGGTCAAGTCCACAACATTCCCCCTCTCTGCCGAGGCCCACGCGGCCTTCAGCCACATTAAAGAGGACATTCCAAAGCAACGATGCATGCAGTGGACGAGACCATTCCCTTCCAAGTAGAGAGTGACGCCTCTGACTTCGGCTGGCTGCTACCCTCAATCAGGCAGGCAGGCCAGTAGCATTCTTCTCTCATACCCTTCAAGGCCCTGAAATTCGGCACTCCACGGTGGAGAAAGAAGCCCAGGCCATAGTGGAAGCTATTAGGCACAGGAGGCACTATCTCGCCGGCAAAAGTTTCACCTTGCTGACCGAACAAAGCTCAGTTGCGTTCATGTTTAGCAACCAACAGCGGAGCAAAATCAAAAATGATAAAATTTTGCGGTGGAGAATAGAACTCTCCACCTACAACTATGATATCCTGTACCGGCCTGGAAGGCTCAATGAGCCCTCTAATGCCCTATCCCGGGGAGCGTGTGCCAGCGCGCAGCTCGTCTAGCTATACACCCTCCATGCAGATCTTTGTCACCCAATTTTACTATTTCGTGAAAGCACAGAACCTGCCTTACTCCCTTGAGGACATCAGGATGATGACCAGGGACTGCCAAGTCTGCGCTGAGTGCAAACCTCACTTCTACCGTCCTGACAAGGCGCAACTTATCAAGGCCACCCATCCCTTTGAGCGACTGAGTGTTGACTTTAAGGGCCCCCTTCCCTCCACTGACCACAATGACTACTGTCTCAACATTATCGATGAGTACTCGCGGTTCCCCTTTGCCATCCCCTGCCCCGACACCACTGCCATGTCTGTCATAAAAGCCCTGCACCAGCTCTTCACTCTGTTCGGATATCCCTGCTATATCCACAGTGATTGAGGGTCCTCCTTTATGAGTGAAGAACTGCGCCAGTACCTGCGGGGTAGGGGCATTGCTACTAGTCAGACCACGAGTAATAATCCCTGGGGAAATGGACAGGTGGAGAGGGAGAATGCCACAGTGTGGAAGGCCACACTTTTAGCCCGGCAATCAAAGGGGTTGCCGGTCTCTCGATGGCAGGAGGTCCTCCTTGAGGCACTCCACTCTATCTGCTCTCTGTTATGTACATCCACTAATGCCACCCCTCATGAGCGCCTCTTTTCTTTTCCCAGGAAGTCTGCCACTGGGACCACCACGGTTTGGCTGACGTCCCCAGGGCCAGTGCTGCTCCGGACACATGTGAGGAGCAATAAATACTCTCTGCTGGTCGAGAGTGTTCACCTACTACATGCGAACCCCCAGTATGCCTACGTGGTCTTACCTGATGGGTGGGAGGACACGGTCTCCGTCCGTGACCTGGCACCCACAGGAGCAGCAGACCACTACCCTGAATACTCCACGGTAACAATGAACCCTGTACCCGAGGTGACACCGCGCACACCAAGCCCTACACAGACTCCTCATGACATTCCCATACCGGGTGCCTCGTACACGCATATACCAGGTGCCTTGCACACACATGAGGGATCTCTGACGCCTAGTGGGCTGACACCTCCAGTCAGGCCGGAACCAGCACAACCACTGTCTCCGGTGCAAGCACCACTGGCACCTGTGCAATCACAGCCAGTGCTACGTAGACCGCAGCGACAGGTTCGACCATCTGATAGACTTAACCTGTAAATATACTTGTCAGAAACCACCCCATGGGGACTCACTTTTAAAACAAAGTTGGGGTGAATGTGGTGAACTACATATACCTGTCTGGACACGCCCCCCCCACCCCCCCCCACCCCCGCTGACTGCCCCTGTGGCTCCAACCACAGACCCCGGTATAAAGGTGATTGGAGGCACAGCCCCGTCCTCAGTCTCCAGGATGTTGTGTGATGGTCACTTGCTGCTTGTACTTTCTTCCAGCCAATAAAAGCCTATATCTCGCCTCACATCTCCGAGAGTTATTGATGGTGCATCAGGGAGGAAACATACTTTGCAAAGTACACAGAAGAACTTTGTACTGCCCTCATTGAGGTGTTGCGACATCAACTAGACAGTCAGCCAAACTGAATTCAGAACTGACATTGGTGCCAGGGTATAGTGTCCTAGCCCCTTGGTTTTATTACAGACTCAATGGCATGATACAGTGAATAAAGAGTGAAACTGAGAAACAACAAAATACAGGGCAATCATCACATTGTTCTATTCACACAAGTAAATATATATAGATAAGTAAGAAATTAAAGTTCCCTGCTGGTAAATATTATAAGATTCCAACAAGTAAATACTACAGGTAAATGCTATGTGCAAACCATTAGTATCTAGGTTAGTGTCTAATAATCTCAAAATTAACATTTTATTTCAGCAAAATCTTATTGATACATTCAGATTAACTTCTAAATGATATAACATCAATTTACAAGCAATGCTTCTGCTAGGGAAACAACAAGATGGTTTTAGATAGAAACTTCTTTTGCTCTCAACATAAACCTCTGGCAAACACAAAATACTCTGCAGATGCTGGGGTCAAAGCAACATGCATAACACGCTAGAGGAACTCAGCAGGTCAGGCAGCATCCGTGGAAACAAACAGTCAACGTTGACTGTTCGTTTCCGTGGTTGATGCCCGACCTGCTGAGTTCCTATAAACCTCTAGCCACTGCCAGCCAATGAGCTTCAATGCATACAACTTCCTGGCTGCTCAGGAAGTGATCTTATACAAGTATGAAATTGCTTATTAAAATAAAAGCTGAATGTGCTTAAAGTCAAAACAAGTTTTACCAGGATGGTGTCTGGATTAGAGGACATGTGTGCTATAAGGAAAGGTTGGGCAAACTAGGGTTGTTTTCTCTGGAGTGGTGGAGGCTGAGGAGAGATCTGTTATAAAATTCTGAGAGGCGTAGATAGATAGCTGGTGTCTTTTTTTTCCCAGGGTTGAATGCCTTGTTCTCGAGGGCATTCACTTGTGGTAAGGAGGGAAAGGCAAATGAAATGTGTGGGGTAAGATTTTTACACCGAGAGTGGTAGATGCATGGGTGGAGAAGAAGTTGATAAAATAGAGGTGTTCAAAAAGTTCTTAGGCATGTGAGGATACAAAGAACTGAAAGGATATGGACTACGTTCAAGTAAAACTGGTTGAATTAGCTGTCATCAGCTTAATTAATTCAGCACAACATCATGGGCCAAACTGCCAGTATGGTGGGATAAAATGTAAAGCCAATTGATGGGTGAACATCCTGAGCAGATGCTATGCTTAACTCAGAGAGGGTAGTTCAAATGAAACTTTTGGAAACATGAATTACGGAACATGGTTAAATATGCTATGCTAAATGTACTACATCATGGAACAAGTTCATCGCGCTGTACTCTGCCGGTACACGGTTATGGTGGCAACATGTGGGGACGGAATTCTTGTGTGTACAAAGGGCGAGGTTTCATATCACACTAGAAGATGTGTAATTCAGAGCAAATATAACCGCTTCACATTTATCAAAAGGCTTCCCCATCAAATTGTGCCCCAAGTAGTTTCAAAATTCAAAGTTTAAAGTAAATTTATTAGTGAAGTACATATATGTCACCATATACAACCCTGAAATTCATATTTTGAAGACATACTCAGTAATAGAATAATAACCATAATAAAATCAATGAAAGCCCGCACCAACTTGGGTATTCAGTCAGTGTGCAAAAGGCAACAAACTGATCAAGTACACTAAGAAAATAATAGTAATACTAAATTAATTACCTGGATGGTGGGGGTCTTGATGAAGGATGCCGTTCTCCTGTGACAGTACTCCATGTCCATGTGCTTTGTGGCGGGGATGGTTTTACCTGTGAATACATAAAAAATAGTGCCCAATATCTGCCAAAACACAGTCAAAACTCAGAACTCAGCACATCTAGCAGCATCGACAGACAGGAATAAACAGGCAACATTTTGGTCCAAGAGCTTTAGTCTTTGGTCTATCCCATCAATAGTTCATAACATAACCAAAGGTCAAGAACTTAAGAAGGGAAAGTTTTGGAGACATTGTGTTTGCAGTAAATCTGACCTCGGTGGTATAGAGGGTCTTGAGAGAAGAATATTGATTTGATGTTTGTCTTAAGCCGGGGTACTAGGTGTTCATTCATTTGCAGATGAGTTATGTTCCCAGAAAATGTTCTGTGAAGTGAAATATCTTAAAGTAAAAAGGCTGGACAGACTACACTGTGGGTGTTTGGTACAGTTTATTATTATGTGGTGGGGAGTGGGGGAGAAAGACAAAGTGTTTAATAAAATTTCCTAAGTTGAGGAAACATACCATGAAAAGTTAATGCTCTTACCGTTAAAATTGGTAAATAAAGCATCTGTAAATCAAGTAAAAGTTATTTTATTGCTATAGGCATTCATCCACAGGGTATAAATACCGTAAAAATTAGCTTTTTGCAGCAGCAGCTCAGTACATTACAAACATAATGTAACATAAACTTAAATTAACATAAATTATGCAGAATTTACATGACAAATGTAACAAAACTAAAACAAATAGAGGGAAAGAAAAAAAACTATATATTCTGAGGAACTATTTCACTATGACCAACATGTATGCAAGTTTCAACATCTTCCTTCCCATAAGAGACCAAACCAAGCACTTCCTCAATTACAGGATAATTTCTTTCACTGCTGTAAGAATTAGTACATAACTTACACTGATGTGAAGGAACATCTTTCCATTCCAAGAATATTTTGCAAGGATGTTGCCTGGATTGGAGAGCATGCCTTATGAACATAGGTTGAGTGAACTTGGCCTTTTCTCCTTGGAGTGACGGAGGCTGAGAGGTGACCTGATAGAAGTGTACAAGATGATGAGAAGCACTGATTGTGTGGATAGTCAGAGGCTTTTTCCCAGGGCTGAAATGGTTGCCACAAGAGGACACAGGTTTAAGGTGCTGGGAAGTAGGTACAGAGGAGATGTCAGGGGTAAGTTTTTTATTCACAGAGTGGTGAGTGCATGGAATGGTCTGCTGGCAACAATGGTGGAAGTGGATATGATGGGGTTTTTTGAGAGGCTTTTAGATAGATACATGGAGCTTAGTAAAACAGAGGTCTATAGGTAAGCCTAGTAATTTCTAAGGTAGGGACATGTTCGGCACAACTTTGTGGGGTGAAGGGCCTGTTTTGTGTTGTAGGTTCTCTATGTTTCTATTAATTTTCAGAAAATATCTTTCAATGGTTTACAATAACAACATTTTTGGTATTAAGTTGTGAATGAATAATAAAGAAAATACATTCAGGTTTGGAACCTGTTTACTTCAATAATAGTTTGTTGCATATGTTGTATCTCTCTACCTCTCCGTTTGCTCATTATTCCTCTCTCACTCTCCCCCACCATTTCTCTTTTTTTGTCTTTTTCTCCTCTCTCTCTTCTTTCTCTTTCTCTCTCTTTCCCACTCTCTTTCTCTCACTATCACCACACCTTATTCAATTTCTCTCTTATTCTACTTCCATCTGACCCTAATTCTCACAAAGTTTTTTTCTTCAGTAATTCTCTTTGCGCTTTCTTGACTGCCCTTTCTATATCTCTTTTTACACTGCTTTTTCTTTGTCCAGCTTTTCTTTATGATTGTTTCATCTCTAACTGGCCATGAGCAGATTGGGCAGTTATGAGTCAATCTGACAGTGGTCAATCTGACGCCACGTGTAGACCTGACTAAGTAAGAATGACAGATTTCTTTCTCAGGTGAAGATTAATGAGCTGTGTTTCATGGTCACTATTACCAGACCATGCGTTATTATTACTGATATTCTTTATGATGCTCCATGCATCATTATCTGCATCCATCACTTCAGCTTTTTAACTTAGTGACTGCACACCCCACTTCTCTCTCATAAACATATACACACACACACCCCTACATACACTCACTCACACACTTACACACACACGTGCTCACTTACACATACACTCACACTCACACACACAATTGTATTCTCCACCTCTATACCTTCTCCCTTTTCATTCAGATTTAACAATGGCTGCTCAATGTGGTCATACTATGTACATTGTGCCCATTTATTTAGCTCATTTAAGACTAAGCCAATGCTGACAACAATGTTGAATTATTCACTTCAGATGATTTTCATTTTTATCCATTGCAGAGATATTAAACAAACTTCAATGTTTATCTCATCGGTATTGCAAAACCAAGTCACATGACAGCTATGGCTTACTTTCCAACCAAATTTACCTCTCAATTCTACGCAAAAGCTTCACTATTAATATTCTACCTTCAAATTTCTGACACACGTTTCATATTTTTTTAAAGAAAAACAAAATACAGCATTCTGAGCAGAAATTAAATAACATGCATTTTATTTCAATGTTTAAAGAAGGGGAGGATTTAATAAAGTTAATTATTAAATTGAATAATTATACACTAAGTATAAGGAATAAAGTAGATGTGCTTGAGGCTCAGTTGGAAATTGGCAAATACGATGTTGTGGGAATAACAGAGACATGGCTTCAAGCGGACCGGGCCTGGGAAATGGATATTCAAGGATATACATCTTATCAAAAGGACAGACTGACTGGCAGAAGGGGTAGGGTGGCTCTGTTAGTGAGGAATGGTTAGTGAGGAATGATATTCAGTCCTTTGCGAGGGGGGACATAGAATCTGGGGACGTAGAGTCAGTATGGATAGAACTGAGAAATTCTAAGGGTAAGGGTAGGGTGTAAGTTGAATGAAGAGTTAAAATTGGCATGTCCCAAAGGTAATGATACAGTTGTCATGGGGGATTTCAACATGCAGGTAGACTGGGAGAATCAGAATGGTACTGGACCCCAAGAAAGGGACTTTGTGGAGTGCCTCCGAGATGGATTTTTAGAACAGCTTGTATTGGAGCCTACCAGGGAGAAGGCAATTCTAGATTTAGTGTTGTGCAATGAACCAGATTTGACCAGGGACCTCGAGGTAAAGGAACCATTAGGATGTAGTGACCATAATATGATATGTTTTAACCTACAATTTGAGAAGGAGAAGGGAAAAATGGATGTGTCAGTATTACAGTTGAACAAAGGGAACTATGGAGCTATGAGGGAGGAGCTGGCCAAAGTTCAATGGAACAATACCCTAGCAGGGAAGACAGTGGAACAAAAATGGCAGATATTTCTGGGATAATGCAGAAGGTGCAGGATCGGTTCATTCCAAAGAAGAAAAAAGATCCTAAGGGGAGTAAGGGGTGGCCATAGCTGATGAGGGAAGTAAAGGGCAGTATAAAAACAAAAGAGAAGAAGTTTAACATAGCAAAGATGAGCGGGAAACTGGAGGACTGGGAAACTTTTAAAGAGCAACAGAAGATAACAAAAAAGGCAATACGCCAAGAAAAAATGAGGTACGAAGGTAAACTAGCCAAGAATATAAAGGAGGATAGTAAAAGCTTCTTTAGGTATGTGAATAGCAAAAAAAAATAGTTAAGACCAAATTGGGCCATTGAAGACAGAAACGGGTGAATTTATTATGGGGAACAAGGAAATGGCAGACGAGTTGAACCGGTACTTTGGATCTGTCTTCACTAGGGAAGACACAAACCATCTCCCAGATGTAATAGTGGCCAAAAAAACTGGGGTAAAGGATGAACTGAAGGAAATTTATATTAGGCAAGAAATGGTGTTGGATAGACTATAGAATCTGAAGGCTAATAAGTCCCCGGGACCTGATGGTTTGCATCCCAGGGTACTTAAAGAGGTGGCTCTAGAAATTGTGGATGCATTGGTAATCATTTTCCAATGTTCTATAGATTCATTAACAGTTCGTGCTGATTGGAGGGTAGCTAATGTTGTCCCACTTTTCAAGAAAGGAGGGAGAGAGAAAACAGGGAATTATAGACCAGTTAGCCTGATGTCAGTGGTGGGAAAGATGCTGGAGTCAATTATAAAAGAGGAAATTACGACACATTTGGATAGCAGTAGAAGGATCAGTCCGAGTCAGCATGGATTTATAAAGGGAAAATCATGCTTAACTAATCTTCTGGAGTTTTTTGAGGATGTAACTATGAAAATGGACAAGGGAGAGCCAGTGGATATAGTGTACCTGGAGTTTTGATAAAGTCCCATGTAGGAGATTAGTGGGCAAAATTAGGGCACATGGTATTGGGGGCAGAGTACTGACATGGATTGAAAATTGGCTGGCTGACAGGAAACAAAGAGTAGTGATTAACAGGTCCCTTTTGGAATGGCAGGCTGTGACCAGTCGGGTACCGCAAGGTTCGGTGCTGGGACCTCAGCTATTTACAATATACATTAATGATTTAGATGAAGGGATTAAAAGTAACATTAGCAAATTTGCTGATGACACAAAGCTGGGTCGCAGTGCGAAATGTCAGGAGGATGTTATGAGAATGCAGGGTGACTTGGACAGGTTGGGTGAGTGGGCATATATGGCAGATGCAGTTTAATGTGGATAAATGTGAGGTTATCCACTTTGGCAGCAAGAACAGGAAGGCAGATTACTATCTAAATGGAGTCAAGTTAGGAAAAGGGGAAGTACAAAGAGATCTAGGTGTTCTTGTACATCAGTCAATGAAAGCAAGCATGCAGGTACAGCAGGCAGTGAAGAAAGCTAATGGCATGCTGGCCTTTATAACAAGAGGAATTGAGTATAGGAGTAAAGAGGTCCTTCTGCAGCTGTACAGGGCCCTGGTGAGACCCCACCTGGAGTATTGTGTGCAGTTTTGGTCTCCAAATTTGAGGAAGGACATCCTTGCTATTGAGGGAGTGCAGTGTAGGTTCACAAGGTTAATTCCCGGAATGGTGGACTGTCATATGTTGAAAGATTGGAGCGACTGGGCTTGTATACACTGGAATTTAGAAGGATGAGAGGGGATCTGATTGAAACATATAAGATTATTAAGGGATTGGACACGCTGGAGGCAGGAAGCATATTCCCGCTGATGGGTGAGTCCAGAACTAGAGGCCACAGTTTAAGAATAAGGGGTAGGCCATTTAGAACAGAGATGCGGAAAAACTTTTTCACCCAGAGAGTGGTGGATATGTGGAATGCTCTGCCCCAGAAGGCAGTGGAGGCCAAGTCTCTGGATGCATTCAAGAGAGAGTTAGATAGAGCTCTTATAGATAGCGGGGTCAAGGGATATGGGGAGAGGACAGGAACGGGGTACTGATTGTGTATGATCAGTCATGATCACAGTGAATGGCGGTGCTAGCTAGAAGGGCCAAATGGCCTACTCCTGCACCTATTGTCTATTGTCTATTACATTTACAGTAGCAAATGTAAAGGCAATCCCTTTCTGTGATAAGAACATAACAAGGTACAGTAAGCTCATATATGCTCTGGCACAGCAGGATCACGGCCAACATTTTACCTCAGTGGATCTTCAAGATAGTCTAATGCCACTTCCAGGGCACACGTGTAAAGGAGAACAAAATAATTGTTAATCCGGATGCAATGCAGCATATAAAAACACACAATAATTTTAAAAAATCACAATTAAATATAAATACTTAAGATAGCTTATTAACTGATTACATGCTCATTAAGAGACGCTGGGCACAGGAGTGTTTGTACATAAGGTGACTGACAGGAAATGATAAAGTAGTGGTGGTGGAGGGTGTGGAGGTGTGAGTTAGAGGGTGGAGGTTTTGATCAGCCATACAACTTGGGGAAAGTAACTGTTTTGGAGTTTGGTGACTCTAGTGTGCATGCTACATAGCCTCCTCACTGATAGGAGTGTGAGAAGCAGGGTGACAATTCTCTGGCACCTTTCTCTATATAGGTCCTTGATGGCAGGTAGGCTGGTGCCAGTGATGTGTTGGACAGTTTTGTCTACCCATCGTAAAGCCTCACTATCTGCCGCAGTGCAGTTTCTGTACCGTGCAGTGAAGTAGCAATAGGATGCTCTCGGCTGTGCATCTGTAAAATGGATGTTCATATTCCAGCTCTCCTCAGCCTTCTCAGAGAGTAAAGGAATTCGTGGGGTATCTTGATTGTGTAGGATACATTCTGGGAACATGAGAGGTTGTGTGATATGTGCACTCCCAGCAGTTTGAAGCTGCTTACAGTTTCCACAGCTGTAAAGAGGGGTGTGAGTGGTGCAAACTCTCCTGAAGCTGATCACCAGCTCCTTGATCTTGTTGACATTGAGGAAAAAGTTATTTTCCTGACACCAGGCCTCGAGCACTTCCACCTGCTCTCTGTAGGCCATCTCATTATTGTTGGTGATGAGCCCCACCATGGTTGTGTTATTGTCGAACTTGACAATGTGATTATTTGGGTGTTAGGCCATGTGGTCATGTGTGAGCAGAGCCTTCAGCAAAGGGTTCAGCACACAGCACTGAAGTGCCACCATGTTGAGGGTGGTGGGGAGGGAATAGCGATTGTACATCCTGACTGTCCGAGGTCTGTTAGTTATTCCTGCAAAAACATCATATCAATGATATCCAAATATCCATTGAACTTTGTCATGAACCTATTCAGTGACTGAACCTTCACAAGGCTCCAGGGGAGACAATTACAAAGATTTATAACCCATTGTTTTCAACTGATGTGCATTTTTCTCAAGCAAATTACAATGGAAAGCATTCTGACTGGCAGCATCACCAGCTAGTATAGAGCCACCAATGCACAGGTTTTAGAAAAAGCTCCAGAAATTCTAGACTCAGCCAGCTCCATCATGGACACTAGTCTCCCCACAATTGAGAGCATCTTCTAAAGTTGCTGTGCTGCTGACTCACAACCGCACTACCAGATTCAGCTCAAACCGCATCATCAAATTTGCTGATAACACTACAGCGGCTGTCCTCATCAGCAACAATGATGTGTCGGCATACAAAAAGGAGGGGGAGAAGCCTGTCGAATGGTTGAGAACAAGATCTTGAGTCTCAACGTGGGCAAGACAAAAGAAATCATTGTGCACTTCATAAAGGTGCAGGTTGACCTCTCTCCATTGTACATCAATGGTTCTGCTCTGCATGGAGAGAGTGAAGGGCACAAAGTTCCTTGGTACACACATAAAGGATGATCTAACTTGGACCCACCACACCTCCTCACTAGTCAAGAAGGTACAATAGCGTTTGTATTCCTGAGGAGATTGAGGAATGCAAGGCTTTCCACACCCATTCTAACAATTTTCTACAAAAGCAAGGAAAGTGTCCTGTATGCCTGCATCATTGTGTGGTAAAGAAGCTGCAAAGCATCAGGTGGCAAGATCCTACAGAAGTCGGTAAAAACTGCCAAGAGGATCATCTCCTTCCTCCCTATTTGTGATATTTACTGGGGGAATTGCAGATGAAGGGCCAAAAGCACCATTGAGGATCCCTTCCACCCATTCCATAATCTCTTTCAGCCGCTACCATCACGACGTAAGTACAGATACATCAGGACTAGATCTGCCCAACAGGAGAATAGCTTTTCCCTTCAGGCTGTGAGACTAATGAATATCATGCCACCTCTGTGGTCTTGTCACTAGTATAGTGAGCTGTTTACTATACTGTTTACTGTTTACCTATGTTGCACTTTATGCATTTTGAATTATATTTTATTAACTTACTTATAGTATAATATTTTGGGTTTATGTCCTGTATCTGATATATGTTGTTTGTGTGAATTGTGGTCCGTGGGTATGTTGTTTCATTTATTTGTAATTGTACAGTCAGATGACAACGTCAGAGTTCAAAGAAGGTTCACAAAATGATTCTAGGATTGAAAGGCTTATCAAATGAGGAGTGTTTGATGGCTCTGGGCCAATACTTATTTAGAATTTAGAAGCGTGGGGGTGGGAATGGATCTCATAGAAATCTATTTTGAATATTGAAATGCCTTGACAGAATGGATGTGGAGAGGATGTTTCCTATAGTGAGCTTCTTCTTCTCTCTCATCAGATTTCTGAATGGTCAGTTTTCCTCTTTTGGGCTGTTTATTTATTTTTGTAACTTTACGAACATCAGAAGCCTGGACTGAATCCAGGACACCGAAGCTGTGAGGGAGCAGCTCTGTCCGTTCTGACACTACGATACTGAATAATGCAGAGAAGCCTCAACACCACTTTGAAACATCGCCTCATGACCTCACAATCTACCTCATTATGGCCTTCCACCTCATTGGCTACCTGCAATACTAATTCACTAATTTAAAAACATAACCATTGGATCCTTAAAATCTGCCTGAGAGGCAGCTGAGAGCTCTGTTCAGTCACGTCCAAAATTGTCACTTTCTCTGTAACTTTAAAACTTTATTCTGCACTCTGTTATTGTTTTTCTTTGTACTGCCTCAGGGCACTGCTGTGAGGAAATAGCTGTCTAGATGACATGCAAAACAAAGTCTTTCACAAACACGAGGAATTCGGCTGGTGCTGGAAATCCAAAGTATCACACAGAGAATGATGGGGGAAGTCAAAAGGTCAGGCAGCATCTATGGGAAAGAGTAAACATTTTGGGCTGAGACCCTTCTTCAGTACTGGAAAGGAAGGGGGAAGACGCCAGAATGAAAAGGTAGGGGTAGGCGAAAGCAGCTAGCTGGAAGGTGATAGGTGAAACCAGGTGGATGGAAAAGGTTAGGGGATGGAGAAGAAGGAGTCTGATAAGAAAGGAGATGAGAAAAGGAAGGAGGAGGGAGCCTGGGGGGAAGTAATAGGCAGGTGAGGAGAAGTCAGAGTGGGGAACAAAGGAAGGGTGAGGGACATTGCTTACAAGAAGGAGAACTGGATATTCATTCCATTAGGCTGGAGACCCTTCACCTTAATAGCAGCTTCATCTTAATGCAAGAGGAGGCCATGGAATGGAAATAGAATTCAAAATTAAAACATTAGACTACCAGGAAGCCCTTTGACACAGGAAGAGCTTTTCATTGTATGCTTGGATGTACATGTGACAAATAAAGCAAATCTTAATCTTTATAAACTGATTTCCTCATTTAAAAATAGTGCATTGGGACCCTTAAAATCCTCCTGAAAGGCAGGTGAGGACCCTTTTCAGTCATATCCAAAGATTATGCTCTTCTCTCAGTACCACACCTTATTGTTAGCATGGAATTATTTGTATTGCTTTAGTAATGTGATTCACACTGGGTTTTTTTTTGGGATATACATTAAAAAACCAAAAAAAACCAGAAGGAACACTTCAAGTGCAAGTTTCCACTTGTCATGTTATAACAGAGTGAAAATGCATTCCTGGTGAATTGATTTATGTAGACCAATGAGTTTTTGGTCTCCTGAAGTGAAAATGTTTTCATTTATTGAGTTACTTTTATAGAGAATTGTTTTTCCTTTCCTTTTAAAGTTGTCTTGGTGCTTCTCCTTAAACTATTTTGACTGGTTTCCTCTTAAGCAATAGGTCTGAATCGAGGACTTTACTGATTAAATCTTTGTTCTGCTAATGTATTCAAAGAAACCAATGGGGAGCCAAGCCTTCTAATAACTTGGGTTGGGGTTAGGATGTTCAGTTGCACGGTTTAATTAACTACTTAATATTGCATTTTCATTCCTTGAATATATCACTTAACATGAGCATTCACAGCTGTCAGCTCAGCCCCATGATCACAACTGCTAAAACGTGTTGAACATGGAAGCGCAGTGGGGAGAGTTCCCCCAGCATCAATTCAAAGTAAAGAAGGAGAGCACTTACTGCTGCACAGCCAGTATTTATCTTTCAATCAACTGAAAGATAGATCAGATGGAAATGCTTTGAGACAAGAAATTCATTCCCCCGGTCTACCTTGTACTGTGGCCTGGGTGAACACAAATCACATCAACAGCTATAAGACTGTTGGAGTACCCTACAAGACTATCTTTATTAAGGTTAGCTGCCATTGGCATATATACATCAAAACATAAGGGAAAATGCGTCATTTGTGTCAATTCTTCTAAACACCAGTTAGTACAGGCTCAGAGCCATCAAATACTCCTCATATGTTAATCCTTTCATTTCCAGGATCTTTCTCATGAACATTCAATGGATTCTGACCAATGCACTCATATCCTTTCTTAGATAAGGGGCCCGGAACTGCTCACAATACTCTAAGTGCAGTGTAACCAATAGCCTTTTAAGGCTTCTGGTAAAAAATGACTGCTTTTTTGGCATATTCAAATATTGAAAAATAAATCAAATGAAAGACTAGACATAGTTACCTAAGTATCTAAGATTTAAAATTTTAATAGTTTTTAAGATTAATATCACTTAATGCCTTTGCCTTTCATTCTGTCAGGATAGGAAACAGTTTCTTCCTTCAGGTTTCTTAGCTCCCTGCTGCATTTCATACAAACTTCCACTGGTTAATCTGTTCTGTACCTTACAATATTTAATTTATTTATGTGTAATCCATCTGCAGATTTCATCCTTACTTTCATTAGTTATTATATATGTTATTTGTGATGGTGGCTGTTTCTTCACTTATGAAGATCAGGAGCGAATATTTCCATTGCTGTAGGACTTTTCTTTCTGCCTGCTGCATACCGAGTTTATACCGAGGATCAGTGTGCGCGGACTAATTCCATTCTTCAGGTTATGGGATGTTCCACAATGGCACAGTGAGCTGCAATAGCTGCAAGGCTGTATGTTGAGTTTTGGAGTTTTTCTTCACCCAGACAGACTGCCTGTCAAGGCTAATGAGTCCCATCTACCCAGGTTTGGAATCAAAGTTGTCCTTCTCCCGGGCTGGCTGCCAACCGATGCTGGCGATCCCAGCCTGCCCACCCTGTTATACCACTGGAAACTCGGTCGCACCATGACATGGCAAGCTCAGTAAGAAAGGGATGCTATGTGAAGGTGTTGCTGTGGGCACAGTAGTGTAGGAGAGGCCATATGCGACTGGCTTCCTGCATGGTAAGCCAGACAGAGGTCCTGCGGCGATCACTACACCTGGAAAGGAGAGGCTAGGGAAGATGCTTCACCTTCTTTAAGTGAGCAGGATGCCCAGCCCAGGACTCACCCATCCCCATATTATGTGTACTACAGTGCATTACACCCTGGTTCAGAAAAATGTTGTCTTGTTTAATGGCATACATGTATATAGTTAAATGACAATAAACTTGATTTAACTTGAAACACACAATGGAGTGCATCGTGTGCTGGATATTCACTTCTTGGGCCTCTTGCTCATGTTTGCTTATTTCACAACAACTGCCAATTGTAAGAACATAAATAATTGTAATGAAACTTCCAACTAGGATGCATTGTTTAACTTCTGGAGATTAAAGAGAGTCAGTCTTCAGTCCTTAAAATGTAAATGGAAAGCAGTAATCAACTTCAAGTGAGAACATGGCTTTTCAAATGCTCTGTAGAAGCAAATGCTAGCTCACTGTACTTGGTTTATTGACGTTCAGAATAAGATAATGGGTTATTTAATTTGGCTTGTTTCAAAATAGATAAGCTGACTCTATGTTACTTAGGTCAAAGAAACTTACAGACAAGATGATAATATCATTTAATGTATCAAAGAACAGGTGTGTTTGAGGTTGGAAGGTTCATGTACTCAGAGAAGTTAGCTGAGCAGCATTAGTTGAGGTCTATGTCCCCAAGATGCTTTTAGAGTGTTTGTGTAAGATGGGTATCTGAGGAAATATCATACATGTGTGATGTCACCCAGGTGGTAGAAAAAGGGCTGTTCAGTCTTATCAGGAACGGGGTAAGGAACATCAAGAAAACTGTACGAAACACAGGGTGAACAAGAATCGATTACTCTGTTTTGATTTCTGCCACTGATGACTTGCTCATCACCATCATTGGTATATCATTTTAATCGATACAAGTTGTACCTAAGTTTCGGAAATCCTTTACACTTTGTGTTTTGGAAGTGGTCAGCAATTTGGATCTGGTTAAGATAGAAAACCTCTGCTAGTTTTAAATGTATTTAAGAATGTTGTTTGGATTTAAATGCATATCACTGAGAATAAATTAACAGTGTTTTAAAATGCATTCTTAGCTGGAAGTATCTTCTTCTTGGTCGAGAGAGAGCACCCGCTGCTCAAATTGTGAGAATTGGCAGCTAAACAGGGACGGGAACTAGTCTTTGAAGATTAGGTAGTTACAGAATAATCTCCTTTTAGTGAGAGTACTGATGGCTATTTATATCCAATAGGGCTTAACGTCTTTGTTTGGATTTAAGACTTTGAGGTCAGTGAACTCAATAAATCATTGTTACTTTCATCAATTATAACCATGATAATTGTGCTGGGAGCAGCCTGCAATTATTGTCACACTTCTGATGCCAACATAGCATGCCCATAACTCTCCAAACCTAAATCATATATCTTTGGAATGTGGGAGGAAGCCGGAGCACACCAGGAAGGCCATGCGATCGTAGAGAGAACGTGCAATCTGGTTACACTCAGTGGCGGGATTTGAACGGTGACTGGTAATCGCTTACATTACCAATTGATACACTAACTGCTACATTACTGTACCACCATAACCAAGAGCTAATAATGTTCTTATGGATCACGTGTTCAGTTTTCAAGGGGACTTGTTCAGCTGTAACAAAGATACAATATTTGGCACTCTGCAATTGTCAATGCTCTGTTGTAGTTCTTATAGTTCACCACAGATCCCTCTCACTATGTTATACTTGTAAACCAAACTTTTAAAAGACAATTTCATCAAGTAGTTGAGACAATTTGTTGGACGTTTTGTCATTGTGCAAGGTTTGATGAAACTAGCATGAGCAAAAATCTGATTTTAATAACCTCAGTTCCAGCTAAAAAACTCCCCTCCCCCATTTGAAACATCTTCTGTATATCTACTCTATCTAGTCATTTTTAATATTCAATATGTTTCAAGGAGATCCCTCCTTATTCTTCTAAACTCCGGCGAGTAAAAGCCAGAGCCATCTGAAACTCCTCATAACCCTTCATTCTCAGCATAATTTTTGTGACCTCCTTTGGACCTTCTCCAATGCGAGGACATTGTTTCTTAGATAAAGGGCCCAAATTGCTCACAACACTCCAAGTGTGGTCTGACAAATGCCTTATAAGGCCTAAGGTAATAAAAGCTGACCTTGTTGGAAACATTCACTTGATGAAAGATAACTGAAGTGAAAGACTGGACATAGTGACATTAATATCAAAGATTAAAGATTTTAACTCTTTTTTTCAGATTAAACATTTTTATCACATATGCATCAAAACATGCGCTGAGATACATCTTTTCCATTAACTCAGTGAGGACTGTTTTGGGGGCAGCCCAGAAATATCACCAAGCTTCTGGTGCCAACATAGCATGCCCAGAACTCACTAATCCTAACTGTATGTCTTTGGAATGTGGCAGGAACCTGGAGCACCCAGAAGAATCCTACATGGTCAGACGGAGAATGTACAGACTCCTCAGACAGCGGTGGTAATCAAACCCCAGTCTTGCTGCAAGTGCTGTGAAACATTGTACTAACCACTATACTAGCGTGCTACCCTCGAAATAAAAGGCTGGGATGTTCTTCTCTGACACAGTGTACGCTCGCAAGACTGGTCCCAGGTGCAGCTGAACGGCAGGCTCTCTCTGACATGGTGAGTGCTGCCAACGTCTCGACCCAAGTGCAGGGGAACGGTGGACTTCCTATGAAGAGACAGAAACAAGAGGGTAGTCAAAGGAATACCAACAGATCATCGGAGGCACGACCTAGCGACACCACAAGACAAATCGTTCTCCACAAGCACACAGGTGAATTCCACTTACAGAGCACAACAAGATTCCCTTTAACTAATCATAGAATCTGGGAAAGGTGTGCCAATCACATTGAAATTGACAAAATTAAGCCAAAAGCACCTGGGTTTAATGGCTCTAATGATTAGTAAATGCAAGTGCTCGAGAAACCCTGAAGCCAAATGCTCTAGAGGCCTGCATGACTTGTGACACTACTCAGTTTTGTGAATAGTATCTTCAGTGACCCACCCATGAGAGATTGAATGGGGACTATGATGTCCAAGGACATCCAAACTTGGAACCTGTCCACAATGGATTAGCAAGTGGATTCACCTCTGGAAAAGGATCTGAAGTCGGTTGACAATGTTTTGGTGAATGTGCATAATCTGAAAGACATCAAAAGTGCTTGTCCAATATTCTCTACCTATAATAGGTAATAGAATCAATCTATGAACTGGAAGGATTTGTAACCATGCTGTACCTCTAAATAAGTAAACTAGTTAGAGCTGGTTCAAATACTGATCCAATACTGTTCTTTGACTATGGATAAGTGAAATACTTTTCTCCAAACTCTTGGAGCTGTTGATTGCTAATCACTCAATGTATTCTGATAGCAGATTATCTTCAACAGTTTTTGCATTCTCCCCATGCACCAGATGGTGCCGTACGCTCAAAACGACTCACACCAAGGTCTCTTACTCCAAAGCTTTTTTTCTCAAAGCTGTGAAGCTGAGATTCTCCTTATCATTTCCTAGTTTCCTCCACCTCCCACACCTTCAGGTGGGGGAGGAGGGATGCAGATAGATCATGCCTGGTAACACTTCAAAGTTAGATCACCATATACAACACAGATTCATTTTCTTATGGGCATTCACAGTAGAAGCAAGAAACACGATAGAATCAATGAAGGATCACACACAACAGGACAGACTAACAACCAATGTGCGAAGGACAACAAACTGTACAAATACAAAAACAAAAATAACAATAATAAACAAATAAGTTATAAATATTGAGAACCTGAGATGAAGAATCCTCTAAAGTGAGTTCATGGGTTATGGGAACAGTTCAGTTATGGGGCGAGCGAAGTGAAGTGGACTTATCCGTCTGCCTCAGGGGCCTGATGGTTGAGGGGTAATAACTATTCCAGAAGCTGGTGAGGTGGGACCTAAGGCTCCTTTACCTCATTCCTGACAGCAGCAGCAAGAAAAGAGCAGGCCTGTTTGGCAACATGGTCCATCCCTCTTCACTTAGAGTCTTTGATTCACAGAATGCTGCATCGCCCCTTTGGCCCATCTACCTGCACCTGGACCACATCCCTCCAAACTCTTTCCATCCAAGTACTTATCCAAACTTCTTTTCAATATTATAATTGACCCCACAGCCACCACTGGCAGCTCATTCCACACTTGCACCACCCTCTGAGTGAAGACATTTCTGCTCGGATTCCCTTTAAATATTTCACCTTTCACTCTAAAATTGTGGCCTCTAGTTTTACTCTCACCCAACCTGAGGCAAAAAAGTCTCCATGTATTCTCTCTATCTGTATCCTTTATAATCTATGCCCCTTTTTAAGAATTCCTCTCGTTCTTCTGCACTCCAGGGAATAAAGTCCTAACCTATTCGACCTTTCCCTATAAATCTGGTCTTCAATTCCCAGCAGCACCCTTGTAAAATTTCTCTGCACTCTCTCAAGTTTAATGATGTCTCCCCTGTGGGTTTGTGACCAGAACTGCATTTATCAGATTTTCTCCTTTACTCTAATCTTTATTACACATTGAGGTAGACACAGTTTGTTTTTAAATAGGAGAAAGTCTGCAATGCTGGAAATCTCAGGCAGCAGCTATGGAAATTAATAAACAGTTGACAATTGGCCCAAAAACTTTCTTCAGGACTGAGAAGGAAGGGGGAAGATGCCAGAATAAAAAGGTGAAGGAGGCTAGCTAAAAGGTGATGAGTGAAGCCAGTTGCACGACAGAAGTGAAGGGTTGGAAAGAAAGAATCTGACAGGAGAAGAGAGTAGGCCATTGGGAAAGGGGAGGAGGAGGTGACTGGCAGATGAGAAGCGGTAAGAGGTCAGGATGGGTAATAGAAGAAGAGTAGAGAGCAAGGGATTTTTTTACTGGAAGGAGAAATCAATATTCATGCCATCAGGCTAGAGGCCACCCAAACAGAATATAAGTTGTTGCTCTTCCACCCTGAGGGTGGTCTCACCTTGGTACAAGAAGAGGCCATGGGCCTATATGTCAAAATGGGAATAGGAATGGGGATTAAAATATTTGGCTGCCTGGAAGTTCTGTTTGTGGTGGATGCTGCAGTTGTGCTTGATGAAGGGGTCCCCCAATTTCCAACGTGTCTCATCGATGTAGAGGAGGCTGCATCTGGACTGATCAGCATAGATGACCCCAGCAGATCGGCAGGTGAAGGGTTTCCTCAGCCAGAAGGACTGGGGCTATGAATGGTGAGGCAGGAAGTGAATAGACAGGTATAGCACTTTGCAGAGATAAGTGTCAGGAGGGAGATTGAACTGCACTCTTTGGGAGTGAAATCTTTTGCAGTAGAGCTGCAGGTAGTGTGTTATTGCACACCTCCAGAAGCCTCCAGTGCTGTCTGTGTGGAGTTTGCATGTACTTCCTGTGGCCATGCTAGTTTCCGTTACATGCTCCAGTTTCTTCACACATCAGAAAGACGTGCTGGTTGCTAAGTTAAATCTGGCACTGTATCATGGTAGGTGGCTGCAAGGGTATCTCTGCGAGTTAAGTGGACAGAGTAAAACAATAAGATACCAGGAGAGTAAGCAGGAGAATGGGATTGTTCTGAGAACTGGCACAGACTTCACAACCTGAATAACTCCTGCATTCCCAATACTTGAGGACCTGCATTTAAAGTGAGGGAGGACAGCTTAAATGAGATAAGTGGGTGTAACTTTGTTACACAAGGAATTGTTGCTGTCTAGAATCTGCTGCCAGGGGTAGTGGTGGAAGCAGATGCCATAAGACCACAAGTCAGGAGCAGAATTAGTCCATTCATCCCATTGACACTGCTCCAACGCTCTCTACTCTGTGTTGACAAATACAGTACTGTGCAAGGGTCTTAGTCTCCTTGGCTATATGTACATATGAGCCCAAGAATTTTGCACAATCCTTTACGTACTTTAATAATAAATTTTACTTTGAAATTTGAATGTTGTTGCTTGTGAGAGCTTGCTGTGCACAATTTGGCTCTTGCATTGTGTGCACCAGTCACCCGTCTTACAATTATTCCTCATTTTCTCACGCCTGTATGGATGCAGACTTCTACACTGATTATCTAAATGTTCACACATTGCTAATTGTAGGAAATCTCATTCCTTCTGCTGAACATCCATCAGCTGCCAAATTCTTTGTTGTAGCAAAGCAATTTACAAAGCCCAAAGGTTGTGAAATGTGTTATTAAGCACATTTCCCTCCATTTATTTTGCTTTACTTCAGCCTCTGCTCCATCATGCACAGTGCAGATTGTCTTTCACCAGGATCTCACAATGAGAAAATTATATTAAACTAAAGGGAATCATGGTTAGCTTATAGTTATGCGAGTTGCAATGCTCTATATAAAATATCTTGCAAATATAAAGCCTTTCATTATTTCTAATTATCTGTCATGGTGATACTTCCATTTGCATACTATTTAACAAGATACATTAGCAGTTATGACAAGCACCTGCAGTTGGATTGCTTCGTCTGACTGGTATTGAGCATTATAGCAAAATATTGTCTTTCTGGTGGGAAGGAGAAAAAAATATAGCAATGTGTGGTTGAACAGTCTGTTCACGCAGGGAGGCTTTCAGTGACACCACGCTTCCAGCACCAACATAGTATGCCCACTACTTACTAACCCTAACCATACACCTTTGGAGTGTGGCTGAAACCGAAGGGCCTAGAAGAAGCCCCCACAGTAACAGACAATGCACAATCTCCTTACGGACAGCAATTGGAATCGAAACCCAGTCAGTGATTGCTGGCGCAGTCAGAACATCATACTAACCACAACACTACCATGCTACTCTAATTCAGATTTCAGCATCAGCAGTCTCTTGTCTCCAAGAAAAAAACTGAGCAAAGTAAATTTATTATCAAATTACATAAATCACCGTATGCTACCCTGAGATTCATTTTCTTGTGGGCATTCATTATTAATAAAAAGAAATGCTCTATACAAGTTTTAACCAATATTGTTGAAGACATAAAAGTAGTCAGGACCACTTTTCTTCTACAGAATCTCACCATGAGACAACAAACTGTGCAGATACAAATATAACTAAATAGCAATAAATTACAAGATAAAGGGGACTTAAAGAGAGTTCATTGGTTGTGGGAACATCTCAATGGATGGGCAAGTATATGTAGTATTCCCCTTTTGTTCAAGACCCCACAACCATCAGGCACTTGAACAAAAAGGGATAACTAAGTTTGTCCATCCACTGAGATATTCTTACAACCAATGATATTACTTTAGGACTCTCTATCTTGTTCTTTCATGCTCTTGTTATTGCTTGCTATTTAGTTCTATTTGTATTTACACACTTGGTTGTCTTTTGCTGTCTGGTTGATCTATCATTGATCCTGTTATAGTTACTATTCTATAAACTTGCTGAGTATGCCCGCAGGAAAACAAATCTCAGGGTTGTATGTGGTGACATATATGTACTCTAATAATAACATTTACTTTGAACTTGGAATTCTACCTGTGAGAGCAGAGGGGTGTCAGATTAAAAGGCTTTCCACAAGGTGCTACCTCAGACAGAGTAGCTCTTCTGCCATCTTTTACAGATTCTATGTTGACATAGGTATCCATTTGCTGACTTTACAATGAGAACATTGCATGTTACCAATGAAAAGCATGGTTAGCTTATCATTATATTCATCATTATGCTGGCAGCAATGCAACTGGAAAGTACAGTACATTGAACATAGAGCAGTACAGCATAGAAACAAGCCCTTCCACTCACTATGTTGTCCCCGCCTCTTTATAAATCCTCTTTCATCTGCTTTGTGAATGCTATTTGATATTTTATTAAATAACTTTTGAGAGTCTGTCCATATATCTGCGACACGATTACTGTGTCAGGTTATTCAACTTCCTTTTAAGAATCTGTGCAGTTTTGTCCCACTCTTCTGGGACTGCACGCAATTGGAAAGGTACTCAAGGAAATCTCCCCTATACAATGCTCCATCAGAGCTGCGGAAACTTTTAATCAGACCCGGCATTCAGACCCTGGATCAAATATACCCTCAGGCACTGCTGTGTTACAATATGTACAGTTGTGCCCCAAAGATTTGTAAGCTGAAGCTGCTAAATTAGAATTAATCAATTGTACTTTTAACCAGAGAGGAGAATCAAGATCTACATCTATAGAGGCAGAGAATCTTATAATTGGGAGATATATGACATGACCTAAATGTGAAATCAGAAGGCATAGAATATTAAACCAGCAAGTTTGGAACTTTAAAGGAGTTTTCTCCTTTTGCAGTGAATTCAGAAGTTTATACAAGTCACATTGAACTAATGGTCTATGTTTCTCCGAGAATTGTCTCTGTCTCATGGTGAAGAGACCTGTTAGTTCCTGAGATCCTGAGCGTGATTCAGTCTGGAGCTCAGCTCCTGGTATGGTCACCAGTAAAGTCAAGGGCTATTTCCAGACAAAGAGCAATCCAGCCAAGACCTCAATGATGGAGCTGGTGGAAGATGATGACGCATCACAACGGCAATGGAGGCGAAGGAAAGCTACAGCTGTGAAGGTTCACCATTCGTCTTGCATTCCATGTCACTGGACCCTAATCCTGATCTGGTAAGGACTGTGTGGTGGATGCCTACCCATCAGCCTCCCTATGTTCAACAGAGTCACACACGAAATAACCCCTTAGAAGAACAATCCCTCTTATAACAATTAACTTCCAATGAATCATAATGGTTGAGGATCAGAAATAGTGAGCCTCTTTCTGTCAAGTATGTAAAGATGAGAGCAATAGAAAGGATACGAGAGACTCTAACCAATCCGTGTCTGATAGGACTTCACTAGACATGGTGGGTTGAGTAGGCTGCATCTGTTCATGAATTACTTGGGGCTGCGTTGGGTGTGAGTCTGCCTTCCAGATGGTGAATAAGATGCAGACAGAGGAAGCAGGTAGTACAGAGAGAGAGAACTAGGCAGATACTGGGGTGGGGGGGGGGTGGGGGGAGACTGTCCAGTGTGGTAACTTCTACTTTAGAAAAAAGGACCACTCGACAAGTTCATGGCCAAAGGAACATCTTTACCTGGGACAGCAAATGATGTTTACAATACAGAGGCTTTCAGGTAACTCGTGCGGCATGGGTGGTGGAACTATATACAACACACACCAGAATGATAAGTCCTGCCAACCCCAGAACCAGCCCCTTGTTATCAACAGCTTCCAGATTAGTATTAATTTACTTTTAATAATACTCACATTACAACATCCAGTATACAGAGAGTTCAAAGTAAATTTATGTATTTATTTATTATAAACTTTTTTTATTGTATTTCAAGTAGTTACAAAATAAAGTATGGAAAAAAATGTATATTACCCATCCCCCCCTCCCCTTAACCTCTCCGCCCTAGCATTCCTATAGAAAAAAAAGAGGAAGAAAGAAAGAAGTAAATTTATTAAACAAACTACATGTATGTCGCCATATACTATTCTGAGAGCAACTTCCTTGCGGATATTTGTAGTAAATACAAGTAACAAAATAGATTCAATGACAGATCACACCCAACAGGACAGACATACAGCCAGTGTAAAAAAGACAATAAACTGTGCAAACACAAAAAGTAAGAACATCCGCAGAAAAAAATAATTTCAGGGTTGTATATGGTGACATGTATGTACTCTGATAATAAATTTTACTTTGAACATTGAACTTTTACAAACTATATATATAAAATATTAACATCATGCAACTCTCAACTAATCACCACTCACTTAGATAATCTTAATATATGTACAGAAGAGCGGGGAGGATGCCGTAAGAATTGAAAGGACTGAAAGGACAACTGATAATAGATTCTGTAATTCTAAATCAAGCCCGGAGGAAAACCAGAAATCTTTCATGCTGTTATATTGATTACCAAATAGGATATGATTCTGTCACCATGGTTAATGGAAGTTCTTAATACATATAAGCTATGGTTAATGGAAGTTCTTAATACATATAAGCTATACACAATACATGTGAATTTTCTACATCTGATAAAGCATTGGCATACAATAATCATTTTATCAATTAACAACCAAACTAGAACAACCACCATTATCAAAATAAAACAAAGCATTTGTTGGTGCAGCTCTCTAAGCCCACTATGGTTTTTTCTAGCTTTAAACCCACATTCTAAATTACTGAATTGGATGAAAACATGTTATCAAATCCGAAATAACCTTGACTCACCTTCTATAAATGGACAGTTCAAAGTTATACACTCCTTCATCAGTAAAGCTAAAGCAATTAATTCAGCTGTTAGAACAATTTTCAAAAAATATAAACATGAACTTTGGACTAGATAAGTGCAGAACATTAAACATAAAGAAAGGTGCAATAGATCGAGTAGAATACAAAACAGAGGAGCAGGATGCAATACAACTGATGGATGGATATAAAACATACAGTATATTCATTTACTTCCTGAGGAGACTGATGTCCCTTGGAGTATGCATGCCTCTCCTTCACATGTTCTACCAGTCTGTTATCATCAGTACAATCTTCTATGAGGTAGTGTGCCGGGCAAAGGCATCAACATTGGTGATGCCAACAGGCTCAATAAGCTGATCAGAAAGGCTGGTTCTGTTATTGGAGTCAAACTGGACACACTGGAGGCTGTGGTAGAACAATGGACCCCTTGGAAAATCCTGGCAATTTTGGGCAATGTTTCTTACCCTCTGCATGCCACCTTGGTTGAACAGAGGAAAACCTTTAGTGATAGACTGAGACAACTGTACTGCTCCAAAGATTGCTATACAAGGTCATTCTTATCCTCTGCCATTAAGCTCTACAATGAGTCAATCTATAGCCAAGGAAGTGATGACCCCCTCCTGGGAAGGTGTACAAGATAATGAGAGGCATTGGTCATGTAGATAGTCAGAGGCTTTATCCTAGGGCTGAAATGGCTAGCACGAGATGGCACAGTTTTAAGGTGCTTCGAAGTAGGTACAGAGGAGATGCCAGGGTAAGTTTTTACGCTGAATGTGTTGAGTGCATGGAATGGGCTGCCGGTGGTGGTGGTGGAAGTGGATACGATAGGGTATTTTAAGAGACTCCTGGATAGGTGCATGGAGCTTAGAAAAATAGAGGGCTATGGGTAACCCTAGGTAGTTTTAAGGTAAGGACATGTTCGGCACAGCTTTGTGGGTCAAAGGGCTGTAGGTTGTGCTGTAGGTTTCCTATGTTTCTATGTCTATGTTTCATGTTAGAATGTTTCAGATAACTTATTTTTATTCTTTCTTACTTCTCTTCTAATATCTTTATATTTGAATATCTGTACACTTGAAATGCTACTGTGACACTAATTTCTTTGGGATCAATAAAGTATCTATTTAATCTAATCTAATTGATAAGTATCTGGGATATCAATATGCAAAAAAAATAGATCATAGTGTAATAAAGGGAAAACTTTTGACAGAATTTACTTCAAGGCTTGAGAAAATCTACCAAACAGAGCTCAATAATAAAGATATAACAAAGGCAATAAACACTTTCACTATATCCATATTTACATATTCTTTTGGCTTAATATCTTGGTCTGAAACTGATCTGGAAATTTTACAAAGAAAAATAAGAAATGAAATGACAAATTTTAGAAAACACCATGTACACTCAAATGCACTTAGATTAAAACTACTGAGGACCGAAGGAGTAACAGGAATAACAGACATAAGAAACTTCTACGGATAAATTTTCATCAATGAAAACAGGATTCAGCACATCACACAAGCAAATGCAATTCTGATAAGAAGAACACACAACTACTCTTAAAAGAAAGCACAACCCAGAAAAATGAAGAAGTTATCACAGCAGATGAGTTAAACAGTGGAAGAGCCTAACTCTCTATGGAAGACATTGCCATGACCTGAGCAGACTTGATGTTGACAATGAAGTGTTAAATGCCTGGCTCAGTGTTGGAGGACTCTTGCCAGAAATAGAATGCAACACAGGACCAGGTGGTTACACAAAAAATTATCAAATATATATAATAAAAGACCATCAAATTCAAGATGAAAAATGCCAAGAGAAACCAGTAACAACCCAACAGATTACAGGAACCTGCAGCAGTTTAACTCAATCTGATTTCTTACAAAGACTCAATCAAGTGGCAAACATCATTCACCAAAATCTTGCTTTAAAATAGAAACTCATAAAATGCACCATATCTTACTATAAATACAAGCCTGATCCAGTTTTAGAATCAGATTTCTACAAATTATATTATGACAAATTCATTATTACAGATAGAACAATCCCTAATAACTGCAGGATATGATAATACAGGATAAACAAGCAGGAACAACTTACTTAATAGATATAAACATTCCAAACACATACAACATACAGAAATTAATATGTGAAAAATACCACATATATGCTAAATTAAAAGAGGAAATTGAAAGATTATGGAACATGAACAGGGTATACATCATCCCAATAGTAATTCCCATGGTTTGTCCATCGTCATCGACACCATGATGGTGTCAAAACTAGTGCATGATTTGGATTTAAATGAGGGAGAGTTGTGTAGCGTCAGCCTCATTCTCTCTTCCCAATTCCCATCTGGATCTAGGAACAAGACAAGAGTCGAGATGGCTGGAGAGGGTCCAGGTGCAGTGGATGACCAGAACATCTTCTGAGGCTTGTCATGCTCTACACATTCCACAACACTTGCGGAGACCATCTTCTTGTCCGTTGGACCTTCCATTGGTCTTATCCGCTCAATCCACTGGAGTCTGTCTACACATACTGGGGTAGACAACTCCCTATCTCACCGAGGGTTTGAGACTCATCGGCTACCCTCACCTGGTTTAGCTGGCTTGTCAAAGCCATTGCCTGGGGTGTGGCCGTTGTTGCATGCAAACAGCTACAAGGAGCCACAGGTGAGAGCTGAATGCCAGGTGGGAACAAAAGGTGGGCAAACTAGCTGAAAAGGACCCAACATGCTCCCCCATCAGAGGTGCTACCCCTCCCTGACACCCCATACACCTCCCCAATAGTAATATCCACAACTGGTATCATCCCAAAATCACAACACAATAGCAATAAACAATTGAGACTACACGGCAATATAATATGTAAATCTTCAGAAAACCTTTAGAATTCTAAACTCTACCAGGATAGTCTGAAAGTTCCTAGCAATTGAGAAATGAGTGTACTTGGCTATGCCCATACCTTAGGTTTTACCAGCTTGAACTGAGAAGTAATAAAAATATAATAATAAATAAGCAATTAATATTGTGAACATGAGATGAAAGTTCCTTGAAAGTGAGTCAATATTCATGGGAACAGTTCATTGTTAGAGTGAGTGAAGTTACCCCCTTGGTTCAAGAGCCTGATGGTTGAGGATTAATAACTGTTCCTGAACCTGCTTGTGTGAGCCCTGAGGCTTCTGTTCCTCCTTCCTGATGGAAGCAGTGAGAAGAAAGCATGGCCTGCATGATGTGGGCCCTCGTTGATGGATGCTGTTTTCCTGTTAAAGTAAAAGAAAACAGAACACTGCAGAGCAAATTAGTCACAGTGTTACTACATTGAGGTAGTACTTGGGGTTTTGTGCTGGTTGTTTAAGCACCAAACAGTTGAAGAATAATTATCAATAATTAAGAATAATTGAAGCAGTTGCTGTTCTTAAACCTGGTGGTGTGAGGCTTCAGGCTTCTGCATCTCCTGCCCATTGGTAGCTGCAAGAAGGTGGCATAGCCAAGATGTTAGCGATGCCATTGATGATAGATATCACATTCTTCAGGCAGTGCTACAGAGTTCAAAGTTTCTAAGTAGATTTATTATCAAAGTACTATACTACCCTGATATTCATGTTCTTGCACGTATTCACAGTAGAACAAAAGAATACAAAAGAATAAATGAAAAATGTATTGGAAGTAGATAAAGATATTTGAAGTTCTCTTTCCCACTTATTCTTAATTGTATCATAAGTACCTAAGCGTATTTTCAAATTAAATCATAAATAAATGCTCTTAAGCTCTTCTGATATAGATTTAAACTTATTTTTTTTTCTGTAACTTCAATTTGATGCGAAATTGGAAAGGTAACTGAAGTAGCATTCAGGAAGTTTCTAATCTGTAAATATCTGAAGAAGTGTCATTTAGGCAAATTATATTTATTAGACAACTGTTCAAAAGACATGAGACAATTATTCATGAATAAATCACAAAAACATATTATTCCCTTTGTTTTCCATAAAAGAAAAGCTTGATTAATTCTAGATGGTTGAAAGAAAAAAATTATATATAATAGAACTTGACAGGATAGCTTTATTCAATCCAAAAAATTTACAAAATTGAAAACATATTCCTATTGTATGCTTAATTATTGGATTTATCATTTGTTTATTCAATTTAGTACGTGCAAAGGGAAGCGCTGCTCCTAAAATAGAAGCCAGTGAGAACCTCTGTACAGACTCCCGCTCGAGGTTCATCCATTGTCGACATTGAATTTCATCCAACTCTTGTGTCCAAAACATTAAATATCAAATATTAATTGCTCAATAATAAAATTTAAGATTCGGCAAAGCCAAACTGCCTTCCTTTTTTGATTTCTGTAGATATTTCTTACTTAACCTGGGATTTCTATTCTGCTATATATATATGAAGAAATTTTCAAATCAATAATATCAAAAAAAAAGATTTAGGGATAAAAATTGATACCGCCTGAAATAGATACAGAAATTTAGGTAAAATAATAATTGTAATAGCATTAATTTGACCAATCAAAGATAAGGACACTAGGGACTATTTAGTAAACCGTTGTTTAACATGATCAAATAAGGGTAAAAGATTAATTTTAAATAGATCCTTACGTTTCTTAGTAATCTTAACACCCAAATAAAGTAATCAGTAACCAATCTAAATGGTGATTGTATATAAAGTGGAACTTGAATATTTAACGGGAAAAGCACACACTTATTAAGATTCAATTTATAACCAGAAAAACTACTAAACTGAGCAAATAGTGTTATTACTGCAGGAATGGATTTCTCTGGGTTGGAGATATATAGCCGCAGGTCAAAGAGAAGGAAAGAGAACTTCAAATATCTTTATCTACAGAGAAATGGGAGAAAATTTTTCAACTAGTTAATACTTCTTCAATGTGTGCCAGACACGCTTTGATACAATTTAAGGTGGTTCATAGGGCTCATATGTCCAAGGATAAGTTAGCTCATTTTTATTGCCATATAAATCCTGTTTGTGATAGATGTAATTCTGAAGTAGCTTCCTTCACACATATGTTCTGGTCTTGTCCTCTCCGAGGAAAATATTGGAAAGATATTTTTGATATTATTTCAGTAGTTCTGCATGTTAATTTACAACCTCATCCTATTATTGCAATTTTTGGACTACCAGTGATAGACTCCAGTCAGTTATCCTCATTAGCTTGTTGTTTAATTGCATTTGTTACATTAACAGCCAGAAGATCCATTTTACCTAAATGGAAAGATTCCGATCCCCATACCACATTTCAATGGTTTTCTCAAATGATAGCATTTTTAAACTTGGAAAAAAAATAGGAGCGGTACTATAGATCCCTCAGTTAAATTTGAAGAAACTTGGAGCCATTTATTCAATATTTTCATATGACGTAAGTTGACCCTTTCTGAACCCTTTAGTAATTTTTTGCTCAGGTATAGAGGAGCGGAGTTAACAACAAATTATAATTTTAGCTGATGAAATATGGCTGCCCAATCTTTATTTTTTTTTAGTTCAGGGTTTTTTTTTCTCTCTTTATAAAATATCTTTTTCATGGTTAGTTACAAAGAGATTGGGAGGCTAAACTATATTTGTTACTTGGAATCTGTGTTTGCAAATGTTAACTGTTATTAATGTAATCCCAATCTCTTTGTATCATAATCATTATTGTTATGTTTACTAATTTGAAACTTAATAAAAAGATTGAAAAAGAAAAAGAATCAATGAAAAACAATATATAAGCAAAGACTGGCAACCAACCAATGGACAAAAGAATCCAAACTGTTCAAATGCAAATAATAAGTAAATAAATTAATAACTAAACAAATGGATGGATAAATAAATAGATAAATAGATAGATAAATAGATAGATAGATAGATAGATAGATAGATAGATAGATAGATAGATAGATAGATAGATAGATAGATAAAGAAATAAATATTGAGAACATGATTTGTAGAGTCCTTGAAAGTGAGTCCATAGCTTGTGGAATCAGATCAGTATTGAGGTGAGTGAACCCCTCTCCCCACTACTTTCAAATCTCTTACTATCTTTCCTTCTGGTTAGTCCTGACTAAGGGTCTCGGCCTGAAACGTCAACAGCGCTTCTCTGTATAGATGCTGCCTAGCCTGCTGTGTTCTACCAGCATTTTGTGTGTGTTGTTGTGTGGAGGGATTGGTGACTATGTATTGACCTGATCCTATTGCCTTCTGTAACTTCTTGTGTTCCTGTACATTTGAACTACCTTGCCCGACAGGAGTTGACAGGAACGTAGGAACTATAAGTGAGATGGATGTGTGTTTAGTGCAATTGGTTGGTTAATATTTTGCCAGGGACCCCATTTCCACACTGTACCTCCTCACAGCTCTGTGGTTCCAATCAAGTTCAACACTTTCATGCACCGAGACTAAATCTGAGTTCTGAATCAAACACCATGGCTTCTGCTGCAGTGCATGTGGAATTCAGCAGTGGAGCACAGCCTAGCTCAAGTTCCCTAACATTACACAGAGGAATAGCCCCTCAGTTTCTGCACCATTCAGATCTGGCACTGAATCTGTGACCCAAATTGTTCCTAAGCCTATAGATTCA
The DNA here is from genome assembly GCF_030144855.1 of Hypanus sabinus. Lineage (NCBI taxonomy): Eukaryota > Metazoa > Chordata > Chondrichthyes > Myliobatiformes > Dasyatidae > Hypanus > Hypanus sabinus. Next base: position 72,821,668 of record NC_082722.1, on the reverse strand, counting down.
GAAGCAATTGTGGAGGTAAAGTGATATTTTTAATTAGTCTGTTCTGGTTTAATATTTTTAATTATTTCTGAACATTTTAATTAACTTCTTTATATTTGTATTTGTAAGATAGTCTTAATTATTTAATCTAAGTTTGATTAATGTAATTCTAATACTTTTGGAAGTTTCTGAATTGCAAAGCAATTTAAAGTTTGTAATAATTTTCACAGTGGCAAAACTCTGTCCTCCTGCTTTGTTTTCTGTTGGTGGTGTATTGGTGACTGTGTATAAGACCCACTTATATCCTGCACCTCAGTGACCAATTCAAAGGTGTGGAGGACCAACAAAAATGGCCTGCTGCATTTAAAGCAGAATCAGATTTATTATCACTACTTAGATGAGGAGAAACATATTGTTTCTCAACAAGCACAGAAGGGTGTTGGTAAAGGTGAGGGTGAAGTGCTGCAAGAGGGGTGTGGGGCAGATGGCAGAGAAGGAGTGCCATGGTTAGTGGGTGATGCAAATACAGACTCACCCAGCCCTGAGACACCAGGCGAGGTCATTTGATTCCAATCAATTGGCTTATTGATCATTACAGATTGTTTCTCTGATGCTTTCCACTCCTTCCCCTCTCCCTTTCCCTTTTCCCATTTTCCCAACCATAATTCCCCTCTCCCTGCCTTCTTCCCACTCTTAGTCTGTAATATATGGATCTATATATTTATTTATTTTAGAGCAATGACTTCCTTAGTACTACGTATATACTGATATCTTACCTATGCACATTGTTCTGCCTCTCTCTCTCTCTCTCACTGCAGTGTTAATACACCAGTTGAAGCCATCTCCCACATGCGTGCTTTTATTGAATTGATATGTGGGTGCTCAGATACAACAAACTGGTGACGAGGATGGGTGAACAAAAGAGAGCCCCCACATTTACCTTCTGAATCACAGCAAGCAGGCAGAGGAGTAAGTCACCGTTTTTTTGGGAAAAAAATTCAGATTTCTTTTTCAAACTACTTAGGATAAAAGAGGCACAATTGTGCAGGCGCGTGACCTCAGAGCGCGGAAGATTTAAAACGAACACCGCCATATCCAGCAGGCAGCATCAGAGTAGGCAGCGGAATGAACGGGTACAGAGTGATAGGGCTTTGGCTCAACAGGCTTAGGCGGAAACGGGAAGAGGCTTCCTGCGACGGTTGAGTCTTACAATTAAGTGGTAGGTTACAGGTTTGTTTATTTAGAGCTAACAGTAGCGTTAGAGGTATGCATTTAGGATTAGTGTTGTGCCTGGAGTGCCAGATGTGGGGACCTTGGGAGACTCTCAGCCTCCCCCAGGAATACATCTGCTCAGATACAATTAGATGAAGCTCCTTAGGGATCGTGTGAGGGATCTGGAGCAACAACTTGATGACCTTCAGCTTATTAGAGAAAGTGAGGAGGTAATCGATAGTACCTATAGAGAAATAGTTGACAGCACCTCTGTGACAATCCCCCCTCAGGAATCGATTTATAGTTTTAGATACTGTTGGAGAGGTTGACCAGACAGAAGAAGACCACAACGAACGGGACCCTGGCACTCTGCCCAGTGCCGTGATCAAGCGAGCAATGAGAAATGCCATCGTTATAGGGAATTCCATTGTGAGGGGAACAGACAAGAGATTCTGCGAGCCGGAGAAGGATACCCGGATGGGGTGTTGCCTCCCTGGTGCGAGGGTACGAGATATCTTGGATTGGGTCCAGAGTATTCTCAGGAGAGAGGGCGAGCAACCAGAAGTCTTGGTACATGTTGGTACCAATGACATAGACAGAAAAAGAGAGGAGGTCCTAAAGGAAGATTACTGGGAGCTAGGAAGAAAATTAAAAAGCCGGACCTCCACAGTAATAATCTCAGGATTACTGCCTGCGCCACGTGCTAATGATTGTAAGAATAGCAGAATTAAGCAGATGAATGTGTGGCTAAGTAACTGGTGCAGGGGGCAGTGCTTCAAATTCTTAGATCACTGGGATCTATTTTGGGAAAGGCTTGACGTATACAGAAATGATGGGTTACACCTGAATTCAAAGGCTACTAATATCCTGGCGGGATTATTTAATATGGCTGTTAGGGAGGGTTTAAACTGAGTAGGCAAGGGGAAGGAAATCAGAGTGTTAGGATCAAGGAAGAGGAAAATAGAAATAAGTCAAGGAAATCCTGCTGTTCAGGAGGATTTAAACTAATGTGGCAGCAGGAGGGGAACAAGTGCAGAGAGACAGAGGGGTGTAAAATGAGGGTAGAAGCAAAAAGTAGTAAGTTGAAAAGTAAAAGTGGCAGGCAGGCAAATCCAGGGCAAAAATCAAAAAAGGCCACTTTTCAACATAATTGTATAAGGGCTAAGAGTGTTGTACAAACTAGCCTGAAGGTTTTGTGTATCAATGCGAGGAGCATTCATAACAAGGTGGATGAATTGAATGTGCAGATAGTTATTAATGAATATGATATAGTTGGGATCACAGAGACATGGCTGCAGGGTGACCAAGGATGGGAGCTCAACATCCAGTGATATTCAATATTCAGGAGGGATAGAGAGGAAAGAAAAGGAGGTGGGGTAGCATTGCTGGTTAGAGAGGAGATTAACACAATAGAAAAGAAGGTCATTAGCCTGGAGGATGTGGAATCGATATGGGTAGAGCTGCATAACACTAAGGGCAGAAAACATTGGTGGTAGTTGTGTACAGGTCACCTAACAGTAGTAGTGAGGTTGGGGATGGCATTAAACAGGAAATTAGAAATGCGTGCAATAAAGGAACAGTAGTCATAATGGGTGACTTCAATCTACATATAGATTGGGTGAACCAAATTGGTAAGGGTGCTGAGGAAGAGGATTTCTTAGAACGTATGAGGGATGGTTTTCTGAACCAACATGTAGAGGAACCAACTTGAGAGCAGGCCATTCTAAAGAGTGGGTATTGAGCAATGAGGAACGGTTAGTTAGCAATCTTGTCGTGCGAGGCCCCTTGGGTAAGAGTGACCATAATATGGTGGAATTCTTCATTAAGATGGAGAGTGACATAGTTAATACAGAAACAAAGGTTCTGAACTTAAAGAAGGGTAACTTTGAAGGTATGAGACGTGAATTAGCTAAGATAGACTGGCAAATGATACTTAAAGGGTTGACAGTGGATATGCAATAGCAAACATTTAAAGATTGCATGGATGAACTACAACAATTGTTCATCCCAATTTGGCAAAATAATAAACCAGGGAAGGTAGTGCACCCATGGCTGACAAGGGAAATTAGGGATAGTATCAAGTTCAAAGAAGAAACATACAAATTAACCAGAAAAAGCAGCACACCTGAGGACTGGGAGAAATTCAGGGTCCAGAGGAGGATAAAGGGCTTAATTAGGAAAGGGAAAAAAGATTATGAGAGAAAGCTGGCAGGGAACATAAAAACTGACTGTAAAAGCTTTTATAGATATGTGAAAAGAAAAAAGATTGGTTAAGACAAAAGCAGGTCCCTTACAGTCAGAAACAGGTGAATTGATCATGGGGAACAAGGACATGGCAGACCAATTGAATAACTACTTTGGTTCTGTCTTCACTAAGGAGGACAGAAATAATCTTCCAGAAATAGTAGGGGACCGAGGGTCTAGTGAGATGGAGGGACTGAGGGAAATACATGTTAGTAGGGAAGTGGTGTTAGGTAAATTGAAGGGATTAAAGGTAGATAAATCCCCAGCGCCGGATGGTCTACATTCCAGAGTGCTTAAGGAAGTAGCCCAAGAAATAGTGGATGCATTAGTGATAATTTTTAAAAACTCTTTAGATACTGGATTAGTTCCTGAGGATATGATTGAAACATATAAGGTTATTAAGGGATTGGACACACTGGAGGCAGGAAGCATGGTCCCGCTGATGGGTGAGTCCAGAACTAGAGGCCACAGTTTAAGAATAAGGGGTAGGTCATTTAGAACAGAGATGCAGAAAAACTTTTTAACCCAGAGAAATGGTGGATATGTGAAATGCTCTGCCCCAGAATGCTGTGAAGGCCAAGTCTCTGGAAGCATTCAAGAGAGAGTTAGATAGAGCTCTTATAGATAGCGGGGTCAAGGGATATGGGGAGAGGGCAGGAATGTGGTACTGATTGTGTACGATCAGCCATAATACAGTGAATGGTGGTGCTGGCTAAAAGGGCTGAATGGCCTACTCCTGCACCTACTGTCTATTGTCTATTGTCTATTGATTGGAGGGTGGCTAATGTAACCCCAATTTTTTAAAAAGGAGGGAGAGAGAAACTGGGGAATTATAGACCGGTTAGCCTGACATCGGTGGTGGGGAAAATGCTAGAGTCAGTTATCAAAGATGAGATAACAGCACATTTGGAAAGCAGTGAAATCATCGACAAATTCAGCATGGATTTGTGAAAGGAAAATCATGACTGACGAATCCTAAAGAATTGTTTTAGGATGTAACTAGTAGAGTGGATAGGGGAGAATCAGTGGATTTGGTATATTTGGATTTTCAAAAGGCTTTTGACAAGGTCCCACACAGGAGATTAGTGTGCAACCTTAAAGCACAAGATAATTGGTATTGATGTGGATAAAAAATTGGTTAGTAGACAGGAAGCAAAAAGTGGGAGTAAATGGAACCTTTTCAGAATGGCAGGCAGTGACTAGTGGGGTACCGAAAGGCTCAGTGCTGGGACCCCAGTTGTTTACAATATATATTAATGATTTAGATGAGGGAATTAAACGCAGCATCTCCAAGTTTGCGGATGACACGAAGCTGGGTGGTGGTGTTAGCTGTGAGGAGGATGCTAAGGGGATGCAGGCTAACTTGGATATGTTAGGTGAGTGGGCAAATTCATGGCAGATGCAATTTAATGTGGATAAATGTGAGGTTATCCACTTTGGTGGCAAGAACAGAAAAACAGATTATTGTCTGAATGGTGGCCGATTAGGAAAAGGAGAGGTGCAACGAGACCTGGGTGTCATTGTACACCAGTCACTGAAAGTGGGCATGCAGGTACAGCAGGCAGTGAAAAAGGCAAATGGTATGTTGGTATTCATAGCAAGAGGATTCATGTACAGGAGTAGGGAGGTTCTACTGCAGTTGTACAAGGCCTTGGTGAGACCACACCTGGAATATTGTGTGCAGTTCTGAGGAAAGACAGTCTTGCCATAGAGGGAGTACAAAGAAGGTTCACCAGATTGATTCCTGGGATGGCAGGACTTTCATATGAAGAAAGGCTGGATCGACTGGGCTTATACTCACTAGAATTTAAAAGATTGAGGGGGGATCTTATTGAAACGCATAAAATTCTAAAGGGATTATACAGGCCAGATGCAGGAAGATTGTTCTTGATGTTGGGGAAGTCCAGAATGAGGGGTCACAGTTTAAGGATAAAGGGGAATCCTTTTAGCATCGAGATGAGGAGAAACTTCTTCACACAGAGAGTGGTGAATCTGTGGAATTCTCTGCCACAGGAAACAATTGAGGCCAGTTCATTGGCTGTATTTAAGAGGGAGATAGATATGGTCCGTGTGGCTAAAGGGATTGGGGGTATGGAAAGAAAGCAGGTACAGGGTTCTGAGTTGGATGATCAGCCATGATCACACTGAATGGCAGTGCAGGCTTGAAGGGCTGAATGGCCTACTCCTGCACCTATTTTCTGTTTTTATGTTTCTATTAATGGGTGCTTGGACTTAACAGTCTGTTACACAACTTAGTAACCAGCAAGCAAGCCGTTTGACTAAATTGCTAAAATTTTACAAAATCACTTGAACTGTAAACCATTGGTTTATAAAAGGATGAAAGCATTTGCTGATACGTTGCAGAACTGCACAGAGTTTTCCAGGACTGTGACTTTAGAAATGACTTTCTGATGCATTAATGGACAGGCTTTATGTGGCATGCATAGTCAAAGCACTCAAAAGAACGTAAGAACATAAGAAATAGGCGCTGGATTAGACTATCTGGCCCATCCAGCCTGCCCCGCCATTCAATAAGATCATGGCAGATCTGTCTGTAAACTCAGCTCCATCTATCTGCCTTTTCCCTATAACCCTTAATTCCCTTACTATGTAAAAATCTCTCTAACTGTATCTTAAATACATTTAGTTGAAGAAGCCTCAACTGCTTTCCTGGGCAGAGAATTCCACAGATTCACCACTCTCTGGGAAAAATAGTTTCTCCTCATCTGTCCTAAATCTTCTCCCCTGAATCTTGAGGCAATGTCCCCTAAGAAGGCTATTGTCTAAAAAAGACCATGTAACCAAATAACAATTACAGCATGGAAACAGGCCATCTTGGCCCTTCTAGTCTGTGCTGAACGCTTACTCTCAGCTAGTCCCACTGACCCGCACTCAGCCCATAACACTCCATTCCTTTCCTGTCCATATACCTATCCAATTTTACCTTAAATAACAATACCAAACCTGCCTCTACCACTTCTACTGGAAGCTCGTTCCACACAACTACCACTCTCTGAGTAAAGAAATTCTGCCTTGTGTTACCCTTAAAATTTTGCCCCCTAACTCTCAACTCATGTCCTCTTGTTTGAATCTCCCCTACTCTCAATGGAAAAAGCCTATCTAGGTCCACTCTATCTATCCCGCTCATAATTTTAAATAGCTCTATCAAGTCCCCCCGCAACCTTCTACGCTCCAAAGAATAAAGACCTAACTTGTTCAATCTTTCCTTGTAATTTACGTGCTGAAACCCAGGTAACATTCTAGTAAATCTTCTCTGTACTCTCTCTATTTTGTTGACATCTTTCCTATAATTTGGTGACCAAAACTGTACACAATACTCCGAATTCGACCTTACCAATGCCTTGTACAATTTTAACATTACATCCCAACTCCTATACTCAATGCTCTAATTTATAAAGGCCAACATACCAAAAGCTTTCTTCACCACCCTATCCACATGAGCTTCCACCTTCAGGGACCTGACCTTAGAATGGGCCTGGACCATTGCAATATCTTTAGAAGCTCTAGCAGAACTACAGAAAAAGGGTTTAGAAAGTGAAATACACAGAATGTCCTTGAATGGTGCAAAAAGCCAAAAGTGTTATTGATGTGGCAAATCCTTCCATGATGCAAATGACTGTTATTATAAAGAAAAAGCTTGCAGAAAGGGTTGCAGACAAGGTCACATAGAGAGAATGCACAAGGCAGACAAACAGCACAACCAAAGAGGATAACCACACAAATGGAAAGTTTCAAACACAAAACTAAGCAAATGCATAAAGATGCCAAATGTGAAACAAAATCAGAAAATACGGAGCCTGACAAAGGTGAGCTGTCATGCCTAGAATGCCACACTGAATGAGATCACAAAATATCTGAATCACAAGAGATTGTCACAATAGAAAATGGAGCTGGATGTATGGTCAGCTTTGTCTATAATTCCAGAGACTGACTACAACAGATTGTTTTCTAAGATACCATTCGAGAAGACCTCAGTGACGATACAGACCTACACAGGTGAAAACATGTCTTCCAAAGGCAAACTGTAAGTGAATGTGAGCTACCAAGGCCAAGCACAGCAGTTAGAACTTTATGTGTCAAAAAGTGGCCAGCACTTTCAGATGTGAATGGTTGAAAAAAATCCAACTAGGCTGGGACGCAATCAAAACTCTCAAGGTGTTATCAACAGGCAACTGAAGCCTAAATGGTAGCACTAATCAGAGACGGTCACAGCTGCTTACTGCTAATGAGAAGGTGTTTCAGAAGGGGATCGGTAAACTCATGGGCATGAAGGCCATGATTGAATTGAATGAAGCAGCAACATCAAGATTCCATAATGCATGTCCAGTACCTTAACACTCTGTCCTACGGTGGAGGCTAAACTGCAGAGATTGGAGGCATCTGGAATTCTGTCCAAGGTTGAGTGGAGTGGTTGAGTCATACTCATTGTCCCAGTGATCAAGAAAGGGAAAGCCAAAGCCGTTTGCAAATGTGAGGATTTCAAAATGAGCATTGGCCAGGTGCTACATACTGTGCAATGGTCCCTGCCATGAATAAAAGGACATTTTGGCATCTTTGGCTGGTGAGGAGAGGTTTTCAAAGGTTGGCTTGTCACAAGCCTATCTGCAAATGAAGATTGAGGAGTCAAGCATGAAGTTCCTCACAATCAACACTCACAAGTTCCAGTATAATAGTCTCATCTTCGGTGTTGAATCAGCTGCAGCAATTGGTAAAGAGCAACGGACCATGTGCTCCAAGATATCCCAGGAATACTATGTTACCTTAATGACATCATTGTGACTGGCAAGAATAATAAAGAGCATCTCCAAAACCTTGGTAAAGTGCATACCAGTCTGAGTGAGTATGGACTGCGTGCAAAGAGAGAAAAATCTGAAATTTTTCAAGAATGAAATCGCATATCGTGGACATGTCATTGACAAGCATGGCTTACATAAGTTATGAAAGAAAGCTGAAGCAGTGCTACAGGCACCCAAACTGGAAAATGTGTCACAACTCGGGTCATACTCGAGCTTTGTAAACTACTACCCTTGGTTTCTCCCAAACATTACTGCAGTGTTTCAGACAGGAGCAAAGTGGGAATGGTCAGAAAGATGTGAAAAAGCATTCAAGGAAACAAAGAGACTAATAACATCCGATGAACTGCTCACCCATTATGACCCACCACTGCCCATTAGACTGGCATGCAATGCATCCCCTTATGGCATTGGAGCTGTGTTGGCACACATTATGAAAGATGGATTTAAACATCTGATTGTATTTGCTTCAAGATCACTGATGAGTGCAGAATGCAACTTCACACAGATCAACCGAGAGACCTTTAGTCTAGTATGGGGAATTAAGAAGTTCCACCTCTAGCTCTACGAAACAAGCTTACACTAGCAACAGATCACCAGACCTTTGTGTCTCTTTTCAATCCCAGGAAGGGAACTCCAGTGATGACCACTACCCGGTTACAACATTGGGCACTATTCCTCAGAGCTCACTCTTATAATAGAGTTCAAGAGCACCAAACAACACAGCAATTCTGATGGGTTGTCACGTCTTCCACTAGTGACAACTGAAGAAGAAATCTTCATACTGTGACCCAGCAGGAGTGTTCCACACTACATTGGTGAACCAGTTGACGGCAACTAATTCCGAAACACAAAGAGGAACAAGGAATGACCCAACATTGTCAAAAGTCCATGACATCACCATGCAAGGATGGCCAGCTCATGGTAACTTTATGTTTCCAGAGTTCTCAGTGAGACAAGACCAACTGTCAATATGTCAAAGAATGCTGGTGTGTGGATCTCGTGTTGTGGTTCCCTCTAAACTGCGCCCCATGGTGTTAGAGAATCTGCATGAAGGACACCTGGGTACAGTCAAGATGAAGAGTTTCACACGGAGCTACATGTGGTGGCTGGCAACAGATAAACAGATTGGACGTTAACGCCTAAACAACAAGGTCATGCTTTTCTTTAGTTTAGGTAACTTTAGCTTCAACAACCCCCTTCAATACCTGAAGGCCGCCACCTTTATATCCATAATTCATCTACCTCCACATACGTGCATGCACATGACAGGGAGTGTGTGCATGCATACTAAGTACTTGCATTGTTCCAATTTACAGAACTCAACAATTTCCCATCCTTTATATATATATATAAAAAAATTTAATTTGAAACAAATTTAAAGACAATTCAAATGTCTATTAGGATATGGGAATTAGTTCTAAACCAGGGGTGGGCAAACTTTTTGACTTGTGGGCCACAAAGGGTTCTAAAATTTGACAGTGGGGCCGAACTAGGAGCAGATGGACGGAGTGTTTTGGTAATACACCTCATAAGAGAAAATAAAATATCATGGGATATGTAGAAAGCATGTGCTTTAATTTCAATTGAAAATGAACAAATGCATTACAACAAAATATCTGTCTTTGAAGTCCCATGGTATTTAGCTATTTATTGAAATGACTTTTAAAACACTGAAAATTAAATGAATAAAATACAGCTTTTTTTAATAGTAACAGTTATTATTTTAAAGCACTGAAAATTCTGTTATCCTTCAAGATATTATCATCATCACTCTCCTCCTGACTGTCTTTATTTCAAAAACGGTAGGAGATGCAGGTCCTCTTGTCCTGCTCCTTCTTATTCAATTGTCCCCTGTGCCAAAACTCAACAACGACCCGCACAATGACAGAACAGTGAGAGCACGCTAGTATACGGAGCTCTGTGCTCGCAAATCCCCGCAGGCTATCTCCCTTAGCCGGAACGCTGGCTAATTGTGAGCCGGTTCGGATGTGCCAGGAAATGGGTCGCCACAAGGTCACAAAGTAAAGCACAAATGTGGAGTAATACGCTGCACCTCAACAAAGGTCAATGTATATAGAGTGCGTCATCTATTGGGAAAACGCCAGAATTGTGGGGAAAAAACGTTAACAAGGTTTATTAATATAATTTCATCAAGTTCTGCGGGCCGGATTAAAAAGCTTAACGGGCTGCATATGGCCCACGGGCCGTAGTTTGCCCATGCCTGTTCTAAGCCCTGAAGTTAATACAGTTCTTAAGGTACCAAATGCTTTTAAAAAGATACCAAAACTCAACAACAACCCGCACAATGACAGAACAGTGAGAGCACGCTAGTATACGGAGCTCTGTGCTCGCAAATCCCCGCAGGCTATCTCCCTTAGCCGGAACGCTGGCTAATTGTGAGCCGGTTCGGATGTGCCAGGAAATGGGTCGCCACAAGGTCACAAAGTAAAGCGCAAATGTGGAGTAATACGCTGCACCTCAACAAAGGTCAATGTATATAGAGTGCGTCATCTATTGGGAAAACGCCAGAATTGCGGGGAAAAAACGTTAACAAGGTTTATAAATATAATTTCATCAAGTTCTGCGGGCCGGATTAAAAAGCTTAATGGGCCGCATATGGCCCACGGGCCGTAGTTTGCCCATGCCTGTTCTAAACCCTGAAGTTAATACAGTTCTTAAGGTACCAAATGCTTTTAAAAAGATACCAAAACTCAACAATTATACCAGTGCCTAAGAAGAATAATATGAGCTGCCTTAATGATTATCGTCCGGTAGCTCTCACATCTATAGTGATGAAATGTTTTGAGAGGTTGGGCATGACTAGACTGAACTCCTGCCTCAGAAAAAACCTGGACCCAATGCAATTTGCCTATTGCCACAATAGGTCAACAGCATATACTGTACAATCTCAATGGCTCTTCACATGGCTTTGGACCAGCTGGACAACACAAACACCTATGTCAGGATGCTGTTCATCGACTATAGCTTTGCATTTAATACCATCATTCCCACAATCCTGCTTGAAAGGTTGCTGAACCTGGGCCTCTGTATCTCCCTCTGCAATAGGATCCTCAAATTCTTAACTGAAAGACCACAATCTGTGCGGATTGGTGATAACATCGCCTCCTCGCTGAAGATCAACACTGGTGCACCTCACGGGTGTGTGCTTAGCCCACTGCTCTACTCTCTATATACCCATGACTGTGTGGCTAGGCATAGCTCAAATACCATTTATAAATTTGCTGACAATACAACCATTGCTAATAGAATCTCAGGTGGTGACGAGAGGGCGTACAGGAGTGAGATGTGCCAACTAGTGGTGTGGTGCTCCAGGAGCAGCCTGGCACTCAACGTCAGTAAGACAAAAAAGCTGATTGTGGGTAAGACGAAGGAACACATACCAATCGTCATAGAGGGATCAGAAGTGGAGAGACTGAGCAGCTTCAAGTTCCTGGGTGTCATGATCTCTGAGGATCTGATCTGGTCCCAACACTTCAATGTAGCTATAAAGGAGGCAAGACAGCGGCTATACTTTATTAGGAGTTTGAAGAGATTTGGTACGTCAACAAATATACTCAGAAACTTCTATAGATGTACCTTGGAGAGCATTCTGACAGGCTGCATCACTGTCAGGTATGTGGGGGGTGGGGGGCTACTGCACAAGACTGAAAGAAGCTGCATGGGATTAACTTTTGTAACTTTAGTTGGCTTTATCTTGGGTACTAGCCTACAGAGTATTCAGGACATCTTCAAGGAGTTGTGTCTCAGAAAGGCAGATTCCAGTATTAAGGACCTCCAGCATCCAGGGCATGCCGTTTTCTCACTGTTACCATCAGGTAGGAAGTACAGAAGCCTGAAGGCACACACTCAGTGATTCAGGAACAGCTTCTTCCCCTCTGCCATCCGATTCCTAAATGGACATTGAACTCCTGGACACTACCTCACTTCTTTAATATGTAGTATTTCTGGATTTTGCCCAATTTTTAATCTATTCAATATACATATATTGTAATTGATTTAGTTATTTACTTATTATTATTATTATTATTATTATTATTATTATTATTATTATTATTATTATTATTATTATTATTATTATTATTATTATTATTATTATTATTATTATTATTATTGTTATTATTATTATTATTTTATTTTATTTTGTGTGTTTTTCTATATTATGTATTGCATTGTACTGCTTCTACTAAGTTGACAAATTTCATGCCACATGCCGGTGATAATAAACCTGATTCTGATACACTAAGTAGCACAAGAGCTGAAGCTCTCCACAAGAGCTGGAGCTTCCTTTTTTATGAGACAGTCAGCTAGTTGTTCCTTTGTAGTTGGCCATAATACGTGATGAATTTTGTTTGCTTGGACAAGTTCTTTGATGCTGCTTATCTCCAGATGAAGCCTCTTCTCTGTAACTGACTTGGGGGATTTGATGGCATCAACCAAAAAATAGTTGACTGTGATACAAGTTATTTGTAGAATGTCTTTTTTTGTGTCACTGTGGAAAAGCTCAGATTAGAGTGTGGTCAGAAAAATAGCATTGTCAATGCCATCATTAACAGGATTTCTCCTGACAAAGTACTGCCTACAACTCTTTGGATCCTTTTTGATTGCCAATAGAGAAGTGAAAATCTTCCCTCTTCACTCAGCAGTACAATAAAATGACCCCCTTGAGTACCTCCGTCAGGAAGATCTCCAGATGAGGCATCACTGAAGACAACAGATTGAATTCTGTGCACTATTTTGTTTCCTTCACATAAATTTTGTACTGTGGCATTTTTTGTGCTGGATGCCAAGTGGCAGGCATCAAAGATGATGTCAGGTTTGCTCTGCCTTGCCACCCATAGAATCTGACCTATCGTTGACCTAAGTTGCTCCGCTCCAGCTTCACTAAGGGGTGAATTTTGTTGTGTGCCATGTGAAGATTCCATGCAGATCGTTTGAAGATCCCAGATGTAGTCCATCAAAAGCAAGGATGTCTATCCCTACATAGCAGAATTTCTCATGTTCCTCCTGTCCAACCTGTAAGACTGACTTTTGCTGAGGGGTAACTGTTGTGGCAACGTTTAGTGAGCATCCACGTATGAAGTTATATACATGGCAGGCATGTATTCCAATCACATGAGATCCTGAATCTTGCCAGTAAAAAAACAGTTGGATCCATTTATGACATTTGTCCACCAGTTTTCAACATTATTTCCTTGACCTTTATATACCCGTTGAGTGATGCATCTGCTAGAACATACACATGCTTTTTGAGTTTCCACAGTGCTCTTTTGCTTCTGGTTTCAGGTGAGGTTTTAAAGTCAATGTCAGCTCCATTCCCTGTAAGAATGCAGATTTTATCTTCATGCCATGGTGTTCCCAATGCTTTTGATACATCACTGAGAGAAGTAATCAGAGAGACTCTGATGCACAAGTTGGTGAGTCTTTTTGGAGTTCTTCTATTTTCAGTTCCTCAAAATTGCTCACCACCAGGTGTGCTTTTGGCATAATTTCCGTTGGGATTTCTTTCAGGGTGCACATCCACTGTGTAGACACTGTATTTTGACCAGTGTCTCAGGTTTCGAAAAACATTCCATTATTTCTCCAATTTCCGGTTTCATCCTGTTTTCCAGGTTTAGTTACGAGGACATCTTCATCTTGACATTTCTCAGATGATTTCTCATGATCTATAGTTGATTCAATATGAAGTCTGTCTACACATGATACCTTGACTGACCCTTCAGTGCCAGCAACTTTGACTGGTTCTAGGTATTTCAAGTTGTACAAACTTTTGTTTCTCCTGCTGCCTTTGCCTGCCTGTCCAAAGACTTCAGCTTTGTATGAGATGCCAGTGTTTTGGTCTACAAATCTTACAGACTGACCTGTTTTAAGACTTAAACCTTCATGTTCTCTTTGCAATTGTGATAATTTCTGTTCAAGCAAGTCTGTAGAGTTCTCAACTGCACTCTCTTCTGCACCATCTGTGCAACTGCTGAGCAGGTCCTTAGGACCTTTTGCACCTTTTGGTCCTCTGGCTGCACTCTCCTCATCCCTGTCTGTGCTATATTACCGTGTGCCAGCTAAGTGCTTTTAATTTTTTTGTCATTTTCCATGGAGTTTTGATGGTTTTCAGTTTGTGCTTTACATAGGCTGGAATGATTCTCTCTCACATATGTACCTCCATGTCTCACGCGTACTACAACTCCATCCTGACCAATGACAAATCTAGGACCTTTCCATTCTGTCTAGTCTGCTCTTTTGTAATGGACTTTGTCCCCTGTATCGTAATTGTCATTAATAGGATAGATCTGTGTCCTCAGTGCTCTTTGACTTCTCTCTGAACAGCCTGCTTCAGTGAAAGCTTTCCTTAATGTTTGCAACGCTGAGACACGTTTCCCAACCACTCACTCCTTGTAGTGCCCTCTAGAGCAGGTAGTGTGTCAACCAGTATGGAGGGAAGGTTTGGATTCTGGCTGAACACCAATTGATATGGGCTATAGCGATGTACATTGTGCATGGTATTCTTTGCCATTAGGCCTAGTCCAGGGCTGTTCCAATCACAGCCATTACTATTCCTTACCTTCAGCATTATTTCAGTAAGCGTTTGTGTCACTCCAGAAGTCCATTGCTCCAAGCACTGTATGCCATTGTTGTCTTTGTTTCAATGTTAAAGTTCTCTGCCATATCTCTGAATTCATTATTTTTAAATGCACCACTATTATCACTGAATACTTTCTGAGGTGGGCCATGCACACCTATCCAGGAGTGGATGAAGTTATTTACTATCTCTGGGGTCTCTTTGTATCTGTGATGCTAACTGAACTGAAGCATGTGAACTCGTCAATGATGTGGAGGTACCACAAGTAGGTCTACGGCTACTGTTTCATTGTATTCAGATGCGAGTGGCAGACCAACTTTGGGCTTGAGCTTGGGCTTGGGCTTTACAAACTTTTGGCATGTCTCATAGCTGTCAATTATTTGCTGTAGAATGGAAAAATAATTTGCATCTTTGTTTCCTGATCTTCTGAGTGGATTCTGATGTCTATCAATTGAAGTGTGTCCAAACTGCTTGTGAAGTTTGAGCAACACTTCCATTTCTCATCTACGTTCAAGTTTTGTGTGTGTATGTGTGAGTGTGAGAGTCAGTTAATACTACATGCTCATATTGGTTCTCAGTGGTGTCTTTATCTGGAATGTCCAGAACTGGTGAGCTCGAGAGACTCTCCATATCATAAACTGTTTCTGCTTTCTTTAGGGATGATTTACTCAAGAGTAATGGAATGTTTGCTGGTACCACCTCCATTTTAATGTAACATTTTGTCACCCTATTTTTGCAGGTATTTACACGCTTTTGATGCAATGTACAATTTTTCCATCTCCAAGTTTGCATGTTTTGTTACTAGGTGTAACTGTGTTCACCAGTTTCTGCACTTCATTCTGGTTTGGTTCACTTACATAGCTTTCAAACCATTTTGCTCCACACAATGTGCATGTGTATGCTGTATCGATAACAGCAGATCCTCGAGATTCTACCATCAAAATCTCTGCCTCAGATGTCTCTGTATTGGTAAGTGATTCTTTTGCAAACAAAGTGATATGGCACTCTTCCACATCTTCAGATTTGTTATTTTCTTCAGTTAGCCTAGCTTGTCCAGTTCTCTGCAGACATTTTCTAGCCCAGTGATAAATACTTTGACATACCACATACTTTGATCTCTTATCATACTTATTTATAGGATTTGTGCCAGGTAAAGGTACCCTTGTCTGGTCCCTCTGGGATCTACACTTGCTACACTCTTGTCTCTACTCAGTGAAGTATGCCATTTCCTGACTCAAACTAATTCCGACGGTTGTCTTAGCTTGCTTTGCTGCAAAAAATCCTCTTCAGTGCTGATTTAATAGATGCAATTGTAAGTTTTGTGCATAAAGCTAGTGCTGGCTGTCTGTCCTTTATGTCTAAATATGCAGTATCCAACAATTTAAAAGCTAATACAGTGTCAGGAAGTTCCATTTTGAATATAAGCATGCGAGTGAACTGTTCAAAATCAATAATGTAATCAGCCATGTTTTTAGAATTGTCTCCTTAAATTTTGTTCAAGTCTGAATTCACCTCATAAATCCAATCCTTTTTCTTCCTTCAAGAAAAACAGAGTGAAGTATATTTATTAGTGTATTCATATCATCATCTTAGTTCAAGTCTTCCACCGAAATTCCCATCTCAGTCTCCCTCGCTCTTCCCAAAAGCAACAATGCAATACCCAAGGCTTCTCCAGTTCCATAATATGAGTACATACTCCAATTTCACTTTTTCAGTTTTCATAAGGCTTCCTCTCATCAAATGCTGGCGAGATCCTATAATTGGAAACCATCCTCTGCTACCATTGTTAATGCCCAAACACATTCTTTCCTTTGTTTAAACAACTTTACTTTCAATGTCTCTGTTCAATACCTAAGAGCAACCACCTTTATAGCCAATGATTCCTCTCCTTCCACATGACTGCACATGCATAACAGGAGGAGCGTGCATGTGTACTAAATACTTGTATAGTCCTAATAAATAGAATTCTACATGAAGACTTGGCCAAGAGCTGTTCAGGATGCCAAAAAATTCAAAATGCTCCCCTCTAGGTACCACTACAGCCATGGGAGTGGCTGTCTTCACCATGCTAGAGTACATATTGACTTTGCTGGGCCATTCATGGACTCCATGTTCCTGATTGCTCTGGATGCTCATTTGAAGTGGCTGGAGGTTATACAAATGAAGTCAACCACCTCAGTATAGACTATCTCTGCTCTGAGGAGTTTTTTTTCACCAAAAATTGCTTACCAGGACATATTGTAAGTGAGAACAGAACACAATACAAATCAGAGGAATTCTGACTGTTCATGAAGAAAAATGGCATCAGACATTTCAAATCAGCTCCTCACTACACAGCATTGAATGGATTAACTGAAAAATTTATCCTAACCTTCCAGAGGTCCATTAAAGTGATGGACAAGGACTACTGCACAAAGTGGACAACTTCTATTTTGTGTATGCAATGACAAAACAAAAAACCTGCGAATCTGTCCATGAACAGGAATCTGAGATGCTGCACAGACCTCCGAGACTAACAAGGGTTAGACTAACTCGCTCTGATCTTGCATCTTATTGTTCTTTACCTGCACTGCAATTTCTCTGTAGCTGCTACACTTTACTCGGCATTATTATTGTTCGACCTCAATGCATTGTGCAATAATTTGTTCTGTATGAACAGTATGAGTGGCAAGTACCTGTGACAATAATAAACCAACACCAATATCAATACCAATACCCTCCTGGTATTTGATATTTCAACCCTGGGAGAGTTTCTGACTGTCAACTTCATCTTTAGCTCTCATTTCCCCTGTCAACCTCTTATGTCTCACCATTACTTCCAGTAAGATGGTGACGTGTTTGGATGTCCCGGCCTCTCGGGGGCCAACCAAAGGTGTTTTCTTTTTCTTTTTTAAATGACTTTTTTTACAATAGCAAGAGAATATTGGACTCCAGGAACTTTGGGCACTGCAGGTCTACCATATCAGTGAGTTGCTTGTTGGTGGAGTTGCTGGACTGGGTGTAGACCATGTTGCTGCTGGCTACAGTAAGGTGTGAAGGCAGCATGCAACGTTATCGTGGATGATTGTCTTGGACATTACTCTTGTGATCACAAGACCCTGTCAAACACTGATAGTGTAAAACACTGTAGGCTTGTAACCCTTGTTTGGTGCTGTGACAGTCGGCGGGGAAGCTGAGTGGCCTTGGTTGTAGTGAGAACTAGGTTTCTCGCTACAACTAAATTGCTGCTTCCCTTCTACTGCAGTCCGGGAGGGAAGGGCGTGACATCTGTTCTCAGATGGAGACCGGCCTTCCTTGTCAGTGTTGTGCCCCATTGGTGGAATGACAGGCCGGATTGAGTGTGTCTGCATACTGCTGGGATCTGTACCATCAACTTGTGGTACATATAGCTATGTATATGCTATATATTTTTTTTGCATGACTATGCTTTCTTTCATTCGCTATTTTGAATGAGCTGCATATGTTTTGCACTTTGCCCCTGAGGAACACTGCTTCATTTGGCTGGATTCATGTATGGTTGAGTGATAATTAAACTTGAATTTAATTTGATTTTGATTTGATAAGTTTATGGTTTCTGCTCTGTGAATCCCCAACTATGAGAAAACAAACACTTTTTATCTACACATCTATCCATATCATAATTGGCTACATCTCTATCAGGTCTCTTCCCTGCTTCTTCCTACTCTAGGAATTATCTTTACAGTCAAATAATTTCTACTTGAAAATTCAAGTTTACATCAGTTTAACATATCTTCTGAAAAACAACAACCTCAGTAGTACCTTGTTCTCTTGGTGCTTTGATTAATTCACTTTGATTTTGCAATCAAGTCTCTGAGTAGGATTTGTTCTGAAACCTCATGACTTCACAATATATGCACAAATGATTCTGCACTTGCTGGAAATTCATATTAACACCCATAGAGGAACTGAGCAAGTCAGGCAGCATCTATGGAGACAATAAAAGTCGACAGTCTTGATAAAGGATCATGATGTTATTTGTCAATCTTTGCATGTAGAGTTTCATTGATTCTATTAAATTTTTTAGATCTACTGTGAATGTCTGCAAGAAAATGAATCTCAGGGTAGTATACAATGACATTAACAGGATGTGCAAAAGACTTCGGCAAATATATACAAAGCTAGGATGCATAAGACTTTGGTACAGTACCGTAGCAATTTAATGCATTGCACTGTACAGCTCTGCAAAAGAAAAACTAATTTCATGACATCTGAGTGATGATAAACCTGATTCTGATATGAGTCCCTGTTGTGGATTGAGAGTGGGAAGTGGGCTGGGAGAATGGAATCATGTTTAGGGAAAGGGGAAGGGAGTGGGAAGCACCAGAGATCCATTCTGAAACAATTAATAAACATTTGTTTGGAATCAAATTACCTTGCCAGCTGTCTTGGGGCTGGGCACATCTGCACCTGTTCCATTCCCTGCACCTAGCACTCCTTCTCTGCCACCTGTTCTGCACCCCTCCTGTGGCGCACCACCCTCACCATTCCCAGTACCCTTAGCTCTTGCCAAATGTATAAACTCCCTCTTTGCTCTACATTCACAAATATAGTACTATGCAAAAGTCTTTGGCACTAGTATTGAATATACTGTATGTGCCAAAGTCTTTTGCACAGTACTGTACGTACTTGGGGAATGAATTTACTTAGAATTTTTATTAAGGCTCTCAGCCTGAAACATGAACTGTTTATTCCCCTCCAAAGATGCTGTCTGAACAGAATTTTGTGTATGTGTTATTTAGCAGCAGTGTCAAAATAGCCACAACTGCATGTTTCATCTTATATTTCTGATCGCTAAGTTATGATATACAATTTAGCACATTACCGATTGAGTTCCTAATAAAAATGACAACTTTGTCCAAGTTAGTATGGTTAAGATGTTCTGGGGCAAATGTAGCTCACACAGAGGCTTCACGTTCCATTAGTTTCTGTCAAGATACATACAGCTCAATTTCTCATCAAGTATGTGAGCAAAGAAAGAAAGAGTATTAGGAATGTGAAGCCTCACAATGCATCATTGCAAAAGATTATGATACTTCACCCATTTAGTGTTCACTGGCTCAGAATCAAATCTATCTAACAATGCTCTTGTAAAGTACCTCAGCACATCATATTATGTTAAAAATCCCATATAATGAGTCGCTATTTGTACTCTTTGCTAGTTAGCAGCATTCCACAAACGATAATGAGGTCAACAACAAGCAGAGACTTCTTTCTTTGGAATGAAGGAGGTTCAGTGGTGACTTGATAGAGGTGCATAGGATGATTGAGGCATAGATAGAGTGGGGAGTCAGTGCTTTTTTTCCCAGCTGAGGACGTCCATTTAAGGAGAGCGGAGGAACGTTTTTGGCAGATGTCAGATGCAGGCTTTTTTTACACAGCATGGTAGATACCTGGACCACACTGTCATGGGTGTGGTGGAAGCTGATACATTAAGGACATTAAGAAACTTTTAGATAAGCACATGGATGAAAGGAAAATGGAGGGTTATATGCTATGTAGGAGAGGAGGGTTAGATTCTTAGGTTAAGAGGTTGGCACAATATTGTGGGCCAAAGGTCCACTATACAGTACTATGTTCTATGTTACATGTTCTGTGAGAGATTCTGATGCCAGGAAGTTTGGATCAGAGAGGAATGCTGGTGAAAGAACAGGAGAACAAGGATCTCTTCTTAATGGTCCATGAGATTTTTAGCTCAACTGTAACATCTCATGATGAGATACATCATGTGTGGCATGGTAGTCTAGTGGTTTACAATACAGGCGACCTGGGTTCAATTCCTCCAGGTGCTCCAGTTTTCTTCCACAGTCCAAAGACGTACCAGTTAAGTGGTCATTTTAAATTCTCACATGGTTAGACTAGGATTAAATCAGGGGATTTCTTTGCGACATGGTTTGAAGGGCCAGAAGAATCTATAACACACTGAATCAATCACGATGCTCACATGATGGTGTACTCTGGCTGTAATATAGGCTGGATCGTGTGGAAGTTCTTTGGTTAATTGTCTGGAATAACTTGGCTTCCATTTGGAAGGTGGATTTAAAATTTATGACCTATAGTAAGCAAATGTATCCAATTAATTATTTTTCACCGGTCCAGGAAAAAAAACAGCCCTAGTTTGTCCAACTGCTCCCTAACTTTAAACTATTCAGTTATTTTGTGCTCTTTGCTGGGCAGCACAGTATTGTAGCAGTTAATGTAATGCTCAACAGTGCCGGCTATAAGATTGGGGTTCAATATCCCCCACTGTCTGTAAGGTGTTGGTATGTACTTCCCATCGTCACTTGGGTTTCCTCCAGATGCTCCAATTTCCTCCCACATTCTAGACAGGTTAGGGATAATAAATTGTGAGCATGCTATGCCAGTGCTGGAAGCATAGCCACACTTGCGGGCTTCGCCCAGCACATTACACATGCAAAATAATGCATTTCACTGTATGTTTTGATGTACAGTACTGTGTAAAAGTCTTAGGTATATATATAGGAAGGTATATGTATTGGGGAAAATGAGATCCAGCCACACACCACCCCCACCTCCCGTACACGCAGGTGCTGTGAGAATCAAGTTTATGCCTCGCGCACGCACACAATATCAAATTCACACCAGATACCATTATGAAATACACTTTAAAGATTTTACTAAAACTAAAAGAGTACTATGCAATACAATATATATGAAAGAAAAGAAAAAGCAAAAGGCGCCAACTTATCAAAGTTCAGTCAGTTTAGTGTACATCGTTGGAGCTCAACCATCAAACCATTTGACCCCTCGTCACTTTCCTCCGACCTCCACGTCCTCGCACCTGGGACCACCCGGGTGGTCAACCGAGCAGTGCAGCGCACGTCCACCTTCCTCGGCGTCTCCTTCCCGACTCTCCTGAAAACCCGCGAAACCCCCAAGCTCCCAGCCTCACAAGACAAAATAACATTCCCCATTGGTTAACAAATGAATACAATCCCCATATCAGCAAGTCTAAAGCTAAACAACTGCGAGAGAAACACTTATCAAACAAAGAAGCATTTCTACTCTTAACAAACCAAAGAAGCCATTTTGAGTAACAAACACAGGACATTGTACATATATATATATATATATATACACACACACACACACACACACACATATATATATATATATATATATATATATATATATATATATATAGTTAGGGTGCCTAAGACTTTTGCACAATACTGTATAATCTATCTTTCAAATTACTAAATAACACCTAATGCTACTGAGTTAATACGAAACTAAGTACTCTTATTTCTGCAACACACACATACTGCTGGTGGAACGCAGCAGACCAGGCAGCATCTGTAAGAAGAATCTATACTCTTATTTCTGTTTCCCAAACACCTTCCTATTTTAACTAATATAAAGTACTGGGCTTAAGCCTTAAGAACCCAAGCTTTATATGTGCCTTAAGACTTTTGCAGAGTACTGTACATGTGACAAGAAAGATTCATCTTAATTGTTATATTTATTATTAGCATGTATACTGTTTACTTTGTGACCTTCACATGAGCAAGGGGTTCCCTTGCACCCTGGTGTTCATAACAATAGACCAATCTGAATCTGAATCTAAGGCTGATGAAAGAGAAAGGCTTCTTACAGCCTTTCATTAGAAGGTGATGGCAGTGCAAATTCCACTAATTTAACCAGTCTTCTCTCTCCTGGATAGTTCTTCATTGAAATTAACTTCAAATCACACTCATTTTACCATATGTCCCTAGTTGCCATGGTGTGCTTGAAGATGGGAATACATTTCAAAGGATAAAAGCAATCTTAGGGACTGAAAATGATCCAGAGAGCCACAACACCAAAACAGAATGAGTGTAGCTGCCTTATAGAACATAACTCTTCAGTAAATTTTACTGGGTCAAGTTAACTTTACCACAGTACAGGAATGGTTAAACCTTCTTCAAATATGTCTCAGAATAAACAAAAAGTGAAACAATAATTCATCAGCACAATCACTCAGCTAGTCCTGTCAAATAGTAAGTAATTAGTTTAATTGGTGATTTAGCACTTTTAGTCTAATGCATAATGTGCAAACTTAACTATAATAAAAATGCAGGTTTATAATATTAAGTGTAAAGCTTCACAAATGTTTATAAAAAGTCTCTTAAAAGCATCCAAAAAAACTGATTGATGCACCGGCCTGTCTTTGCTCCCAGGTTTCTATTATTCTAAGTTTTAATAATTTAATCTTTCCAAACAGATTCCAGCCTGTGACTCAGTGGCCACTTTATTAGATACACTTGTACACCTACTTGATAACGCAAATATCCAGTCAATCCTGTGGTCAGCAGCTCAATACAGAAAAGTATGCAGGCATGATCAAGAGGTTCAGTTGTTGTTCAGAAAGGGAAAGAAATATGACTTTGACGTTGGAATTATTGTTGGTGCCAGACAGAGTAGTTTGAGTATCTCAGAAACTGCTGATTCCCTGGGATTTTCAGGCACAATCATCTCTAGAGTTTGCAGAGGAATGGTGCTGAACGCAAAAATAAATCCAGTGATCAGCAGTTCTATGGGCAAAAATATCGTTTTGTATTCTTGATATCTATTGCCATTTATTAATATTTGCATTTTCACACCATTATCTTCTGCACTCTGGTTGGGCAGTCTTTCGTTGATTCTGTTATAGTCACTATTTTAGAGATATATTGAGTATGCCCACAAGAAAATGACTCTCAAGTTTGTATATAGTGACATATATGGACATTGATAATAAATTTAATTTGAACTTTGAATGGTGTTAATGAGAGAGGTCAGAGGAGAATAACCAAACTAATTCAAGCAGACAGGAAGTGACAGTAACTCAGCCACACATTACAACTGGGGTTCGCAGAAGAGCAGCTCTGAACTCACAGCACTTTGAACCTTGAAGTGGATGAGCTACAGCAACAGGAGACCGTTCCACACCTGTACCTAATAAAGTTACCACTGAGAGTATCATTCCACACGTGTTGTCCAATCCTTCAATTTGATTTTGCTTTAATCCTAGTATTCATCATATTACGCATTCAGTGTTCAAATCCTTTGTTTGATCCCATGCACTGGCCCCTGATTAAATCAACATTATTTCTCAATAGATGGAACCTATACTTTTTTATTGAACATGTCAATCAAACATTTATAATTTCTGTCCTTTCTATATTTTACCTTCTGATTATCAGAACTTTCCTGATTAAGATGATAATTGAAATCCGTTTCAATTAATTTATCATCACAGATGCTCCCTGCTCACAATCATAGGCAGATGTCTGTATTTAACAGGAGACGCAGGTCAGTAGTTGAGTAACCCTGGCTGATTCTCATTGTCAGAAAGAGGTAGAGGTCAATCATTCTTAGGCTAAGCTTGCTTCGTGCCAGAGTTTTGTTTTTGATTCAAACATTAATTTAGTTTTCACGTTCCCACTTGATACACACTCTGAGAGTCAGAATCTTCACTACCATTTACGAACTAATTCCACATGCATGTCAGAGATGAAAATTAATATGTTGATGACTTTTTGACAGAGATGGCCCAGCTGGAATGAGAGTTCGTTATAAAGTAAATCTATTTCAGGCAATTCAAACAAATTGTACCATTTATAACTAATTATCTACACAGAAGCTCAAACTCTGGCAAGAGTTGTGAAATTACTAATTAGTTCTTTGCTTGTCATTAAAAAAATATAATTGTTACTGGAGTGTAGATAACAAAGCACACACAATTAAGTTACTTCAAAAGAAGTATATTTTAAGAAGAGCTGACACAGAGACAACAGGATGTAATGGTGAGGCTTTATAAGGCATTTGTCAGACTGCATTTGAAATGTTGTGAGCAGTTTCGGGGATGCTTATCTGAGAAAGGATGTACTGGCGTTGCAGAGGGTCCAGAGAAGGTTTATTAGAATGATTCTGAGAATGAGGGGGTTAATGTATGAGAAGCATTTGATGGCTCTGGGCCTGTTCTTGGAAGATTTCAAATGAATCGGGGGGGGGGGGGTGTGTTGGGCATCTCATTGAAATCTATAAAATATTGAAAGGCTTAGATAGAGCGGATGTGGAGGTGAGTATTTCCTACAGTGCGGGGAGCCTTGGACCAGAGGGCACAGCCTCAGAATAGAGGGACGTTGTTTTAGAACAGAGGTGAGGGTGAATTTTTTTAGGTGGAAGATGGTGAATCTGTGGAATTCATTGCCGCAGATGGATGTGGAGGCCAAGTCATTGAGTATATTTAAAGTGGAGGTTAATAGATTGCTGATTAGAAAGTTGGAGGGGAGATGTCAAGAAAATGTTTCTTAATACAGGGTGATCTGCATTGTTAAAACCATTGGATTTGAAGGTGGCGAAAGCAGAACAATTCAAAGATTTCTGGAGAGAATACTCCTGAATGGGGTGGCACAGTAGCATAACTATTAGAATGCCAACAGCCCAGGTTCAATTCCCATCTGTCAGCAGCTTGACTGCATGGGTCTCCTCCAAGTGCACTGGTTCCCTCCCACATTCCAAAGACGTACCAGGTCACCTGGGTGTAATTGGCTAATGCAGGCTCAATAAGCCTATTTCTGAATAGTAAATAAACAAACAAATAAATATGTAATATAGGAAAGCAATTTTCAATGCAGCCTGGAGGAGTAGAGAAATTTCAGTTTAAAGTGAAGGAACCATCAACCAGCAGATGTTCAATGGACTGAATGCTATCTTTGTCAGAGTGATGTTTATTTAATTCTATGCTGATAAATGTTTATCAGGATACAAGGATGAGCTCCAGTCAGCTTGAGAAATATCATGAAAGGCTTTTTGTAAATCCAAACCCTTTTCCACTCCAACTTACCTCACCATCTTCAAATTATGAGGAGTTATTTCTTTGAAGCATAGAACTTGGAGAGATTTATTTCAGTAACATTGCATGGTGCTAATTACAGAACTCAGGCAGGCACTCACTGCATCCTTCAGAAGTACCACCCTGTAATTAGTTCCTGCGAGTTGCTGCAAGCTTAATTAAAGAGACTGTCTTTGGATCTCAGTGATCAGAGATGGTGGATCAGCAAGATAGTAAGACAGCTGTAGTTTACTCTGGATTACAAGAAATCCCATTAAGGGTTCAAATTTGGGAAGCAAGTTATCTAGCTGCCTTTGGGAGCGAGCTTTCAATCATTAGATCATCCTTTCACTCTCAGCAACAGTGGAGATGGCCCTGACTCAAAGTTCAAAGTTTGAAGTTTATTTATTATCAAAATACATTATAGCACCATATACTTCCTTGGAATTCATTTTCTTGCAGGCATTCACAGTAGAACAAAGAAATACAATAGAATCAATGGAAAACTACACATAAAGTGTGACTAACAACCAATGTGCAAAAGAAGACAAATTGTGCAAATACATAAAAAGTAAATAATAATAATAAGTAAATATACTGAGAATGGGAATTGTAGAGTCCTTGTAACTGTCCATTGTTTCTGTTCAGTGATCAGCTCAGTGTTCAGGTGAGTCAAGTTATTCAAGTTGGATGATGGGTATAAACCTGCTAGCTCCTGGACCTTCTTCCTGAAGGCTTGCATGGTGCTGGGTCCTCGATGGATGATGCATTCTTATGGGAATACTCTTTGAAGATGTGCCAATCAGACCTTTTTTTATTCCTGATTCATTCTGGGCTATATCTGGTCTCGTTGTGAAATTGGTCAACTCAACGCCAGATGTTGTGATGTTTGATGACAGCTATCACATTAATTCTTATACAGATTTGCGCTGATCTGCTTGTTCTTAAAACTCTGGAATTGTCAACATACAGTCCCATCACAAAAGAAGGCCATTTGGCACTATATTCCAATGTTGGCTTCTTGAAAGGACATTTATAGTTTGTTGGAGGAACTCAAGAGGTCAAGTAGAATTAGTTATGACTGACTATAACTGAGCCACAAAGAAGCTGTAACTGGTGAATAGAAATGTTTTTTATTCACACAACAAACCTCCAGGTGATAAAGAGTCCAGGAGAATCCAAGAGAATCTCACTCTCTTGTCAAGATGTTTTAAACTTCTTTAAGAATAAATGGTTATCTACAGTTTCATTTGCTATGATCACCAACTTACCTTTACAATTTGGAATATAGTAAGATAAATTTACAGAACTACAGATTTACAATGGTATAACATCCCAACTAGCAGAACCTCCTTGAATTTTCAATGCTGATGTCTGTTTCAAAAGCCTCTTTGGGTACAAGCTCCAGACATCTAAAATATACCCATCTTGTTACAGCACTGAAGAACAGCTCCATGAATACACTGTACAACTAATCAGAAAGTTCCTCCAAGAGGAGCACATCCTTGTCGTGGTTTGGAGGCTTGCATACCTCAATGATCTGGAGAGCTATGTTGGCTGCTTTGGCTCTTGATAGGATCACCATTCCAAGTAGGTCAAAGTGTAGAGGCCAGACTAAGAGTGGTACATTGGTCCTCCACGTTCATAGGTTCAGATCAAATCAGGGCTAACAAACCTGACTGGTAAAACAAAATTATTATGGAAACAGCAATGAAGAATCCTTCTACATCTGAGTACCACAGTATTCCTGAATCTCCAGACGAGACTCGCATGACTGACAGTAGTGAAAACCAAGAGGAAGCTACTGGCGTGATGAAGGAAGCCTTGAACACCATCAGAGCTTGAAGACCTTCAATATTGCCCTAAATGCCAGCCGCATAACAGGCAGTAACACTAACCATAAGGTTAAGTGGCAAAGGAGATCTGTCTGGAACTGGGCCTTATGTGGCAGAGATACATCTTCAACAATGTGCTAACACCAGGAACATTCATCTGTTGTCTTCTGAATAGTTTCAATGGGATAGAAACAGAGTGTCCCACACACAATAATTGGTTTCATCAGACACAAAATATCATTTGGAAATTAAATTGTTATAGGTATTTCCTGAGGTCTGGTTCTTATTTTAGATCATCTGTTATTATGCTATCTATAATTTCATAACCACAGAATGATCCCTCACTGCATCTATAGAGGGCTATACACTGTTGATGCTTTGGGCTGAGACACTTCATCACAACTGGAAAGGAAGGGGGCAGAAGTCAGAAAAAGAATATGATGGGATGGGGAGGAGGAGGAGGAAGAGCAGAACAAGCTGGCAGATGAGAGTGACAGTTGGATGGCCTGCCCATCACCTCCATTAGGTTCCACTCCTCCTTCCCTTTATTCCATGGGCCATTCCTCATTTGTTCACGCTTTCATTCTCGGGATCATACGTGTGAGCTTATGCTGGACTCTCCGCAATGCCAGCACTTAGATAATGTGTCCAAAACGTCTCTCAATACTCCAAGTGTGGTCTGACCAATACCTTATATAGTCTCAGCTAATTAATGATAGTGTTGTTGGCAACACTCAATTACTGAAAAATAAATTAAAGACTGGACATAACGACCTTAGTATCTCAGATTCAAGATTTTCAGGTTTTTTTAAAAACAGCTTTATTTGTCACATGTACAATGAAACCAATAATTAAATGTGTCATTTACCTCAAATCAAATCAGCAAAGCTTGTGTTATACAGACACAGCCTGCAAGTGCTGTCATGCTTCCAGCAACAAAGTAGCATGACCACAACTCACTAACTCTAACGTGTCTCTTTGGAATGTGGCAGAAACCTGAGCACCTGGAGAAAACCCACGCAGACACGAGGAGAACAAACAAATTCCTTACAGGCGGCGGCAGGAATTGAACCCTGATCAGTGATCACTGGCGGTGTATAGGGATGCGTAGCTTGCCCCACCTCAGTGCCTGCTCCTGCCACATGGTTCCAAGTCAGAAGTATGAAATTACGTTTTATGAACCAAGAATCCAAGGGATCCAACGCTGTGGCCCTTCCCCTCAATAATAAATATAACGTCTTGCATACTGTTGTGGTGGATGACACCCCAGGGGAATGCCATGGAGACCAGGTTACTGCCACTGAGCAAGGGTCCATGTTGCAGAAGGAAAAGAGTGAGAAGAAGGGAACGGTAGTGATAGGAGGCTCAATAGTCAGATGAACAGACAGGAGATTCTGTGGATGGTGAATGGGAAACCCAGGTGGCATGTTGCCTCCCAGGTGCCAGAGTTATGGACATTTCAGATCTCATCTGCAACATTCTGGAGGGGGAGGGGTAGTAGCTAGATGTTTTGGCATGTACAGGTATCAATGACATAGGAAGGAAAACCAAAGAGGTCCTGAAGAGAGAGTTTAGAGAGCTAAGCAGAAAACCGTGAAGCAGCACCGCCAGGTTAGTAATATCTGGTTTGCTACCTGTACCACGCGACAGTGATATGAATGCATGGCTGAGATGCTGGTGCAGGGGGCAGGGCTTCAGGTTCTTGGATCATTGGGATCTCTTCAGGGGGAGGTGGGACCTGTGCGAAAGAGATGGGTAAACCTGAACCAGAGGGGGACCAATGTTCTCGCTGTCACGTTTGTTAGATCCGTTTAACCTAATTTGGCAGAGTGATGGGAACTAGAGTGAAGGCACTCAGGATAGGACTGACTGTTAAAAAAATGATAGCATTCAGTCAGACTGTCAGGAAGGGCAGGCAGATGATAGGATATAACTGCAGCATGTAGGGTGAGTATCAGTGCATTAGAGATACAGAATTAAAAAGGGTAGCAAGTACAGTACTCGAAGTGTTATATCTCAATGTGTGGAGTATAAGAAATAAGACAGATGATCATATTGCACTTTTATAGATCGTCGGGTATGATGTTGTGGCTATCACTGAATTGTAGCTGAAGAATCGTTGTAGTTTGGAGCTGAATATCCAAGGTGACACATTGGATCAGAGGGATAGGAAGGTAGGCAGAGGGGGTGCCTTGGCTCTGCTGGTGAAGAATGACATCAAATCATTAGAAAGATGTGACATAGGATTGGTAGATGTTGAATCCTTGTGGGTTGAGTTAAAGGTAAAAGGACCCTGATGACAGGCTTCCAAACAGTAGTTGGCATGTGGGCTACAGATTACAACATGAAATAGAAAAGGTGTGTCTAACGGGCAATGTGATGATAGTCATGGGAGATTTTGATGTGCAGGTAGATTGGAAGAATCAGGTTGGTAATGGATCTCAAAGGAGTGAATTTGTCAGATCCCTATGTGAAGGCATTTTAGAGCAGTTTGTCATTGAGCTTACTAAGGGATAAGCTATATTGCGTTGGGTGTAATGCAATGAACCGAAGGTGATTAGGGAGCTTAAGGGAAAAGAACCCTTTGGAGGCTGTGATCACAAAATGATTGAGTTCAACTTGAAAGTTGATAGAGAGAAAGTGAAGTCTGACATAGCCATAGCTTAGTGGAGTAAAGGAAATGACAATGGTATGAGAGAAGAGTTGGCCAAAGTAAGTTGGAAGGAGATTCTGCCAGGGATGACAGCACAGCAAAACTAGCTTGAGTTTCTGGGAAAAATATGAAAGGTGCAGGATAGATGTATTCCAAAAAGAAAAAAATACTCAAATGGCAAAATCATACAACTATGGCTGACAAGGGAGGTCAAAGCTAATATAAAAGTAAAAGAGAGGGCATACAACAAAGCAAAAGTTAGTTGGAAGACAAAAATAAAAGAGGATGAAAGTGGATATAGGATCACTAAAAATTAGACCAGAGAAATAATAACAGGGGACAAGGAGATGGCAGGTGAGCTCAATGAGCATTTTACATCAGCCTTCACTGTGGAAGACACTAGCAATGTGCCAGATGTTGAAGGTGTGAGGGAAGAGAAGTGAGTGCTGTTACAATTACAAAGGAGAAAGTGCTCAGGTAGGTGAAAGAAGTAAAGAAGCATAATTCACCCAGATCAAATGAATTGCACCCTAAGGTTCTGAAAGAGGTACTGGTAGAGATTGTAGAGGCATTAGTAATGATCTTTCAAGAATCATTGGACTCTGGCATGGTTCTGGAGGACCAGAAAATTTCAAATGTCACTCCACTCTTAGGAGGAAGGGAGACATCAGAAAGGAAATTATAGACCAGTTAGCCTGAACTCAGTAGTTGGGAAGATGTTGGATTCAACTGTTAACAATGAGATTATGGAGTGTTTGGTGACGCAGGACAAGATAGTACAAAGTCAGAATGGTTTCCTTCAGGGAAAATCCTACCTGACAAACGTGTTGGAATTCTTTAAGGAGATTACAAGTAGGATAGATAAAGGGAATGCAGTAGATGTTGTATTTTGAAGTTTCAGAAGACCTTTTATGAGGTGCCACACTAGAGGTGCTTAACCAAGTTAAGAGTCCATGGTATTACAGGAAAAGTTACTAACATGGTTAGAGCATTGGCTGATTGGTAGGAGGCAGAGAGTGGGAATAAAAGGATCCTTTTCTGGATGACTATGAATGACTAGTGATGTTCCACAGGGGTCGATGTTGGAACCTCTTCTTTTAATGTTGTTTATCAATAATTTAGATGATGGAATAGTTACAAGATAGACTTTGTTGCAATTTTGCATATGATACATAGATTGATGGAAGGGCAGATAGTTTTGATGAAACAGAAAGGCTGCTCAAGGACTTAGAAACGTTAGAAGAATGGGCAAGAAAGTGGCAAATGGAATATACTGTTGGAAAATGCATGGTTATGCCCTTTGGTGGAGGAAATAAATGTGTAGGCTCTTTTATGAATAAGGAGAAAATCCAAAAATCTGAGATACAAAGGGCCATGGGAGTCCTTGTGCAGAACACCCTAAAGGCTAACTTGCAGGTTGAGTCAGTGGTGAGGAAGGCAAATGCAATGTTAGCATTTGTTTCAAGAGGTCTAGAATATAAGAGCAGGGATGTGATGCTGAAGCTTTATAAAGCACTGGTGAGGCCTCACCTTGAGTATTGTGAACCATTTTGGCTCCTTATCTAAGAAAAGATATACAGGAATTGGAGAGGGTTCGGAGGAGGTTCACAAGGATGATTCAGGAATGAAAGGGTTGTCATATGAGGAATGCTTGATAGCTCTTAGTCTGTACTTGTTGGAATTTAGCAGAATGGGGGGGGGGATTTCATTGAAACCTTTTGAATTTTGAAAGGCCTAGACAGAATAGATGTGGATAAGGAAGTTTTCCATGGTGGGAGAGTCCTGGACAAAAAAGCACAGCCTCAGGAGAGAAAACCATCCATTTAAAACAGAGCTGTGGAGAATTTTTTTAGCCAGATGGTAATGAATTTGTGGGGATTGATAGGTTCTTGATTGGCCATTGCATCAAAGGTTACGGGGAGAAGGCCGTGGATTGAGGCTGAGGTGGTAGAAAAAGGATCAGCAGTACTTGAATGGAGGCGCAGACTCGATGAGCCAAATGGCCTAAATCTGCTCCTATGTCTAATGGTTTTATGGTTTATACCTTAAAGGAGCTTAAACTGAGCTCCTTTAAGATATTCATTTTGCTTTCTGCATTATTGACTTTCATTCTAACTTGTTGTCATTCTTTCGCAGATAACACTGCTGTGAAGTGCCTTGAGACAGTTATAGACTTTTTACTTTTATTTATTCATGGGATTGGACACTGCAAACAGGGCAAGAATTCATTGCTCGTCCCTAATCGCCCTTGAGAAAGTGATGAAGTGACAGAGGGCCACCTTCGTGAACCGCTGCAGTGCAGCTGGCTGACGTAACATTAATGTGAAGTTCTTGATTTGGAGTACAGAGGTCTGGCCTCTCACTACTCCACTGGACGGTGATCTATGAAGGGGAACAAGAAAATACAGCCTCCCCCCTTCCTTTGACTCCATTGTCTTTCAAGCGCCGAGTGGGTGAATTTAAAAACCGTCTGCAGGCAAAGTCCTAGCCACCTCTGAACAAGCTCTGCAGAAATCAATGTCAATCCATAGTATGTCAAGCTGTGACAATCTGCTCTTATCAGTGTCTGCATAAATTGTGCTCTGGGGTTACTGATTTTTAGCAGTAACTGCAGGGCTTACAAGTAAAAATGTATCTAATATACATATATATTAAACAATATGTATAACACATAAGTCGTATGTATTAAATACCTGTCTGTAGGGAAAACATAAATTTATTAGTTATCTTTATAAAACAAGTTATATCAATTTAAACACATTAAATGCATAATTTTACTCATGAAGCTTTATCGCAAATCTAATGCAGAATTTAGTTCTGATTACCTGATCTGAAAACACTGTTTCCTTTAATTGCTGAATAGATAGATGTGCCTGCTTCATTATAATCTGGCATTAGCAAGAACTGTAATAAATGTGTCCATGTTAATAAAAGCATTGACAGTTTATATTTTAAGGTTTGCTGACTGGGCAAAGAGTTTTTCTGGCAGAAACTACGACAAATTACTGTATGTAGAATTTTGCAGCAAAGCACTCAGACTTCTCAGCTACTGGCTGGTGTTTATTTTCTATCCCGGGGGTTCTCAACCTTTTTTATACCATGAACCCAGGGGTCCCTGGACTCCAGGTTGGGAACTCCTGCTCTATGCAAACTTCCTTCCATCACTTTTCATTCGATTTCATCAGGGCATTTTTCTCAAATTTCAAAGCAGGTTTATTATCGAAGTACATATACAGTATGTCACCATATACCACCCCGAGATTCGTTTTCCTGCAGGCATTCACAGTAGAATGAAGAAATACAACAGAATCAATGGAAAACTGGCACACAAACCAATATGGAAAAGGAGAGAAACTGCAACTACAAAAAAGTAGCAGTAATAATAATAATAATAATAATAATAATTTTGAGCCTCTCTGTTGGTCGAGGTCAACCACAGATGTTGCATCTCAGCTTTTTATGTGACATGCAAGCCAAGGCAGTATGATATGGACAGCAAGCTGTTGCCCATGCTGCAGGCTCCCCCCTCCACACAGCTGATGAATCCAAAGCAACCGCAGAGACCAATGCTGTTTGGAACCAGCGGCATTGCAAGAGTTGCCGGTCAGCATTGAATTCAATGCAGGACAGCCTTAGGGACTCCAGTTCTGGAATTTTCCTCAGGGTTTGCACTTGAAGTCCTTCCGACGAGTGGGTATAGCTGTGCTGCAAGGCAGCGGAGGCTGGAGATCTGAATCTTTCTTCTCCTAGTTGAGCTGCCAACCATGACTGATGAGCCCCTTTTGCTTGAAGCGACTGGTTTTAAGGTGCTAGTAAACTGCCTTTGCCCTTCCTCCTGTCAGTAGAAATGATTCCGCCGGACTTAGTAGCTAAATCATACATGAAGGCCTGGAGCTGGACTTGCTTGTCAGAGGCTATTTGAGAGGCAAGCCATTGGGAGAATTTAATAGGAATGCTTATCCACACCTCCTCCCTCGCCTATAGAACAATAATAAATGATAAATAAATAAATCAATGATACTGAGAACATGAGTTGCAGAGTCCTTGAAAGTGAGTCCCTAGGTTGTGGAATCAGTTCAATATTGAGGTAAGAGTCACTATCCAAGCTCGTCAGGAGCCTGATGGTAGAACGATAATAACTGTTCCTGAACCTGGTGGTGTGGGAACTAAGGCTCCTGGACCTCTTTCCCGATGGCAGCAGCCTGTCTGCCACTTTGTCCCATTTTATTTATTAGCTTCTAAAATGGATCTCCGTTATCACAATTTTCACAGTATGATCATTCTGCGATAAAAATAATGATTCCCCGAACAGCTTGTTCGTGTGACCATCCAGGCTCTGCCATTTTTACACTGCCAGGAGATATAAAAGACTAAACTCCCAACCACCTTCAAGAACAGCTCCTTCCTTGATACACACGAGTCTGCAGATGCTGGAATGTCGAGCAACAAACTTCAGGAGGACTGATTCCGAATCAGAAACTGGTTTATTATCACTGACCTGTGTTGTGATTTTTGTTTGATTTGCAGCAGCAATATGATGTAAAGACAAAGAACAGCAAAAATTACAAAAATAAGTAATGCAAAAAATGGATAATGAGGTGATCTTCATGGGTTCATAGACTATTCAGAAATCTGATAGCAGTGAGGAAGATTCTGTTCTTATAACATTGAACGTGGTTCCTTAAGGTTGCTATACCAGGGGGTGGTGATGGGAATAAGCTCCTACTGCCTATTAAATGCCCCCATTGGCATGCACCTCAAATAGCCTCTGACCTAAGACCAGCTCCTGGCCTTCTCATGTGATTTAGCTACTAAGCCCAGCAAATCTATAAAACCATAGAACACTACAGCACAGTACAGGCCCTTCAGCCCTCCATTTTGTGCTGACCCATATAATCCTTAAGAAAAAGTGCTAAACCCACAGTACCCCATAACCCTCCATTTTTCTTACATCCATGTGCCTGTCCAAGAGGCTCTTAAATACCCCTAATGTTTTAGCCTCCACCACCATCCCTGGCAAGTCATTCCAGGTACTCACAACCCTCTGTGTAAAAAAACTTACCCCTGATGTCTCCCCTAAACTTCCCTCCCTTAATTTTGTACATATGCCCTTTTGGTGTTCCATTTCAACCTACAGAATTAGAGGCAAAGGCAAGTTAATGATGCCTTAAAAGCAATTGTTTCGGGCAGATGGGGCTCCTCGGCCATGGTTGGCAGCTCATCCAGGACAAGAAAAGCTCTGACCTCAAACCTCTGCTGCCTTGTGGCTATACCCACTCATGACAAAGGCTTCGGGGGTAAACCCAGAGGAAAAAACTTGGAGCTGGACTCCCTAAGGCAGTCCTGCATTGAGTTCAATGCAGTCTTGCAACTCCTGTTGCATTTGTACAAATCGTTTCAGTCTCTGTAGTTCCTTTGGGTTCACGAGATGCATGTAGAAGGAGGGGGGGGGGGTGTTTGCTCTCCATGTCTCAGTGTCCTGGCTTGCATATCTAGACAGCTAGGACAACCATATCCATGGTTGACCCTGATTGATGGAGGCCTCAGAGTATTTAGAATCCTGAACCTCACCCCCATTGCTGGCATTGCAAACATGGAATATCCCAGATAGCTTTCCCCCACCAGATGCTGTTTGACCCACTGAGTGTCTCCCTCAGCAGATTGCCTCTGGCTCAAGCTGTCCGATAGGACTCTGTTAGTATGTTTCTTACCTTCTGAAGTTTCTTGAGGTGTTGAATTACTGTGGGCTCATTTTGGAGAGTTCCATGTAGAGTTCTGCACATGATCTAAACTTACAGAGTCCTACAGCTACACAGTGTGTCTTCTCTGCAACTGTAACACTATATTCTGTATTCTGTATCTTGATCTATTTATGTATGGAATGCTCCAACTGGAGGACATGCAAAAAGGAAGCTTATCACTGTATCTAGTACACGTAACAATGATAAATCAATAACAGAAAAGCAGCTAACAAAGGATGAATTGTCTATCATGTTTTCTGAAGTGCAAATGGATTTTTTTGTTGGTTTTGGTGAGCTTTGGGAACTTTGAAACAATGGCACAGAAAATATTCTTTCCTGCTATTGAGCCCAACAGAAAACTGCCCTTTAAACTAACCTAACGAGTTAGTCAATATTACCAAACCACTGTTGGATAAGCTATTTGAAAGTTGGCTATGATACAGATGCTCTACAAATTGTGCTGTCCAATCAGTCCAATCAATAGACCATAAGGCATAGGAACAGAATTAGGTTTCTCAGCCCATCGAATCTGGTCCACCATTGATCATATGTTAACCCCTTCATTCCCAGAATAATCCTTGTGCA
This sequence comes from Hypanus sabinus, assembly GCF_030144855.1. NCBI lineage: Eukaryota > Metazoa > Chordata > Chondrichthyes > Myliobatiformes > Dasyatidae > Hypanus > Hypanus sabinus. The sequence goes on along the minus strand of NC_082722.1, from coordinate 72,785,170 downwards.
CCTCCTCTAGACTCTCTCCAATGACAACACATCCTTTCTGAGACATGGGACACAAAGCTGTTGGCAATACTCCAAGTGCGGCCTGACTGGCATCTTATAAAGGCTCAGCATTATCTGCTTGCTTTTATATTCTACTCCTCACAAAACAAATGTCAACATTACATTTGCCTTCTTTACCACAGACTCAACCTGTAAGTTAACCTTCTGGGAGTCTTACACAAGGACTCCTAAGTTCCTCTGCACTTCTGATGTTTGAACTTTCTCCCCACTTAGATACTAGTCCACACTGTTCCTTTTACCAAAGTGCATTATCATATATTTTCCAACACTGTTTTCCATCTGCCACTTTTTTTCCCATTCTTCCAATTTGTCTAAGTGCTACTGCAATTACATTGCTTCCTCAGCACTACCTAGCCCTCCATCTATCTTCATATAATCTGCAAACTTTGCCACAAAGCCATCAATTCCATTACCTAAGTCCCTGACAAACAATGTGAAAAGCAGGAGTGTTACGTACAGTGGTGTACTTGTCACGTGACTGTGGTTGAAGCTATACTGGACTTGAGGTAATGGTCTTGTGATGGTGGAGTGACGTCATTTTCCCACCAGTAGAGGTCATGTGACAGGTTTTTTTTACAGGGTATAAAAGGGAGGACCCCTCCCTGTGAGGAGGGGCAGTTCGTGGCTGGATTTGCCACGTTGACTTCATGCCATTGCGTGGTTTAATGTGATGATGCAGTTTAGTTGAAAGATGAAGTTTTATCTAATGCCTAAAGTTTAAAAGGTCATTGCCAGCAGTTTCTTTACAATACTGCTAGTTGAGAGTCAGTGGAGAGTGAAGATCGGAGTTCGGGAGATAGAAGATCGAGGAGAATCGATTTCGACGGTGAAACGGGTTCGACCTTGTTTGATCCTTATTCAGAAGGAATTCGTTGACTGTTCTCGTGTTAATCCCAGCAAAATAGCAGAAAGGATTGAGGACAGTGTGGTAAAGGAAAGGTCAGTGCCTTTAAGCCATTTCGTTTCGTAATTTCTTCATGGGAAAAAGTTCGATTTGGGAACCGAAACAACACGACGTGAAACAGAATTTAAATCGTCTTTAAAAGTCTCTCCCTTAAATGGACTGTGAGCATTTTGAACTTTTGGCAATACTACTTTAAAGAACTGTTTTTGCAACATCGCTTTAAGAACTGTGTAAGCTGCCGCACAGCAGCTGATTTCCAGTTACATTAGTGATTCATTTACTTCTGGGGGTTTGTTTTCAGTGTTTGATAAACATGTTATTTGTTATAAAAACCCTTGCCTAACTCATATATTTATTGTTGCCTGAATCCGTAACAGGAGTCCCAATCCTGACTCCAGAGGAACACTACTAGCTGCCAGTGGTGGCACGGTAACATAGCTGTTAACACAATGGTATAACAGTGCCTATGACCTAAGTTGGACTCCCAACACAGTTTGTACATTCTTCTCATGATCATGTGGGTGTTGTCCAGATGCTCTGGCTTCCTTCCATTTTCAGAAGACGTGTAATTGGGCAGCGTGAGTTTGCTGGGCCAGTGCTGTATTTGTAAATTTATAAGAATTATGTCCTGAGCCTGGCACTGATGGATGCCCATCCTTGCATTCCCAAAGATCCCAAAAAGCTTCAGGTGGTCATTCCTGTTCAATGAGAAAGTTGGGCTCCCGTTATTTTAGCTCATCGCAAATGCAGCCACTTAAATGTTCAAAGTCAAAGTAAATTTTCTGTATAATCGAAGTATGTATCTGTTACCATATTCATTCAATTGCTCTGTCTCATTTCATATGACATAGGCAATTATGGTCTTCCCATGACCATGATTGTTCTTGGCATTTTTTTCACAGAAAGGTTTTGCCATTGTCTTCGTCTGGGTGGTGACTTTACAAGTTGAGTAACCCCAGCTATTATCAATACTCTTCAGAGATTGTCTACCTGGCATCAGTGGTCCACCATCTGCTCATACGACCATCCGCCACCTGCTCCCATGGCTTCATGTGACCCTGATCAGGGGTAAGCAGGTGCTACACCTTGCCCAGGAGTGACCTGCAGGCTAGCTGAGGGAAGGAGCACTTTTCACCTCCTTTGGTAGACACACATTTCCTCCTGACCACCTCATGTTACCATATACCACTTTGAAATTCATTTTCTTGCAGGCATTTACAGTCAATGTGCAGAAGAAGACAAATTATGCAGATGAAAAATAAATAATATTGAGAAAATGAGTTGTAGAGTCAGTAGATTATGGGATCAGCTCACTCCAGCCCTTGGGAGCTGGCTGTGTGGAGTAATCACTCCCTGTGACCATGTGAGTTTCCTCCTGTATACCAAAGACCTGCAGGTTGCAAGGTTAATTGGCCACTATAAATTGCCCCTAAATGTTGGTGAATGGTAGAAACTCGAGGGTAGTTGATAGGAATGAAAGATTAGAAGAGAATTTGTGTAACTTACCTACTGTGCATTACACCACGTTGTTTAAGGCAGCAATGAAGGTCCTCCATCTCCGATGGTGTTCACAGCTTCTGTCTTCATGTCAGTAGCTTCAGCTTGGTTTTCACTGCACACATTAAGTCCTGAATGAAGACTCAACAACACTGTTGCACTCATATGTGGAAAGATTCTTCGCTGCTATTTCCATAACAATTTTGTTTTACCAGTCGAGGTTTTTAGCCCTGAGCTGAACCCACAAACCTGGAGGACCAGTGGACCAGTCTTAGTCTGTCCTCTACCCTTTGACCTATTTGGTATGGACAACCCTACGAAGAGCTAAACCAAAAGCTCTGACTCCAGCCAACATAGCTCTCCAGATCATTGAGGCATACAAACCTCTAAACCCAACAACCAGGTTGTGGTCCTTTTGGAATGTAAAGTTAAGTGTTTAATGGTCAGCGTAGACTCAATGGGTGAGTGACCTGCTTCTGTGCCATATGTTCCAGTGATAACGACAGACATAACCTCTTCCTATAAAAACTGAGAGAAAACAGCCTTCCTTTCAGACATATTCTTCCCATCCCTGCCTGACATTGGCATTCCCAGATTGGCCCCCTCAGTTACCTCAGAGCCCACAGCTCTTGAGCAGAAGCAGGCTATCCTTGATCCGACAGGACACCCTAAGAAGGAGAATAAAAGGTTGCAACCACCTCTACAGCCTAAGATAAATGCAATTGGCCTAATTTTGTAGAAGGATAAGTGAAACAGCATTTGCTTCCTCTCCTTGGCCAGCGTCCTCAGCAAAGAATCCTTGGAGGCACTGAGTTAACTACATTGGGCAGACAGTACTGAATCATCCCCACTGAATACTGGACGTGCCTTACCACTCAAAAGTGGGGAGGATCATTGAAGGGAGTGTTGAGATCCTCCAGTCCACACATTGGTAGCATTCAAATACACAATTATGTTATAGTGTTCACCCATTATTGTAATAGAAACTTTGATTTGCTGTTAGACCTGTGAATAATCATTTTATTTTGCAATCATGACATTGTCCATTACCTAGTCTTCCTGTAGCCCCCATTCTGTTATCAAAATATAGCTTTATTGATAATCTTGTCAACTGAGGAGTAAAGACTGTACTAAATTCATGCTCCGGTAGATCAGCTTTGACTGTCTCCGGGGCGCAGTTTCTAATAAATTACCCATTGTTTTGAAAACTAACTTCATTGATCTTTCAGTTTTCTTCGACAATTATCACCAAGTATCAAGAGTGCTTGACCACTCTAAAGGGGGGGGATGGAATGGGGAGGGAGGAGAACTCAGTGGGTTTTGAGGGCCTGAGGGCCTACAGTCCATACTTTTGGAGACACAGATACCCCAGGTAAATCACAGAGAGAATGCACCAACTCACAAAACTGTCCAGGCACCTCCTGCCTCACTTACAAATCCCAGAAGGACCACAGAAAGCACAGAACTGGAAAGAAGCAAGTCAAAATCAGAAGCACTTCATTATCAGGATACCAGACATACCAGAAATACCAGAGTTGGCTGTCCATTCTGTACCAAGCATAAAACAGGACACCAACCATTTCCACACTCAGGGTGGAGAAGCAACACCTTATATTCCATCTGGGTACTCCCCAACTTGATGGCATGAATATTGATTTCTCCTTCTGGCACAAAAAAATCCCTTCTTCTCCCCTCTTCTATTCCCCACTCTGGCCTCTCACCTCATCTCACCCGCCTATCACCTCCTCCTGATCCTAATCCAACATTGCTAGGTTATGTTGGTTATTAATGCAAACTATGCATTTCATTGTATATTATAATATACATGTGATAAATAAATATATCTGAATTTAATATGCTGGGTCTGTGTATTTATTGAGAGATGTGGGTGATCACTCTTGCCCAAGGCCAAACACACAAGATGACCGAAAAATTAAGAGAGAAGATGAGATGAATCAGCAGTTAATGGTTAAATGATGGCAAGGTTTTGATGTCCGATTTTCACTGCCTGTGTGGGAGAATGGGAGGATGGAGGGAGTTCAGCAGTTCTGGCTGCAAGATCCTTGAACGAGTGAATCTCGAGTAGGTAATGCATCGCATCTCAATTACTCCACTCTACGAACTACCTTGCTGCTTGCTTCTGAGAGCAAGCTTTCTTTTCTTGCCACAATTGACACAAGTTTCTGTTCGCTGTTTGCAATAGTACTGTAAACACATGTGCAAAAAAGAACATATTCGCAGTTTTGTAGCTGATATTGAGAAGTGGAAGCATTTTGTTTTCAAATTTATTGAAAACATGTTTCTGGCAAGCAGCTAAGTTACCCTAGGGATAAGAATGTAGGTATGTAGATATCCAATCCTACCTACAAAATTGGGTGTACAATATGGCTACCAGAAAGCACCAGGACTCGAGGACCTGGTTCATATAAGGAGACTAGGCAGACTAAAATATTGTGGGGTGACCTAATGAAGCTGTTATGATAGAAATGTGTTCACTCGAGTGGAGTATGGTGTTGTCCCAAAGGCTTACTCCATTAATGGAGAATGCCCCTGCATGAATTTATTTAAGATGAGTAGGTTGATGTACAGGCAGCCACCACATAGCCTTTGACAGATTGGAACCAGAGTCCAGTGGCATGGCTTCATGATGACTGGGAACCCTTTACCGATCAGTCTTCCTCCGCTTTCATCTCCCACCAGTTCCACCATTGAGGTCTTGGTCAGATCACCTTGCTTTTTGTCTCAAACCTCGCCCCTTGACCTCATTATGTGCCATGCCATATGACTTGGACAAGACCATGACTTGCTTTTGGCAAATTGTTCTTGAGAAGTGGTTTGCCTTTTCCTTCTTCTGGGCAATGTTTCTACAAGATAACTGACCCCAGCCATTATCAATACTCTTCAGAGATTATTGGCATCAGTAATTGCATAACCAGGTCTTGTGATCTCCACCACCTGCTCCCATGGCTTCACGTGATCCTGATCAAGGGTGACCTGCAGGCTTGCAGAGGGAAAGAGCGCTAATCACCTTCTATGATAGAGACGTATCTCCTCCCTGCCACCCAAAGGTGGCATTTAAAAATGCATCTGGTTAAGTGCATGGATAGGAGAAGTTTAGAAGTGTATGGCCAGACGCAGTCAAATGGGAATTGCTTGGTAGGCAGCATGGACAAGTTGGGCTGAAGGGTCTGTTACCATGCAGTCTTGCTCTATGATTCTAAACACTCAATGGGTTAAGCAACATTAAGGGTCATTAACCTGAAGCTTCTTTCTCTTCACAGATGTTGCCTGACCTGCTATTTTCTTTTTGTTTCTGGTACCAGTAATATATGAGTCAGAAAGTTATATGTCCATAATCTACTCAGGGACTTGAGTAAAAAAATCCTGTATGTTTAGCCAGCAAGTGGTCAAGGGCTGCTGCACTGTCTACAGATGTTATAGTTTAAATAAGATGTTAAACTAATGTCTAATTTACTCTCTCAGGTGAACATAAAAGTTCCCATAAAAATATTTCAAAGAACATCAACAACATTTATAGAGTGCTTGCACAGTTACAGTACATTGATAGGAAAGGTTTAGAGAAATGTGGGCCAAATGTGGGCATATGGGACTTGCTTAGATGGAAATCTTGGCCAGCATCCACAAGATGGGCTGAAAGGCCTGTTTCCCTACTTTATGACTCTCAGAGCAGATAAGATTTCAATTTGTGAGTTGACTGCTTTAGAACATTTTACAGTATTTTCTAAGACAGTCACATGATATATCTATTGCTGGCTAGACCAACGTTTATGGTCTGTCCTTAATTCCCCTTGGACTGAGGGCTTAACACATCTTAAATTAAAAGAAATCTATTGAGTCTATGACCAGAGGGCACATCATCAGAACAGAAGGTCATCTCTTTAGAGCAGAGATGAGGAGGGATTCCTTTAGCCAGAGGGTAGTGAATCTGTGGCATTTATTGTTACAGTTGGCTGTGAAGGCCAAGTCATTAGGTATACTTAAAGTAGAGGTTGAAGACTCTTAATTAGTAATGGCATCAAAGATTACAGAGAGAAGGCAGGAGAACGTGGTTCAGAGGGAAAATACGTCAGCCATGATTAAATGGCAGAGTAGACTCAATGGGCCAAATGGCCTTCTGCTCCTATGTCTTATGATCATCTAGCTCTACTTCGAAAAGTGCAAACCTCCACTCTTTCCCCAGCCTTGAGGAAGCATTGCTGAACCAAAACATTTTTTCTCTTTTCTCTATCCTGACTATTTGAGAACTTTTAACATTGTTTTAGTTTTGTTAGAAGTTTAAAAGTCAAAGTATAGTTCATTATCAAATGCACAAGTGCCACATAAAACTTTTAGAAGCATCAGAGACAGAACACTCATAGGCAAAATATAAAGTAACAGCATAAATTAAACAAAAGTGAACGCAATTAGAAAAAGAGATCCATTGCAGTCCAAAGCAGTCACTGTGTTACTATACCGAGACAGGATCCGTTTGTGCAGGTTGGTTCAAGAACCAAAAGATTGATGAGAAGTAGCTATTCTTGAACCCAGTGCGGAGGGGCTTCATGCTTATATACCTGCTTGATTGTAGCTGTGAGAAGATGCAATGGCCTAGATGGTGATGATCCTGATGCCTCATGTAGATCATTCTGATTGCAGGCAGGGAGGTGCATGTGATATATTGGGCAGTGTCCACTACTGCCTGCTGCAGCTCCTATATTCCTGTGCAATTGAATTTCTGTACTTGACCATAATACAATAAGTCAGGATACTTTTCAGAGTGCATCTATAGAAGTTGGGCTTGATATTTGAGTGACATGCTGAACATTAAACTTCAAAGTAAATTTATTATCAAAGTACAAACCTAAGATTCATATTCTTGTGGGCATACTGAATAATAAGACTATAATAACTATAGAATAATAAGTATAACAGAATCAATGAAAGATTGTCCAGATAGAGCATTCCTCCAGAGTGCAAAAGACAACAAACTGTGCAAATAGAAAAAGAAGAAAAATAATAATAAATAAATAAGGAATAAATATTGGGAACATGAGACAAAGAGTTCTTGAAAATGATTCCACTAGATGTGGGAACATTTCAATGATGAGACAAGGAAGTTGAGTGAAATTATCCCATTGGATTTAAAAGCCTGACAGCTGAGGCTCCTTAACCTCCTTAACCTTCCAGGAAAATAAAGTCTTCTCACTTACTCTGCGCTTTCCCCAATGTTAGTACCTCCAGGGTTAAAATACAAATTAAGTTCAAATTCAGATCCAAATAGAACCAATGTTCCTTCCCTGCCCCAAAACTAAATGAACCTGGGGCAGCATGAAGTTATTTCACAGTGGGATAGATCTGCAGCTTGAAGTAACCCACAATTCATCACTGATTACAATAAAATGGCTACCACACTCTGATAAATTGTAATGATAGCTGGTGTGGGAAATGGAAATGTCACACAGGTGCAGTGGACCAAACGACTGTGATTAATTTCAAGATTTGACACGTCAGGTTTTCCACAGGCACAGAATATAAGATGACACCGTTTATTGACAGCTACTCGAGTGTTAGAATTTACTCTGAAGAGTTTGATGAGAATCATCAAAAAGCTATTTCTTCTAAAGGTTCATGGAATATACTTAAGATTGACTAAGGCTCCATCTAGCAGACTTAGGAGGGGAAAAGAGAAAAGTAATTGGTTTGGGATGATCTGGGAACTTAAAACAGGTTTGTTCTGTTAACTGGAACTTTAAAGCATTCTTTCTCCTCGTCATATTTCAGTATGGTGTCTTACAATTCCCTAGTCATTTATTTCTTGACCCACCTCTTCACCAGGTCTTCTGTTCTGAGGAGTGGATTTTGAATATTCAACGTTTTGACTCAGTTGTGAAAAGGACCATCCAAAGTGACCACTCGGAATTCTGAAATGTCATTGATCAATGGCAAAAGACGGAGCTAGATTATCAAATGCTTCTTCAACAACTAGAGCAGACTGCAATGCCAGTGGTGGGCCATGAGTTGGTTTTGAGGTAGGAGAGATTAGGAGAGTGTTGACCAGCAGGTGTGAAGTGGGGAGCTGAAGGAGAGGGCTTTCCTTTTTTTTTTGTTTGGCAGCCTCCATGAATCCCCTGAAAACCTATGCATATGTTCTTGGTAAGAACAGGAAACTTTGTGGGCAATATTGCAGCCACTAATATTGGTGCAAACTCAGTGTGTGTAGAGACAGGTCATCTGATCGTTCAAACATCTTCACTTCATCTTTGAGACCCCACATGCCAAAACTTGTCTCTGACTCAGCTCTTGGATGAGTTGAGAACATAAAAAGTAGACGTTAGTATCTGCCTTACCATATAATAAGATCACTTTCTAATAGAATTCACAGACTGGTATGGAAACACCAATGGCCTTGAATGGAAATCTTACAAAAAGTAATGGATACAGCCCAATCCATCACGGGAAATGTCCTGCCTACCACTGAGCACATCTACATGAAGCATTGTCACAGGAAAGCAGCAACCATCATCAGGGACCACACCACCCAGGACATGCCCTCTTCTTGCTGCTGCCATCGGGGAGAAGGTAAAGGAGCCTCTGGACTCACTGTTTCAGGTTCAGGAACTGTTAATCTCCTTAAGCATCAGGCTCTCGAACAAAAGGGGATATTTTCACTCACCTTCACTTGCCCAGTAACTGAAATATTCCACAATTTATGGACTCGCTTTCAACTTGTGTTCTTGATAATATTTGCTTATTTATTTATTATTGTAATTTTTCTTTTTGTACTTGCATAGTTTGTTCTCCTTTGCACAGTTTGTTCACTGCTTGAATGCCCAAGTTCAGAATTAGAATCAGGTTTATTATTATCCGGCATGTTTCGTGAAATTTATTAATGGACCGGCAGCAATACAATGCAATACATGATAATATGGAAATAAAATCTAAATAGATTAAATGCAGTGCAAAAGCAGGAGTAATATATAGTAAGGAAAATAAGCGAAGTAGTGTTCATGGATTGAATGCCCATATAGAAATGGTATGGTAGAGGTGAAGAAGCTGTTCCTGAATCACTGAGTGTGTGCCTTCAGTCTTCTTTACCACCTTTCTGACAGTCATAATGAGAAGAGGGCATGCCCTGGGTGATGTGGGTCCTTAATAATGGATGTTGCCTTTCTGAAGCACTGCTCCTTGTGAATTACATAGGTTTACTGAGTCATATCACCAAGATTTTGAAGAATTTTGATGACAATTGCTAAAAGACAAGCTGAAATAGGTAAAGAACAAAGTTGTTTCGTGAAAGACAGAGGTACAAGAAATGCGATATTGATGTTAAGGATACTATCAGAATGAGCTATTCAAGTGTAAAAAGATTTGTTTGTTTGTTTTATCGACTACCCAAAAGCATTTGATAAAGTGAAGCACAATAAGCTATTTGAAATATTATAAGAAACCCTGGATCTAGATTCAAAAGATGTCCGTCTAATCAGAATCAGTCAGTTTACAAAAATCAAAAGAGGCATTACACAAGGGTGGGTTTTCTCCTTTGATTTGTTTAATGTGTACAGTGAAACAATATTATAAAAAAAAGAGACATCTTGGGAATCAAAGTTGGTGGTGAAAACATCAATAATTTCAGACACGTGGATGACACTGTGTTAATTGCAAGTACAGAGGAAGAACTACAAAACTTAATTGATATAATTGTTGAAGAAATTGCAAAAATGGGTCTATCTATCAATTGCAAAAAGACAGAATGTATGGTGATATCCATAAAGAAGGAGAATCCTATCTGCAGGCTGAGAATAAACGGGGAAGACATAAAACAAGTACAGAACTTTCGTTACTTAGAGAGCTGGGTGACATCAGATGGCAGGTGCGACATGGACATCAAAAGAAGAATAGGATGGCAAAAGACACCTTTACAAAAATGAAGAATGTACTGACGAACACTAAACTAGGCATGACAACCTGCCTCAGAGTACTGAAATGTTACGTATATCCAGTTATGTTATATGGTTCAGAATGTTGGACAATATCTAGTAACATGAGCAAACAAATTGAAGCAGCAGAGATGAGGTTTTTGAGGAGAATGCAAAGAATATCATGGACAAAATGAATATCTAATGAGGATGTCATGAACAGAGCAAGCACAAAAAGAGAAATAATGTATGAGATCATGAAAAGGCAATGTAACTTCATTGGGCATGTGATTTGGAAAGAGAAGTTAGAATGCACGGTAATTATGAGAAAGATTGAAGGGAAGAAAGCTAGAGGAAGTTAAAGACAAATGATGATGGAGACAGCAGCCAGAGAGCTGGAAATGAATACCAATGAATTAATCCACTTGAACCGAAACAGGAGTGCATGGGCCATGAAAGTCAAAGCTCAAAATGGACATGGCACCTGATGATGATGATGATGCTTCTTGAAGATGTCTTCGATCCTATGGAGCCTAATACCCAAGATGGCGCTGACTAATTTTATAACTTCCTGTAGCTTCTTTCAGTCCTGTGCTATAGTAGGTTAGATCCTTAGAGATCTTGACTCCCAGAAACTTGAAATTACTCATTCTCTTCATTTCTGATCACTCTATGAGGATTGGTTCGTATTCCCTCAGCTTACCTTTCTGAAGTGCACAATCAGCTCTTTCATCTTACTAACATTGAGTGCAAGGTTGTTATTGTGACACCATTCAGCTAGCTGGTATATCTCACTCCTGACCTCTCTCTCATCTCCATCTGAGATTCTACCAAAAATGTTTGTATTATCAGCAAATTTATAGATCATATTTGAGCTACAAATAGCTATACAGTCACAGTTATCGAGAGAGTAGAGCAGTTGACTAAGCACACACTCCGAGGGGCGCCATTGTTCATTATCAATGAGGAGGAGATATTATCACCAATCGACACCAATTGTGGTCTTCCAGTTCAGAAGTCAAGAATGTAATTGCAGAGGTTGCTACAGAGGACTAGGGTCTGTAGCTTATCAATTTGGACTCTAGGTGTAGTTTTTCATTGATTCTATCATGGCTATTATTCTATTAAAGATTTATTTAGTAAGCCTGCAAGGAAATGAATCTCAGGGTTGTATATGGTGTTATATATGTACTTTGATAACAAAGTTACTTTGCACTTTGTCAGCCATATCCCTTGATTCCCATATTAACAACAAATCTATAAACCTCTGAATTAGGTATACTCAGCAAAAGATCCCTGTTAGGTAGAGAGTTTAAAAGATCCACTGCTATCTAGATGGGGAAAATCTGTCCTGAGCTGTTGATTCATTACTTTGAGGCAGTGATCCTTATTTCTAGGCACTCTAGTCAAAGAAAACATCAATTCCACATCTACACTGTTACCTCCAGTAAAAGAAATGGTACATTTCAACAAGACAATCTTTGGGGTGCAATGGTAGCGTAGCGGTTAGCGTAATGCTTTACAACACCAGTGACCTGGATTCAATTCCCTTCACTAAGGAGATTGTTCATTCTTGTCATGACTGCATTGGTTTTCTTCTGGTTTCCTCCCACATTCCAAAGAGATACAGGACATATGAAGGCAAATCTGTTAGAGTTCTTTGAGGAAGTAACAAGCAGCGGACAAAGGACAGGCAGTGGATGGTATTTATTTCGATTTTCAGAAGGCGTTTGATACGGTTCTACACATGAGGCTACTTATCAAAGTAAAGTCCTATGGTGTTACAGGAAAGATACTTGCATGGATAGCAAAGTGGCTAACAGGCAGGAGGCAGCAAGCGGAAATAAATGGGATTTTTTCTGGTTGGCTGGTGGTGACTAGTGGTGTTCCTCAGGAGCAATGTTGGGACCACTACTTTTCACATTATTTGTCAATGATTTGAATTATGGAATTGATGGCTTTATGACAAAATTTTCAGATAATACAAATATAGGTGGAGGGGTTAGTAGTGCTGAGGAAGCAATGAAATTGGAAGAACACGCAGAAAAGTGGTAGATGGAATAAAGTATTGGGAAACCTATGATAATGCATTTTGCTAAAAGGAACAACAGTACAGACTATTATCTGAATGGGGAGAAGGTTCAAACATCAGAGCTACAGAGGGACAGCCAGTGAGAACAGCAAGAAGAGTTTAAAAGTGAGAAGAGTTCAAAAGGTGATGGTTATTTCTTCAGCGGTTTGATCGGAGCACGACTGCACAAGCGCGTGGACGTCAGCCAGTGAGAACAGCGAGAGGAGTTTAAAAAGAAGACAGATTTAGACAGCAGGTGTCAGAGAAGCATGCATCAGAGTAGAGGGAGACAGAGTAGGAAGCCTTTGGCTCAACGGGGCTTTGGCGATAAAGGGTCGAGGCAAGGTAGGTTATCTGTGTAGAATATAGACAGAAAGTATGTGGGTGAGGCCGGTTTTTTGTGCTCGGTGTCAGATGTGGGAGGTCCTAGAGAGTCCCAGCCTCCCAGATGGCCACATCTGCACCAGGAGCATCGAGCTGCAGCTCATAAGGGACCTTGTTAGGGAACTGGAGATGCAGTTCAACGACCTTCGTCTGGTCAGGGAGACCGAGGAGGCGATAGAAAGGACCTATAGGCAGGTAGTCACACCGGGGCCTGGGGAGATAGATAAGTGGGTAACAGTCAGGAGAGTGAAGGACAGGAGTCAGGCGCTAGAGAGCACCCCAGTGCTGTACCCCTTGATAATAAGTATTCCTGCTTGTGTACTGTTGGGGGGGATGACCAACCTGGGGGAAGCAACAGTGGCCGTACCTCTGGCAGAGTCTGGCCCTGTAGCTCAGAAGGGTAGGGAAAGAAAGAGGATGCAAGCAGTGATAGGGAACTCTATAGTTAGGGGGTCAGACAGACGATTCTGTGGACACAGGAAAGAAGCACGGATGGTAGTTTGCTTCCCAGGTGCCAGGGTCCGGGATGTTTCAGATCCCATTTACGATATCTTGAAGTGGGAAGGAGAACAGCCAGAGGTCATGGTACATCTTGGTACCAACGACATAGGTACGAAATGGGAGGAGGTCCTGAAAACAGATGACATGGAGTTAGGAAGGAAGTTGAGAAGCAGGACCTCAAAGGTATTAATCTCAGGATTACTGCCTGTGCCACGTGACAGTGAGTATAGGAATAGGATGAGGTGGAGGATAAATGCGTGGCTGAGGGATTGGAGCAGGGTGCTGGGATTCAGATTTCTGGATTATTGACCTCTTTTGGGGCAAGTGTGACTTGTACAAAAAGGACGGTTTTCACTTGAACCCCATGGGGACTAATAACCTGGCGGGGGTGGGGAGTGGTTTGCTAAGGCTACTGGGGAGAGTTTAAACTAGAATTGCTGGGGGGTAGGAACCGAACTGAAGTCATGGGGGAAAGGGAGTTTGGCTCACAAATAGAGAAAGCTTGGAGACAGCGTGAAAGGGAGGATAGGCAGGTGATAGAGAAGGGACACGCTCAGACCGATGGCTTAAGATGTGTCTATTTTAATGCAAGGAGTATTATGAACAAAGCGGATGAGCTTAGAGCGTGGATCAGTACTTGTAGCTACGATGTTGTGGCCATTACAGAGACTTGGATGGCTCAGGGGCAGGAATGGTTACTTCGAGTGCCAGGCTTTAGACATTTCAGAAAGGAAAAAGGAAAGGGAGGGAGGAAAAAGAGGTTGGAAATGTTACTATTGATCAGGGATAGTGTCATGGCTGCAGATAAGGATGAAGTCATAAAGAGGTTGTCTATGGAGTCTGTTTGGGTGGAAGTTAGGAATCAGAAGGGGTCTATAACTCTACTGGGTGTTTTTTATAGATCACCCAATAGTAACAGGGACATTGAGGAACAGACAGGGAGACAGATTCAGTAGAGGTGTAATAATAACAAGGTTGTTGTGGTGGGAGATTCTAATTTCCCAAATATTGATTGGCATCTCCCTAGAGTGAGGGGTTTAGATGGAGTGGAGTTTGTTATGTGTGTTCTGGAAGGTTTCTTGACACAATATGTTGATAAGCCTACAAGAGGAGAGGCTGTACTTGATCTGGTATTGGGAAATAAACCTGGTCAAGTGTCAGCTCTCTCAGTGGGAGAGCATTTTGGAGATAGTGATCACAATTCTATCTCCTTTTCCATAGTACTGGAAAGGGATAGGAACAGACAAGTTAGGGAAATGTTTAATTGGAGTAAGGAGAAATATGAGGCTATCAGGCAGAAACTTGGAAGCATAAATTGGAAACAAATGTTTTCAGGGAAACATATGGAAGAAATGTGGCAAATGATCAGGGGACATTTGTGTGGGTTTCTGCATAGGTACTTTCCAATGAGACAGGGAAAGGATGGTAGGGTACCGGAAACGTGGTGTACAAAGACTGTTGAAAATCTAGTCAAGAAGGAAAAAAGGACAAGACAGAGTGGATGTGGAGAGGATGTTCCCTATGGTGGGAGTATCCAGAACTAGAGGGCACAGCCACAAAAATTGAGGGGCAATCCTTTAGAACAGAGGAAAGGAGGAATTTTTTTTAGCCAGAGAGTAGTAAGTCTGTGGAATGTTTTACTACAGACTGCAGTGGAGGCCAAGTGTGTGTATATTTAAGGTGGAAGTTGATTGTTTCCAGATCAATCAGGGCATCAAAGGATATAGTGAGAAGGCAGTTTTATGGTGTTGTGTGGGATCCAGGATCAGCCATGATGGAATGATGGAGCATACTTGATGGGCTGAATTACCTAATTCTGTTCCTATGTCTTATAGTCTTACGGTTAGTAGGTTAAATTGTCACATGAGTGATATTGGGCAGCGCAAACTCTTTGGGCTTTTTATCACCAAATTAAAAATTTGAGTTTATTTGAGTTAGAGTTTATACTCTAAACTCAGAGTATAAACCCATTCTATTTAATTTTAATGTGACAAATCTGCTACCTCAAAAATCAACCTGGTGAACATTACACTCCCCTCTGTTATGAGTATGTCCTTTATTTAGGAGTGGCATGGATCTCTGAAATCCTCCACTCTGGAGGGTTATGAAGGCCACATCCCTGGAGGTTACTGAGGAGAAAGTAGATGATTAAAGAAAAATAATTGCGGGCTACGGGGAGCTGACACAGAGAAGGAGAAAGGGCCCACGACCGATCAGCACTAATCATACTGAATAGCAGGGAAGGCTTAAGAATCTTAATAGCCAACTATTCCCTTTTTCTTATTCAAAATTCAAGATTCAAGATTTTTTTTTGCCAATCATCAGTGCACGAGTGTGAGTGAGAGCAAAATGATTGTTACTTCGGATCCATTGCAGGATAAAGCAACATACAAAAAAAACACAATAAGTGCAAATATAAAGTCAATCCTCTAAAATACAATGTACAGGTAACTGATTTTATGTACATAAAGTGACTCTAGGTGATGTGTATGTTGTGGTGGTAGAGGTATTAATCAGCTTAATGGCTCGGGGAAAGTTACTGGCTTTGAGTGTGGCGGTCCTGGTGTGAATCCTCATTTCTGATGGGAGTGGGACAAATAATCCATAAACAAGTTGGGTGGGATCCTTCATGTCATTATTGTATATTGAGATATACAATATCTCAAATATTTCAATGTCTGTAACAGCTCATTAGAATCTGTCCTTGAGATTGGTGAAACAGAAAGCTGCTGCACTGAGTATTTGGCTATTAGAGACCAATTGTTCTTAAATAAATGGGGAGAAATAAAAGCACTGGATAAGAAAAGAAACTCATCATGGACTTTCATTAACATGTAAAAGTCTGCAGATGCCGAGAATCCAAAGCGACAGAAACAAAATGCTGGACCAGTTCAGCAGGATCCATGGAACTGAACAATCAGTTGACATTTCAGGACAAAGTTCTTCTACAGGACTGGAAAGGAAGGGAAGATGCCAGAAAAAAAAAGTTGAGGAGAAGGAAAGGAGGATATCTAGAGGTAATAGGTTCAGTTAACTGGGTAGGGAAAGTACAAGGCTGGAGAGAAAGGAATCTGATAGGAGAGAAGAGAGAAGAGTGAAGGAGGAGGCAATCCAGGGGAAGTAATAGGCAGGTGAGAAGAAGTAAAAGGTCAGAGTGGGGAATAGAGGAAGAGTGAGGGAGGGTGTAAGTATTTTACCAGAAGGAGAAATCGATATTCATGCCAGCAGGTTGGAGGCTACCCAGACGGAATAAAAAGTGTTGTTCCCTTGCTCTGAGGGTCGCCTCATCTTGACATAAGAGAAGACCAAGGACCAACATGTTGGAATGGGACTGGAAATTGACAGTAAAATGTTTGGCAACCAGGAAGTTCTGCTTTAGGCTGATGGAGGTGAGGCGCTCGACAAAGCAGTCCCCTAATGTAATGGAGGCCACATCGAGAGCAATGGACATAAAAGACACAATGGACTTTTATTGTTGTGGGTGTAAAAACGACTACTATCATTTTCTTCATATTTCTGAATTGTGGGATGTAAAAATTTTAAGGGTTTATGCTAAGTGACAACAGCTACAAGATTCCATTGCTTTTATTTATAAACACAAGAAACTATCAGATCAATTGGTACCAACTGGGAGCTTGGCCTTTGACCACATGTTGGAGATTAAGCTTTCAATTTTTTGATGGAACTCTTCATTTCCTGAATCACACAGATGAAGGTCATGCCGGGCACCCAAAGAGAAAGGTCATGTCTTCCTTAGTATTGATTGTACAATTCAGGCAGAGGCTGCGGCTCAAGTGTAAGGCTAATATATGTATTTTGCTTCAAATGGCTAAAATATCAAACCAGAAGTTATCAGTTCAGAATCAGGATCAGATTCAATATCATCAGCATATGTCGTGAATTTTATGGTATATTGCAATATATCATGATAAAACAGTGAATTACTGAAGTACAAATATAACAGTTAAATTACAAATGTAAGTAAGTAGTGCAAAAAAGTAGTGAGGTAATGTTCAATATTTATTCAGAAATTGGCTGTTGCTGAATTGCTAAGTATGTGCCTTTATTCTCCTGTATCTTCTCCCTGATGGCAGCAATGAGAAGAGAGCATGTCCTGAGTGACAGGGGTCCTTATTAACAGATGCTGCCTTTTGAGGCATCACTCCTTGAAGATGTCTGGGTTCTGGGAATACTAGTGCCCACGATGGAGCTGATTGATTGTGCAATTTTCTGCAGCTTATTTCAGTCCTGTTCAGTGAACCCCCTCCCCACCTATACCACTCAGTGATGTAACAGTTAGAATGCTCCTTAAGGTATATCTGTAGAAATATGTGAATGATGTTGGTACATATAGGTTTCAACTATCGGTCTAAACTTTTGACGTTTCCCAATGAAGATTTTAAACACCTTTGAGGCCAAGTTATGATCATATTGCACACAAATAGTATCAGAATTCAGAAATAGCAATGCTCTGTTCACAAACAGATGAACATTTGAATCAATGGAAATCAAGTAAAATGCATTAACTAAAGAATTAGGGGTGCTAGTACTTAACATGGTTTTTAAAATGAGTCCTGATGAAGGGCCTTGGCCTAAAACGGTGATCGCACTCTTTTCCATAGATGCTGGCTGACCTGCTGAGTTCCTCTAGCATCTTGTGTGTGTTGCTTGGATTTCCAGCATCTGCAGATTTTCTTGTGTTTATGGTCACTTGAACTTGTTGGCTGATCACCTCAGCCAACACACACACAATTCTGGAGGAACTCAGCAGGTCAGGCAGCAACTATGGAGGGGAATAAATATTCAACGTTTTGGGCTGAGACCCCTCTTCAGGTGAGGAAGAGGTTGGGTGGGTAGGGAAAGTAGATGTAGTAAGAAGCTGGGAAGAGATAGATGGAAGGGATAAAGGGCTGAAGAAGAAGGAATCTGATAAGAAAGGATAGTGGACTGTGAAGGAGACCTTCCCCCTCACCTGGTGTCACCTATCACCTGCCAGATAGTACTTTTTCCCTTTACCACATCTTCTTATTCTGGTTTAAGCCCCATTCCTTTCCAGTCCTGATGAAGGATCTTGACCCAAAATGTCAACTGTTTAGTTCCCTGAGGAACTGAAGGCATTGGTATACATTCCTCTCCATGGTATCCACGTGGTTGGACCAGGACAGACTATTATTGGTGATATTCGCTCCAAGGAACTTGATGCTTTTAACTCTCTTGACCTCAGAACCATTGATGCAATCAAGAGCATATGCACTGCCCTCCTTCCTGAAGGTAATGAGCAGCTCACTTATTTTGCTGATATTGCGGGTAAGGTTGCGGTTATAATACCATGCCATTAGGTTCTCTATCCCTTTCCTGTACTCAAGGCTCATTGTTATTTAATTTTCAGCCCATCACGTCAATGCCTCTTGCCTTCCTTCAGTCCCTACCAATCAATTGATCTTGACCTTAGAAATACCCAATGGTAGAGGATTCATGGTCTCGCAAGGACAGTATTCCAAAGATTTCCAAACCTCTGAGATGTGATAGATATCAGATGTACAAGATTGTGGACCTACCAATTGACCTGTGACCCTTGCCAGATGGATCTGATGGAGATCAAGCCAGTGAACCAAAGATAAGAAGAATTAAAATTAAGGCCAGTAAGAAATGGAGGGACTTAGGTCGACAAGTTCTAGGATTACTGAAGAGAGTAGCGCATGTAGGTAGCATGTGGACAAAGCATATGGGATGCTTGATTCCCTTAGTGGAACATGGAATATAGGAGTAAGGAGGATATTGGACAGCTATCAGAACAGAATCAGGGTTGCTATCACTGACATACTGTATGAGGTGAAATTTGTTGTTTTGTAGCAACAGTACAGAACAAGATACAAAAATCACTGTAAGTCACATAAATAAACAGATCACTATCAGAATCTGAACCAGGTTTATTATCACTGGCATATATGATGAAATTTGTTGTTATGCAGGAGCAGTACATTGCAATGCATAATAATAAAATCTGTGAATTACAGTAAGAAATATATATAGATAGATAGATTAATAAATAAATACATTAGCTAGGTAGACAGATGGAGAGATAGATAGATTGAGAGATAAATAGCATAATAGAGGAATTGTGAGGTAGCATTCAAAGATTCATGGAGCATTAAAAAATCTGATGGTGGAGGAAAAGAAGTTGTTCCTAAAACAATTTGTGTACCTTTTTGGTTTCCTTGTTATTCATTTTTATCTTTACACTATTTATATTTATTTTGAAAGTTATAGTATTTTCTATGTTTTGTACCGTACTACTGTCGCAAATCCACAAATTTCATTCATATGTCAGTGATAATAAACCTGATTTTGATTGATTATTGTTATGTGTACCAAATACACTAAAACATACTTCTGTCTGCATCCCATCATAACAAATGATTACATACAGTACTGTGCAAAAGTCTTAGGCATAGCTAGGATAACTAAACTTTTGCACAGTACTCTAGTAATTTTATCGATTGCACTATACTGCTGCTTCAAGATAAAGCTAATTTCATGACATAGGTGAGAGTTGATAATAGGGTCTCTACTGTGGACTGAGAATGGGAAATGGGCAGGAAGAAGGGAATCATACTTGGGAAAATGGGAAGGGAGCAGGAAGCACCAGAGAGACATTATTTAATGATTAATAAACCATATGTTTGGAATCAAATTAACTTGCCTGGTGTTTCAGGGCTGGGTGTGTCTGCACCCACGCCACTCCTCTGCTGCCACCAGTCCCACAGCGCTCCACCCTTTCCATTTCCAATATCTTTTGCTCCCGCCAAATTTACAAACCTGCTCTCCACGCCACTCAAAAGTCTTAGGCACCCTAGCTATATGTCGTGTATGTAGGGCTCTTAGTACCATTGACTGTGGTGTTAACTGTTCAGGCCAAACAAAATGGCTTCTCTGTAATGTTACTTAATGCTGTAATGGGTTTCTGTAGCTGGAATGTTTGGGTTATAACTGCAGATAAGGGGGGAACTAACCAATGGAGAATTGTTATGCTATCGTGTATGCGTGAGCTGAGTGGGAATTTGCAGTCTTTTTGGGAGGAGAGCGAGGAGGACGGACATGCAAGGAGCGGACAGCGGTTCCACGGCAGCAAATACTAGAAGTCGGCGGTTCGGACGGTGGCCGAAGGCTCAGAAGGTCGTTGTGGGCGGAACCAGAGGCTTGAGCTCCAACGTATTAAAATATTATGTGCACACACTGATAAACCTACTGATTTGGCGCACTTAGGTTACCTGTTTCTACTAACCCATCACTGAGGAATAATTATAAAGTTGTAATTATTTACTTGCCTTTGGTGTATTTTCTGATATTTGTGTTGTGAGCGTGTACTGGGGGGGCATTACACCGTTTTTTCACCAAAGTATTACCCTGTTGGCAGGGCGACAGCGGTTCACCCTAGGCAAATGGGGGTAAGTTGGGGGCACAGATGCTACATGCATATGCCCAGGAGTTTTGCACAGTGCTGTATGTAAGCATACCGAGATAGTACAAAAGGAAACAAAACAGAATGCAGAACGCCATGTTAAATTAGGTCTATTCTCATCAAAACTTGTGGTACTCTGTAACTAGAAGTCCTTGGTGTTTCATTAGTCTCTCAGTTACAATTAATCCTGTCTTAAGGGTTTTACAGTTGAATAACATCTGCAGTTTCTGTCACAGCCCTGTGAAACAGTTTCAATCCAAAATAGGTTTCCTATATTTTGCAGCTCAAAACTATTCTGACGATGCATTCCTTCTCGTCCCACTAATTGCAGAACTAAACCCACATAGACATATCCAATTTTCATTCTGTATCACATGACTGAACATCAAGAAAATAGAAATTGCCATTTCATCCAAGTGTCCCAGTCTATTTTAAATTTCATTGTAACTTGGCTGTTTCATAAAGCAATTCATAAAGGGATTACAGAATTGGTCTTCGAGATCCTGCAACACATAAATGTGAACTTTCTTTACACCAGCAAATATTGCTCATCACCATCTTCAAGGCACAAACACAAGCATTCTGTGTGCAGCCAGATGTAAAAGATTATCCAACGGGGAGCACAGCAACCAAAAAAAGCTTTACATTTTGACAACATAATTACGCTCATACATAATCCAATGACTTCAGTCACTGAACTGAAGGTTTTCTTTGGGGACTCTGTCCCATAGCAGGAAACAAATTAGCTCTGTAAACATCAATTTTGATGAAAAGGGAGCCAAAATGAATCAACCTGCGGTTACGGAAAACACGAGTGATCAATAGAATAATGTTTACAGTAAATAAACGTGAGGTGAGAGCTAGCTTTATTGCTTTGGATTTTCAGCCAATAAAATTCAGCCATTCAATGACAGAGACCAATTACATTGGTAAAATATAAAAAAGATAAATTTAACTTTGAATGACAGTGTAAAACAGCTAAGGTAGAATTTACCACCATTGCTCATGCTTTCCTTCCTATTGATATATTGAGAGATGCTATAATTATCAGCTAAATGCATGGCATTTTTGTGATATGATCACCTCCTGTAACTATGAAACCTCATCTCATGAAAATAAAGTTCTTAGAAGCCTTGATAAAAGATGTTTTCTATACTGAGGGACTCTAGGACTAGAGGGCACAGCCTCTGAATACAAGAACATCCCTTTAGAACAGAGATGAGGAGGAATTTCTTTAGCCAGACAGTGATGAATTCATCTGTGGAATTCATTGTCATAGAGAGCTGTTGAGACCAAGTGACTGTGTATATTTAAGGTGCAAGTTAATAGGTTAAAGCTTACAATGAGAAGGCAGGAGAATGGGGTTGGGAGAGATAGCAGGTGGTGGGGAGGAGATAAAGCACTCCTACCCTCCACTAGACAACTAGACCGCAGGTTACCTTTGGGCAAGGTGAAGCACCTGCAAAGCCCCCCACCACCGCTCGATCATCGGTCATGTGAAGCTATCGGAGCAGGTGGTGGATGGTTGTATGTGTGCATATAGCAAGTTCAGGTAATACAACAACTGTCACCAGGTAGACAATCACTGAAGAGTATTGATAATGGTGGGGGGGGGGAGGGCACCGGTCTTGTAAAGACACTGCCCAGAAGAACATAGAACTTAGATAGAACATAGAACAATACAGCACAGTACAGGCCCTTCGGCCCACAATGTTGTACTGACCCTTAAACCCCACCTCCCATATAAGCCCCCACCTTAAATTCCTTCATATACCTGTCTAGTAGTCTCTTAAATTTCACTAGTGTATCTGCCTCCACCACTGACTCAGGCAGTGCATTCCACACACCAACCAATCTGAGTAAAAAACCTTCCTCTAACATCCCCCTTAAACATCCCTCCCCTTACCTTAAAGCCATGTCCTCTTGTGTTGAGCAGTGGTGCCCTGGGGAAGAGGCGCTGGCTGTACACTCTGACTATTCCTCTTAATCTCTTGTACACCTCTATCATGTCTCCTCTCATCCTCCTTCTCTCCAAAGAGTAAAGCCCTAGCTCCCTTAATCTCTGATCATAATCCATATTCTCTAAAACGGGCAGCATCCTGGTAAATTTCCTCTGTACCCTTTCCAATGCTTCCACATCCTTCCTATAGTGAGGTGACCAGAACTAGACACAGTACTCTAAATGTGGCCTAACTAGAGTTTTATAGAGCTGCATCATTACCCCGTGACACTTAAACTCTATCCCTCGACTTTTGAAAGCTTGCACTCCATAAGCTTTCTTAATTACCCTATCTACCTGTGAGGCAAATTTCAGGGATCTGTGGACCTGTACCCCAAGATCCCTCTGCTCCTCCACACTCCCAAGTATCCTGCCATTTACTTTGTACTCTGCCTTGCAGTTTGTCCTTCCAAAGTGTACCACCTCTAACTTCTCTGGGTTGAACTCCATCTGACACTTCTCAGCCCACTTCTGTATCCTATCAATGTCTCTCTGCAATCTTCGACAATCCTCAACACTATCCATCCTAATGTATTTTAACAACTGCAACACCTCTTCTCCCTTATTATCAACATGCTCCAGAACATCAACCTCACTCATATTGTCCTCACCATCATCAAGTTCCCTCTCATTGGGGAATACTGAAGAGAAGTATTCATTGAGGACCTCGCTCACTTCCACAGCCTTCAGGTACATCTTCCCACCTTTATCTTTAATCAGTCCTATCTTCACTCCTGTCAACCTTTTGTTCTTCACATAATTGAATAATACCTTGGGGTTTTCCTTTACCCTACTCACCAAGGCCTTCTCATGCCCCCTTGCTCTTCTCAGCCCCTTCTTAAGCTCCTTTCTTGCTACCCTATATTCCTTAATGAACTCATCTGATCCTTGCTTCCTAAACCTCACGTATGCTTCTTTCTTCCATCTGACTAGATTCTCCACCTCACTTGTCACCCATCATTCCTTCTTTATCTTTCTCACCAGGACAAATTTATCCCTAACATCCTGTAAGAGATCCCTAAACATCAACCACATGTCCATAGTACATTTCCCTGCAAAAACATCATCCCAATTCTGCAAATTCTAACCTTATAGCCTCATAATTTGCCCTTCCCCAAGTAAAAATTTTCCTGTCCTCTCTGATGATAATGTTAAAGGCCAGGAAGCGGTGGTCACTGTCCCCCAGATGCTCACCCACTGACAAATCTGTGACCTGACCCGGTTCATTACCTAATACTAGATCTAGTACGGCATTCCCCCTCATCGGTCTGTCAACATACTGTGACAGGAACCTGTCCTGGACACACTTAACAAACTCTGCCCCGTCTAAACCCTTGGAACTAATCAGGTGCCAATCAACATTAGGGAAGTTAAAGTCACCCATGATAACAACCCTGTTATTTTTGCACCTTTCCAAAATCTGCCTCCCAATCTGCTCCTCGGTATCTCTGCTGCTACCAGGGGGCCTATAGCATACTCCCAATAGAGTAACTGCTCCCTTCCTGTTCCTGACTTCTACCAATACTGATGCAAAAGAAGATCCTGCTACATTACCCACCCTTTCTGTAGCTGTAATAGTATCCCTGACCAGAAACTCCACCCCTCCTCCCCTTTCCCCCCTTTATTCCTTTTAAAACACTGAAATCCAGGAATATTGAGAATCTATTCCTGCCCTGGTGCCAGCCAAGTCTCTGTAATGGCCACTACATCATAATTCCATGTATGTATCCAAGCTCTCAGTTTATCACCTTTGTCCCTGATGTTTCTTGCATTGAAATACACACACTTTAGCCCTTCTACCTTACTACCTTTACACCCTTTATTCTGCTTCTCTTTCCTCAAAGCCTCTTTATATGTTAGATCTGGCTTTACTCCACGCACTAAGCTTGCAGCTCTCGCATGACTTTTATCCTCCTCCACCTCACCATCCGCTCTAACGCTCTAGTTCCCCTCCCCCTGCAAATCTAGTTTAAAGCCCCTGCAGCAGCACTAGCAAACCTTCCCGTAAGGACGTTAGTCGCTCTCCAGTTCAAGTGCAACCCGTCCCGTCGAAACAGGTCCCACCTTCCCTGGAACAAGGCCCAATTGTCCAGAAACATGAAGCCCTCCCTCCTGCACCAACTCCTTAGCCACATATTTAGCTGCATTATCTTCCAATTTTTAGCCTCGCAAGCATGTGGCACAGGTAGCAACCCTGAGATTGCAACCCTGGACGTCCTGTCCTTCAACTTTGCACCTAACTCCCTAAATTCTCTTTGCAAGACCTCCTCCTTCTTCCTATCCACGTCATTGTTTCCTAAATGGAACACGACATCTGGCTGTGCACCCTCCCTCTTGAGAATACTGAGAACTTGATCCGAGATATCGCAGACCCTGGCACCAAGGAGGCAACAGACCATCTGGGATTCTCGATCTCTTCCGCAGAACCTCCTATCTTCCCAGTAACTATCAAATCCCCTATTACTACTACTCTACTCTTTTCCCTCCTTCCCTTCTGAGCTGAGGGTCCAGTCTCGGTGCCAGAGATGCAACCACTTCAACTTGTCCCTGGTAGGTCGTCCCCACCAACAGTATCTGAAATGGTATACTTACTATTAATGGGAACGGCCACAGGGGTGCTCTGCTCTTCCTGTCTATTCCCCTCTCCTCTCCTGACAGACCCCCAGCTATATAATGACGAGATAGAGTAGACAGCTGGCTTCTTTTTCTCAGGGGTGAAACATCTAATATCAGACGACATGCACTTAAGGTGAGAGGGGATAAACACAAAGATGATGAATGAGATCAAATCACAAACAAGAGAAAATCTGCAGATGCTGCAAATCTGAGCAACACACAAAATGTTGGCGGAACCGGCATTACCCATGGAAAAAAGTACAGTTGATGCTCCGTCCTTGAAACATCGATTATACTTTTTTCTACAGATACTGCCTGGTCTGCTGAGATCCTCCAACATTTTGTGAAATGGCGTATGGGACAAGCTTTTTTACACAGAGAGTGGGCAAGACGTTTTTACGCAGAGAGGAATGGGTGGCAGGAATGAACGATCAGGATGGTGGTGGAGGCAGATGTGGCAGATATATTTCAGGGGCTCTGAGATAGGCTCTTGAATATGCAGAGGAATATGTGCAGACTGAAAGAATCAGTTTAATTAGGCTTTATTAGCAGTTAATTTGGTACGATATTGTGGGACTGTTCCTGCACAATACTGCTCTATGTTCTGTGAAGTATCTACAAAAAGTGCTACCTCTTTGTTATGGTGAGTCATTATTATCAAAAGGAGTTCCATAGTGCAGCAGCTGGAAGAGCTGTTTCCACCAATCTCCAGCGACCTAGTTTCAATCCTGATATTGAATACTTTCCATATGGAACTGGCGTGTACACCGTCACCGAGTGATTCCATTCGGATTCATGTACCTCTCACATGCACATCAAAGCATACAGTGAAATGTGTCATTTGTGTTAACAACCAGCACGACCTAAGAGTCAAAATCAGAACCAGAATCAGGTTTAATATCACCGGCACATATCGTGAACTACGTTGTTATGAGGCAGCAGTACATTGCAAAACATAATAATAAAAACATGGATTTGATTGGTCAGCATCCGTCTATCTCAAAGGACAATGGGTGATGGCGATTGTCATCACCAGCCTGGGCCGAAGGTGTGGAGACCCTGAGATGCCCAGTTGTCAAGATCCCCCTCTCACCTCAGCAATGTAGTTCAAAAGAAAGCTTATGAAGTGATACGTTTGGCACCAGCTTTGCTGCAGCAGCTGCCAGAAGGATGTTCAATGCCATCCAACTGCCTTAGGCGCACCACTCTGGATTTGTTGTCTGGGTTTACTCCCGTAGCCTTCATCTCTCCTGAGGCTGCCCACAAGGCAGTGGGGCTATTTATCCATTACTGGGGATCTGCTTCACAAGCATCTAGCCATGTCCATACACCAGTGGGCCCACGTTCTACGTGTGCAGGGGCCAGACCTCCTCCTGGTCCTCTGTAGTTCAGCCTGAGTCCAAAAGGAATTCAGCTTCCACTGCCAGTGAGAAGGCACTGCAGGAGGCTTGGTACTGACAGCGAGGGATCTACACATTCATCTCTCCTTTTCACAAGACTCCTAGCCAGTGGCGGAAGCTGTAAGTGAGAGTAACAAGCACTACCCATTACACTACCACACTAGATGCATCACAACAACCATTTTGACACCAAAAACACTGAATTACAGTAAATAGATACTGTAACTCCTCATGAAATGTAGTTGCTTTCATGTCTTCTTTGCATCTGCATCGGTATGTAGGGCCCAGAATAGATCCTCAAAAATGCAGACACCCAGGAACTTGAAATTGCTCACTCTTTACATTTCTGATCCCTCTATAAGGACTGGTGTGTGTTCCCTCGCCTTACCCTTTCTGTTGCTATGACACCACTCAACTAGCTGATATATCTTACTCCAGTATGCCTCCCCATCACCATTTGAAATTCAGCCACACATGAGTCACACAACATGAGTCACCACACATTCTGGCGCCAACATAGCATGAGCACTATGCTTGGCAAACAATACAGAATGCAGCAAGTATCAAAACGGCAACAGCAAAACAAACCCCTTCATATCTCCTTTCCATCTACCCCATGTACACACATAGTCCTCCAAACCTAGGGCAGGTATCTCTATACATAAGAAACATAAGAAATAGGAGCAGGAGTAGGCTATCTGGCCTGTCGAGCCTGCTTTGCCATTCAATAAGGTCAAAGCTAATCTGACCATGGACTCATCTCGACATGCCTACCTTTTCCCCATTTCCCTTATTACCCCACTATGTAAAAATCTATCCAACCTTGTCTAAGTGTATTTACTGAGGAAGCCTCCACTGTTTCAGCCTCAATGGATGGATTCACAGACATCGGGGCTTTATCTTCCCCAGTGTATTTACAGACTCAGGATTCCTGCAATTGGGCCTCAAATTCCGGACTTCCAATCGAACTTCGATTTCCTCCCACATCCTAAACATGTATTTCAATTGAATATTTGTCTATCATGAATTGTGTGCATTAGAGGGGTAGAATCAGGGAGAGTTGGTGAAAATGTAGACAGAATGAAATGCTTGAAGGTCACCTTTTGTTCTCCAAAGAATGAAATGGGACCAGTGTAGGCTTTGTGTAAACAAAAGCATTGTGGTCAACACAGACTCAATGGGCCAAAAGTCTTGTTTCTGTGCTGTTTCACTCAGAGTTACAGGAATATGCAAACTTCTGATTTTCCTCCTGTGTGTTTCTGAAATCCACTGAACCCGTGTAAACTCTGTATATTCATTAGGTACACCTGAACACCTGCTCGTTAATGCAAGTAGCAAATCAGTCAATTATGTGGCAGCAACTCAATGCATAAAAATATATAGACATGGTCAAGTGGCTCATTTGTTGTTCAGATGAAACTTCAGAATGGGGAAGAAATTAGATCTAAATGACTTTGATTGTGAAATGATTGTTGGTGCCAGGTGGAGTGGTTTGAGTATCTCAGAAACTGCTCATCTCCTGGGATTTTCAGGCACAAGTCTTTAGAGTTTACAGTGAATGGTACAAAAAAAACAAATAAAACATCTAGTGAATTTTCATCTTCTGGAATTCTCATGCACAACAGTTCGTAGAGTTTACAGAGAGCGGTGTGAAAACAAACAAAAAAATACACAATGGCAGTTCTCTGGACGAAAGTGCCTTGTGGATGAGATAGGTCAGAGGAGAACGACCAGACTGGTTTAAGCTGACAGGAAGGCAACATTAACTCAAATGACCGTGTGTTACAACAGTGGTGTACAAAAGAATGTGCGTGAATGCACAATACATCGAACCCTGAACAGGCTGAGGCAGCAGAGGACCACAAAGATACACACAATGGATGTTTTATTAGGTTCAAGATGTGTCAAATAAAGTGACCTCTGAGTGTTTATCATTAACTTGAGAGGAAGATGCCTCGTACTCTTATTGCACAGATTGCTGAAATCCATATGAACATAGAAGCAACAATAAGCCACTTAGTCTCTGGATTATGTTTCCCCCTTTAATTAGTGACTGTTTCAACTAAACGTTATTTCATCTTGAGTTGACAGCTATATCCAGACATAAGAGTATTCAAGACTCATATCACAATGATACAACTGCAGTATTGTAACATACGATTAAATGAAAGCTAGATGTCTTTGAGTGGCTATAATTATATTTGATAATTGTTGTGACAGCTAGACAATGGGTTTGTGAGAAGGTTTAATTCTGTAGAATTTGAGGAATTTGTGAGAGTTATAAGATTAATATTTTCTTCTGTTATCTGATTTAACTGTTGATTATCCTTATTTACCAAAACAAATTAGTATAAAGGAAATTAAATAAAGAGAGTCATCAGTCACTGGTACCATGAAAATCCATTCTGCCCTGATGATTATTCTACCCTAACATCGACATCAAGGTAACTCTTTGCTCATATCTCAATTATAAAGCACTCTTCATGACTTGTAACAAATAGTTTATCAGCCATCACTAACCAAAGAGTCAGTGAGTGATATAACGTGTCCTAAGTTAACCATGCCAACAAGATGTCCATCTAAGCTTGTCCCATGTCCCTTTCCTATCCATGTGCACCTGCCGAGGTGTCCTTTAAATGCTTTGTACCTGCCTCAACCACTTCCTCTGGCAGCTCATTCCATATACTGATTATTCTCCGGGCGAAAGTATTTTTCCCCAGAGTCCTATTGAATCTTTCCCCTCTCATTTAAACCTGTGGCTCTGGTCTCAGATTCC
The DNA here is from genome assembly GCF_030144855.1 of Hypanus sabinus. NCBI lineage: Eukaryota > Metazoa > Chordata > Chondrichthyes > Myliobatiformes > Dasyatidae > Hypanus > Hypanus sabinus. The sequence goes on along the minus strand of NC_082722.1, from coordinate 72,755,584 downwards.
CCAACCCTGAGAAAAAGACTGTGCACATTCAAGATGGTATAATAACTTTATACACTGCTAGATGGTCACCTTTCATTCTCTTGCTTTCCCATGAAAATCATCCCAAAATGCCTATCTGCCTCAACCACTTCCTCTGGCAACTCATTCCATACACATTCCAACCTTACCATCCTTTTTGTGAAGACACGAGTGGGAACTGAACCCCAATCACTGATGACTGGCACTTTAAAGTGTTGCTGCCCTGACTGTACCATGCAGCAAAATGAATGGCCTCCTCTTCCACACCACCCAACCTACATCACTTGATATTGACCATCTGCAGGCAAAGACAATGATTAGTTTCTAACTCTCCCCAGCTACAATCAATCCCTGTGTCCCACCTTGCTCTCTCACCACTTGCTAAAGTTGATCAGCATCCTGACTTCCGGGCTTCCCAGAGCAAATCTTCTTTTTTTTCAACTGTACAAAATGTTAGAAATGAATGTTACTCGGTCACCATGTGGGAAAGGAAATCAGCCATTCATCTTGGTGTCCGGGCATCAATCTTGCTTCATTGACCAGCATCAGTAAAACAGAGCATCTGCTCTTGCATATCATAGCTGATTGTGAGATAATTTTGGGTGAATCTATTTTGTTTGTGATCAAAGTGATGGGAGAGACGCTGAGGCTGTTGATATAGAAGTTTTATTCATTACAACAACCAGACATTCTTCTGCAGGTCCTCTTGGAGAGTTCCAGAAATTCAAATATACATCAAATTTTTATATCCTTAAGATCAAAGGTAATGTAGGTGATACAATACAATTTCAAAAATTACAATGACACTGTTTACTTCAATATTTTCAGTTGACTGTTCTTCCCTTGACTTACATATCTACAAAGGAGACACCTCTGAATGCTCGAGTACCCTGTTGGGACAAAATAATTGACAGACATATTCTAAATACCTCTGAAGACAGAGAGCCAGATGCCCAAGATAAGTATTTGTATGTGTTGACTCTTGAGTACACAGTAGGTCACCTATTGATTGCAGCTATAACCGTGACCCTGTTTGATATGCTAATGACAATATCCGGCTGGACTGTCAGTTTGAACTCAAGTCACAATGGTGCAAATAACATAGTGATGTTACAAGCCAATTAACATAACCCCTTTGTCTTAGCATTTGGCTGAAGCGTATACAAAGGTCTCACAATCACCATTTTGCAAGCCATATTTCTTTGTCTCTGGGCCAGACCTATGCTTCACAGACAGTAAAAATACGTTATTTTAACATCAGTGAACTATTTGAAATTTACTTTAAGAAAGGCTCTCCTTTGAATTAATATCTGCTATATTCACATAACTCTAGAATACTCCCTAACAAATCTACTTCCACATTTCCCTACATCACAGCAGTGTCTGCACTCCAGAGGTTATTAATTGCTTATGGATTGCTTTGGGACATCATGAAATATGCTTTTTAAAGTTTACGAGGGTAGTGCAAGAATTTACATTTGTTCCCTCTGGAGCAATATTTTAATGATGTCAATCCCTTAGCGAATCCTCAGAGTTCTGGTAAGGCATGTGGAGTCTCCTCCCCCGCTGGTCCCCATCTTTGATCATCTCTATAAGTTGCCTACAGAAGAAAACTACTTGCCAACAAGAGTGAGATGACTGTGTGGAGTTTGCACATTCCCCTTGCGACCACCCAGTTTTCCTGAAGGTACCCTAATTCCCTTCAATGTTCCAAAGATATGACCGTTAGTAGCACAGAAGATGAATTTAGCAGGTCAGGTGGCATCTGTGGAGGGGAATAAACTTTGCTATTTCAGACCAAGACCCTCTATCAGGACGAAAATATTTGTGAGTCCTGATGAAGGGTTTGCTTCAAACTGTCAGTGAGTAATGAGTAGAAATGTTGATTGTTTATTCCTCTCCATTGGTGCTGCCAGACCTGCTGAGATCCTCCAGCATTTTTGAGTCACTCTGGATTTCCAGCTTCTGCAGAATCTCTTGTGTTTCTAAGGGCCGGTAATTGGTTTATTATTGTCATGGGTACTGATATTCATGAAGGTGGCACATCGATCAGTTGAGGAGAGCAGAGTCAATTGTTAGAGAAGAAAAGTGCTCAAAGCTGTCAGAGCCACTTCCCACAGTCTCAGATTCAATTCTTTCAAGCATCTCAGAGGAGGCCCCAACACCTGAGGTTGTTTCACAACCTCAAGTCTCACCTGCATTCTGTATTGAGTTCACGTTTATAGCTAACCAGGAAGGTGTGTAGTGTACTTAATATTTCAGCAATATTTGAGTAATATTGTAAATATACAGTACTGTTTGCTTGGGCACTCTTTGTTTGTTTACATAATTCATTGCAAGTTGTATGTAAAAGTATGTGAATGGTATTTGTCATTACACCAGCATGTTTAGTGAGAACCTCACTAAAGTAAAATAGAGTAGACACGTTATCCTGGGCTCTGGCTTTTTTTATGATTAGTTTCTGAAGTTACAAAACATTGCAACTTTCAATCTAATGGCCTGGGCTCTCAAGCTTTTGTATATTGCACTCACTGGAAGGGGAAAAGAGAGAGTGACCAGGGTAGGAGGAATCTTTGATTATGTTTGCTGCTTTCCTGAGGCAGTAAGAAGTCTAGACAGAGGCTGGCTTTCTGGACAGTTTGGGCAGACAACATTCGGCAGCTTCTTGAGGTCTTGCGCAGAACAGCTGTCAGACATATCTGTGATGACTCATGATTGGATGCTTTCTATGGTGTGTCTGTAAATGGTAAATTGTCCACACTGTATAAATGGGGAATCATGAGAGGAATTGGGGTGAGGTGGGACTGGGAAAATTAAGACTGTAAGACCGTAAGTCATAGAAGCAGAATTAGACCATTCAGTCCATCGAGTCTGCTCTGCCATTCCATCATGGTTGATCTATCATCCTTCTCAACCCCATTCTCCTGCCTTCTCCCCATAACCTTTGACACCCTTTCTAATCAAGAACCTGTCAACCTCAGCTCTAAGTATACTCACTAACCTCCTCCATAGCTTACATGGCAATAAATTAAACACATGTACCACCCTCTGGCTAAAGAATTTCCTCCTCATTTTTGTTCAAAGGGGACTTCCTTGCATTCTAAGTCTTTGCCCCTTTGGTACTAGACTTTCCACCACAGGAAAATCCTCTCCATGTAGGAGGAACATTGTGAGGATTAGTATATGGATGTTGATGGTTGGCATGTACTTAGTTGGTCAAATGGTTTGCTTCTTCTACTGCATTATAACTGCATTGGTGGTCATGCCAAGATCTGTCAGGCTTGGCCATCTAAAAGCTGTAACTGAGGTCAATTTTGCTGAGAATCTGCAAATGACAATCCACCATTTGCTGCATTTTTCCTTTAAATTTCCCTCACATTTATCGGGAGAATTTACTATTTTGGTTTTATGCATGGATTTATTTATTAATTTTATTTAGAATTTGGGCCTTCTGGCCCAACAAGCTGCACTACACAGCAAGCCACTCATTTAACCCTAATCTAATTGCAGGAAAATTTACAATGGTACAAACTAAACAGTACTCCTTACTCCTTTGGACTGTGGGAGGAAACAGGAGCATCTGGTGGAAACCCAACACTCATGAGAAAGATGTACCAACTTCTTACAGCAGATGCTGGAATTGAACTCTGAATTCTGAGGACCCACGCCCAAGCAGATTCCAATTTCTGAATAAATTTGCTTTCAGGTACGAAAGACTTTGCAAACTGATCAAGATTTGCAGATGCCAGTTTGAGAGGGTTAAAGATCTTAAAATGGAGTAATAAGTTAAAATCAAGTTTTATTATCTCCTACACTACTCCTTGTGTGCATAGGTGTAATGAAAAACTGAATTGCAACAGCAACACGGGCACATTGCGTCAGGTAAGTAACATCTACAAAAAAAAAATTGCACATATTTTTACAAGGAGACAGCATCATTAGAACAAAAAGGTCAATTTTAGTACAAATTTGCACAACAGAATAAGGAAATGGTTTACTGTTCGACCGATCAGAGTGCAATTCACACACTGTTTGTAAAGAGTTTGCACATTCTTCCCATGTCCATGTGAGTTTCCTCACATATTCTGAAGGTGTACAGGTTAGTAAGTTGTGGGCATGCTATTTTGACTCCAGAAGTACAGAGATACTTGCAAGCTGCCCAGCACGTCAGCAGACTAGGCTTGTCGTTGACTCATTTCTCTCTATGTTCCAATGTTTTCATGTAAATCTGACAAGTGAAGATAATCTTTATTCCAATCTTTAAATTAATCAAAGTGGTCATAATGTTGCTATACTGCAGTGTTCCCAGTCAAATCAAGAACCCAAATGGTGGAAGAGAATTAACTGCTCTTGTACCTGGTGGTATGTGAGTTCAAGTTTCTATAAATCCAGCTGGATGGTAGCTGTGAGCAGGGTTTACCAATCCTTTTTATGCCATGGACCAATACCATTAAGCAAGGGGTCCATTGACGCAATGTTGGGAACCTTTGGCTGCGAGGATCTTTGATGATAGGCATTGTCTTCTTGAGGCCACACCTCCTGCAGATGCTACCAATGGCGGGCACAGACAGGCCCGTGTTGCATTAGGTTTTGCAGCTTTTTACATTGTTGTACTTTCCAGTTGGTGTATGAGACCATGATGCAAATATTCAGGATACTTTCAACGGTACATCTATAGAAGTTCATTAGAGTGTTCAGTGACAAGCCTCCTCATTAACATTGTAAGAAAGTAAATATTGAGGCATTGTTCAGACCACACTTGGAATACCATAAGCAGTTTTTGGCCCCTTATCTAAAAAGGGATGTGCTGACATTGGGGAGGCCAAGAAGAGATTAACAACAGTGATCCAGATAATGAAAGGGATAACGTATGAGGAATATTGGATGGCTCTGGGCTTTTACTCACTCAAGTTTAGAAGAAAGAAGGGAGATGTCATTAAAAGAAATTAAATATTGTAAAACCTAGATAGATTGGACATAGAGAGGATGTTTCCTGTAGTGGGGAGTCAAGGACCAGAGGGTACATCCTCAGAATGCAATGATGTCCCTTTAGAATTTCCTCCCTTAAGGAGGCATTTCTTTAACCAGAGGGTGGTGAATCATAGATGGCTGTGGAGGAGAAGTCATTTAGTATATTAAGAAAGGGGTTGAGAGCGATAAATCAGCGAAATCAGCCATTTGGCAAAACAGACTTGATTCAGCCGAGTAGCTGAATCTTGCTACTATGTCTGAAGCTCCTGTGATCTTAAAAAATGCTGCCATGTTTTCCTTATGATTGCATCTCTGTGCTGGGCGCAGGACAGGCTATCCAATATGTTATCTCCCAGGAACTTAAAGCTCCTGACTTTCTCCACTGCCCCAATGTAATCAGCATGTGCCATAACAGCATAATGGTTGCCTGCACAGTGATGTATTGGATCACATTATTTACTGCATATCCTATATTGAACTCATGGAGTTATACATCACAGAACAGGCCCTTTGGCCCAATTCATCCATGCTGACAAATGTGTTTTCCCAAGCTAGTCTCATTTGCCTGCATTTGGCCCGTATCTCTGAAACATTGACAATTCCTCCTCCAAATTTAATTTATTTATTGAAATACGGCGCAGAATAAGCCTTTCCGGCTATTCAAGCCATGCCACTCAACAATTCCTGATTTAACCCTTGCCTAATCACAGGACAATTTACAATGACTAATTAACCTACTAACAGGTTTTTTGTTGGACAGTGGGAGGAAATCGGAGCACCCGAAGGAAACTCACACAGTCAGGGGGAAAACATAGAAAATCCTTACAGACAGCAGTGGGGAATTGAACTTGGGTCACTGGTACTGCAAAGCGTTGTGATAACTTTACATTACCATTTAAATTTAAATAAACTTAAATTTGTTAACTTAATTTTTTATATATACTGTATGAAAGATTTCAGCCGGAAACATCAACTGTTTATTCTTTTTCATAGATACTCCTGGCCTACTGATTTCCTCCAGCATTTTGTGTGTATGGCTTTGGATTTCCAGCATCTTCAGATTTTCTTGTGTTTGTACATATTTCTTATTGTCATATGTAGGTTTTTTTTAACACAATGCAATACTGCCAAATGTGAACAAATTTCATGACATATGTCAGTGATAATAAACCTGATTCTGAATCCCCCTCCCCACAGATACAGCTCAACCTTCCAGTTGATCCTTTGTTATCTGAACTCCTTGTGTCTAATGCACGTCAGACTACGTCAGAGGTTAAGGCTTCACTGAATAAACATTTCTTCTAACGTTCTTTTTTCCATTACTGCCTCAAAGGCTGTCTCTGAACAGTATCCTTTCTCTTCAATCCCTCCATCTCTTTGCTACTGAGTGTCAATGTGAGAGACTGGCAACTGAAAAGCCTTGATATGAATATCTTATAGATCTGACTAGATATCTCTGAACTATTCAGCGCTGCACACTCATCATCAACTCTTGAAGGCTCATTGTGCAGTCATGGGATTTTTTTTGTGCAAAGTATCCTTTCAGCTACACTGGGGCAGCTAATCAGGCCTCTCCTCTCCACATGAAGAAACATTTACAGAATTTATAAATGAATTCTCCCCCAGACTTGACTTTTGATGTTTGGATTGAGCACTAAGTGCAATCTACCACAGAGCTGCAGGCTAGCAGAGAGAGTACTCTTCTTCTTCACACAAAAGCCGTCAATTTTTAATGTTCTTTTTTTTTTGTTTCCTTCCTTTTCTCTGACTGACATGTTCATCCTTACAGCACAGCACTCAATTTGGATATATGTAAAAAAATCTTGGCCAAAAGGGTCATGTTACTTTGACTGAAAAAGGATATTGATAGGCAGCATTTTAACTGAATTAATATTTTACACAGTGTAATTAACATTTCTTTATCTAGTTATTTACTACCATGTGTTTCAACTCCATTGGAGCTTTTCGACAAGCTGTAACATAGTAATCCTGATTCCTGATGAAGGGTCTTGGCCCGAAATGTTGACTTTTTATTCCTTTTCAGGTACTCCCAAGTTCGTACTCCCACATGTTAAAATCTCCCATGTCTATCATAACATTGCCCTTTTGACATCCCTTTTCTATTTCCTGTTGTAATCTGTGGTCCACATCCCAGCTACTGATGGGAGACCTATATATCATTGCCATCAGGTTCCTTTTACCCTTGCTGTTTATTAACTCCACCCACAAGGATTCAACATCTTCCGATCCTATGTCACACCTTTCTATTGAACTGATACCATTCTTTACCAGCTGAGCCATGTCAACCTCTCTGCCCACCTTTCTATCCCTCCGATACAATACATTTAGCTCCCAACTACAACCATCCTTCAGCCATGATTTGGTGATGGCCACATCATCCCTAACAATCTGTAAAGGTGTAACAAGATCATCCACCTTATCTCTTATACTCCACACATTAAGATATAATACCTTGAGTACTTTATTTGCTACCATTTTTGATTCTACAGCCCTAATGCACTGGTATTCACCCCACTCTCCTATCATCTGGCTGCCCTTCCTGACAGTCTTACTGCACACTATTCTGCACTATATCCCAGTAAATAAAACAGCAAATAATTATAATTTGCTTTGAGCTCTGAATTCAATATCCCTCATGGTGACAACCCAGTTATTTTTGCACTGCTCTAAAATATGCCTCATGATCTGCTCCACAGTTTTTCTGCTGCTGTTGGGAGAGGGTGGGTTCTGTAGAATGCTCACAATATTGTGAATGCTCCCTTTCAATTTCTCATTTCCACACATTCAGTAGATGACCCCTCCATACTGTCCTCCCTTTCTTTCAGACCATTATTTCCTTCTCAATGCAAACAGAGGAAAGCCCTTCATGTTGTCACTCTTTTTCGTTTGTCTCAGAAATTTCCAGGAGATGGAGAAAGCTGGAGATCAATTGTTACAGACAATGTGCACTCACAGGTAAATCAGATGAACTAAGGAGTACTCAAGTAGAAAAGGAAAGTGTCAAAGCTCATAGATATAAAAGAAGAATTACTTTGTTGTTCTGAATCATTTTGAATGTGTAATTCAGAGTATAGAATTAAAGTATAGAAGCTCTTCCTCAGTGGCATAAACTGAGAATTTCCAGATCAACATAAGCATGCCTTGGAATAATATAAACGTGACAGAAACAAGACTATTTTGCTTCTTGTCACAACACATCAAAATCAACTCAACCAAGGTTTCAGTTTCATTGAAGCTGACAAGATAAAGGGTCAGGTATGGTAAGACCATAAAACTGTAAGATGCAGAAGTAGAATTCATCCAGTAGGCCCATTGAATCTACTCTACCATACGATCAAAGGTGTTTTATTTTCTCTCTAAACCCCATTCTTTGTGTAGGCTTAGACACAAGAGATTCTACACTTGCTGGAAATCCAAAACAATGCAGATAAAATGCTGGAGGAGCTCAGCAAGTCTGGCAGCATCAATAGAGAGAAATAAACAGTCAATGTTTCGGGCTGAGACTTTTATTTTGGAGTGATCCTGATGAAGGATCTTGGCCCAAAACTCTCACTGTTCATTCCTCTCCTTGAGTAGGCTCAAGTGATGATACAGCAGATGCCTGTTTCAATTTCAAGAGTAGAATCCGTGTGCATATATTACCATATCATGCATTTAATACATTTAAAAATAAGGAGTGGCCCATTTCAAATAAAGATGATGCAAAATCAGATAAAGGAGAGGGTTGAAAAGAGGTTGACAAAAATGCATCCAGGATTGAAAGGCTTGACATAAGAGGGTCATTTTTTTGGCTCTGTACCTGTACCCACTGGAATTCAGAAGAATGGCGGGTGACCTCATTGAAACCTATTGCATATTGAATATTGAAAGGCTTTGATAGAGTAGATATGGAGATGATGCTTCCTATGGTGAGTTAGTCCAAGACCAGAGGTAGATTGAAAGATCAAGTGATCACCTTTGGCATAAGAGGGATCTTTTTAAAAGTTAAGTAACAGTGGGATAGGAGCTGTCCTTGAGACTGATGGTCCATGATCTCAAGATTTTATAGCTTCAGCCCAGTGGGATTCAGATTCAGAATTTATTTATGACTTACACATTAAAGTATATGTACAGGAGATAAGGGAGGAACTTGTTGCACCTTTGCAAGCACACTGGCACAGAAGTAATACAAGATGATTGGAGGGTGGTAAATGTTATATCTTTGTTCAAGAAAAGTATAGGCATAATTCTGGGAATTATAGACTGGTGAGCCTCAGATCAGTAGTGGGAAAACTATTGGAGAGTATTCTTAGAGTCAGAATTTGTGAGCATTTGGAAAAACATTGTGTGATGAGAGATAGCATAACTTAGTGAGATTTAGGTTGTGCCTTATGAACTGATTTAATTCTTCAAGGAAGCAACAGAACAAATTGATGAAGATAGAGCTGTGGATGTGGTGCATACAAATTTTAGTAGGGTCGTCAGCAAAGTTCTGCAAGTTAGCTCTTTCAGAAAGTTAGGAAGCAGAGGATTCAGGAATACTTGGCAGCATAGATTCAGAATTGCCTTGCTCATAGAAGGCAGACATTAGCGGTAGATGGAGCACACTCTGGCTGGAGATCAGTGTTTCCACTCTACCTGAAGGACCAGTGGTATTTCATAGTGGTCTGTTCTGAAACCCTTGCTCTTAGTAATTTTTCTAAATGACTTGGATGAGGAAGTAGAAGGTTGGTGGAGTTGTGGATAGTATAAAAGGCTTTTTGTATGATATGATGGGACATTGACAAGATGCAGAGGGGGGCTGAGAAGTAGCAGATGGAATTCAATCCAGAAGAGTGTGAAGTGATTTACTTTGGAGAGTCAATCTTGAAGGCAGAGTAGAGGTTTACTGTCAGGATTCTCTGCAGTGTGGAGGAACAGAGGGGTCTCCGGGTCGACATCCAAAGATCCCTCAAAGTTGCTGTGCAAATTGATAGGGTGGTTAAGAAGGCTTATGGTGTGGCCTACATTATTCAGGAGATTGAGTTCATAAACTGCGAGGTAATGTTGCAGCTCTACAAAACTCTGGTTACTCCACATCTGGAGTATTATGTTCAGTTCTGGTCCAAAAGACGACAAGTCATAGGAGCAGAATTTGGCCATTTGGCACATTGAGGCTTCTCTACCATTCAGTCATGGTCAATCTTTTTCTCCCCTCCTCAACCCTATTCCCAAGCCTTCTTCTGATAACCTTTGATGCCAGGTTAGAATCAAGAACCTATCAATCTCTACAATAAATACACCCAACGATCTGACCTCCACAACTGCCTGTGGTAACATTCTATAAATTCACCACTCTCTGGCTAAAAAAAAACTTCTCCATATCTTCATTTTAAATGGGTGCCCCTCTAACCTGAGGCTGTGCCCTCTTGTCCTAGATTCCCCCACCATGGGAAACATCCTTTCCACATCTACTCTGTCCTGGCCTTTTAACATTCAATAGATTTCAAAGAGACATCCCCCCCCCCCCCCCCAATCCTTCTAAATTCCAGTGAGTACAGAAACAGAGCCATCACTTGTTCCTCGCATGATAGCATTTTCATTCTCAGTATTTTCCTTGTGAACCGCCTCTGGACTCTTTCCAATGCCAGAACATATTTTCTTAGATGAGGAGCCTAAAACTGTACCCAACACGCAAAATGCAGCCTCAACAGTGCCTTATAAAGCTGAGGTATCACATCCCTGCTCTTGTACATTGCATTTGCCTTACTTACCACTGACTCAACCTACAAGTTAATTTTTAGGGTGTCTGTTCAAGGACTCCCAAGTCCCCTTGCATCTCAAATTTTTGGATTTTCTTCCTGTTTAGAAAGTAGTTTGCAGTTATTTCCAGTTCTAAAGTGCATGACCATGCATTTTCCAACATTGTATTTCATTTGCCATTTTCTTGCCCATTCTCCTAATCTGTCAAATTCCTTCTGCAACCTTTCTGTTTCCTTGGCACAACCTGCCCCTCTACCAGTCTTCATATCATTGCAAACCTGGCAACAAAGCCACCTATTTCATCATCTAACTCATTGATATACAGCATAAAACGGAGTGGTCCCAACACTGATCCATGCAGAACACCACTAGTCACTGGCAGCCAACCAGAAAAGGATTATTTTATTTCCACTCGCTGCCTCCTACCAATCAACCAATGCTCTATCCAGGTTAGTAACTTTCCTGTAATACCATGAACTCTTAACTCTTAACTTGGTAAGCAGCCTCATGTCAGCCTCATTTGCACCTTGTCAAAGGTCTTCTGAAAGTTCAAATATACAACATCCACTACATCCCCTTTATCTATCCTACATATAATCTTTTCAAAGAATTTCAACAGGTTCATCAGGCAAGATTTCCCCTTAAGGAAACAATGCTGACTTTGTCCTTTAATGTGGTTATCTCATTCTAGGAAGGATGTGGAAACTTTCATGTGTGTACAGAGGAGATTTACCAAGAAACTTCCTGGGTGGGAAAGCATATCATATAAAGATAGTTGAGCAGGCTAGAGCTTTTCTCATTTGGAACAAGGGACAATGAGGGGTGACATGATAGATGCGTAAGAGGCATAAATCGAGTGGACAGCCAGCGATTCTTTCCCAGAATGGAACTGGCTAAAATGAGAGAGCATAACTTTAAGGTGTTTAGAGGAAAAAATAAGGGGAATGTAAGAGGTAGGTTTTTTCACATAGAGTAGTGGAACAATGCTAGAAATAGTTGTCAAGGCATGCACATTAGGGACATTTTAGAGACTCTCAGATATTTTTCTCACTTGGATGCAAAAGGAATGGAGGGCTACGTGGGTAGGAAGTGTTGGATTGATCTTGGCACATTATGGGCTGGAGGGTCTGTATTGTGCTGTACTATTCTATGTTCTATGGTCTACCTGTTAGGTTTTGTGTTAATATAAATCATCATACACCAATCGACACATGGTACTGAATCAAGCAGGAGATACCCGCTTTTCATCATCATTGACTAATGAGTCCAGAGCTCCTTTGTTACACAAGCCACACTTATTTAACAAGGAATCTCTCCATTACTTTTTGTGGGTTAAATAAATTGTTTGCTTTGCACGTGACTTCCTCATCCCAAAAGCTCCTTCTGTTAAATGGTGTTTAATTCAACTAAGTTGAATCACACAAATCAATTATTAAATAATTCATTTCATGCACAACAGTTAATGCGAATATATTCAATAGTCCTAATTTCATTCAAACAAGATGTGGGCATCACTGTTAAGACCAACATTTATTACCTACAGCAACAATACAAAGTGCTGGAGCAACAATGGAAATGAATAAACTGTCAACATTTTGTGTAAAGGCCCTTAATCAGAACTGGAAATGAAGTGTGGAAGATGACAGAATATAAAGGTGGGAAGAGTGGAGGGAGGATAGTTTGAAGGTGATAGGTGAAACCAGGTGGGTGGTAAGGATAAAGGGCTGGAGAGGAAGGAATCTGATAGAAGAGGAAAGTGGACCACAGGAGAAAAGGAAGCAGGAGACTCGGGTGGGGGGGGGGGGGGATGTAGGAATTAGGCAGGTGAGAAGAGGCAAGAGGTCAGAGTGGGGAATAGAAGAAAAGGGGAAGAGGAGGAAAAACTGTTATTACCGGAAGGAGGAAGTCAATATTCATGCCAGACAGAATATAAAGTGTTGTTCCTCTATCTAGATGATGACCTCAATTGACACAAGAGGAGGCCATGGACCAACATGGTGGAATGGGAATGGGAAAGCAACAAAAACAACATCATCCATACTCAAAATGCTGGAGGAACTCAGCAGGTCAGGCAACATCTATGTAGGGAAATAAACAGTCGATGTTTCAGTCTGAGACATTTTATCAGGATGGGCCTTGGCCTGAAACGTTGACTATTTATTCCCCTCCATGGATGTTGCTGGACGTGCTGAGTTCCTCCAGCATTTTGTGTGTGTGTTGCTCAAGATTTCCAGCATCTATTGTGCTCATCCTTACATCATCTCTTCCCGACTGAATGTCTCCTACAGTCCTAAGGAAATCTACCCTTTCATGTATCAATTTCGGAAGCAGGAGGAAGAAGAATGAAGAGAAGACAGAAAAAAATGCAAGCAATTTAGTCGGATCTTTTATTCTGGCTGATCCAACCCCTCTACCATGATTGCATTGACACAGAAAATGAAAGTCGGACAATTACTTACTAATCTGTGCAAAACACTGGTCAGACTACAGTTGCTGCTACAACTTGTGTTGAAGCAGAGAGACAGGATATTTAATTACCACTCTCTAATTCTGCCTTTGTAAATATAGAAAACTCAAAATGTACTAAAATTGATTTCTGACAACACAGCTTCTAATTTCAAGTTGCAAATGTGCATATTTTGAAAAGTACCATAGCCAATCAATATACTGTGGGTTAGCTCGCACTACTTAGAGCTATCAAATGCCTTTAAGCTGTCCTAAAAATACTGTTTTGTGGTATGGCATTAAGCTTCATTTGGTTTTCAGCGGATAGTTGGGGATTCACTCACCCATTCAATCTTCAGGTTCTCTATAACCAACCCCTATTCAGTTACAGCTCTTTCTTGCTGACTGCGTTCCAAGGGAAAAATAGCATTTGGAATATAACACTCATATAGTATCCAGTCCCAAACTCCACATCATCTAACTTATCTCATGAAAACATATCACTAATAATTGCATTTCTTTGATATTTTTGTCAGCTCATTAGAACACAGAGAGTTATAGAATCGTAGAGTGGTACCACACACCCTTGAGCAAGGTGTAACCCTGCATAGCTCCAACCACCACCACCATCCCCTGTCACCCACTTGCATCAGGGTCACATGAAGCCATCAGAGAGCAGGTGGTGGATGAACGTATGAGTAGCCAGTGCATATCGCAAGCCCTGGTTATGTGACCACTGACTCCAGGTAGACAATCTGAAGAGTATTGATAATGGCTGGGGTCACCCGTCTTGTATCAGCAATGCCATATGACATGGTGCACAATGATGATGATGATGCTGATGCCACACAGAAAGAGATCCTTTGGCCTAATTTGACCAATTTGGCCTTTTTAAAATGTTTTTGATGGTGGGATGTCTAGTCTCCATGACGTAAAGACAAGCTGTTCCATCATGGGCACCAGCTTCCCAGCCACTGAGCACATCTTCAAAAGGTGATGCTTCAAAAAGGCAGCATCCATCATTAAGGACCCAACTGCCTCAGATGTGCCCTATTTAGTTTAATTTATTATTGAAGTGAGTATATGTCTGAATATACTACCCTGAGCTTCATTTTCTTGCAGGTATTTACAGTAGAAATATGAGATGTAATAGAATTGATGAAAAAAAAACTACACACAAATATCACAGAAAATCTACAGCACATTACAGGCCCTTCAGCCCACAATGTTGTGCCGACCATGTAACCTACTCTAGAAACTGACAACCAGCGTGCTAATGAAGACAAATAGTGCAAATACAAAAAAAGAGTAACAAATAATAAACAAACTTATAAATAAATATTGCTGATAACATCAGTTGGAGAGTCCTTGAATGTGAGTCTCTAGTTTGCGGAATCATTTCACTGGTGAAGTGTGTGAAGTTATCCAAGCTGATTCAGGAGCTTGATGGTTGAAAGGTAATAATTACTATGAACCTGGTTTTGTGGGACCTAAGGCTCCTGTACTTCCTTCCAAGTGGCAGCAGTGAGACAAGTGCATGTTCTGGACGGAATGAGTCCTTTCTTTTGCCATAGGTTGAGTGGACAGCCAGAGACATCGGCTAATACCAGGTGCATAATTTTTAGGTGATTGGAGGAGATTATGTGAAATGCCAGAAGTTTTTTTTTTTACATAGAGAACAGTGGGTATGTGGAATGAACTTTCAGGGATGTTGATATAGCAGATTAATTAGGGACATTAAGAAAATCTTATTTAAGCACAAAGATGATAGTAAAATGGAGGACTATGTAGGAAGGATGTGTTAGGTTGACCTTAGAGTAGGTTGGAAGTTGGCACATCATTGTGGGCCAAAGGGCCTGTACTGTGCTGCCATGTTCTATTCTCTGTTTTCAACTCCTTGTGAAGGTACAGCAGGAGAAATTCAGAGCATGCGGAGGAAACTCACAGGGTCACAGGGAGAACATGCAAACTTCGCAAAATATTTCTGGGATTGGAATGTTTGTCATATGACGAGCGTTTGATGGCTCGGGGCCTGTACGCACTGGAATTCAGAAGAATGCAGGTTGACTTCATTGAAGCTGTTGAAGGGCCTCGACAGAGTGGATATGGAGAGGATGTTTCCTATGGTGGTGGAGTTTAGGACCAGAGGATAGAGCCTCAGAATAGAGTGGCATCCATTTAGAACAGAGATGAGGGGGAATTTCTGTAAGCAGAGAGTGGTGAATGCATGGAATTTTCAGCCACAGGTGGCTGTGAAAGACAAGTCATTGAATATATTTAAGGCAGAGTTTGATAGATTCTTTATTCGTCTATGAAGGAATATGGGGAGAAAACAGGAGATGTAGGCTAATAGTGATGAAATGGCGGAGCAGTATTGATGGGCCAAGTGGCCTCATTCTGCTCCTATATCTTATGATCTTATGACCTAAGGTGCCCGAAGTCAGAATTGAAGCCAGGTTCCTGGCACTATGAAGCAGTGGTTCTGCATCCAAGCCACTGAATGCACTAATAAAAAATGTGCGCCATCCCTTCTGAGCAGAAGAGATGCAGTGTAATTCAGCTGTCAACTAACATTACTGCCATGTTTAGAGGGCTGCCTGTTAAAATCGAGCTATATCATTCTATTAGGAGCTACATGTAGTTCTCACAAGCAATGCTATTGGGAGTTAAGCTCCTGCCAATTCCAGCAGACGTCAAAAAGTCTGCAGTCCTGACAGAACTAACTAACAGCCACTAATAGGAATGTAGTCTGTTGGTCAGGCTCATAGCAACTTTCCCTAACAGAGGTCAGCATAATACGAACAACTTGAATAGAGGTGACAGCAGGGAAATGAGATACATTTCACTGTAGGACCGTAGCACAGTCAGTGGGCAATTCATGGCAATCTAATAAGCGCTATTTATATGGAGAGCCTACAGACAATACAAAAAAACACCTGGGCCGACTAATATCTCTTTCCAATTCTTCTGATTTATGCCATTGTAAAGTTTTGCAGACTCTGGCAGCTTCCTCAGACAGCCACAATCCACACAATAAATGGCATTATTTCTTTGCAAGCAGAGACAACAAATGTTGGCAGACAGAACAATCGCTCTCTCTCCTCCTCTCTCCCTTTCTCTTTGTCGCTCCCACTCTCTTTTTTCTCTCTCGGCTTCTCTCTCCCAGCTCTCTACTTCCTTCTCTGTATTCCACTCTGTTTTTCTCTCTCTTACTCTCTCTCCCCCTCTCTTTCTCATTCTCCTCTCTCTCTCTTTCTGTCTCTTTTCTTTCTCTCTAATATCTCTTACACTCATTTTCTCTGTGTTTCCCTCTCTCCTCTGTTTTCTCTGCTCTTTCTTCACTCTATCTCTGTGTCTCTCGTATACACACACACACACACACACACACACACACACACACACACACACACACACACACACACACACACACACACACACACACACACACACACACACACACACACACACACACACACACACACACCACCACCACCAGCACCAACCCCCTGCCCATTCTATTGGGTATGAATTTGTATCATGTTATATTGTACCAAAGCATCATAATTGATATAAAAAAGCAAACATAATCAGGGCAAGAAGAGAAGAAAGTGACATCCACTATATGCCTGATTTTTTTTAACAAATGCACTACTGAGGCATTTGGAGAAATGATTTGCATTTATATAGCACTTTGCATGACCTCAGGACTCCCAAAGCCCAATACAGCCAATTAAATGCCTCTGAAGAATAGCCCCTGCTGTAATGTAGGAAATAGACAGCCAATTTGTGAACTGCAGCTCTCACAAACAGCAATGTGATAACGATCAGACAGATTATTTTAATGAACCACATGACTGCAAATATGAAATGAAACAGTAGTGTTGGATTTGAGTCTGTGTTCTATCTACATGCTGTTTATAGCAATAACTCCGAATTGGATCACCCATAAGAAAGTGAAATTGGGCAAAACTCGGGTGAAAGGAATGGTTATGGAGATTTGAGCATAGGATCATTAGGTAAAACACAAGCAGTGTGGGCCCCAGTGGGGGGTGTATGAAGAACTTGCAGCAGCCTCACTGATCGTGGGAAAGTCTGCGGGAAAATGTGTCCATCCCAATTAATTGTCAGATTGCAGGTGCCCCCACACCCCACTGTGTGGTGTGGGCTGATCAAAGTCAATGCTCACAGTCTGCTGTGATTTGTAGAAAACATGCATGAACTGCCTCACTGACTTGAACGACATGGCAGTGTGCTGCTCTATAGCCCCAATGATGAGGGTTCGATTCCTGCTACTGTCTGTAAGGAGTTTACACGTTCTCCCCATGGCTGCGCCGGTTTCTTCTGGGTGCTCTGGTTTCTTTTCACATTCCAAAGACGTAAGGGTTAGTTAGGATAAGTAAGTTGTGGGCATGCTATGTTGGTGTGAGCAGCTCTCAGCATGGCCTCGGGCTGTGTTGACCTTTGACGCAGGTGACGCATTTTACTGTATGTTTCAATGTTCATATGACAAATAAAGCTAATATTTAATGCAATCCTTACCATTAAACCAGTCTAAATGTGCACATAAACGTTGGAGCTCATCTCCGGAGAAGTCGAGTGTATTGCTTTACTCACGTGCTGACCTACAGTCTGGGCAAAGGTACCCGCCACAGTCCGAATTTCCTTCGAAGGCCATCTCAAACAAACTGGCGCTCTCAGGAGTATTGGCCCTTGCTCCTTTGAGCCATTCATCTGCACAAATCACTCCTTACAACGGGGACTCTCCTTCAAAACAGCATTCTGCAGCATCTTCCCCTTATGTCACGCTACGCAGCTCCAACCAAATCAACCCCTAAACCAGACTACTGGCCTTCAAAAGTTTCTTCTGCTCAACACTCTCTGATGTTGTGCTGGGCAGAAAGTTACAACACGTACCGAGACAAATCCGATTGGATGGCACCCCATTCCTAAGTCGGCCAACATGGCTCCTTATCTTTAACCATGGCCAAAACACTCTTACCAGCAGGACACAATGCTCTTACAAAAAACTGCTAAAATGAAAAGACCTCACAGCATTGCAGTAGAAATCATATCCATGGCACTACATTAATATTTGATGGAGTTTGAAAACTGAAACTTGCTGCAGCAGATTTTAAAGTCACTGATAGCATGCTTTTGATGGTAGATCAATATAAAATGGTAAGAGTTCTTCAGTCTTTTGTGCAATTTGAGGTGTTGGTAAGCTTTCTTGGCCATGATGCCTACATGGTTGGACTAGGACAGGCAATTGGTGATGTTCACTCCGAGGAACTTGAAGGTCTCAACCCTCTCAAACTCTGCAGCACTCACGTAAGCAGGAGTACGTGTACTGTGCCCAGTCCTGAGCTTATTGATCATCTCTCTTGTTTTACTGACACTGAGAGAAAGGTTGTTGTCATAATGCCATGTCACTAAGCTCTCTATCTTCTTCCTGTACTCTGGCTAATCACTATTAGACACATGGCCAATGTGCTGGCAATGTAGGAAACACCTGGTGACATCATTCAGTACAAATCTGATGTCAGTCATGCCAAGATGAATCACTTATGGAATTTCATGATGGTGCAATTTCACCCGGAAATGGCAGCTGGTGCAACTTATCCCTTTACAGCTGTTTTACGCAAGGTCAAGTTCATTGTCATCATACACTCAAGTACTGTACATGTATGCACAGGTGCAATGAAAAGCTTACTTGCAGCAGCATCACTGGCAAAGAACATCAGAAAGGAGCATTCAAAAGAAAAACATAAATTAAAAAAAAATTACACAAAATGTTTACAATTAGAACAAAATCTATTGTAGTGCAAAGTGATCAAAGTGGTCATAGTGTTGCTATAGAGAGGGATTTATTCTGATTGTGCCAGTTGGTTCAAGAACCGACAACTCTTGAATGAAAGCAGCTGTTCTTGAACTTGGTGGCATGGGACTTCAGGATAGTATGGACCTTGCCAGATGGTAGTTCTGAGAAGAAGGCATGGCCTAGAAGGTGAGAAGCTTTGAGGATAGACATTGCCTTGCTGAGGTAGTCCCTCCTGTAGATACTACCGATGGTGAGGAGGGACGTACCAATGATGCACTTTTGCTGAGTCCACTACTCTCTGCAGCTTTCAACGTTCCTGCACATTTCAATTGCTATACCAAGCCATGATACAACCAGCCAGGATATTTCAACAATATATAATGGGCAAATTCTTCTCAAAGATTCATGATCCAAAGTACATTTATTATCAAAGTATGTATGCAGTGTACAATTCCAGATTCATCTTCCCACAGGCAGCCATGTAACAAAGAAAACCTTGGAACCTGTTCAAAGAAAGAAACATCCATTAGCCACTCCCATGAGCAAAAATAAACATATCATGCAAACGGCAAAAAAGTAAATAGAGTTAGAAATACATAATATAAAACACAAAATCAAAAGAGTACAGGCATATTCAGTTCAGCTGAATCTAGCATTGTGACGTTCATTTTCTGTAGGTCGCCCTGACCAAAATCAGCCAGAATAGCAACAAAAAAGGAGCTACCAGAAACCAGAAACACATCATAACGTGAACTCCAGAGTCCAATCCACAAACCATGTTGAATAAACCTTGTCCAAGACCCAGCACTCCAGCACAATCCTCTGGCAGCATCAAGCAAAAGGAAGAGAGAGACCATCTGAATGCAGAGACCTTTCATTGGAGGCGGCGAACTGGAGGGAGAGAGAGACCCTCCCGCGTGGATACTTTCCTCCGGCAGCAGCAAACGAGAGGCTGACAGACTGTGCTCAACACATGTTTGCCTTCTGCTCTAACCTCAATGATTTGAATCTTCCTCAATGCTTTAATTGATGATATCTGCGAGAAATGGCGTTGATCATGGGCTTGTGCCCCATCTCCAGGCTTCTTGACCCCGAAGCCGTGTGATTCACTCACAGCTTCTTCTAACACCTTTGGAGCCAGCAAAGACTAGTTTGCTCCATTAGCCCAAAAATACACCACCAAACTGTAGATCACAGGCTCCAACAGTAGCACAATCACGTATGAAAGAAAATCAAGACAGAGAAAAAAGTGAATGAATTAGCTTTGTGAACAGTATGTCCGGTAATTAGCATATATAAATAAACATTTATGAATAGATCCTCTTGCAAGCTGCCACATTTTAAATGTCTTGTTGGTCAGGAAGCATCCATGGAGATAGAAATATTTCATATATTATCTATTTTACTAACAATGGTTGAGAGATAAATGTCCATGAACACAACCCTAGTTTGCTTTGGAACAGTGCAAGGAGACCTTTCACATCCATCTTAGTAGGCAGATGGAGCATTGATTCAATGTTTCAAAAGAGACAGAGTACCTCAGAGAGCACAGCTCTCACAATGATTGCACTCAGTCTTCAGTGAGATATGAACTTATAACCTGAAACCAAATATTAACCATCCTTCTGCCCTCTCAGATCCTACCTGACATGCAGTACTTTTGTTTGCTCCCTATTCCAGCATCTGTAGTCCATGGACAGTATGAGCTGACAGCAAAGTAACTGTGCATTTTGTTGATAAACAACAAAACTATACTCAGTTCCTTTTAATTTCAGGATCAGGTTTGTAATCACTGACTGATGTTATGAAATTTGTTGTTTTACAGCAGGAATGCAGTGCAAAATATTAAAAAAATACTGCAACTTATCATCATCGTCATTATGTGCCATGTCCTATGATATGAACAATCAAGGCCTTATCCATAACCATGATTGTACTTGGCAAATTTTTCTACAAAAGTGGTTTGCCATTGCTTTCTTCTGGGCAGTGTCTTTACAAGCTGAGTGATACCAGCCATTATCCTTTCTCTTCAGAGTTAGTCTGCCTGGGCGTCAGCGGTCACATATCCAGGACTTGTAAAACGCACCAGCTGCTCATACGACCATCCACCACCTGTTCCCATGGCCTCACGTGAACCTGATCTGGGGGGGCGGGGGGGGTGGTGGTTGTTGCTGAGCAGGTGTGACATCTTGCCCAAGGGTGGCCTGAAGCCTAGCAGAGGGAAAGAGCACTATGCACCTCCCTTGGTAAAGACGTATCTCCACCCTACTGTCCAAACTATAAGTGATAGGATTAAGTAAAAAGTACAAAAAGACAAAAAACAAGCCAGAGTCTGTGGGTTGATGGACTGTTCAGTAGTATGGTAGCTGGGAGGAAAAACATGTTCTTAAAATGCTGATTGTAGGTCTGCAGTCACCTGTACCTTCTCCCTGATGGTAGTAATGTGAAAAGGGCACGTACTGGATGGTGAAGGTCCATAATGATACATGCTACCTTCTTGAGATACCACTTTGTCCTCAGTGGTCGTAGGGTTGTGCCTGTGATGTAGCTGGCTAAGTCTACAATCCCCTGCAACCCCTTGCTATCCTGTGGATTGGAGGTTCCATACCAGCCTGTGATACAACCTAATATCACAGATAGTCAGCCCAAAATGTCAACTGCTCACTCTTTTCCATAGATGCTGTACTGCCTGTCCTGCTGATCACTTCCATTATTTTGTGCATTTTGCTATGACGCAACCAGTCAGAAGGCTCTCCACCATGCATTTTTAGAAATGTTCAATTCTTTGCTGACATTCCAAATCTTCCTAAGCTCCCAATGAAGGATTCTACCAACAACAGTGAAATCCAACTTATTCTGCAACTAGAGCTTCAGGAGACATCGGATGCAAAGGCAAAATATGAACTGAAAATGCTGAGAACGTGAGCAAATGTAGAAGACATCAGAAACATTACAAGGACTTACAGATTAGTCTGAGTGGTGATGTGGAGATACATCTCTACCAAAGGAAGTGTAAGGCAGTCCTTCCCTCCACTAGCCCACAGGTCA
Organism: Hypanus sabinus; assembly: GCF_030144855.1. Lineage (NCBI taxonomy): Eukaryota > Metazoa > Chordata > Chondrichthyes > Myliobatiformes > Dasyatidae > Hypanus > Hypanus sabinus. The sequence goes on along the minus strand of NC_082722.1, from coordinate 72,733,542 downwards.
CCCTGTGGCACCGGCTTAGCCCCCTGATCAGAGTCACGTGAAGCCATGGGAGGAGGTGGTGGATGGTCATGTGAACAGTAGATGCACATCACATGTCCTGGCGATGCGACCACTGAACCAGACTGAAGGGTATCGATGATGGCTGGGGTCATCTATCTCATAAGGATACTGCCCAGAAGAAGTCAATGGCAATCTACTCCTGGAGAAAAATTTGCCAAAAGCAATCATGATCACGGAAAGACTATGACTGCCCATGATATACAAATGGTACATCATGAATTAACAAATTACTTACTACATTAATTACTCTCAAAGGTGTAATTGGGCAGTTCGTACTCATTGGGCCAAAGGGCCTGTTACAAAAAGGGCCTCTCCATTTTTTTAAATTAAGAGATGAATCCTCCTCCTCCACTTTGCTCAATCTGTCTTCTTTTGTACATTAGCTGTTTTCACATCTTTGTTCCTGCGTTGTTTTTTTCTTTGTAGCCAATGTGAAGGTCCCAAGAAAATTAATCCAAGGCAATCTCAGGCCCAGAAGGCAATGGATCATAATGGATGGCAACATGTATGTACTTTGATAATAAATTTGCTTTGAACTTTGAACTCTTCCCGCTTCACAATTGCTGCTTGATCTGTTGAATATTTCTGACATTGCTGCTCGTGCTTTGTGGACCCTATCAAGAAGCTCACGTCCTTGTGCTTTGTGTGTCTCAATGACACACTCACACACCAGTTGAATCATTCCACAGGACCTGCTAAATGATTATAAGGGAATGATGCAATTTGCTCGTTTCAATTATCACTTCAACATTGTGAACACGACGGACACCCACAGCACTCAATGAGGGAGACAACAAAAAAAGACACAATTAAATCACATTGCTCTTCACTACAATGGAGACCACTGAAAGGCCAACTCAATTATCATCAGCAGTGAGGAAACTAATAACCAGGTATGTCTGGCAAATGGCAAATAATCGGGTATAATGCCCTGTCACTGAAAGTGGGAGACTGATAACATATTCCCATTACTACCTCTTGACTTCCTTTCACCAGCTATTTACAGATAACTCATTAAAAAGATCTGACTGTGTGAATGCAAATTGCTGTAGATTGTAACTCTAAACTATGTCCAGTCTCCCCTATTGCAGAAACAAAACTATGTGAATGTAAAGTGGAGGGTTACAATAAAGATAGGGGATTGTGGAAATGTTAAAAATTCATTAGGAGAGCCCTGGAACCAAAGATTGAAGTTGACCCTTTCAGATCAAGGCTTCTTTAAAGCTGAGAAGGAAGCTAGCTACCTAGGAGTGAGAGTTCCTATCACCTGAAATCACTAGCTCTTCAGTGACACTCATCTTGTTCATGAGAATGATCCCAGGAATGACAGGATTAATGTACGAGGAGTATCTGATGTCTATGGGCTTGTACTCGTTGGAGTTTAGAAAAATGATGACATGGGTTCAAAAGGATGAAACATTCATTTTTTGTTTTATCTAAGTATGCATCCCTTTACAATTCTGAGATCTGTCTTCACCAGATGGCCATGAAACGAAGAACGACCATGATCGTTGTTCGGAGAGAAACATCAAACACTCCCCACCCCTGCACAACAAGAACATCATCAACCATCAAACTCCTTTCCCCACATAAATTGGAACAAGAATATCAACCCCAAGCTCCCCTCGCAAAGCACAAAAAAACTAACAGAACATAACAAGAACATCATCTCTCAGAATACAGGGACACCTCTTTCGAACAGAGCTTAGGAGAAGTTTCTTCAGCGAGAGGATGGCGAGTCTGTGGAATTATTGCCACAGATGACTGTGGAGGCCAGTCACTGAGTATACTTAAAGCAGAGGTTAATGGTTCTTGTTCTTGATTAGTTAGGATATTAAAAGTTATGGGGAGAAGGCAGGAGGATAGGGTTGAGAGGGATAATAAATCAGCCATGATAAAATGGCAGAACTAGCTCAATGGGCTGAATGGCCTAATTCTGATCCTATGTCTAATAGTAGTATGGTCTCATAGTATTGTACCTTGGTCATTGTATAGAGCTCCCAAACCTAAACTCATCAGATACAACATTTGAAACAAGCACTGTAGTTATAGTGGGTATGTGCACTGTAATTTTTTTTCCAATATCAATTTATTAATGCCATGTATTTATCATTAGATAGCAAGAGAATACAGCATCAACATAATGGTCTTCATTTTATTAAGTAGAAAAATGTGACTTTAATCACTGAAATGAAATTTGCACTGTTATAGTCTGCTTACATTGAGAAGTATCCGATGAATTTCATATCTTGTTAGAAAATCTTTGAAGATAAGAAGTGTACAACATTATGACAGAGTTAATATGTTTGCAAGCAGGAAAACAAAAAATTACAGTCCAACGCACATGAAATGCTACAGGAGCTCAGCGGGTCAAATAGATATCCCTTTTCTCCTAGATTCCTGCTCCATGGGAAACATCCTTTCCATATATACTCTGTCCAAGTCTTTCAACATTCCAAAGGTTTCAATAATATCTCCCCTCATCCTTTTAAGTTCCATTGAATACAGACCCAGAGCTATCAAATGTTCCTCGAATGATAACCACTTCATTCCTGGATCATCCTTGTGAATCTCCTCTTAACCTGCTTCAATGCCAGTACATATTTTCTTAGAGGAGAAGCCCAAAACTGTTCACAATACTCAAGGTGAGTCCTCACCATTGCCTTATTGCCTTATAAAGCCTCAGCATCACATCCTTGTTCTTATATTCTAGAACTCTAGAAATGAATGCTAACATTGCATTTGCCTTCCTCACCACCAACTCCGGCTGTAAGTTAACCTTTAGGGTGTTCTGCACAAGGGCTCCCAAGTCCCTTTGCATCTCAGATTTTTGGATTTTCTCCCTATTTAGAAAATAGTCTGCGCATTCATTACTACTACTAAAGTGCATGACCATGCATTTTACAATGTTGTATTTCATTTGCCACTCTCTTGCCCATTCTTCTAATCTGTTTAAGTCCTTTTACAGCCTTCCTGTTTCCTCAGCACTATCTGTCCCTCCACCAACCTTTGTATCAGCTACAAACTTGTCAACAAAGCCATTTATTCCATCATCTATATTTTATTGATATGCAGCATAAAAGGAAGCAGCCCCAACACTGATTCCTGCAGAAAACTACTAGTCACTGGCAGCCAACCAGACAAGGATCCTTTTATTCCCACTCACTGCCTCCTACCAATCAGCCAATGCTTTAACCATGCCAGTAACTTTCCTGTAATACCATGAGCTCTTAACTTGGTAAGCAACCTCATATGTGGCACCTTGCCAAAGGTCTTCTAAAAATCCAAATATACAACATCCACTGCATCTGCTTTATTTATCTTATGTGTAATCTCCTCAAAAAATTCCAACAGATACATCAGGCAAGATGTTCCTTTAAGGAAATCATGCTGACTTTGTCCTATCGTGTCCTGTGTCTCCAAGTACTCCATAATCTCATCCTCAACAATCGACTCCAACATCTTCCCAACTTCTGTGGTCAGGTTAACTGCTCTATAATTTCCTTTTTGCTGCTTTCCTCCTTTCTTAAAGAGTGGAGTGACATTTGCAATTTTCAGTCCTCTGGCACCATGCCAGAGTCCTCTTTTTTTTGAAAGATCATTAATGCCTCCACAATCTCTATCACAATCTCTTTCAGAACCCTGGGGTGCAGTTCATCTGGTCCGGGTGATTTATGTACCTTCAAGTCTTTCAGTTTTTTGAGCATCTTTTCCCTATAGTAACTGCACTCACTTCACTTCCCTCACTCCCTTCTACAGCTGGCACACTGCTAGTGTCTTCCTCAGTGAAGACTGATGCATAACGCTCACTTAGTTCATCTGCCATCTCCTTGTCCCCCATTGTTATTTCTTCAGCCTTATTTTCTAATGGTCCTACATCCACTCGCATCTCTCTTATTTTTTTACCTTCTTGAAAAAACATTTACTATCCATTTTCATATTGTTTGCTAGCTTGCTTTCATATTTCATCATTTCCCTCTTAATGATTGTTTTAGTTCCTCTCAGTGGGGTCTTAAAAGTTTCCTAATCTTCTGTCTTCCCATTAATCTCTGCTTTGTTGTATGGCCTCTGTTTTGCTCATACATTAACTTTGACTTCCTGTGTCAACCACGGTTGTACTATTTTGCCATTTGAGTATTTCTTCATTTTTGGAATACATCTATCCTGCACCTTTTCACCTTCCTCATTTTTCCCAGAATCTCATACAATTGCTGCGCTGATAAGATCTCTGTCAGCATCTCCTTCCAATTTACTTTGGCCAACTCCTCTCTCATACCACTGTAATTTCCGTTACCGCAATGAAATACTGTTATGTTAGACTTTACTTTCTGCCTATCAAATTTCATGTTGAACTCAATCATATTGTGATCACTGCCTCCTAAGAGTACTTAAACTCTCCCCAACAGTGCTAACAATCTTGCCTGCAAGTATATTGGTTCCTCTCAGGTCCAGGTACAAACCATCACTTTTAAACAGGTCTCACCTCCCCCAGAAGAGATCCCAATTATCCCAGAATCTGAAGCCCAGCCCACTGCTTCTCAGCTAAGCATTAATCTGCCAAATCATCCTGTTTCTATCTTCACCGGGTTAGAACAGGCAGCAATCCAGAAATTACTACCCTGGAGATCCTGCTCCTCAGCTTTCCACCGAGCTCTCTAGATTCTCTTTTACGGATATCTTTGCTTTTCCATCCAATGTCATTGGTACCAATATGTACCAAGGCATCTGGCTGCCCTCCCCTTTTTCTCCAAAACATTGTGGATGCGATCTGTGACATCTTTGACCCTGGCACCTGGGAGGCAACGTCCCATTGGGGTGTCCCATTCACATCCGCAGAATCTCCCGTCCGTTCCCCAGATGACAGAGTCCCCTAGCACAACTGCTCCCCTCTTCTCCCTTCCCTTCTGCATCACGGACCTATGCTCAGTGCCAGTAACCTGGGAGGTCATCCGCCCCGAAACATTATCCAAAGTGATTCGCATACTATTGAAGGGAATGGCCACAGGGGTGTTCTGCGCTAACTGCCTATTCACATTTCCATTTGTCCTGATGGTCACCCAGCTACTCACCTCCTGCAGCTTCAGGGTGACTACTTCCCTGTAACTCTGATCAATTATCCCCTCACTCTCCCGTACACTGGGTCTCCCAGGACTCCAATATCTGGCATGAAGAACACACATCCTCCATTTACTACACTAGGTACAATAAGAGGAAAAACAGTGAACCATGAAAGAGCTTACTCAGAACCAATGCCTCTTTCAGGCAGAAGCCTCCTCTAAGCCAAAGCCTGACATTCCTACTTTCACCACTAGCCTACTACCAACGATGGCTGCCCCATTTATCCCTTCTGTACTTTTAAACAAGAGTCACCAACCTGCAACAAACCTCATTGCTGTGGCCTGCTCCTGCCACTGATTGGGCTGATGCGGCTGTTTACATCTCCCACAATTCATCTCATTGAATGCTTTATTTATTGTTTTATTTTTACTTATTTAGAGATACAGTGCGGAATAGGCCCTTCTGGCCTAACGAGCCCTGCTGCTCCGCACCCCCCCTACAGTATTTACCACTTGCCTAAACACAGGACAGGTTAACCTACTAACCTACTAACCTACTAACCGATATCTCTTTGGATATCTCTTTGTGGGAGGAAACCAGAGTGCTCAGAGGAAACCCACATGTTCACAGGGAGGACGTACAAACTTTTTACAGTGATTGCAGGAATTGAATTCTGAACTACAATACCCTGAGCTGCAATAGTGTCGCACTATCTGCTACACTACCAAAGCATACCAACTCAATAATCCAATGTGATCACCTTAACAGTATTCATAATTAAATTTTATATATTGTATATATACTGTATATATTGTACCTAGCCATGAATTAAGATCATAACATATCTTCTTCCTCTTCTTCTTCTTTTTATTATTATTACTTTTTTTTACTCTTCTTAGTAGCTTGAAACTCTCTTTAAAACCGCATGTGTGAATTTGCATGATAATACTTTAAGTCAGATCATTCATAACCCAGGAAGTCTCTGTATCTTCTAATGATGCTAATAATCCTGACTTAAATATTCTTTGGCTCTTTTCCCAGTTTAGGAAATGCATTGTACCTTACTTGCATTGTATTCTAACAAACTTCAGCAATTCTGATGACTTGCATCATGGTCTGATATGACCGTCCCAAAGCAAACGATCACAAGAGGCTGTAGTGAGTGGTAGACGGAGCCTGTTTTTTCAAGGACAGTTTTCCTCTCCACAGCAACTACAAGGGGTGCTGCCTCAAGAAACTGCCCTCTATCATCAAGACATTGCCATCTTGATCCTGCCTTCTTCTCATTGCCAACGGCAAGCAGGCGGTACTGAAGACTGAAGTCTCACATCACCAGATTCAGGATCACCTATTTTGCTACAGCCAACAACTTCGGCAGTGGAACACTACAGACCCTCCCATACACTTCGTGTCTCTTATCATGTCTGTTTTTACACTATGGTTCTGCTTTGCACTGTATCTTTATTTTTCACTCTTCAGTTTCTTTCATGGTTTATGTTATCTGTATCTATGAGCCTGTGATGCAACTGCAAACAAATCTTTCATTGTACCTGTATCAGAATGTTCTGGTACAATACAATAAATTGCATAAATCTCTGATCCCTCCCAGACCTTAAATGTTAACTCTGTTCCTCTGTCCATTATTGTTCAGAACTGCAGAATATTTTCAACTTTTCAGTATTTTAGAATTCCAATAATAGCAGTTCTTTGACCTGAACCTCAAAGTACTCAATGAATTCTTGATACTTGCTGAAAGGTTAGAGTAAAAGGAGAACTTGGCCTTCTGAAATGTTCCTTGTTCATCTGCAAAAGGTGTGATCCAGTTACATCTTCTTCTCCCTTTGAAAGGCTCAGCTGTCCATTAAAACGTCTTGCACCACAAATCAAAGATCTGAAATGTCTCAGTACAGTTGGGACTGTAAGTTGCTTTACTCTGAGGTGTAAATTCATTCAGGATCGATCAGTCTGAATTTGCTGCCTAAACAACATGCCCATGTCAGCCACTGAGGAGTCAGCTTCAGAAAAGCCACTTCTGGAAGCCCCTTCATAAACACAACAGATTCTTCAGATGCTGGAAATCTTGAGCAACACACACAAAATGTTGGAGGAACTCTGCAGATTAGGCAGCATCCATGGAGACAATAAAACAGTCAATGTTTCAGGCCAAGACCCTTCATCAGGATGGGAAAGGAGGGGCAAGATTGCAGAAGAGAAGCGTTTCTCATTTTCAGTCAGAATTACAAGCTGCTTTAAATCCTTCATCAGTTCAATTGGCCTAACTTACTTGAATTTCTATAGCAGCACACAAAAATGCTGGAGGATCTCGTAAGGTCAGACAGTATTTATGTAGGGAAATAAATAATTGACATTCCAGGCCGAGACACTTCATCATTGGAAAGGAAGGGGGAAGAAGACAGAATAAGAAGGTGGGGTGGGAAAGGAGCACAAGCTGCAGGTGATAGGTGAAGACTGTGGAAAACACCTTGTTATGGTTTGGAGGGGGGTGGGGTAACTGCAGAGGATTGGAAAATTGCTGCAGGGGATTGCAAACTCAGCTCACTCTGTCATGGGCACTAACCTCTACACTAGATGTTTCCAACCTTTTTTTATGCCATGGGCTAGTACCATTAAGCAAAGAGCACATGGACCCCAGTTTGGGGCTCCTTGCTGTACACTATCAAGGACATCTTCAAAAGGCATTGCTTCAGAACAGAGGCATCTATAATTAAAGATCGCCACTATGCAGGACAAGTCCTCTTCTCATTACTGGGTTCAGGTAGGAAGTACAGGAGCTTGAAGACACAAAGTCCAGAAACTAATCGAAAGAAAAACTCAGGGGCTAGGATACTAGTCTATTTAGTTCTTCTTTCATTTTCTTTCAGTAAGGTGCTCACATATGATGGGGTGGTATAGTAACACCTTTCACACCTTTCTTACATATAACCCATAATGAATTATTTAAACAAACAAAGAATGCTTATTCAAACAATATCACTCAAATAGTACTGAAATATTAAGTATACTAAATGTATTTTTTTAGGCATAGCTTCTTGCCCTCTGCCATTAGATTTCTGAATGGTCCATGAACCCAGGAACACTATCTCGGTATTTAACTCCCTTTTTGCCCTAGTTATTTATTTTTTTATATTTCTTATTGCAACATAGTACTTTTGTTATGCATCACATGTGCTGCTGCCACAAAACTGCACATTTTACAACATGGTTTAGTGATAATAAACCTGACTCTGAATTGCAGAAATGAAATTATATGTACAGACATCAAGCAAAACTTTTTTTTTACAATATCTCAGTATCTGCAATGTTAATACACCAATTTAATAATTTACAGAATTACTGAGGGAGATAGTATTAGGAGACATAGCGCATGATAAATAGTAGATAAATAAAAATTATAATTATTATTAGAAATGATAAATTATTGTTACTTGGGTGGTGGGGTGGAGCTGCATCCTTAGAAAAAGAGTTCTAAGGTTCTCCTTCCCTCCAATAAGCTGCAGGTCACCTCTGGGCAAGATATAGCACCTGCTTAGACCCCCGAACAAGGCCACATAAAACCATGGGAGCAGGTGGTGGATGGTCGTATGAGCAGCTGGTGAATATCACAAGTCCAGGTCATACGACCACTGATGCCAGGCAGACAATCTTTGAAGAGATTTGATAACATCTGGGAAGTCCCATCTTGTAATGACACTGGCCAGAAGAATGGCAAATCATTTCTGTAGAAAAAGATTGCCAGAAACAATAACACGAGGAAATCTGCAGATGCTGGAAATTCAGGATCTCTGCCTGAAACGTTGACAGCGCTTCTCCCTATAGATGCTGCCTGGCCTGCTGCATTCCACCAGCATTTTGTGTATGTTTCCAAAAGCAATCATGGTTGGAAGATCATGATTGCCCGTGTCATATGACATGGCACATGATGATGATGGTAATTTATTATTATATGTTTCTTTTATTTGCACAGTTTGCCTTTGTTTGTACATAGGGTGTTTGTTTACAGTATGTGTAGATCTTCATTGATTCGACTGTGCTTCTGTGCTTCGACTGTGAATGCCTGCAAGCAAGTGAAGCTCAGGGTAGTACATGGTGACATATATGTACTTTGATAAAAAATTTACTTGGATGCTTGAACTTTGAAGTCTGGTAATACTGGGGAAAAGACTTCTTGATTCTTGTCGCCTGGGCTACTGAAAGGCGGAAACTCAGTGCTGGGCCTCTGAGGCCAGAATCAATCCATAATCATCAGACTTATGTGCAAGAGGGCCCAGAGTCTCTTTTAAAATGCTCTACTGAAAATGAGATATCCAAAATGTACGGCTAATGAACAAGAAAAGCAAAAAATAGACATATACAATATTTAAAATAAAATATTTGTTTCAAATGGCTGTAGGACCTTCCCTCTAACAAAAGACATACATCAATTGTGTGAAAGCACACAATTAACATTATATTGCTGCCTCTTACAATTGTCTTTGATCAACAACATAAATATTTTACAAGGGCTTTTGACAGGAACAGCTAAAAGTCTGAATAAACATCCCCAGTGAGTTAATTAATGTCACGCTAACACTTGATCTGTAATAAATTAACCAAAGTCTATAGACTAAGTTACTGAACTAGCTGACAGCTTTGAATTGCTGAACTGATAAAGGAAGGTGTTCAGAGCTGCCTTCTGGCTAATCATGTGCATATAAATTAATCAGTTTCAAACAAAGAGTTTTATATAAAATCAGTAGTCATTAAAAACTTTGAATGGCGCACTATGAAGTTAATTGAGTCACTGTTTCATAACAGTTACATTTCTGTTTCAAAAGTTTTCACAAGTAATGTTCATGATTATATATCATTGCTTATTGAAACATCACAATGACTTTCAGAACTTGAGAATACATTCTGGTAAGGCTCTGAAAACTTGTGCCAACCAACTGGCGAGAGTTTTCAAGGACATTTTCAATGTCTGCTACGGTTGGAAGTTCCCACCAACTTCAAAAAGGCAACGACTATACCAGTGCCTAACAAAAGCAGTGTGAGGTGCCTTAATGACTATCGTCCAGTAGCTCTCACATCAATGGTAATGAAATGCTTTGAGAGGTTTGTCTTGGCGAGGATGAACTCAGACCTTGACCCACTGCAATTTGCCTATCGCCACCATAGTTCTACAGTAGACACAATCTCAATGCCTTTTTACATGGTTTTAGATCACCTGGAAAATACAAACACCTAAATTATTATTAGAAACATAGAAACATAGAAAATAGGTGCAGGACTAGGCCATTCGGCCCATCGAGCCTGCACCGCCATTCAGTATGATCATGGCTGATCATCCAACTCAGAACCCTGTACCTGTGTTCTCTCCATACCCCCTGATCCCTTTAGCCACAAGGGCCATATCTAACTTCCTCTTAAGTATAGCCAATGAATCAGCCTCAACTGATTCCTGTGGCAGAGAATTCCACAGATTCACATCTCTCTGTGTGAAGAAGTTTTCCCTCATCTCGGTCCTAAAAGGCTTCCCCTTTATCCTTAAACTGTGACCACTCGTTCTGGACTTCCCCAACATTGGAAACAATCTTCCTGCATCTAGCCTGTCCAATCCCTTTAGAATTTTATATGTTTCAATAAGATCCCCCCCTCAATCTTCTAAATTCCAGTGAGTATAAGCCTAGTCGATCCAGTTTCTCTTCATATGAAAGTCCTGCCATCCCAGGAATCAATCTGGTGAACCTTCTCTGTACTCCCTCTATGGCA